>NC_053162.1:54147519-55620470 GCF_016835505.1 Polypterus senegalus | reverse complement strand
CGATAAACAGCATCCGCATATTGCTCTCTTTCTGCTCCAGGTGTGATAGGGTAGTGTGAAGAGCAAGTGAGGCAGCTTCCTCAGCTGATTTGTATGCCCTGTAAACAAACTAGTATTGGTCCAGGGAGGTGGGTATGTTTCTTTTAATGTGTCTGATGACAAGTCACTCAAAGCACTTCACAATAGGCGACAGGGCCACCAGGCAATAAACGCTCAGGGACCTCATTTCCACACAATGCTTCAAGACCCATCTGGGAACCCCATCAGGTCAGCTGCCTTATCAAGGTTAAGAAGGCTTAGAGCCTGTCTCACCAAATGTGCATTCATTGCCAGAGTGCATAATGGGGGTACCTGCAGTCCTGACCAGTCCCCAATAGAGAATGTGTGGATAATTCTGAAACGAAACAACAATGAAACCCCTACTACTACACACCTTAAGACATGTCTGTAGAAAGAATGGGACACAATAACACCTGAAATGCTTCATTACTTGTTATCCTCAGTGCCAAAACATCTTTTAAGTGTTATGAGAAAGAACGGCTACATTACTATATATATATATATATATATATATATATATATATATATATATATATATATATATATATATTTATACATTATATATATATACTAGCAAAATACCTGTGCTTCACAGCAGCGAAGTACTGCCTTAAAATCTTTATTAAGACGAAAATTAAACCTTTTTAAACTGAGGGAAAATATGCCAATAATTATTTAAGGATCTCTTTGTATACCACATTGTGAGTTCGGCCCTCCGGTTGTAATATGACCAAGCTGTGTGCTGAGCTTACTCTTGAGCATGCAACGTACAGTTGGCCATGTGAACAGTAATCATGTTTCAAATCTCACAGCTTGGATTGCTGCTGTCATAATCGTTTTGAGTTTCATAGTTTGTTTCAATTACGACAGTATTTGCAGGACTTGTGTTGAAGTGACATTTGGCTACTGTCAAGCGCTGTAAGTATACAATCGGTTTCATCGATAACTTCACATCCAGCTTTTGAGAGTCGACTGTTACGCATAGAATTTCGAAATGAAACCTGCTTAACTTTTGTAAGTAAGCTATAAGGAATGAGCCTGCCAAATTTCAGCCTTCTACCTACAAGGGAAGTTGGAGAATTAGTCACATTGGAAAGTTCAATATGGCGGCCGACAGTGGCATCATACCACTAAAAGAAGTACGTACATCGGTTTTGGTTAGCGTAGGGAAGCCACCTACCAAATTTCGTGAAGATGGGGCCATAAATTAGAAAGTTGAACATGGCGAATGTTGTCAACCGTTATGACCGTTACGCGTAGAATTTCGAAATTAAGCCTGGTTAACTTTTGTAAGTAAGCTGTAAGGAATGAGCCTGCCAAATTTCAGCCTTCTACCTACACGGGAAATTGGAGAATTAGCGACATTGGAAAGTTCAATATGGCGGCCGACAGTGGCGTCATACCATCAAAATAAGTATGTACATCGGTTTCGGTTAGTGCAGGGAAGCTGCCTACCAAATTTCGTGAAGATGGGGCCATAAATAAGAAAGTTCAACATGGCGGATGTTGTCGACCGTTATGACCGTTACGTGTAGAATTTCGAAATGAAACCTGCTTAACTTTTGTAAGTAAGCTGTAAGGAATAAGCCTGCCAAATTTCAGCCTTCTACCTACACGGGAAGTTGGAGAATTAGTGATGAGTGAGTGAGTAAGTGAGTGAGTGAGTCAGTCAGTCAGTGAGGGCTTTCTTTGCCTTTTATTATATGTAATTCTTCCTCCCATCATTCCATCTGCTATATAAACGCCATTTTGTAACAGTATTTCATTCTTTGTGTACTGAAAAGTCATTTTTTAATCATTCATTTCATTGCTGTCTGGACGACAATATACGGGGATAAAACCCCAAATCTTTTTCTATTTGAAAGGACTCTTTATTTTATACACATACATATCTACATATATACAGACACACATTTACATACACCTATATCTATCTTTCTATCTATATCTATCTATCTATATATCTATATATATATATATATATATATATATATATATATATATATATATATATATATACACACACATATCTCCTTTGAGGTGCGAGGAGCTGTTGCTGGGGGTGCCAGAATCCATTGAGGAAGAAAAATTTTAAACATTATTTGTACAAAATCTTAATTTATCTATCCATTCCTAAATAATTAAATGGGCAGGCTATTTCGTATCAGTGCAATATGCTGCTTGTTAAAACGGATGACTCCTAATCTTACGTGCACTTAGTGCTGCGTGGGTATTATGAACTATCGTATTTGTTCAAGTTCTATTTAAATTTGAAATATAAATAATTTTTATTTGGTCGACAGAAATATGTTTAGTAGGAATGAAAGTTAAATTTAATCATCATTGCATACATTTTTCTTCACCATAGAAATTGAAAGACTAAATCCAACTTCCATTCCTACCAAAGATATTTCTGGCGACTAAATAGAACCTACTTATATCCAAATTCGAGCTATTGAGCTGTCGCCTGCCTGCCTGAGTCACCCTCGCTTCCCAGTTACTTTTTTACCGTTCATTTAATCTTGGCTAGTCGCGGAAATATTATAACATGGAAGGAGGATTACACCGAGTATGGCTTTACCAAAACAATTATTGATGTCGAATAAAGTATCTATGATTCCTAAAGCTTAAATTGGTGATCTGGTTTTCTGCATTAACCTCATATTTTTTCATACTGCGAGGGTAAAATGAATCGTTAAGCGCTGCACCCACTCTCGCGAATCGAACCTCAGACGTCAGCGCTAAAGGCGAAGTCTCTCATGTTGCGATATGGTGTGTGGGTCGTTTATTTGACAGTACGTAGATCGGTGTATATATATATATATATAACTTTTGAGAATGCAACGTATAGTTTTGTCCAGGAGGAAAGCAATGTTGCCTCAAATCAATGGTAACCTTTTGTAGGGTGTGTCCCAGAGACTTATTGTCATCGCGAAGCAGAGCCTTACTGGAAATTTGAGGCATTTCAATTGAAATGGGATATCAGAGGGTATAACGGTGATGCCAGCAATACATTCAGAGTGTGGCGCTCTGCTTTTTTTGTGTAGCTGCCTTCACACAGCCTCTTCGCTGCTTTATAAACAAACGCCATATAAAGCCATCACCTTGTCAATCGTGTAATGCGTTTTTGAACAGGTTTGATGTATGGAAGTGATCACTCGTACTGCGTTCAGTAAGTTCTCGTGAGCTGCTATCTTGTGTGATGTTGCGATGTCTACGGCTTAATTTAATGTTATCTAAGACCCGGCACTTAAAAGTTTCTGGCTGCACTCCGGTTGTAATATGACGAAGCTGTGCAAGCTCACTTTTGAGAATGCAAGTATAGTTGTCCAGGAGAAAAGCAATCTTGCCTGAAATCAATGGCATCATTTTGTAGGGTCTGTTCCTGAGACTTATTACTTGTCATCGCGCAGCTGAGCTTTACTGGAAATTGGAGGCATCTGAATTGAAATGGGAGATCAGAGGGTATAAAGGGGACGCGAGGAATACATTGAGTGAGGAGAAACTCTAGAGACAGCGTGCGTATTAACTTGTGGATTTTTCTGTGAGTATTTGGTGGCAGTGTGATGAAGTTGCTTCGGAAGACGGCGTTAGCCACGGAGCTCAGCTCAGAGCGAAATGAGGTAAATGGGGAGGGATATGATGACGTGACTCCCCCACCCGGCTTAACTGTCAATCCCCCACAAACACAGTCTCTCGGAATTTGCATAAGCACACCCCTTCACCTGCAATTTTAACTTAGTTACAAAGTGATCAAAACTCTCGTTTATATCCTGCGTCCTCTCATTAAACTTGTATCCCGCATTACCCGTGAGCATGAGAAACACCAGCGGCAGCCTGTCTATTAACTTAATTTAAAGTTTACGTTTACACCTTGCTTTCTTTACGAAGTAGCAGCACTCATGAATATGGTAGTATATATCACTCGCTCGCTTCTTATTGTTTTGCTGCCTTCTCAATTATATAATGCATGTTTTCTTCAGCACGTTTTTGAGCTCTTCCTGGTTTTCTACGTAGTGCGTTGACAGTCAGTTCACGTGATTACGTGGGAGGCGTAATGATGTCACACGAAACTCCGCCCCCCACGGCTTTCCAGCTCAACTCCATTACAGTTTATGCAGAAAAATAGCTTCCAGTTCTGACTATTACGTGTAGAATTTCGAAATGAAACCTGCCCAACTTTTGTAAGGAAGCTGTAAGGAATGAGCCTGCCAAATTTCAGCCTTCTAGCAATACAGGAAGTTGGAGAATTAGTGATGAGTGAGTGAGTGAGTGAGGGCTTTGCCTTTTATTAGTATAGATATATATTGTGAAAGCCGGCCCGGGCACAGACAGACGAACATCATATTTCACCCAACACACTGTTTATTTACACTAATTATTTACAGGTGTAATGTGCACTCACAAACCCCAGTGCCTCCTGCACCGATTCCCCCAAGTCCAGGCCACACAGTCCTACTGCCTTTCTCCTGGCCACCTCCAGTCCTTCCTCTCGCTCTGTCCTCTTCCACCCGACTTCCGCTCTAGACTGAAGGGAGGTGGCCCCTTTTATAGTGCTCCCGGATGAGCACCAGGTGTTCCCGGCATTCCCTCCTTGGCCACGCCCCAGCGTGGCGGAAGTGTCGGCTGTCCTCCCGGCAGCTCTCCTGGCGCCACATGAAGTCTTCCCCCCAGCACTTCCTGGTGACCACACGGGATATACCGGCATCGTGGCGCCACCTGGCGGTGGCCACGGGTCCCTACAGGGCTGGGCTTCCAAGACCTTTACCCGAGGCCCCCAACAAAACCAGGATGGATGCCCCCTCGCGGTCTGGAGGAGGCACAAGCCCTCCTCTCGTCCTCCTGTATATATACAGACTTTGACACATATTATATTACATTGAATTTTTAAAATGCTTGTTTTACTCTTAACCCTGCAGCTGATATCCTAAAAAAGGAGCTTTCAAATTCTTTATTATGTCATCTACTTTTATTTATCTTAGTATACTGTAAATCTGATTATGTAGAAAATATAATATAACATTAAGAGAATGTAGGTTATCAAAAAATGCACATTATGTTCTTCATTGAATATGACATTTTTCTGCACTTGGGCTTATTTTGCTATTTTTAGGAGACTGAAAATAATTTCAAGGGATTCTCATACTAAATATATTTTTCCAGCTTAATAATTAACTTTATTTATTTATGTAATATGTAAGACTTCAGTTGTATAAAATGACAGTATTCTTAATTATTAATTTTAAATTATAGTCATGCCAGTACCTGGAGGTCCATATAAATGACAAGCTGGACGTGCCCAGTAACACAACGTCACTATAGTGTGGTGATAGTCAAACATGTTCTGAAACTCTGTGATGGTTAGTATACTGTGGTAGGCTGGGCTGATAGCATCACCTCAAGAGGGGCCCACTAAATCAACAAACTGATTAAGAAGGCAGGCTAAGTTATGGGATGCACTCTCGACTAAAGTTGTGCTTGAAAGTTTGTGAACCCTTTAGAATTTTTTATATTTCTGCATAAATATGACCTAAACATCATCAGATTTTCACTCAAGTCCTAAAAGTAGCTAAAGAGAAACCAGTTAAACAAATGAAACAAAAATATTATACTTGGTCATTTATTTATTGAGGAAAATGATCGAATATTACATATTTGTGAATGGCAAAAGTATGTAAACCTCTAAGATTAGCAGTTAGTATGACGGTGAAATTAGAGTCAGGTGTTTTCAATCAATGGGATAACAATCAACAACAACAACATTTATTTATATAGCATATTTTCATGCAAAAATGTTGCTCAGAAAGCTTTACATAATGAAGAATAGAAAAATAGAAGACACAGTAAGAAAATAAAATAAGTTAACATGCCGGGCGGCACGGTGGCGCAGTGGTAGTGCTGCTGCCTCGCAGTTAGGAGACCCGGGTTTGCTTCCCGGGTCCTCCCTGCGTGGAGTTTGCATATTCTCCCCGTGTCTGCGTGGGTTTCCTCCGGACGCTCCGGTTTCCTCCCACAATCCAAAGACATGCAGGTTAGGTGGATTGGCGATTCTAAATTGGCCCTAGTGTGTGCTTGGTGTGTGGGCGTGTTTGTGTGTGTCCTGCGGTGGGTTGGCACCCTGCCCAGGATTGGTTCCTGCCTTGTGCCCTGTGTTGGCTGGGATTGGCTCCAGCAAACCCCCGTGACCCTGTATTCGGATTCAGCGGGTTAGAAAATGGATGGAAGTTAACATTAATTAAGAGTAAGGTCCGATGGGCAGGAAGAGACAGAAAAAAAAAAAAAAAAAAACTCCAGACGACTGGAGAAAAAAAAAAAATCTGCAAGGATTCCAGACCATGAGACCGCCCAGTCATCAGGTGTGAGTGGGTACCCTGTGTTATTTAAAGAACAGGGATCTATCAAAGTTGGCTCTTCACAACACTTCCACACTTGTGGAAGTGTATCATGGCACAAACAAAGGAGATTTCTGAGGACCTCAGAAAAAGAGTTTTTGATGCTCATCAGGCTGGAAAAGGTTACAAAACCATCTCAAAAGAGTTTGGACTCCATCAATCCACAGTCAGACAGATTGTGTACAAATGGATGAAATTCAAGACCATTGTTACCCTCCCCAGGAGTGGTCGACCAACAAAGATCACTCCAACAGCAAGATAGTAATAGTTGGCGAGGTCACAAAGGACTTTAGGGTAACTTCTAAGCAACTGAAGGCCTCTCTCACATTGGCTAATGTTCGTGTTCATGAATCCACCATCAGGAGAACATTGAACAACAATTGTGTGCATGGCAGGGTTGCAAGAAGAAAGTCACTGCTCTCCAAAAAAACATTGCTGCTCGTCTGCAGTTTGCTAAAGATCACGTGGACAAACCAGAAGGCTATTGCAAGAATGTTTTGTGGATGGATGAGACTAAAATAGAACTTTTTGGTTTAAATGAAAAGCGTTATGTTTGGAGAAAGGAAAACACTGCATTCCAGCATAGGACCCTTATCCCATCTGTGAAACATGGTGGTGGTAGAATCATGGATCTGGCCTGTTTTACTGTATCTGGGCCAGGACGGCTTGCCTTCATTGATGGAACAATGAATTCTGAGTTATATCAGAGAATTCTACAGGAAAATGTCAGGACATCTGTCCATGAACTGAATCTCAAGAGAAGGTTCTTTATATCTTTAGCCAAGACAGAAAGGGAAACCTTGCCACATTTAAAAATACAAGTCTTTTTAGATGTACATTAACAGATAATAAGAAGATGCATATTATTAATTGTTTTGAAATGAAGAAAAATTAATAGAAGAAAGCAACTGAAGCAAAATTTGTCTGTCACTTTGACATCTCATTCCATAGACAGGTGGAACAGCTGCACCACGTGCCACAGCAGAATACCAATAAATACAGAATGGGTTAGTTATGCCAAAGTTGCTTTAGTTTTTGTGATATATTTTTGGAAATATGAACAGTAACACTAACAGATAAGGCTATGTAATGCTAAACTGATGGGTTCACATCCTAAATGCTAATGGGGCATATTTACAGCATGCTGATTATTCCAAAGGTCTAAGGGTCTTGTCGCTTAAGAATCTACTGCCAACAGTAGAGAGATTTTTATTTTCCTGGAACAGTAAGATTTTTTTTTTATGTATGTCTTTTAAATCTCAAAATGTATAAATTTGTGTTTTAGTTGACAGCTCTCCTTAAAGTTAATTATTCTTAATAAGCAATTCTGCCAAGGATAAAATTAACTTGTAAGTAAAAACAAGTTCAACAAGTATCCTGTTTTTATTCAAGTTAGTGTTTATGTGTAAAGTTTTTGCTTAACAGCAGATGACTAAATTGGGCCATGCCAGAACAATTTTAGTGTAAAAGATGCTCTTGTTACTTAATATGTTATCCAGTTGTTAGAATGTAAGGACAGGACTAATGCCACACACAGCTGGGGCTCCTGGGAGCCCATGTCCAGTCCATGACACTAATTGATACTAGACAGAAAAAAGTGGTGAGAAGAGAGAAAAAACTGCATCTGAAATAGGCAATTGATTCTGTGCAAGTATGAAGTGTAATTGTGGGCAGAGTTGGGTGCAGCAGACAATAAAGCTGAGATCATTGAGAAGAGCAAGTTATGATCACTTGGAATAAAGTTAATGCCAGAGCACGATGATTGGACTAAATTGCACAAAGTAGCTCAAGATCCAACGGCGGCCTTGATGGGAGGCTTTTGTTTGCTGTTTGCTAACCTGTTTCTAGCACAATTATACTCTCGAAATGAAGTGACAGTCCATTATTTTTCATGGGTAGCTAAATCTGATTAAAGAGTTGTATACACACAAAAGGTGTAAGAATCCATTAATTTTCTAAGATTTTCTTTTTATCTTTCACGTGTAATTGTTTAGCTGGATGTGCTTTATGTATTACTCTATCAAGCTAGATTTATTTTAAAGGGCTTGGATGGAAATCGCAATATAACATTTTTTAATGAATGATTGAAAACTGAGCAGTGTATTTAACATAGTAATTACTGCATGATTATTTCTTGTATTGTCTCAGGGATATAATAAACAGAATATAATGAGTCTTTTAAAATATGCAAATGAATGTTCATGGAAAATATTTTGCTACACTAAAGGTACTGCAGTAAAAAGCGCAATTCTTATAAAAATGTAATGCACTATTTGGGTTGGAAAGGTAACATTTTTGTTGTGTTCCCTTTGCAAATGACAGTAAAAGCTCCAGAGATGATGTCCTGACTGAGGGCTATCTCCTCTCCTTATTATTGTGGGCTCTCACTTCATATTCTGAAAATGATAGCTGTCAAGATCTGTCACTCAGCTCCAGGTAGCTATAAATGTATGCACAGTATTAAGAATTGCGGGAATGTTATGAGTTGTCAAATAGACCTTAATATTTCTATGTGTTCTTTTGACAGCTAAATGTATATATGTTGTGGCCCTGTGGTATTTGCCAGTGCTTCATAATGGCAAAATTTGTGTTATACACACAGTAAGCACATGTCCACATGGAGATACAAATGCAGCATCTACAATTTAACTTACAACATATATTTATATGAAATCTATGCTATGCTGCCTGATGAACTGCCAATAGGAAATTTTCCTCAGCTTTACTTATTTACCCAAATAAGAAAAAAAAATGTCACTTATGTTTTGTTTTCAAGCCATACTGAATAGGGGAAAAATTATTTGAGGAGTTAAGTATTTGTAGAAATAATAATAAGCAATACACTTTATTCTTGCACTTTTCAAATGCCAAGTTTGAACTGAGGCATTCTCTATAGAATTTGCATTCATATTTTGTATTCATATAATTTGGAGTCACTCTAACAATGTACAAGTGACAGCTCAGGTTAACTCCACACAAGGCCACTTCTGGGAGCCACTTTATCACTAGAATTACTAAAACTTATGAGAAAACTTGTAATTTCGGCCCACCTTAAATCCGCTCGCACCTCTCCGTTCAGCGTCCTTTGTGTTCTAAATGTGTCGATAATCCCAAGCAGCAAGCAGCCTGCTATACCATCCCCCATCCCCCCACTGCCAGAGAAACTGCAAAAGCATCTCCCAACTGTTTGTCCCTTGTTTATCAGGGAGTCAGGTAGAGCTGAATAGGCTAAAAAAAATATCGTTATTTGGAACACATGTATTTCACGTGTCTACAAAGGTCTATGTAAGTGTAGGATGACAGAAATGTTGAACGAATACCTAAAAGACAAACTTTTTCCATGTTTTAGTACTAACGACAAAATGTAGACATGAAGTGTATAATGTGTGAAGACTGAAGTCCAAATATCAAATAGGCACTTTCACAAAAAGGTACAAGTATAACACAACAATTGCGCTTTCATTCAAGAATATAACTGCAGAAAAAGAACTGGCTTTGACACCCTTTTTATACGACCGCTTTGCTGATGTTGACTGGTAATCAAAACTTCACGGGTTCAACCCTGGACAAGTCCATTTTGAGAAGTGAGCTACTCTTATTCTTACTATTTTAGAATAAAAACATACATTCCATTTCAGTCTGTAACAGCCGGTGTAAATTTATGATTTACATAAGCACATAAACATACATAAACACTGTGTGAACACAGATTGGAAAAAGAGAAAACAAGCCCTCCCCGAAAGAAACGTCCTCTCACATATAAGAACAACGTAGCTGCACCAGGCATAAAGGAGACAGATTACACCGTTTGGATACAGGACGAAGTCCGGCGTCAACATGCCAATCAGTTTGCCCCACACCTGTCCTTCAAAGAAACAGCACGGCTTACAGAGCTCGCCAACGTATCGTGCAAACTCCTGTTTGTGATTGTTTTGTTATGGTCTTTACATAAGAAGCATAACGCTATCTACCTCAATGTATTTACTTATCTTCCTACAGCGTAAAGTTACAAGTAGACTGCAGAGTTTCCTCAGTTTGATCGGCAAGGGCATGCTCACAAATTACATGTGTAAAACCGTGAAAAATGCCTGCTGACAATTTAGTATGCAAGCAATGGTACGAAAATGAAGTTAGGCTTTTTTTTGGGCACATACACCGTTCAGATCTAAACACTAGCATGGAGAGTCACTTGTGTACTGAAGAGTCTCAGAAAGTCTTTCTCCCGTGGAGCAACTGGTAACTTTTCCTGAATAAAATCAAACACAGTTGTGTAGGGTGAGACAGGAGCTTTCACCTCCAGCTGAAGTCACTTCACTACACATGTACTGTGTCAGCATGCCTGTGTCGATCAAACACAGGAAGCTCTGTAGTTTACTTGTGACTTTACGCTGTAGGAAGATAAGTAAATAAATTAAGGTAAATAACATTCTATCTGACTTTTATATTCCACCTCCAGCTATAGACTCTTCAGTACGCCAGCGAATCTCCACAATAGTGTTTAGATCTTGTCACACATGGGCGATTAGGAGGCAGTCAAAGAGCCTAAAGGTGAGTAAAACATCGTGAGATAAGGGGTTGTCACATGGTACTTACCTGAACTCTTTTCTCTCATCAACAGAAAACTAGAAGGAAAATAATACTGCAACTTCCGGGTTCCAAAATGGCCACGATGACGTCACTTCCGGCCACCATTGATGACGTCACTTCTGGCCCCCACAAAACACCTCGGATCCTGTTGCCACATCACCATATTGCCAACCGTTTCCTGTCACATGTGTTTTACTTCCTATATAACCACCATTTTGAAAACAGTTCATTGATAATTGTACTTTTTTTTTTTAAGGCTTTGAATCATTTCCTTTTCTTATTGTCTAACGACAATATACAGGAACGGTCCCCAAATCTTTATTTTGTACTTTGTGATCTTTATTCGACCACAATCTGTACTGAAGAGTCTATAGCTGAAGGTGGAAGCTGCCATCGCTGTACTTTGTATATAAGAGCCAGATCAAATGTTATTTACTTATTTACCTTTATTTATTTACTTACTTCCTACAGCGTAAAGTCACAGGTAGACTGCAGAGCTCCCTGTGTACTTATACAAAGTACAGCGATGGCAAAAGAGTGACTTGCATTCTTTCTCCGATGTAGAACTGTCGTCATCATCTGAGTTCACCTCTGTTATAGCGCGTCTTTATGTGAAAACAGCAGTATCAGATAGGGGGTGGGGGTAGGATCATGAACGCGACTGAGAATAAAACTGAATAAAAAAAAAAACAAAGCAAACCTTTCCAAGTATCATGAATTTACACAGGCTATTACAGACTGAAATGAAATGTATGTTTTTATTCTAAAATAGTAAGAATAAGAGTAGCTCACTTCTCAAAACAGACTCGTCTGGGGTCGAACTCGTGAAGTTTTGATTACCAGTCAACCGTTGATACTATTGCGCCACCAAAGCAGTCGTATCAAAGGGGTGTCAATGTTGCACCCTAATGCGGGTTCTTTTTCTGCAGTTATATCTATACTAATAAAAGGCAAAGCCCTCACTGACGCACTCACTCACTGACTCATCACTAATTCTCCAACTTCCCATGTAGGTAGAAGGCTGAAATTTGGCAGGCTTATTCCTTACAGCTTACTTACAATAGTTAAGAAGGTTTCATTTTGAAATTCTACATGTAACGGTCATAACGGTCGATAACAGTCGACAACGTCCACCATGTTGAACTTTCTTATTTATGGCCCCATCTTCATGAAATTTGGTAGGTGGCTTCCCTGCGCTAACCAAAACCAATGTACGTACTTATTTCGGTGGTATGACGCCACTGTCGGCCGCCATGTTGAATTTTCCAAACGTCACTAATTCTCCAACTTCCCATGTAGGTAGAAGGCTGAAATTTGGCACGCTCATTCCTTACAACTTGCTTACAAAAGTTAAGCAGGTTTCATTTCGAAATTTTACGCATAATGGTCATAACGGTCAACAACGTCTGCCACGTTGAACTTTCTCATTCATGGCCCCATCTTCATGAAATTTGGTAGGCGGCTTCCCTGCGCTAACCGAAACCAATCTACGTACTTATTTCGGTGGTGTGACGCCACTGTCAGCCGCCATATTGAACTTTCCAACGTCACTAATTCTCCAACTTCCCGTGTAGGTAGAAGGCTGAAATTTGGCAGGCTTATTCCTTACAGCTTACTTACAAAAGTTAAGCAGGATTCATTTCGAATTTCTACACGTAACGGTCATAACAGTTGACAACGTTCGCCATATTGAACTTTCTTATTCATGGCCCCATCTTTACGGCATTTGGTAGGTGGCTTCCCTGTGCTAACCAAAACTGATGTACGTACTTATTTCAGTGGTATGATACCACTGTCGGCCGCCATATTGAACTTTCCAATGTCACTAATTCTCCAACTTCCAGTGTAGGCTGAAGGCTGTAATTTGGCAGGCTCATTCCTTACAGCTTACTTACAAAAGTTAAGCAGGTTTCATTTCGAAATTCTACGCGTAACAGTCATAACGGTCAACAACGTCCGCCATGTTGAACTTTCTTATTAATGGCCCCATCTTCACGAAATTTGGTAGGCAGCTTCCCTGCGCTAACCAAAACCAATATACGTACTTATTTCTGGTATTTCAGCCACCATATTGAACTTTCCAACGTCACTAATTCTTCAACTTCCTGTGTAGGTAGAAGGCTGCCACTGTCAGCTGCCATATTGAACTTTTCAACATTCTTTGTTACTTATGGGCCCATCTTCAAGAAATTTGGTACGCGGGTTCCCAAAGCAAACTGAATCCTACTTACGTACATATATATGTCCATAGCCTGCAGCTCGGTCACCGTGTGAGGTGGCGTTGGGTCCCCCATCCCAACGCCTCCCACGTTGTTGGCTGCCTGCCTATATAAGGCCATCCATCGCTCCAGTCTCTACATGCCCTTCTTTGCTTTGCCACGGGATACACATCTCCCTGCTGATAACTACAGCCTTTTTATTTACTCCACAGCTTCTCCGCTGTTTTATTGTTCATTTATTACGATTATAGTTATTGTGTTGGTTTTTTAGACTTACTTTACATTGTTCAGGTACCCATTTCCTTTATCATTCCAACCGTACCCGCATTAACATGTCTATCGAGGTGATCACCATCGATCAAAGCACGGCCATATCAGGCTCACTTTTGATATCCGGAGGAACATTGTGTCTTATGTATTGAATGACTGGGACAGGTTCAAAGTGTGGACTGATGACAGTACAGGAGATAATTATACTACACAGGAGCACTATAAGAGTGAAATGCTTAAGCCCTTCACCTATGCATTTGCATGTGAGTTGATGGCTGTCGCTTTCAAGTGTACCGCAATGGCCAAATATTTTACACCTTTGGACAACCGCCAATGCCTCTTAAACATCTTAGATTGACAGGTGACGATTTCAGTAGTGGACACTTTGATGTTTATGAATGTTTAAACTCTCAAAAGCTGGATGTGAAGTTATCGATGAAACTGGTTGTATACTTACAATGCTTGACAGATGCCAAATGTCTCTTCAACGCAAGTTCTACAAATACTGTCGTAATTGAAACAAACCATGAAACTCAAACCAATTATGACAGCAGCAATCCAAGATGTGAGATTTGAAACAAGATTACTGTTCACATGGCCAACTGTACGTTGCATGCTCAAGAGTAAGCTCAGCGCACAGCTTGGTCATATTACAACCGGAGGGCCGAACTCACAATGTGGTATACAAAGAGATCCTTAACAAATAATTATTGGTATATTTTCCCTCAGTTTAAAAAGGTTTAATTTTCTTCTTAATAAAAATTTTAAGGCAGTACTTCGCCTCTGCGAATCGCGGGTATTTTGCTAGTTCTTGAATAAAAGTACACTTGTGTTATATTTGTACCTTTTGTGAAAGTGTTTATTTGATGTTTGGATTTCAGGCTTCACACATTATACACTTCATATCTACATTTTGTCAATTATTACAAAAGCATGAAAAATGTTTCTGTTTTAACGATGTGTTTACATAGATTGCTATTGACACGGAATACACATGAAATGCATGTGTTCCAAATAACAATATAGTATTTACAAAAGGTCTCATTTTGCTTGACCTCTCACTCTATACAGCTCTAAGCAACTGATACGCAGGTAAACAGACTTGAGCTGAGAAAACTGTTCGGCGGTGGGGGGATGTGATAGCAGGCTGCTTGCTGCTTATCGACACATTTACAGGACAAAAGATGCTGATGGAGAGGTGCAAAGTGATTTAAGGTGGGATGTATCTACGAGTTTTATCGTAGGCTTTGGTAATTCTAGTGTTCTAATGTTAACCACCAACAATGTACACGATAAGGACACACACAGTCAGCAAGGGGTTGTTGAAAAGTGTTGGATGCTTTTATTTACAACAGCAAAGTGTTGAAAAGTGCAGTGCACCAGATCTTCAATAATCTATACTAATAAAAGGCAAAGCCCTCACTGACTGACTGACTGACAGATTGACTGACTCACTGACTCATCACTAAATAATTCTTCAACTTCCCGTGTAGGTAGAAGGCTGAAATTTGGCAGGCTCATTCCTTACAGTTTACTTACAAAAGTTAAGCAGGTTTCATTTCAAAATTCTACGCATAATGATCATAACTGAATCCTACTTAGGTACAGTGGAACCTCGGTTCACGAACGTCTCGGTACATGTACAACTCGGTTCACAACCAAAAAGTTCGCCAAACTTTTGCCTCGGTTCACGACCACACACTCAGTATACGAACAAGCCAGTTACCCTTTCAGTTGGTGC
Organism: Polypterus senegalus; assembly: GCF_016835505.1. Taxonomy (NCBI): domain Eukaryota; kingdom Metazoa; phylum Chordata; class Cladistia; order Polypteriformes; family Polypteridae; genus Polypterus; species Polypterus senegalus. The sequence continues at coordinate 55,605,201 of NC_053162.1, read as the reverse complement.
GCGCCAAAGATTTCCGCACGTGTTGCATTGTTCTCGGTCAGACGTGCCTACCTGCCTGCCTGCGTGTGCGTGCCTGCCTGCTTGCGCTTGCGTGCCTGCGTGTGCGTACCTGCCTGTATGCACGTGCATGAAAGAGAGAGAGAGCAAGCGAGCAAGCGCGTGTTGCTGAGAGAGAGGCAGAGGGTACGTGCTGCTGAGAGAGAGAGAGAGCGAGCCTGCTCTTGTCAGTGTTATTCAATGTTTTTATATTAGTTTACGATTACACTGTGCATTCTATGGTGTAATTAACTATATTTGTGCTTAATCTTTAAAAATATATATTTACATACAGTTCGTACAGTCTGGAACGGATTAATTGTATTTACATAAAATCCTATGGAGGAAATTGCTTCGGTTCACGACCAACTCGGTTTATGACCAGAGTTTTGGAATGAATTATGGTCATGAACCGAGGTTCCACTGTACATATATACGGCCATAGCCTGCAGCTTGGTCGCCATGTGAGGTGGAGTTGCGTCACCCATCACCATGCCTCCCACGTAGTTGGCTGCCTGCCTATATTGCATCTCCTATACCCACACCTCCCACGTAATTGAGTGCCTGCCCATATAAGGCCGTCCGTCAGCAGCAATCCAATAGACACACTGCCACTATGAGGCGTTTGTCATGCCTAAGACGAATACGATTTTCGTGAGATACAAGTTTAGTGAGAAGACGCAAGGTATAAACGAGACTTTTGATCACTTTGTAACAGAGTTAAAATTGCTGGTGAAGGACTGTGCTTATGCAAACGAAGATGAGATGGTCAGGGATAGAATAGTGTTTGGCACAAACTCAGCAAAACTGAGAGAGAAACTTTTAAGTGCCGGATCTGAGTTAACATTAAGTAAAGCCGTGGACATCACAAGATCGCACGAGATAGCAAACCTTCGATGCATGTACTTCGAGCGGATCACGTGAACTGGCTGTAAATGTAGTACGCAGACAATAAGCAAAAGCTCCAAAGAGCACTGAACAAAAAACGCATAATACAATTGTGAAGGCAGAAAAAGAATATGAAGCGAGTGACACATACAAGCATATTAATAAGTGCAGCTACTGCGGAAACAAAGCACACAGTGAAAAAAGAATGTCCAGCTAAAGGAAGATAGTGCAAACGAAGATGAGATGGTCAGGGATAGAATAGTGTCTGGCACAAACTCAGCGAAAGTGCAGGAGAAACTTTTAAGTGCCAGGTCTGAGCTAACATTAAATAAAGCTGTGGACATCGCAAGATCGCACAAGATATTCGCAAGATACAAGTTTAATGAGATGACGCAGGGTATAAACGAGACTTTTGATCACTTTCTAACGGATTTAAAATTGATGGTGAAGGACTGTGCTTATGCAAACGAAGATGAGATGGTCAGGGATAGAATAGTGTTTGGCGCAAACTCAGCGAAAGTGCAAGAGAAACTTTTAAGTGCCGGGTCTGAGCTAATATTACATAAAGCTGTGGACATCGCCAGATCGCACTAGATAGTACAACCACAGCTGAGAACCTTCGATGCATGTACTCTGAGCGGCTCATGTGAACTGACTGTGAACGCAGTACGCAGAGAACAACCAAGAGCTCCAAAAAGCGCTGAACAAAAAATGCATTACACAATTGAGAAGGCAGCAAAAGAATATGAAGCGTGTGACGCATAGAAGCATATTCATAAGTGCAGGTACTGCGGAAAGAAAGCACATGGTGGAAAAAGTCAATGTACAGCTAAAGGAATACAGTGTAAAAAATGTGGTAAATTGAACCACTAAAGTTTGCAGGACTGGGAAAGGTAAACCCGTGCATGCAGTGTGTGATGTCTCAGATAAAGAGGAAGACGAGCTGTTTATTGATGCAGTAAGAAAGGAACAACCCTATGAATCTGAACAAGCCTTTGTAGACATATCAATAGGAAAGCAAGGTGTAAGGCTTAAGTTTAAATTAAGTTCATAGACACGCAGCCGCTAAATATTCGCAGGCAAATCCAGAACTTAATACCGGGAATGCCTGTTAAACATCTTACATTCACGAGTACCGATTTGGGTAGTGACCACTTCGATGAATTAATTATCTTTACAACGGTTGACAAACACGGAATATAACTTGAACACAACACATCCTCCCAAATATGAACCTGATTGAAAGAAATAATGATAATCAAATCCTTGATGACAGCAACACTCATAACAGTCACAAAACAATTACATTGACAATCATGTTATGTTATTTTTAAAATGTTTCCTTTTCTTTTTCATAACTTCTTTAGCACACTACTTCTCCGCTGCGAAGCGCGGGTATTTTGCTAGTTAATCCATAAAAGCAAGGTGCCAAGTGAAGGTTAAATAAATAATAATTCCATTATAATTCCTTTATAAAATCCATGAGAACCAGTGCCTGCTTCCTAAAAGCTGATCCACTTGGCTTTTGACAGGCAGAGTTATGTTAGGTTGAGAGGTGTAAGCTTGATGAGAAAAGCAGTGAGTTAGGGTGTATTAGAATTTTTTAAAGGAAGGAATGGAGCTCCTGCCATTGGTTTCTAGGGTGCTCATAAGCCCAGCCTTTTAAGTTGACCATTAGTGCAAATTTCTGTACATCAAGATTGTCAGCCATTGAATTATAGCTTTTTGTTTGAGCCAAATGAAGGAATCCACAGGAAGATGGATCTGAGATGTCACTTGGTGATTGACCACTTTATCAGAAAAGCTGCAGAGACTGCATTCCAAAGGGATACCCAGTGAAAAATTATTAACAGAACAACTAACAGCCAAAAATACGTTTGTCAGACATCAATATGAGGCCACCAGTTGAATAGCACTGCTATAAAATTTCAATGCGTTTTGTTGCTCATCCATAGCTTCCTGATGTTATTCTGCATACTAGGGAAATTTCAAATTGTATAAACGAATAAAAACCTTTTTTTTCTGTTTAAATAAAAGCAATTAATGTGCCAGCAGACTTTCCTTATTTTCTGCTCAATAAGTATTTCAAAAAGAATAGAAGGGGAAGGCTAAGCCAGGACTTGCAAACTACATACTGTAATGCCAGTCTGTCCTAAAATACGCATCGCCGGTCATCCTGCCATTGTGTGTTGCTAGACTTGTTATGTGCACATTACGTGACATATGGCATCATGACATCTACTAAATAAAAAATGGCTGTGTGCATTAATTAAAATGTGAGCTTTATGAAAATGAAAGATACACTCAAGCAAGTAAACAATTTAGTTTCAGAATCTTCATTTGATTTGGTTTGGTTCTTGTGATTTTCAGTTTAATACAACTGTTTGTAATCTGCTGATTGATCTAACATCTGTTCTACTGACCTGCTGCTAATGACTATTTTTCTGTAAACACTAAATGAAATTCATCACGATCTCCACCACTATACTTTAACAAAGTAATCCAAGAAGATTTGTATTTTAGCTCTCTTTGAACACAATGGGCAAAACTAATAAAGATTCTGACTACCTACTCTGTTAAGGGAGACAACCAGATTTATGTGGATTCCTAATTCATGTCCTTCATGTCTCTGAAGCTGAGATCTAGCTTTTCTTCGGAAATTTGTGTATAAAAGATTTCTGGCAACAATCTCTTGCCTTGTTTACCTATCCTAAATTGTGTCTAATGCATCTGTACTTGACCACTGCTGCACAGAAAAAAGTGGCAGCAATACAATATTAAATTAAGAAATAATTTGTGTTCAAAAAGCTCACCAATTCCGTTCTTCCAGATTTCCAACATAATATCGAGTTGAGATTTGAAGGTCTCTGAAGTTCTCCTCTTTAACACACTACTCTAATTTATTTCATGAGTCTGTTTCTTTTTTTGTTAAAAAAAATTGTGAGAAATTCACAATTAACAAGTTTACAACTGTGTTCACATACTTTTGTTGAAGAATTCATTTTAAAATAACAAGGATCCACTGTAGTAATTCCCTACTAATATGAACACCCATTAAAAAATATAGTTGTTCTAGAGATTAAATTACTAACAAGGATGAAAAGCTATTTGATTCTGAGATCCTGAGCTGTTAATCCCAGGTTGTTTATGATTTATGTGACTATTAAGCAGCTTTTCATTGCTATGATAATTGTGCCATTAACTTCAAATTGTACATCTCAGATTGTTTCCTTAAAAACATCTTCTCCCTGATTTTTAGGAATTCACTTTATCCATTCATCTATTATAAAATGCACACAATCCCATTTCTACAGGTCTAAGACAATCATGGTAGCTTTGAACACAAAGCAGAAAAAATCTATAAATGTGTTACCAGTGACTCTTTATGTTCTTTCATATTAAAGCAACTGATAAAAAGTTAAACATAATTACAATAGATTAGAATACCATTTTACATCACTCATATTTGTAGTATGTTAATTATAAAGATCAAGTTTGTTTGTTCTTTAATATCAAATGTTTTTAGCAACATTGTACTGAACAAAATATTGTCTTTTGCAGCACGGATATAGTGAACCTTTACACATAGAGTCATGTGAAAAAGTAAGAACACCCAATGGAAATGGTCGGCTTTTTCATGATATTTGAATAGGCAAACAATAAATCTTCATGAAAACAGTGCCTACAAATAAAAGTAAAAAACCTGAATCAAAACACAATGAAAATTTTCCTTTTCAATTATTTATTAAAAAAAAAGATCAACATATGTCATGGTCTACTGTGGAAAAAGTAACTACCCTTGCCCTCAGAAACTGATATTGCCCTATTTAGCAGAAATTACTTCTTATTGGTGTTTTACGTAATTGCACACTAGTCTCTCACATTGACTTGGTGAAATTTTTGACCACAACTCCATGCAAAATTATTTGAGTTTTCATTAATGTACTGCCAGTTTCAAATCCATCCGGAAACATTTTAATAGTGTTTTTTTTTTCAATCTTGCCCAATCTCTACGTTATGATGCTAAGAATGCAGAGACTTCTACTTTTTGGGCGCATACACCGTGAGCACTGCACTGCCAGATCTAAACACTAGCATGGAGAATTGCTTGCATACTGAAGTAACTTTAGCTCTAGGTGGAAGTTCTCATCCCACTTTATTTGTGGTGCCAAGCAGAGTTGTGTTGCGACGCAGCAGTCTATTAGCCAGTGAAAGTGACGTGATGAAGTTGTCTGTTGTTATGGTTCTTCCCTTGTCCAGAAATGACATTATGACCAGAGTCTCAGAAAGTCTTTCTCCTGTGAGACAACTGGGATCGTTTCCTAAATATGGAATAGCATTGCACATGTACTTTGCCTCCAAATCTGCAGCAATCCAAAATTTTATGCCAAATTTGTCAGGCTTGGTTGAAATATATTGCAAGAAAGGACAACAGACCTTGATTGGAAACAGTTGTTCATCAACAGTAATAGGTTGCCATGGGTTGTAACAAAAGAAACCACAGTTCTTAACAAAACGTTGTCAGATGTACTCAGTCTCAGCAAATCTGTCGTTTTTCACACGTTCTGCATGGGTATCTTTGTTGTCAAAGCGCAAATGCTGCATGATAGTCTGATAGCTGTCACAGGGCATCATATCTTTGATTGCTGGTACAACAAATAGTTCTGACCAGGCATCAACCACAGCACCAACTGTGGTCATCGCTGCTCTTGGGAAAAGAATGGAGATAAATACCATAAAATCAGAGAGGGAGAGGCAAGTTCATTGTACCATGTGAAAGTGACTGAGAGAAAAAAAACTTAATAAATAAAAAACTAACTTTTACAAGTAGCAAAAATTTACAATGGGTGTTACAGACTCGAATCAAATGTACTGTACTGGTTTTATTATATACAGTAACTAGTGACTGGGAGCCCGATCGAATTGGGCTACAAATTCAATGTTTATGAAAGCCATACTTTCTCCGCAAAGAATTATTTGTTTTGTTAAGTCCTTGAAATGATTTTGTTATCATGGCACTGATTTGTGGTTACAATAGACCTTTTCGGCTGCCACAAGGCACGGGCTGCTCGATTTCTTTCAACTGCTGCATGTGCGGCTGCTCATGCTTCTTCAGTCACTTGTGCACAGCTGGTCCGATGTCTGTCAGCATTAGTAGCATTCTGTAGCGCTTGTTCATCATCTGTCCTTTGTGTCCGATTTGCATGATTTCTTTCAGCGTTAGTAGCATTTGTAGCCATAGGCTGCTCATCCATTTGTTGTGCTCGTTGTGCACGTGTGGTCGCATTAGCAAGTCTACATTCCGCGTCAGTCATGTGACTTCGTTCCTTCCCATGGCCGTTGCTCTTGTAGCTGCTCGAGGTATTGTTGCGAACAACATACATACGGATAGTTTCAAATTATAGATAGATAGATAGATAGATAGATAGATAGATAGATAGATAGATAGATAGATAGATAGATAGATAGATAGATAGATAGATAGATACTTTATATATAAGGATAGTAATAATAATAGCAGCTTACTACTCAAAATGGTAAATAGATTGAAAACCCAGGATTGAACCCGCAACCTCATGATTTAGAGGCAGAGATTCTTACCTCTACACTGGCCAAGTCTAGATTGTATCAATTGATATTTGGGCTTCAGTTTTTGCACATTGACAGCAACATATAAATGGAATAATTTATTTTTATTCGGTTATATTCTTGAATAAAAGCTCACTTATTTTGCTATACCTTTTGTGAAAGTGTTTATTTGATAATTCAGTCTTCACACATTATACACTTCACATTAGCATTTTGCCAATTATTACTATAACATGAAAAAAAATTATGTTTTAGTTATGTGTTCAACATTTGTAGCTCACATTTCCTGTCTTCCTAAACTTACCCATTTCGTTGTAGACACGGAACACACATGAAATGTATGCATTCCAAATAACGATATATTATTTACCCTTTGCAATTCCAGACACCTCACACCCAGGTAAAGATTCTTGAGCTTTGTGAATTTTGCATCTGACTTCAGTTGCGTCGGTGGGGGATGGGATACAAGGCTGCTTGCTGCTTATGCTGATTGACTCATTTGCAAAACAAATATACTAATTAGGAGGTGCGAGGGAATTTAAGGTGGCCTGGTATTACAACTTTTTTTGTAGGCTTCAGGGATTCTAGTGTAAATCCAACAAATGGTGCCTCCAGTTCGCATTTGCTGAAATTCTTCTTTTTTCCACATGCTTTTGCCATTTTCTTTGAACAAGACACTGAATCTTCTTCTTTAGGCTGCTCCCGTTAGGGGTTGCCACAACGGATAATCTTCTATTTCTTTCTACTCTCCGGCATCTTGTTCTGTTACACCCATCACCTGCATGTCCTATTTCACCACAACCATAAACCTTTCCTTAGACCTTCCTCTTCTCCTCTTCCCTGACAGCTCTATCCTTAGCAACCTTGTCCCAATATACCCAGCATCTCTCCTCTGCACATGTCCAGACCAACGCAATCTTGCTTCTCTGACTTTGTTTCCCAACCACCGAACTTGAGCTGACCCTCTAATTTACTCATTTCTAATCCTATTCATCCTCATCACATCCAGTGCAAATCTTAGCATCTTTAACTCTGCTACCTCCAGCTCTGTCTCCTACTTTCTGGTCAGTGCCACCGTCTAGAACCCATATAACATAGCTGGTCTCACTACCGTCCACTACTCTTTCCCATAACTTCATGCTGTTGCTCATCAATTTTATTCCCCTATAGTTACTGCAGTCCTGTACATCCCCTTTATTCTTAAATATCGGCACCAGTACAGTTTTTCCCCACTCCTCAGGCATCCTCTCACTTTCCAAGATTCCATTAAACTGTAGCAATGCTACTAATAGTTAGAACTGCATCCCCCAGCAGTCCTTGCAGGGGCTGTTGGGGTCAAAGGTGGCCAGAGGGGTTTAAAAGGAGGGCAGGTGTCAAAGAGAGAAAAGTTTTTCTTTTGTTTTGTTTGTTTGGTGCGTTATGTATATCTGCTGGACTGCTTGCCGTTAATTCTGCCATTTAGCATCATTTATCATCATTGTGTCCTGGATTGTATTGTTTGTTGGGGTCTGGATCGTCTGTCTACCTGTCTACTGTCTACTGAGGACTGTGTGTGGATTCATTGGCTTTCCCAGAAGAAGGAGCGCTCCTGAACCATCCATCTGTCGTCATACTTACAGCAACTACCGGTAGGACTGTGTTTTCCATTCCCTTTCATCATACAGATCGCTGGACTTAACTTCACCACTTCTCATTTCATCCGGTTTGGTTTTCCATTGACTTTGCTGTGTGTTTATTGTGTTTTATATGTTAAATGTAATATTGCCAAAGGGATCATGGGTGGTATTATTGTTTTTTACATAATTTAATTTCATTATACTTTTTATCGTTTAAACTCCCAGCGTAATCTTTTTTTTTGTCTCTGTAGTGTGTGTGTGTGTCGTTCCAAGGCTGGGGTTGTCCCTGATAATCTTCCAGTAAAATAAATAAATTACCGACTCATCGACGGTGTGAATCTTAGCGGCTCTTGACCATTACAAAACAATCTGGTTAAAAACTCCACTGCCATCTCTACTAAACACCTCCATGCTTTCACAGGTATGTCGTCTTGACCAATGGCCCTTCCATTTTTTATCATCTTTATAGCTCTCCTTACTTCCTTCTTGCTAATCCATTGCACTTCCTGATACACTATTGTAACAGGTGTCAGGTCACACTTACAGGTAATCTAACCTAGACACCATTAAAATATCCGACTACGCCATCCAGTTTTATTAAGAGACTGGGAACTCCTGAAATTTACCAATGATAGCACACAGGTTTCTTTAAATTGGGCGGTGAGTAAATACACAATGAAAGACACAACAGCAACTTCAGGAAGTAACAGTAACTTCTATTACACTAGACAATAATAAGTACATTAAAAAGATAAATGAACATAAACCAAATCTAACAGTATCATGAAGAAAATTTCTTATCTTAGAAAAGAAAGCCCACAGTCCACATTCTAAAAGTCCATTAAAAACATGAATTGGATGATAAAACCTGTAGTGGTGCAAAGTCCAGTTTGTTCTCAGTGATACCCCAACACTTAATTGTTCAACTGTCCACGGATGCACTCTGTTCACCGGACACTCGTTTCCAAGAGAATCATGGAATCCTTGTCGGCGTCTCTTCGTTGTTCCTTTTTTTCCACTCTGAGCACCTTGTATTGCTGTGAATTAGGCACGCCTTATTTCTTGTCTGCCAGCTTTGCTCGGTCCATTCATGCGGCTTACCTCTCTCGCTGGACCCACAACCAGCATCTCCTTGTAGAGCTGTCTCTTCCTCCCTGGGAGTATTGCCGTCCTTGTGCCTCACGTCGTGCCAGCCACGTACCCTTGTCAGCCTGCGAGCCTCTGTGCTCTGTCCGAGTGTCTTGGCAGTGCTCTCAGTGGATCGTCCCCCTCCTCTCTTGCCTTCTCCTGGCCAGGGCTTAAATCTCCTTCAGTCCCTGCAATTATCAGTCCTGGACAACCAGATTAAACAAGTGGCACAGCTAAATTTTTTGGGTTTAACAAATACTGAAAACACGAGTTAACAAAATGTATTGTTACCAACCATGAATGAGTACAGATCTGCTGTTTAGAAATCAATATTGTCAAAAATGTTAATTGCCAAGTCAGGTAAATCCAGAAATCCTCCAAGGCAAGACTTCAAAGTGGCAACTCCTTTGCAAGACAGCTGATACTTACACAAACAATCCTGACACAATCAGTAACTGGATTATCCAGGATCCTCCAAGGAAGCAGCAGTTCTGTTATCACACGTGGTATTGTTTGTAAATCTCAACCTGCCATAAACTTCAAAATGGTGACTCCTATGCAATCCAGCAAATACCTACAATCTGCAGACAGTCTTTTAACTTCTCACCCCCACTGCCAACAATGGGTGCCTATTGCCTGTTCATCTGCTGGGCTTTAAATGTAATATTTGCATGTTTCTTTTCCTAAGAGAGAAATGGAATGACGTAGTGTACAAAAATGTCCCCCCTCTGACACTATTTCCACATCATTCAACCTCTTCTCTCTCTCGTTCTCTTCATTCATCAGCCTCTCAAAGTACTCTTTCAATCTGTGCAACACAATCTCCTCGCTTGTGAGTACATTTCCACTTTGCAAGCACATTGAGCTACACTATTTGTAAGAAAATGTGCTATATAAATAATTGTTGTTGTTGTTATTCCATCTTTATCCTTTATCACCCTAACCTGCTGCACATCTTTCCCAGCTCGGTCCCTCTGTCTAGCCAATTGGTACAGTCCTTTTCTCCCTCCTTAGTGTCCAACCTCTCATACAACGCATCATATACCTTTTCTTTAGCCTTCGCCACCTCTCTCTTCACCTTGCACCTTATCTCCTTGTACTCTTGTCTATTTTTTGCATCTCTCTATCCCAGTTCTCCTTTGCCATCCTCTTCCTCTGTATACTCTCCTGTATTTCCCCATTCCACCACCAAGTTTCCTTTCCCTCCTTCCTCTTTTCAGTTGTCACGTCAAGCACTCTTCTTGCTGTCACCCTTACTACATCTGCTGTAGTTTCCGAGCTGTCTCGTAACTCTTCACTGCCACGCAGTGCCTGTCTCACCTCCTCCCTAAACTCAACCTTGCAGTCTTCCTTTTTCAACCCACCATTTGATCCTTGGCTCTGCCCTCACTCTCTTCCTCTTCTTGATCTCCAAAGTTATCCTACAGACCACCATCCTATGCTGCTTAACTACACTTTCCCCTGCCACCACTTTCATCTCCTTCAGATCAACTCTTCTGAATAGGATGTAATCTACCGTGTGCATCTTCCTCTACTCTTGTACGTAACCCTATGTTCCCCCTTCTTCTTAAAATACGTATTCATCACAGCCATGTCCATCCTTTTGGCAAAATACGCTATCCTCTGACCTTCTTCATTCCTCTCGTTGACACCATACCTACCCATCACCTTCTTGTCTCCACTGTTCCCTTCACCAACATGCCCATTGAAATCCGCTCCAATCACCACTTTCTGTCCCTTGGGTACACTGTTCATCACTTCATCCAACTCACTCCAACAATCTTCTTTCTCGTCCATTGCACACCCAACTTGCGGTGCATATGCATTAACAACATTCATCATCACAACTTCAATTTCCAGCTTCATAATCATTACTCTGCCTGACACTGTTTTCACCTCCAAAACACTCTTGTCATGCTGTTCCTTCAGAATAACTCCTACCCCATTTCTCCTCCCATCCACACCATGATAGAACAATTTGAATTCACCTCCCATCCACCTGGCCTTACTCCCCTTCCATTTAGTCTCTTGCACGCACAATATATCAACTTCCCTTCCCTCCGTCATATCTTTTAGCTCTCTCCCCTTACCAGTCATATTGCCAACATTGAAAGTTCCTACCCTCTGTTCCTCTCTCTTTACTTTCCTCCTCTCCTCCTGCCTCCGGACACGTCTCTCCCCTCTTCTTCTCCTTCTTCTTCTTTGGCCAACACTAGCTCAATTTCCGCCAGCACCCTGTTGGCTAACAGTACTGGTGGCGGTCGTTGTTAACCCGGGGCCCGACTGATACGGTATGGAAACTTGTATTGTTGTCCGTATATTTATTTGCCAAAATTTTACACCGGATGCCTTTCCTGATGTAACCCTCCCCATTTGTCCAGGCTTGAGACCGGCACGAAGAAACACTGATTTGTGCATCCCCTATGGCTGGGTTAACAATACACTGAATGGAAAGTGCTATTCATATTTATTTGCATATTAAAACTTGTAAAATTCTGGGAGGAGTTGGGTGGGGGCTGTAGGTGCATGTACGTGCATTAAATTTCATATTCATTGGGTTTTATAAAGGTGAAGTGCATGGAACATGGCTTACACACAGTTTTCTGCATCTGGATTTTATGTTTACTCACAATTTCAGTTTTGTCAATATGTCATATTTTGGTGTGATTCTACATATGGCATAATACATGAGGCCCCTGGTCATACCCTGTACATTTAGTGGCAAACTGGAGTCTTGCTCTGATTTTTTAGACAACAAAGACTTTTTTCCTGGCACACCTTGCATGCAGGTGAAATTTGTGCAATCTCTTTCTGATTGTAAATACTTTTACACCAGCTTTTGCAGGAGTAATATGCAGATCCTGCAATAAAATGGGGTTTCTTGGTGACTTCTTTTAGTATTAAACAGTCAGCTCTTGTGCTGAATTTATTGGGCTGTCCAGTCCTGGACATATGAGCAGTGGTTAGAAATCTATGCCACTTGTATATGATTCTCCTTACAGTGGAATGACTGCTGAAAAATAAGTTGGCAATCTTTTATCTCTCATAGGCCATAACCTTCTTTCTGAAGGCCTTATAGAGCTTTTTTGATCTTGGTAATACTCTTGATAATACTCACGTCAATAGCAAACAGATATCTGTGGTTCAAATAAGACAGGTTTCACTGGCATATTGCCTAGGTAGGTTTAAACCATTGATATCTAATCTGGAACACATGATTCTAATTTTATGGATTTGAAGTCATGATAAATTTAGGAGTGTACTTACTTTTTCCATATGGCAAACCTGCATTTTTGCTAATGCAGATTATGAGATTGAATACCCTGTGTCAATTTTATAGTTCATTTGTTCAGGTATATCACCTTTATATGTAGGCACAGTTTGCATGACGATATAGTGCTTGCCAGGGCAATTACGTTGGAAAAGACAACAGCTTCTAGAGGGGTACTTACTTTAATATGTCTGTAGCTGGTTCTGATAATTATAATGCATTTTTATTCAAGGATTATTTGGTTGACTAAAATATCTTACAAATATCCAAATGTATGCCAGTGCTCTACTGAATTTGAAATTTTTAAATAATAACTCACCCTACAGGTTGCAGTTTAGCATTTAATTGGAAACAGTGTGAATTTTCACACTGCATATTGGCTGGACAGTGTCTGCAGGGAAGAGGGAACACTGGCCTCACTGCAGCTTCTCACTGTTCAGTAATGACTGCTGCTGCTAACAGAACCCAACACTGATTTGACATAAGGCTCAATGAGAAACAATTGAAAGGAAAATGGGAGCAACAGATGGCTATAAAAAAAAGTTTCGATTGAATATGCCAAAAAGAAGTACAAATGGGAAATTTGAAAGTCAACAATTAATTTACACATCGCCAGACTTCCATAATATATTCCAAGACAATGCTGTTTTTGAAAATATATCAAGAAATAATATACTAAGAAAGATTTGAAGATATTATACATTTATTTGAGGGGTTATTGGTAAATATACAATAATGTGCTATAGGGTTAGGTCTGTAAAATAAATTACTGCACAGCAAGAAAGTTAGTTTAATTAAAATGGCTAAGCAGAAGGAGTTAGCCAGGAAAATGATATGTTACTATTTTTTAATTAACTTGTAGAATGTTATAACTTCAGGTTGATTCAATTATTAAAAAAAAGAAAATAACAAAATAAACAAGAAGCTAACTCTTCTCCAATGACTTTAACAGGCTAATATGAATAACAGGTTGTACAAGGTGTCGTCAGGTCAGGGAATTGACGACTCCAAAAGGAAATGTTGGGGTGCAAACAGGGTGATCCTGTTTACATTAACATAAGTTCTTAAACAAAACAAGAATACATTGACACAGCAAACATTTAAAAAAAAAAGATAATCAAAATATTGCCTTACAAACCAAGGTTAAACTTTATCTTCTATGCACTGTGGAAGGAAAGAGAGATGACATTATTGGTGTCAGTCCCTTCTTTCATTCCAGAGTAATGTTACATACTTCAGATGAGCCTGGAAGGCCATCCTCCAACACACATACATAATGAAGGGCATACGATAGTTGACTAAGCATGAAAATACTGTAACTTCAGAGGAGAATTGGATTATTTCAGTGGATGGCTTGAAGTGAAATTTTCATATTCAGGTTTGTTTTGTGCATCAGCAAAAAAAGTTTATAGTCTTGGTCTTGGCTGCCAACAAATGTCTTTAGAATATAATTGTAGGTACAAATGGAAAACCATTTCTTTTTGAAGTGTATTATTTCTGTTGTATGAACTTCTGGTAGTTTCAAATTTGAAGGGAAGATGCATGATAGGGTGAAGATTGTTTCCTAAAAATACTGCAGACTGGCAATTTGACTACTGCGTGAGTGGTGTTAACACAAAGAATAGATTTGTCTTTGGACACTTCCATCTGTAAGTCTACAGAATGCTACTTCACACAAATCAACAGAAATGATGTGACCTCCATCAATATAAATATAGGGTTCATGGTAAGTCTTCTCAAATGTTCAAAAGGAAAGGAAATTCAGCCTGATAAAGGCTCAGTAACTTCTTTTTTTCATTTTTTAGTGTGGAATTAATAAACATTCCCCCCAGTTGTCTGAAAGTGTACATTTTTTCTTTAAACTTAATATGCTTTGTAAAGCACATGGCAAATAAAAAAAAAATCTTGATTCACCAAATCCTGGATTTTCATTTCCGTTTCATTATTTTTTAATCCTTTTAAGTGTTGCTAACCTATTCATCTTATTTGAAACTATTCAAAATCAAATTTATCATGGAAACACACCGATTCATCTGCAGCAAAATCTAGGTTTTTATCATTTACTTTGCTGGTCATGACTTTTCAGAAAGGTTGGATTATGTTTTTGATGTATTAAATGAATTATGCTAAGTTTGGACATGGAGATTAACAAGCTTCTCCTTTTCAACACCTTCCCACCAACTGCTTTCTAATGTACTGCTGATAAGATGCATGAACTTCAGTAGTTTTTTCATATTTAAATTAATTGGTTTTTTATAAAGGTATTAATCAAGATATGTTGGGGGTTTACATTGTTTTTAATGTTTACAGTTTTTCAGAATTACTACTTTTGATTTTGTTTTCAACAAAGCATCTATTACATTAGGTGATGGAGGTTTCTTTGTTATCATTATGTCTATGACGGGGCAGTGCGATTATGAAAAAATATGACCAGACCACTAATGGAAAAAATAATAATTATGTCAAGGGTCTTTATGAGGCAACTAGCCCTGCTGTATAATTTCAATGTATTTTGTTTCTCATCCGTAGATTGCAGATGTTCTTCTGTGTGCCAGGTAAATTTTGAATTGTATAATCAAACATTTCTGTTTAAATAAAAGCAATCATTGTGCCAGCAATCTGTTCAATAAGTAATACATATTTTTGTAGTTATTTTTATCTTTTTCCGGGCTTCAAAAACAAAAGAAACAAGAAAGGTAAGAGGTTTGGGACTTCCCCATTTAATGTTGTAGGCAAAGACAGGGTGAAAAAAAATTAACAAATTTGCCTCCATCACTTGCTGGTCTGTAGTGATGTCATCTTGATGTTCCTTTTGGGTCAAATTCCATGAATACGCTAGAATGGGTTGTGTTACTGACAGGTCATTGATGGGTTTAAAGTAACTCCCAGGTGTAGAGGAAGACAAGAAGCAATCAGTTTATGGTGTCACCTTCAATATCCTTCCACCAGATCCAATCTAAATTTGCCCTTATACATTGTCATACATGTGTATCTGTGGATCAACATCAGGGCTCCTCTAAGGTATGTAATACCACCCAAGGCTGAAAGGGTATGTTGTTGCTAATCATGTCCTCTCCTATTCTGTCCACAACACTGAGAAGACACCCAGTGAGGGCATCAGACTACAGTTTCCCAGGTATAAGTCATGAGAATAACAAAAGGAGAGATCACTCTGTGAGCAGAGCTTCTACGCGACTGACCTAAAAAGTGCTAAAGTTAAATAATAATAATTGTTTTGTTTATTTGTTATTGACTCAAGCTTTGTATATTAGGGCAGGCATTAGGGCAGTATGTGAGTAAAATCATTGACTCTCTTGCAGGATTCAGGATTCAGGTGATGCTTCCTGGTGAACATCTCAAGATAAGCTGTCAGATCTGTTTATGTTTGTTTAGTGATATAATGCCTTTCAATGCATATCACGCTCAGGCCAATCTCATTTGGTGTGAGAATAACTGGTTAAAAGACTGAAGGCCAAACTAAAGTTTGACTGCCTTTGTTAAGAGCTGCTTGACTGAGTATGAGCATGAGAATATATACTACAGATAGCAAATTTTCAGAAATGTCAGGCACCTCTTATGCAATTTAGAGAAATTTATTTCAATTTTCTTATAGCAATCAAAAGCATAGAGTTCCATGTCTCATATTCAAATTGTTGGGTTGGTTAAGATGTTAGTACAAGTAGCTTCTCTTTTATTTATGTAGAGAGGTATCCATTATAAAAGGTTATGTGAGTTAAAATAAAAAAATTGATGTTTATTTAGCATATGATATATAAACATTGTTACCTTTATATAATATAGTGATCTTTCATATTAAAGAATGATTTTCCAGCTAGCCTTGTGATTTTTTTTAAGAAATTGATGAAATGTCTAAATGAAACATTTCCATCTTCTGAAGGGATGCTATTTAAGAAAATATCTTTCTACTTATATAAGACACACTTTAGAGACAGAGATACATATACTCTAGTAATATATAAATTCACTGAGAAGGACACAGCAAGGAATCTTGTGTTAGTTATTATGGAGGTTAGTGCCATCTTCTTTGACAAGCTGAAGACATGCAGGAGGGTGTTTTTCTCAATTACCATAATATAGCTATTTAATTCTGTCATGTTCCAGTGATATCGCTCAGCAGGCTACTAATACTTGTGACTTTTCTTATCCTAGTAGAACATCCACATTTTTGAAATCACAGCAAGAGTTTGAACACCTTGAAGATAATGATGTAGATCCTGCTCAGAATATTTCTGACCAAAGGACTAATGACTTGAAAAATATAGCACAGGGTTTGTAAAGTTCATATAACTCCAAGGCAAACAGTCTCTAGTGGTAATACAAATGTGTTTGAAATTGGAAACAGCCCAGATTTCTTTTAACAATTTGAATGCAAAAGCCAAAGTAATATACATTACTGATGTCATAAATAAAGTGTGACTTCAGTTTGATATTATTGTAAAATGCAATTTAATAATGAATGAAACTGGTTATATTTTATTGTTATAGGTAATATAATAAGGTATGCCTTAGGTCTTTAGTTTTAAAATGTCCATCCATCTATCTTACAAAATCACTTTTTGCATTACTTGGTTCCTGAAAATTAGAGCCTGTCTAACAACATCAGGTGCAAAGCAGGAATGCGTTGTGAATAGAATGCAGGTCACACTACAACTCTTACTCAAAATGGGCTAATTTAGTCACCAGTTAACTCAGCACTCGCCTTTAGGGATGTGGGAAGAAGCAGCAACACACAAAGAAAATCAATGGAGAACAAGCTATGAATGAAGTGTAGATCTTAAGCTTTGACACATTTGGGCTAACCTTTGTGTCCGTGTGCCACTCTAATTTTACAATAAATATATGAAATCTGAACCAGCACTGCATATTAAGAGAAATCATAGACTAAGATGATATACAGTATCTTACATTTAAGTCCAAGACCTGAAAATCACAAGGTTAAGGTTTCTTTATTTGCCATTTGTGCATAAAACCGACAGTCAAACCACATTGGAATTCTTGTGTAGAGCTTTTTCAGAGTCATCATAGTAAACATTTAAAAAAAGTAAACAATAAAACAATCTAAATACATAATATGAATTATGCCAACAGTATACAAAATGGTGGTAATATCTACACAAAAAATACAATTATATTGCAGATATCCATCCATCCATTATCCAGCCCGCTATATCCTAACTACAGGGTCACGGGGGTCTGCTGGAGCCAATATGCAAAGCAGGAAACAAACCCCGCACAGGGCGCCAGCCCACCACAGTATTGCAGATATTGCATAGTTAAAATATTTCACATTTATCACTCGTCATTTATATGACAAGTGAAGTGAGGTAATGTGGGGTTATTTCACATGTTCAGTAATTTTGTTTTGCCATCAGTCTGACTGTGGCGGGAAAAAAACTATTGAAAAACCTTGTTCTGTGAGTAATGATGCTGTCTGCTCTGCTGTGTCTCAGATTGTACATACAATTTTTGTGTCTGAGCAAAGAGTGAGCTGGATGGAATGAATCCCTGATAATTCCCTCTGCTTTTTTCCGACAGCGATGTGCATACATAGAGTCCATAGAAGGAAGTTTTGTCCCTGTGATCCTCTCTGCAGTCTTTATGACTCTTTGCAAAGCCTTCCTCTCTGCCTGTGTGGTGTTCCCATACCAGACAGTGATGTCTGCGGCAAGAATACTCTCTATCAGTCCTCTGTAGGCCTGGGTGGGAGGGCAGTAGTTCAGGCCAGCTTTCCTGAGCAGCCTAAAGAAATAAAGCCTTTGCTGGGATTTTTTCACTGTGGCTGTGGTGTTAAGAGTCCAGCTCAGGTCTGATGTAACCTGCAGTCCCAGGAATGTGTGGCTGTCCGCACTCTCCACCTCAGTCCCTTTGATGATAAGAGGTTGTAGAGGGGGAGGATTCTTCCTAAAGTCCAGTATTTCTTTGGTCTTGTTTGTGTTGAGGATGAGGTCATTCTCCTCTCCATAGACAAGAATGTTGTTTACCAGGGTCCTGTACCCTGACTGTCCCCCACCCCTTGATGAGCCCCAGGATGATGGTGTCATCAGCATATTTAATGACAATGGTATTGTCCTGGGTGGAGAAACAGCCATAAGTGTACAGGGTGAAGAGTTTGGGGCTGAGGCAACAGCCTTGTGGGAATCCTGTGCTGACTGTGAGCTCAGCAGACACCTCCTCCCATTCTCACCACCTGTGGTCTATCTGTCAGGAATTCCAGGATCCAGTTACAGGTGGGAGTTGGGACACCGAGGTCTGTCAGCTTCTCGATCAGTTTGCCTGGGCGAATGGTATTGGGATCAGAACTATAGTCCAGGAAAAGCATCCTGGCATACGTTCTGCTACTTTCCAGGTGTTGCAGAGTGTGATGCAGGGCTATTGCTACTGCGTCATCCACTGATCGATTGGCGGAAACTGGAGGGGGTCAACTGTGTCCGGGACCATATGGTTAATGTACAGGAGAACCAGTTTTTCTGGGCACTTCATGGTGACTGGTGTGAGTGCCACTGGCCTGAAGTCTTTTAGGGTGGATGTGTCCGGTCTTTTGGGGACTGGTATGATGGTGGAGGATCTGAAAATACGGGGGACTAATAATGACAGGTTGAAGATGTCAGCATACACACCAGCTAGTTGTTCCCCACAGGCCTTCAGAACTCTGGGAGAATCTCCAGTGGGTCCCACAGCCTTGTTGGAGTTCACCTTCTTCAGATCTTTCAGGACCTGTGTATGTGTCACCTGCAAAGCAGTATCCATGGGGTCACAGGGGGCCTTTGAGGGAGTGTCTGTGTTCAGCCTGTCGAATCTGATATAGGAGGTGTTAAGGCTGTCTGGAAGGGTGGCATCTCGGAGGTCTGTTGTTGTTTTTATAGTTCTCCTGTAGTTTGTGACAGATTGAATTCCCTGCCACATGCTGTGCGTATTGTGGTTGAAGTAGTAGCCTACAAGTTTTTGTGAGTGAGCCATTTTTGCTGCTCTGATGGACTTCTGTAGCTCGTACCGGGCTCTCTTATACTCCACTTGATCTCCTGACTTCCTGATTTTCTATTTTATGTTCCCATTAAAACAGGGTTTTTGGTTGGGGAACATACACATAATCCTGGGAGGGGCACATATGGATGTGCACCAACTAATGTAGTCACTCACAGTCTCTGTGTATTCATAGATATCATTAGTGGCCTCTTTGAAAATGCTCCAGTCTGTAGCCTCTAAGCATCCCTTCAGACTAGCTTTTGCATCATCAGTCCAAGTGTTAATGGTCCTGACTATGACTGGCTTTGTCTTGAGCCTTTTGTTGTAAACTGGATTGAGCCGGATCGCCAGGTGATCAGGCTTTCCAAAATGAGGTTTTGGTTCAGCTGAAAAGGCATTTCTGATGTTGCTATAGCAGTGGTCCAGTGTTTTATTTCCCCTAGTGAGGAAGGTCACAAACTGATGCAGTTTAAGCAAGTTTTTCTGGAGATTGCAATGGTTAAAATCTCTCAGAATAATAACAGCAGCATCAGGATATGTGTTTTTATGCTCGTTGATCATATCGTGTAGCTCCTTCAGTGCAGCCATCTCCTTAGTGCAGGGAGTATACACGACACTCACAATAATGCATTGCAGTTCTGTGGGCAGGTAAAATGGCCTTAGCTTCAAAGTTGACAATTGACTGCTTTTAAAATGGACAGCAGAGGATATTATGTGTTGGTAATTGTAATGTACAAAGTGATGGATTCCAAGTTGCTTAATTGACAGTTCAATGTTAATATTCTGAGTCTGTCTATGTTACTGTAAATGTAAGGCAATATGAAATCTCATGACAGCTCCTGATATAGAGCAGACCTACCTCCTTATGTATGAAAATGTCTTTATGATTTAAAGCATTTTTGTTTACAGTAAAAAAAAAAACTGCATCCACTAACTCAGGCACAAACAACAATACTGGATAATATGCAAAAGCTGAAATGCTACCCTCAATATTTCTTTATCCTACTACAAAAAAGCCAAAAAATCTTAAAAATAGGTAATCTGAAGTTCAAATAAATGCTTCAATCTAAACCGGCCACACGATGACATAATTATATTAGGGTACACTGACAAAAACATGTGGGCCAAATGAGGGGAAGGGGATTGCAGACAGTGACCAGTGAGTGCTGCTAATAGGCTGTGGTATCCATCTTAGGCAGTTGCTGTTGTCACACATATGCACATAGGGGAAAGCTCAAATACTCTGGTCATAGTAATTTACCATCACTCCAGGGGTTGGCACCATGTGCTAATGCCTTTTCTCTTCATACTCTACAGACCATAAGATTGACGGCTATACCACCACTGACATCCCTTCATCAACCAACCCACCTTGACCTACCTCTTCCTGCCAGAAGGATTCATAAACTGAAGATCCGCTATCTTCATTCAGTTTTGCTTTGGACTCATACCTGAAAAGACGTTATCAATCTTGCTTTATGAAGAGTTATTTACTTTGTTGTTCTTCAGATTATACGGGGTCACAGTGCTGCCCCAAACACTGCCTCTTACACTGTACAGTATATAAAAGTGCAGTAATTTAGTTTAGTGGGCATGTACAAAAATGATGACTCCCTTATATGTTAAAATGCTATCAGCTTTGAGTTTTGTACCTTGTCATGATATTCCTGGTTGAGCAGCTTTTGATTATGTTTAGTATATTATAATGACAGGAAATATAATTTTGTTAATGCGTTAACGGTAATGTCTTTGCATACTTGTCTGTGATCTCTGCGTAATGAATCAGTCTACTCCAATAATAATATTACAATAATATTTCACATATTGCACATGGAAAAGGAAATGGAAAATGTATTCATGTTAGTATTTGTGGACTGTCTTATATATAAACGTCTACGTGTGGAAGTGTGTGTGTCTGTCCGGCCCAGAAGTAAGAGGTGGGGTTGGGGTAAGGGCTCCACCTCTGAGGAAACCTCAGAAGAAAGACAAAGTCACTTAGCTGCTAACATCGGCAAAACAATATCCCTTTTACTTTTCCTCCCACTGTTAATGCACAAGTAAGGCAAGCACGTCGGCAAAACGAAACCTCCGAAGAAAGACAGTCGCTTAGCCTCTAACGTACAAATGATGCAAGCATGTCGGGAAAAGGAAACTTCCTAGGAGATGCCCAGAGTAGTTGCTTTCAATTACCTGAGATCTCTACATTTCAAATATTTTTCTGACGATTTCAATAGTTTCTAGGACCCCTTGCTTTTTACAGCATGGACTTACACAGCTAATATATTAAGTCTCATGTGAGATTTGATACCGAAAGAGAGAGAGAAAAAATACTTGGTATGGAATCTTTTGTGTAACAGAGCATTAACTAGCATTTTGATGAGTAAAGTACTATACTAAATAAAACTAATCCCAAAGGAGGATTACTAGCTGTGCACATTTGTCGTTGCACACATTTTACTACATGCATTTATAGCAATCCTTATTTGTTGATGTCCTTTTTAACTGGGTTTTTTTGTAATGCTGCCTTAAACCAGGGTTACACAGACACCCACTGTGGAGACCAAAAATCTTCCTGTTTTAGATTCTTTAATTTTTGTAAACATACCACACTTGAAACATATGTTAGCAGCAATTACGTCTGCTCCACAAAAGCAGTTCTTGGACGTTTACAGTATATACCCTGCCACGAATGTGCGTCCAAGGATCTTCTTGCTGGCTCATTCCACCCACCTGGGCGAGAGGGGGCACTCTCTCTAACTGTATCGTTTCCTTTTCTCCCTGCAGCTCCCAGAAACTTCCCAATGAGGGAAACTAGCTCCACCTCTGGAGGTCCTCCTGTTATAAAAGGCCTGGCTGCCTCCACTGAGTTTTCTTTTGAGACTGGTTCCTGATGTATCAGAGCTCTACGTGAGTCCTCTATTTGTTGTAACAGCTAAGGCTAAAAGCTTGATTTTCTTTTCTGTTTTTGTACCCTGTGGTGTTATGTTAGCTATAGCCAGAATGCTTTTGTTTACATTTATAGAAGAAAAGTTGGGAACTAAAGTGGACGACGCGGCTGATGTCCCAAATATTCTTTGCTTGTTCCTGTTCTGTTTGCATCTGTGCTCAGCCAGCTTACAACCCTTTGAGTTTTCATTTCTTTTATTCTATTCAATGAATATGATATTTCTTCTTCGTTTTTTTTTTTTAAGTTCTAGTTTTTTATTTGTCTGTCTTTTAAACCTTAATTTCTCTTAAACTGGCAGTTTTACCCTGAAGTTCTGATAAGGAAGCTCTGCTCTCTTTCTGCTTATATCACAACTGGTATAAATTTAGTTTCAGTACATTGGCATAACAGCACTTTTCTGAAAATTTCCAGATGATGTAATTTGTGTACTAAATATTTATAAACCAAAATAAGCCAAAAATAAATATTTAAAATTTGACTCCCTGACAGATTCATTAGCTGAAAATGATTCCAATCCTGCATTTATGTGATAACACATTGCAGTCTGTGTTGACAAAGTTATTGCTTATTTGCAGCTGTATTTGTGTATACAACGAGTAGAGTGCTGTTACTAAAAGTTACAAAATCAAGAGCTTTGAAAAGCCGTGCTTGTTTGACATCATGTAGAGTTTTGATAACACTGTTTTTTAACAAGGCTGATGAATTTACAAAATGTATTGGTAGAAGGTCAAGTAAGACCAGAAATATGTATGAGATTATTGTGTAGCAACTAATTGAACTAAGAATTTCATTTGTGACTTCTGTATGCCTAATATCCATCCATCCATCCATTTTCTAACCCGCTGAATCCAAATAGGGTCACGGGGGTCTGCCGGAGCCAATCCCAGCCAACACAGGGCACAAGGCAGGAACCAATCCTGGGCAGGGTGCCAACCCACAGCAGGACACACACAAACACACCCACACACCAAGGCCAATTTAGAATCGCCAATCCACCTAACCTGCATGTCTTTGGATTGTGGGAGGAAACCGGAGCGCCCAGAGGAAACCCACACAGACACGGGGAGAACATGCAAACTCCACGCAGGGAGGACCCGGGAAGCGAATTGGACTCATGATGTATAGTAACATGACACCCATGATTTGATCATCATTGATTGATATATTCCTACTTATATATATGTATGTATATGTATACTGTATGTATATGTATATGTATATGTATATGTATATATATATATATATATATATATATATATATATGTATATATGTATATATGTATATATATGTATATATATTATATGTGTATGTGTATGTGTATGTGTATGTGTATATGTATATATAGAATTATGTAAGCCAGTGCCTAAGCAATGAAGCTTAAACTAAAAAGCAACCATATGGCTCTATGCTGCTGACTTGGTGAGCAGAATGGAGATTTGATGACTTGCTCAATATAAGCAATTGTATGGTAAGCAGATTGATTTAACAAAATGTATTTTACGGAATTGCATTTCTCGGTAGTAAACTAAGACTAATATACAAATAAAGCATTTAAAGTGCACTACTGTAACTCTAAGCATCCTCTAATCTTAAAGACACAGAACACATTGTTTCTGTTTCATTTGTTGCATTTTTCTTACCATGCTCTTTGTAGTACTTTAGCATACACATATCACACCTCTTCATGTGAATCCACAGGACTGGTGTTATTTTTCATTAAGCATTGGTAAAGATCCTTCTAAACCTTCCTGCTTGGGAAGGGAACTACTGGAATATTCCCAGAAGTCTGATAATGTCCATTCAACAGACTAATAAGGAACCATTTGAGGGGAGAGGACAACTAGCAAACCCAGAGACACCTCAGTCAGACATGAGGATAAAGTGCAGATGCCATACAAACCAGGCTGAGATTTGAGCTCTTACTTTTGGAGTTATGAGACAGAAATACCACCTACTATACCATAATCATTTTCAAACAAAATACAAAAATCTGTCAAGTTTCTTAACTAAAAGTATATGGATCATTTATTTTATTTAAAATTAACTTGATTTGATTAATAAGACTGCAAACTTCCAAAGCACGGACTATCTACTAAAAACATCTTTGAAATGAGCAAAAGCTCCAACTTTTTAGCAAGACTGTAAATGTGTGGCAAGAAAAAAAAATATTATTGTGTCAAAAGTTCTGACTATCTTCCCAATGAGGTATTGGGAATAAAGAACAGGTGCTTTTACATGTTCAGTAATGGTTTTGCTGCCAAGGTAGCCTATAATAAATTTTGCACTCTGATTCTAAATTATTAAATGCTCTATTCAAAGCCATTATATCATTCTCTGCATTATATAAAATTTTAGTAAAATGTGATGTGCAGAAAAACTCAGACCTTTAAAGCCGACACATAAATATACCGTGTTAACACGACCTTCACACTCCAGGTAAGAATAGTGCTTTAAATAATGGTTGTTGCGGGGCAGTAACAGCTATTTTTGACAAAAGTCAGTATGTTTCAGAAGTTGCCTGGAAAATGAAGGCAGCTGGAGAAAGCAGTCAGGTAAAGAATAACCTGACCTGTCTGAATTTCAGAACACCTTTATTACCACCTTCATTTAGTATAGGTAAATTACTCCAGTTTTAAAGATTTACATTATTTTAATAGTGAAAAATTATTATGGCTCCCATCAATTTATCTAATATGCATATGCATATCTGTTCTTATTTTTGTAGTAATTTTGAAACTTTACACATCACTGATATATATTGTAGTCTGTTTTTGTATTCCAAAATGTTTTATGTGTTTTTAATATACTATTTAGCTGCTCCTGAAGGAATGAAACAAGATCCCAGGATTAAAAATAAAAGGAGGGTTTTATTTGCCAGATTTATAACATCTGGTTTCTAACTCCTTGGCACTTCTAGTAAATATGATGCCTGCCCTAATTAGATGATGTCCATGAACCAAGCAAACTTTTTAGCATAGTCATATGCAGAAAAGAAATGTTTCTTTCAGTAGTTCATGTGGAAATGAGGGATGAATATGCATTAGAGGTCCTGGGACATCCTCAACTAGGCAGCTTTTCTGAAATCTCAGTTCATAGAAGTTGAAGGGTGCTGGGGCTACTAAAACATGTCACAGTTAGACAAAAGATGGAAACAGTTTCAAAATGTATTATATCTTTGTATCCCATACTAAACTCAGTTATCTTTATAAAAGAAAAATCCTTTCATATAACACCACTTTATAAAAGCTCAAGAGTAAAATATATAGTTAGCAGATATTTTCAGAATCTTGGAAATAACAGGGTATAGTGTGTAACAATCAATAGAATTGACAGAAATTGTAGTACAGTCCATCTTAAAGACTTTATGTCATAAAAAGAGTGAAAAGATGTCTCTATAGTTTCAATATGCCACATTTTCCATCCATTTGACAGAGAAAATATGCCACATTTTCCATCCATTTGACAGAGAAAGGCATCCTTAGTGTAGGATCCTCAAAGGTTTATTTAGTACTTTGTCCTGACTGTAGCAAGATGTTCATCAGATGGTCTTGCTTTACTGACAGGGTGACGTGACATAACTATTGCAGATAAGTATGGAGGATTGACAGATTTATAAATTAATAGCTGAGTTGAATAGCTATATTTAATCTAACTGGGAGCCAGTGTAGTGGAGCCAGTTGAAGTGTAACAAAATGACAGTGTTTAGTTCAAGACAGGACTCTAGAGTCTCCATTCTCAACTTGCTATAGTCTCTAAGGTTCTTACCCTGACTCATTTTAAAATGCTACTTTTTGACATCTTTGTTCTCTTTTCATTATCATTCACTGTTATATATTGTTTTATATTATTATAATGTTATGTTTTTATATTATTATATTATATATGTTCTGTCACATTTCTTGCGTTTTGTAGGTGGATTACCAAGATGTGGGGCCACCTGACCATTATAATTAAGGGACCATCCCCAGCCCTATAAAGTCGTCTGGGAATTGAAGCTTGGGTGTTTCATTTTGAATGGGCTCTGGTATTTGGTGGAATTGTGCTCTTTGTGAGTCATAATTTGTTTTTCTTTTTGATTTACTGCTCTGGTTTAAGGATTGTGGTTTTTGCGATTGTGGTTACCTGAATTGCCTTTGTCAACTAGTTTTTTGCTCATTAAAGGTTTTGTGTATTCTACTTTTTTGTCTGTTAGTAGACATCCTTCTTTATAAGATTTTGTGGACTTATCTTTGCTCTAGCTGGCATTTACTACGTTTCTCCAAATTGTTTGCCAATCTGAAACTTGAATTTCTATGTGCCTTCTACTGACTGTTGTAGGCATGACTTCTATAATTGCAGATCAAACTAAACATAATTAAAAGATGTAGGGATCTGCAGCAAAGTTATCAACAAACAATGGTATAGGCCATTATGTGTCTGTTAAGTGCATCGATATACTGGGGATCTAACTCAAAAATCATGATTCAAAACATGGCAGCATAAACAAAAATATAACTTTATTTTAAAGGAAATTTATCAAGCAATACTGCTTTCATACATGCCATTCTTCACTTCTGCTAGATGATCAGTTAATCATTCAGCCATAACATGCAATATCAAACCCTCTAATCTAAATCAGAATTATGAACGACTGACCATCTGACGACAATCAGGAAGCAGCCCCAGACATGGCACCAGCTCATTGCGGAGCCTTCTCACACACACTCCAACACTCACACAGGGCCAAATCAGAACCCTACTTTGATGTAATCTGCAAGGTTTTTGCATGCATAGTAAGAAATCAGGAGTATTATCATAGGAATATCCACACAGAGAACGTGCAAACTCAATGGAAAACAAATGGGCACAGGATCTTTGCTTCCATTAGACAGATAGTTATGCATTGATTTAGTTTTCTGTTGCTATGTCACAGAAACTCATAACCTATCCCAGGATCATTGGGTCTAAGGCAGTAATGCGTTTGCTGGATGGCAGTTTATAGCTATAGACACAAGAAAAAATTCAAAATACACAACTGGCCATCCTGCAAGCTGCACTGACATAATAGTTTGTTGATGTTTTATTAAAATACTTTGCATTAATTCAATACTTCTTAAAACTGTTGAGTTTTTGAAATATTTTCTGGTAACTTTGCTACTAAAAAATTATTAATGAAACCAAAAATAAAAGCTACAAGCATGCATAGGCAAGAATAATTTTCCAATAACTGAACTAAGTGTACACTCTGCTGTCTTTTTTGGGGATCATTGTAGATAAATCAATCAGAATTCCAGATTGTCTACACTGTAGGCCCTGTTTAGATAGATAGATAGATAGATAGATAGATAGATAGATAGATAGATATAGACTTTTCTGGTGTATAACATTTAAACGTAATAATAAAAAAAATTTCTTACCATTGTATTAAAATACACTTTTATGATCTTACTGAAAAGCAAAATAATAACTGCACCTAATGAGCTTGTGTTAATGTATAATGTATTGTAGAAAACATTAAAATCAAGTAAAAGCAAAGCCTCATTTCAAATCATACTTCAAACCCCTAAGAGCCATCTGCTGGTAACAAGTGGAATTTCAAATAATATATAATCATGTTTTGAATATTTAAAATGTTGTTCGGGGTGGAAAACAGATGGTACTAATGATAAATATTGAATGAAAGAGAAAATTTATCACATTTTACTCTTTAATAATTCTATGGTCAATTGAAGGCTGTTAGGATTTGTTTCTCCTTTGTGGCATCTGTGGAGCATCTCCCTGCATTAAATTATATTTATCACTGTATGAGATTACCTTTATCATTCTTTAATATCTGTAGCCTTTTTGACTTTTATTTCTCATTATCAGTTTGAGATTTATGAGAAAAAGGTAATCAAACGAGAATCACCTGAGCCTTAAATCTTTCTGCTCACTGTAATGTTAGCATAGACAGGTGTGTGCTACAGTTTCATTGTGATAAACCTATGCAATAATGAAATAATTACTTAAAATATATCTATTCATCAATGTCTCACAAGAATGAAATCAGATTCTTTCCAAACTGTCAAACAAGGTGAGCTGTTTCTTTTAACTAGCAGTCTTTACCTTAGTGTTAATGCTGCTACAGGCACTGTCAATGGGCCAATGTGAACAGACTACTGACTAATTCCCTGCTGGCACAGAATTGTCACATGGGACAAAGAATAAGTCCCAGTCTGTTCGGAAACATGGGAACATCTGTGTCCACCATCTGGTAGCTTTTCATGGTATGTACCTGCGCAAAGTGTGAAGACATTGTTTATTTATACTAGGTTACAGATACACTAGCTTTTGCTGACTTAAGTGCCTAAAGTATTTACATATTCAATTTATTATTTTAAACTTTATTTTCATTTGTTTTAAAGTCTTAACTGGTTTTCAAAAATATGTTATGAAATGCTTCATTTTCATGTCTATATAAACTCTCTGCATTGCTTCTCAGAATGACTCTGCCTCTTCTGACAGCATCTCTTTCCCAGGCCAGTGTAAACCCACTAGAGTTTGCACTCAAAAATGAGACTGTTTCTTTTACAGATTTTAAAAGCAGAATGAATTATTACTTTTTTTTTCTTTAGTCATTTATTTATAAGTCTGCTTTTTCTGAAATAAGGTCAAGGGCACAAGCATGGGCCATTTGTTGTTAGGGCACCAGTCAACATGGCATGCACAGGTGTGGTGCATGAGATAAGCATAATTGGACTTTAAAAGATGGCGAACTTGTACGTCAAAGTGTCCTACCAAAAAAGAAAAAGGACTCCAAAAAATATAAAATATAAAAGGCAATTGGAGACTGGAAAAAACTGTGATAGGAAGAGACCTATAATCACAACCCAATCAGAAGACAAGTTTCTGAGGGTGAAGAGGAGACTTCATCCAATCTGCAGCAGTCCAGCGCTGGTATTTCAAGGTCCTATTTTGTCCTTTAAGGAATGGCTTTCTTATTTCCACTTGTCCTGTCAGACCAACAGCACAATGTCTCCTCTTTGCACTGGAAACTGACACTTGCTTTTTTCCACCAGTGTAAGCTGTGCTTGAAGCTGTTGTGCTATGAGGTACCTATCACATGAGCTGGTGCCATTATCACTGTAATATTGTCCAAGTAGTACTTCAGAGTGTGTAGTAACACAATCTGTTCCAATTCTGCTTAAAAACAGACACAGGCCTTTTAAGTAATGGAAAGAATTTGGGACACCCATGCAAATGGTTTGCTTCAACAAGCAGGGGGTTAATTTACTTTAATTACTGTAGAACATTTGACCGCTTTAACCTATCAGTTGTTCCTTGAAGAAGACCCATTTGTAATATTCAGATTTTTCCTTTTTTTCAGTTTTTGCTAACCTAAACTTTAAAATTAAACCTCTGGCAGTTTACTGCTTACCGTTTCACCATTTTAGGTCGATCATTGCATTTCAACTGATTAAATTTGATTAAAACAATGGAAAACCTGAGTTGTTCTAATATTTTTGACCGGTAGTATATATCTTTGACATGATGATGTCACACACTGCACACTTACAGTTAACGCTACCTGCCAGAAGCCTACCAATTATCAACAGTAAAGGACTAAAATGGCAGCATTCATTAGTAGTAATATGTTGCTACAGGATTTCATTTTAAACATAAATAAAAATGCATGTAAACAAAACATAAACTGAAATCCTTGTGCTCCAGTACCCCTAGAACATTGTTTAAAGTATTTTTAGAAGCTAAGGAATAACAGGAAAAAATGAAAGAAAAAAGCCAGATTACGGTAGGGATTCAACAAGGAAGGTGAAAAGAAAGCAAATCTTCTGTACTACACACAGGGCATTTTGATAAAAGGTTAAACAGGCTGCTCTAGGCAGAGAATTCCCTTTCATAGCTTATAGCAGAATGATTTTTAGAAGTCAGAAGTGGTCATTCCAACACAAAGGACTGAAGGACCTACTGTATACTTAAACCCTCCTTTCTATTTCAAATACCGTGGTGATGGTACTTCTAAAACAAAACATTTTAAAAGTAAATTTGCACTAAATATTGTCTTCTGTTAAATTAAAAATGTAACTGAAAATTAATTATGACACCCAAATGCTATCAATAGGCTGAATCATTATCTAAATCAACAGTTAATCAAAAAAGAAAAGGAAAAAATACATAATAAACTAAAAGGTTCATCCAAGCAGTTACTAAACACAATTAAATAGTATGCTCCTTATAAAAGCTGATAAAATCCACATATAACATATGCAAAACTACAGTATGTATGCTAAGCAAAGGATATAAAATGTAAATGTTCCCAGTACATTTTCAGAACATGGACTGGAGTTAATGAAATATAATTAAAAATTCATCCATCCATCCATTATCCAACCCGCTATATCCTAAGTATAGGGTCACGGGGGTTCAGTTAATCACAAATAATTTCCAGTACAGAGTTGGATTTTTTTCATGTTTACCATGTATATATATATTTTTTTCATTTTTGGCTTAGGGCTTTATTTACGGGATTTTTTCCTCTATATATTTTGATATCAGATCATTGAATAAATATGTGCTTTGCTTCATGCTTTGCTGCCATTTAAGTGTAGGAAACAAGTTGTTAGTCTAGAGATGTAAGCATGTACCATTGTTAGTCTTTTATTATTTTGTTAAAATAATTAAAGAAGAAAATAGAATCAATTTGTATCTTTTGCTTGGAGTAAAAGAAATAATAATTGTTTCATTTTTGGTTTTATATTGGTTTAGGGAATGATGTCCTGAAATGAGCAGGGTTTCCACATAAACAACCTAAGGTATTTTATTTTTCTACTGATATTATTTTTAGCTACTGTCAACCTTACAGCAATTACATGAGCAGCAGCTTCAGACCTTTTTTATTTTGTCTAATTCTGTGTCTAGTTGGACAACACCCATCCAAGCTCTCTGAGGTTTTTGATCACAAAGAAATAGTCATTCAAGCCATTTGTCCATTAGGGATGTGCTTGTTGCTGTTGAGGCAGTTCATGCAGTGAGTTTTTTGTAATGTTGTACAAAGTTCAATGAAACACTTACTTTCATGTCATGTTGACATGCTTGCATCACATAGTTTCTGTTGCTTTGTCTGCTGCACATTCATATTGCGAATCTCCCGATCAACCACATCCAAAAAGTGTTCAACTGGATTCAGAACCGGTGACTGAAAAGGCCACTGAAGAACACTGAACTCATTGTCATGTTCATGAAAATATTTTGAGGCAACACTCGCTTTGTGACATGGTGCATTATCATGCTCAAAATTGCCATTAGAAAATGGGTAAATTCTGGTCATAAAGGGATGCACATGGTCAGCAACAATACTCAGATAGTTTGCGACATTCAGGCAATGACTGATTAGTATTAATGGGCCCAAAGTCTGCCAAGGAAACTTTCTTCACACCATTGCTATCTTTCTCTGGTCTTCAACTGTCTATTTTTGGTGAGCCTATGCCCACTGAAGCCTTAGTTTTCTGTTTATCTCTGACAGGAGTAGATCCCGATGTGGTCTTCTGCAATTATAGCACATCCGCCTCAAGGTTTGACAAGTTGTGCATTCTGAGATGCTTTTCAAATTTGCACAGAGTAATTACACAGGTCAATAGGCCATTTTCATCAGAGATAGTGGGTTTTGTAGTGCTTTACATGCTGATTTCAAGTCTGTGTTTAGTTTTTCACCAGCAGGTCTAGTTTTTGTGATTAAGCTAATTGCATATTGCAAGATATTTGTTATAATTAGCCTAAGCATATTACAAGATTTAACATTAACTGCGATTGTTTTCAGGTGTTATCATGCCTAGAAATTGTATTACTCATCCAGACAGTTTCTGTTATGTGTGTGGTTCATTTATGACGAAAGCACAACGTCGCCAGATTGCCGCAGTTCTTCAGAAGATATACCAATTGTACTTCAGTTGTCCACTTGATGATCAGGATAAATCTTGGGCTCCACATGTCATCTATCCCAGTTGTTCTAGCAGACTGCATGACTGGCTGAATCAGCTAAAGGCAGCAATACTGTTTGCTATACTGATGGTGTGGTGGGAACAGCGAGACCATCTCAGCAATTGCTACTTTTTCGCATGAACAGAAGACGATTGTCAGCTAAAACTAAGCACAAAATTGTATATCCCAGCCTGGATTCTGTTCCTGTACCTCCACATTATGGACTTGGTTCGGTAGAAGATGATGAGAAATACGGTAAAGGTCCAGCTGGCTACAATCCAGAATCAACTGATCTGATTCTGATCCGAGCTTGATTAATACCAGAAACTGGGCTGTTGCATTTTGTTGAAAATATACTTCTTGCACTCAAATCTAGAGATCTTTCCAGAAAATACTAGTATGGTGAGTGACGACCAAGGAGAACATTTTCACCAGGACATTCAGTTAATGGAGCATCGCTACCAAGGTTTCTGGAATGACAGTTTGATGGTCACCTACTGCTGGATGCTGTACCATGGCAATCCTACTCTAAGCATTTTTGAAGAAACAGTGGTAGCTGACTGACACTGTTCAGTATATCTGTGCCACAGTGTGAGCCTATTTGACTTCACACTGAAGATATTGAAACATTTAATTCATTGGTGCTTACATTTTAGTAAAAACTACATGCAAGTACATTGTAAACTTACATTACTCATAATTCAAAAAGTTGATTTGACTGGAAAAGACTGAGAGCGGATTTAAAGCAGCTAGAAATACTGGTTTAGATAAGTGTGTTTTGGTCTCTTATTATTACCAAAAACATTTTTGTTGCCTTGTGCTGAGTTACTGAAGTCTTTCTGTCAGCTCAAACCAGTATGGCCATTCTCCTCTGACCTCTCTCATTAGGATGGCGTATCCATCCACAGAACTGCCACTCATTGGATGTTTTTTGTTTTTTCCACCACTCGGAGTACACTCCAGAGATTGTTGTGTGTGAAACTCCCAGGAGACCAGAAGAGGTTGAAATACTCAAACCAGACCATCTGGCACCAACAATCACTCAAGTTCTTGCCCTGTATCTGACTGATTTTATACATTGCAACATGGCGACATGATTGGCTGATTAAATCATTTAATGTATGGGCAGGTGTACAGGTGTTTCTGATAATTTGCTCAGCGATTGTGTATGTATATATTCACTCACACCATTTTTCTAATATTTATTTTATTATTATTATTATTATTATTATTATTTATTATTATTATTTAGTCATAAGTCCTTGCTTTGAGTTTTGCCAAGTTATCTTCTGGTGTTTAGGTGCCTTAGTTCTGTCTTTCAAATGTATCATCACTGACACCATGAAAGTAAAACCTTTTTTTTTTTAAAGTCCCTCATATTATTAAAGGGTTTAATGTATGTTATTAAAAGTTTACCTATCAGTCCATTCATTTTCTGAACCCTTGCAGGAGTGAGTCCTGATACCACTGAATGCAATAGAAGTCAATAGCAGCTGCAAATACCACTGAATGTGATAGAAGTGAATAATAGCTGCAAAATAAAGTCTTCAAATAAGCAAAAATACACATTTTACAGTAAAGGAAGGAAAATGAAGTACTGGACAAAAAGCTGCTTGGATGATGCATTAACAACTGTAAAGTAAATAAGGGAAAAAGGTTGTGGTTTAAATAGCTGTTATTTTTTTTATTTATTCCTTATCTTGCATATGTCTTAACTATTAAATGACAAAAATGTGAATACTGTATATGCAAATGATTTTTGTAATATTTATAATACAGAATCAAAAATAAATATTTGTTACAGCTTTGAAGTACAGTGCAATTTTAACAGTCACATGGGAATAAGAGGATGTCTTGCCAGTTAGTTACCACCAAGATTAGATGACAAAGATAAAACGAACTACCATAGAGTGTTGAGAACCTGTAAAAAGAAATC
This sequence comes from Polypterus senegalus, assembly GCF_016835505.1. Taxonomy (NCBI): domain Eukaryota; kingdom Metazoa; phylum Chordata; class Cladistia; order Polypteriformes; family Polypteridae; genus Polypterus; species Polypterus senegalus. Next base: position 55,570,851 of record NC_053162.1, on the reverse strand, counting down.
CAGAAATCCAAAGCAAAGCAAAATGTTAAAAGGTTTAAAAACATCCAAGGAGTCACATGAAGATGTGAGTTTCGTTAAGAACCAAAGAATCAATAGATTTAAAGTTATTTTGATAGGTGAAGATCATTCCAAAGTATGTGAACAATTAGAGAGTCTGAGCAATCCCTTTTAATTTGCCTAGAGAATGGAAGCATAAGTAAGAAATAAGCAGAGGCAGAATAAAGACTTTGTGCAGGAACATCCTGAAATGTATGCCATATAATAAGTTATCTCAGGATGTTAGTGATTTTGGGCTTGATATTTATGCTTTACCAGTATTTCTCTGTTTTTCCTTTGCATTTGCTTAGTTTTCTTCTTTTTCTTTTGTGTATTTATAGTGTTACTCAGTCACTAGTGTCATCAGCAAGCACCACAGGAGCCATTTTTATAGACAGCAAGTAAAGCAATGTTGCTTTCACAGCCCTTTACTCTCAGCCAGCAATATACAACTGCAATGTTCAACTCAATTTATTTTGTTCTTGATACTGAAGAATGAAAAAAAAAACAGCTTTTATAAAGCAAATGTAAAGTAAATGTACTTTAATTGTTTTCAATGTCACTCTGTGAAAAATGTTAGAGTTCAAATGTAAAGGTAGCACAAAACACTTTATTGTTTATTATGGCAACAACATGATAGAAGCAAGTATACTACCAATTTTTGTATTAAGACCAGTGATTAATATACAGTATGATTTTAAAAGGAAAATCAGTCATGCTGTTTTATAAGAAATGCTCTCTCAGACAAGAAGCACAGTTTTCCAGTTAAACACAACATCATTTTTAACAATGGTCAAATGGCTTTTTAAGATGTTAATTAACGAGGTTTTATTGTAGAGAATACTATGCTACCATTGTTTAATCTAAAGTTTGACCAAAAAGAAAACAATACTACATTTGGAACACCTACTATACGATTACAATGCTGAAATAAAGAAAAAACATGAACATATGAAAATGTTCTTCCGAAGTTTATATTTATATTGGGGATTGTGTCATTTTGTATTCTATTGGTACCTTATGGAGTAGTTTTAGCAGGCAGTGGTTGGCATGGTGGCTAATTGAACATGTAAACACAAGATTGCCAGTTTCTACCTCTTACTCACTGTGTGACTCTGAGCAAGTCACTTAATCTGATGGTACTTCAGATGGAAAAAATGAATGTAACCAATTATACAACATATCTTGTGTCATGCTTGCATGTCAGAGAACCTCCTCACAGGCTCAGCTGAGGCATGTAATAATATGCCAGGACAAGAGAGGACAATATCGCTAACACTGTCATTTCCTTTTACCTCCACAGTATTAAGAAGCCGCCTAGTTAGGGCAACTGACCCCAACCCTTCCAGTTCAGCCATCATAAATGCCCAGGCCTCCCAGAAGAAGGTGTCATTATTGGCTCAAGCGACCCAGCAGATCAGGAAGCATGTTGCAGAACGTTTCTTTTTGTTTTTGCATTACCTATTTGAGGACATTTGGTGCCCCAAATTTTCTTGTGTAATGGAGCTGTCATTGCTTCGCCCGGCCACACTTGTAGGCATCAATCAAATACAGAGTGATATTTTTGTTTTTCTAAAATTACTACCTGTCAAAAATAAATTAGTTTCATTTTTAAACAGCCCATTTTAGTAAAGGGTCACTGTTTGTTAAGTCAAAACCAGACTCTGAAAATATGTTCATTTTTATTTTATTTGACATTAAATTACCCAAATGTATGGCAGGGATGTTTGAGTATATCCTGTCATACATCAGCATCATATCTTCAGTTGGTTCCTGCTTTTCACCTGGTGTTTTTAGGACATACTTAAGCTTCTTGTAAGTTTACTAATGTTGTTTCAGAAAACGGTCATCACACCAAGGTTTTATTCTAATAAGTGAAGAACAAATTAAATATTTTTATGTTCTTTACAGTGCATCATATTCCTTAATAAGAAGTGGAAATAACCTGCAGTTACAAAATTCCATTGCAGGTGATGTTATTGATTAAATGAATCCCATTATTGTTTGATTTTTTTTATTTATTTGGGTCAGCCATAGTACAGCACCCCAGAGCAATTTTCAGGTTACGGGTCTTGCCTTTTGGCAGTAAAGAGATATCTACTGGCAACTTTCCAGACACCTGCGCAGACCCTTAACCTTAGAGCCACTGCTCCACCTAGACAAAGTCATCGGGGACACAAACCCAGGGCAGCAGCAGTATTAAAGCAACTAAAGATATGGTGCAGAATAATAAAATAATACTGATCTCTTGCTTAATTTCCACTTTTAAACAATTTTCTTTAATGCTATAAGCTCATAAGTCCCAACTTCAACACTGTAAGACTTACTACTAAACAACATCTAGTGAAAAAGCTAGATTTTCACAAATGTGGGAAAATGAGAAAGGATAAGGTGTTTTGTATATCACCTGCTTCATTTAAAACAAACACAACAAAATACCACTGAGAACTGAATAATGTGCTAGTTGGGAAGAATAAAGCAGTTTTCAAACATTATCTTTACAAGTAGATTACCATTGTAAGAGTTGTTGATGTTCAGGTCAGTGACAAAGAAACATTGGAATAACAAGATGAAATTAATCTTTCCATGTTTAATCTTTCTATGTTTATGAGATGTTCAAAATATTGACTGAATTCAGCTTTTAATGTTTGTTGATTTTCATTTTTTTAATGTGATACTTTAAGTCATTGTAGGCCACTAATTCAGATTGTGACACATGAGTCACTGTCTTGCATCCCAAAATATGAGGCTGAGTCTCAGTACTTTAGTAAAGCCAGCTTTGTTCAACTTGAAACAGGAACAACAGGGTTATTTACTGCAGCGGGAGCTACCACTCTCCTATATGCAGACACAGCAAACGGGCATAGTTGGGACCAGGTAAGTGGCCAAGATATACTATTCCCTGCATTTATAATGTCCCTTTTCATCACCCATCAGCGACAGGTGCACATAGTGTGATCTCGATTGACTCATAGCTGTTTTCGCAATGCTCTGTTGCTCTGTGAACTTGTGGTTGCCTCGGCAAATGACAAGCAGTTCTCCACAGACTTTTAGGACAGGTGGGTGGTCCTAAAAGAGTTCAGAAACCTCACAAGATTTACTCAAATGATAAAAAAAAACAACTTCTTGACTAGTCAGCAGGAAAAGAGCTGTGAGTGATAGACTGTATTTTCTTACACTGTAAGTGTTTGTTGATTTATTGCTTTTGTTGTTTTTAAATTAGTTAATTTCGGATAAGTACAGTATTTACATGGGACAACAAGATTGCTTTGGTCCAGGTAAGAAGAAGAGAAAGACAGTAGGATGGTGGTGTACGTAGCAAACGTTTACAACAAGGTAGTTGCTCACAAAATGACACTTTTACTTACGGTATTCATGGGTCAATTAAGAGAACTGAACCTTTCTCTTTGATTTACTATAGATTTATTGTTGCATTTGTTTAAGTTACTGAATATACACCACAAAAATATCCCAATAATAAAACTTTATACTAGAAACTCAAGTTGTCTCTTTTAATGTTTTAGATTGGAAATTTCAATGTAAGTATGATAAACTTTCTTGGTTAACCCAAGGCGGCATGGTGGCACAGTGGGTAGCACTACTGCCTCGCAGTTAGGAGACCTGGGGTCACTTCCCGGGTCCTCCATGCGTGGAGTTTGCATCTTCTCCCCGTGTCTGTGTGGGTTTCCTCCTGGTGCTCTGGTTTCCTCCCACAGTCCATAGGCATTGGCGATTCTAAATTGTCCCTAGTGTATGCTTGGGGTGTGCGTGTGCCCTGCGATGGGCTGGCGCCCTGTCCGGGGTTTGTTTCCTGCCCTGTGTTGGCTGGGTTGGCTCCAGCAGACCGCCGTGACCCTGTAGTTAGGATATAGCTGGCTGGATAATGGATGGATGGTTAACCCAAAGTTATGCAGTGCTTGCGGAGCTACATAGGGAAAATCTGCGCAGTACTGACAACTGAATGCTGCAAAGAGCTTGTGATGAGATACCTGTGTCTCTGAAGGCAGGCTATAGTGGACTAGGTTTTTCTGATTTCTTTTTCTTTTTCTAACGCAACAGCATTTTCTGGGCCGATATTCTTTTTACATTCTGGTTCAGTAGTCTGAAATAAGCACATTTTGAATTACTACATCCAAGTAGTAATTTTGCAATTTTAGTTGTGTTCTGCCTTTCATAAGTTTTGATTGAGCATCAGATTCCAAGTTGTTAATCTGTAAGTTAGAATCCTGTGACAAAAGTGTAGGCAAATCCTTGTCAACATACTGTTAAGACTGACGCTATATAGTGCCTGACCTGACACAGATTGGAGACAGGAGGCAAATGTAAAATAAACCAAATACTTTTATTTTTCTTCATCTGTAGGCTACACCTTCCCTGTACCCACAGACTCAACATAGTCCCAAGCACACAAGTAACACAAACACTTTCTCTTCCTCCTTGGCACCACCACTCCTCCCAGGCAATGTTGTCCTCCTCCGCCTGACTCTGGCCACTGAGTGGTGGATGCTGGCTCCTTTTATAGTTCACCCGGAAGTGTTCCAGGTGCTTGATCTCTGAGTTCCGCCTGCACTTCCAGGTGTGAGGAATATGTTGCCCATATGGGCTCAGGAGTACAAAACCCTGCACTCCCTGGCAGTGCCTGTGGGACCCAACAGGGTTGCACCCAACTTCAGTTCCCAGGATGCCCTGCAGGAACCAGAGGCACTGCACCACCCCAGGGAGGCAGCCATCTAACGTTCAGGGGAAGGTATTGCAGTGTCCAGGACTGCTCCCCCAGAATATCACATGCAGGGGCGTCCCGACTGGGTATTGACTCCAGCCGCCTGTCACAGTGCCCCTCTCTTCACTGAGCCCCGTCAGGATCAGCAACACATCCCCAAGACTGGGAGCCGGCGTCATCCGAATCGCGGACCTGTCCTGTAGAAAAAAAAACTGGAAAATTGGGAGGAGTTGCCCTGGTGTCCGCATCTTTTGGATGTCCTCCAAGGACAACCCCTCCAGTCGTGTTCACAGCAGCCGCATCCGTAACAACGGCGCTTCCCTTTATTCCAAACCCTGTGGGTGTGAAAGCAGAACGGTAATTTCTGCCTAGACGTCCAATCAACTGAGTGATCGCAGCATCTCCACCCCTTCGCAGCGCTGCCCTCCACTGCCTTTGAGCAGACAGGCTTGCGCTGTACATTGTTAGGAGTTCCCATCTTCTTTTCCCGGGTTCCCGACGGTCTGGCTCCCCTTATGGGAAGAACAGGGATCGCGTGCCGTCTGCACCCATTTGGATGCCCGCAAGACTGATGCCAGCAGTTGTAGCAGGGCGGTTTGGCAACTGATGTCAATTAGCTGCCTCCCTGCACACCTCTCTGCCGCATTGTCAGTCATTGTGGCTGTGTCTCTTGTAGGAGGCAGTGTTGCCTGGCAAGCAGTACTGATCACTGCTGCTGCTGCACTCCAACCCCATTTATGGCACAGGCTTCACTTACCTGTACCGTTGCGCTGGTCAGGCTAGAAGAATCAATCCCTGAATATTCCATGCTGGGGCGTCCCAACTGGGTATGGACGCCAGCCACCTGTCACAATACATCTTTCTAATATATAAAGCTGAATTGTGTTTGTATGTTTCTCTGGTATGCAAATCCACATTTTTCAACCTGCTAAGCCAATCTCTTACCTTTTAAGCAGATTTATTTAGTGACTGTACCTCTACCTTATTCCCCCCAGGCAGTGCCAGGAACCTCTTCTATAGAATTTAAAAGCTTAAAGAGTTCTTTGGGATGAAATACATTGTTTGAAATCTTTTAGTACTACAGAGACTTGAATATTAAAATAAGTAGAAAAGCTGGCCAGAGAAACCTTGAATAAAAATCTGAAAAATGCAAAGATGAAATTAACAAAATTATTTATTTATTAGAACACAGAACATGATTAAGGTGAAATAAAATGCACAAAAAGTAGTACAAACAATGGAAAAAGGTTAAGAAGTGAAGGTAAGAATTCAAAAGAAACCAAAACAGTCATCTTAGTTACTTTAACTTTATTATAGTGTAGAATGTAAAATAAAACTCTCATGCTTTCAGTTCTTGTATCTTTTACATAATGGATAATTTCTAACCAAGGCAAAGAACATGGTATGATAATTAGACTACTCATCATACCAGGATATACAATAAGAAAAAAAATCTGTTAATTCCAAAATAGTGTGTTTTATAAAACAAGAGAGAAAATGAGAAAAGTATATTGTTAAAAGAAATGTTCATCTAACTATGGATTTACCTCTGCATAACGATTTCTATTTTTAATTTATAATTTACATATAAATGTATCAGCTACAATAATTCCTACTGTATTAGAAAAATTAAAGAGTCAGATAAAAAGTGCCAGCTTGGACTCTATTATTTAGTTTTCTTTGAGACACATGAATACTCATATGCAGTAATTTGAGAGAGGCAGACGTACGTGGACAGTGTATTTTCCCTTTTTTAACTTGCTGTTTTTTAAGCTATTAACTGAGTAAAAACTCTAGAGGTTTAGGCAGCAAGATATTTAAGCTTTGAAATATAGTCCCCAGTTAATACTTGTGGTATAAGAAAATTGGAGTCAAAGGCTCACAACTTTTTCATCTAAGATTCCCTTCCCAAGAAATTCAGTTTAACACAGGGATATTTTATGAAAAAGTATACAGATTTACTTTCAGTGAATAAGTTTTTTTCTTTTTTTTTCTACCTTGAATGTTATACAAATTTTTACATTTTTTTTTAATTAATATATACAATATTTTCTAAACATATATACTGCATTGTATACAGCAAAAACAAAAGATGATTACATTTATACAATATATAACTCCATAAATATTGTCACTGTTACAACAGTTGCTAAAAGATCAAGGATGATAATTTAGTTTTCTTTCTAGCTTTAATCCTAACAAGAAAAAGAGCCTTGAGGACTGATTCAGGGAGTTGAACAGTGCTGGGGATACATAATTAAAGGAGGCCTGACTAAGTGTTGCATAACTTACCCTGTGGAACAATGCATCAAAGAATCTCATTTTATGAAAGGTTACAACACTTTCTGTAGAGTATGACCAATCAATCCTCTAAAATAGTGATTTTCTAAAATGACTACCTCTCCATCACGGATAGTAAGATACTTTCAGAATTAGCTATGCTATAAAAGTGTCACTCACAGTGGGCGAAGAGGCGAGCATGCTTCTGCAAACATTCTATTTCATCAGGCAAAAGGGAAAAAGGATATGAGCCATATGTAAAAGAAATGCTGCGAAATGATTTTATTGATCTGAGGTATGAGCGGCAACGTTTGTGACTATATAGCTCCACACTGGGTCAACCTGCTTCGGAAATTCTTGCTATCCCTCAAACACCTTCTCCTAAGTGGACACCTTTTTTGAAGTGAAATGCATTGCTAAATACACACCTTGCATATAATCAGTTACTGTACAGCTGCCAACTTTATTTTCAAGCTGTTCATTTAGAATGTATGTTACACTGTTACTTTTAGTGATATTAATATACTGTATGTCCACAGAGATTTAACCATCAAAAGTGTTTTTTGGCATTCTTTTGAAATCATAATTCTGTATGGATTAAACAGAGACAGATTCTCCAGATCAAAAATAGTATTAGTGTTTTCATTTATTTCCCTGCAACCCTGAAACTGAATCAGTCAGGTTTGTTAAATTGATGGTTGAATGGGTACTCTGCCTTTTCCTCGTTTTTGGAGGATATACAACACAAATTAATGAGATAAAGCCATTATTTGCTTAAAGAAAATAAAAAAAAACGCAAAACAATTTACTACACAAAACATATTAAATACTGAAAAACACACATATACAGAGAAACTTATCTTCGTGATTACACATCAATATAAAAACACATCAAGCTTACTTAGCAGGTGTGCGGCCATATGTCAGAGGTGATGGACAATGAGAGCTACATTACTGCCAGTTGTGTGACCTTTAGCATTTTACTTCGACTACCAATGAAGCAATTACAATACTGTTAGAAGAAATCACTTTTGATGGTGTTTATTAATACTTTAACTTTTGATAACGTTTTTAATTACAGTTGGTAAATTATGTAAAGTGTACACATGCAGGAAACATATACTTAAATGTACTTAAATGTGGGCATTTTTAACTTGATACAACTGCAAAATTATTGTACCAACAAATTGCCCAAGGGTATACTGGAATCGAGATCTATTTATCTGTATATTTCTATTTATCTATACCAGCAAAACCAAGGAGCTGGTGGAGGATTTTAGGAGGCCCAGGCACCTCCTGGACCCCGTGATTATCAGATGTGACTGTGTGCAGTGGGTACAGACCTATAAATACCTGAGAGTGAAGCTGGATGATAAATTGGACTGGACTGCCAATACTGATGCTCTGTGCAAGAGAGGACAGAGCTGACTATACTTCCTTAGAAGACAGGCGTCCTTCAACATCTGCAATAAGATGCTGCAGATGTTCTATCAGACGGTTGTGGCGAGTGCCCTCTTCTATGCGGTGGTGGGCTGGGGAGGCAGCATAAAGAAGAAGGACACCTCACGCCTGGACAAACTGGTGAGGAAGGCAGGCTCTATTGTAGGCATGGAGCTGGACAGTTTGACATCTGTGGCAGAGCGACAGGCGCTGAGCATGCTCCTATCAATGATGTAGAATACACTGCGTTCACTGAACAGTATCATCTCCAGACAGAGGAGCAGCTTCAGCAACAGATTGCTGTCACTGTCCTGCTCCACTGACAGATTGATGAGATCGTTCCTCCCCCACACTATGCGACCCTTCAGTTCCTCCCGGGGAGGTAAACGTTAACATTACACAAGATTATAGACTGTTAAACCTGCTTCACACTCTCCACCTTGCATTTTTTATCTTGCACTGCGCTTTTATTACTCTTTAATTAATATTGTTTTTATCTATCTATCTATCTATCTATCTATCTATCTATTTTCTCATATAATTCATTTTATTTGGAAAATAAACATTATAAAAGAGCACAACTTAATCAAACAAAATAAAATATAGGTTGAGTATCCCTAATCCGAAATTCCAAAATCAAAACTTTTTGAGCGATAACATGATAGCACATGTGAAAAATTGTACACCTGGCCTCTGACCAATGTCCCCATTCATTTTTTATACTGATGATAGGATATGTGTAGCACAAGAGCTGGTACTTACCTTTTACATCTGATTTTTTTCAATTTCCCTTTAAATCTCAAGTGGCACACCAAACCAATGAAGGACGAGAATGTTCCATGGTGAAGTTTCTGCAGATGCAGGTAAAAGGTGTGATAACAGATGCATGGCACTTCCAGACTGCTGTGTGGGTGTGGAAATGAGTGGTGCAATTCAAAAGTGCTACACGTCGCAGCTTAGAGGGAACATACTGTAGGTTTTGACGCTCTATTGGCACCAAGTTGTTATCAGCCATCATCACCTACCAGACTCCCCTGCATTACTTAATGTGTTTCTTGCTTTTTCTCTGCGTATAGTAACGTTTTAATCAAAACACAGCATCACAGGTGGAGACTGAAAGCTTGGTGTTGTTTGATGTTGCTGTTGTTTAACAGCTAATATTAGTATTCTGCTGATACTACTCTGCAAAAGCTTTGTTTCATGCAAAAAAATATTAAAAATATGTGTATGAGGTGTATGAAACATAAATTAGTTTCGTGTTTAGACTTGGGTTCCTTGTTCAAGATATCTTATGTATATGCAAATATTCCACAATCCAAAATACTTTTGATCCCAGGCATTAGGAATGCCCAACCTGTAACATAGAAAGTATAGTATGTTTGAAAAGTAATCTTGTATTTCAGAGTTTCTTAATCTTTTTATTTTGCAACCAATCATGCCCTTCTTAGTGTCTATCCGATCACGTCAATGAGACAACTACATTATTAGATCTTGTCGATTCACAGGCAAAAGTCATAGTAGAGCAATTTTGATTGCTTACACAACCTGCAGCACCCAGTCGCGAGACACTTTGTACATGGCCCATTCCCATTAAATACATAGCCCTTCACAACCCAACATTGGCAACCCATGATCCATTATGGGTCACAACCCATAATTTAACACTAGAATTACCAGTGCCTACAAAAAAACTCGTAGATCCGTCCCACCTTAAATCACTTTGCACTTCTCCATCAACGTCTTAATTGTCCTGTAAATTTGTTGATAAGCAGCAAGCAGCCCGCTATCACATCCCCCACCGGTGCACAGTTTTCTCAGCTCAGGTCTGTTTACCTGCGTGTCAGTTGCTTGGAGTTGTATAGAGTGAGAAATCAAGCAATATCACACCTTTTATAAATACCATTTCGTTATTTGGAACACATGCATTTCATGTGTGTTCCGTGTCTAAAACAATCTATGTACAGTAAACACATCATTAAAACAGAAATATTTTTTCATGTTTTAATAATAGTTGACAAAAAGTAGACATGAAGTGTATAATGTGTTAAGCCTGATTTCCAAATATCAAATAAACACTTTCACAAAAGGTACAAATATAGCAGAACAAGTGTGCTTCTACTCAAAAATATAACTGCAGAAAAAGAACCCGCATTAGGCTGCAACATTGACAAGCCTTTACTACAACCCCTTTGGTGGCGCAATGGTATCAAATGTTGACTGGTAATCAAAACATCACTGGTTCGATCCCAGACGAGTCTGTTTTGAGAAGTGAGCTGCTCTTATTCTTACTATTTTAGAATAAAAACATACATTTGATTTCAGTCTGTAACAGCCAGTGTAAATGTATGATACTCGTAAAGGTTAGCTTTGTTTGGTTTTTTTATTCAGCTTTATTCTCTCAGTCGCGTTCACGATCCTACCTCCCCCATCTGACACCGTTGTTTTCACATAAAGATGCACTATAGCTCTGCAATCTACTTGTGACTTTACACTGTAGGAAGTAAGTAAATAAACCAAGGTAAATAAGTAAATAATATTCAATCTCGCTCTTATATACAAAGTACAGCGACGGCAGCTTCCAGCTTCAGCTATAGACTCTCCACTTTAGTGTATAGATCTGGACGGTGCATGTGCCCAAAACATTAACATTTATATGTTACTTACATCTTGCCTGAAGAAAGGGCCTGAGTTGCCTCGAAAGCTTGCATATTGTAATCTTGTTAGTTAGCCAATCAAAGGGGTCATTTTGCTTGACTTTTTACTATGTTACTTACATAAAAGCCAGATCGAATGTTATTTACTACACAGCTGTTTTCAAATAAAGACACGCTTTAACAGAGGTGAACTCAGATCAGAGAAAGAGGAAAGAAGCCCTTCCCGCAAGAAACATCCACTCACATAGAGTATAAGAACAATGCACGTGCACCAGGCGTAAAGGCGAAAGATGGCACCGTTTGAATACAGGACGAAGTCCAGCATCATTCTGCCAATCACCTGTCCTTCAAAGAAACAGAAAGGCTTACAGAGCTCGCCAACGTATTGTGCAAACTCATGTTTGTGATTATGTTTTGTGATGGTCTTTACGTAAGAAGCATTTATATGTTACTTATATAAAAGCCAGATCGAATGTTACTTGATTTATTTACTTATCTTCCTACAGCATAGTATACAGCATGTCACAAGTATACTGCAGAACTTCCTCTGATTGTCAAGGGCATGCTCACAAATTCACCTTTACGCCTGGTGCAGCTGTGTTGTTCTTATATGTGAGTGGACGTTTCTTGCGGGGAGGGCTTTTGTTTTCTCCGATCTGAGTTCATCCCTGTTATAGCGCATCTTTATTTGAAAACAGCATCTTCAGATCGTTGCGAGCGGGAACGTAACTGAGAGAAAAAAACTGAATAAAAAAACGCTAACTTTGACAAGCACTATAAATGTACAGCGGTTGTTTCAGACGTAAATCAAACGTATGTTTTTATTGCATAATACTAGCAATAATAGCAGCTCTCTACTCAAAACGGCAAACTTGAGAAGCTGCCAGCATTGAACCCAGAAGTTCTTGATTGGGAGTCAGCAGTTCTTAGCTTTGCACCACGCAAGTTGTCACATCAACCGCCTACCATAACCTGCTTTCTTTTTTCTTTGGTTATATTCTTGAATAAAAGCTCACTTGTTATGTTATACTTGTACTTTTTGTGAAAGTCTTTATTTGATATTTGGACTTCAGGCTTCACACCTTATACACATGTCATAAAGACAGTCCTTGGGTGTGTGTGGGAGCTGTTAACATTTCAATCTGATGATTGTATATAGCGCAGAACTGACCTCTCTATACTATTCTGTCCTCTGCATTTCCTGGATTTCAAAAGAAATACCAACATGCAGTAACATGTGGACACTGGCCAAAATCGGAACAAAAAACCAAACGCGGTCACTAACTACAACCGCATGAAGGTATGCAAATGAATATAATGTTTCATTAGTGCAACAACGTTTTCCGAAATGTACAGTACAATACAGGTCATAAAATGAATTATTCCAAATGTCATATATACCTAAGTCTCTCTTTTTTGTCAGCGTGGCTTTGACATCATGGATCAGAAGGTGCATACTAATTCAGCGTGAGCAGGAGCACTCAAGAATGAAACCAAATAAAAACAAATTGACATCGTCAGCCATTTTCAGTCACGCATACTACTCACATCCACGTCCACAGTTTTCCCAGTCCCAGTCTTGTTCGTGCATATCAAATGTATGCTTTTATTGTATGATATTAACAATAAGAGCAGCTCACTACTCAAAATGGTAAATTTGGGAAGCAGCTGATATCGAAACCGCCGCCTCTTGGATTGGAAGGCAGCAGTTCTTAGCATTGCACCACACAAGCTGTCGCATCAACCACCTACTGTAACCTGCTTTCTTTTTTCTTAGGTTAAATTCTTGAATAAAAGTGCACTTGTTTTGTTATACTTGTACCTTTTGTGAAAGTGTTTATTTCATATTTGTATTTCAGGCTCCACACATTATACATTTTATGTCTACATTTTTTCAATTATTACTAAAACATAAAAAACATTTCTGTATTAACTACATTTTACATAGATTGTTGTTGACACGGATCTCACATGAAATGTATGTATTCCAAATGATGATGTACTATTTTACCCTATAAAGCTCCAACACTTTACATTGAAGATAAACACTGAGCACTGAGAAACTTCTTTGCGAAATGAACTGCAGTGGTGGGCAGGGGGATGGCATACCAGGCTGCTTGCTGTTTATAGACACATTTACAGGACAAAAGACTCTGACGGAGAGGTGAGAATGGATATAAGGTGGGCCGGATTTACGAGCTTTCTCGCAGGCTCTAATATTTCTAGTGTTAAGAAAATGTGATATATTCAAATCTTACCTGGACCAGAGCCATGTCTAAAATCATTGCTTTAGAAAACAGCAAGCAAAATAAAAGGTTGAACATAGGCCTGGCATGTAAATTATGTTTATGGTAATGAGTTCTTGACAAGTTCCGAAAATTTTCAGAACAGATCCCCATAAATAAAATTGGAAAATTAGACTTTTTCCAATTTAAGATGATGTGGAACATTACTTTCCCAATTAGTTAGTGAGGGCGGAATGGGATTGTTCCAGCGGAGCAAAATAAGTCTGTGTGAGTCATGTAATATGGAATACTACAATTATTTTTTCAGAGCTCCCTTTTTTTCCCTTCTGGCATTACTCCAAATATTGAGCAAAACAGGTATGCTTCAATTCAGTTTTGTGAAACTGACACTAAAATTTGTTTAACAGGCAATTTCACGAATGCAAAATGTGACACTCACTAAAGAGTTTATTTGGAGGTTTTAAAGATTTAAAACCTCTTTCGCATAACTTTATTTTTGCCTCTCATTCATATCACTGCAGAGGAGTGCAGTGCATTTTAATAATGTGACATGCTCCATATTTTCCACAAGACACACCAAAATACATCATTTTATACATAAGTGTGTTTCCTTCTCAGAAGAACTAACTACATGCACATTTTTTATTTGCTTGTTTTACGAAATAAATTCTAATGCATACATATTAAAAAATAAGGTATTACTTACTTTTATATCCCAAGCCCTGTAATTTCTAAGCTTGTTAATCTTAAACACATATTTTAAAACTCTATAGTGATCCCTCCTCGATCACAGGGGTTGCGCTCCAGAACCCCTGCGAAAGGTGAAAAATCTGCAAAGTAAAAACCATACGTGTTTATATTGTTATTTTTATATTGTCACGCTTGGGTCACAGATTTGCATCGAAACACAGAAGGTTGTAAAGACAGGGACTTTAAAATACTGCAAACAAACATTTGTCTCTTTTTCAAAAGTTTAAACTGTGCTCCATGACAAGACAGAGATGACAGTTCCGTCTCACAATTAAAAGAATGCAAACATATCTTCCTCTTCAAAGGAGTGCGCGTCAGGAGCAGAGAATGTCAGAGAGAGAGAGAGAGAGACAGAGCGAGAAAAGCAAACAATCAAAAATCAATAGGTGCTTTTAAGTATGCGAAGCTCTACCTGACAACGCAGCCGCAAGGAAGGGATCAATATGAAGGTAGTATTTCAGCATTTTTTAGAGGAGCGTCCGTATGCTCTAGGCCAGTGTGCAAACAGCCCCTCAGCTCACACCCCCTCCGTCAGGAGCAGAGAATGTCAGAGAGAGAGAGAGAAAAGCAAACAATCAAAAATCAATACGTGCTGTTCGGACTTTTAAGTATGTGACGCACCACACGGGAAGCATATCGTATGTCATTGAGGAGTTTTATTTTATACGTAATACGTGCTCTGATTGGGTAGCTTCGCAGCCATTCGCCAATAGAGTCCCTTGTATGAAATCAACTGGGCAAACCAACTGAGGAAGCATGTACCATAAATTAAAAGACCCATTGCCATCAGAAATCTGTGAACCAGCAAAAAATCTGTGATATATATTTAGATATGCTTACATATAAAATCTGCGATGGAGCGAAGCCGCGAAAGTCGAAGTGCGATATAGCGAGGGATCACTGTATTTTTTGTTGTCATCATCATTGTCATCTTTTTGTTTCACTTTTCCTCTTGAGGTTAATGGCAACAACATGGTGGATAGGGCATTCTAGATTTTCCTATTCAAACTAATTTCTTCTAGTCTGGCCTGGGAAATACCCAGATATTCCTAGGAAAGATGATCCTTCCAGCATGTCCTGAGTATGCCCCTCAGTCTTCTTCCAGTGGGGCAGGCAGAATCCTAAGTACATGTCTAAACAGTCTCAAACTAGACAAGCAGGGGTTCTAATCAGGGGTCTTCTCATATTTTTGAGCCCCTTACCCAGCCTGACAACATTTCCCATGGATTTAGCTACCACTTCACTACCACGGACCGATACAACATTCATAAAATTGCTGCAACTGCACCAATTTCTTGGTCAATCTCACAATCACCTCTGCCCCAATTCATAATAAAATAAAATCTCAAAGTACTTCTTATTGTTTATGTGCAGAAAACATGACATCGTTTTCCAGGAAAGACAATGAAGTGCTATAGCAGATGTGATTTTGTTCTCTTTTGTTTCCTTGTATAGTTTAAAAGTTAAACAGAGTAGAGTAATAACCCAGTAATAAAACTGTAATTTAAATAGTGCTATGCCAGAGAGTACTTTAAATATTTGTAGAACCATCATTCTAATATGTGGATCCTTTTGCATTTAAAATGAATGACATTATAATTGTGTATAACCTTAAAAGAATTGCTAATACACAGTAGAGTATACTCATATTTATATTTGAGAGGATGTCAAAAAGAGCATCACTGAGCCATCAAGAAAGTACGAAAGCAAAAAAAGACATTAAAAGTATAGGATAAAAAAATGCCACTTGGAAGCCAGAGGCATGACTCATGACTCGCTCACACCTCCTCACATATCCTGAGCAATTTTAGCTCATCAGTCAGCCTAAACTAAACTTCTTTAGAATGTAGGAGGAAACTGAAATGCCCAAAAAAAACCTTTCAGATGCAGAAACACATGCAAACTTCTCACAGACAGAGAGCAAATTAGAATTCAAGAAAAGTCTTTTTGCAGCTCTTAGTAAGAAACCCTATTACCTGCTCTGTCATTCCATCCATTACAATACATAATGTAAGAAAATATTTTGTAGGTTTTCTTTTTGTACTTCTGAGTTGTAAGATAAATTCATGGGGAATTTAAAAAGTGATACCAAAGAGTGCTTTCCTTTAAAGAATGAATGAACATTTAAGCCCATTCGTTGCTAATTCCAGCCAAATAATATTCTTTAAACTCAGGTAATAATCCACATCCTAAAGACATGGGTACAAGGATGGTATCTCTAAATTAGCTCTTTTCCCTGTAGTGAAGTTGTCCTCAACTCATTGGTTCCTGCCTTGATGCTGGGATAGTATCTAGCAGGGGCACAAAGGAGACAGATTGGGAATGAGACTACTTATACAGGGCCCTTGGCTTGTGAAGAACCCAGGATGGTCCACACAGAAATTAATTGATTGTGTAACAACACCACTAGTAACTATATCAGCAAGAGGAATGGCAAGAACTGGGTTGGTTACAGAAGACAGGAATCCATAATCACTTAAACCGTGTGCATTGTTATACACATTTTTTAACTTTAATTCTAGTGTTAAGAAAATGTGATATATTCAAATCTTACCTGGACCAGAGCCATGTCTAAAATCATTGCTTTAGGAAACAGCAAGCAAAATAAAAGGTTGAACATAGGCCTGGCATGTAAATTATGTTTACGGTAATGAGTTTTCAGAACAGATCCTCATAAATAAAATTGGAAAATTAGACTTTTTCCAATTTAAGATGATGTGGAACATTACTTTCCCAATTAGTTAGTGAGGGCAGAATGGGATTGTTCCAGCGGAGCAAAATAAGTCTGTGTGAGTCATGTAATATGGAATACTACAATTAATTTTTCAGAGCTCCCTTTTATCCCTTCTGGCATTACTCCAAATAATGAGCAAAACAGGTATGTTTCAATTCAGTTTTGTGAAACTGACACTAAAATTTGTTTAACAGGCATTTTCACGATTGCAAAATGTGAAACTCACTAAAGAGTTTATTTGGAGGTCTCCAAATTTTTTGACTGTTGTATTTGTACTGTATTTGCTGTTCTATTCTCTGTGACCATTTGTCTGTGAAGGGTTCTACATAAATAAACTACTAACTAATTAACAAATCATCTCCTTGCTTGCAGTGTCTTACCTCAGGAATAAAGGAGCCACCTTCCTTTGCCAGATTTCAGTTTTTCTACAGGATTGAAAGAGCAGTCCTTTAAAATACAGAAGTCCATAAGAAATGACTTACTTATGAACAAGGATATATCAAGAAAACTGAAAAGTTATGTGATCTTTTTTATTGAATGGGAGCTTGCACATCAAGTGAATTTTGTCATTAACACTGGAATCCCTGAAGCCTATGAAAAAAACTTGTAATCCCAGGCCACCTTAAATTCCTTCACACCTCTCCATTTGTGTCTTTTGTTTTGTAAATGTGTTGATCAGCACAAGCAGCAAACAGCCTATATAAACTGCAGAGCTTTCTGTGTTTGATCGATATGGACATACTGACAAAGTACATGTGCAATGCCATTCCTTATTCAAGAAAAGATTGCAGTTGTCCCACTGGAGAAAGAATTTCTGAGACCAAGGATATAAAACTTATGAAACCGTTTCTCGACAAACACAGAACTGTAACAACAGTTGCGTAAAGTGCGACAGGAGCTTCCACCTGTAGCTAAAGTCATTCGTGTACTGAAGTAGCATTGCAAATGTACTTTGTCAGCATGACCGTGTCGATCAAACACAGGAAGCTCTGCAGTCTACTTGTGACTTTACACTATAGGAAGATAAGTAAATAAATAAAGGTAAATAACATTCAATATGACTTTTATATAAGTAATGTATAAATGTTTTTCATATAAAGACCATCACAAAACATAATTACAAACAGGTCTTTGCACGATACCTTGGCGAACTCTGTAAGCCGTGTTGTTTCATTGAAGGATAGGTGTGGGGCAGACTGACTGGTAGGGTGATGCCCAACCTGTTGCTGCATCCAAACAGTGCCATCTTTCACCTTTATACCTGGTTCAGCTGCATTGTTCTTATATGTGAGTGGAAATTTCTTGCGGGGAGGGCTTCTGTTCTCTTTTTCTGATGTGGAACCCTCATCCTCATCTGAGTTCATATCTGTTATAGCATGTGTTTATTTGAAAATAGCAGTGTCAGATTATTACCGCTGCACCACCCAAGCAGTTGTGTTGTACCCTAACCTGATTTCTTTTTCTTTGGTTATATTCGTGAATAAAAGTACACTAGTTTTGTTATACTTGTACCTTTTGTGAAAGTGTTTATTTGATATTTGGACTTCAAGCTTCACATATTATACTCATCAGTCAAAACTTTTGTCATTAGTGCTATAACATGAAAAAAAATTCAGTTTTAGGTATGTGTTCAACATTTCTTGCATTGCTTGCATTTGTCATTTACACAGATTGTTTTAGACACGGAACACACATGAAAGGTATGTGTACCAAATAATATATTATTTACCCTATAAAATTCCAGACACCTCACACACAGATAAACATTACTTGAGCTGGGAGAACTTTTGGCCTAAGTTGAGCTGCAGCAGTGGAGGGATGGAATATCAGGCTACTTGCTGCTTGTGCTGATCGACAGATTTACAAAACAAAAGACACTAATGAAGAGGTGCGAAGGAATTTAAGGTGGCCGAGGATTACACATTTTTCGTAAGGCTGCAGACATTCTAGTGTTAACAACTGCAACTGCGAAAGCTTGGAGGTAGATTCTGTAGTAAGTGGTGTAAGGTAGAACCTGTTATTTACTATATGTTTTGTTTTACATTATTTAAAAAAAGATTTCTTTTTTAATGTGGTTTGAAGTGTTGCATTATATTTTTTGCATTTGGCTTGAAATATAAAGTATTAATGTTTTGGGTTGAAATGTTACAAAATGTATGTTGATAATGTTCTTTTAGTAGCGGTATTGTCAAATATCTAATACATTGTGAGGTTAAGGTTGAAGAGGGCCCCATTAGTACATTTCTGTACCAGGCCCTGAAATGTTTAACACCCAGGAATACTGTAACTGAGTGTGTATGTATGTAAAACTTAGTAGGTGGCTTATACACCTATTTGGAAAGAAAAGCTGAGAAGTGCATGTTGTTCAGCTATCAAGTAATACAAATATTTGTACTCTTAAAAAACAAAGATACAAAAAACAAACTTACACATAGAAGCTAAGGTTTAGTTTAAAAAATATATATATATTATCACAAATGCTAATTTTGAGCAAATACTGAGTAAATGTTTTGTTCCAAAATGTGATCATTATCTCTTTATTGAATGTTATAACATTGCATATGAAACGATACATGTAATGTAATGCCACCTGCTCTGACCACGTCATCTGTGGGACTTCCCCCAGATGATTTTAATCCTACTTTTTGGACATATCCTACTGTGTTTCTGGGCTAGGAAAGATGTCAAGGGAGCACCTAACAAACACATGGCCCCAAGAATCAGTGTGGAGCCCCCACTTATACTGTCTATACAACTTCTCACTAGGACCTATTATCTGGTTCCATGGTTTCCTTCTTCATTGCTATGCCGATGACACGTAGCTGTAATTATTATTCCCTCCAGAAGTCCACACGGTGTCAGTTAGAATCTTTGCATGTTTCACTTATTTGGCAACCTGAATGAAGGAACACCATCTCCAGCTGAACCTGGCAATGACAGACCTTCTTGTTATTCCAGGCCATGTGTATGTTTAGCACCTCATCTTTGTTCAGCTCAGCCTGTTATCGCTAACACCTGTCAAGTCTGTTCACGACCCTGAGCTGGTAATTGATGACCAACTGTCCTTCACTGACCATGTTGAAACGTTCTATCAATATTTCAAATTCACTCAATGTAACATCCCTGAGATCAGACTATATCTCAGAGAATATGCAGCACAACTCCTGATCCAAGCTTTGGTCTTGTCACATCTAAACTACTGCATGATTCAAAATGCAGCACCTTCTCTGGTGTTCAACCAGCTGAGGTAGGCACATGTCACTCCTTTTATCAGATCATTATATTAATGTCCTCTAGTGGCATGTATTAAGTTCAAATCCTTGATGCTTGCCTACAGAGTATACAGTGGGTCAGCGTCTATGTACATAGAGACACATGAGCCATCCTATGGTGCTTTTCGAGCATTCAGGTCTGCTAACGAAAAGCACCTCAATCTGCTTTTCATGTGTAGCTCCTGGCTGGTGGAAAAAGCTGCCCACCTTCATTTTAAATTCTGACTCCCTCAATGTGTTTAAGAAGCATTGGAAGACTCTCTTGTTTGGTAAATTTCTGTCTAACTAAAATTAGCTGTTAGGTGCTCGCAGCCTAGGAATCATATCTAACTTATATGTTACTCTGAACTCTTCACTTGTGGTGATCAACTTTGTAACCATGTCTTACAACACTTGCTCCCAAACAGTCCCTAAGACTGATGCTTACTTGATTATGTTGACTTCTTTTGTATGTTTCGTTGGATAAAAACATCTATTAAGTGAATACATATAAATGTAAATGTAACATCAAGACAAACAGCAACAGACCCCGACTTCCACTTTCACCCTTGGTAAGCTACAAGGACAAATCAATATTGACCTTTTTTCAGCAATTATATTTGCATTCAATCTACAGAGGGCACTACCTAACCTAGCTAAAGAAGTTTACTGTCAGAAAAGGATAGGATAAGTGAAAGTACACTGAATTTTATGTGTGCATCATCCTAATTTAAATGTACATTAAGTGACTTACAGTGCACGATGCAGTTTTTTTTTAATGTCCCTCAAGATGCTTTTATTTACTGGGCTGTCACAACCAGGACTGGACATTACTTCAGAAATGCAAAAGATTGGATATAGTTTTACTTACAGTGCCAGAGACTAGATATTGTTTCTTTTATTCCCCAGGAGAGAATGTCAATTTATTATTTGGCCAGGACTAAATGCAGTTTCAGTCCCTGCCAAGGATTTGATACAGATGCAGTCGCATTTCCCAGGACTGTTGGTTCTTTCTGCTTCATGATGCAATAAGTACATCTCATGCTTTTTTTTTTCTTCTTTTCTTTATTTGCATTTACATTTGTTTATTTATTTTATGCTTTAATTTAAAGTAACTTAAAATTGGCAAGTGCAAATAGCATCTACTTATATTGTATCTCACTCCCTCTTCAGCTGTAGCACTGGCATATTAAGTGTCTTGTTCAAGGTCATACAGTAAGCCAGTAATAAGAATTATGGAACACCACCTTAACGGAAAGACCACACTGTGTGACAATATTTTCATTTATACATCTCCTTCACATAAATTATTCTCATATTGCAATTTCTTTTTCCCGTTTCTCCCATTCTGCATTCTATACCAACTGTCAGTAGCCCCTTATTTCTGACAAGATATTTTTTGTTTGTTGGTTTTGTCAGATAGCTTTTGCCTTTTCTCCAGTGGTTTTGAGCATTTCTCATTTCTCTTTTTCTATTAGATAAGCATGCTCTCCCAATTTTCTTCACACCTGCCTCTCACATTTCTAGTGTAACCAAACTCATTGTTCCTCTCTGTCCTTATTTCACAATGACATAGATCAGTAGTAAGCAAAATATATTGGAGTGCCTCCTTTCTTTCACTGTCATTTTAGTACCTTGATTTAACAAAGAACCTTTCATCATTACCATTAATAATAATTTCTTCTCAACACCAAAAAGTCAGCCACTTGAAGATCTGCAAAATTCTAAAAATTGGCTGAGCACTATAAAATCTAGTGTATTGCTGAATTATGCAGTGTGCTACACAAAGACAAAAGGAACATAACCTATATAAGCAAGATGGGATACATTGACCTATGGGTAACACATCTTGTAAAGTATTGATTTGTTTGAAAACAGTTTTCATATCCTATGCAATGAACCAAAAACAAATGAAAGGGGAACTGTTATGTTATATTTTGAAAACTTGAATTAAAATCTGGAGGCATTATAATCTGGTTCTGTATTGCACTAGCAAGATAAAATCATGAATATTCTGTCGAATTCTTTTCAACACACTACAAAATACAAAAACATTGTTTGAGCTGTGCAAAGAAGAGCAAAAAAAATACATCCCTGGAGTAAAGTATACTGTACTGTGACAGGCTAAGGAAATTAAACTTACACTGTCTTAAGCACGCAAGGCTACATGGGAACCTAACTCACATCTTAAAATCTGTGAAAAGTATTGATAAACTGATTAATGAAGACTCTTTCAAAATATAGCCTATTATATACTTGAGGATATTCATGAGAATTAAGCGGAAATCCATTTACAGCAGGAGCCAGTACTTCACATGGGAATCTGGAACGAATTGCAGAGTCACATATAAGAATGGAATCCTTGCTAGCTTTTAATAAGCACCCTAATGGGGTATTGTGACAACTTAGGTAACCAAATGAACTTGACAAACTGAATGATCTCATCTTGTTTGTCAAACTTCTAAGGTTTCTGAACCTGAAACCTATTTTGTGTTTTTTTTTTTGATTATTAAATTCACAGAAAGCTGGTGTCTACTTCAAAGTCATTGAGCATAAGGTAATAAATAACCCAGGAAGGGACCATTTTAGAGTCACTAAAATGCACGTTTGGAATTGTGGAACAAAGCCAAGACAATGCATCCTCTCACTCAAAAAAAACCCAAAAACACACAAACAGAAACAGCAACCAAATACTACACAAACTGGTAGTTGGACTCACATCCCTGGAACTGTGAGGTAACAGAATAAACTAATATATTACCATGCCAAACATACATGTTACATCCAGTGATTTGAAAAGTCTTAATAGAGTTTGGATGAATAATGATTTGAAATAATTTTATTACAGATTTCCAGGTTAAATAAAATAAAATAACTGCATTATTATGATTTTTAGGCATGCAATTTCACTTTGAATTATTCTGGTTGATCTAATTGTGAAATTCAAAGACTGTGGACCACCAGGGGGCGTACCGCTCCTCCAAACCCCAACACAGACAGACTGAGACACAATAGCACACCTTTTATTTAAGTGGGGAAGAGTTTTTCGTTTGTTCCCCACTTCACAGCACAGTATACAAAGCACCAAGTACAACACAATACTTTCTTCCTGTTTCTATCTCTTAGTCTCCACTCCTTCTGCCAGCTTTGTCCTTCACCTCCTGACTCTGGCTGTTTGACTGGTACTAAGGTGGCTCCATTTATAATGCACCTGAAAGTGCTCCAGGTGTTTTTTGCCCTTCTTCCGGCTGCACCCCCTGGTGGCACCCACAGAGCCCAACAGGGCTGCTCCAAACTACAACTCCCGACATGCCCTGTGGGGATAAATGGTCCTGTAGGAACCCAGGGCGGCTGCCCACTACTGTCTTGGGGACAATAGTGACTCCAACATGGTCTTTTCTTCAGACTTTCCACCCAGCTGGTGTCCCAGTGAGGTAATGCCCCTGGCCATCTGTCACAATGTTTAATCAATTTTATTAAACATGCCTTTATGTTTATTTGTTTCTCTCCTGTTTATGGCAATTTCTACAACTACCATATTGTTTAATATTACTATGCCCATTGCTAACAACATGACATACAATTTGTGACATATTATATCATCACATTTAAAATGGCACAGTACTACTGAAGTCTAAGTTTATGGATAAATGTCTTTCAAAGCAAACTCCTAATCTTGTGATTTAGTTAGAAGCAGATTTCTTAGATATTGTAGGTTGTTGATCTCCTGCTGATTATTTTGACTTTGATTTGACATTTTATGTTTCATATGTTTCATCTTCTGGCCATTTAAACAGTTTTTAACCCCAAAAAGTCCATTACAAATGGCAACATAAAAATGACCCATTCTTTTTTTTCTGATCTTTCCAGGAAATACAGAATTGCGGGGATCCAGATCATATCCAGGCAATGCTGAGTGCAAGACAGGAATCGACAATGGACACACACTCACACCCACAGTCATGCACAGAGTAAATGACACAAAAAATAAAAACTTTATACATTAAGTAAATTTTCAGCATACTGTATCATGGAGTGGTGTAGTTTCAGCTGCATTTAAACTTTCCACTGCATTTGTGTGCAATTCCTTATTCAAGTCAAGTCATATCAAGTGAAGTGGCTTTGGTATCATACCACCCATACCAAGAATTACAGCAGACAGTGGCACGAAATAGCATTCCCCAGGACTGCAATGCAACGAATATACATAAACACAGGACACGTGCAAGACAAATAATGAACTGTACTAAACTATACTATAAATAGATGAATAAATAATAGGTAAATTAACTAACAGTAATACATTGAAATAGATAATAATACATTATGAAATGATAACAACAACTCATTTTAAAAAACAATAGTAGTAGCAAATATAACAAATGTACTGCATAAATATATAAACGACTCGGAGTAGAAAGAAGGGGAGTAGCACGGTGTTCAGAGTCCAGACAGTCAAGGGCCAGAAGCTGTTGCAGAACCTGGCAGAACTGGTTTGGATTCTTCAGTACCTTTTGCAAGAGGGAAGTGGGACAATGAGACCGTGGGAGGGTTAGGAGCGGTCCTTCATAATGCTCTAGGCTTTGCATATGAAACGCTTGATAAAGATGTCTTTAATGGAGGGCAGAGAGGTCCCAGTGTTTTTTGCTGTAAGCACTATCCACTGTAGGAACTTGCGGTCAGAGACACCGCAGTTCCTAAACCAAATGGTGATGCATCTTGTAAGAACTCTCTTGATGATATCCCTATAGTATGTGGTGAGAATGGGGAGAGGTAGGTTTGTCTTTCTCATCTGTCAAAAGGGGTGGAGGCTGCTGCACCTTTTTGGCTATGGAGGTGGTTGCCAGGTGCACACCAAGGAGTTTGGGGTTCTTGAACAATTCTACTGCAGAGCCCTCAATGTACAGTGGAATATGAACAGCATGGACCTTCCTGAAGTCAACAACCTTCTCTTTCTTCTTATCCACATTAAGAGACAGAGATTGTTACACTTGCTCCAGTCTGACAATCGTTGTGTGTTCAGTCTGTTAGATGACTTAGCCCACCACTGTTGTGTCATCAGCAGACTTAAATATGGTGTTAGGGCTATACACAGCCATACAGTTATCAGTCAGCAGAGTAAACAGAAGTGGCTGGAGTGATGGTTCTGGGGATGGCCCTCACCTCTTCCTCTTTTTACATCTCTTTGAGATTAAAATCTTCCCTGCAACTCTACCAGCTTAAAATCACTGCATACACTATAGAATATCCTTATGCTGTCAAGGAAGGAACTGCTTCACAACTACAGTGAACATTTCTAAACCAATAAAAAAATCTATAGCGTTTTTCATGACACCCTCGACTTGAATATTGCCTAAATTAACATTTCCTGCAGAGCCCTGATTTCCAACATCTAGGATCTGTTTATATTGGACCACAGCATTGGCACCCATTCGGATTGTAGGTTGGATGGACATTATCAACTCTTTCAAGGCAAGGCTGTGCCATCAGTACATGTCAACTTGTTCTGCAATATTTTCTTTGGAGCTCCATGTTATCCACCTCCTACTGGACACCACTAATGCCTAAGATTCAAAACATTATGGCTGATTTTCATTTGCCTTTGTGTTCTTCTACAGCATTGTCACACAATGGAGATAGCCCAGCATTTTCTGCTGATCTCCAGAACTTCATCTCATAATGTCTTGCTGACAAACACCATAAATCAATTTTCAGCATTTTATAGCAGTGGCAGGACATGCTTGACTGAAAAGGACAAAGGACCCACCGCTTCAGGATTTTATGCATCTGCTAAAGGTTTGCACCCCATTCTGTGTCTTTACTATATGCCACTACAGTAATGTACTTATAATACTTGACAGTAGTCATTTTATTATTAATTTCAATCCACTTGATATTTGTGAGTTTTGTTATGCTTAAATTTTAATAAGATAGTTTGCACTTAGGATTAATGGACAATTGACTTTTGGTTAATACTTGAATAGCTGCCCTGGTATTTGTCATCATGCCTTTGTGATTTATATGTCACTGTGGTTGGATGTGTCTGCTAAATAAATGCATGTTGATTTTACACAATTATTGAACTGAGATCTCTGGTCTCATATTTATTGAATATCTCACGTCCTCTATGAGGATAGTTAAACATGGAAAAAAATCAAAACAATACAGCATGCATTCAAATAAAAGAGTCTGCACATGAAATGAAGTGAGTGATTCATTGGTAACAGGTCAAGAAGAGTAAAAGTGCCTGGCAGCCTTGATTGTTTTCCTTTGCCACTTCATTTCTTCACAAAGAAACTTCATTAGACTCCAGAAAAAGAATCATCATTGCGTGCAGGAATAAACAGCAGCCCTTAGCAAAAAGCCGATTTTTATGCTTGCGGCCTTCAAGGTAGTTTGACTGCACTGCAGTAATGCATCTGAGTCAAAGGATGAAAATTAAATAATATAGGAAAATACCTTGAAGTAAGAGATCATATTTGTTTGTTTTCTAGGAATCTAGCATTTGGCAAAAGCAGACAAATGTGCATACATCAGACTTCATTACTCTTAATCATATAATAAACCCAACAAACCTGCATCATATATTTTAAAGAATCATACTTTGAAAAGCAAGATCTGATGCACTGTGAAAGCAAATTTCTCACATACACACCAGTGGAAGATAATGCTCAGTTGCTGAAATAAATAGCAGCTTCCAGTATTTTTAAAAGAGTCCCTTAGTATTTCTTAACATTTCACTCTAACTCTGTGGTGTTTCTTTTTATGTTCATTGAATTTTCTGATCATTATTTTCAAGGAGACAGAAGCTTGGCAGTTTACAATGTCAAGTTAAAAAGGGGGCAAATGAACTTGAAATCTAAAATGATAATTGTATCTGGTTATGCTGAAAAATGGTTTGGATAAAGTAAAATAATTGGGATATACATTTTACATGTCTTATACTTCCAATTATGCATGCAGCCGTTGCTCTGGAGCTTATGTACCTACAAATTAATGCAGCCCACATTTCATAGTTGTCTAGTTTAAGTATTATACCTGGTGAGACTTCTAAGTAACACACATAAAGTAAAACTGCTACTTTGAATTTTTTACCTAAAGCAGCACAAAACAGTAGGGTCTGTCTTTCCTTCTTTAACACTCCACCCCCACTCTAGGATGTTTCCTAGTGATCAGCTTGTGGGTTGACCCACAGTCGTTTAATTTCCACACGTGTCTGAATTTAAAGCCAACTGGAATGTAAGTTTCATTAATGCTACTGAGATCAAAAGAATTTTCAGTTGCCATTAAGAAGGATGTGTTAACGAGACAAGCTCAAACTCCGATACACAGCCGTGAGAGTATGTCAAGCCCTTCGAAGATTGTGTGGTCTGAACACCTATTAATGCTGACAGAAAAGGGGCCTTGGAATTGGTGAGCCGCCTGATTACACCTCTGTTCCATATCCCCTATTGACTGTGGTTAGGCTGTAGCTTTCCATTTCCTGCAGAAATAAATTAAAAGTCAGAAGTAATTTGCCTGATGGGGAGATGCAGGTGGATTTCTTTTCTCTCTCTCTCTCTCTCTCTTTTTTTTTTTTTACATTCAGAATAAATTTTTCCATAACGTTGAAATCAATTGAAGCTCTTAGATGGGGGGAGGGTATATTTCTAGTAGTGACAGTTTTGTGGCAGAAAAAAAAAAAAACAGGAGTCTGATGAATCCGGAGGCAGTGAGAGATTGAGGTCTTGTTCGAACAGCGGGGGGGATCAAGGCCTCTAATCTTATCTCCAACAATACTGAGATGAGCAGTGGATGTCAGTTTGGAGATAAACCGAGGTGCTCCTGGGGGAGCCAACATTAACAGGCAAAGCTGAAAGGTGTTTTTTTTTTTCATTAAAAAAGCTATCACAATTTTTGATAGGAAGCATCTTTTTCTGTTGCTTGTGATAACTTAGTAATGTTCAAAGAAGTATACATTAAAGAGGTAGAAAAGCATATATTGTCAAAATATGTATTTGTGTATGAGTTTACTTTTAAATTACCGCACTTCCTATGTCCTTTGGCTTTACTAGGTGGATAACTATGAGTAAAACTTCAGTTAGAGGTGTTACTGGGGAAATTATATGTCTTGTGACTCACAGTATGTCAATATTCTTTAAATAAACTACTAACTACTAAAGTAGTGTGGGATTTGAAAATAAATTTTAATTTATCCACACAGGGATAGTCAATATGAATGTAAGAAACGAGTGAATTATAAAATGGTTAATTAATTATCAATTTTGCTTTTGGCAATACTGGTAATTATTCAGATAATTTGGCAAGGCTCCTATTTTACTTATCTTACCTTTCTCTGTTGTAGGAGGTGGTTTCTAGATTTATATTAAAGTAACATTCATTTTAAAAAACAGAGTAATAAGATTTATTAATAAACGCAAAGATTATAGAAGTATTATAAATACATATATACACTGCTAAAAAAAATTAAGGGAACACTTAAATCACACATTGACCTCGATGAATTATAGAAGTATTATAAATACATATATACATTGCTAAAAAAATTAAGGGAACACTTAAATCAAACATTGATCTCAATGAACAAAATATTCAAATGTAAAATCTTTACAGAGTAGTAGTGCGCAATTCGCTGAGAGCAAAATGTTGTGACAATGGGAACCAAAATCACCAACCTATTGAGAGCTACATTCAACATCACACCGACAATCAAAGTCAAAAACTGAAATCACAGGCTAATCTAGTTTGCATGAACTACATCATGGTAACTCATAATGTGACTCAGTACTGTGTATGGCCCCCACATACCTGTATGTACTCCTGACAACATCTGGGCATGTTTCTAATGAGATAGCAGTACCTGCCTGAGCGATCGCCACTTAGTCCTAAATCGGGGCATTAGTGAGTTCCTGGACGGTCTATGGTGCTACTTGGTGACATTGCATGCACTGATGCATAACATCCCAGAGGTTCTCAATTGGATTCCTGTCTGGGTAATGACCATGGCCAATGCCATCAATGCTTTCATCATCAAGAAACTGCCTACAAACTCTGGACACATGAAGCTGGGCATTGTCCTGCACAAGGAACCCAGTGCCCACAGCATCTGTAACTATAAGGTCTGATAATGACACTGAGGATTTCATCCTAAAAGCAGTCAGGATAACATAACCTAGCACATGGAGGTCTGTGCAAGCCTACAAGGTATGCCTCTCCAGACCATCACTGACCCACTGCCAAACCAGTCATGCTGGATGATGTGGCAGGCTGCATAATGTTCACCACGACATCTCCAGATTCTTTTGCGTCTGTCATATGTGTGAACCTGCTTTTATCTGTGAAGAGAACAGGGTGCCAATGGCGGAGCTGTCGATTGTATATTCTGTATAATTGAGCTGCGCGGTGATGGACTGTGAGCACAGGTCCCACTAGGGGGCATCAGGAACCCATGCCATCCTCATGGACTCTGTTTCTGACAGTTTGGTCAGACATACACACACCAGTAGAGAGCTAGAATCATTTTCTAGTTTTCTGGTAGTGCTCCTCCTGTTCCTCCTTGCACAAAGGAGCAGTTACTGGTTCTGTTGCTGGGTTGATGCCCTTATGCAGCCTGATGTAACAGCCTAAATTAGTTGAGGGTACCACCTCATGCTGCCAGTAGTGACAAGGACACTAGCAAAACACAAAACTTGAGTAGAATCATTGAAAGGATACAGAGAGAGCAATTGTCTGTGACCAACACCTGTAATTCCATTTTCTTTTAGGGTTTTGTCTTGCTGTTGCCTCTCCAGTGCACCTGTTGTCACTTTCATTTGCTCTAAAGTAGGTGAAGTTAATTCACAAACACTTATGCTTCTAAACTGGACAGATTATTATCCCTGAAGACTAACTGACTTGGTGTTAGACTGTGATGATTAAGTGTTCCCTAAATTTTTTGAGCAGTATATATTGACATATAAGACTGGACACAACTTTATTTTGGCACCAATAATTAGTTTTACGATACCAACTCTTTAAAGATGATGTCCAGTGTCGTGTAGAGTTGTTGCTCTTGGTTCAAGCCGAGTATTCTTTTTGCATTGGAGTGTACTCGTTTTCCTCACTGCACGATCTTTTGTTTGTGGTGTTCTGTGATGCTGCTTTCCCAGCACACTTTCTGCTGTTTCTGCAGGCACAAGAGTGCTGCTTCTCATCCTTTAGACTGGCTCACTTTTCAGCTTGGCAACCTGGTTCTCACCTCTCAGGTTCACAAAGAAGAAAAGTTTGTGAGATTTGGCTCTCCAATGAAGAGCAGTCTATGGTGGGCTGGCACCCTGCCCAGTGTTTGTTTCCTGCCTTGCACCCTGTGTTGGCTGGGATTGGCTCCAGCAGACCCCTGTGCCCCTGTAGCTAGCAGAGGTGCGGAAATCCAACGCCCGACTCGTCCGACACGGGTAAATTGACTGTCGGACAAGCATGTTTTTCTGGTTTCAGTTATCCGTGGACAAGTGCAATTTTCTGGAGAAAAAAGAATTATATGTGCTATGCAGGGCACATTTTTACCACTACTTTCAAATTTTAAACATTTGGGTACGTACTCTGTGTGGAAACAGTCTACTTAGGCATGTTCTTCATGTCTCAAATTGGTCTTCAATATTGTTTACAAAATGATGGCTGATTTTTCAAAGGGGAAGCACTCTTACGGTCTTACATAAGTATTTTACCCTACTATTTACACGCTTAGAAATGCGGTCATTTTTTTCATGCTGAGATTACGATGTAATCTGATGCTTTTTCATTATAATCAATAACTTTTATATATTATTGATAAAATTCATTTTTTCTACTGTAATGTATGGCCGGCTGTTCATCCCGGCCAATACCCCAACGTCGCCAGGTGGAGCCCTCCCTGCAGTATGGAGGTGCCCCGATGACCAGCAGGGCATTATGGACATTGGAGTCTTTATTCACAGCCCTGCTGGATACCATGGGGCTGCCAGGAGTCACTGCAGGTAGGCCCAGAGACTATTTGCCTTACGCCCAGGAAGTACGTCATAGTCACATGGACAAACGTCCAAGAAATATTTTAATTTCTTTTTTCCTTGATTACTGTGCCCTGTAAAGCACCACCCCCACAATACACAATAAATCAATAATCAATGCTTCAATTCATTTCCTCCTCTCCTCCCAGCAGCTCTGTCACTCTACATCCCAACTCCGACTCTCCATTCTGGGTCTCAACCAGTCCTTTAAATAGTCCTAAACCCGGAAGTGCTCCTGTCCTTCTGTCCATGTGATTTAATAACACTTCTGGGTCAGATGAAGACTTGTATTTTTCTTCAGCCTGGAAGTACTTCTGTTCTTCCATCCCCATGACTTGGGAGTACTTCCGGGCTATAGGGAAAATAAAAATCCCCGCATCTCCCTGCAGCGTCACACGGCAGCACCCACGGCACCCAGTAGGGCTGTGAAGCCGAACTCCATCTCCCATGGTGCCCTGCGAGAATCTGGGGCACCTCTATGCTGTAGGGAAGACGCCATCTAGCATCCTGGATGTATCAGCCAAGATGAGCTGCCGGCCATCTATCACAAGGTATTATGTGTGCATTTGCTGAAAGTTATTGATAGTTCCTTTGGAGTCAGAAGGAATGGTGACCCACTAGTTAGCACTGCTGTATCAGGAATCCAAAAAGCTTAATTTTCCACAGAATGGCTTCAGTGTTTATTTCTAGAAGTCCCTTTAAGTGGCAGTATTTATTGTTGGGATAATATAAAGGCACAGTTCACAGATTACAGTTTATAGTGGATCACGCAAATCTACTAATAAGAATTCGGATAACTTGTTTGATAGTGAGCGCTGGGTAGCGAAAGGATAATGAAAAGATTAAATTGTGAATATGAGTGTCATAATACGGCTCATTAGCAAGTTTCCTGGCCTCACTCTCGTAGGAGACAGCAATATGGGAAGACCACAGAGTAGAGTTGTTGCCATGCTGGATTGAGGGGAACCAGGTGAGATGGCTAAAGAATGTATTTAGTATGTCTACTTGGTGTCTCCCAAGAGTGGTGTACAAATCACGCCCCAGTGGGCGAAGACCCACAGTAGAACTAAAACACACTGACAGAATTATATCAGTTGACTTACCTGACAGCTTCTAGGAACTGCCTAAGTGAAGCTGGGGAAGGTTGTTAAGAATAATGGGACCTGGTCTTCATAGCTCACCATGCTGGTATTATGATTTTTAACTAGGAAAATCAGAATAAAAATACTGATGATAATAAAGTTTTGTAGATTTGTTAAATTTATTTGACTTTGGTTTATCATCTTTAATGAAAAAAGATAAATACTCAGGTCATTTTTTACATATTACGATTATTGTACACTACTTGTCTGTCAATTTTATGATTGGTCTAAGTACAATCATACAGTAGTATAAGAGAGAGCACTGCAAAGCAGTTGACCTGAAAAAAATATTTTGGAGACATTTGACTTTTTACTAATGGTGTTTATCCTCTCAAAAGTGCTATAGTCTGTAATAGAATGTCTAAACTGCTTTAGTCCAAAAGAAATGGACCTCTTTCTCGCTGTTAGGTTGTTAACCAGTGTGCAATACATTCCCAATTGAATGTCACAGTGGGTCCAGACAGGAGTCACATTTTATCGGTGCAGTCCCAGGGGGAATCACTGAGGCAAAATGGCAGTCTGGTCTGCTGCACAGCTTAAATGCAGGCTTCACCACCCCTATACATTAGCCAGCTAGTTCAAAAGGTAATTGATTGTGTCTTTTACAACAACAGATTACTTGTCAGCCATCAATATGTGAAATAAGTGCATCTGTTAAAAGAAAAAAAAAACTATAATATTAATTTAAGTAAATTAAAATAATTATGTGTGCACATGCGGATTTGTTGCAAAATACATTAGAATATACAAAAGAAAATACTGATGCCATGTTTACAGAAGCCACTTGGTTACTAATCTAGGAGAAATCTTTAAGGTTACTATATTCTATGGAAACTTCTACATCTTTGTCACTCTGCTAGATAAGGCAGAGCTTGAAGTGCAGTTCAGTTATCTTTCAGATATCTGATAGTAAAAGGGTGGACCTTTTTAAACAGACGAAATTATATTACATTAATAATTAAAGAGTTTCAATGTTTTGTTTTGTTTTGTTTTTTTCTGATAATGCAATTCTGGTTAATGTTATGTAGATTGCACTTTTGAAAAATTCTAGTTACTGTAGCAGCAGCACACAGGTTTGTTTCCAAACTGTAAACATAATGTAGTCATAATAAGAAAGACATACAAAATATGTTAAGCAAGTTATGCATAGAGGAAACCTACATCTCTAATCTCACTCTAAATGAACAGTCCAGAAATAGATGGTAGTAATTTGAAAGAAGCCAGAAGGGCACATTTTAGACACTGTAATTAAAGGAGAGAAGGCTAGCTATGTTACTGGGACAATTTCAAAATGTTTATTAATATAAACATACTTAATATTTTATTTGTTAAAGTTATTACCAACTCTGAATCAATATGAATGTCATATTGATAAAAAATATAGCACTGAAGTATGAGTGCTCAATAGAAGGTCTTCGACCTATGTAGTTCACAAAGCGCACCTCAAATATTTTTTATCCTCCCGGATAAATAAGAAGAATACATCTCTGAAATATTACACTTAGGAATTTCTTTTTTAATATATTGATAAAAAAGCCCTCTGCACTTAAGAATGCCTATATCACTTTAATATCTTTAAGACAGCTTCATTCTTTACTAGTATACTGCTTAATGAAATAAATCTGTGGTGCAACCATTTAATAAATTGATTGTACCTGATAAGGTGGCAAGGTGGTGATAAATAATAATCAAAGCATTACTTTAATGGCACCCAAAGGACATCATCTATCTGTCCATTCATTTTCTAAGCCTGCTTTATCTATTACAGGGTCCTTGTGAACTGAAGCATAGCTCGAAGAATACGCTTTTGTTCAATTATACCAGGACAGGTTCAGACATCAGTCATCCTAGTGTTTATCCATCATTATGGCAATTTCTTAATCTACTTATGAAGTTTAGGGTCAGTTAAGAATTTAGAAACAATTTTTACAATATTTTGCAAAACTGAGATTTGGAGTATTATACATCCATCCATTATCCAATCCACTATATATAGTAATCCTCCTCGATCGCGGGGTTGCATTTCAGAACTCCCGCGATAGATGAAAATCCGCGAAGTAGAAACCATATGTTTGTATGGTTATTTTTATATATTTTAAGCCCTTATAAACTCTCCCACACTGTTAACATTATTAGAGCCCTCTAGACATGAAATAACACCCTTTAGTCAAAAGTTTAAACTGTGCTCCATGACAAGACAGAGATGACAGTTCTTTCTCACAATTAAAAGAATGCAAATAGATCTTCTTCTCTTCAGGAGCAGAGAATTTCAGAGAGAGAGAGAGAGAGAGCGCTCGCAAAGAAAAGCAAACAATCAAAAAATCAATACGTGTGCTTTTAAGTTTGCCGCGGCATTTTTTAGAGGAGCGTCAGTATCTTCTAAGCAAACAGTCTCTGTGCAAACAGCCCCTCTGCTCACATCTCCACCGTCAGGCGCAGAGAACGTCAGAGAGAGAGAGCGCGAGATTAAAGCAAACCATCAAAAAATCAATAAGTGTGCTTTTGGAAGCACCGCGATAAAGCGGCATTTCTTAGAGGTGCGTCCGTATCCACTAGGCAAACAGCTTCTGTGCAAACAGCACCTCTGTTCACACCCCTCTGTCAGGCGCAGAGAATGTCAGAGAGGGTGAGATAGAGGCAGAGACAAGCAAACAATCAAGCTCCGCGCGGGATGCATATCTTATAGCATTGAGGAGTTTTAGTTAATATGTAATACATGCTCTGATTGGGTAGCTTCTAAGCCATCCGCCAATAGCGTCCCTAGTATGAAATCAACAGGGCAAACAAACTGAAGAAGCGTGTAGCATAAATTAAAAGACCCATTGTCCGCAGAAATCCGTGAACCAGCGAAAAATCATGATATATATTTAGATGTGCTTACATTTAAAATCCGCGATAGAGTGAAGCCGCGAAAGTCGAAGCGCGATATAGCGAGGGATTACTGTACTAACTACAGGGTCACAAGGGACTGCTGGAACCAATCCCAGCCAACAGAGGGCACAAGGCAAGAAACAAACCCCGGACAGGGCGCCAGCCCACCGCAGTTGGAGTATTATCAAATGCATTAATTGGTAAGCTACATTATTTTAAGGACCTATGGTGTGAAAAAAACTATGCAGCGTTTGTGTTGAAAGCTAGTGCCTGTCCTGGCAGTTTTTAAGGAAACAACCCTTGTGTTTTATCATGTCATCAGATCGCCTGTAACATATACCTCACACAAAACGTAACAGGTAACCACTATAGCTCTTTTCTTAATGGAGGATAGGAAGAAATGTCGAGACCAGGCTATACAACTGTTATCTGTAACATTTTACCCATTTCACTGTCCAAATTGTACCCTGTGAATTCAATCCTAGAGACCTCTGTGTTGTATAGTGGGGTCTGCGGCTCAGAAAAAGTGGCCATTTTTAATAAATAAGCAACTAATTGGCCATCTCATTTTTCGTGGGTGTGTACTCCTACAGCTGCAGGGAGTTGGTGGAGTAATTGGGGCAAGACACACCTGCACTTGAAGGTGCGGTCTTTCTCAATTGCTTTATCAGCTTCCTGCGTTGTGCAATTGAAATGCTGTGCTTATGGAGCCTTATAAGAATGAGCAGGAACGAGAAAAAAGGGGAGAACAGAGGAAAAGGAAAGGAGGTTAAAGGATGGAGAGAGAAGGCAGGAGCGAACAAAGGCAGGCAGACTGGATGAGAGCCCCTGGAATTGAGCGTACGGGCAGTGTTTGGGGTTGGTGAAGTGGGTCACTCTGTCTGAGTGATTTCCTAGAGCCAAAAGGCAAGCAGTAGTAGTGATTCGCCACAAGGCAGTGGGTGTCGAAGGTTTAGATGGGGAGCTTCTCTGGAGCCATGGTCCAGTGAGGATCTGGACTCATAGTCAATGGTTGGCTGCATTTGCCAGTTGAACGTCTCCTCTGTTGCAAGGTCCCTTCCAAGATAAACAGAAGAGGTGTCAGTTTAAGAAGAGGCACTGGGCATTTAACAGAAGACAGTTTCCTGACAGTTGTTTTAACCTTGTTTTTATAGATTCTTATTTATTTGATCATTTTAATCTTCACATCTCACCTGTTTTTATGGATTATTTATTTAGTGAACTTTTAGTACTACACTTTTGGAACACAGTTTGTTTTTTGATATTTGATTCATTTTAATAAAAGCACTGAGTACTTTTCACCATCCCTTTGCTTGGTGTGTTTGTCCTCATCTCGGTCATGACTATTGGCACTGGTGAATTGAAGAGGTTTCCGGTGGGATCTGGTAGTATGGGGCTGACCCACACCATCACACTCTAATGGTAGGCTGCTCACTAACTGTAGCTTTCTATACCATTCAAATCTTTCCTTTCATCTAATTTGTTTTAGGAATAGATTTCTTCTCAAAAGTATTCCCTTGAAACCTAATGTGTATACAGCTAGATATGGAATGGACAATCTACTGTACCTTCTGGGTTTGCTAGTAGGAACCAGACAAACTTAAAGTTTTTGATTAAAAATCATATTTGTTTACATAAATACCAACAGCAGCAAATATAAGCAATACAAAGAACTATAAAGCTTGAGTGTTTTTTTGTAGTCCTCATTTAGTCCCAGATGGCAATTCCCAGATGGTCTAGTTCCTCAGTTACAGATTATATATCCTTAATCAAAAAAAGGAAAGATAAAGATTCCCTCAGGAGACAGAGCTCCTTTTTAAATGTCTAGCAGCAAACCAGCAATAGATTAAAAGCTCAATGAAAACATCCATTTTGTTAAAAGAAAGATTCCTTGCAAGTGTCCATTTTTGCAACTGAGCTGAGCTCATTGAAAAACTGTCTGAAAAGCAACAACTGAAATGAAAGCTCCATTAAAGTGTTTGTTTCAGGTAAACAGGGAGAATTCTTTTTGAAAAAGGTATAATTAAAGGAAGTCACTCTCTTTCCCCAGTT
Source organism: Polypterus senegalus (assembly GCF_016835505.1). Lineage (NCBI taxonomy): Eukaryota > Metazoa > Chordata > Cladistia > Polypteriformes > Polypteridae > Polypterus > Polypterus senegalus. Next base: position 55,533,654 of record NC_053162.1, on the reverse strand, counting down.
CTCACCCAAAATGAGAACCTGGCTTAGATGTTTTCATCTAGCAGAGATTAGTTTTTCAAAAACGCAGAATGTTTCTGAGTTCATTTCACAAAGTCAAGGTTATTTTCAGATGGGAATCGGAAACTGCTTGAAGCTATAAACAGACTGACTATACAAAATATTTTACTATCTAGCTACCTAAAATACTCTAAATCCAGATTTGCCAGAATACACTTCACTTCTCTTCAGTATGACAAGAGTTTCATGCTAAAGCCTATTACCTGAAATTTGTCAGCTGAAATTATTATGATCTCTCCTATGTAGGGTGAGATTCCCAGGCACAAATGTACCTGTACTCACATCAGACCAGTTTAGAAGTGTGAATCATTGTAACTTTCACATCTTTGGTATGTAGGAAACACACCAGACTACCCAAAAGAAAACCTGCATGGACAGGGGCATAACATGGAAACCTCCCACAGGCAGTGTCTGGAGGTAGATTCTATAGAGAAAAACTGCTCTATTGTGCCATCCAAGGTTTCAATATACTCTGATGAATATATTTATGTGAATACAGTATCTAGCAGTGAAGTTCCCTTTAAATCCCTTTATCTATTTGTACTGCACCTAATTTACTTTAGGTGTCTTTTGAAAATGCACCTTTTTCATAAATATTTTTGATTCTGCTTAGCTTCTCTGCTACAGGATACCTGCTGTTGTACTGACAAAAAGTTTTGGAAAGAGTTTTTGTCTTAGTCTAGTTGTAGATATAATTATGTAGTTGTATTCCCTTGTGCCTTTTTATCTTGTTGTCTGTTGTTTTGATGCTGGCAGCTTCATTCTTGTATGTATAATAACTTGCTTTGTAAGTCCCTGGAATAAAGGCATTTACTAAATAAATTTAAAAATAATAATAAGTTCCAAAAATTCTGTTTTTGTTTTTGCCACTGCCATTTTAGGTTTTGCAATTGGTTATTCTTTGTTTTCTTCCTGCCAATTCACAAATTATTGACTTGGCTCCTTTCTTCCAGTTTCTAAAAGTTTCACAGAAATTAATTTTTCATCACCAAAAGTGTTCCAAAGTGAGTCTTATAATGACTTCAAAAAGTGCCTGGAAGCAGAGTGGGATAATATTGAGTCAAGGCAGACTCAAAGGGAGATTGCTAAGAAAGTAAATGTGACTAAAAAAGAAAAAAAATGAATATAATGCTACAATGAGATCTTCAAAATTTGTATGTGTGTTTGGATATTAATGTTTTGTAAATGACTTACCAGTAAGACAAACAATATTTTAATGGAAAAGTAGTGTTAGATTTAATGCATTCTGTGACATAAGAAAATACAAAGATTAAAATATGAAATATTAAATTCAAATATGTTATTCAATACACTACTGTTACTAGGTCAATACAATTTTATGCATTGTGTATATATATGTATATCCATCCATTTTCCAACCCGTTGAATCCGAACACAGGGTCATGGGGGTCTGCTGGAGCCAATCCCAGCCAACACAGGGCGCAAGGCAGGAACCAATCCCAGACAGGGTGCCGACCCACAGATATATATATATATATATATATATATATATATATATATATATATATATATATATATATATATATATTGTGAGCACAGGTCCGAACACCATCAGACAAACACCACTTCTTTATAAAACACATGTTTATTCAGCATAAAATCCACACAGCACACAGTGCTCCCAGCACTTAACATGGGCCTTTCTCTCAATGTCTGTGTGCCGCCTCTCTTCCTCCGTCTTGCTCCAGCTCCCAACTGTAGCTCCCTGATTGGAGTGAAGATGCCCGGCCCTTGCACCCGGAAGCACTCTGGGCATCCCTGGAAGGTCCTTCCTCCACTTTCTCAGGTGTGGCGGAAGTGTCGTTCTCCTGGGGTCCAAGACGCTCGGAGTGCCCCCTGGCGGTGGCCATGGGCAGTAGTGGGCTTGATCATCCTTGCTCCTTCCTCGTGGTCCCCTCAACATCCAGGGCGGTTGCCCCCTTGTGGCACGTTTTGCAGCCTGCAACATCATCCAACATGATCAATTTGGCAGCGGGTCAGTGATGGCCTGGAGAAGCATATCCTTGGAGGGTCACACAGACCTCCGCATGCTAGGAAATTGTACCCTGACTGCAGTTCGGTACTGGGATGAAATCCTTGGAGCCACTGTCAGGCTTAATGCTAGTGCAGTGGGCCCTCCTGGTGTAGGAAAATTTTCAACCTCATGTGGCCAGAGTACACCGGCAGTTTCTGGATAACGAAGACCTTAATGCCATTGATTGGCTCGAAGGTTCCCCAGACTTGAATCCAATTGAGAACCTCACGGTGGACGTTATGTATCAGTGCATCCAATGCCACCAAGTAGCGCCACAGACTGCCCAGGAGCTCACTTCACTGATGCCCTGATCAAGGACCGGGAGGAGATCCCCCAGGACACCATCTGCTGTCTCATCAAGAGCATGCCCAGATGGTGTTGGGAGTGCATAAAGGTGCATGGGGGCAATATACACTATTGAGTCACGTTCTGAGTTGCATTATGAAAGTCACACAAGTTGGAAGAGCATGTGATTTTACTTTTTGACTATCATTTTCGATGTGATGTTGAATCCAGCCCACAGATAGTTGGTGATTTCTGTTTCTATTGACCGTTGTTATGACATTTTGTTCTCAATGAATTACACAGTATTACTCAGTAACAATTTTCCACTTGAATATTTCATTCAATGAGATCTAATGTGTGATTTGAGTATTCCCTTAACTTTTCTAAATAGTGTATATGTACACGCACAGATATGCAGTTGATTGACACTATACCTTCTTGTTGGTCTTTACTCATTTTGTACTTTGTGCATGATGCACTGCATTCTTTTTGAGCTGTGCTACAGTATAAAATAATTATCTACTTTATTTTGAATTTTAGATTCTTGTAAATCATTGTTCCCACTGTGCTTTTACATATGCAACTGCATTACATACAGATTTTTACAATTTCCTCCAAAAAACTAATATCATTGTTAAATCACAAACAACATTTCCTTGTTCATGAGTAGAATTTAAAATAGTCTAAATAGGGTATTTAAACCAAAAGAAGATTTAAAAGCCATGTGTGATGGTGTGGAGATTGAGGTGACTTCTATTACCTTGGGTAATGCACAGCTGATGGAATCTTGCCTTAATTTTTTAATAAAGTAATGCCATCAAAGTATATTCAGTTTATGTGGCATTAAAATATAATAAGCTACCTTGATTTGTTTTTCGCAATTAACTACTTATGCAGATTACAAAGAACACTTATTGTAACTTTCTGTATACTTAATTAACCTAAAGTGCATATTTAAGTCATTGTGTATTGCTTTATTCTGCACATGGAATAAAAAATTTAAAAAATCAAAATATAATATTAAAAATACTGCAAAAAGCACTCGACTTTAAGAGGATCAGTATAATTCATTGAATGATAACAGTGCTTGTGTGTGTTTACTTTAGGTATGCACAATAGTATGAAGATAGCATAACATGTCCAAAATAACTTAACATTCGGTCCAGTGGGACTGAAGCCCATTCCAGGATCATCCAGTGAAGCAGAAAATACCATGGACTGAGTGTCAATCCATTGCAAGGCCAACTGAAAATTAACCAACCCTGTATGTGTTTGAGAATGTCGAATGCCCAAAGCAAAACCTGACAAGACACATACATAGTACATGCAAACTCAACACAGGCAATTACAAAGAGCTGAATTCAAACTCAGGATCAGTTGTGTCATTATTTTGAGCAGATATCATGGGTTTACCATAGATTACCACATAATTTGTACTTGGAAGTCAGATTGAAAAGTGTTTTTTTTTCACATAAGTCATACATGAATGTCAGATTGAAGAGCAGTAAAGGACACAGGAGAGGCCTCTTTAAGATCTGGGGTTGGAAGCATGAGATAAGGGGGTTGAGCCCCAAAAGCTTCACCCTATCAAAGCCACTGCCTAGGGCACTAAATCCATGAAGCAGCAGCATTTAACCATTGTTCTACCATGTCACCTACATTTTTTTTTTATTTTTGTTATATCTTATTTGATAACATTAAAATCACTGAGGAACTGAACCCTAACCTTAAATCTCACAAATTTTTGAAATGAAACATGCATAGGGAAAAAAATATTATCTGCTTCATAAAAATGTTTGGAGAATGTTCGACTTTATAAAAGTGGAAGTGACATTTAATTTTGATTATTGATATTAGCATGTGATACATATGTTTTTAAACTAACCATAAACTGTCAGAATCTCATTTTCTTTTGTTTATAATGTCCTAAGTCCTAATCAAGGACTTTGTTAAATGGTGCGACTCAAACCACCTACAACTGAACACCAGCAAAACCAAGGAGCTGGTGGTGGATTTTAGGAGGACCAGGCCCCTCATGGACCCCATGATCATCAGAGGTGACTGTGTGCAGAGAGTGCAGACCTATAAATACCTGGGAGTGCAGCTGGATGATAAATTGGACTGGACTGCCAATACTGATGCTCTGCGTAAGAAAGGACAGAGCTGACGTTAGTTACTTAGAAGGCTGGCATCCTTCAATATCTGCAATAAGATTCTGCAGATGTTCTATCAGATGGTTGTGGCAAGCGCCCTTTTCTACGTCGTAGTGTGCTGGGGAGGCAGCATAAAGAAGAGGGATGCCTCACGCCTGGACAAACTGGTGAGGAAGGCAGGCTCTATTGTAGGCATGGAGCTGGACAGTTTGACATCTGTGGCAGAGCGAAGGGGGCTGAGCAGGTTCCTGTCAATCATGGAGAATCCACTGCATCCACTCAACAGGATCATCTCCAGACAAAGGTGCATCTTCAGCTACAGATTGCTGTCACTGTCCTGCTCCACTGACAGACTGAGGAGATCATTCCTCCACCACACTATGCGACTCTTCAGTTCCACCGGGGGGGTAAACGTTATACAAAGTTATTGTCTGTCTGTTATACCTTCATTGTTATCACTTTTTCATTTAATATTGTTCTTTATCTGTATGCTGCTGCTGGAGTATGTGAATTTTCCCTTGGAATTAATAAAGTTATCTATCTATCTATCTATCTATCTATCTATCTATCTATCTATCTATCTATCTATCTATCTATCTAATAATTTTTGACCATTTTGTATGCTCTGTGCAGTGTGCTCTGACCTGGAGATGATCCTTTGTTCAACTTTTCTTAGTACATACAGTATTTTACAGGATTAGGTCAGTTTCAGTGTGCCTCTGAGCTGTGGATTAGCAGCAGATTGACACCAAGACTAAGTGCAGTTGCAGTGTGCTTTTAGAGTCGGAGATGGGGAACAAAGTTGCATACTCATTTAGACCACTTCGTGAGCAGGTTTAAAAGATTTAGTATGGTAGATATTGTTACAAGATAAATTCCACACGCATAAGACAGACTGTTACAAACATGAAAAAGTACAAAAATGTTGTTAAAATATATCAAAGTATATTTATATTTATATTTGAACTGACGTGTAGCATGATACTGAATCAAATATATACAGTAATCCCTCCTCGATTGCAAAGATGAAAATCCGCGAAGTAGAAACCATATGTTTGTATGGTTATTTTTATATATTTTAAGACCTTATAAACTCTCCCACACTGTTAACATTATTACAGTCCTCTAGACATGAAATAACACCCTTTAGTCAAAAGTTTAAACTGTGCTCCATGACAAGACAGAGATGACAGTTCTTTCTCACAATTAAAAGAATGCAAACATATCTTCCTCTTCAAAGAATGCATGTCAGGAGCAGAGAATGTCAGAGAGAGAGAGAGAGAGAGAGAGAGAGAAGCGAGAGAAAAGCAAACAATCAAAAAATCAATACGTGCTTTTGGGCTTTTAAGTATGTCAAAGCACCGCGATAAAGCGGCATTTTTTAGAGAAGCGTCCGCATCCTCAAGGCAAACAGCCTCTGTGCAAACAGCCCCTCTGCTCACACCCCCTCCGTCAGGCACAGAGAATGTCAGAGAGAGAGACAGAGAAAAGCAAACAATCAAGCACCGCGCGGGAAGCATATCGTATATCATTGAGGAGTTTTATTTAATACGTAATGCATGCTCTGATTGGGTAGCTTCTAAGCCATCCGCCAATAGCGTCGCTTGTATGAAATCAACTGGGCAAACAAACTAAGGAAGCATGTACCATAAATTAAAAGACCCATTGTCTGCAGAAATCTGCGAACCAGCGGAAAATCCGTGATATATATTTAGATATGCTTACATTTAAAATCCGCGATGGAGTGAAGCCGCAAAAGTCAAATCGCGATATAGCGAGGGATCACTGTATTACTCAAGGCCACAGAAAAAGGCAAGCAATGCATGTTTATGTTGCATAATATAAGAAACAGAAAAATTTTCATCTACATATATATAACCATTAATCTTCAGTGAAAAGACTCAAAGTTGGCTTCACTAAATCAGAAATTGGTCGGCTACAGGTTTGGAAAGTGTGCATTGAAAGATATTGCTAGTTTCCTCCAAATCTGATATTAGATCTCTAAGAACATGCATTATAGAGCTCCTGTGCTCTGCTTTGATGTTTGTGCTGAAATAAGGCATTCTATATGAATATTATTCAGCCTCTGACTAGGTGTTTTATACTCTGGTGGATTAATTTGGTTGTTAGGAAAATCTGGGTACATAATGACTGACAAGCATTAATTCTTCTGTATTATCCATGTAATTAAGAAAATGAGGTTTGTATTACCAGATTAAGACCTACATAGGCTCCAGGTTGTCACATACATATAATTATACCGTATGAATATCACATATAAAAATTAAATGGCCAGGGTCACTCGTACATTTGATCAATGGATGGCAATATAATTTAGTAGTAAACAAGTACATGTATTGTGCAGAAAAGTGCAAATAACCACTGAAATGGAAAGGGAGAGGTATTAGATATTTTATGACTGTAGCTGCAACACAGCTCCTTTTAGATAGGAGTGAAATTTCTAAGCATAATCTACAGGTCAATCGGCAACAGCAAGTGAAATCTAAAGAGATTCTGACCATTCACTCTGGAATTAAGGGAGGAGGGCATTATTTCGTCAGGGATGATATGATCGTCCTAAACTCATTGTGCATTAACACACAATATATACATACAGTAAATGTGATGTCACAATCACTGTAGGCTCTATTAATAGTATTAATCAATAGCACTTACATATTTGCCTTATGGTTTGGGTGATGCACATGCATGCAAAGGAAGGGTGAAAACTTTGGTATGAGAGGGCTGAATTTGATACAGCACCTTCAGTACTTTTCTCTTGCATATTCCAGAGCATGCACCAAGATCACACTGATGGTAGATCATTATCCATCCATGAGTTGCAGAAAGACAGATATGCTTCACATATGACATTTACCTTTTTGTCATTATTTTTTTTTTATATTCTTTCCATAAATTTCATTTTTTTTTAAGAAGCTCGACGTGAATTACATTTACGATAACAACAGCAGCACTCATTTTGAAATAATGTAGCTTATGTAAATTTACATGAGGACATACATTTTTCCTGTGCTCCGTCCCTTTAAATTGAGAGGAATGTGCAGCTGCAGGTCGTTATTTGAGAGAGGGCGAGACATTAATTGCTGGCACACTGCTGTTAATCTGCAATTATACAGTCAGTTGAGCCAACCGAGGAAAAATATGAAAGACTAAAAGACTAGCTCTGTGTTAGTTAAACTTGGTATTGATCTTGTTTAACTGTTCACTGGAACCGCACTTAGAGTTGAGGATCATCTCCTCTTCGTACCATATTTTACAGTCTGGTCTTAATCATCAGGTATTACAGGACTATCTCAACTACACTGCAACTGAACATGTGTGTTACTTTCTTCAGCAGCAGCCATGTTGTTTGCTGTTGCTATTCCTGTTACCAGTTACAAGTATCAGGGGTCACGTAGCATGTTGTCATTGGACACAACTATCTAACATGGCAACACAGTAGGCTTTGCATCTACAGGTCTGCATCCTAGCTTTTTGAAACTTTTTATATGTGTGCATCCAGAAACTGGTTTTGATTAGGAAATTCTTTTTTTTGTTAGGTCTAGCTTTTTGACACCCATTTAACCTTTTCTGACCAAAGAATTTTGCCCTACATCAAGGTTTTGATTTTGGTTAGTTTGCCTTTTCTGAAACTACCTTTCTGTGTGCTTTTGACTCTGATTCCACTTGCTCCATTTGTTTTATGTGATTTTCTTGTGTTTACATAATTCACCACAAGGTGGTCATATTACTTAGCCCAAATCTTAATCACTTTGAAATATTTTGAAATACACTTTATATTTAAAATGTAAAATTCTGGGAAAAAGGAAAATTGTTTGATTTTTCTTAGTTTTTGTTAAACACTACTTTATTATGTTCATGTTCTTCTGTATATTTAATGTGTCTCTCTTCAGTTGAGCATTGTTAAATTCTGTATAATAAAACGTGAGAGCCTTCCAGTAGTCTAATGAGGTATCTGTTGGCTTATTGCTATGTAAGTGATGAATACTAGTAATGTTTAGTCAATGGAGTGATAACAGACTAATCAGAGGTTACGTAAACCCCTTTCAACTTAAATGTTGCAGGCATGGATATATTGTGTTGGCCCCGGGCTTTAATGTGATTCAACAACCAGTGAGTTAATCATATTGTGAGTAAGTGGTTTAAATTAAGGTCATTCAGAACTGGATATTAAAAACATATCATAAAAACCTAATAGGTAAATAACAATACCCTTCATGGGCAAGTAAACATATACCTTGCTACTATAACACTATTTGTTGTTTGCTTTGCAGTGTGGTTTTGCATTCATATAATGTGCTGGGAGAAAAAAATACAGAATTTTGAGCTGAAGCATTAATCTTTGTTAACTTGGAGAAAGCGGGCCTCTAACGCAGTGTTACTCCCATGAAACCTGTCATGTGCATTGTGTTGATTAAATAACACCCATTACAAGCAACAGGATATGTTTTTACTTTATATATAAAAGGACCCCTTGACTCTTTCTGGGACCCTTTGCTGTGTTCTGACTTTATTGCCTGTTCTTCAGCTATCATCAGCTGTCTGCCATCTGCAGGGTTGTGCTTGCTTGTGAGAGAAGTCATCAGGGATCTCGACATGTGCCTGCTAGCTCTATAGAAGACTTCAGCCAAGTTTAAATAGGATTGAAACAAGCACTTGCAATATACTAAGCCCATTACAGATTTACTGTTTTTATTTGAAAACCATATTAGCCAATATAGTATATAATTAAATGCCAAGCACTGAAATAACTAGTCAAATGAGATCCAAAACATCAGATCAGAACTACAATAACAGGAAAACGTGTTTAGATTAGAAAATGAGACAAAACTTAACCTGTGTGAAATGTCCAGTGTACTGTTTTATACTGAATGGCTATGCTAGTTGCAGCTATGCTTTCTACATAGCATACAATAAAGACGACCATCTTCTTTAGCAACACAGAGGCTTACTGACATAATCTTTTAGATATGCGCTTAATTTTTAAGCAAGAAGCCAACGCACATTATTGTGCAAGTTGGTTGTCACTTATGAGGAGAAATACCTTTTTTAAACAACAACAAAGAGCATTCATTATTTTAAAATGATAAGGGTAGGCATGCTTTTATCTTCAGTAGGTTGTTGCCTTTATCTATTAGTTTAGCTTTGATCTTTTACTGTGGTTTACTTCCAAGTTCATCTTTATTTTCATGAGTCTGGTTATCACGCAGTTGCTGGGAAAATACTACTGAGATGTTACAGGACAGAGGGAAGTCCCCCAAAACATAGAATCTCATTTTGATAGAAAAACAGCACCTCAGCAAGCCAGTTTAGGTAAGCAGGGTCTCTAAGGGTGGTAGACTTTGTCAGTATTGGTACCCTATAAATGTAATGAGCAGGGGCACTCATGCAAGTGTACTGGCACAGTCAGTTGGCACAAAAAAGGCAATGGAGTGGACCAAGAGATAACAAGGCAAACCAATGGACAAAAAGGACTAGCATAAGTCAGTGTTTCTCAACCACTGGGTCATGGCCGGTTTGCCTAAGCGATTGACATTGCAGCATGATATTTATCCATCTATGATCATCACCACTCATTCCTCTGACGTTCACATTAATTTCACCAAGGGATACATCACAAATACATCTAGAGAGAAATAACTTGGTCACAACTCCATTAAGATAGAGAAACACTGGAAATAATCAATACAAAAAACACCTAAAAAACACCTAGCAACCAAAGCACAAGTAATAATGAAAAATCATGCTGTGACTATGGATGGCACTACCAGAGCTTAACCTGACACAGACAGACAAGGGAGGCACATTACTAAAATAAAGTGTTTTTATTTTCTATTTATTTTCTATGCTTCGCCTCTGGGCAGTGCCTTCCCCGTTTCCACAGGCACAAAACGCAGTCCAAAGCACTCAATACTTTCCTTCTCATTCTCCTTCACTCCTCTCCAGCAAGCTTAGTCCCTCTCCTCCGGACTGGCTCCAGGAGTGGTGGCTGTTGGCTCCTTTTATAGCCCACCAGGAAGTGCTCCAGGTGTTTGATGACCCATTTCTGGCTGCACATCCTGGTGTGGCGGAAGAACCGCCCACATGGTCTCAGGAACTACTGCAGGACCCCCTGGTGGCACCCCCAGATCCCAACAGGGTCGTGGTGAACTCCATCTCCCATGGAGCCCTGTGGGAATCTGAGGCACCACTGCCACCCAGGGAGGCTGCCATCTAGCGTCCCGGGGGAGGTGCTGTTCGGTCCACTCCTGTGCCCCGGGACCATATACAGAAGAGGCATCCTGGCCAGGCAAGGGCCCTGGCCATCCGCCACAATGTTCAGAGTCATGTCCCTATATCCTTTAAGTGTTTTTTAATACTATCTAACAAAATAATTTTGCAAACAAATTGAAAATCTTTGATGCTGAGAGAAACATGCCACCATATTAATTCAGCTTTGGGTGATGAATTCACACAGTGGAAATTTTATGTGTCACGTAATGGCAATGGAGTATCAATCCTAACAAAACCATGGCCTCTGATTCTAATGTGAAACTATATTAAAATAAAAATAGCATTTTATGACACTTTGAAAAAAAAAGGTTCAACTCTCAAATTAATGACAGCAAAAAATGTCAGTCCAGGTAGAAACATTCTATTCTTCTAAATATGGTGGAGTATTAATGACTCAGGGTTTGGGTTTGAGCCATGGAAACTAACAAGAGGACAGAATACTGACAGGCTATGTTATAGCAGAATTCCCAATTACTGACAGATTGTTTGTTTATATGCAGTCCACACATAATGGTAACAACATTTCAGTGTGGGGTTGGTCAGCATTAGGCCCCGCACACCTGAATGGCCGCCTCTGCCTATAGGAACAGTTTAGTTTTGTGCTTAGTCAGTTTTCTAGTACATTTGTTCATCTTCAGCTCAAGTCAGGTCTACTCAGATTTATTGCAATGTGTACAAGTATAATGAAATTCATACTGCATGTCTCCTCAGAACTACTGACAAAACTACAATTCAAATAAATGAATAAACAACTATATATAATATGTACTGTATTTACAAGTACTATATATTCATACGGTACACACAGTTTATTACGTTACAATATTTGAATTCTTATGATTGACTGTTCAGCAACCTTACACTTGTGGATAGAATCTGTCCCTGAATGAATGCACATTTTGGTACTTTTGGGCATCTTTGATTCATACCAGGTGTCAAGAAACACCACGACAGCACATTGTCCTGCTGAAGTATAATAAATTTAAAAGAATTAAATCTGCAAACTGGCATTAAAGCTTGAAATGAAACTAAAGGTGAGACAACTGATCTCCCCTGAAGATAAACTCTGTGCTATAATAGGGATTAAAAATACATGGAAACTAGGATATGTAAAAGGAGAAATTAATTATGGATTGCACAAAGTACACTTGTCTTCTGAACCATTGCTTTGTTGCAAATTTGTAATACCTAGCAATGTTATAATTGTATGATTAAATTCTAAGGATGTTAAATATGTACTGGATATTTAAATGAAAGAAATAGTTTTGTAACAAGGGCAAAAGTGTAAAAAAAGAGGCATTGTTCAGGAAGCATAGCATGTTGTACCTTAATGATAAGAACATCTGCGTTTTGATGTTCACTTAACCTCTTCCCCAGAGTCTTTAGGAGATTCTGTTAGGTGCTGACTCACATAGTGAAATTTCTGGTTGGGGTGATTGGGCATGGCGGTGGTCAGAAGCAGCTAGCTTCTGCCTTGGTCCTTTAATGGATATATAAGCCCCTGAAAGAAGGATAAGTATGGAATAATGTATACTTCTTCCCCTATCAGGAAGAGAGCATGGAGGAAGAGAGACCTCAGTCATAAAGAGACAGACAGACAGAGAAAGGTGACGTAAAAACTATAAGATAATGATTTGGGTATAGAAAGACCTGACCAGGTATAACTGACTGCAGATGATGAGTTGACCAGAGATTTTTTGTTACTACTAAGCATAATGGCCTCCAGGAATCGGCATACACATAATTCAATGTGTTGCTGATCTTTGTCTGCTTTTACAACTACAGGACAGTCCAGGATGAATTGGTATATATTTCCACATCTGTGGTTTACTTTTGGTTTATGGCACTGACTATACTATTTATAGATTAAAGCTTATTAAACCTGCAATTCTGGTTGTACATTTTGTTCTCTTTGTTCTTCCAAGACCAAATGAGTTCTTTTCTTAACAAAGCCAATCAAGAGTGTAGGAAACAGGCTACAGAGAAAGTCATACCTGGGTGAAATTTGAAGCTAGTAGACTATAGTCTTGAGTGAAAAGTGCATTGCAACTGTGAACTGTATAATCATTAAAGGTTGGTAAGGCGTAGTGATAGAGATGTAAAACTTAACTGTTATACAGTAATCCCTCCTCGATCGCGGGGGTTGCGTTCCAGACCCCCCCGTGATAGGTGAAAATCCGCGAAGTAGAAACCATATGTTTGTGTGGTTATTTTTATATATTTTAAGCCCTTATAAACTCTCCCACCCTATTAACATTATTAGAGCCCTCTAGACATGAAATAACACCCTTTAGTCAAACGTTTAAACTGTGCTTCATTACAAGACAGAGATGGCAGTTCTTTCTCACAATTAAAAGAAAGCAAACATATCTTATCTTCAAAGGAGCGCCATCATAAAGGAGCGCGTCAGGAGCAGAGAACATCAGAGAGAGCGCTCGCAAAGAAAAGCAAACTATCAAAAAATCAAAACATGCTTTTAAGTATACAGAAGCACCGCGATAAAGCGGCATTTTGTAGAGGAGCGTCCGTGTCCTCTGTGCAAACAGCCCCTCTGCTCACACCCCCTCCGTCAGGCAGAGAGAGCGAGAAAGATAGAGAGAAGCACACAAGCACAGCGCGGGAAGCATATCTTATAGCATTGAGGAGTTTTAGTTAATATGCAATACATGCTCTGATTGGGTAGCTTCTAAGCCATCCGCCAATAGCGTCCCTTGTATGAAATCAACTGGGCAATCAAACTGAGGAAGCATGTAACCTAAATTAAAAGACCCATTGTCCGCAGAAAGTGGCGAACCAGCGAAAAATCTGTGATATATGTTTAGATGTGCTTACATTTAAAATCCGAGATAGAGTGAAACCGCGAAAGTCAAAGCGCGATATAGCGAGGGATTACTGTATACAGATAAACAATTTGTGCATCTGATAAAAGGAGGGGACTTAATATTTTAAGGAAAGGTGCTCCCCCAAAGCCTTCCAATGATAAAACAAGATCCTATATAAAGCATTGGAAATTTTTACATTTTATTACTCTACAACAGTGAATTACAGTGTATTTAATTTGGCTTTTAACATTAATCGATTTTAAAGGAATATTTTATTATCCATCCATCCATCCATTTTCTAACCCGCTGAAAAACAGGGTCATCTGCTCCAATCCCAGCCAACACAGGGCACAAGGCAGGGAACCAATCCTGGGCAGGGTGCCAACCCACCGCAGGACACACACACAAACACACCCACACACTAGGGCCAATTTAGAATCGCCAATCCACCTAACCTGCATGTCTTTTGGATTGTGGGAGGAAACCGGAGCCCGACCCACGCAGACACGGGAGAACATGCAAACTCCACGAGGGAGGACCTGGGAAGCGAACCCGGTCTCCTAACTAGGCAGCAGCGCTTCATCCGTGCTTTTATTATCCAAGTGAAAAACAGATCTCTGCAAAGGGATCTAAATTAATTACAAATATAAAATACAAAACCATTGATCACTATTCATCCCCTTCAAGTCAGTATTTACTAGATGCACCTTTGGCAGCCATTACAACCTTGAGTCTGTGTTCATAGATCTCTTTCAGGTGTGCAAAATTGAACACTGTCTGTTTTCCCCATTCTTCTTTGCAAAACTGCTAAAACTCAAATAAATCAACAGCTTTTTTCACATCGAGCCTCATACTTTCAATTGGATTGAGATCTGGACTTTGACTCGGCCACTCCAGGACAAAAACATTGTTGTTTTAAACCCATTCCTGTGTAGCTTTTGCTTTATACTTGGGGTTATTGTCTTGTTTGAGAAAAAATCTTCTCCAACGATGCATGTTTCTTGCAGAAAGCATCAGGTTTACCTCCAGAATTCCCCTTTATTTTGCTGCATTCATTTTACCCTCTGCTCACACAAGGCTTCCAGAGCCTACTGAAGAGAAACATCCAAACAGAATAATTCTGCCACTACCATGCTCTATGATGAACTACCATTGGTTATTATCTGTTTTTGATAATGTGCAGTGTTTAGCTAACACCAAGCATAGCACTTAGTTTGATGGCCAAAAGCTTAATTTTCATATCATTGGACCATAGAACTTTGTTTCAGCTGAATTTAGAGTCTCCCATGTGCCTTCTGAAAAACTGTAGCCAAGATGTCATGTGTGTTTTTTAACAATGACTTTCTCTTTGATACTGTACCATAAAGTTATGACTGTTAAATCACTCAGGGAACAGGTTGTATTCACAGTATCTCCAGTGTCATCCACTGTGGCTTATAACTCCTTAAGAATTATCTTAGGTCTCTTAATGGTCTCCCTTGCTAGTCTTCTTCTTGCCCAGTCACTCAGTTTTTGTTCTAGGCAGTTTACAGATGTGCCATACTCTTTTCATTTTCTAATGATTAATTTAACTGTACTCCAAGGCATATTCAATGACTTAGATTCACTGAGTTTCATTCAGTGTTCTCTTTTTTTTTTTATCGTCATTTTGGTTTTTAGGTCACAATACTAACTCACCACAAGTAGGACCTTCCATATAAGGCACATTTAAACTGCAAGCAATTAAAATCCCTTGACTAAAGACAGCTGATCTCTATTGAATTAATTATGTGGCTTTTAAAATCAATTAGCTGCACTGGTGTTAATCTGGGTGGGTGAATACAATGTGATGAATTATATTGAGTTTTATATTTGTAATTATTTTAGACCACTTTGCGGAGATCTGTTTTCACTCTGACTTTAAATAGGTGATTTAAATCCACTGAAATTCAATCTACTATTTAACAAACACTAAGGTCAGTGTGTCTAGTCCCTTTAGAACAATTTGATTGATCAGTTTGGCTTTAGTGACAAGAAGAAAGAGGGAGTGTGAGTGTGAGATGCTCAAAGATGAGAAAAGGTGCTCACTGAGCCAGTTGCTTTTAACATGGAAAGCATAAAACCATACTGGAGGTAAAAAATAATGCTGGAGTCTGAGAAGCAGGCTTTACAGGAATGCACTTGAGGAAGGGAGTGCAAATACAAAGGGAAAGCGTTGAAAGTACTCATAGGGCAAAGATATCAAATATTTATATTTTATTCTGTTACCTGTCTTTGACATGTACTGTGGCTAGTATTCAGTAAAATGTGAAACTTTCAAGTGTGGGCAAACTTTTTATAGGCAATTTATAACAACTTTTACATTTCTGAAAAATTGTTACACATGAGATATGTAGGTAATACCAAATAGGCACTGATGTTTTCTGTTTTATATTCTAATTAATTTTATCAAGATCAAGGTAAACTTTATTGTTCCTAAATGGGAAGTTTTGTATTTGTACATTTAAATTAAATAATAAACCTACCAGAGATGCAGTCCAGCCTTCAATTATTATAATAGAGAGAAATCACACATGTTCAAAGAAATAAGTGAAATTGTAGGTAAAGAAAATGGATGAAAAAAGAAGAGTAAGTTGAGATGAGTGGAAGTGGACTGTTAAAGACCCAGAATCATTAAACATGTTTCAATGAGTATTAATCACCACACTCAGCTTTCAAATCCCGACTGAAGACTTACTACTTCAGTTTAGCATATCCTGACTAGAGCTGCTGATTAACTGTACAGACTGCATCTCTGTTGTTAGCACTAAAACATAAGTAACATGATAGTTAATTTATTACTAACCCTCACCTATTCTGTTTCTCTTCTTGGTACTCAAATGTGGCACTTGGTGCCATGGCCCACCTGCCACGTTGTTTTGCCTGCCTAAGGTAAAGTTATCCCTGATGGAGGATCGCAGGAATCATTGGGTAGAGGGGTCCTTTCATTGAATTGGCTGGCCCAGCGCTGACTCAGCTGTGGAATGGCCAAATGGGGAAGGCAGCTTGATGGCTGAGGTCTCCAGGACTCTAACAAATCCAAATCATATTATATGATATCATCTACTGTTAGATTCTGCTCCATACTTGTAAATGTTTTATTTTTATACTGTATTGAGAATTTGTTCTCTTCTGTGTATTCTATTGTATTGACCCCCTTCTTTTTGACACCCACTGCACACCCAACCTCTCTTTTTAAACTGCCTTTCCCAAGGTTTCTTTCATTTTTTCCCTACAAGGATTTTTTTGGGAGTTTTTCCATGTCTTCTTAGAGAGTCAAGGCTAGGGGGCTGTCAAGAGGCAAAGACTGTTAAAGCCCATTGTGGCACTTCTTGTGTGATTTTGGGCTATACAAAAATAAATTGTGTTGTATTGTAATATATAAGGCTGCACACCAATTTTAGTGTTAAGAAAAACACAATGGAAAATAAACTATGCCAAATGTGGCAGCAATGGACAGAACCCAAGAAAAGCTCATGGGGCAAAAACAATATTTAGGGAAGGGGCAAATTCAAGTTGTAGAAATGTTCAGAGAGAAAATCCAAGTCTTTGGCGTGCAGGGGGTGAAATCCTAATGACAGAGTTTCAAATCTCACAAAGACATGCACTTTTTACCCCTTCTAGCCTGTTATGAATTAACGCTGCATATTTAAGGTTGGGTCTCTAGCATTTCTGTTAAAATTCTAAAGTGAGATATTTGACTTCTTACTGATAGTTGAAGGGAGGCTTATTAAGGCAATATTTATTTTAACATTGTTATTAGTGTGGGATAAAGGCAGTAAGCTCTGTTAGGAATAAACAAAATGCAATAATCTAAAAAGAATATATTACTGAATGATTCAGGAATCTTGACTCCAAGAAATAGAAGCTTTTAGTGACAGGAATGGATCCAACTAAATGGGACAGCAGGCATAATTTATTATGTGACAAAAGATTTCATCCTGTTGATTTTATAGTAGGACAGCTTATCAGATTTTTTTGGGCAATTTTAAAATAAGGATGAACTTAGAATGAAATGTGCCTAGGTAAAGATGAATATCATCTGTGTAGAAAGGATACTCTACACTCTACAATTGTGCCAAAAGATGGAGATCAATGGTAGCAAATTACTGTTACCAAAGTTTCAAGAGATTGAAAGAGGAATGGTGAAACCAAAAAGTCATATCTAACTTCCTCTTTGATCAGAAAGGAATGGGACAGCAAGGGGATTTATAAGGTCAGTTGCTCCTGGAGATAATATTTTAATAAAGTTTATAAATCCCATGCTCAATCCTATTCTGTCCATTATTTTTTCTTTAATAAATAAGCTAAAAAGAAAGACTGTTGTTTGATATTATGTTTATGGGAAAGGGGCTTTATTTATTTATTTTTATTCAAACCCAATAATGAGTAACATAGGAGTCTGAATTGAGCAGAATTCTTTTTGATTTGGGAAGTTATGTCTTACAGATGGTGCCCAGTCCATATCAAGTTTCTGTGACTCGCTGATTGGCATGGCTCCTTTAATATTATGACAGTGGGTAGAGGGTAAGTGTTGTGTGTGTCCATTTTCTCTTGCAGTGAAAGATAAGTACTGTATTTATTTGCTAGACTAAATTTATAGATGTCTGTGCTTCTTTTTATAGTTGCCCACTTTCAGTATAGAAAATAGTTGCAGGCCTCTGACTTTTGTGTGGCCTCCCAACACACAACTCATCAATATCATTATGATTTTGTAATGTTTAGAAAAAGCCTGGATTTGACTGCAAGCCAGGAGAAAAGATGAAAGCCAAAAAGGGTCAATAAAGGGAGTTTCAAACAGAATAAGCATCAAGACTAAAAGAAGAGATAGAAATAGCAGTCTAAAAACAAAAGTAAAGAAGTCATTCCCAAAGATTGTTTAGCAATAATGTTGAAAGAGCAATTTGAAAAGGGTTTCGAAATAACAACTTGGATGAGGAAGTGTTTTTCTGGAGGACCATTCAACCCATCATGTTGTACCATATCCTCACCCTTAACACTAAGTACATTTACCCTAATGACGAGAGCTCCCAAATGACAGAAAGTGTGAAAATCAAAATGGTAGTCAGAAAGAAAATCAGATATCAGAATCAAACTCAATGACACAAAAAAGCCAGTAAGATGTAAGATTACCTGAAACTATACCTAGAACTTCACAAAAAAAAAAAAAACTGAAGAAACAACCCAATCCTAATAGATATTGCCACATATGGAAAGAGAAAACTGTTTAAAAACTCTGGCCATAACAAAATTTGACTTAATGATTTAACTGAATTAAATAAATAAAGGAATTCAAAAACAATACGAATATTGAATTTCAAAATATAAAAGAATCAAAAACAAAAACAATATTCCAAAAATATTTAAAAAGTAAACAAAGAACAAAGCAAACATTAAAAGTAGTAAAAGTCAAGAATTCAAAAATATGAAAAATAATTCAAAAGAAACAAAGAAAAGTAAATTAAGTCTACAAAATTAATCATACAAATGAAGCCTGTAATCCAAATAACAAAACAAAAAAAAAATATGAAAAAAATGGGAATTTAAAAATGAAATGGTTAGAACCTTAAAACTCAATGAATGTGAAAACCATGAAAGAAAGCAGAAGAACAAATCAGTAGGTCAATCCCACTGCATCAAAACCGTACCAGGTGCCAAAATATCAAAATTAAAATGATTAACAACAATTGACAAAATAGAAGTAAAAGAGAACACTAAAGAAAAAGAAAGGAAAATAAAATGCTGCTGCTGTCGTTTAGTCAAATCCAACTCCAACTAGACTCAGCAATGCTATCTATCCATCTTAGTCTGTTGTCCTCTTCTTATTTTGCCCTTAGTTTTCCTCAAAGATTCTTCTCCAAGATATCCTGTCCTCTCAATAAGAGACCAACTAAACAGACAAAAAAAAATTCAATATAGGGGCCCACAGAAGAACACAGCAGGTAGCTGCTTTGTCTCTGCCTTGCCTCTGGACACTCAATTGGAGTCTATGAAAACAACTAACTTATTATTTTAAACAATAACTGCTTTGACTCCCTTGTGTGCCATTCCCACCCATCCAGATAGCAGTTGTAGATCTTTTTTGGCTTTCATTCAGGTCAGATAACTGCTCAAAACATTTTGTTTTATTTCTACTACTTTTGCTAACATGTCTCCTCATTGAAACTTTGTTTCAAAAACATTTTAGGGCTGCTTAAGTATTGTGTCTCTTGGCCCTGCTTTATAGTTCTTACATCTTTTTCTTACCTCATAATTCCTGTTTCTCTTTTGTTGTCCTCTTATTTCATGTTCTTCATCTAAATCCACTACTCCAGTTATATGCCACTAAACATTATTAGTCTCAGTTGCCTGTTAAATATATGTTGTTTTACCAAGAACACAATGTTTTGTTCTTTTATGTTACATTTTTGAGTGGTTAATTGAAGCTAATGAAAACATTATGACATTGATTTTTGGATCTTTTAGAATCCTACTGGTGAAAGTTGTATTGAAACCTTTGACAGTCAATGCTCATGAGGCTAGTATTGTTGTGATTTTAACTCAACTGTCATTTAATATGATTCTTAGAAGTTTCTGATAGATAAATATTAAAAAACTATAAGTTTGATCACGATCATTTAAACAGACAGAATTTTTTTTCTTTCCAGACAATCCTCATTAAATGAAATAGGTAAAACAAAAATGCAAATTAAAGTCCAATAGCTATCCTACAGTGAGATCACTCAAAACGAAATCTTTTTTTGCTTTTAATTTAGCTAATTCTCATTAACTGATCTGTAAGTAAACTTCATGCAAAGATGCCACAAAATATTCCTTCTTTTGTTACAGGAAAAGTTTGCATTAACAGTATAGGCACAAATGTGACAACTGTATGTGGAGCAGCCTAGGCACTAAACCTGCATAATGCTCAGAATACTAAACAGACAGTTTCCTGAAAATTTGATTCAGAATTCTTATTGCAAATCTCAGAATATAATTCACAACAGATTTGCATAGAAGTTGATTTTTTTTCATTTGATGTTATTTTAACATTAATTACAGCAAGAGTATCTATATTGGCCATTTTGTGGCCACAAAATAATGTTCTCTGTTTCATTAGGTATACAGAAAATTACTTTGTGCATTGCTCTGTTAGGAAAATATTTCCAGTATGCAAAACAAGAAATATATATATATATATATATATATATATATATATATATATATATATATGGGGGCATGTTGGCTGACACAGAAAGTATTAAACCACACACGTTACCCCCAAGACAACACACAATGTGCAAATTACCACAGACATAGTCTCTCTTGACTCCTGACTGCTTCTTCAGCCGCCTCCAACTCCTCACTGGCAAGCTCTGTCCTTCCCCCCCGACTCTGGCTCCTTGATTGGAGTGAGGTGGCCCCTTTTATCCAGTCCCCGGATGTGTTGCAGGTGCTCGCTGATTAACATCCAGCAGCCCTTCCAGGTGTGGAGGAAGCACTGCAAGGGAATTCAGTTCTCCTTCCAGCAGCACTCCCGAGTGTGGCAAAAGTGCTGCATACCCTAGTCCAGGGTCTATCCATCCCGTGAGGGCTGATTCCTTTCTTGCAAGGTGGTCGGCGCATTGGAGTCCACAGGTTTTCCCTGTAAGAGAATAGAAAGGTGCGGAGATGCTGCCCCGATACCACTCCTGGGCGTCCACCGCAACGCTAAGCAGACAGTATTTCCACATGTGGTTATTCCCGTGGCACTTATAACACCAGCGCCTTCCCCTCGCCCGTGCCCTCGTGGTAAAACAGCGAATGGTGTATGTCTGCTCCGCTGCGTTCCCAGCCAGGTTTCGGGCCTTCAACTCCGCAGAGAGGCACCGATGCAAAAACATGAGTTTGCGCGCTCACATTTCACCTTGTTGGGAGATCCTAATTTTCTTCCACGGGACCTCCCTTTCTTTTGTGGTGCCACCAGCGCTTGGATCTCCCTATGGAACAAAGGGGAACCCCATGCGGTTTGCACTCCTTTTGACCGCGACGTGGCTGTGGCTCCCTTTAGGGCCTGGGCAATTTGAGTGCCGATACTCCCCAGCCGGCCTCTTTGCCACAGCCCCAATATTTCCAGTAGGAAAACCAGATCAGTCCACGTTCCGCAGTCTACTGTCGGATGTCCCGTTATTCAGGTCCGTTCAGCAATATCTCGGCTCAATTCATAGGGGCATCCTCTTTCATCTACGATACCGGTAACTCTTACCTGTGCTGCTGCGTCCCTCTGGCTGGAGAATCCACTGCTGTGTTGCTCCAACTGCTCCCGCAGAGCTTTTGCAGGCACGATCACCTTCTCCCCCAGACTTTCAATCATCTCCCGGAGGACGCACATCAACTCTAGAAGTGGCTGCACAGGCTGAAGGGCATCCTCCAGCTCACACACAGCCATAAACAATCACAAATCAACAGCCGGCGGCGGACTTACCAATCCTTGGTCCTTACCTGCCGGCTGTGAGCCGCGGAGCCTTTGTACAGGCTCAGTCAGGTTCTCTGACGGCTGGAGATGAACATTCATACATCCCACCTTCAACCAATCCTCAGAGGGCACGTCACACACCTCATTCAACTCCTTGCCTGCTTGCAGGAAGGACTTCCGGTCCTCCACCTCCATACTCGAAGAGGACATCCTCCCTTTGGGATACGCCTCCAGACGCTCATCTGATAGCTTTAGCTCTCATAGCGACAACGGACTCCTGTCCTCCTCAGACGCTATCCCGCTGTCATTTTCAGAACTGGCAACCCTCGGCCAGCAGCACGCCTCTGTAAGGTTTCCCTCTGGGAGGTAGGCACCTAAAACACTCCTGAAACTCCCCCAGGGCAAACACTCCCTTTCAGTGGTACCTACCTCCTGGATCCCTTCTTCTCCCGGAGACTGCTGCTTTCTTCGGGCTGCTCCTTCGGGTATGCCGACCCTTTCGACGCCGGGCTTTTCTAAGATGCCCGTTGTCTTCTGGCTGCGCCTGGCCATCTTCTTTCCCTTTAGGGAGATCGGCGACTCACATGAACGTCCTGCGGCCAGCAGGGTGACTGTACAGCACGGGTGTAGCGATTGCAACATGTGTGCGTGTTGCTCTGTAGTGCCGGGCCGTCCAGAAGATTATTTTTATGACGGGTCCCCGTCTTGTATCAGGAGTAGAGTCCCATCTGGGTTGCCATTGTGGACATGTTGGACCCGGACACCAACAGACTGACACAGAAAGTCTTAAACCGCACACATTTATTTACAATCCTTACAAGACAGCACACAATGTGCAAATCACCACAGACACCGTCTCGACTCCTCACTGCTTCTTCAGCCGCATCCAGCTCCTCATTGCCTTCTCACTATTCACAACAATATTATCAAGTACATATATGCCACGTTCAGATTGCTTAGTTATGATTTTTTGCTCAGATCAGATTTGTCTGTCTTGATGGTTCACATTCATAAGTACTAGTGACCTGTATCTAACTGTAATTTGAATGCATCTGTCCTCCAAAACAGCATGCATGCGCACATTCATATGTTTCTGCATGAATCATCAGAATCATCAACAACAAAAAACATCTTATTTGTGAGAAAACTTGTGGTATTAAAACCGACAAACTAGACAAGCTAGTAGCTAGTGTGTGCATTTTGCTCTGGATTACAGCAAACAGTTTGTCATCTGTGCATGATTAGGTTGAGAAGACACATAAAATCCAGACTGCAAGCTTTTGCTTTTATCACAGCTGCTACACTAATACATGTTCTTCTCCATTGTTGTTTTGCCACGCTGCTAGTGTTGGCTGATGATGACAGTGCTCAGTCTATGCATACACGCAAAAAAACGACATGAATTCCAATCTGACCGTTCATGTCGGAAGGCCACGACTCAGATATCTATCAAATCTAGAGAAAAATATGAAAGTGACTCAAATCTGATTTGAAAAGACTGGATTTGTGTGTTCACACAGCTCTAAAAACGTTTTACATTAAGGCAAAAATTGGATTTGAGTCAATTCAACCTGGTAGGCTTGACAAGCAATTGTTTTGATTTGTGGTTAACATTCCTGTTACTTTTCTTTGCCTGGTTCATTTTCATAAACATTTTTGTAATTTCTCATTGTAGCTGAACAACTTTCAATATCTTTTCATTAAAACAGTTGATTCATTTAAGAAAAAGTTCTCTTTATTGTTGGTTATCTGTTTTTTTTTAATACAGTGAACCCTCGTTTATCACGGTTAATCCGTTCCAGACTCTACTGTGATAAATGAATTTTCGCGAAGTAGGATTCTTTATTTATAAATCAAATATTTTCGCAGTTAGAGTATAGAAAACCTGTTTACAACCTTCTAAATACGTTTTTTAACATTATTAAAGCCTTCTAGACATGAAACAACACCCTTTAGTCACCATTACACTCGTATTACTCAATATATTAGACAAAATAAGAGAAAATAAGACATATTAGACGTTACAAATATCATATTACTAGGCGCACTCGCCTTTTAAGGCGACCGACTTTTATCTTCAATTATTGTGCTCTCCATGTGTACATCAGGCATGTAAGTGTAGAGAATGAGAACATCAAAGTGTCCATTCATAACATCTTTTTTTTTTATCCCCTCAAGTGCCTGTCCAAAGTTGTACAATGTCAGCCCGAATCTGTACAGCTAAAGACGGAGTTTCATGCACCAAATAAGCTATAGATGAGAATAAGCAAGCACCATCTCCCCTGATATTTACTACGTGGTGAGGCATTTGTACTCCATCAACATTAATTATTTCCAGAGACATAATTTTTTCTATTTTTCCAGTGCATTGCGCACAAAAGCAAGGGAACGATGAGAACTCTGCTCACATTGCGTCACTTCGTACCTCAAGCCGCAAGTAGTAAGTCTGTAATAAGCGGAATACCACTACGCTTTGCACTCATGGGACGGAAGGACAATCCCGAACGCTTTTCTATAGTAGATTATTGTACTGTACATTTAATTGCACACAACCACTAACCTATGAAGGTACGACCTCAGTAGGAGAGTCTTCAGAGGTGGTACAGTATCTTCAGCAGGTGCGTTGTTGTCTTCTTCCGCTAAAGAAGTACTAGGAGTAGGCAGTGGGTGTCTGGGTGCGCGGCTGAAGAACATCTTGATAGGCAGTTGCTGGCGCTGTCTTTTCACATGCGTGAGGAGGCTTTTGTAGGGTATTGCCATCTTTAATCATATACAAGAGTTTCACCTTTTTCTGGATAGTAAGCGTCTTCCTCCGGCGCTTAGTTTTATTCTCAGAAGGCTTAGAAAAAGCAGCACGTTTAGGAGCCATCGTAGGGCTTAGATAAAAATTCTCAGAAAGCGCATGCGTAGTGACGTAAGCGTGTATGAGAAAAAAATCGCGATAGAGTGAAGCCGCGAAAGTCGAAGCGTGATATAGCGAGGGATCACTGTAATCATTTAAAAAACTTAATGACCAATAACATTGATATACATTTTCTTATTTTTCTCCAGCTGTTGTACTTGTAGACTTATTCAATTATATCAGTCGTGTGCTCTTCATACACTTGTTCAGGTGAGGAACAACGGTTTACAAGTGACCTGTATCTAACTGTACAGCTGAGACGACTTGCTATGAACTCCGCTCCTTGAATTGGTTTCAGTATCGATTTCTGTTTTTGGTATTCCAGACCAGTTTCAGTTTGTTTAGATAGAGCAAGTCAGTCTTTCTATTGTCCTTAGTTTGAATGGTCTTCTTAAAGAAAGATTAACTCAGGGGAAGAGATTGGCCAGTATCATAACCCATACTCAATGGGGCATTTTAGCTCCTCCACAACACAAAAGACATAGCCCCTGGTTAATTTTACAGTGGTGTGTCAGTTAGTTGTAGCAGTAGTGGTAATACTAGTAACAGTAGTAGCAGTTCTAGCGCATTAGCTACGAATCCAACTCCTGGTTGTTATCTGTGTGGAGTTAGTACATTCCCTCCATCTCTTTGTTGACAGTGTTTCCAGGCACTCTAACTTTCCTCCCACAACCCGGAGACATGCAATTTTGGTTAAATGGAATTTCTAAATTGGCCCCCTGAGGCTCTGAATTTAATTAAGCTGGTCTGAGAACATTATATTATGTTTAATTGATTTTATAAGCTACACTTATAACACTTTCATAACTCTTCAATTAAAAAATGAATAAACATACTTACAGAAGTGTCTTTATATTTTGATCAGTCCGACACTTGCAATATCTATGAAAAACATTTTATCATCTTTTTTACAACTAAATGTACACATTTGATAACCTTTTTACTTGTTTCTAACTGTTACTGTGTTACTTTCATGCTGCTTGGAAGTGAATTAAATATTTATAACAATATTTGGTTATACAGTGGGTAGCACTGCTGCCTTGCAGTTAGGAGACCCGGATTCACTTCCTGGGTCCTCCCTGCGTGGAGTTTGCATGTTCTCCCCGCGTCTGCATGGGTTTCCTCCAGGTGCTCCAGTTTCCTTCCATAGTCCACAGACATGCAGGTTAGGTGCATCAGCGATTCTACGTTGTCCCTAGTGTGTGCTTGGTGTGTGTGTGTGTGCACCTCCTGCGGTGGGCTGGCGCTCTGCCTAGGATTTCTTTCCTGCCTTGTGTCCTGTGTTGGCTGGGATTGGCTCCAGCAGACCCCTGTAGTTAGGATATAGTGGGTTGAATAATGGATGGATGGATATTTGGTTAGAAGTTCTTACATTTCAAGGCTAATTGTGCTCTAAGTTATTTGCAAAGTACCAATAAATTCCCCACATGTAAATATTCTAGAGGAAATTGTCATTACTTTGACCAGTTAAATAAAAGTAGCAGAAAATGACCAAAACTGAGGCAGAGTCTAGAGGGTTACATTTTAAAGCATAACTATAACGTGAAATAAAGTCTTATCCATTCATTTTAGCAAGCAGCTTATCTTGGGCAGGTTTGTTACAGCTAACTACAGAAGGAGCAGGTCTTAAGCAGGGACCTGCCATTGATGTGACACTTGTCAAGTGAATGGCACATATAAACACAGTCACACTCTACATTTGACAATATATCTTTAGTGCAGGGGAGATAAGTACAGCCCCACACAAAATCTACTATATCTTTTGTAAAACGGTAATAATGGTAAAATGTCAAATTACCGCTGCCATTTGCCATTCACATAAATTACTGAACCTAGATATATATATATATATATATATATATATATATATATATATATATATATTAAAGCTTGTCAAGTTTTCCATATCTTATACAAAAGCATAGAGTTTCTTTTCAGTTTGACATATTCTTTAATAGGAATCTGTTATTATGTGAATAAACCATAATCTCATTACAGATTTTGTGCTAAAAATGATTTCATAACAGCATCTAGTCAATATCTGAATGATTATGGACTGTCAGGTTTAAGGAAATGGCTTGACAGTTTATTATATGCTTTATTATTTATTTTTGCATACTGATGTTTTCGAGCTTCTCTGCAGCACTGACTTTAAAATAAATTACAGTTATGGTTTGTAATTCTTAATGAACTGACTTTTACAGAAGATGAACAATTATCTTTGGCATGTCCAAGCCTTACATGTATCTTTTGCTTTGTTTTTAACTAAATTAGACTTTAGGTACAACATAGGCCTACATATACACTTTATGCAATTTATGACAAATTTTAAGAGCTAAATCTAAGAGAGCAATTTATATTCAAGTCAAGGATTGTGAGCTCACTTATTTTCACAGGGGGCAGATGGCATTATATAAGCATTACTCAATGGCATAACTTTAATGTTGTCTGTAAAACTTCTACTTATTATATGCAATATGTTCCTCCTTTATATAATATAATACTTTATTATAGATGCAGCACAGTATCTAATATCTTAACATCTCTATCATAAAAATAAAAAACGCTTGCTTAGACAGTCCGTTAACAATAAATATCCAATGCATTCCCTTCTTAGGATGAAAAAGGACTGCATAACAGTAACTGCCTTCATAATATTCAATACTGAGACATTGTTTATTTACATTAATGTTTTACATTTACTTTTTCATTAAAGCAGCAATTGGACCCTTAGAATATGCCATTTAATGGTTAAAGCATGTTCACTGTAAATTATCACTGGGGAGCTTGAGATCTATACATGATCATAATGCATGCAGAGCAAAGAAAAAGTGGGCATTGCCCCCATTTAATTAGGATTTCAGTGATAACAGAAGGTATTCTCTATGAAAAGAGCAGATTTACCAGTTATATGGAAAGCCAGCTTCCGTGTTCCCATTTATTTTCCAGACTGAACTATCCTGCAGTTTAATTATATAACCAAATTTGGCAGCTTGCTTTCTCAGTTTCTGCTGATAACAAAGGATGTTAATCAAGGATGAGCTGACATGTCTGCTGAGACTGTTTCTGTCAAAAAGGATCCTAAAAGGACAATTCATTTTTAAGTTTGAATAGCAAAATTAACTTTTTTTACTTACTGTAGATGGGCAAAATAACACACGTACTAACACACTCTGTTTTTGTAACTGGAAGGAACCTTAATCCAAAATCCAGGGACTACACCTTCTCTAGAAACTAGGTTCAGGCATCTCTTGTGCCTCTTTGGAGCAGGGACCTGACCCCATTCTCTTTGGCCTTGATTCTGCACTCCGCACAGCTTTGGGACTGGGTGCTGTTAACTAACTCTAAGCGCCAGTCATCCAAGATCAAGCTCTGTGCCTGGGAAGACCAAGAAGCAGCAATGTTTAAATTTGTTATTTATTTAGTTTATTTGATATGCTTTATTGGTCCCCAGGGGCAAAAATGTCTTTTCACATGACCTTTGGCGGTCAGTACAGAGGGTCAGCCATTGTACAACGCCCCAGAGCAAGAGCCCAAGGCTCAACAGAGTAGGATCCCTTCTGTCAGTTACAGATTTTGAACTGGCAACATTCCAGATACCAGATCAGATCCTTAGCTTCAGTGCCACCACTCTACACCACAGCACTAATTACTTCAAAAAGGGAACTTCAGCCTCAAAACTATAATGCCAAAATAAGTTGCAGAGGATACTGCTCTTATAATCTGATTTATGAATTTTTGGAACACATTTTTGTGCCTTTTGTGTTTATACATTTTGTTTTCCAGCATTTTGAATGTTATTATTGTTATTCTAGCAACGGAATTTTGTTTCTTGTGGTAGTACAACTGTTGTTTTGATTATTGCAAGGCAATGGTCATCTATAAATGAGAAAGTGTGAAAATCTAGAAAATACCTAAATACAAAAAGAACAGGCAGCCTCTTCTGGTCTGTTTGTTTGTAACATCTCATCGGTCTTGGATCCTGTTTTTTTATTTCAGTATGTAAGCAGACATCATATTTCTATAATTCTTGTTTTTAAATAAACTATTATTTTGTATCTTAAAAGTAGCAATTCCCATGATATTAATGTAATTGCTGGGAATCCCATCTACAGAGAAAGTTATGGATAATAAAGTGTGAGCTTTAACAAATTGTCTAATTAAATTTTGGCACTGCTCAAGGCCATGCCAACTATTAATTGTTTAATAACTGTTCATTCACATTTTACTGCAATGTGATAAGATTCTCTCTATTAAAGTATAGCATATTTGGTTCTTTGGACTAGCCTGGTGTCCTGATTTATATCTATATGTGATTATTATTACATGTTTATATTATTAATATCCCAAAGTTTGTGACATTTTGAAAGTATCAAAATTCTATTTAAAAATGAAATTAGGTATTCTAAGTTACACAGTAGGTCTAAACATACAGTAGTAATAAAAAGCTCTGCTTGCACTAAGCTGTTTGGAAATCTATTTGTTGTATCTCGTTACCATAGAAACTACTTCTATTGCAGTGGCTGTGAAGACATTTGAATCGAATTGTATATTATGAGTTCCTTAAAGTTCTTATGTATCTGTGCTGTATTGTAGTTCAAGATGACTGAAAACAGACAGTTGGTTTAATGTACGTGTACCAACACAGTATCTTTATACACTGTACATCATGGAAAAATATCATATAAACTGTCTGCACTTTTATATAGGTTTCTTTCATGAATAGAATTCAAAAAAAAGTTTGGTTTATGCAAAGGTTTAGAGGGAAACTGCAGCTTTCCAACTATTGGTAACAGTGTGTCAAATATTACATGTTTGCAGGCACATAAATGTTACTTGCTTAAACTTAAAATGAAATAGTCTATAGTAAGTATTTAGTTAAAAGACTTTATATACTGTGTCCCTTTTTTTAGTTTTTGCGTAGAAAGGCAGAATACCACTTAAGATACCAGTCCCAGCCAACGTAGAACAATTAGTGCATCAGTTCACTCTTCACGCACACCACACCCTTACTAAATGAAGATGCTTAGCTTTCAGTCAAAAAACAACACAAGGCCAATCAGCCCAGCATTACCGATCAGACACAATTAATGTAACCGTTTCAAAAATAATGCAAAATTGAGATTTGAAGGTTTCCATTAGAATGGATCAGATTAGATAAAATTAGATTTCATCAATGTTATTAATCCCATGGGGAAATTCAGATCCATATAGCAGCAGAAACATACAAGTACATCAGGAATAAGCATTGAATTGCCTGATAGCAATGGGCAGAAAAGACCGCAAGAGACTTTTCTAAGTCCACTGTGTTAGATTGAGCATGTGACTAAAACAAGAGAGTGTACTCCTGGAAGGAATGGAGGGGAGTTTACATGATGGCATCTAATTTTGTCACCATCATCTTTTCCACAACAGATTCCATTGTGTTCAGGGATTGTCCTATGATCAAGCAGGCTTTTCTGAAGTTTCTTCCAGCATTATTTTAATACTTACTGTATGTATAATTATTTACTCCACTGCTTGGTTGCTTATCCCATCCATCTATGGTTGCCTGCATGAAGAAATACTCTCTAATGTTAATACAAGATTTACCTTAAGTCAATTTCATTGGTCTGTATTGTTGTTGAAAAAGTTATTTTAAGGTAGTTAAATAAATCCCTTTCTCAACTTAGTGATGGTTTTGACCATAATTACAATGTACAATGCATTGTTCTGGACAGGACATAAATTCTAATATGTCTTGGCATGGATGCCAGACTGGTAATCAAAAGAAGCATCACCAAATATAACTTTTCCAGTGATGATGTTTAATAGATGGAAGCAGTGGAATTAAAGATAAATGAGTATTAGTCTCTCATGCTAGTAGATGGCAGCCAGGAGTCACTCCCTACTCATGGACTCCCACCACTAATATTATGCAGGCCTCTGTGAGGTTATCCAGCTCTTTTATATTAGATTGCTGTTCAGAACTACAGAGACACCTGGCCTCAGAAGTTTCACTAGGCCTTCCTTACCTAGGAAGTAAATTAGAACATTAACTGAAAGCTAGATTCTGAAAGGGTTAAAAGCTTTTTCTACTGAATAATCATTTGAGCTCAGAACCAGTAGTGGAGTGATGGGCAAGATCTTGCTAGGAAGGAGATAGAGAGGTAAGTGTGGCTTTAGACCACCAATAACTCAACATGTATCTACCAACCAGTTTCAGTGCCTTTATCATAAGCCATCTGATATGGATTTTGTTGAAGAGGTAATGATTGTGATGCAGCATCTGATGAAATGAAAAATGCAATGCAATTCATTACTAACTGCATTACAAAATACATTTCAATACATTGTGTACTGTAATCGTTAATACTGAATATGGTGAGGTCTATGTTGCTCACTCAGATTTCAACTCATCTTGGGTAGGTAGCACATCTAGTTGTGTGTATATTTTTTGTTAATAAAATATTCATTTTCATTTATTTGGGCTTCATTATTGTTACTCTGGGAACTGGGACATGTCTGGAGTGTCCACTATATGTTCCAATCTTCATGATTTCAAACACTTCATATATGGTAGATGAAGTCAAAGTCTTGTGTCATGTATGATCCATTGAATACTCTTGCAACAATAAATTTGAATCCGTGATTTGGATAAAAAACTAAAGTGAACATAGCGCTTATTTCTCTTTCTCAAATTGCTGGTTTCTGTTTTGTTTTCCCTCTGAGTTTGCTCTATGATTAGAAATTAGTCTTTGGTGCCGTCAGTTTCATCTTTTGTGCCTTGACTACGTTTCATCTCCTGGGGCCTCATTTATAAAATATTGCGAACACACAAAAAGAGGCTTGAAATGTAAATACTCGATTTCGCACACAAACGTTGGGATTTATAAAAGAAACTTGATGTGAAAGTTTTCATATATTTACAGCAACTCTGACCCATAAATAGGCAACATTTTAGGGAAACTGGAAAATGATGACAACCCTTGATCAAACAGAGGAATTTTACCACAAAAGTAATGAATATGATGTACAGACTCTATTTTAGTTCCCTTTTAAAAGGATCAGTGCTACATATTTCTACTG
The DNA here is from genome assembly GCF_016835505.1 of Polypterus senegalus. Classification (NCBI taxonomy): domain Eukaryota; kingdom Metazoa; phylum Chordata; class Cladistia; order Polypteriformes; family Polypteridae; genus Polypterus; species Polypterus senegalus. The sequence continues at coordinate 55,501,586 of NC_053162.1, read as the reverse complement.
AAGAAATTTGTATCTTCTCAGGAAACTGAACAACAGGTCAGAAATATTTCCATCAAGCTTCACTCTGTAATACCTGCTGTGCTGGAAACCATTAATTGACTGGCAAGGCACTACGTCCAGTTTTTTGTATGGTGTCGCTGTACATACATAAAAAAAACATGTTTTTGCCAACTTAAAAAGACATTTTGGCAGCAGTGTCTGGTGCTCCTATTATAATGAGAGCACTTTATTGCATTCATATTGCAATGAAGGTACCTAACGAGAATGTAGCTGCTTTTGTTAACTGCAAGCAATTACATTCCATTAATGCACAAGTCATCCAAGATGTAACTGGCAAACATTGTGTCTTGATGGCTTGGGTCAACCCATGATTGATTAATTTTGAGGCAAAGTAGCATTGACAAATGTGACGGTGCTGGACATGGTGGCTGTCTTGTTCGTATAGTAACTGGCTGAACCACTATTCATTGTAACAGCAATCACATCGTTACATGTGCCAGATGATAGCAGCTACCCACTCAGACAATGTTGCCTTACACCTTCCCTGGTCCACCAGTGCACAGAGGAGAGACACTGTAATGCTGTGCATGATCTTGAACTCTCTGTTGTGGAGCACAGCCAGAGACTGTTGAATGCAGGTGGCAGAGTCTCAACACATCAGGAGGGAGAGACTGCTCTACCGTCCAATAAAGTTCTGTAGCATCATGACCTACTGTATATGTTTCAGGTTGATTAACATGCTCCATATATGGATGTTTCAGAGAGGCATTTGAGGCACGCTTTCGTATGCACATTTACAAGGTAACTGTAATTTATAAATGGTAAATTGAATAACAATGTGCGTATGCCGAGTTTTGTAAGTCTGTTTTTTTTTGGCGTATGCATTTTCATGTGTTTTTTTTTTTGTTACAAACATATTTTCACACTTGAATTTACGTAAAGTTTTATAAATGAGGCACCTGGTCCTATTCCAGCCTTCAGGCAAAATAGCATGGACTTAAAAAGGTATCAAAATTGGCAAACAAAGGTACCAACCAAAGCTGACTGTATACTTAAAAAAATAATTGGTGGATCTCTCTTTCAGATAGCTTGTTTCATCTTATCGCAGCAATGATCAATCTTGGTTGAGATCTAATGACTGGAGATGGCCTACATGAAGCTGATTTTACTAGCATGTTTCACTCCCGGACTTTGTTGTCATTTTGAATGGTATCATACTGAAAATGTCATTTCACAGTTGGGAAAATTGCTGCTATAAAGGACAATAACTGATCAGCAAAGATGTTCAGCTATATTGTGTCATAAAAATATTGCTTTACTCATATTAAGGGACCCGTTTGACTTTTTGACCTGAAATTTGGTACACATATACTACGTGACATCTACTATCCACTTTTGGGGTGATGATTGACCTCCAATGATATTCCTCTTTTTATTTTAATTTTATTTTATTGTAGAATCAACACTCGGCAGTGACCAGCAGGGCGGCCGTGTAGCACATGTGTACGGGCTCCATGCTCATCCCTACACCTTTTCATATCTTAAGACATTCTTGAGGCAGATTGAAGATTTAAGTGCCAGCTTATGTGAAACATTAAAGAAAATGTACTACATAATTGCAACACAAACACCAAATTAGTTTTAATGTGAAAAGAAGGGCCTCAGGAAGCAGCAAGCGCATCAGCCTCTGAGCAAATGAATGCTAAACGTACAGAGAAAGAGTATGAAAACTATGAAAGCTCAAGTCAAGTGTATTGACTGCACGTTATCGTGCAGTGTGCTGTTACTGGTTTCTTCAGTAAGATTGATATGTTGCTTTAAAGTATGGTTCCTCTTGCTTGTGTGACTCATTATATTTTAGCAAGGCTGGATTCAAGGCAGAACTCACTTCTGGTTTTATTTCAGATGATCTTCTGGTGTTATGGTCTGGCACTAGGTTACACTAGAAGAGTCACTCCACCCTTTGCTACAGATACATCCTAGCCCAGGGACTCCCAAGGTTAGCCCTGGCATACCACTGTGACTGTGTGTTTTCATTCCAACTAGTTTCACAAGAAAATGGTTTAGTCCTTCTTCTAAATGATATAATGGTTTAATTAGCCTTTTTCCTCACTTATTTTACATTCAAAAATATGTGCTAATGTAATTACATGTAAAGTAAATTCAGAAATTAGCATTTTTTGCCATACCTTTAAATATTAAATTTGTTTTACCACATTCTTTTTAATTCACCTTTGTTATGGAGTTTACTCCCTTAACTGTACCCAAATACTGATAATTAGTAAAAAGCAGCACAGACACAGGTGTAAAAGATGCCCTATACTAAATGGATGCAGCTACTTAAGCTAATTTCTAATAAAAAGATTAAATGACTAGATCATAAAAAAGAGGAAAATCTTAAAAAGAAAGAAAAAGAACAATATATATTACATCAATACATATGAATGCTTGCTGCATTCCCCTAAAAGTTCAGCAAACCCATTTTGTAATTTCTGGAATGACACAAAAAAGGCAGAAACTTGGAAATAGCAGTCTGTTTAAAAGAGGCATAAGTCCAGGCAAAAGGAAGCAGTGGTCGGAATGGGTACCTGCATTTAAGGTGGTCCATAGGACTGAACTTGAGGACCACTTAGTTAAGTGTTTTATTACTAATTAGCCATGGTACCTGCCAAAGACGGGTAATAAATTAATTGTATTTGTGTGTGTGTAAACCTCTCTTAACCAGTGCTCCCGTAAAGCCTGCCTCTCAAGCTTTGTGAATATTTTTGAGGCACCTTTTTCACCTCATGTCCAGTTTTATACTCGCTTTCTTTGATGGCAACTCTGTCAGTGTATGCCTTTACTCCCCCACGTGCTTTTCACATTTGTACTTCCAGTTTTGTTGCATCGCCACAGCCAGACTGACCAGTCAGATTGCTCACAGGGACTGGACACACAGACCATAGTAGATTAGCAAACAAATGAAGGTAACATTGATGTAGTGACTCTGTTTTAACATGTAGAGTCATTTGCACCTGTGTCTGTACTGCTCATCATTAATTGTCAGTATTTGGATACAATTACAGGATTAAAGTCCATAGGAAAAGGTGAAATGAAACATTATGGTAAAAGAAATTGAACATTAAAAGATATGGAGAAACTGAATTATATTCACATGTAAATATACTAGCACATACAGTATTTTTGAATGCATAACAAGAAGAAGAAAACAGCCAAATTATACAATTAGACAATTTAGAAGTAAGGCTAAACTATTTGTGAACCTGGTTGTAATGAAAACCCTCAGCCATAGGGGCGCTCCGGGACTGAACGTAGGAACCCCTTCCCTAGACAACAGGTATTCACCAAAAAAGTAGAATTTAAAGCCAGGAAGAGGTTGGGGAAACAGCACAGAATTAGTTCTTCTATCATATTATAAAGGGAAAAGTGGATATTTACCATTACTTGCTTAGATGCACATGTTTATTGATAATTGGTAAAAGGTTCTGTCCATCTGGTTTGGCAAAGGTTGAGTTATGGTCGTCTTGTTTACTGACTAAGGTGGTAAACCGTACAAAACTGAGATATCTCTGAGCCAGTGTGATTTGACTGGAATTGATGCAGTCTTACCAGATTCAGACCAAGAGAAGCCAAAGTACAGCATCTACTGTATGAAACTACCAATATAGCTAAAATGATTGAAGTGTTAAGTATCAGAGAAGGGGCTAGAGCTGCAGCTGTAAGTTTCATGATTTACAGCAAAGAGAAGAGGGCAACACCACTTTGTCTTAAAAGAGCAATCCCACCCTCCACATTCACATTTACACATTTTAAGCAGAGTCTGGTTACCATTTTCATCTGCATCAAAAGCAAGCATGACTCAACGTCATTAGCAGTTGTTGTTTAAATGGAACTGCTGAGTTAAAACTATACCTGTATGAATAACAGCGAAAGGACAAACAACAAATTGACAAGTAACAAAGCAAACAAAATGCAATCAAAATCCTTAGCAATTATGCACCTTATCATGAATTATGTATATTTTGCAATAATCAGTATATGCATAAACCACTTCAAAAAAATTGAACATAAAAGTAGGAAATTTGAATAAGGTGATATGCTTGAGGCTTTCTAAAAGAAAAGAATTGTAGTTGTTACCCATTGATGGATGTAGATGTAACCTGGAATAAAGAGACTACACAATACTGCTTTTTGCTGGCAATTAATGCATTTAAATGCCTCATTTTCTATTCTGTGCTACAGTTCTTTAATGCCATAAGTGATATTCATCAAAGGAAAGCGTTGTATAATTTCTGCTTTAATTATTTCACCTCCTATTTAATGTATGTGTCATTCCCCATCAAGTTGATGTTTCATTGGGAAAACAGCAGAGTAATGTAGAAGTGTTATGATTTTCTTAAATCAATTCCTGCACCTTACAATGCTATGAAGAGATTTGAAGATTTGATTATTTTAGTTGTTATCAACAAGTATAGCAGGTGAAACGTCTAGGGAAGTGTTTATCTGCTATTCTGACAGGAAAATCTTGTAAACAAAGAAGATATCAACAGTCTCAGGGTTGATTTACTTCAGTGTTAGTCTATTCAGCACACATACTAAGATCATAAAGCATTTTATGTGAAGAATAAGTGTGTGTTTTTCAATATAACTGTCAGCAAAAACAAAAACAAAAAAACTATTGCATAAAACATATCATTTTGTCATTGTGGCTGGTATTTATCATTATTATTTAACACTTCTGTCACTTTGACTTTTGATAAAAATATTTACTGACTCCATTTATTGCTGTTTGCATTAAATAATCTATTGTATTTACTTATTTTGTTTGTCGTCAAGTACAAATGTTTTTCTTTAAACACTTTATTTATGTTGTAGAAAGTCCTTATTTAAGATTTAGATTTTTATATTTCATTTACTTCTTCTGAGCTTTACCAATAAAAGGACGGATGGATGAATGAATGCATGAAGTCTTAAAAGCTGTGTTCTGCACTGGAGTGAGGACAGTGAAAGCACAGTCTGAAAGCTGTTCCCACTCTTCCTTTCTCTTTAGAGTTCTCATAATTGATTGGTGCTTCTGAGGCAGTTTGAAAGTAGGGAATACATCAAATATTTGTGGTACCTTTTGGCCAGTTTTCATGTGTCTCGGTTGGAGTCACGCTATAAAATTTGTTAAGGATGCCTTTGAGTGTCAGATTTAGATTCCCACATTTTTGCATCCATGAGTGGCATGAAAACATCTTTACCCATGTAATCTCCTTAACCTTTGCCTCTTTACCAACTTCTTATTTTGCATTTACCATAAACACTGTACATATGAGTATTGTACGTTGGTGCAGTGGCTAGCACTGCTGCTTCACAGATGTAGAGTTCTGGGATTAAATCCTGCATTTGTGGAGCTGGCATGTCCTCCATGCGTCTGTGACTTTCTTTTGGGTAGTGCATCATTTTCTTTTCAAAGATGTACATATTAGGTTTAAATAAGCCAGATATGAATGAGAGTGTGTGTGTATGCAGGACTGTGGCTTGGAATGAAGTGAGGCCTTGCCAAGGGTTTGTAATCCTGTGTTATGCCTGATGCTGCTGGGATGGACAGCAGTTCCCTGTAGCTCTGAACTGGAGAAGCATGTAAGAAAATAAATGAATGTGAGTATGCATGAATAAACAACTGTATGAGAGTTATCATGGCCCAATTGGCTTTAAATATTACAGAGACAAAAACATCATACATACAGCAATGCATTTTGCAGTGAGCATGTAGTTCTTTTCCTTCAAGCCTGAAACTAACCCCAAAATTACTCACATACCACACAGCTGTAGAGACTGAGAGCACATCACTAGAGTCTCAGATAGAAAAGAAATATGGGCACGTTTCTTGTCCAACATTGAGGTTTCTTGGTTTTTCTGCGGTACACAGCTGTCATGGTTCAGGAAACGTTTGCAAACCTGGATGACTTGATGACTTCCAACAACACAGCAGCCAAATGTTAATTCATGAACATACAATGCTTAGTAGCATCAATGTGCCCATCTTCCCTCTTTTAAACCTTTATTCTAATATTATCTACAGTATATGCTTCCTAGCAGGTGAGGGGACGCTGGCACACGCAAGTTGCTGCTGCTCCTCCCTGTTAACAACACTTTTTGCAAAATTCGCCTTAATTCTACACTTTCTCATGCTTGTTTTATTTCTTTTATTGTGCGTATAGTTCGTTTATACAGCCGACTTGAACTGCATGGATTTGGCTTAAAATTTAGTGATTTTATGGCCTCTACTTTGACTGGGAACAGCTGAGTCTGTGGATTGCAGGGCGAGACCTACAAACATTTCTTTGTATCTGGTGATCTAGGACCCTGAGATAATCTGTCTCCGTGATTATATTCGCTATGCTGATCTGCTCCCATTTCATCTTACAATACTCTACGACTGGGAACTGATCTGATGTTCATACTAACCTGGCTTATGGCTCCAGGGCGATCACACCTGAAATTACCAAGCATTGCTGCTTGTGGCTGTGTATTGGGACCTCCAAATCCTTCTACCTCCTCCTGCTATGCTTTCTGCAGCTTTGCTATTGCCACTCATCTCATCTATGCTACCACACCGCCTGTCCTACCGGTTCCGGTGTGCTGTGCTGCTTCTCCACTGCTTTTCAGATAAGTATTGCCCAGTATCATGCTAATATACTGTCATGACAAACTCCTTCTTATTAAACAGTTTGTCCAGAGCAAATGGTCTGCCTGGAACATCCTAAAAGATGGCAGTATTTTGCAGCACCCGAAATATGTACATTGCGGGTCAGGTCGCCGCCACCGCCGGGCTGCGAATGAAAAGACAACCGGCAGCATTTGCTCAGGAATAAGCCGTCCTTCTCATGGCCCTGGAAATAGAAGTGTCAGTGTGCCAAATTTACATTATGTGGAAATAAACCCTGATCACGGCTCTGTGCAAAAAGAAGCCTCATTAACTAATATTGCACTGTTTAACTTGAGATCTCTTAATGGCAAAGCATTGGTGCTGTCAGAACTCATCACTGACACCAAACTTGATATACTGTGTTTAACGGAGACTTGGCAAAAACCAAATGAATTTATATCTCTCACAGTGGTGACTCCACCTGGTTTCACTTTCCATACAGAACCTCGCAGCTCTAGACAAGGAGATGGTCTAGCAGTAATTATCAGAGCAGACTTAAACATCAAACGAATCCCAATTGACTGTCCACTGTCTTTTGAGTGCCTGGCTCTTAAACTAATAACGGAATCAGGTCCTGTCTCACTCATTGTTCTTTATCATCCCCCAAAATACAATGCATCCTTCTTATCTGATCTGATTGAACTTTTAACCCACCTAAGCTCTTATTCTCAGAGAATTATCCTTCTTGGTGATTTCAACATCCATATTGACATTACTACATCTAAACTGAGAAATGAATTCCTATCCTTACTGGACTGTTTTGACTTGACACAACATGTTGATTTTCCCACCCACTCTGGTGGTCATATATTGGATCTGATCTGCACTTCTGGACTATCTGTTGCCAACATTTACAGCACTGATTTGGGACTCTCTGACCATAAAGCAGTGTTTTCACTGTCTCACTGCCTTTCCCTCCTCTTACCTGTAAACGACAAATTTCTTACAGAAACCTTAAAATATCTGTCCCTCTATCCTTTCTGGATCCATTTCTGATCTTTTACTGTCTGCACCTATTCCGTCAACACTAGATAGTCTTGTTGACCACTATAACTCAGCCCTTCATTCAGCATTAGATAAAACAGCTCCTTTAAAACATAAGGAGGTTTCCTTTAAACGTTCAGCTCCTTGGTATAATTCAGAATTGTGATCTATGAAAGCAGCTGGCCGACGCCTTGAGAGAATGTCACATAAGACTGGCCTCACTGTGCACATCCAGGCTTTCTCTGACCACCAAAGAGCTTACAGAGAAGCACTAACTGCTGCTAAGAACACCCACTATGGCATAATGGAAAGTGGCCACGATAACCCTAGGGTTTTGTTTACTGTAGTTAATAAACTACTGCATCTGGCCCAACTACCTCGTCTACTGAAGTCTGTGAGGAATTCCTCCACTTTTGCCATAGCAAAATTAAAGATCTAAATAATTCAACTAACATAAATACATCATCTGTTTATATCTCTCCCTGTTTTCCCACTCCATCCAGCTCCTTCTCTAAGTTCTCACCAGTCACATCTGCTTTTGTTAATGACCTGCTTTGTAAGATGAGGCCGACTACTTGTGTACTGGACCCCATCCCCAGCACACTACTTAAATCCTGCCTTCATGCCATAATCCCGACTGTTACAACAATAATAAACTCATCCCTTGACACTGGCTCTGTGCCACTCACTTTTAAAATCGCTTCTGTAACCCCAATGTTAAAAAAGTCTGGTCTTGATGCTGACAATCTTAACAATTTCCGGCCTATTTCCCACTTACCTTTCCTGTCAAAAGCTCTTGAGCGTGTTGTAGCCTCCCAGCTCACCAATTACTTAACCACTAATAACTTTGATGGAACCCTTTCAGTCTGGTTTCAGGGTGCAGCACAGCTGTGAAACTGCTCTGCTACGGGTAACCAATGATTTGCTTATGGCAGCAGACTCTGGACAAACCAGCATATTAATTCTATTAGACCTCAGTGCAGCATTTGACACTGTCAGACATGACATTCTACTGTCCAGAATGGAGAACATGCTGGGTATCTCTGGCACTGCCCTCCAGTGGTTCAAGTCCTATCTGACTGATAGGCAAGAGTTTGTTAGTCTTGGCAACAGCAGATCCAGCTCGCGCCAGTCACACAAGGAGTTCCTCAGGGCTCTGTCCTCGGCCCTCTTCTCTTCTGTATTTATATGCTTCCCCTTGGCCATATTATTCATAGCTATGGACTGGGCTATCATTTTTATGCAGATGATACTCAACTCTACTTCAATGTTAAAAGTGGAACTTCATCAGAGCTTTCTCAGCTCACAACCTGCCTTAGTGAAATTAAAACCTGGATGGAGCAGAACTCTTTAAAATTAAATTGCAACAAAACTGAACTCCTGCAAATTGGGACTAAAATGCAACTTAATAAAATGAGCTCCTTCCCAGTCCATCTTGGTGGTGATCTCATCAAACCAGCCTCAACTGCAAAGAATCTTGGTGTCAATTTTCATTCCTCCCTTTCTTATTCTGCCCACATAAGTTACATTATGAAACTTTTTTACTTTCACCTCTGTAACATATCCCGTGTTTGCTCCTTCCTCTCCTTTTCTAATGCTGAGAAGCTGGTCCATGCTTTTATCACATCCCGCATCGATTATTGTAAATCGCTGGTGGCAGGTGCCCCTTCTAATCTTATATCACAGCTCCAGCTTATTCAAACCTCAGCTGCAAGAGTCCTTACTCAAACCAGCAGCAACGAGCACATCACAACCATTCTGCTCCGTCTTCACTGGCTCCCTGTGTCTTACAGAATTGAAAATAAAATCCTACTAATAACCTACAAAGCCTTAAATAACCTTGCGCCAAACTACATCAGTGACCTTCTCCATCACTATGTGCCTGCCCACTCACTAAGGTCCTCTGATTCTGGCAATCTTGTTGTGCCCCACACTAATCTACACTCCATGGGTGACAGGGCCTTCAGCTGTATAGCGCCCAGACTCTGGAATGACCTACCAAAATTAATTAGATCAGCTGACTCCATGAATTCTTTTAAAAAACAACTCAAAACTCATCTGTTCAGGAAGGCTTTTAGCTCTACTTGACTTTATTCTCCTTCTCTCAGTTTACCTCTCTGTCAAGATGCTCATGTAACCTGTATGTGTGTGCGAGACCATCAATTATACTGTCTGTTAGGCTTTCTCTGAATTTACTGTCTTAATCTTCTTTATTTATTTATTTGGTTTGTACAATGCTATATACTGTATACCCTGCTGTTCTTTCTTATATTCTGTAAATGCCTTGAGCATGGGAAAGGCACTATATAAATAAAATGTTTTATTATTATTATAGGAGAAAGTAGGGTGAAATGACACTATCTATAGCATTTGCTCAATTAGTGGCAGAATTCCATATACACTATGCTTTCCCACTGTAATAAAAAGTTTTGCCAAATGCCGATGTTTTCTAGTTTTTCTCTAGATACTTACATTTCAAAAGTCCTTTTTTTTTGCAACCAATGTAGTGTCTTATATTCACAGTACAAATGAAAATACCTTTTTAAGTATCTGTAAATGCAATTTACATCTATGAGCATAATTTAAATAATACAGGAAAAGGTAACTTTTTGTTTGCATTAGCAATAAATTACAGTAATGTACCAGCTGATTAACTTAACTATACTAGAAATATTTAAAAACAATTTCAAACAATAGGGCATTTTATACACATCACAAACAAATATGCAGTATAAAAAAAATCAGAATTAGCATAAGTTCATAAGAAATTTAACAATTCATTTCATGAGGTAGAAGTACATAATAAACAAGAATACTTGGTTCACATATGTGAAATATTAAAATGTTTGTTTAATTAAATGTTTAAAATCTAAATATTTTCAACTGTAATAGAAATTTGTCATTTTTCACCTTCTGACAGAGGTCTATAGAGGGCTGGATGCCTAGTAAAGGATCAAAAATAAAATCATATTTTCAAGCACCATCATTGAAATGGTCTAAAACTCGCAATGGCTCTTAGAGGGTAAAGGTAAAGAATAGAATATTAAAAATATTATCATATTCATGTTCAGTAACTTAAAAATAGCAGAAAACAACACTCCACACGCCTATATTATTGATCCCCCATTTTTACAAAGTTTTTTGAAAAGGTGTACCTTTGATCTCTCATATGCCAATAAGGGTGTACCCCTTGGAGTCGGTTGATGTGGCATGTGCAACTTCTGATCACTTTTGCTCCAGACTCCTGTTGGTTTACTATGTACCATAAGAGTGTAATTTCCTGCACAAAACAGGATTCCAAAAATGGCCTAAAAGTGAAAGTTTATTGTGTCTATAGGGGTAATACTCCAGAAAAAAACCCTAGAAAGCTTGATGCATTGCATAACTAGACATCAAGACAAGTTGAACCATATATCATAGGTGGGAGTTTTCAAAGCATTTATAAGTAATTCTTAAAACACAAAATTAAGAAAAAGTAAGTAAATATACATATTGTACAGGAATAAACCAGGGTATTGGACCCCCCAATAAACTATAATCAGTTATTGACAGTGTTCAGTGTGACTTGAAAACTTTTATACATTATGAATCAGCAATAGGCAAATATCAAAAAAGCTGATAAAAATGGATATCCTGTGCAGCATAAACCAGAATAAAAAAAAAAAACGAAATAAGTGAATAACAAGGTAGCAAAAAGAACAAGTAGCAACGCAATATTTTATTCCATGTCAATTTCCAGGATAAGTGCACAAAAATATCAGTGTCTAATATTTAATGTAATCAATCTAAATATAACGCATCATTTATAGATTTTTGTTTGTTTGTAATGAAAACAATGTTTGGAATCTGATCTTTAACATTTCATGTCTGTGTGTTAAATGAAGGTAATTTGATGTTCTTAATATCATCATCTTTGTCATTTTCATTCCACTTTTCCAGGTGTTACTATTGAGCATGTTAGTGGGTATGACACTAGAGCCTTCTAGCATTCAGGATTTTTTGCTGTCATGTCTGCTCTACTTATTGATAATTGGGATCCAATTAAGGAAAATGAGAGAAGAGAGTTAACACTAGAATTACCAGAGCCTACGAGAAAACCCGTAAATCTGGCCCACCTTAAATCCGTTCACACCTCTCCGTCAGCGTTTTTGTCCTGTAAATTTACAAAATGTATGATTACAAAATGTAGGCATAAACTATAGAATGTGTGATGCCTGAAGTCTAAATATCAAATAATCACTTTCACAAAAGGTTAAAGGATGATACAACAGCTTCCGTGGTGTAGCGGTAAGATTTGCTGACTTGTAATCAAGAAGCCACTGTTTCGATCCCCACTGCCTCCTATATTTGCTGTTTTCAGTAGTGAGCTGCTCTTATTGTTAAAATTATACAGTACACACATGCATTTGGTTTGCGTCTGTAACAGACTGTGTAGTTTATGCCTACATTTTGTAACATGTATTACTAAAATATGAAAAAGCTTCTGTTTTAACAATCTGTTTACACAGATTACTGTAGAAACAGAACACACATGAAATGCATGTGTTCCAAATAACGATATATTATTTCCACTCTAAAATTCCAGCAGTTCACTCACTCCCAGATAATCAAACAAGGCGCAAGCTGGGAGAACTTAGTGAACATTCTGCGAAGGTGGGGGATGGAATAGCCAGCTGCTTGCTGCTTGTCTTAATCGGCACATTTACAGGACAAAGACGCTGACAGAGAGGAGCGAACGGATTTAAGGTGGGCCGGATTTATGAGTTTCTCATAGGCTCTGCTGATTCTAGTGTTAAGTGATGTAGAAAAATTGCAAATAAATAAAAATGTTGAAATATTTATAAGTATTTTGGAAGATACTGTCGATAGTGACTCTCTAGCCATTTTCAAATCCAGAATTAGGATAAGGAGGCCAGAATAAAAGTAAAGCCTTTCTTTTAAACAAATTAGCGATTAACAAATGAAAACAAACACACACCAAAAGTTTCTTGATTTGCTGTCATTGTCATGTTTGCCAGTCATATACCTACTTCAAACTCTCCTCCTTGCCCTATACTTTAAGTAGTCTGGATTATAATGCCCAGGTTGCCTGCAGCTGGCATACTCCTCTTCTTGAACCTGGACATCTATAGTCATGAAATCGAGATGGACTAAGACAAATGAAGACACACAATAAAATGGGTGCAAAAGGCTTTGTGTTTTTTTTTAACTAACTAATTAATAATCCAAACAAAGGTCCAATAATCTGCAAAAACTGCAGTGTAAAAATATTTTTCCAATAAAATTAAGTAATCCATAAAAACACAGTGGTCTAATGCGGAAGTTAAAATCAATAAACAAAATAATAAAGAATCCATTCAAATCAATGCTTGAATCAGTCTTTAAACTCCTCTTCATAATGCTGCTCTCTCTCTCTTTTGTCCTTCTGTTCATCCATCTCCCAGTGCAATAGAGACAACGCGTGTATGTAGTGGAGGCAAGATATTAGTGACAGCAGCTCCCTATCGACTCCTGTCAAAACCACCTATACATCTGCATCCACCGGGACATGCTGAGCCTGACTCCTTCATCTTTTCGCCATCCCTCAGTATTCACAGGACCTTGTGGAGCAATATGGTACATCCCAGGAGCATTTCTCACTCATCTCCTTCATGGGGCTTCCACTGACTACTTCACCACCATCACACTACACTGGCTTCCACCTGATTTTTTCTTCTTTATTTTCATTGATGTAACTTCATCAGTTACTCCTGTTCTTTCGTTTTCCTCTCTTTCCTGGTCAGGCAGTTTTATATTACTATGGGTGCCGGTGTCTTGCTGATAATTCACAGAGCACTAATGATGAAACTTGCTGCATATGAATGTGTGATCTTTCAATTTTTTCTTCAGCACCCTGGGTCAGCCCGGCCATGGTACCGAAAACAGCAACACTCCAAACCCAAGATGCACTAAAAAATACTGCTCTGCCATGGACCCATAACGCACTTTATCTCATGGATCTGACACATCTTTATATCCAGTTTTCAAACTCACTTTTGGTCATGCACAAAATTATTTCTGGATCTGGGGGAGCTCTCTATTTGCTCTATGGGCACCAGTCTAGTATAGACACTCAATTACGATGCAAACCTTCAAGTTTGTCTCCTAACTATATACTCAGAGTGCTCTAGGTCTAAAGTAACTTTGTATTCTGTCCCAAGCTACTGACTTTCAATCATCTTTCCCAATCATTGTAAGAATGGGTTTTCTCCTACATCATCACAAATATGCTGATTTGGTTAACTGCCAATGTATGTAATGTATTTGAGTGTGGATGTAGTTGTAACCAGACCCTGTAAAGGACTAATGCCCCTGTCGAAGACTGTTTCCTGCTTTGCAGTAAGCAGGTGCAAACATATGCCTCAGTTCCACAGCCTGAATTCCAGTCATGACACTAAATTGTATTGATCCAATTAAGAATATTATTTTACATTTTTAAAAACATAGCATTGTGGTTTGGATCTTGGCTTGTTCATTGTCTTTGTGAATTGTTCACATTGTAAATGTGGACGGATGACTCTAAATTGACCCACTGTGAGTGAATGTGCTACAGTATGAGAGGGTCTGATGCCTAGCCTAGGTTTTATTCTTGCATTTTGCCCATTGATACCATGATAGGTTCCCAGTTGCCCATAACTGTGTAATTATATAAGGTTTTTCAAGCGAAAAATAATGAAAAGTTTGTTTTATTAGGATATATGTAGACTATAATTAAATATCAAATTCATAAAGCATTTACATTTTGAATATTTTTCATACAGGGCGGCACGGTGGCGCAATGGTAGCGCTGCTGCCTCGCAGTTAGGAGACCCGGGTTCGCTTCCCGGGTCCTCCCTGCGTGGAGTTTGCATGTTCTCCCTGTGTCTGCGTGGGTTACCTCCGGGTGCTCCGGTTTCCTCCCACAATCCAAAGACATGCAGGTTAGGTGGATTGGCGATACTAAATTGGCCCTAGTGTGTGCTTGGTGTGTGGGTGTGTTTGTGTGTGTCCTGCGGTGGGTTGGCACCCTGCCCAGGATTGGTTCCTGTGTTGGCTGGGATTGGCTCCAGCAGGCCCCCGTGACCCTGTATTCGGATTCAGCGGGTTAGAAAATGGATGGATGGATATTTTTCATACACTCTTTTATTTTTTTTTGTGAGCTGCTGGTCTTTAATCTATGCTATAGTAGTTTTAAGTGAATATAAAAACTTCTAAGTACTGCATTAGATGTGATGCTGATCTCCTGAAATTATTTAAAGTCAGATTTATTATTCAGTGAATATAACAGTTTCAATCCATGCCAACACTTGGATGAATTGGATAGATTTGGTGGCATTACTGAAGCTTACATGTTACTAAATACACAAATCTCTCTGTTTAGCTGATAGCAATAAATAAGCAATGCTAAGCACTGGCCTTTAATTCATGAGGGATCAAGAAGAACTGTTTATCTGATTCACTTGAATATGATCTTCAGTGCCCCTTGATGTAATTCAATTTTTATTTTAACTATAAGTGTGCTTTCTGAATAATAATCCTGGGGCAGTAAAAAGCAAGTATAAAAAACTGAAAATAATTCAGTTCTTCTAAAAATTACTAGCAGTGATTTTATGCATAGCACAAGATTATTGAGCAGTCAGCACCTGTATTATCTTTTAGAAAATCAAAATGTATCATTCCTTGTTGATACTACCTTAGTAATTTTTGATTAATGATGTGTAGGACATTACACCACTGATATCTGAAATTAAACCAATAAACTTTAGCCACAATTCCTAATCTGCTTTGAACACACAGTAACATTGATGAACTGGGACAATTCATTTGCAATACTTGCATATACAATACTCTGTATAATTAGAAATCTTTTTTGGCCTTAAATACTTCTTCAAATGCCTTCCCATAGACGCCACAGCAGTTTAATGTGATGTCACCGATGACGTTATTAAACTCCTTATGAACAAATCTGTCAATGTCAAAAAGCACAATTGTCATTATCTTTTGAAAACCTGCCATGGTGGCTTAGACAAAAAAAACTGGCCAAGTCACATCCACAATTGTAGAATAAATGCCAGAGAAACTCGATCAACACAGCATCATGCCACTCATTGGACTGATTTGCCAGACTATAACTACTTTGATAAATACACCCCACTCCCATGCTATTAACTGATTCCTGGAATTTTCTGGTCTCTCCTGGTGCCCAGTCTAAGTGTTGTTTCTGCCTTGTGTCTGATGCTTGTTTGTATAGGCTCCAGCTGTCCCGAAATCCAGCACTGGATAAGTGAGTTTAGAAAATGAAAAGATGGAAAGATGGATGGATGCTGGACAAAACACTATGTTCTCAAACATGTTTGTTGATGTTTTACTCTTTGTAGGGTACTGAGTTGTTGCTTGCATTTATCTGCGATTAACTTTTTGTTCTTTGTTTTGTTTATTTCTCTTTTTCTTCTTTGTGGTATAATCATGCCTGTAACATATTGCTATTACCTTGTTAATAAAGTTTTTATTCAAATGTTTTCATTTGTTTTATAACTTTTAGTTATTTCAAGTGTACTAGAGAAACCATACAAATAAAACAGACCAATTTGCAATTGATCCTGTCAGGGCAGCTGTCATGACCACTTTGAA
Organism: Polypterus senegalus; assembly: GCF_016835505.1. Lineage (NCBI taxonomy): Eukaryota > Metazoa > Chordata > Cladistia > Polypteriformes > Polypteridae > Polypterus > Polypterus senegalus. Next base: position 55,485,259 of record NC_053162.1, on the reverse strand, counting down.
TTTTCCATTAAAGAACAGATAACAAGATGGCGAGGCAGAGATCTCCTTCAAAGAGTTCAGTCACAGAAATACAGATAGAGAATAATCAGAACAAGCAGTTTTTCTCAACAAGGGTATTATTGCTACCAAATAAAAAAGACAAAACAGCTCATAGTCATGGACAACAGAAGAGTCAATATACGCGAAGAGTTTTCATATGTTATAGGGTCTTCTCAATTGTCAGCAACAAAAATGTATGTACAAATGGTTTACCTGTAAATAAAATGGCCACCATAATGATGTGATCACACGATGAGCATCAGACTTAACCATGTAAGTTATGACTTGTTACTAATTATAAAATGGCTACGCTCAATGCTGTCATTAACATTTGAAGAAATATTAGTTAAAAATAAACAAAATCAAAAAATTGAAAAAATATTTTTTTAATATTAATAACATCATACCAGAACATTAAAATATAGGTCCTCAAAGAGTTTCTACATGAAATAGTTTCGGTAAATGATAGAACGGGTATTACATGGTAGATTTATCAGTACTGAAATCCAAATGGTCTCCAATCTGTATTAAAATGTAATAAATAATCTTTGGTAAAAGCAAAGACATCAATAGTCTCATTGCTTCTGTTCAGTGCTTGATGAGGAAAAAAAGAAGAGGCAGTGCTCACTACAAGCCAAAAATGGATAGATACATATTGCAAACCGTGTTTGGTGGTGTTTTGTGGTTTGAGGGTGCAAATACAGTCCATGGTCTCCATATTCCTGGATTGTATTTTTGATGGTAGATTCATGCTTTCAAGATGCCAGCCAATTAAAATTCTGTAAGGTTATGAGAAGGGTCGGTACTGCATATTGTAAGTAGCAGCCCACTTCAAGAACTGCTTCTCTTATTTGTTTCATTTGTGTACCATGCATAAAGCCCTCAAAATATTTAATACAAAAGTTACTATATTTTAATTATTATGTATTTTTAACATGAAATATTCTAATTTTAACTTTTGGTTTAATGACAGGATAATACATTGAGTTGAAGTTTAATTTGTTTACATACATTAATTTACTGTTTAATCAAGTTTCAGACTCACGAGGAGTAAAAACTTACCCCAGTAGCGTCAGATGCAAGATTGGGGTCAACCCTGAATGGGGTGCTATTATTTATGTTAGGAAAAAATTGGGAGTGGTCTCTCCTATACTTTCTCGTATACTCAGATATGGGGATGGATATTTGAGGAGTAAACCGAAAGACGATGATTATATTTTTAAATTATATATACAGTAATCCCTCCTCAATCACGGGGGTTGCGTTCCAGAACCCCCTGCGATAGGTGAAAATCCGCAAAGTAGAAACCATATGTTTGTATGGTTATCTATACTAATAAAAGGCAAATCCCTCACTCACTCACTCACTCACTCACTCACTCACTGACTCACTCACTCACTGACTCATCATTAATTCTCCAACTTCCCGTGTGGGTGGAAGGCTGAAATTTGGCAGGTTCATTGCTTACAGCTTCCTTACAAAAGTTGGGCAGGTTTTATATCGAAATTCTACGCGTAATGGTCATAACTGGAAGCAGTTTTTCTCCATTTACTGTAATGGAGATGAGCTTCAACGCCATGGGGGCGGAGTTTCGTGTGACATCATCACGCCTCCCACGTAATCACGCAGTACATAGAAAACCAGGAAGACCTCAAAAAAGCGCTGAAGAAAACATGCATTATATAATTGAGAAGGCAGCGAAACAATAAGAAGCGAGCGAGTGACATATACAACCATATTCATGAGTTCTGCTACTTCGGAAACAAAGCACGATGTAAACCTACACTTTAGATTAAGTTCATAGACAGGCTGCCGCTGGCATTTGTAATTTAGTGCCTGCCCATATAAGGCCGTCCGTCAGAGGCAATCCAATAGCAAACTGCCACGGGTAAATATTCACGGGTGAAGGACTGTGCTTATGGAGAGGAAGATGAGATGGTCAGGGTGGTGTTTGACACAAACTCAGCGAAACTGCGAGAGAAAGTTTTAAGTGCCAGGACTAAGGTAACATTAAATACAGCCATGGACATAGCACGAGATGGCACCAGCACAGCTGGGAACCTTCGATGCATGTACACCGAGTGGCTCACGTGAACTGGCGCGTGCACAGATAAAAGCAACAGTTCCAAAGAGGCTGAACAAAACCGAATTACACAATTGAAAAGGCAGCAAAAAATATGAAGCGTCTGATACATACAAGCATATTCATAAATCCAACTACTGCGGAAACAAAGCACACGTTGGAAAAAGTCAATGTCCCGCTAAAGGAAGACAGTGTAAAAAAAACCTGTGCATGCAGTGTGTCAGGTCTCAGATAAAGAAGAAGACGAGCTGTTTATTGATGCAGTAAGAAACGAATCGATGAATGAAACCTGTCATCTTTACATCGATTGACAAACACGGAATGTAACTTGAACACAACACATCCTACAAATACGAACCTGATTGAAAGAAATAATGATAATCAAATCCTTGATGACAGCAACACTCAGTAACACTCACAAAACAAATACTGTATATTGACAGTCATGTTACGTTATTTTTAAAATGTTCCCTTTTCTTTTCTAGCTTTTTTAACACACTACTTCTCCGCTGCGATACGCAGATATATATATGTATATATATATATCCCGATCTACATACTCGAATAATGGATACTTTATTCGCCATCAATGATTGTTTTGGTAAAGCCATACTCGGTGTATTCATTAGATGAGCGGTAAAAAGTAAGAGCGAGGGAGGATGACTTATTGAGGCATGCAGGCTGTAGTGCGTCAACTCTATCTGAATTGCGCGATCACATTTGAAAAATATATCTTTTCAAGTTCTATTTAGTCCATATGTGTCAAACTCAAGGGCGCGGGCCACATCCGGCCCGGCGTAATTATATCCGCCCGAGATCATTTTATATACTGTATTATTGTTATTAATGGCCCGGGTATATGAAGCGCTGGTAACACAATAAACTACAGATCCCATAATGCAGCGCTTCAGCTGCCTTGCCGAACACTTACCGCGTTAATCAAGTGTAGCTTATGATGCTGCAAGTTATTGCGAAGCTAGCTCACGATGCTGAAGAGAAAAGTTGATTCTGAAAATAGAGCCTTTAAAACCGATGGGAGGCTGAGTATATGTTTACTGAACCCGTGTGTCTCATTTGTGGAGCTAATGTGGCTGTAATTACAGAATTTAATCTAAGACGGCACTATGAGACAAAACATCAGGGTAACCTGAATGCAATGCAGAAGATACAGAAAGCAGAAGAATTAAATAAGAATCTGACACTTCAGCGGACGTTTTTACCCGTGCACAATCACAAAGTGATTTCAAGTGAAGCTGCTTTTATGGGAGACACAAATGCACCAGTGCACCTTGCCCCACTTTCCCTGTTGCCAAGTAATGTTAAACCAAGTCGTCACTACGGTGTTCCCAAATCGCACTTTGCTGATAAACTGAGCGCACTGAGTTTGCACGGCGCTTTGGTGACTTTGAAGAACAAAAAAAGTCCATCTACATGCGGCTCGAACCTTGTGCATGTTTGGTAGCACATATCTGTGTGAGAAGCTCTTCTCAGTGATAAAGACTAACAAAACAGCACACAGGAGTCGCCTCACTGATGAGCACCTGCAATCCATCCTGAGAATCTCCACAACACAGAACCTCACACCAAACATAAACGAACTTGTTGCCAAAAAAAGATGCCAGGCGTCCAGCTCTAAAATGACATATGAGCAAAGACAACTGAATGATTTGATTTGTTATTGCTGAAAGGAACACATTTTATTTATATTTCTAGGTTTTGTTATGCAGCATGTTCATATTTGAATTTGTATAATTTTGACAGGATATATTTTTATGGAGAGCAAAATCTTTTGGGATATTTAAAATCTAAGTTTATTTTTTATATAAAATTACATAAGAGTAAAGAAATTTGAATGTTTGTTCTTTTAACGTTTACTTTATTTCTAACTTGTATAATTTAGACAGGATATATTTTTATGGAGAGCAAAATATTATAAGTTGTTTAAGGTTTGAGTTGATTTTTTCACAAATAATATTCCTGTCTGTTTTTACCATTCCTACCAAAGATATTTCTGTCGACTAAATAAAAATTCCTTCTATTTAAAATTTAAATAGAACTTGAACAAATCGATAGTTCATAATATCCATGCAGACTTGCACGTAAGAGCGGGAGTTATCCGTTTTAACAAGCAGCGTATTGCACTGATACGAAATAGCTGTGTGTGTATATATGTAGATATGTATGTATATGTATATATGTTTATATATGTGTGTGTGTATGTATATATATATATATGTATTTGTGTGTATATATGTAGATATATATATATATATATATATATATATATATGACAGCAACACTCATCACTCACAACAGTGACAAAACAATTACATTGACAATCATGTTACGTTATTTTCAAAATGTTTCCTTTTCTTTTTCATTGCTTCTTTAACACACTACTTCTCCGCTGCGAAGCACGGGTATTTTGCTAGTTTTTATATATTTTAAGCCCTTATAAACTCTCCCACACTGTTTATAAATATTCCCTGCACAGTTATACAGCATAAACCCTTTGAATTCTCTTAGATATTAGGTAAGATTCATTGAAATTATGTATGTAAACACACTTTTTATATACAGTAAAACCTAAATATTATTTTAAAGATATCGAGTGACTCCGATATCACATATGTTACAGCCATTACGATAGACAGGCCACCAGCAATAAATACGTACAATGCAAGAAAAATTGTATACAGTAAATGTGTGTACAGTGACACTAAACGTACGTACATGTACTAAGTACTGTAAGTAGAAAATTAATTATGGTTACTTACCAACAATGACACGATGACTTGTCTGATAACGATGAGTTTAGTTTTACTGCACAACAAAGGAGAGCGTTACAGCTCTTCTAAAGGAGCCTCTTGAGGCGACTGTGTAGCACCGCCGTTCTTCTTCCGGCAGTCTTCAATCCAAATCCCTAAAGCAGATTCCATCCTGACTACTGCCTTATTAATCCACTTACAACTCGTTTTGCACGCTGGTTAAAAGGACACTGCGGCTGTAGATCGTATATTCCTTTCCTACTTTTTACATAAAAAGAATCATAGCCTCATTGATACTGTAATGGCGTCATACAGCAGTGTAGCTTTTCCCTTCCTTCAGTATATCCAAAACTTTTACCTTTTCGGCAATTGTTAATCTTCCGTTGGCGATTGGGCACAGGCCGCTGAAGTAGTAGCAGGAGCAGATCGTTTTGGAGCCATAATGAAGGGCTTGACTATGCAATAGCGTCCCTTGTATGAAATCAACTGGGCAAACCAACTGAGGAAGCATGTACAGGAAGTACAAAGACCCATTGTCCGCAGAACCAAAAAGCAGCGACAAATCCATGTTATATATTTAGATATGCTTACATAAAGTTGAATAAATTGCACTCTGCAGCTACATGAATAGAAAAGTACCACTTCCGTAGAAATGTACATTTTGTACCTTATACTTGTATGCAAAATTTGGTTAACCTAAGTAAAAGCGTACTCAAGTAATTGTGTTTACATACACACACATACAGACAGACACACAGACATAATTCCAAAAAAGGTACTTTCTGACTCAGAGAGGTCGAAAACGTCAAGATTCATCAAAATCTGTTGGTCGAATTTTTGGATGATTACAATACTTTCCCTGTACTTTGTGTATGACAAAGTAAAAATGCACGAAAAGAGATGTTTTATAATCGAGAAATAAAGTTTAGTCTTTGGGAGATTCAGAAAGTATAGTCTACAGACAGGCAGGGGTTGAAATACACTATAAGGAAGAACTAATAACCCAAACCAAAATATTATCCAGTACTCAAATTCAAGTCAATAACAAACTAATGTCTAATTTTTCTTTGCTTTTGGAAATGTTCTAGTCTTTCACTATACCTTGTTTTATTTTTTGCTTAAATAAAAAGTTCAGACACCAATCAGTATGCACCTCCATCTATTGTACTGGTGGCATGAGGACATTGCATCTGCCAATGTGGCTAGCAACAAGTGTTATGGTCATCAAAAATATGGTTCACCCATGTACAAAATGGTTCTGCTTTCAGAACAACATTAAATAAAATGGCAATGTAAGGAGTATTGTTTGCAGTTCTGGTCACCACGGTACAAGAAAGACACAACAGCAGAGGACAGCAACCAAGAGCATCCCAGGATGTAAGGAAATATCCTACACTGACACACTCAGAGAATTGAACAAGTTGAGTCGGTATTTAAAATCCTCAGTGGCATTCGTAAAGTAAATCAAGCAACATTATTTAAACTTAAGGGTGAATCATGTACTCGAAGACAGTGGGAGTTAAGGGGAAGTACATTTAGGACTGAAGACAGGAGGCCCTTCTTTATTCAAAGAGTTGTGGGACTCTGTAATAAACTACCAAGACATGTACTGTAGCTGAAGCAGAAACAGTGACAACCATTAAGAAGAATTTGGATGAGATAATGGGAGAGCTTAGCTCTTAGCTAAACAAATAGGCTTGTTTCTAATTTATCTGTTATGTTCTAAAATAATAAAAATAAACAACATTAAAAAAGTGATTTTAAAAAGTAAACAAAACAATGCACTGCAATATTCTACAGGCATCTGACAGGTGTCAGTCAATCAAAAGTGTTCTGATGCTGTGACCAGATTTGAAAAATAACAATATAATATTATGATTTGTGAGCGACATTTTTATTTTAAATAATTAAGTTTACCATACACACAATATTTAACTAAAAAGAAAAAAGAAGCACAAAGCATTTCAGGCATCTGTAACAAAGTGGGTAACCTCTCTACTTCCAGGTGGCTTGGGTGCCTTCAAGTCTGTGGGTTAGATCTAGCAGCATGTGGATGTCATTCCGAAGTATCTTATCACAGAGATTTTCGGTTTATAACCGAGAATGGCAACAATAGCAAGCTTTTTCATCAAACATTTAAAAGTGGCTTCCTGAAACCAGCTTTGAATCAGGTCCACCAAGTCTTGGACCTGTGCCCATACTGGCTGCTTTGGATCTTGTGGCAGGTGGCCAGAGACCTTGCCCCACCGGGACACCTAGATCAGGGAAGGACCGGGAAGGGGGCAATATTTTCCCTGGACACAAGAGGGCAGCCCCCCAATTTCCATACAGGGCCACGACTACGAAGCTGGGAAGTCCGTGGTCCAACCAAGGGGCTGTCTGGATGGTTCCTGAGCCCTGGAGGACAGCACTTCCGCCACACCAGGAAGTGCTACCGCTCCAGGAACTGTGTATGCCCGGAGTGCTTCAGGGTTCAAGGGCAGCACTTCCGCTACACCAGGAAGTGCTACTGGAAGACCATCATCAGCACCTGGAACACATCCAGGGCATGATTAAAAGGGGCCGCCTCACTCCCTTTAAAGAGCCAGAGTCGGGAGGAGAAAGACGGAGCTTACGAGGGAGGAGTGGAGGCGGCCGAAGAGAGTTAAAAGGACTGAGGAATCATGAGTTTGGGGAACCAACTTGTAAATAGTGAGCAAAATAAACCCATGTGTCTTGAACTGTGCTGTCATGTCTGTCTGTGGCTGGGCTGTCTATTACATGGCATCCAAGATGGGACTCTCTGCCTGCTACAAGGCATGGACCCAGACTAAAAATAATTTGTAAAGTAGCCCAGCACAGTAGCATGAAACACACGCGGTTTAAGTGAGGTGCAAAGAAAGTGTGCTACCGCGACACTCACATGCTTTGTCGCTGGTGTTTCGCCCTACGCCCACGAGGAGAACACCTCTTCCCGATGGGAAAGAAATTGGCCAGGGGTGGTTTTCTGGATGCCTACTTTGCAGAGGGAGACCATCCGGAGGCGTTTGGCTGGCCGAACGACCCTGATCCCAGAGTCGATGGCGGGACAAAGTCCGAGGAGGATGTGAGCTTGCTGTTAACAAGAATAACATGCTTGTTGAAGGAGCACCTGGAGTCCCATTCCCTGGGGAGTGGCCTGAAGAAGCAGGCGGCGGCGAGGAGCCTGGATACGCCTCCTCATGCAGGTAAGGGGGTGGGGGGTGTGTGCCAACCTCCTGCTATTAGCATAGTGCAGGCAGGGACAGTGAATCTTCCCCCCTCTCCGTGGAAGGACCCGACAGAGTGTGTGTGTGGTTCCTGGCCGGGAGGTAAGGGCGAGCAGAGTATGAACCCCCTGCCGGCTAAGTTATTTGCTGTGTTTTCGGCCGTGCGTGAGCTGGAGGGGATCCTTCAGCCTGTCCGGTTGCGTTTGCAGGTTTGTAGTGCTCTCCAGGAGACCATCGAGGCGCTGGGGGAAAAATTGTGCGCAGCCCGAAAGGAGGTGTCAGACTGGTTGAGGGGACGCGCCACTGGATCCTCCAGCCGGAGAGATGCGGCGGGGGAGGTAAGTGGAGCCGACCCCATAAAGGATAAGGGAGACCCCATCGAAAAGGCCCAAGATATGAGTGAACGAAACCGAGTAGGGGGGTCTCCGACAGTGGACGTGGCGGTGGCGACCAATCGTGCCGTGGGGGTGTATCTAGTAGAGGTGCTTGTGGGGAGCTGGCTAGTGAGTGCCGGTTGTCAAAGCACACCACTCCAAAGGCCGGTGGCAGCCTCGCTGAAGTCCACAGGGGGGCAGATGGCACGGGGTCTCTTTGTATCCCATAGAGAGACCCAGACTGTCAGTGTGCCCCAGAGTAAAAAGAGGAGGATCCGATCACGGAGGACTGGGTCTCCTGACAAAAGGCAGGTGCGTCCACCTGCAAACAAGAGACGCCCTCTGTGGGTGCAGAGGGAAGCTCCTAACCTGGTGATGAGCAAGGCGGAGCAGACATTCCCTGTTTGTTTTCATTCCTCGAGGGCACGAGGGAAGGGAGTGCGTCGGTGTTATGAGTGCCACGGGACTGATCATACCTGGAGACGCTGTCCGCATAGGGTTGCAGAGGGAACACCTGGAGCACATCCGGGTGAGAATAAAAGCGCCTGCCTTCCTACAGTCTGGGAGCTAGAATCAGGAAAGGGAGCAGGACAAGGCTCCCGTTGAGAGAGGAAAGGCAGCCTACGGACATTCGGAGAGAGGCCCAGAATAAGGGTGGTTGGTGCTGGGAAGCACTATGTGCTGTGTGGAACTGTGAAAATAAACATGTGGTTTTGTAAAGATGTGGACTCTGTTTGGTGGTGTCTGGGCATGTCTCACAATCTATACTGCACATACAAAACTGGCGACCCTTGGCCAGTGGGCTCATCACTGTGCAGAGGAGGATCTGTAGGTTATAATCATCAAGTCTATCGGGAGGGAGGTTCCATAGGCTTTGGAGGGCTTCTCTTGTTAAAAAGGGGCCAAAATAGCTGCCCAGGCTCCCCTGTCCCAGTATGTCAATGTTCCCCTGTGTTCAAAGTAGAATAGGAAGCACTCAGGGTCATCTGTGGGACCCACCTTTGGCAGAACATCTTGTGTCCGCGCTGGGGCAGGAGTGGCCGACAAAAGCTCATTTTGCTCATGTGGTTGCTGTTCATCTTGGGGATCCATTGGTGCAAGGACAACACTTCTGGTACAATATGAGTCAATGTGAGTCACTGTCCTGCAACCGAAAAACAAGTCTCAGTCTTAGTCTTCAGAATTATCAGCTTTATTAAAACCGCTACATACAGGAACAGCAAGCGTATTTATTGAAGCAGGACCTACCACTCCATGACACACAAACACAGCAAACAATCAGTGACTTCATTAGTCATGCCGCATCAGCTCCCTCCTTCACCTCAGGTACTGATAATCCTCCTCATCAGGTTGATCCGTGAATGGGGATGGATCGTCCTGGTGGAGAGGGGTCAAAGAGAAAGTGGGCCAGGTCACTGGCTGAACTAAGGTACCCCACAGGTTGGTAATCAGACCTTGGCTGACAAGACACTCTGTACAGCGGGGCTGTGAGAGAACTCGTTGTCACAGTGATGAGCTTTCTATGAACAACGGACATGCTGCTGTGTGACGGGGCTGCAAAGGCACTGTTGAAGTAGGACATATAGCGTGGAGGGGATGTGTGCATGTGACAGTACATACTAGAGGTCAGAGGAAAAAAGGAGTATATAATGCTTATCATGACGCCTCAAAGCCAGAAGTCCCATGAAACCGACTCTGTGCCAAGAATAATGTGAAAATGGAAAAGCGATTGTCAAAGGCTTCACTGAAGAATCATGAGACAGGTGTATAGTTTTGATGGGTTCTTTTTGGCTATAAACACATTATCTATTAAACTGAAATGTATATTAGAAGTGATAGCTGCATTTTCAAGCAAGTTAAATATATCCTTTCTTTTGTGCTGTATTTCTCTTGCCTTCTGCAATGGCTACTGAAGGTTTGTATATAGAGTATATAATAATAATAATAATCCATCCATTATCCAACCCACTATATCCTAACTACAGGGTCACGGGGGTCTGCTGGATCCAATCCCAGCTAACACAGGGTGCAAGGCAGGAAACAAACCCTGGGCAGGGTGCACACACACACACACCAAGCACACTCTAGGGACAATTTAGAATTGCTAATGCACCTAGCCTTCATGTCTTTGGACTGTGGGAGGAAACCGGAGTACCCGCAGGAAACCCACGCAGACACGAGGAGAACATGGAAACTCCATGCAGGGACGACCCGGGAAGCGAACCCGAGTCTCCTAACTGCGAGGCAGCAGCACTACCACTGTGCCGCCCATATTATTATTATTATTAGTAGTAGTAGTAGTAGTAGTAGTAGTAGTAGTAGTAGTAGTAGTATATATATATATATATATATATATATATATATATATATATATATATATATATATATATATATAAGTTCAAGATATGAGCTGCAATTCTAAACAAAATATATTCCTAAGGAGCATGTGCCCCTCTAGGATACACATGCACATACATAAACTTACTGTGTTTGGAGTACTGAGGGAAATGGCATTTACCAGGTGTTTAATAATGCACAAGGGCATGACAAATAGTTCATTTATCCCTTGTTTCAGACCAATCCTAGACATCATTTTCTATTGTGTCAGCTGGTGCCTGATAACCTGGAATGCTGTTTCAGTTATCTGTATATGATGCCTATCTGTCCTTTCTTACTAAAGGCTTATTGCAATGAGTGTTTGGGGATGTCATTGGCATCTCACAGTCCTCTGTGCTGAAGTGCTTAGCTTAACTCATGTATGAAATACTTTGGAACATAACTAATTTTGTTGCATTCCCTAGCACTAGCTCAGGAAAGGTGCCATGTGAAAGAGGAAATGTAGGGTTAGTGTCAGTTTCTGAAGCAAATTGGCTTCATTAGAATACATCCTTTTAGCAAATGAAGCATCAAGAGACAATAAGGTCCTGTTCTGCAACATAAACTTGAGCACCTTATAATCCAGGTTTGTTAATCTCTTCGCTTCACTTTGTTTTTGGTTTTATTCTCCAGAACTGAAAATATCAAGGCTATTTTAAAGAAAATTGTTTTAATTTTTTAGCACAATATATAACTTATAATGATGCTCATATTTATTTGTAAATGATTCCCATTTATTTAAAATACTTTGACAAATTCAGAGATGATTATTATTCGCATCTTAACATTTTATATAAAAATATAAGAGTAATGTTATGTTTACATACTTCTGGGTGCTGTGTTTTTTTTTTGGTGAGTTTAATTTTTTAATGAATGTTATTAATTAATAATGAAAAGATTTGGCTTGTTATTTGTTACTTTATTTTTTAATGGATTTTTAAATTCATTTGAAGATATGCTGCTCTCATCGCAGACCCAATCCTTGGCCCATCTCAACTGCCTTTTCGAAAAATCTGTGAACTTGAGTGATGTTAAAAGGGTGAGCATAAAGTTAGATTCTGAAGAACTTAAAATGGGATCTATTAAATATTCCTGTAGTCAGCTATTAGCCCTGTGATCACTACTGCTGAAGGAGCAATCTCACACCTTATTGGAGGAGTAGCTTATCTGAGGATGGACAAGGGTGAAGATCAGGAGCAAATGTAAAAGTAGGGTGAAAAGAATTCAAAACTGGCTCCCATACATGTAATGTTCGAATGCTTTTTAATTTGAAAGAACTATCACATCTCATGGTGAATTACAGCAAGTTCAGGTAATGTGGCATTTTTGTTACTGCAGCAAACCAGTTTAAACCTCCTATATCAGGTGCTGTTTAAGGCTGGTGGTGTTTCATCTGATATGATTAGACAGATTTGAAAAAGCAGGAGAGGGTCTGGAGACTTATGTGAATAAGAAATTGTTCTTTCAATCTATGTAATATAGATTTTTTTAATATGTGGTCTTTTTCCCTTTCCAAATAAACAAAGTATCACACTCGTGCGATTAAAGGGCAGCCAAAGGACCCGATGTGCCGCACAAACGCGCAAGACAGTAGAGGAAAACACTGTACTAACCACACTCTCTTTTCTCTCAAAGGAAATACGAATCACAAAAGAGCCCGGTACCGTCAATTCACCTCCAGCCTTCCATTCTGACGGCCGGGCTACTTCTGCGTTCCTCAGTCGTGTGCCTTACTGATGACATCACCATCATCCCAGGATTCCCCACTCCACCCAACATCCTTTTCACCGTCCCCTCCTCCATAAATATACCATCTTTCCAAAAAAAACCTGTTTTGTACATGTCTGCAGTTGTGATTACAACGGTTCCCCACACCTTAACATTGTGTCTGTGTGCTTACTTTACACAAAGAATATGGAATTAAGCTTTTCAAAAATGATTTATTAACAATTAATGTGCTGTGTTGTGGCAATTCTTATATATCAAGAAAGGTATTAATATAATCTTTTACTTCATTACACATTTATGATATTCCTAAATTCCTATTTATGCTCACTAAATTTTGTCCCTTTCACATTTTTAATATGTCATTCCGTTTCACAGTTCTTTTCTATGTATTTGTCAAGCTAAATGCTTGTGTAATCTTGAACAAGATGGTGATTTAAACGTCCGGGGGAAAGGCTTAAAAGAATACAAAAGTTCAAACATCTGGGATCAAACATAACAGAGGATGTAGAGCTAGATATGGAAATAAACCATAGAATGCAATCAGGTTTAAAATATTGGAAAAAGGTATCCGGAGTGTTGTGTGACTGAAGAATCAGTGCAAAAGTGAAGGGTAAAGTGTACAAAACAGTGGTCAGCCCAGCATTGTTGTATGAACAAGTAAACAGGGCAGCTAAAATTTGCATGACAAGAAACTGCTACAGAAATAAGGGATGTTGAAATGATGTGTGGAATAACAATGTTTAATAATAGAAATAATCAGAGGTACAATTAAAGTTGGAGAATTCTTAAAGAAAATACAGGAAAGAAGATTAAAGTGGTATGTGCAAGTCACTAGAAGAGTGGTAAACAATGTGGGGGGACAAATAATGGATATGGAGGTGTCGGGATAGAGGTGATGAAGATGATCAAAAGGAAAGTGAATAGTCTGTGTGAAGGAGAACCTAAGGGAGAAGGGTGTTTCATGGAAGGATTTATACAAGAGACAAGATTAGAGGAGCCTGGTCCAATATAGCTCACCCACATGAAAATAGATAAAGCTTTAGAAGGAGAAGAAGAAGAATTTGAGGTAGAATCTTGTTAGCTTTTTCTATGTGCTTGAAATAAGAGTGTCATAACGTGAAGGTTCAGTTGTTCTGTTTCTCTTGTAGTCAATGTATTATATTCTAATTTGTTGTGAAAGCCATTTTTGTATAGTCTGTTCTTAGGTGAGAGTGTGTATTCTTTCTTAACTTTGGAGATCTCAGAAACTAATTCTGATGGCTGTTAAATTTTACATGTATTTTTGTCTGATCTTTATGACACATTTAAAGAATTTTGGAATGTCACAAGTAATCAAGATCCCTCTTACGTAACATTACATTTTCTAATGTTGACATTGTTTCAATCTTCTTCATCATCTTCTTTTGCTTGCTTCTTTGCTCAGGAAAAGAAATGGCTAGAGAGAGTAGTGTGTACTGTTTCTAAAAATATACCATCTCATACCTGTATATTCACTCTACTCATCAAAAATGAAAAGTAAAACCTTAAAGAAACTTAAGTAGATCATCACACAATGCCCTCTCACTCCGCTTCAATGAGGTAAATGGCTTACAGTAAGTCTATCGGGTCTACTAAAGTTCCCAGGTTTCATATCTGCAGCTACCCAAAACTGTGAGATATGCAAGCTCAAGACCTTGGCCTTACAACCAATGGCTTTATGCAGAGAATATTTCAAAGTATAAGTTTGATTGTTCTTATGTTTAACACACAGGGTTTTATAGGCTTAACCAAATAAAATAAGCATGCATTTATTGTTATTATTTGAATAAAGCAAGTAATGCACAAAAGTCTCCTTGCCTAATGTCACCAATGTGGGCTGATGGTATTAATATTTTTAGACAGTGATTTGTCATATTCATTACAGTAACTGATTTTTATAAATCTCATATTTTAAGTGTCATTTGGACATATTATATTTTTGGTCTGTAGCTCTTTTTACTAAGCCTAACTAGAAATAGAGAAAATATACACATCTTTCATTGAAAAAGTAATGAATGAGAGTGATTAATCATAAACTAAGCAAGTTTTTAAGGCACGCCTGAAATGCAGTATAGAAACAGGTACTGTTAGCAGATAAAACTGAGTAAAATAATCTTTTGTTATTGATAGTTATTATATAAAGCTTGTGAATGCCTTTTTAAAGTGCATATGGCAGATTATGAAAGGTAAAACATAAAATCTTAAAAGTGTGCCTTAAAATAGAAAGAAAGTGCCATTCAAGAGATAAGACATTTTCAAGGGAGCTGCTATGCAATAATTCAGAGCTGACAGGAAGCTGCTGCAGTTCAGGATCTGTTAAAACACATTTGTATTTCTCATTTCTCAAACTGAAGAGGACATTAATTCAGGGTGTCCATTGATCTGTCCAATTTACAAAACTGCTTATTCCCAAATATTATCATGAGGTATAGCCCAGTCTGACTGTAAGAGGCACAGGTGACAACTGTTGCTCGATGGGCTGCATGACACATACTAATGCACTCACGCATTCAATTTATAATCACTAATCAGTCTAAACTGAGTATCTTGATGTCTTCTCACCTACCTGAACCTCATATTCAGATACAATTTTTTGTGCCAGGTTTGTAAGCATTTCAGTACCTCTTGTACTGTGTATAACTGTATGTGACAAATAAGATTTGAGTTGATTTGATTCATTATATCATAAAGTTATTTTTGTTTTATTTCTAAATGTTAATTTGTCTTGTTATGGTAGCATATGCTACTAGTCAATGTAGGTCAGTAACAAACTAACACTTATGAACAATGTGTATATTATGCATTTTCTTAATTTTCTTACCAGCCTTGTAAAATTGCTCTTTTTTTAACTTAAACGACTGTGGAATATACAGTAATTGTCCAGAAAAAAATGTGTTTTAAATATATTTTTTGGAAGTTATAACAATAATAGGGTTGTGTGTATTTTTACAAAAATGACAACAGGAGAGGACTTTAAGAAACCTGTGTGAGCTTGTCTGCTGTGCCATAGCTCTAAAAAGAAATAAGTGCATAAATTAATGTATTTTATTGTTCTGGAGAGTTCAGGGTGAATTTAATATTGTTCACTTTATTTTCCTTAAGTACTCCGAATAAGCAACAAAATAAAACATACACATGACCTCAAAATAATTGATTATATTTTTGCAAAAATGGAATATTTCACTTCACAGTTAATATATGATTCAACTAAATATGCTGTTTACTGCTAAAAATCTCCAATACAATAACTTAAATATAGTGAAAATTTTTAAAATGCAGACAAGACAATTATTTCTACTTAAAGGGTTTTGATGTTGAAGTCATTTAACAAGGCATTAATCTGTGCTAAGTTGGTCAATATATAAGTAAACTATAAGAATTCAATTAATTAGAAAAAAAACATTTGAAAGCACCTCGTAGTTTTATTCTATTCAGCATAATTCCTTAAAGATTATTTATTATAGTTTTTTGTGTTTAGTTGAGACTTATAAAAGATGGTAAGAGTGAGACTATTTTAAAGGCTAAATATTATGAATGCAGGTGACAATGTGTTTGAATCACTGTGTATGCTCATGTATAAGATGGGTCTGTAAACCCGAAAAATCGATCATAATCTTCTTGCCTCCTCCGATCTCACATCAGTTTCTCAGACACATCGAATTTTGTTGCAGCAGCGCAGTTACCAATTTCTTTCGCTACTTCAATGACGTTTAATTTAAAACCAGCTTCATATTTTCTTCTGACTGAATGCTCCATCGTAGATAAGGAATGCTCTTACGATAAAGGTGTATGAGGGTGTGAGATACAAAAAATACAAATCAGTGAAACGTTGGTTCAGAATAGTTTGGGTTATTACCGTGTGGTCACGTAGGCACAATAGAGAGAGAGAGAGGTTAGGAGCATGCGCACAACCACACAGAAAAAAAGGCAGTGTGCTCCGTGGTCAGTCTCTCAGGTGGGCATTAGCATTTCATAATCCCTTGTACCAATAGAGTGTCTGCATTCAACTTATACAACTGACATTATAAAATAAAAAATTATACTGTAAAATTAAATCACGACTTATCTGCGGAAGAACTTTTCCGTGAGTATATAAGGTACTGATTTTATTAAGATTCTAATTTAGTATAAATACCATTTAGACCGTAAAATTTGTGCAAATGTTAATATCTGTAGGATTTCTGTATGCTCTTGCATTTAAAAAAGACTTCTTTAGTACCATAAAAAAATGAAAAGCTTCCTTAGATATCATAAGGTTTTATGCCTAGTTAAAGAGTAAACTGAGCATCCGCATCATCATGAACTTAAGAAGGATTTCAGCCATGTGCTAGGCGACTGGCTTGCTTCTTAAAGACCTCTGACAACTATGTAAAATAAAAAACATGGTAACACTTTAGTTTAGGTACTTTAAAAATGTGTCTATCATTTATTTATTTTTATGTAACAATACCTTAATGAACACTTTGGGTTTTAATAAGACTTATAAAGCATCAATAAAGTATTATTGAAGTATTACTATTCATCTCTCTAATATGACCTAGTAATAAAACTTTACTTTGGAGTGGTCTGAGGTAGCTTAACTGAGAGACATTTCCGTTGACATTACGTATTTATTATAATATGTAATATATTCAGTCATTTTCCAACCTAACACAGGGTCAGAGGGGTCTGCTGGAGCCAATCCCAGTCAGCACAAGGCGCAAGGCAGGAACAAATCCCAGGCACGGCACCAGCCCACTGCACACACACACCACGCACACACCAGGGACAATTTAGGATCACCAATGCATCTAATCTGAATGTCTTTGAACAGTGGGAGGAAACCGGAGCACCCAGAGGAAACCCACACAGACACGGGGAGAACATGCAAACTCCACAAAGGGAGGATCCGAGAAGCAAACCCAGGTCTCCTTACTGCGAGGCACTGTGCCGCATGTAATATATTATTATTATTATTTGAATAATTTTAATTTTACCATCATGTCAATACGCCACACTGCACAGGTAAAGAAGTCCTTGGATAAGGTCTTGTTACATAAGATGAAATTAGTTATAAATGCATTTTTGTTATACTTGCAGGAAAATAAGTGTTAAAATACAACTGACTGTTAAGCACAGAGGATTCTATGCACCTTTTCATGAATTATGAAAGTAAAATGTAATTTCTTACAAAGGTTGACTTATATATGACTTTTTATTCAGTCACCACTTTGTGATGTTGTAAAGTTGATAGGCTAATGTGAATGCCTGCCCATGAGCAACAACTTTGATATATTTTGAGGAACTGAAGAAACTCAACCAAATCAGATTTTACATCATGCACTGGTTAGAACTGCTGTCTTACAACTTCTTGGGCTCAGGTTAGATTATGAGCTCTGCTACTGTCTTTGTGAAGTTTCTACAGTATGTTCTCTGTCTTTTCTGTTTTTTTATGTTCTAATTTTTCCAACTTCAGCAGCTGCTTCTTTAATAAGAGAAATAGAGCTGGCCAGTTTTGATTTGTTCTTTGCTTTATGTTCAATGATTTCGGGATCTGCCTTTGCACA
The DNA here is from genome assembly GCF_016835505.1 of Polypterus senegalus. NCBI lineage: Eukaryota > Metazoa > Chordata > Cladistia > Polypteriformes > Polypteridae > Polypterus > Polypterus senegalus. The sequence goes on along the minus strand of NC_053162.1, from coordinate 55,467,100 downwards.
GTGGTCCTAAAAAAATTTTCCTGAATTTACAGTTGTGCTCAATATTATTGACACCCTTGCATTTTAGGTCTATAATATACAGTGCAATACCTTCAGAATGATTTAGTACGATGTCCAAAGTTACACAACACAAAAGACATCTGTTCACCAAAAAGAAATAAAACAAGACCTTGTGAAAGAATTACAAATACATAGATAAAGGTTTGGGGTAGCCACCCCGTATACTTGAAAATTAGCGATTAAAAATGAAAAAATGATGTCTTTTCAGACTGATCTCAATACAGAACTGAATTACAATGAAACAAGATGGTGGTTATATAAAGCCAGGATCGGAAGTGAGGTCAGGAGAGCCAGATCAGTAAGTGAGGACAGGAGAATCAGGACCAAAAGTGAGAGCAGAAATTGTTATCTGAAGCGCCAACCACTGGTCCGATGGAGAATCACACTTATTCAGGCCTGTGAATTGTCTCCCAAGTGCACATGCATGACATGCCCCCCCACACCAAGAAGACCTGTGAGAAATTGTATTGGCGTTTTTGTGGAGAGAGCCCCAGCGATAAACAAGCGTAAACATAGGTTCGATTTCCTTCCAACCACGATCCACTGAAGATGGACATGATCGGTAACAAGGGTGAACTCATGACCAAGGAGATAATACCTAATCTGGGTAACTGCCCATTTAATCCGGCTCCACTGCTGCATACTTGGTTTCCCGGTCCAGCAGTTCTCATCTCAGCAACATAACAACACCATTGAGGCTCTGTCTGAACATCACACTAAGACTTAAGCGTTGGTCTGGAGAATAAAATGAAAGGAAAAATTAGGTGCCATCAATACTGGTGATGACATTAGGGTCTCCTCTAGGTCATGAAATGCAGTGTCTGCTTTTGAATCTCATACCACATTGTTTGGGGCCCGCTTCTCTGATAAATTAATCAAGGGCACCAATCTCTCAATCACTATGTCATGTTCAATCAGAGATGTCTGCTCACAATCCCCGGGACTAACAGGACGACTTTTTCCAACTCCTGTTACTACTTGGCCATCAGATCAGAACTGAAGTGAAGTACTGATTTATGAGTGAAGAGTGAAAGGGGCTGATCAGAGGAGGGAATGGGATCCCTAACCTTCCACAGCTTCAGCAGGTTGACGTGATAAACCTGTTCACTCTGCTGACCTTGATGGCCATGGTTTCTGCCCATAACGGTGCAATGTAGTCTGATGTCACCTCTGTTTGCACCATCACGGTTTCCATCACTTCACACATAATGGTCATGTGATTCCTCGAAGCCAGCTGTAAACACGTTGGCACCCCGTATACTTGAAAATTAGCGATCATAAATGAAAGAATGATGTCTTTTCAGACTGAGCTCAATACAGAACTGAATTACAACGAAACAAGACAGTGGTTATATAGAGCCAGGACAGGAAGTGAGGTCAGGAGAGCTAGGACCAGAAATTAGGTCATCAGGCGGGATTTCCTTTTGTAGGTCTGCTAAGGAGGAAAGAGAGAAAGTGTTATCTGACACTTTTTCAAGCCCACTGTCTCCTAAGCACACGTGTGTGACAATCTGGGTAGTATTTAGCACTCTTCGCTAGTACTTGTTCACAGAATATTTGTCAAAGGTGACACCCACTAAATATTGTTTTCATTTTTCTGCCTGTAATCTCTCCCACTCTTAAGATGAAAGTTGCTCTAGCTCTTAACTATCTGCAGGATTCATTTTCCCAGTCGCATATTTCAACTCTTTCACAAAAGTTTTCAATCAGATTTAGGTTAGGACTAATGACTGGTCAGTTTAATTATTAATGATTGTTTTGTATGTATTTTCGGGTCATTGTGCTGCTGGAGGACCCATGATCTTCATATTCTGCCCTAAAATACTTTGGTAATCTTCAGGTTTGTTGATTCTATTAATATGTTTAAGACTTCCAGCACCAACTTCAGCAAATTATTACCACACATTATAGAACATCTACCAAATATAACTGTACCTATGGAGTATTTTTCTTTATATGCATTATTTAGGGGCCTATGAACAAACCATTGGTCTGCATTGTCAAAGGCTCTACATTGACTTCATCATTTCACACATCATTTTTACCCTAAAAGATGTTAATTTGTCTAGGTAGGTTTGGGCAAAAGTCAGTTGTGCATTTCTACATTTACCTTTGAAAAGTGGGGTCCTGCTTGGCTTTCTCACTTTACTGTGCAGTTGCAAGTTGCAACAATCATTCTAGATTGCTACAGGTTTGTTTTAAGCTCTTTGGATGTTTTAAGTTGTGTTTTTTCAATAGTTTGCACCAACCTTCAAAGACTCCCTTGATCAATTTTCCTCTTTTCCCCAGATCCGAAGAGGTTTTTGATAATATCATGACAAGCAGACTTTTTATTAATGTGGCAAACTAAGGAAGCAGGAATACAAAAATCTCTGGAGATGACCTTGGACCCATTTGCATTTTTATTCTTGATCATAATTTTTCAGATGGTCTCAGAACACTCTCTTAAATTTGCCATTGCCAATGATGAAAGTGGTCCTTTTAAAACATGAAAGCTATCATTAATTTTTTCAGGAAATATTGTACATGATATACTTAAACTGCATGGTTGCCAATAGTATTGACTACAACTGTACACAGATCGATGTTTCCTTTTCTATTGTGCAAATCTGATGAATTATTGAGGCTTTGTTTGGTTAGTTTTTGAACACATACTCCATCTCTGGTGTCTTTGTTTTTTACTGTTTATTTAAGTAAATAGTATTTTGTTGTACCAGTAAAATGCAAATTGCTTTAATTGAATTAAATTTATTTTCCTCTAAATAAATTACTGTAGTAAGTCCAATTGATTCCTTTTAAAAGTGAACTAGCATGCTTTTTATTAAACTCTAATCGAGTTTTATGTTTGAAAAGTTACAAATTATTTGATTTGTTGATTGATCCTCATTAATTATTGAAACCCTTTTGTTAATTGTTGATTAATATCCTCAGAACAGCAGATTTTTTAATCATTCTATTCAAAAATATGAATTCTATTTAATGTATCCTTGCATAGGGTTATAGGTATATAATGTACAGTATAGGTATATACTGTTATTATTGTCACATGTACAGAATACAGTGAAATTCTTACTTGCATGTGCCGTTCAATATGTAACTCATTACCACTCTCTGGGGTATTACTACTTTACCCTAAAATGACATAAAAAATCTTAGAGCACACGAATCACAGCAACTGGCAACCATCAGTCTCGGTAATGCCACTGATAATCATAAAAACTTCATCACCTCTATTTACTATTTACATTAAAATTTAACCCCTTTGACCTTTCTTCATATGGTTTTCTTATTAAGCTTTCAGTAGTAGGCACAGTTATAATAAAGACGATGCACTAAGCAAGCACGATCATATAATTGGCTAGAATAAAAGGAGCCAAAGTAAATATGGCAGGTCATGTTAATTAAAACTAATGTTAATTGTAAAAGTACAGTACCACAATTACAAAATTAGTTTGTAATCTTTTTTTATTCATCTAATCAGTTTTCATCAAGGTTATTGTTTGAAAATGAAAGCAGACATTTACTCCCATTCCCTACCCACAGCACTCATTACCAAAAAACCCTATTTAATATTCCTAAGCCAACTGTCAATACCACACTTTGAAGTTTTGGAAACACAGGTAAAACATTATATGATAAGAAAGGTCTGGAAGAAACAAAAAATAAATATTGCTCATACTTTTCTCTCTCTCTCTCTCTCTCTCTCTCTCTATATATATATATATATATATACAGTATAAATATATAGAGAGAGAGATTGAGAGAGAGTATATATATATATCTCTGTATATGTGTAAATATATATATATATTGTCACGCATGCGCGAGTAGGAGGCCGCGGACTGATTCGAACGCACCTGGGAACATATTCGCCGGCAGGGAATGGCGGGGTACTAACTTTCTCCCTCTGCTTTCTCATAGGAAAAGGACCTCCCTCCCTCATAGCGGGTTTTGACGCAGTGCGGCACTTCCGCCCTTCCTCCGCCATCTTGCCCTGACGTCACCAATCCCAGCCTCCCTCACGGTCCTTCCCAGCATTCCTCCACTTCCGGTTCCTCCCCAATAAAATGGCCGCGGACGCCATGGTTTGGCGTCGCGTTATGAATGATTTTTTGTTTGTAATTTTGACCTGAAAACTAATATAATTTCTGCACAATATACGGGGCTGGCGGACCCCAAAACTTTATGCTGTCTCCTCTTGCATATTTTACTATATATATATATATATATATATATATATATATATATATATATATATATATATATATATATATATACATACATACATATACAGTGGTACCTCGGTATACATCCTAATCTGTTCCAGATTAATACCAAACAGGACGTATACCAAACAAATTTTTCTCATAAGAAATAAAGGGAAAATGATTAATCCATTCCCATGAAAAGAAATCCTATTGTTATTGGCATATTATACATTGATGGGGTTTTATATAATAATTTAAACACTGCTTAATATTAAAATACATAAATACAAAAGCAATTAGATGAAATAAATGAAAATGTAACCTCACTTTACTTTTTAATAACGTCTTTGTTTTTCACAATCGTAGATACTGTCGTTCTCGGCATATGGTATGTAGCAGCCATGTCCCGGGTTACGCATGCCACCTTCATACTTTTTAAGAATCAATTCAAATTTACGTGAAAAAACAGAGCGGGTTGTTCACTGAATGCTAACAACTGGCGTACTGACGCTCATGGGCAGTCGTGGCTTAGTCTCGAGAGAGATAAACAAGGGTAGCACGCGGTGTTCTAGCACGTGAGTCATATTCCAAAGAAAGTTCATATACCAGGCAAAATTTTTCGCATACAAACAGGACATATACCAAGTTGGACTTATTCCAAAGCGGATGTATACCGAGGTAACACTGTATATATATAGATATATTCCCCATCCTCCCACATGGCTTCATAGGAGATGGAGTCTTCCACAGCCTGGTTGGGAGCTGGGGTGGCCGCTAGGAGGTGCTGCCTGGAATCAACAGCCCAGCTGGATGAGTCTTCAGCCCCACCCGGAAGGGCAATTGGGACCAGGTGGTCAAGCACCTGGAACGCTTCCGGGTGGGCTATAAAAGGGGCCAGCCAACACCCCTCGGGAGCCAGAGTCGGGAGGAGGAGGAATAAGCTTGAGGAGGAGTGGTGGCAAAAATGTGGGTCTTGTTGTGCTTTGGGGCTGTGTATTGCCTGTGGGGTTCACGGGGAAGACGTGCCCCATAGGTGAAGAAAATAATCCTGTCCCTAAGCTCTGCAGACTCCTCCTTTGGCCTCATGGGACCTTATATAGACAGCTGTGAGCCTTTCCTATTTATGCCTAATATTTTTTATTGTCCACAGGTGAACTCCAAGCAAGACAGGGAAACATATTAGTGATTATCAATAGAATGGGATTTAAGTGTAATAGCAAATTGTCTGAATACCTGAGTCAATGTGATATTTCAGTTTTTTTATTTTTCATAACTTTGCAAAAATTAATTTTAACAATTTTAGCATAAGGCAGCAACATAGGAAAGTGTGAAAAAAAGTGAAGGGTTCAGAATGCTTTCAGAATCCAGTGCAAGTATTATTAATTATGATGGCTAAGTCCAAGTGAATGAGATTAAATAATGACAAGTGGCATTACTGCACTCATACATTCACATGTGGTGATGACTTCCATGGAAATAATGCTTTGATACAGGGAGTCCAATAGGTAAGGCACTTTCCTTGTATAAACTGAAATATCTGTGGGAGTTAAATGACCATTGATCTAAAGGCTGTACTAAGTTGTGAATGTCACATAGCAAGACACAAAGGAGACAGACTAGAAAAATGGAGCTGTCCTAGAATATATAAATGAAAATGATATGTGATTACTAAGAAAGGAAATGGAACAGAACAGACCACAGAAAAGTCCATCTTTTAGCTCTTCTTATGAGTGAGCTATCATATGTGAGTGATTGAATTTGCTTTAGCAGATGCCTGATTTGCCAAGAAATAAGTCAACTGCCCAGACTGATAGAGAAAAAGGGTTGAAAAAGGAGTCTGTAGCTGAATCAGGCCTTATGGGTAAACAGAGGTGTTAATTGGAAATGCCTGTGTAAAAGAACTTTAGAATGTACTTATATATATACTCCATAGACATCCAAAGCAGAAGGGAGCTGGGATAAAAAACAGGTGAGAGTAAGATTAAATCACAAAAGTGAATCCTTGAAAATGCCATTAACAATATCCCCATGCCGATATCAGGATAAATAAGTAAAAGGATGGCCTCAACGTATGACTGAACATTGTATTAAAAATGGGAAAATGATTTTAAAAGTTTATTGTGAATGCAGTTTACCTTTCCACAAGGTGCCATAGCAGTAGTAGTACAACCAATTGGACATAGAGGGCATTTACAGGCAGTGTTAATTTTGTTGATAAAAACTAAGATGAATAATACTTGTCAATTACATTTTTTCTGTGTTGAAAACACAAAATAAAAATGCACCTTTAATGATGGAAACAAAGACAATTTTTTTTTTAAATAATAGTCGACGAAATAAACAAAACAAAAATGTTACAAACAGAGAACTGGACGATGAATGATGTGAACCTTTTTGCACATCTCTGTCAAACATGACAAGGTCCGCCAACAATTCAAAAGCATGAATGCAGTGGTGCAATTTAAAAAAGTTTGTATGCATGCTTGTAATTGGATAAAACTAGTTTTTGGCGCCATAAGGAAATCATCATGTCAGCCAGAATCCTGCTACACTCCTCTTCGTCATGTGGGCCAACGTGATTCTCAGGCGACAAAAGTGGTCACACATCTGGACCAACTTTAATTACAATGTAAGCCATGTGGAATGAAGCTCACAGGAAAGAACACCACAAACCTGAAAGGTTTCTAGAGGCACGCCATCCAGAGATTCACGCCAAGGTATGTAACGTTATCTGTGTGGCGACTTGCCCAATGCCAATACTGTTACTTCCACCTCTCATTCACCCTGCTAATACTAATACGTCAAATGTGAATGAGAAAAATGTGCTTATTATTGGAATAAATACAATAAAAAGGCCAGCACACAGACACGCAAAGGATTTTGTCATTGCCAGTTTTATCCCTTTATGAGTTGCTTAAGAAACAGATTAATGCAGCTTTGAAAACACAATCAGATGCACTCAGCCTCAGATGTAAGTTGGTACTGTTTAGCTTGTAGTGTCACATATTTGTTACAGCAGATGATATGATGGGGGGATTAATGGCTTTTAATACAGTGTCCTACACAGTCCCGATGAAGGAACAGAAGCTTCACCTTCGTTATTTGATTGTAATGAGCACATCTACACTTGTTTGTCTGCGCATAAATCCATTTTGTAACTGGTAGATACAGTTCAGGGTTGTATGCGACACCACCTTACACGCATCCACATACACATACGAGCACAGTGGCAGTGACGACAACAGTCATAGCAATTAGAAATCAAGTCAAGTTTCAATCAAAGTGGATTTTTTGCTTGGCTACATCACCGATGTAATGAGCTGCTCCATTTGTTGACACTAGCATAAAAAGTATTTAGGATTTCAGTGCTTGAAGTGCATCTCCCAATTAATACGACGTGTACCTATACAATATGGCAAAACAGTAGTGCTTTATTCCTGAATATGAATCTGCAAACACTAAATTTATTACAATAGCAAATGTTGCAAACCTAATAGTGGGATACTCTGACAAACCAGATTTTAAAAATATTTAATTACAAAAACAGTTTTTAAGGGTTTGTTTAAATGTAAATTACCTACATTATTCTTAATTCTGTAATTCAACAGTACAGGTATAACAATGCTTGCATTTTTATTTTAAGTGTTATTTTAATTAGTGTTTTTCAGTTGCCGGAGAAAAACTATTCGAGAACAAATTTAAAATGTGCACATAGTCAGATTAATCCCATAGTCCATGATGATCTCATTCTTTATAAACCCTATGCTGAAATTACATGTGTATTGCTTGGTCCAGCCTGTTTTTGGTAAAATCTTATAGCAGCATAACTAAACCATGTTGAAGTCCAGAAAAAAATAAAAGTTCCAAAAGAAAAATGTGTTAAGCTTAGAAAAAGCTTAAGAAGTTACTAACATTTATAACACACAAGGTGAATGAAGCAAGCCTTCTCGGCTCAATAATAAAGCCATCACTTTGGCACCTCTCTCTCAGGAGACAAAACAACACTTTCTTTTGTCTACAAATAAGTAATTTTCCTTTTATTTTCATAACCTCTTAATGATTACATACAACAAACACATATTTCTTTATCATAGCATGGCTGCCTTTGATTGAGTAGGTATTTCATATGTCTTCCTGACTGAAGTTTAAATGGTATTACTTGGATAGGTTCTTTTTATAAAATCTAATAAAAGACATCTAAGACCCTTAACTTTGTTTTTATCTACAATTGCAGTGCTGGATCCCAGAAGCTTTTTTGAGTCAAAGTTTGTATACAGCACTTTATTTACATAAAGAAAAGTAATGCAAAATATTGTTTGGAATCTGTTTTACTTATTATTTTTTATTCATTTAAGGCTGGATGGTGGTGCGGAGATAGTACTGCTACCTTGCAGAAAAAAAGACCAGGGTTCACTCCCTAGGTGCAAGTTGCATAGAGTTTGCATGTTCTCCTCGTATCTCTATGGGTTTCCTCAGGGAGCTCCAGTTTCCTACCAAAGTCCCACACATGCAGGTGAGGTGAATTGACGTTGCTAAACTGGCTCTGATCTGTGCATGACTGTGTATATGTTTTCTCCCCTACAATTGACTGGTGCTCTGTCCAGGTTGTTCCTGCCTTGTGCCTGATGATTGCTGGGAGAGGCTCAAGCTGCCTCACCACCTTGCCCTGCATAAGCAGGTTAGAAATTTGGATTGATGGATTTTATTAATTTATAAATAGAAGTACAATTCATTTTTAGTAGATAATTCAATTTCAATTGAATACAGTGGCATTGGGGTGCATACAATACAATGCAGCATCTTTAATTCAAATCCCTTGCCTTGACATCTATTTTGAAGTCAGTACTCTGGCTTCCCACCAACACCCCGACAGATGACTGCATATATGAATAATTTGTTATTTCAAGCTTTCCCTGTGCAAGAGTAGGTACGTGTGTGTGGACCCAGTAATGAATTGCTGCCATGTCTAGAGCACACACTTTTGCCTGTTTCAGAATGTAATGTAATGTTAGGTAGGTTCCTTTACAATTAGTTATTTAATAACCTATTTTGCAGTCATATTCAAATATTTTTTTTATCAAAAGAAAAAGAAGGAGAGTGCAAGATAATGAGAAAATGTATGTATAAAAGGAACAGCAGGCAATCAAAGATGACAAAATGGTTAGAAGGTTACAGTGATTTAGTGGGGTCAATGACTAATTTTAAGATTGCTGGTTGAGGATGGTATTGATGCACACTGAGTTATATGTAAAGCATTATTTTCAGTGGAAATGGAATTGCAGTTTTAATAAGGAAAGGAATTTTAGCAACAGATGTATTATAATGTTCTTTGTGTGACTTTTCATGTGATGTTTCTTATTTCTTATATAATGCAGAAAAGCAAACTTCAGTGTCCACATAGGGGATAATTACTTACAACTAATTTTTTTTCTAATCAGAGCATAGGCAAGTTTAAATCGCCTTAGCAGGTTATTCAGTGAGAAAGAGAGGGGGAGTCCAATTTTATATCCACTACTATAGACCACAATGACTGCCATAGACATTGACAGCAGATTTTATAACCAGACAAAATGGATGATGTGAGCAGGACACTGAGAATTGTGGGTGAGACTATTACTTCATCCTTCTGTGCTCATCATAGCTGGACTATCTTGTCTTGTGTCTATAAGCTAGCTGGAAGTCTGCACCATATGAATATCAAGTCTGAGCTTTTTTTTTAGCCAAACATGTTCTGTGGGAGAGGAGATATGCAGGGGAGTGTAACCTATGCTGACTGATTTTGTGGTATCCACCCTACTAGTTTTGTCATAAGTGGAAGACATGGAATAGCAGAAGAGATTAATGGATGATTATATAAAGAGGAAGATATGGATGACTAGGGAAATGATTGAGAGGAAAAAACGTATTTTAAGTGCTAAACATTTTAAGTAAGCAAGTCATAGCAACATATTTAAGCATAAGAAGTTACACTTGAAAGAAATATTTCTTAACACCAAGATGTCAGAAAAAATAATAGTAAAAAATAAAATGGAACTATCGACAAAGAAACAATAGATAGATAGATAGATAGATAGATAGATAGATAGATAGATAGATAGATAGATAGAATATCCACGTAACAAGAATTATAATAATCTTAAGTATTCTAACAAGGTACCTATACAAATATTACAAGAATTATCAGTAGGTAAATTAACAGTGTAGCTATTTACTAAGTGTAACGTGATTAGAACTGTACATACTTATAAGATACAATTTGACAGTACAGAATGTCAATCATTGGCACATAACACCATTGTCTGTTAAGATGTTTGCTAAAACAGCTTAGTAGCATTTAGCACAAAGGGAGCAATACCACCTTGACTGATGGACGACTTATTATAGAGCCTGAACGCTGTGGGTTGAAATGACCTTATATTGCGCTCCTTGGAGCAACTCAGTTGTCTCAGCATGTTACTAAATGTGCTCCTCGGTTTACTGAAGATCTCATACAGGCCACAATTTACTTGTGGCTAGTACCTTGTATCCAATGCCAATGTTTTTCTACACAATTCTTATACAGCATGTTCTTTAAAATATCTATACATCTATTATCTGAGCCTACATTTGCCATTAAAGGATGTAATATGAAAAAAAAGAAGAGTTGGGGAATTGCCCTGTGTAATATACACAAAATTGGGTCAACATTTGATGAAAAAAACAAAACATCTGACAGAATACAGAGGTGGAATGATCGTTTATATACAAAATGGCTGCAGGAAATGAGTTGTGAGGAAATTACAATGAAACCGGAAGTGAAGTCATCAGAGATGGACCAGAAGTGATGTCATCTTGATGAGCCAGAAGTGATGCCATCAGAGAAGGACCGAAAAAGTGACATCATCCTGAGGAGCCGGAAGTGACATCATCACAGATAGAGTTGTCTGGAGGGAGCCATTTTCTGCTACCGATAGTGTTATCGGTGAATGAATGTTTTTATTGTTTATCTTCTTTTGTTCTGTAAAGACAGAGAGAGAGGAATCAGTACCCCAAATCAACCCCTTATCTTGTATTATATCACTCAACTCAGGGCTTGTTGGTTGCTTCCTAAGTGTACGTGTGTGACAAGGACTAGTGATACAACAACAACAACATTTATTTATATAGCACATTTTCATACAAAATGTAGCTCAAAGTGATTTACATAATGAATAAAGGAAAAAATAAAAGACAGAATAAGAAATTAAAATAAGAAAACATTAGTTAACATAGAAAAGGAGCAAGTTCCGATGGCCAGGGTGGACAGGAAAAAAAAAAAAAAACTCTAGATGGCTGGAGAAAAAAATAAAATCTGCAGGGGTTCCTGGCCACGGGACCGCCCAGTCCCCTCTGGGCATTCTACCTAACATAAATAAAATAGTCCTCGTTGTATTTAGGGTTCTCACGGAGTCACTTGATGTTGATGGTCATACAGACTTCTGGCTTTTAATCCATTCATGATTGTTGGAACATCACGGTGCTTTGAGTAGATGGTGGTGGCACAAGCCATCACCAAAAGGACACCGGAAAAGGAAGCAGAAGAGAGAGTAGGGGTTAGTACGGATTTTAGAGCCACCATGAATAGTTATTATAATGAGTTGGCTATACAGAGTATCAGGATTTTAATTACAGTGAAGTTATGAGAGCGCCATATTAAAGTAATGTGTTTTCAGCAGTTTTTTAAAGAGCTCCACTATATTAGCCTGGTGAATTCCAATTGGCAGGCTATTCCTGATTTTAGGTGCATAACAGCAGAAGGCCGCCTCACCACTTCTTTTAAGTTTTGCTCTTGGAATTCTAAGCAGACACTCATTTGAGGATCTAGGGTTACGATTTGGAATATAAGGCGTCAGACAATCCGATATACTGTATGAGATGGGGCGAGATTATTTAAGGCTTTATAAACCATAAGCAGAATTTTAAAGTCAGTCCTGAATGACACAGGTAACCAGTGTAGTGACATCAAAACTGGAGAGATGTGCTCAGATTTTCTTTGTCTAGTTAGGATTCTAGCAGCTGCATTCTGCACTCTGCCCTAATAGCCAGAACCAACCATTGATTGAATACCACACATTGCACATCTGTGAGTCATGAAAGGAATCCAGAATGCCTGATTCAAGCACTACATGCACAAGAGAACGTCACACCAGACGGGATTTGAGCCCAGGACCTGTAAAGTAGCTGTGCAAACCACAGTGCCACAAACTTTAAAAACACAAAAAAAAGTATGTTTTAGTTAGCGCATAATTGAATTAGGTATGTTTACATAGATCTTATTTTTAGTATACTCTTCCAAACCTAATAAAAATTCAGATAAATTATGCTCCCTTTGTTACACTCTCTTCAGAGTGAAAATTGTTTACCTCATAAATTTTGCATGGAATTTTAAATTAATGTATATATTATGTGTCTAATTCTGTATAAACAATATACAAAAACAATGAAAAATAATCTAGTCATGCTAGGGTTTTTACTAATTGAATACAAGAGAAATGGAAATTTCAGTTTCATTACAGGGTATGGCTTTTTAGAGTATTTAATAAACACATTTACGGTAATAAACAAGCATACTGTCTTTTCAGTCTAATCCATTAAAATACAATGCAAGGTTATGGCATTTTACATTACACAATACCATTTTGAATATCTGTACTCCGGTTAAACATGAGTCACCTACACAGGCATGCAAATAAGACACATATAAAATCCAAGTATATCACTATTATTACTGTTAATAAATTACTTTAACTGCGCTAGTGACTTAAAGGGGCTGATGAAGGTGAACCCAACCAAATGACACCAGAGAGACTACTGTATCAGATAGCACTTGCTTCAAAAAAGTGCTACTTACTAGTGTTTGACATGAAGAAAATATATTAATTAGAATAAAAAGAACAGTTTCATAAAGGAATCTTGTGATGCAAAATTATTAGAGTAGTGCAAGTAGGCACTTACCATTTCTTACTAATGTAAAATTGCCAGAATTGTGTTTATGTTACCATTGGATAATTTAGAGATCTTACATATTTTCATTTTTGAATTGCATCATTGAGAACAAATCAATGAGGATAGTGGTGCATTGGAAACATTTTAATTTTATTGCGTGATGGAAATTGTTCAGGAATATTTTTTTGATGCAAATAGGCTGGGCAGGCTCAGACAAACAGTTTCTCAGATTTAATCAGCATCTAGATTCACATACCCACAATCTACAGTTAGAGCTGAAACTTATATTTCAGTATAAAGTTTTGTTACACCTGCCTGCAACATATACACACAGTCTTTACTGGTCTGGCTTTCAATATCTAAAAAGCAAAAGGTGAAAACACACATTTTGACACGTTTATACATTTTCAATTTGTTTGCTTTATCAGAATCAACAAGTCTTGTTGCACACATGATACACAATAGAAAGTATAGTAATAGTGCTGAATGTCCATTATTTGTGATGTGAAGAGCCATCATCATCACTGCATTCTTTTCAATAAGGCAGGAAGAAAGCAATGGCTTTCTCCAGGTCTTTTTGTCCAAGACTCTTAAGATGATACTCATGTGCGAGTCACTTTCTATTATATTTTAAGAATATTGTTCATCAATGCCCTTTCAGCTTCTTTACTTTTAAATAAGCCCTGGAGTGAGCTACATTTCTAATCTCAAAACATGCCTGAGACATTTCTCTCTCTTTTCTTTTTTTTAGGTTTAGAATAATTTTAAAAGCATTGTATCTACCTGTACAGTGTACAAGGCAAATCAGTTTGTTTTGTAGTCTTACCACTTCACTTTGTTTTGTCCAAGTTTCTCCACATTTCACTTTCTTCCCATTATATGTGAATTAAAATAATTAAACATTTGAACTACTTGTAACTTTTATCTCTTCAAATACTAGCCTTTTGCTTTAACTAGGAAAAAAATAATATTTTTGAAAAACATGGAAATTACTGAAAGCCATTTTCAAGAATAGAGTGACAGAATTACCTTTGTGGTAGCCGGCCCAGACACAGACAGGCGGACACGTTCATGTCACCCAACACACATTTAATAGGCATACTACTATTTACAAGTGCAGCACAAAAACCCCAAAGTCCCTAAAAGTCCTGGCCACAACACAATAATGCCTCACTTCTTCAGGCCGACTCCTAGCCTCCTCCAAGACCTCATCTTCCTCACTCCTGACTCCAGTCATCTCATGAAGGGAGGCGGCCCCTTTTATAAGCACCCGGATGTGCTCCAGGTGTGTTCCGGCAATCTCCCACCAACGCACCCCAGTGTGGCGGAAGTGCCGGCTGCATCCCCGGAAGCACTCCGGGTGTCCCTGCTTATCTTCCCCCTGGGCGCCCCTGGCTGTGACCACAGGCCCCTACAGGATTGAGCTTCAAAGCCCTGTACCTGTGGTCCCCATAGCAACCAGGGTGGTCACCCCCACCTGGTCTGAGGTGAGCGTACGCCCTCTTCCGGTCCACCAAGGCGTCCTGGCTGGGTCACCCCACCAGCCATCTGCCACAGTGCCCCACCGCCAGCGAAGAACCGTCGGGCGGAGTGGCTCATCCCACAAGGGCAACTCATCCCTGAAGTGGGTCCTACTACTTGCCAGGGTCCAATCCAGCACCCTAGAACTTGCTTCTTCGGCACCCTCTCCGAGGTCTTCACGCCCCTGCGGTTGGAGCTATTCGCACCCTTGTAGCCCCCGCCAGCTGTGGCAGCACCGCATCGCCAGCGAAGAGCCATCTGGCCAGGCGGCCCATACCGTGAGGGCAGGTCCCCGACGAAGCGGGTCCTACTGCACATCCGGGTCCGGTCCTGTAAGACAAAGAGACACATGGGCAGAGCCACTGCCTGGACACCCTCTCCTGGTATCCCTCTGTGCCCTGCACTGGCAGTGCTCCCCCCACCGACCGGCACCCCGCGACTTGCCTTTTCGGCACCCCGTCCACGGGTTCTGTGTCCCTCCAGTTGTCACAACAGACAGGACCGCCTGCACTTATGTTCTCTCCACTGACGTCCTGGTTTTCCTCTACCTAACGTCCTCCCTTATCGGAGGAACCGGGTCTTCACCCCCACCCGGAACTGCAACTGGAAACAGGTGATCAAGCACCTGGAGCACTTCCGGGTGGGCTATAAAAGGGGCCAGCAACTACCACTCAGTGACCAGAGTCGGGAGGAGGAGGACAAAGCTAGATGGGAGGAGTGGTGATGCCAGAAGGGAGTGTGTTTTTGTGCTTGTGCTATTTTGGACTGTGTTTTGCCTGTGGGGTTCACGGTGAAGACGTGCCCCACAGGTGAATAAAATAAAAGTCTTTGTGTGTTTTTAAACGTGCCTCGGTGTGAGTGTGTGTCGGGTCGGGCACAATATAGTGCCTTTCTTACAATATATATATTGTCAAAAACTCCAATCTGAGTCATAGCAAGGTCTGTGGCAGCCACCTGTACATTTGGTATCCTGGAGGCAAAGTTGCAAAAAAGTAAACAGCACTGATGTACACAAAACCGAGTCCAAAATAGAACTGAGGGAATAGGGAAAAGGTGGAGGCTTTTAAAAGGGAAGACAGGAAGTGAGGTCAAAGGGGTCCAGCTCAAAAAGGTCTTTAACCATAGGCTCGAGCCCGGACGTGACATCACAGGTACTGTAGCTGGCAAGGTCTTCTTCCATAGGCTCGGACCCAGAAGTGATGTCAAGAGGGCCAGGTGGGATCTCCTGTGAATGGTCTGCAGGAAAGGGATAAAAAGAGTCAGTACACTCTGCCACATCCCGGAATTGCCCTTACTCAAGCCCTTTAGCTGCCTCCCATGCACACATGTGTGACAAGGCCCCCCTCCCTTCAGCCCAGACCCATTGGGTCGGGTAACCCTAACTGAGAGGTTGTGAACCTGAGAAACAGTATCGGCGTGGCGAGTAGAGAGCCCCGACAATGAACGAGCGAAAACTTGTACGGCTGGTGATCAAGAAACTACCGGGTGACCCACGGATTCGACTCCTTGTGCAGGCCATCCACTGTAAAGGTGCATGGTCTGTGACAAGGGTGAATTCCTAGCCCAACAGGTAGTACCTCAGCTAAGTAATCGTCCATTTAATCGCTAAAGCCTCCCTCTCCACCAGCGCATACCTGGTCTCCCGGTCCAACAGTTTCTGGCTCAGGAACATGATGGGGTGTTCCACACTGTCGACGTTTTGGTTCCAAGGCCTGTGTCCGAAGCATCCGTCTGGAGGATGAAAGGTCTCGTCTGTTATGGGAGAAGGATGTCTGAAGCAGAGCTCTGTTAACAGCGGCTTTATTATCCCAAGGTATCCTGTACTTACCCAACCCGAGGAGTTTCTATTACAGTATATAATTATGAGTAACAAGAAAGGCAGTCAGACAGAAATGGAAAAGAACCTAAAACTACACCCAAGTCTAGACAGACATCAAGCCCAAGAGCAAGGTAGGCCTTTCAGAGACTGACCTGGAACAGGCAGGCAAAAGCACAGACTTTCCAGGATCCCACTCCACTGCAACATTTCCAGTCTAGAGCAAAAATGGGAGTGAAGGTGCAAGTGATGCAGGTCACGATAGTTCGCCAATTCCAGAAGATCACTTGAAACTAGAGATGGCCTTGCAGTCTGTGCATTCCTCTACTCCTTGCGAGCCAGAAGTATTGGCTGTAGCTGGGGTTGCCACTTCACCCACAGAGCACGAAAGCCAAAATGATTTGTCTGAATTGAAGGAAATGATCACAACATTGGCCACGGCCACGAGTGAGCTCAAGAAAGACATTCAGAAAAATATTAAGACAGAAATAAATGGCTTGCTCAAGACAAACGGGAAGACAAATGAGAAGCTGCGGCTGGAGCTGCAAATGACGTGGCAGGAATATAAAGACTTGGAAAAAATTATATACAACTAGCCAACCCGCGGCGTACCATACGCCGCATAATCAGGCCAGTTTTTTAATGATTTTTAAGCAGAGGGAGAAAATTAACATTTGAAAAATTGGTAATGTAATAAATCAGCAAGAAAAGCAACAATGCACGGAACGAAGCAACACACAATCATCCGTGACTGAAAACTTGCCAGACGGAGGGATGGGGGTGCACGGCGTGGAGTGTGGAACGGGAGGAAAGGAGAATGACATCCATTCAGCTCCGTCCGTCATGCTAGTCTGCTGATTTCTTGTTCAGTATGCACTGCCCACCTCCAACTTGTCACTAGAGTCGCCGTCTTTACATAGTCCAGATGTACCTGTGAGTGACGTAGACTTTTCATTGCTCTGTGCGGTTTTGGCTGCTGTTCTATATATAATCCACCAAGACACCCGACCACGGTAGTAGCGAGGTGGGAGGGGGGTGTGTACAAAGGGTTGGGACGCAACCAGTGGGAGCCTCACTTAGTGTGAATTCCACGGTTTGCAGCCCGAATGGGGTTCAACGGCTTACCCACGCCGGGTAGACACACACTCAATGTCATGCATAACTATTTATTGAATGCTAAACACTTCTGGAAAGACACGGTTGTCTAAAACAGTTGCTGTGAGAATACAACAGAAAGCGAATAAAAAGATGGAACTGTAGACTTTTCATTGCTCTGTGCGGTTTTGGCTGCCTTTATATATATAATCCAACCATGCCACCTGATCACGGTAGTAGCGAGGGGGGTGTGAACAAAGTGCAGGAGCATCTAAGAAGACGCATGTTTGTCGCGGATGCAAATTGCTGCATGTAGCGTGTAAAACAGTTTGCTATGGTGCACGCAGTCGTGTGTCATAACCGAATACTCGGTTTTTAAAGACTGCCTACTTCATTGTGTTTTAACCTCAGTTATAAAGGATTTTTTTAAGGATCCCATGGGATACCCCTCGCAAACCATTTCACACGCTGCATATGGCGATTCACCTCCGCGAGAAACATGCCTCTATGAACAGTCAACGTAACTCGGAGGTGCATGACATGCACATGACATTAACCTGACCTGCACTGCTTGTGGCCTCTACGACAGACGAATATAAATGACGCCATTTTTTCTGTGTCGTCGCGTCTGAGTTGGTGGGCGTGGCCCTGCGAGTTGTCGTCGTATCCAATGGTCTTGGAGTTGGTGGGCGTGGCTCTTTCCTGCGTGCGCCATAGGTGTCTCACTTGTCGGCGGCTTAGTGAATCCATGCCCCTTCCGGAATGCTTTCCATGGTTGTCTTGCCTTAGTGAATTATATATATAGATTGTTTTGATGCAGTCTTTAAAGATATGCTGAGAAAAATTGAGGAACACATTCAGGAAAATGCGTCTAAACTGAGAGAACTTGCCAATCAGCTGGAAGATGTTAAGCAGACATTCACGGCTTGAATTGAAACAGTGGAACATTTGGCATCTAACGCCAATTAAAAAGCTACAGCTGCGAATTCCGAATGCAAAAAACTCAGAGACAGACTTGCAGCTCTGGAAGATGGATGCAGAAGGAATATTAGAATCAAAGGTCTACCTAAGAATCATGAAAGTCCAAACCCAGTGAAATTCATAGCTGAACTTTTCTTAAAAAAAATTTGACTTTAAATCAGATACATAGATAGCGGCAGCTTATTGCATATGTGGATCAAATACCTCTAAACCTAGGTCTTTAATTGTCCGCTTTGAGAGATTACAATTTAAGCTTAATGTAATGGCACTTCTCAGACAGAAACAAGATTATATTTGAAAATAACCACATTCGTATTTTCCCTGATTTCTCACCCTCAACAGCTGCTAAATGGCAGCTTTTTACAACATTAAACAGCAGATATGGAAACTCGACATCAGAAACCGCCTCTTGTATCCTGCCAAACTGAAAGTGGACATTCAAGACAAATATCACATCTTCTACTCCATGTAGGAAGCAGAAAAGGAATCAAAAAAGCTGATCTCATGGCTTTTTTGAAATATGATAGTGATTTACATCCTGTCATGGTATGGCAAGATATTACCTACTGTCTGATCCGCTTGCACCAATACGGGTACCATAATTATACATCATTTTCTCTTCTTGGACACTTTTTGTTTATGTTTTAATTGCAATTATAGGCATATGTGTGGAAGAAATTCAAGTAGTTGTATTTTTGTTTTTAATTATTCTAAAGGAGACTGTTTAACATCTTACCCTTGGTTTATTGTTATTTTTATTATTGCACTAGCAAAATACCCGCGCTTCGCAGCGGAGAAGTAGTGTGTTGAAGAAGTAATGAAAAAGAAAAGGAAACATTTTAATAACGTAACATGATTGACAATGTAATTGTTTTGTCATTGTGATGAGTGTTGCTGGCATATATATATATACACACACACACACAAATATATATATATATATATACACACACACACACAAATATATGTACATATACACACATATATACACATATACATACTGTAAATATACATATATACATATACACATATACATACATATAGACATATATACACATATATACATTGTGAAGGATTGCCGGCTTTCCATGCCGGTCCGCACCCCCAGGCCGCCAGGAGGAGCTCTCCCGACAGCAGGATCATGCCCCGAGGTCCAGCAGGGCATTATGGACCTTGTAGTATTTTTACACAACCCTGCTGGATACCTTGGGGGCCATCAGGAGTCGCTGTGGGGGGGCTTATGGGCTCTTTCATGCCCTATGACCCGGGAGTACGTCATGGTCACGTGACAGGAACTAACAACGTGCTCCCGGGTTAAAGTAAAAGACTGATTGCCCTGACCCGGAAGGAGTAAGGAACTATGGACTGTCGGGACAGGAATACCTCCGGGTCAGGGGCTATAAAAGGACGGTGCCTCAGTCCAGACACTGAGCTGAGCTGGGAGGTAGAGGAGCAAGTTTCTGGGCGAGGAGGAGAGTTTATTGTGTGTTACTTAGAGTATTGGTTTATGAGTAGTGTGGAGGGTGCTTGGTGCACATTGTTATTAAACAATAAAGGGTCGTGGACTTTTACCTGGTGTCTGGAGTCATCCCTGAGGGTTCAAGGGTGCACTACTGCCCCCTACTGCCACACTGGCGTAGCCGGCAGGATTCTCTGGCCGTCTGTTGGCAGAGGACCTGCATTAAAAACAAATTTTGTGTGGGCAGACAACCCTCGGGGGATTCCCCATCTTTTCACGGAGGTGCAAACACCACCCGCTACCGAGAAAGCTGCAACTGTGCGCGCCATCCCGTTCTGCAGGACCATGGGCAAGAAGACCGGGAAAAAGAAGGTCAGTCCCAGCTGGCTGCAGGGCCTGACGGACGCCGAGAGGTCCTGGACCTACCTGACCGGGAGCGAAGAGGACCGAGAGCTAATTCGGGCCGAGTTAGCCCGGGTAGCGCGTCAGTCGGGACACGGACCGCTGTCGAGCGCCTCGGACTCCCTAGATAGTCCGGGGTTCCGCCATACACTATGGAGGGAGCTGCAGGTAAAGCGTCCGGCGTGTCGGATTTATTTTTATCATGTTTTACAGACGCTCACCAAGAGAATCGCAGCGGCGTCTCGGATGACTGCCTCATGCTCCAGGCAAAATGGCCGCGGACGGCTAGCGAAGGCTGCCCACGAGGACAACAGACTGGTCACCCGCGGTGCATGTCGGGAAGGTGAAGGACACTCGGAGTCCTCCGACGAGGTCGTTCGTTCCCTGACGAGTCCGAGCCTCCTGGAAGGGGAGGGGAAGGCGTGCAAAGCAGCGCCGAAACAAACGGCAATCGACAAGGAGGGACGGGTTGTGGCTGAAGGGTCTGCAATTGGGAAAGAAAAGGCAGATCGCAGCCGGCTCGTAGAAGCCAGCCGTCCCTCTAAGAACTCCAAAGCCCAGGAGCCTTTGCGCGACCCAGCTGAACACGTGCCAGGAGGGGCGTGCTCATTGGTTCCCGGTCGGAGGGTAAGCGAAATGCGGAAGCGCAAACAACTCCGGCCGTAAACATTAACTCTGTGGACTTATGGAGGCTCGAGGAATACCTCGCCCCTTCGCCGTTCTTACAGGATTTACAACAGCTGAAGGAGCGTGTGGAGGACTTGGGAGCGACGGCCGCAACCCCGTTAAAGGCTCTGCAGGACTACGTGCAGCGGCTGAGTTGGGAAGCTCCAGAGATGATCGATGCGGGAGTACAGGTGAGTTCGCCCCGCGTCGTAGAGTGTAAGGGAACACAGTGCGATCGGGCACCGCAGATGATGAGTAGCGGTTGTCAAAGCACCGTGTGCCCGACAAGAGACGGGAGCACGATAACTGAGTGGTTGGGGAGCGAAGCAAACAGCCCGGGGCATGCGTTTGGCGTGGCTTTCCGGGGCTGTGCAACTCTCCAGGACCCGATCGGTCTGGCGTGCAGGGTAGCGCCGGTGATAGGGCGCCGGCGAGCGCCGCTTCGTGCCGGTGCAGCTGGATGGTGCTGTACATCGGGACGAGTCGGTACTAATGACGCCGGAACCTAATATGCGTAGGACAACGGGTGTGCAGACAGCAAAGAGGCTCTCTTCTTTCCATAGAGAGCCTCAAGCTGAGCACAAGCCCCAGATGAAACGGGAGGTCCCCAAACCAAAGCGTGGGTCTCCTGACATATCGGAGAGAGGGCTAAAGGGCAGCAAAGCGGCCATAAACCCTTCCTTGGCGGAGAAAGGGGCGGAGGTGACGCTGACGAAATTCCCAAGGTGTTTCTGGTCTCGCAGAGGGAGACACCCAGGGGGACATCGTCGGTGTTACAACTGCCATCGGCTGGGCCACGAGTGGCGAGACTGTGCCCGAAGGACGGGGGAGCGGGCGCATAAAGGATACACCGTTCCCCCAAGGTTCGCCGGGAGACATGGACATCGCAGCCAGGGTCCGGCTGACGCGTCCTCTTGGAGGAGGACATCCCTCGGGGCCAGACGCTCCGCCCCAGTTGTCGTCGCTGAGGGGAAATGTGAAGGATTGCCGGCTTTCCATGCCGGTCCGCACCCCCAGGCCGCCAGGAGGAGCTCTCCCGACAGCAGGATCATGCCCGAGGTCCAGCAGGGCATTATGGACCTTGTAGTATTTTACACAACCCTGCTGGATACCTTGGGGGCCATCAGGAGTCGCTGTGGGGGGGCTTATGGGCTCTTTCATGCCCTATGACCCGGGAGTACGTCATGGTCACGTGACAGGAACTAACAACGTGCTCCCGGGTTAAAGTAAAAGACTGATTGCCCTGACCCGGAAGGAGTAAGGAACTATGGACTGTCGGGACAGGAATACCTCCGGGTCAGGGGCTATAAAAGGACGGTGCCTCAGTCCAGACACTGAGCTGAGCTGGGAGGTAGAGGAGCAAGTGTCTGGGCGAGGAGGAGAGTTTATTGTGTGTTACTTAGAGTATTGGTTTATGAGTAGTGTGGAGGGTGCTTGGTGCACATTGTTATTAAACAATAAAGGGTCGTGGACTTTTACCTGGTGTCTGGAGTCATCCCTGAGGGTTCAAGGGTGCACTACTGCCCCCTACTGCCACAACATATATACACATATACACACATATATAATATATATACACATATTCACATATATACACATATTCAGATATATATACACATATATACACACACATACATCCACATATATATACATACAGTATATACATGTACATCCACATATATACATATATACATATACATATACACACATATGAATATATATTTGTGTGTGTGTGTATATATATATATATATTCTTAGCACAAGCACAGCTCAGAAGCTTCGATGCATGTGCTAAATAACGCGTAAAAAAAAATTACGCATTTAGTCACACTTTGCATTCCAAGCAAAGGGGAACTTTTGTCAATGCATGATTTCCTGGTACATCGATTACATTGATGCACACATCAGAGCTACAAAAATGGAGTCTGAAGAAAGCGCGTTGCTAGGACTGATCGGAGGCAAATTTCAAAAAGGAGTTTGCATACCACCGACGCACTTCAACCTAACGGTACCATCTAAATGCAAAACATGTTACAGCGAGCACAGAAACTATGTATGATGTTAGCACTACCAGTACGAGTTCGAGTACCAACAAAAGGTGTCGGCAGCCCAAACCTGATGAAATGACTAGCTTCAGGACCAAAACTCGTAAGTCAACATTGGTCAAACTTACAAATTCTCTCACAAAATGGATTACTTTGGACTGTAGACCACTAACAGTGGTGGAAGATGGGGGGTTGGAAAATGTGCTACAGTTAGCGTCAGGTTATCCAACTTTCCAACTCCCGTGCAGAAAGACTATTTTAAGTAAAATTCAACAGCTTTATGACACTGAAAGGCAAGCAAATTTAGATGCATTACAGAAAGCGGACTTTGTGGCTCTTACTGGGGCTCATTGGACTTCCGTGACCGTTAGTAATTTTAATTACATCTAATTACAGAATGTTCAATGATCACACTGTTTTAGCCTAATGTACTAAATGATTTTGGCTAAGGTTACTCGGAGTTTAAAGGTGAAGCTGGTCAAATTACCTTTTATGTTTCTGCCTTATTTTTTAAGAAGAAAAACTGCACTTTATGTTGAAATTTTAAAGTACTTAGAATACCACTTTATTTTTAAGTCTGCCCAGTTTTAGCCAGGGATGATATTTTTGTTTCTGTTTTGAACTGAAATGCAGTTTAAATGCTTTTTTTTTCCAGAAATTAAAAGACCTTGAGTTTACAATATTCATGTCCATGTCTATTATTTGATTCTGTCCCCCCACTAAAACCCTTTTAAATTAAAAAAAAATTTGCACTTTGGGACAAATTTTCTTTTGTGATTACATGCGATTAATCAAGATTAATTAATTACAAACCCTCTAATTAATTAGATTCATTTTTCGAGTCCCACCCCTAATATATATATATGTAGATATGTATATGCATATATATGTATATACTAGCAGAATACCCGCGCTTCGCAGCTGAGAAGCAGTGTGTTAAAGAAGTTATGAAAAAGAAAAGGAAAAATTTTAAAAATAACGTAACATGATTGTTAATGTAATTGTTTTGTCATTGATATGAGTGTTGTTGTCATATATATATATATATATATATATATATATATATATATATATATTGTCACGCACGCAGCAGTAGGGACCGGACGGAACTTAATACGCTCAGGAAGTAATTCGCCGGCAGAGAGTGGCGGGTACTAACCTTTCTCCTCTTATTTCCTACAGAAAAAAAGAAGCTCCGCAGCCATAAGCCTCCTTCTTCTCGCAGCATGTTACTTCCGCCCTTCTTCCGTCCACTACTCCTGACGTCATCAGTCCCATCTTCCACCACGGTTCCTTCCCAGCATTCCCCCACTTCCGGCTCCTCCTCCATAAAATGGCATTGAGAAACTGTTTTTGTTTTATTGTATATGACCTGTTTTTTTGTTGGCTGTGGCAAATACTACAGTATACGGGCCGGAAACCCCAAACCTTTATGTTGTCTCTTGCTTCGTCTTTTACAATATATATATATATATATATATATATATATATACTGTATATATATATATATATATATATATAGCAAATACCAGCTTGGCAGCGGAGAAGTAAAAAGAAAAGGAAACATTTTAATAATAACGTAACATGATTGACAATGTAATTGTTTTGTCATTGTCATGAGTGTTGCTGGCATATATATATATATATATATATATATACATACACATACATGTGTACAAATATACACACACACATATACTATGGGGTGCCAAACAGGCAAATACATTGATTTTCTGAATATATAAAGTCTGCATCAGAATATATAAAGTCACAACTTGAATATATAAAGTCAGCTTCGGTATATAAAGTCAAAACTTTTTTCTGACTACAGTGGTACCTCGGTATACGTCCTGTTTAGAGGCGAAATATTTTGCTTGGTATACGACTTTTGTTTGGAATACGACTTGTGTGCTAGAACAACACGTGTGGTATACCGGGCGCGGGCCAAGTTTTAACCTGTACAGTAATCCCTCGCTATATCACGCTTCGACTTTCGCAGCTTCACTCTATCATGGATTTTATATGAAAGCATAACTAAATATATAACGCGGATGTTTCGCTGCTTCGCGGGTTCTGCGGACAATGTGTCTTTTTACTTCATGTACATGCTTCCTCATTTGGTTTGCCCAGTTGATTTCATACAAGGGACGCTATTGGCGGATGACTGAGAAGCTAACCAATCAGAGCACGCAGTTAAGTTCTCCTGACTGAAAAGCTAACCAATCAGAACTGAATGCAGTGTTAACCAGGAAGTCTCGTCTAGCTCATTCAGCATCAACGTGTTTCGCTGTGTAAAGAGTTGTGCTCTTTTGTGTTTATCTTTGTGCATAGCCAAGCCCTTCATTATGGCTCCAAAACGATCTGCTACTGCTTCAAGTGCAAATGGAAGATGTTAACGATTGCCGAAAAGGTAAACGTTTTGGATTTGTTGAAGGCTACGATTCTTTTATTTAAAAAGTAGGAAAGGAATATAAGATCTACGGCCGCAGTGTCCTTTTAACCAGGGTGCAAAACGAGTTGTAAGTGGATGTAATAAGGAAGTAGTCTGGATGGAATCTGCTTTAGGGATTTGGATTGAAGACTGCCCGAAGAAGAACAACGGCAGTGCTACACAATCGCCTGAAGTGGCTCCTTTGGAAGAGCTGTAACGCTCTCCTTTGTTGTGCAGTAAAATTAAACTCATTTTTATCGGACAAGTCGTTTTCATTTATTTCATCTAATTGCTTTTGTATTTATGTATTTTAGTATTAAGCAGTGTTTAAATTATTTTATACAACCCCATCAATGTATAATATGCCAATCACAATAGGATTTTTTTTTCATGGGAACGAATTAATCATTTTCCCATTATTTCTTATGGGAAAAATTTGTTTGATATAAGTCCTGTTTGGTATAAGTCCAAGGATCTGGAACGGATTAAGGACGTATACCAAGGTACCACTGTATATATAAAGTCAAAACTTGAATATATAAAGTCAGCGTCGGTATATATAAAGTCAAACTTGTTTCTGAATATATAAAGTCAAAAGTTGAATATATAAAGTCAGCGCTGGAATATATAAAGTCAAAACCTGATTATATAAAGTCAACTTCGGAGTATATAAACTCATTTTTGAATATATAAAGTCAAACTCAAAATATATTGATTGAAACGACTCTGAACTGAACTAAGTTAACAAAAACGTATTCAGAAAAATAAATAAAAAAAACACTGTTCGGTTAATGTTTGAAAATGATGCATGTGCCCTGCCCAGGATTGGTTCCTGCCTTGCGCCCAGTGTTGGCTGGGATTGGCCCCAGCAGACCCCCGTGACCCTGTGGTCGGATTCAACGGGTTGGGAAATGGATGGATATTCCAGCGCTGACTTTGTATATTCCGATGCTGACTTTATATATTGAAGTTTTGACTTTATATATTCCGACGCTGACTTTATATATTCAAGTTTTGACTTGATATATTCTAGCGCTGACTTTGTATATTGAAGTTTTGACTTTATATATTCAGAAACAAGTTTTGACTTTATATATACCGACGCTGACTTTATATATTCAAGTTTTGACTTTATTTATTCCGACAGTGACTTTATATAATCAAGTTTTGACTTTATATGTTCGGGAATGACTTTATATATACAAGTTTTCACTATATATAGTTAAATTTAGTCATCATTGCATAACTTTTTCTTTACCATAGAAATTTAAAGACTAAATTCAACTTCCATTCCTACCAAAGATATTTCTGGCGACTAAATAGAACCTACTTATATCCAAATTCGAGCTATTGAGCTGTCGCCTGCCTGCCTGAATAAGTCACCCTCGCTTCGCTCTTACTTTTTTACCGTTCATTTAATCATGTCTAGTGGCGGAAAAATTATAAAATGGAAGGAGGATTGCACTGAGTATAGCTTTACCAGAACAATTATTGATGGCGAGTCGATTATTCATAAAGCTTCAATTGGTGATCTGTTTTTCTGTGTTAACCTCATATTTTTTCATACTTCTTCTCAAACCAAGTGGGTGCGAAGGTAAAATGAATCGGAAAGGGCTGATCAATGTAATCGGTGTACCAGGTAATCATGAATTGACAGAAGTTCCCCTTTGCTTGTAATGCAAAATGTGATTAAATGCATTATTCTTTAACGCGTTATGGAGCACATGCATCGAAGCTTCTCAGCTGTCCTTGTGCTAAGAAAAGGAAACATTTCATACTTCTTCTCAAGCCAAGGGGATGCGAGGGTAAAATGAATCGGGAAGTGCTGATCAATGTAATCGGTGTACCAGGAAATCATGCATTGACAGAAGTTCCCCTTTGCTTGTAATTCAAAGTGTGATTAAATGCATTATTTTTTAATGCGTTATGGAGCACATGCATCGAAGCTTCTCAGCTGTGCTTGTGCTAAGAAAAGGAAACATTTTAAAAATAATGTAACACAATTGTCAATGTAACCTTTTGTAAGTAGTGCCTGGAGGATTCAGTGTGGAGAAACTCTAGAGACAGCGTGTGTATTAACTTGTGGATTTTTCTGTGAGTATTTGGTGGCAGCGTCACAAAGTCGCTTCTGTAAGACTGCGTTAGCTGCAGAGCTCAGCTCAAAGCGAAATGAGGTGAATGGGAGGGGAGATGATGACGTGACTCCCCCACCCGCCTTAACTGTCAATCCCCCACAAACACACTCTCGGAATTTGCATAAGCACAGCCCTTCACCTGCAATTTTAACTTAGTAACAAAGTGATCAAAACTCTCGTTTATATCCTGCGTCCTCTCATTAAACTTGTATCCCGCATTAACCGTGGGTATGACAAACGCCGGCGGCAGCCTGTCTATGAACTTCATTTAAATTTTATGTTTACACCGTGCTTTGTTTCCGAAGTAGCAGCACTCATGAATATGGTTGTATATGTCACTCGCTCGCTTCTTATTGTTTCGCTGCCTTCTCAATTATATAATGCATGTTTTCTTCAGAGCTTTTTGGAGCTCTTCCTGGTTTTCTACGTACTGCCTTGACAGTCAGTTCACTGTACAATATACTGTATGTATATTGTGACAGATTAGGGTTTTGCTTGCACCCTTGCACCCTCAGACACCACGTCAGACACCAGATAAAAGTCCAAATAATTATTTATTATAATAATTATGTGCACAAAGCACGCTCCTCTCCACAATTCTCCAATAATAAATCACAAATACAATAAACCAATCCTCCACTCCCAGACGCTTAGCCACCCTGCCTCCCAACTCAGTTCGTTGTCTGGGAGTTCCCAGAGTCCTTTAATACTCCCTGACGCGGAGGTGTTTCTGACCAACAGTCCACAAGTCTTTATTCCTTCCGGGTCAGGGTAAATAGTCCTTTTTTTCAACCCGGAAGTCCATCGCTCTTCCTATGACGAACCTCCGTGTCACAGGGCACAAAGAAGCCCTCGGTCCTCCCTGCAGCTCCCTCCTGTGGCCCCCATGGCATCCAGCAGGGTTGTGCATAAAAACCACATTGTCCATGATGCCCTGCCGGTCTTCTGGGGACCTCCATGGTGCAAGGAGGGCTTCACCTGGCGGCTTGGGGGTATTGGCTGGGATGAATGGCCGGCCATATCTTACAATATATATGTGGATGTATGTGTGTGTATATATATATATATATATATATATATATATATATATATATATATATATATGTATATATGTATATTTACAGTATATATGTGCTTGTGCGAAGAAAAGGAAACATTTTAAAAATAGCGTAACATGATTGTCAATGTAACCTTTTGTAGGTTCTGTCCCTGAGACTTATCAATTGTCATCGCGAAGCAGAGCCTTACTGGAAATTGGAGGCATTTGAAATGAAATGGGAGATCAGAGGGTGTAACGGGGAAGAATACAAACTCTCTCCCCTGAGCAACCGCCAGTAAAAATAGTTGCTTCAATTAGGTTCTTTTGCAGACACGTGACCTGAAGTCTCGTGCTGTTACAAAGTCTCAGTGGCTGTAAGGTTTTCAGCAATATTATTGGTGTCGCAACCCTCAAAATTAGATTATGCTCAGTAGTGCCTGGAGGACTCAGAGTGTGGAGAAGCAATAGAGACAGTGTGTGTATTAACTTATGGATTTTTCTGTGAGTATTTGGTGGCAGCATCACAAAGTTGCTTCCGCAAGACTGCGTTAGCTGCGGAGCTCAGCTCAGAGCGAAATGAAGTGAATGGGAGGGGAGATGCTGACGTAACTTCCCCCGCCTTAACTGTCAATCCCCCCCACAAACACAGTCTCTCGAAATTTGCATAAGCACAGTCCTTCACCAGCAATTTTAACTTAGTTAGAAAGTGATCAAAACTCTCGTTTATACCCTGCGTCCTCTCATTAAACTTGTATCCCGCGAATATCGTGCTAGTCGTGGCATGACAAATGCCAGCGGCAGCCTGTCTATGAACTTAATTTAAGGAGCGTGTCTACAAACTTAATTTAAACTTACGGTTTACACCGTGCTTTGTTTCCGCAGTAGCTGCACTTATGAATATGCTTGTATGCGTCACTCGCTTGATATTCTTTTTCTGCCTTCTCAATTGTGTAAAGCGTCTTTTCTTCAGCGCTATTTGGAGCTCTGCCTTGTTCTCTACGTACTGCAGTCACAGTTCACATGATTACGTGGGAGGCGTGATGATGCGAGACACAACTCCGCCCGAACAAAATAGGTTCCAGTTATGACCATTACACGTAGAATTTCGAAATGAAACCTGCCCAACATTTTTGTAAATAAGCTGTAAGGAATAATCCTGCCAAATTTCAGCCTTCTACCTACACGGGAAGTTGGAGAATTAGTGATGAGTGAGTGAGTCAGTGAGGGCTTTGCCTTTATTAGTATAGATTAGGGTTTTACTATGCTTGTCCAGGGCCACTTTTTAACACCACTCCCTGGGTTTACTGTCTTAATATTTCAAAACTGCTGAAGATTATATTTTATGCTTATAGTATTTAGACTTTATTGGAAATAGATATCTCTACTTTTTAATCCCCAAATGCTGCTGCTGGGGGGCTTGTTTTGTTTTGGACGTACTCTGTCTCTAGGTATGTCAGAGCACTGGGACTTTGTGAAGTGGGGTCCAGCCTCACAAAATCGGGGGATAAGTGGGGGAGAGAAAGAGAGTAAGCTATATCTAATCTATCCTTTTAATACTTACAGGCGGGTTTTTTAATGATTTTTAAGCACAGGGAGAAAATTAACATTTGAAAAATCGGTAATGTAATAAATCAGCAAGAAAAGCAACATTGTAACAATGCACAGAACGAACCAACACACAACCGTCCGTGACTGAAAACTGGTGGACCGCCATCGCTCATGTGCCCACCTCCAACTCGTCACTTGAGTCGTTGTCGACTTTGCACAGTCCAGATGCACCTGTGACTCACGTAGACTTTCCGTGTTCCTGCAGGAGCATCTAAGAAGACGCATGTTTGTCGCGGATGCGAATTGCTGTATGTAGCGTGTAAAACAGTTTGGTATGGTGCACGCAGTTGTGCGTCGTAACCGAAAACTCAGTTTTTACAGACTGCTTACTTCATTGTGTTTTAACCTCAGTTGTAAAGGATTGGTTTAAGGATCCCATTGGATACCCCTTGCAAACCGTTTTACCCGCTGCATATGGCGATTCACCTCCAGCGTGGCTCCTTCCTGCGTGTGCCATAGGTGTCTTACTTGTCAGCTGCTTAGTGAATCCACGCCCCTTCCGGCATGCTTTCCATAGTTGTCTTGCCTTAGTGAATAATATATATAGATAGTGATAACTACCAACATTATCATTATCAACTACCAATAGGCTGCATGGCAATAACATAACTCGAGGAAAATTGGAAATTAAGGTTAAAGCTGTCTCACTTCCAGTTAAAACTACAAAATGACATTAAAAATTCAGAATCAATGTCTCCATGATGTGACAGTTAAGTTTGTAAACTGGAATGTTAAAGGCCTGAATCACGAATTGAAGAGAAAGAAAGTATTCTCTCACCTAACAGGTTTAAATGCTAAAATAGTATTTTTACTGGAGACCCACTTACTAAGCAAAGATCAGTTCTGGCTGCAAAAAGACTGGACTAGCCAAATGTTCAATTTTAGCTTTACAAAGAAAATAGAGGTGTGCGGATTCTCATATATAGAACAGTCTTATTTGTGGTATCAGAAGTAGTATCTGATCCTGAAGGGAGATATGTGATTGTCATGGGCAATTTATTTAACTGTAAAGTGATTCTGATAAATGTTTATGCACCCAATGTCGATGATAGGGAATTCAAGCAAAATGTATTTGCATCCTTCCCAGTGTGAACAGTCAAAAAATTATAATGGCAGGGGACTTTAATTGTGTTTTAAATCGACTCTTAGATAGGACACCTGTCACAGGGGGGATGACATCTAACACTGCAAAGACAATTGTACAGTTTTTAACTGGCCACAACCTATCAGACTCCTGGAGATTTCTAAACCCAAACTCAAGAACATATTCCTTCTACTCACCAGTGCATCACTGCTACTCAAGAATTGATTATTTCTTTATAGATAATAATTTCTTGCCTACGATTAAATCTTGCAAGTACGACGCTATTGTTATTTCCGACCATGCCCCTCTGATCTTGGTGCTAAAATCATTATGCCCCACACATTCATCTCGCAGATGGCGTCTTAACCCATTTCTATTAGCAGACGAAAACTATACAGAATTTATATCCAAACAAATGTCAATGTCAATTTATTTATATAGCGCATTTAAAACAACATAGGAAAGCCAAAGTGCTTTACAATAATAGAATAAAAGTAAACATACAAAATAACACAAATAACATACACAGAAAAAATATATGAACATAAATAAAATAAATAATAAACAGAAGTAATGTTATATAATCACAAATCAGTTTCTTCCTAGAGACAAATACATCCTCAGAGGTCTCTGCAGGAAACTCTAAAGGCCTTCTTAAGAGGACAGATAATTTCATATCTTACCCACAGAAATAAATTAGAAACCAATAAGGTATCAGAGCTAACCAGCGAAATTACTAGAATAGTTGAAGAACATGCCAGGTGTTCAAGTGAGGCTGTTTATAGGAAAAGGCAGGCTCTGCATTCAGAGCTCAACCTCTTAACAACCAAAGGAACTGAATAACTCACTTCAAAGTGGGACAGCAGCAATTCTCCACTCAGCTAGCTCCCCTCTTATTAGAAACATTTACAGAAGCTAGAGACAATCAAATTCTACCTCAAACTTTTCGCGAAGCATTGATCATCGTCTTTCCTAAACAAAATAAGGACTTATTACAATGTGCATCATACAGACCAATTTCACTTCTGAATAGTGATGTTAAGATATTCTCCAAAGTCCTAGCTAGAATAATGGAGAAAGTGCTGCCTTCAATAATATCACAAGATCAAACTGGATTTATTAAAGGCCGACACTTAGCTTCCAATCTTCGATGCCTGTTTAATGTAATATATTCACCAGCAAAGTCAAGCACCCCAGAGATATTATTATCGTTGGATGCAGAAAAAGCATTCAACATGACTGAATGGAACTACCTTTTCACTACATTAGAGAAATTTAGGTTTGGCCCGAACATTTGTGCATGGATCAAACTACTATATACCAATCAAGAAGCTCCTGTTTGTTTTAACAACAATTGTTCACACTACTTTAAACTAGAACGTGGTACCAGAACTGGCAGTTCACTGTTGAAATGCTTATCAGATAAAGGGGATTATCAGAGAAGGTCTTGAACAGAAAATGTCTCTATATGCAGATGATATAGTACTGTATATATCAGATATATAAATATATAAAAAACTGTGCCTGTAGACTTAACAACACTTTTTGAATAAAAGTGTGTTCTTTCCAGTAAATTCTCAAGCATACAATATAAAATTGGACACCTTCCCTTTTATTATTGCAGATCAGTTTAAATACCTAGGGGTAAATATCACAAGTAAACATAAAGCTCTTTATCAACAAAATTTCGTATGGAAAAATTTAAGCAAGACTTACATAGATGGTCAACCCTTCATCTCACTCTAGCTGGAAGAATTAATGTTGTTAAGATGAATTTCCTTCCTAACGTTCTCTTTTTAACTCAAAACATTTTTAAGCAATTAGATTCAACCATAACCTCATTTATTTGGAACTCAAAACATCCACGTATCCAAAGAGCGACCCTACAAAGACCTAAGGCAGAAGGTGACATGGCTCTGCCTAACTTTCAGTTTTATTATTGGGCAGCAAACACAAGCTATAAAAACCTGGACACAAATAGATGAACATACACAGGCTTGGACAGCAATAGAAGTACTTCTTTATATTCCCTGCTTTGTGCCCCAATAAATGCAAGTTATCACCAATATACTAATAACCCAATTGTGCTTCACTCACTCAGAATATGGAACCAATGTAGAAAGAATTTTAAGATGGAGAATCTTTTATCTGTATCACCTCTGCATGAGAACCACCTGCATGAGAGACGCTTGCACGCGAGAGAGAGACAGACACACACACACACACACACACACGCGCGCCCAAGCTAGAGAGAGAGAAAGAGAAGGCTGGACACATAAGGCCGAGAAGGCAGTTAAAGAATGCACTGGGCTTGTTTTTAAAGAGACAAATCCTAGCATTGTTTTAACCTTGTATTTAATGAAGACTTTTTTCTATTAGATTTTAACCTCCACTTCACTACTGTTTACAGCGATCGGTTCGTAGCGTGCATTGTTGCAATGTTACTTTTCTTGGTGGTTTATTAAATTATGGATTTTTCAAATGTTCATTTTTTTCCCTGTGCTTAAAACTCATTAAACAAAAATGTTTTTAGTGAGCGGTTCGTAGCGCTATAGCACGAAATCTTGCAGTGTTAGTTTTCTCTGTTGTTCAAGGTTTTCTCAGTGTTATTCAATGTTTTTACATTTAGTTTACTATTACGCTGTGCATTCTATGGTATGATTAACTATATTTGTGCTTAAAAATCTTTTTTTTTTTTTAATTAATTTTATTGCAATCCATACAAAGCAATCAGATTTTTACAAAAAGAAAAATTGAGTTAAGAACAGATCGATCCCCACCCCTGAGAGAGAGAGCAAGCTAAATGGCGTAAAATTTAGGGCTTGTAAACATACCTAAATTAATAAATTCTCTGTGCTTTATGAGCTTATTTTAAAATATTACTGATCAGATCCTGCAATGTTTTGAAAAAAGTCTGCACGGATCTTCTAACTGAGTATTTGATTTTTTCCAATTTCAAATAATATAACACATCGGTTTCCCACTGAGTTAAAAGAGGAGAGTTTGGGTTTTTCCAGTTTAATAGAATAAGTCTGCGTGCCAAAAGTGTAGTGAATGCAATCACAATTTGTTTGTCTTTCTCACTTTAAGCCCCTCTGGAAGAATCCCAAACTGTCCAAAATGTTTCCAGGGCAAGATCAAACCTGCAAACGCTGAAAACAAGTCCCAGCCTCACTGGGTCACATGTTTCGGGCCTGCACCAAATTAACATCATTCTGGACAAAAATTTTTAAGTGCCTTTCAGACAGCCTTGATGTCACAATCCCTCCTAACCCATTAACAGCTGTGTTTGGTGTTCTTCCAGATGGGCTTAAAGCAGAGAAGGATAAACAAACTGTGATTGCCTTCACTACACTATTGGCACGCCGACTTATTTTGCTAAACTGGAAGAATCCTAACTCTCCTCTTTTAAGTCAGTGGGTAACTGATGTTTTATATTATTTGAAATTGGAAAAAATTTAATTCTCACTTAAAGGATCTATGCAGAACTTTATCAAAACCTGGCAGGATCTAATCAATAATATTTTAGAATAAGCTCTTAAGCACTGAGGAAATAGATTCTTTTCCCATTTCTTTTTTTTCTTCCCCATTATCTTTATCCACCTATTAAACTCATCAATTTATGTATTTTTACAAGCTTTACGTTTTACTCTGTTTTCAATGTTTTGTAAAAATTGATCTGTATGTAATGATTACAATAAAATCAATAAAATAAAAAAAAAAAACAAACATAAGTTAGGTGCTTTCAAAACAGGTGCGGACATAAGGGCTTGCTTCAAGTCACTAAATGC
The DNA here is from genome assembly GCF_016835505.1 of Polypterus senegalus. NCBI lineage: Eukaryota > Metazoa > Chordata > Cladistia > Polypteriformes > Polypteridae > Polypterus > Polypterus senegalus. The sequence continues at coordinate 55,431,795 of NC_053162.1, read as the reverse complement.
AGCACCTGTCTTGTCAGTTCATACCACAATGTTTGGGGTGCTCTTCTTTGTCAAATCAGTGAAGGGCGCCACTCTCTCCAAGAACTGGGGCACAAACCGGTGGTAATACCCCGCTAGCCCAGGAAAGGCTTGTACCTGCCGCTTGGTTCACGGACGGGGCCATTTCAAAATGGCATCTACTTTGGAGCACTGTGCCTTAACACACCCGGTAGCCTAAATACTTGGCTTTGCTCTATCCAAAGAAACATTTGTTTGGATTAATCCGAAGTCCAGCCTCACCCAGTGTCCGCAATACCGCTTTTAGCTGCTGTAGGTGTTCCGTCCATGTGCTGGAATAGATAACCATGTCATCTAGGTAGGCAGCACTATATAAGTTATGGGGCCTGAGTACTTTGTCCACCAGACGCTGGAAAGTTGCCGGAGCCCCGTGTAACCTAAATGGAAGGACACGATACTGCCAGTATCCACTAGGGGTACTAAACGCAGTCTTAACCTTAGCAGAGTCTGTTAAAAGAACCTGCCAGTACCCCTTTGTCATGTCCAGCGTGGTCAAATACTGAGCTTGTCCTAGCCCTGCCACCGGAAAGTCCGCAGGATTAGCAGCAGCTTTCTCTCCTGTCCCTCTTGCTCAGCTACACGATATAGAAGTTCATTCTATAAAACAAACTGAGGACCCTGTGGCATGGACCGGTGAGTGCGCTGACCATTCAAGGACCACTGCATTTTTAGCAAATTTAAGGGAATCGTCATTCCACTGTTCCCTTCTAAATGAAGTCGGTGTTTCTCTAAATTGAAACTGTAAGAAGGAGAGAGGTTCTGGGCCGACCTCAAGGGGCGTGGTTTCCTCCCACTCCATCTTGGCACTGGAGGATGAGGTATCACCTCGCGATGGTCTAGGAGGCTGCTTTATCACTCTCCGCCGGCTGGTTACACACCGTGGAGGCAACTTGACATGGCTCATCTCGATCTACAACTAGGCCTAAGTTAAACCCAGGAGTGGTATGTGTCTCACCGCTTTTGATTTTAGACCAGTCCCAACCCAGTATCACTGGATGTGGTGGATTTGGGTGGACTGCCATGGTTAATTTCCATACCGATCCCCTGCAACTGATGATAGAGACGGCGGACCTGTACCAGCGGATGCCTCCGTGGACACAGGTTATTGTAATGTTGCTGAATAAGTTGAATAAGGCCAGGTAACAAGCCACCTGCTCCACTATTTGGTTTTCCCCTGGCCGTAACCAGTGCCCTACTGCAACCCATAAAGACCAGGTCTGCTTGTGGGTTGGCCGCTCTGGGTCAAGTTTCCACTGTTTTACTTTCTTCATGTGCCAGTCTGTGTGGAACCCGGGATTCTGCCTTCACAGGGAGATTGACACTTTCCCCAAAGACAGCATAATAAGCCCCCTTCACCTCCCCCCTCCAGGGCAGCCCAAGTCTGTGAGCCCCTCCCGTACACCCCCTGGATTGCCCGAGTTGTCCAGTCAAGTGTGCCAGGAGCGGAGCACGCACCGGGTCCTCCCAAATCGCAGGACACCTTCCTCGCCTGAAAACTCAGCCCCGGTATGCTCCCACCTGGGTTTGCAGCAGGTCCTGTCCACCTCTCCTCCAGGATTCAACCATCCTGCCGACTACAGCAGTGTCAGAAACTCCACTCTGAGTCATAGCAAAGTTTGAAAAAGCCACCCGTACATTGGGTTTTCTGGCTGCAAAGTTGCAAAAATGTAAACAGCACTGATGTGCACAAAACCGAGTCCAAGATATAAAGATATAAATAAAAGAGAAAAAGTAGGACAGCTGCTGTAAAGGCTTTTAAATGTTCGAAGCTCCACACAAGATGCAGATCACGCAGCATGGCAGCAGCAAGCCAGCACACAAAAATGTTTCCACTCTTATATCCATCCATCCATTTTCCAACCCGCTGAATCCAAACACAGGGTCACGGGGGTCTGCTGGAGCCAATCCCAGCCAACAGAGGGCACAAGGCAGGAACCAATCCCGGGCAGGGTGCCAACCCACCGCAGCACTCTCATATCGCGATGTATAAAAACTAAACTTGGCGTAAAGCCACACACATTTTCACATTAGCTCAATCCCTGGTGTATGTAAGTTCTTCGCTCGGTTTTGCAAAATGGCGACACCCAGCAGCAAAGCAGCCCTTTTGTTCCAGGGTGGTTTCCATTTCTTATTTAGATCCACATCGTATACACTGAAATTAACCACATATAGTTTATTAGTTTAAGACATCTGATTTTAATTAAACTGTAACAGTATAATGGTCCACAGAATGGTCAAACTATTCCAAATACCATAGCTGCTTTAGCATTGTTACTCCCACTGTACCTTCTTCTTCTACTTTCAGCTGCTCCCATTAGGGGTGGTCACAACAGATCATTTTTTTCCATATTACTCTCACTGCACCACTCCAAGTATTTATATCACTGTATCAGAGTGTGGAATCACAGCTGTACAACGGCTGATCAGAAAGAGAATTATCGATATACAGCATCTAGCACACGCTGCCTCATCCATGCTGTCTATTTGAACTGCACCCATACAGATAATGCTTCAGAAGCTTTCCTGTACGGACCTCGCAGCTCCGAAACAGTTTCATCCCAATGACTATAGACGCAATCAATCAGCCCGTCAAGTGATCCTTGTAGAACTGTTTGTACAATTACCTCACTGTAATCTTGCAACACAGTTATAATATTGTACAACCTGAGCCACTTTAGCATGTATTTACATATGATGATGATATCATTTTAAGATGAAATGCAGCAAAATATGTTTATTACATTATACAGATAAAATGTTAACATCATTTAAATAATCTATATTGTTAATAATTAAACATGTGAGGACACGGTGTCACAGCGCTAGCAGGGAGATGGCGCAACACTGGAATGATAGATGGTGAGGCAGATGGCCGGGGTCCATGCATGGCTGGGATGCCCCTTCCCTCTGTATTCAGGGGGAGCAGCCCTGAATGGTGCAATACCTCCCCCTAGAAGCTAGATGGCCGCTCCTCTGGGTTGGAGCGGTGCCTCGGTTTCCTGCAGGTCTCTATGAGAATTGGAATTGGGTGCAGCCCTGTTGGGTCCCGCAGGCACCGCCAGGGGGTGTTGCAGCTGGGACTCCTGAGCCTGTATGGCCAGCATATTTGCCACACCTGGAAGTGCAGCCGGAACTCAGTGATCAACCACCTCGAGCACTTCCAGGTGGACTATAAAAGGACCCAGCAACCACCACTCAATGACCAGAGATGGGTGGAGGATGACTATGTTTGGAGAAGGAGTGGTGATGCAAAGGAGAAGAGTCCTTGTGTGTATTTGTACTGGGGAGTGTTGTGCCTGTGGGGATTACGGGGAAGACGTGCCCCACAGGTGAAGAAAATAAAAAGTTTCTTTATTTTTATATGTGCCTCCGGTCTGAGTCTGTGTTGGGTTGGGCGCCTATATAGCACCTTTTTTACTATGGACAGAGTAATTAATGCACAGATTTATGCATCTGGATTATTTTGTGTGTATGCACATTTCCGCTTTTGTCCGTACGCCATGTTTTAGTGTAAATTGTATGTACAGCATTATGCATGATGCCCCAGGACTCTAATGGACCTTCGTCCTTTTGCACAGGTGTCGGGAGCGCAACACACCCCTTTCCAGTGACTTCATGACCCCATCACTTAGGGTGGTGTGGAATATAAAGAGATTTATTCTGTGATCATTTTTAGATTGCTCTAAACACTAGTTAATTCCACGAACAATCAGTAGATCTCACAAGTTTCGTCTGCTACAACCAAGCTTTATTTTGGAAGGTTGTCCTTTACAGTACACATTATTATATACAACATAGTAAGACGAAACCTAACAAATAAAAAAGGAACTGCCTGAGAACATTTAGTTTAGGTAGAATGCTCATGGAGGCTGGGTGGTTATTTGCCCTTGGAACCCCTGCAGATTTTGAGGTTTTTTTTTCTTTCCTCCCCAGCTATCTGACCTTATCATTGGACTAATCTTTACAAACTTTAAAAACTATACTATATATAATGACTCCAATTATATATTAATTATATTTCTATTTCATGTAAGTGCATATTGGGTTATTTTTGTATATTATTTGTTATTATTCTTATCTAATTAATTTTTAGTAACTTTTTCTTTCACATCTTGTAAAGCATTTTGAGCTATATCCTGTATATGATAATGTGCTATGCAAGTAAATGTTGTTGCTGTTGTAAACCAATAAAAATATAAAGCATATGCAAACCAAGAGGTGAAGATTATTTAAGTAGTACTGAGATGGACATCTCCAATGTTCAAAAAAGAATATGTTGGCAGTATGTTAAAAAAAGATATTTTAGTATATTACTGTATCTGGACTATTGTGGGCAATTTTCATATTCATATTATAAAAAAGACAAAATAGATGCAGCAAAAAATCCAGTAAAGATTGATTACACTGATTCCAGGACTAGTGTGGGTGAGGTAAGAATTGAACCTTTTTACTTTTACTTAAGTATATTAGCATTCACAAAAGACTATAAGGTATAATAGCACAGCATAAAATATATACACATTTTTTCATATTTCCTGAATTTATTTTACACAAAATTATGTTGCCTGTTAGAAATTTTTCAATATGTTTTGTGATCAAAGAAAACTAATGATTTCAGTGAATTAAAAAATCAGACAGTAGTAGTATCAAATATTTTCCAAGAATTGTCTAAAGTCACTTTAAAATACCACTAGTTATTTTTGTGAGTGCAAGCTATATAACCATTGTTGCCAAAGTAAGCCCCAGTGTAACTTTACCTTGAAAACTGCCAAGCCAAGATGTTGGATTTTCTTTTGAACAGGCAAATGCAACAGTTGAAGCAAGCAAACTATACCACATAATTTACTCAGACTTTCAAAAGGAATTTGCTACCATCCCATCCAATTGAAACCGGGTGCTTTTGAGACAACGAATACAGAGAAGGGGAAATGCTCCACATGGAGTGAAGTCATCAGTGGAGTCCCACAGGGTCTGTCCTTGAACTACTACTTTTTCTAATTTACAGTACATTATTTATATAGATTTTGATATATTTATTAAACCTGTGAAATTTGCAGATATATTAACATTGAAGATAAAGCAGATACTGAATAGGGAGTGGCAGTAATTAAAAAAATCCTTGGACAATCTTTACACCTGAGGAAACATTTGGAAAATGCAGATTAATACAGAAAAGTGCAGAGTGCTCACATGGGCAAAAGGAACATCAATTTGAAGTTCATGATGGGAGACACTATCTTACAGCAAGCAACCTCAAAAAGGATTTTGGGGTTTAGAGTACTTTAACACAATGTTCTCATTGTCTGAGCAATATACAAAATCAATTGAAAAGGCAAATAAAATATTAAGTTATATCACAAAAACTACAGATTATAAATCTCATATTTAAACTATATAATGCACGAGTGAAACCGCATCTGGAGTACTGTGTGCAATTCTAGTCACTCACTACATTTCAAAAAAGACAGAGTAGTACCTGAAGCTGTGAAGATGACTGCAAGCAAGTGCATCATAGGACTTGAGGACAGGTCCAACTTTGATAGGCTCAGAGAATTAAACCTGTTTAGTCTCAAGTAGAGGAGGCTGTGTGGAGACCTAATGCAAGTCTTTAGAATTCTGAAAGATATCAATCATTTTGGTCCAGACCAATGTTTTCGGTTGAATGGTAATTCACATATGTGAGGAGACCTGTGGAAATAAAGGGGATGTGTGTTTAACACTGAAGCCAGGACCTTTCCGTTATGCACTTTACAAGGTTGGTCCAATCTGTTCGTGCTCCATTTTATATTCGTGTTAAATGTAGATAAAATCAAAATTAGGCTAAAAATCTAAAAAAGAAAATATACTAAAGGGAGAATTTGTGTTTGTGATGGCAAGTTGAATAGCTATAAATATAAAAAGAAAAGAGTGACCAGCTTTTCAACAATGCAAAATTATTTCTAGAATAATTACTAAGATGTACCTGAGAAGGAAAATATAATTTTTGCACTTTATCTTCACCCAAAAACACCAGAATCAGTATGGAATATGGTCTTCATTTCCAGAGGATTTTTTTGTCTTGCCTGATTATTTCTGAACAGAAATGCTGTAAATTGAATAATACACAGTATGGCAGGGATACAAAACATGTATTTTACAGCAAAATATTAGTCACACTTTAATATGTGAAAAGGGCCAGCATGTTTTACAAGGAGTACTAGAGCTTATGTGGTCCAGCAAGAGTGAATACATGAATTGATTTTTCAGGCTCAAAAAAGGTTTAAACAGTAATATATTAGAAGGTTCCACAAAAAAGTAACATTTTGCAAGTAATGTTGCTAAACCATTTCTGGTGTAGTATCAAAAGGGTATCTCTCTACCACTTCATGTGTTGCTGTATGCACAAATAGTCTTCAATCAAAAAGAGCCATAGACAGATGGAATACATTGCCAGGTTTCCGGTGAACAGTAAGAGCTTAGGGGCCTTTCAGATCTGGACTTGATGTTACATATGACTTTGTTAGGTTAGATTAGGCTAGGTTTGGCAGACTTTATTATCCCATCAGAAAATATGTTTGCAACTGGAAAGTTTAAAAAACATGGGACAGTAATTATGCAGTGTTCAAGAAAATCAAAGAAGGTACAACATATGACAGTAATTGTTATAATCAGTACACACATCTACAAGATTTCTGCAAATAAGAGTAATTACATTTAACAGCACACTGTAATAATTCAGAATTTTGCAGAATCCCAACAACGACAACTAGAATTTGAAACACTCACATCTCTGGGAATAAAATGTTTTTCTTTACAGTCAGGAACTTAATCAGTAATCTGATGGCAACAGCTGGAATTTAGGAGAAAGAAGACTACTGCTGTTTGACAAAAACTGGGTTGACCTTCTTTCTAACTTGTTTGTGATACAGCTCAGTGACAGAGGGTTGCTGCAAATCAATAATTTCACAACTATTTTTTGATAATATTATTTAGACAATTTATATTTTAATACTAAAAAATGTGTTCTTGCTGTGTTAAAAGTGCACAATTCTCATCACAACTTTTTAAATGTTCTGTCAAAGGAATTGGGAAACCATATTGCCCTCTTGCATGAGAACCTTTGGTGTCGCTGATATGACTACTGTAGCAGAGTGGTGAATATTTTTTTCTTTTCTTTCTCTTTCATACAAACAGTTCTATTCATTAGTCAAAGTCAAGTTTTCAATAGCAGAATGACCTGAAAGATGGACCTTGTCTAGACAACATAGGATCCCAAAAAGTCTTGGATGGCAAGGCACAGCACATTCATCAAGTCAAAGGGTGAACATACCAAGAACATTTAGAGAAAACACAATAACTGATACCCATATCTACAGGAAGAAAATGGAGTGTATGCAGAAAACATATGTAGCAGTGAGGAGAAAATATAAACACCACAGACAATGACTAAACTACAACTTGAATCCAACTTTGGGGCACTTAAAGACAGCACCACTGTGTTCTACTAAATAAAAACACTGCATATCTAAGGAAATTTTATTAATATTGGTTGTAGTGTTGTTCCATATTTCTCTATTATATAAAAAAATCCTGGGACGAGACGAGACTTTTTATTCAGGGACGATATGAGACGTTTTCAGAAAGATAATATCAAGTCCCATGAGACGAGACTTTGTGTCAAGAGATTTGAAATAAAAGACAAGGAGTAGAAGACAAAGTAGAACATCATAAAGAGGTTCAAAAACATTGGTGCGATACACATGCAGAGCAGATTAGAGATAATGAAAGTACTAAAATTCGAAAATCTGAAAAAACTGATAGTAAAGATCGCATTAGCGCAAACAAATGGAAATTATTACTGAAATAACAGAAAATCAAAAAGAAATTGAATACTGTATATGGACATAGGTGATATGACAGAAGTATGTAGATATTGTTCTGCTTTAAAGTTTAAGTCGGAGACTTGTAGCTCGTCTAATTTGTGTTGCCATCAGGGAAAAGTAGTGTTTCTTCCCAATGAAGAGGCGTATCCGTAAGAAATAAAAAATGTGTTATTTGGTGAAAGTGTAATCCACAAACACTACTGGCAAAATATCCGAATCTACAATAATCTGCACGCGTTCACATCATTCAATGCTAAAAACGTAGATTTACACGATTCAGGACATATGCTATGAGAATCTGTGGTCCCGCACCAATTAAAGCTACTATAAGTTTAATTTCAAAGAAACCACAATTCGGTCAGGTTTATATTTATGATCACGGAGAAGCGATGCAACATAGAATCGAAAAAAAAAACGATTCAACGTATTAGAAATTCTACAGCCAATAATGGATACAAATCCATATGTCTAAAAGTATCACACTTTACATGAAATTTATCTAAAAAACACGGACAAAGAAGTTGTTGCATATATAATAAATCAATATGTAACGAATTGTCAGCGGTAATAGTTTTGAAAGATGGAGATATCAAAGACAGTTGATATTTGTGTTTATCCTACTGCATGGCACAATTTGTCACAAGAGGTAGATCCAGGAAATAACTAGTGTGTAGGGCCCGCATGGGGGTTGGTGAGCGAAGCAAGCGGGGGCAGAGCCCCCTGGTACTCTTTATGATTTTTTTATACACGACTAGAGAGAGCTGATGCACATTAAGACATAAATATAAATAACAATTCACCAACATAATAATAATAGACTGCAAATTTGTTTCCTTACATATCGAGCACATTCACATTCATTTTGTGTATAAGGCAGATAGACATTTAAAGAACAGGTGCCAGTGATTATGACTGTAAAGGGGTGAGAGGCATTTTTAACTGAAATCATTTATTGCTGAGCATGGAATTTGTCGGTTTCACAATTAAAACTTATGTATTGTGAAATATAAACCTGTGCAGCAGTCAAAATGAACCGTGCAGCTGTGAATAAGAAACATGCAATATATGTTTTTAAGGCATTCCAGTTGTCTTCAGAGGTGGATTAAGGCTGAGCAAAAACAATTAGGTTGTAAATTCCAACCCTAATTTAGGTAGTGAATTGAGGTGATCAATTAAAAGGCTTGAGAATCTCAATCTATACTCAAACATTGTTTTATGAGCTCCTGAAAAACAGTGATTTGTTTTTTTTATTCTAGGGGTTTTCTATAGACTGGAGTATGATGGACTGATATTGGATGGAGTGAGGTTGTGTATTTTGGTCCATTCTTGTTTGTCATGCTGTTGGACTGTTGTGACATGTTACACGTTATTCAGTCATATAAGTTAAGAATTTGTTTGCACTCTGTATTTGTCACAATGTTACTACTGCTACTCCGTTCATCTGGCGAATGTATTCAGTAGTTGTCTTTCTATCCATCTGATTCATTATCTAAATTTACTTAATCAAATTGTAGGATCGCAGGGGCTGTATTTTGCTAGACTTTTGCATGTGTGCAGGTGCCAGTCCATGAAATCACACACATCCACAGTGGGCCAATTTAGACTCAGCAGTTAAACAATCAGATGTCTTGGAATATAAGAGGAAAACTGAAATGCACAGAGAACAATCTACATACAGTAGATGTGTGTGGAACAAGTAAACTCCATATAGAAAGTGTCTGAGCTTGGACTCTGCTCATTTCCTGGAAGTTTGAGGCAGTAATACTGAATGATGTGACTTTCTGCCACATACAGTTGTCTATCCTACATTAAATTATAACTTTTCAGAACACAGGCATTTATTTGTATCACTGGGCATTTAAATACTACAGTGCAAGTACAAAGTTAACACTGAAAAATACTCTACGCTTCCAAAATATCTGTGGCAAGGTAGTGCAGTGATTTGTTTGAATGTTTTTCCTGTGTCTGCAGGTATGTTTACTCCTTAACACCACATTTCACCAATGCGCATGCTAGGGCAATTTCAGAATCAACAGTTAACCGTGGTCAGGGTGGTTGTGTTGAGGAGTGTGCCCTGCAATGGACTGACACCCTGCCACATTTGCTTCCTATCTTCTGCCGGTATAGGCCAGCTCTTGTTACCCTGAAATGGACTGAGTGGATGTTGAAATTTGAAGTTTCAATATAATTTGCAGTGTCTTCAACTAACATAGTTTGTACTTTTTGATTGAACTAAAAATAATTGAAATTGAAAAAAAAATGAGGTTTGCTTCCCATGTCCTCCCTGCATGGAGTTTGCATGTTCTCCCCGTGTCTGCGTGGGTTTCCTATGGGTACTCCTCCCACAGTCCAAAGACATGCAGGTTAGGTGCATTGGCGATTCTAAATTGTCCCTAGTGTGTGCTGTGTGTGTGTGTGTGCACCCTGAGATTTTTGAAAAAAATAATATAATGTCAGTGAATGGCAAAAAAAAATCCAAACTTAGGGGCAGTAGAGGTGTTGATAATACTGATATTATTTGCGAAAATGGGAATTCAGATTTCTGCAAGTGTCACTTAATTTTGTTTATCTTGGTTATTAAGGCAAAAAATATTAAACAAATGACTCGAATGTAAACATGCTATGTGAAGCTGTAACAAAATGAAATTGCATTCTTTTACAGAGCTGTCACATTAGAATTATTTCACAACCAGCATTTTTAAAAATATAATTAAAATAAATTAAAACATAAACGAACTGTCAACTGTAAATGGCTGAATTATATTAATTGTTTTGATTAGTTTGTACATAATAACTTTTTCACAGAAGCAGAATATACTGCATGATCCATATACCTATTAAGCTAGACTGTAATTGAGCCCATAATCATCTTACCTTCATCATACATTTCAAGAAAGAAAGTCCTAATTTGTCAGTTTCTATATTTCATGGTTGACTCTCCACAAAAATGGAGAAATCATTTAAAATTCTGCACTTGATGAGTTTTTGCTTGGAAGTAATTATTTCATTCCAGTGAAAAAAATGTGGTATAGCAGATTGCAAAGAACTTAGACAAACATAAAAATAGAAAAAGGATTAACCTAAGAAAGTTGGGGGTGTCCATTAAAGGATCTCAGCATGCTGAGAGATGTCTTGGATCATCTGAAACAAACTCAGGAGAAGCCCCATTTATTTCTAAGCTATATATTTCAACTTTTGTGTGTTTGTGTGTATATATATAGTGGTGTGAAAAACTATTTGCCCCCTTCCTGATTTCTTATTCTTTTGCATGTTTGTCACACAAAATGTTTCTGATAGTCAAACACATTTAACCATTAGTCAAATATAACACAAGTAAACACAAAATGCAGTTTTTAAATGATGGTTTTTATTATTTAGGGAGAAAAATCCAAACCTACATGGCCCTGTGTGAAAAAGTAATTGCCCCCTTGTTAAAACATAACCTAACTGTGGTGTATCACACCTGAGTTCAAATTCCGTAGCCACCCCCAGGCCTGCTTACTGCCACACCTGTTTCAATCAAGAAATCACTTAAATAGGAGCTGCCTGACACAGAGAAGTAGACCAAAAGCACCTCAAAAGCTAGACATCATGCCAAGATCCAAAGAAATTCAGGAACAAATGAGAACAGAAGTAATTGAGATCTATCAGTCTGGTAAAGGTTATAAAGCCATTTCTAAAGCTTTGGTACTCCAGGGAACCACAGTGAGAGCCATTATCCACAAATGACAAAAACATGGAACAATGGTGAACCTTCCCAGGAGTGGCCGGCCGACCAAAATTACCCCAAGAGCACAGAGACGACTCATCCGAGAGGTCACAAAAGACCCCAGGACAACGTCTAAAGAACTGCAGGCCTCACTTGCCTCAATTAAGGTCAGTGTTCACGACTCCACCATAAGAAAGAGACTGAGCAAAAATGGCCTGCATGGCAGATTTCCAAGATGCAAACCACTGTTAAGCAAAAAGAACATTAGGGCTCGTCTCAATTTTGCTAAGAAACATCTCAATGATTGCCAAGACTTTTGGGAAAATACCTTGTGGACTGATGAGACAAAAGTTGAACTTTTGGAAGGCAAATGTCCGTTACATCTGGCATAAAAGGAACACAGCATTTCAGAAAAAGAACATCATACCAAAAGTAAAATATGGTGGTGGTAGTGTGATGGTCTGGGGTTGTTTTGCTGCTTCAGGACCTGGAAGGCTTGCTGTGATAGATGGAACCATGAATTCTACTGTCTACCAAAAAATCCTGAAGGAGAATGTCCGGCCATCTGTTCGCCAACTCAAGCTGAAGCGATCTTGGGTGCTGCAACAGGACAATGACCCAAAACACACCAGCAAATCCACCTCTGAATGGCTGAAGAAAAACAAAATGGAGACTTTGGAGTGGCCTAGTCAAAGTCCTGACCTGAATCCATTGAGATGCTATGGCATGACCTTAAAAAGGTGGTTCATGCTAGAAAACCCTCAAATAAAGCTGAATTACAACAATTCTGCAAAGATGAGTGGGCCAAAATTCCTCCAGAGCGCTGTAAAAGACTCATTGCAAGTTATCATAACGCTTGATTGCAGTTATTGCTGCTAAGGGTGGCCCAACCAGTTATTAGGTTCAGGGGGCAATTACTTTTTCACACAGGGCCATGTAGGTTTGGATTTTTTCTCCCTAAATAATAAAACCATAATTTAAAAACTGCATTTTGTGTTTACTTGTGTTATATTTGACTAATGGTTAAATGTGTTTGATGATCAGAAACATTTTGTGTGACAAACATGCAAAAGAATAAGAAATCAGGAAGGGGGCAAATAGTTTTTCACACCATTGTATGTATATATATAAAATATATACATATATATATATATATATATACATAGATCTATTTATGTACTTATTAATTAAAAGAGCTTCTGTAAAAATCCCAACTTCCCATTGGGCACAAATAAGGTTCTATCTAGATCTAGATCTACAGTAGAACTCTACCAAAACCACAATGCCAGCCGCTAATCATTGTTAAAATAGAAAGAAATGAGAAAGACAAACATTTAAATAAGATGTTAAGATGAAAAGGGTATTTAAGTATCACTTCAATAATGAATGAAAAAAGGTAAAAAAATCTCCTGCAGTGTCCCAAATTACATTTTTTATGTATTCACATAAAGCTAATAATTTGTGACAAATGTAACTCTGCTGCAATCAAGTGGGATATCTGCATGAATTGCTGGTGGGAAATGTGCATTAACAATTTGGGGCAAGTTAAAGTTAGGCTTAGCACCTGTTTGTGTGACTATAAAAACACAAGAGTCTGTAATCAGAGAAAAAGCACCAACCTACTCTTCAAGGTGTGCATCTCACAGAATGTAGAGAGTGGTGGTGACTTTTTTTGCTGTATTGTACTGAATGATTCTCAGGAGCCTAACAATGTATTGCTGTAACTTATGGGGCATGCATAAGTAAATTAACAATCATACTTCTATTTTTACTAAAGACATTTTACATATCCAGTAGTGTGAACTTTACACTTAACTGTTTCAGCCAACTTTTTGTCTGTCTAGCTAAAAAGCTTTATATTGACTTAGGTGGTATTGTATGTGGCTAACGTATTTGTTAATAAATTTAATCTGTCAAACACCTCAAGATTACTGTGTGAAATTTGCCATTTTAATTTTAAAGAGATGATGAACAACAGAAAAAAAAACACGGAATGATTTTATCATATATTATTTATTTGGTATTTCTTTCCCATTCAGTGTAAGATCTTGCCTTGCAATGACTACCCTAGACTAGATAAACGGATTCAGATAATCTATACATGAATGAAACTCAAAAGGAAATATGTTTCCTTTCTTTATCTGTTGTGATTTCCTATGTTTGTCCACCATTTGTACATTTCAAAGCTCAATTACTCTTGTAATCCTGAAGCTTCTGCATTCCCATTTCCTTTTACTGTGATGAAATGGTGCATAGGAATCATGTGGAGAACTTTGTTTCTTGGTAAAGACTGTCTGCAACTTAACATCAACAAAACCAATGAACTTGTTACTGACTCTTGGGCGCAACAAAAAGGTGCGCTATTCAGGGAATGGATTGTGGAGGTGGTCCACTGCTACAAGTACTTGGGGTCCAAATCAGTGACAGGCTAGACAGGTCCAGTGACACACAAAAACTATATAAGAGAGGGCAGGGAATGTTTTTTTTTTGTTTTACTTAGGAGACTGCACTTCTTTAATGTGAGGATGGTGCAATGTTCTACACTGTCAGTAACATTGCTTCTATCTATCTACCGTATATACTCGCGGATAAGTTCTTCCATGGATAAGTAGGGACTTGATTTTACCATATAATTTCTGGTATTTAATAATGTCGGTTGTATAAGTTGTATTAGGAAAAGTCACACTATTGGTCCAAGAGATTATGATATGCTAACGCCCACATGAGAGAGTAACCACAAAGCACACTGACTTTTTTTTTCTATGTGGGTGTGGCAATGCGCTGTATCAGCACATGCTCTTCACCTCTCTCTCTGTCTCTGTCTGTCTCTCTCTCTGTATTGTGCCTACGTGACCACATGGTGATACCCGAATTATTCCGAAGCAACGTTTGCACTGATTTGAGTTTTTTGTATCTCACACCATCATACACCCTTTATCGTAAGGGCATCCATTATCTATGATTAAACATTCGATCAGAAGAAAATATGAAGCTGGTTTTAAATTAAATGTCATTGAAACAGCGAAAGAAATTGGCAACTGCACTGCTGCAACAAAATTCGATGCATCTGAGAAACTAAGGCAAGAATGGAGGGGGCAAGAAGATGTATAAAAAAAAAATTCAAGTGTAGTATTTTTGAATGGACGTATAAGTAGGAGTCTGATTTTATGATCGATTTTTTGGGTTTCAAGACCCGACTTATGCATGAGTATATATGGTATCTATCTATCTATCTATCTGTCTATCTATTTATCTATCTGAAACAGGATAAAAGTTATTATTTGAAGACTACTCTCATAAAATAAAAGTTCTTAATTGCTACAGGTATGCGGATGACTGTTTCCGATGGGAGTGTTAGCTCCGTGGAAATATGTTCTTTTATATTGCGGCGTTTTAATAAACCTTTATTTAAATAAGTATAAATTATAACGGAGATATCCCTCTTTTCGGCGATAGGCGGCGACAAAGTCACAGAAAAGACAGAATATACTTAGCTTGTTTAATGTGGCTTACGTTGCTTTAAAATGACAGGGAAGACCAGTCACATTTCATTGTTAACCAGGGGGATTTGGTCGTGTAGAAATGTTTTTTTTTCTGTCACAACGGAGGTGGCCTTGGAGTCTATTTCTTCCACTCCCACAGGTCTTCAAAGCTTGGCTAGGTTCCAGCGTTCTTTTATATTGTGTCCACACGACCACATCCCCCAGTACAATGCCAAACAAGGTAGACAAACGTAGGCTAAGCAGCAGACAGTCAGATCATATAACACTTAGGCCTTTTAGGGCTGACAACAGCTGTTCTTGTCTATCTTAATGTTTGCCTATCCCAGCACTTCTGAAAGTTGACACCCTGTGCTAAAGCTGGCTCAGCTCTTCATGGCATGTTATACAGAAAAAGAATGAAAAATACATTGAAAGAGATCTAAAACAGATACAGTGACACAATTCTTAATATTATAACAACCTTAGTATAACAATGACAAGAGTGATTTTTGATACATTTTCTAACAAATCAGAGGAGCTCAAAAATGAATTGCTAAAAAAAAGAAAAAGAAAAAGTTTATCGATCTCAATTGCTAAAAACAATAAAACAATGAAATAATAGTACTTAAAATATTAACCCTAAATATGGAATCAAGACAAAACACAGGGTTGCACCAATTTGAGCAGTAGCAAACATTGTCAGGTGACACTAGTGATAAGTTCCTGTTAATGTTTTGTGTCATTTTTGTAAGTCTGTTAGCTGTATGCTTGTTGCAGAGAAGACATATTAATTGAAACAGCATATTTGAATTTTAGAGCTTTTTGTGCATACAGGCTGCATCTAGTGGACATACAAGGGCTTCTTAGATATATTTATATATTTATGTTTTGGATAGTCCTAAGAAAAGTACAATTAAGAAACATTTCTGTCTGTACACCTAATATTGTACTGTAGATCATATAATAAAAGCCCAGAAAGCTGTTTCACAAAGGTTATGTCACCTCATGTACACTCTGACCTGTGGGCTACTTTTTGTGCACCATTGTGGACGAAATCTCAGACCCGACAGCAGGTGCGGTTATAAAGCAGCTTTATTTTCAGAGTCACAGTGAGAAGAGTTTCAGAAAAGCAGACAATCAAATATACATGACAGCGTCAGGGCTCTTCTGAACCCCGTCTGTTGGGTGGGGTCCAGTTTTATACCCCTAGAATGCGTAATTTAATATCATTATAAAATGTAACAGTCAACACATTTATTATACACAAACCTTTAGCCCCTTCAACGCCTCTTGTGCAACTTGATTTCTTGGCTCCTTTTGTTATGGCGTTCAGATGTAAGCTAAGGGAAAACGTGATAAGGCAGACTCATGTGTGGAATGCTCAGACCTTGAGTCCTTTGCACAAACATTTTTCTGTTTGCTAAAACAAAGCATGCTATTACATGGTTTTGTAAAGCTTACTTCTCAGACATGAATTAGTACAAGGGAACGAAGAGAACATTCGTCTTCCACATTCCCCCCTTTTTTAGCAAACAAAAATATTTGATCAGGGAGAGTTGAGTAGGAAAGGGTAGGAGAGGAGGATGGAGTGGAGTGGGCGGAGGAGTGTGGGGTGGATGTGCTGATCTGAAGCATTTTTTCTTTGTGTAAAAAATAAGCCTTTGCCATCGAGGCAGTAAAATACTTGGATACAATGTATCTTATCAAGGGAACAATACAGCAAGCTACAAGCAGGAGAACAATTAAAGCAACCGTAAGAGAGATGAAAACTGATTTAAGCCATTGGCCCCAGGACCCAAAAGTGGACATAAACCATTTGTCCCAAGGATTAGAAATGCCAGAATTAGTAGCTAGTTCATGTCAAATCAGCTAAAGCACGGGTGATTGATCCATCAGGAGCTGTATTATTAGGGATATAGGTACAGCATGCATCACCAAACATAGCACAAACGCCTCCTTTCTCAGCCAAGAGCATATCTAAAGCCAATCGATTTTGCCAGGTCATGAGGGATGTTTTATCAAGTTGCTCATGGATACCTTCAACAGCTTCTTTAGTAAAATTTAAGAATCTTTGTTGATTATAATAGAGGTAATTAATCCAATCTACATTTTTGTTTATAGTAACCTGAGGAAAAATAGACTCAAATTCGGCAGCAACTTGGTCCCTTGCCTTGAACTTATCAGGGACTCCACGAGGGACTCGAATGGAATCAAAATACACCCCAGGGCCATGTAGGGAAAACTGGGAAGGGTCCACAGAATGGGGTTGACATGTCGGCCAAACATGGTCGACACATGGAAGGCAGTTAAAGGGAAAAGTCGGAAAGGCATAACAAATTGTATTAAAGCAGAAGTGCCAGTCCAGTCAGGTGGAAGGATGTCAAGCAATTTAGACCTATGGCACATCCACCAAATATCAGTATTCTGAGTAATCAGAAAAATTGATAATTTGGAAGCTAAAGAGGAAGAATTAATCGGAAAAGTTTGGAAACAAAAAGAGGATGGGATATTACCAACATTTGTGCCACGAGAGGAAGTAAGGTTTCTAAAAAACAGGTATAAATACCTTCATCGGGCTGGAACATCGGGGGAGTCATGGGAAGAGTAGGGGGAAAAAGAAGGGAAAGTGTAATGTAATTAGAGTCGATTGGAATAGAGGAAGAGATAAAAAGGGCAAGTAGGCAAGGAAGGCCAGTAGGATCAGATATGTTAGAAAGAGGAAAAGGGACAGTGGCCAAATGTGGCCTAGCTATAGCACATGCATAGCAATCAGATTGATTCACTTGTCTAGCCAAATATCATACCCATTGCAGCCAACGGTTCTGATCCCCATACCCAATTACAATAGAAAAAGTGGAAGAAGAGGTGGAAATATTCATGACCTTGACAGGGGCCAGGTTTGGACCAGGGGTAGGAGAGAGAGGTGTGTGTGTGGGGAAATGGGAGGTGTTAGTAACAGGGTTCTCAACCTTAATTTGAAATCTCCCTAGAGGATCTATTCCAGATACATATGCCCCTAAAATACAGGTTCCTGAATCATGTAAAGAAGGGTTCTTCAGAGTAATGATCAAAGGGTTACAATGGTATTCGGCACATTCATGAGGGGCATGTCCTTTTATAATAGAAGAACGATATTTCAGACCATACTTCTGGGCCTTATAGGGTTAATAAACCCCAGTCATCAGTTCCAGTATTAGCCAAAACCCAGTCCCACTTGTCACAGTTACTTCTGAATCCAGAGTTTGTAACAGTTACACACACATATTTGTCAGACCAGTTCCACTGGATTTGTCGATCAGTCCCACAGTCAATAATAGAACAGAAATCCACCTGAACTGATGTGGTGATTCCGAAAGGAAAAGTCAAGGTGACCAGAGCAGTCGACAAGGGGATGGAAAGACATAGTAGGACCACAATCAAGGGTGCCATCTTTTGCAATGTGAGATGTGAATCCAAGCAGGCAGTCCCTCAACTTTAACAGCATGTGGTGTCTACAGCAGAACTTGGAACGGTCCTCTCCACCGAGGGTGATGCCAATGTTTCCTTCGAGTATCTCTAGCCAGAATCCAGGTTCCTAATGGAATCGGGGAGTCCTTTGATGGAGGACTAGTTCTCCAGGCCTGATTCACCTGCTCGTGGACTTCCTTCAGAGAAGCTCGGAGACCTGTAAGACTGGAAAGAAGATCATTGTCCACAGTATGCAGTGTAACATTACCTATGACCATGCCGACTGGCATGGTCCATCCGGTCAGAATTTCGAATGGCGACAGCCCTAACTGCCAATGTGTTCTTCCCCTTAATCCCATCAAGGCCAGAGGCAGAGCATCAGGCCAAGTTAAATTTGTTTGCTCACAGATTTTAGCCAATTTAGATTGCAAGGTACCATTGCATCGTTCCACAATACCTCCACTCTGGGGGTGGTATTTGCAATAATGATGCACATTTATCTGGAGCCAGGTGGTTAATTCATTTATAATGGAATTTAGTGGGTGCCATTATCAGTTTGTAATTTCTGTGGTATTCCCCATCTAGGAATGATTTCCTTTATCAAAGCTTTTGCCACAGGTTTGGCATCTGCATGTTTGGAAGGGAAAGCTTCCACCCATCGGGAGAACACATCAACAATTACTTAACAGTATCGGTACCCCTTTGATGGTGTTAATTCAATGAAGTCCATTTGAAGGTGTTCGAATGGACCCATTAGGTTAGGTGTAATGGCGGGACTTACCTGGGTGCCCTTTCCTACATTAAACTTTTGACATAATGCACAGCACCTGCAGAACTGCTCTGCATATGTAGAGAAACCTACAGCTTCCCAATATTTTTCAACATCTTGAACCATGGCGTCTTTTCCAGCATGGTCTAGGCCATGGGCGATTTTTTCCATACCTGGGAAAGAAGCTTTTGGGAGGAAAGGTTTGTTAGTTTGCTTATGGGTCCAGACTCCATCAGAGAGGGACCCTTCTTTGGACCATTTTCTCTTCTCTGTGTCCGTGGCTGCATTCTGTAAAGAAATAATTTGATTATCAGTGTCCTGGTCATTTCTCTGTTGGAATAAAAAGATTGGTGTGTTATTATACGCAGCCCGTTTAGCAAAATGATCAGCTAATTTGTTTCCTTTACTGACAGGATCCTGTTTTCCTGTGTGAGCTTGACATTTAATGATCGCTAGCTTTGATGGTTTCGTTATGGCCTCTAAGAGGGATTCTTTTAGTTTTTTATGTTGAATGGGCTTGCCAGTACTGGTCTTGAATCCCTGAGTTTCCATAATGCCCCATGATCATGGCAGACTCCAAAAGCATATCTAGAATCAGTATAGATAGTTACAATTTTTCCCTCTGACAACTGACAAGCTCGGGTGAGAGCTATCAACTCAGCTGCCTGCGCTTAAACTTGAAGAAATTTGGTTTGCTTCCAGCAGGTGGTCACCTTTGACCACTGCATAGCTGGTTGAAGGTGTTCCATTTTCCAATCATAAAGAACATCCATCCACAAAAATTATCTCTCCTGTTCCTAAGGGTGTTTCCTGTAGGTCTGGTCTAGGTTTTATAACCTTAGTTATTTTATCATGACAGTTGTGTCCCCTTGATTTTCAGTTGGAAGCAATGTAGCTGGATTTAAGGTGGAGCACCTTTCTATGGTAACGTTTGACAATGTACAGAGTATATTTTGGTAGTGTATTTCCCTAGCAGTAGTGAGATGTGAGGTTTTAGCCTGTACTAAAATGGAGTGTACGGCGTGAGGCACTTTTACCACTAGGGGGCTCATGAGCACATATCTGTACTGGCTAGCACGGCCTCTGTTGTGGCTGCTACAGCTCTGAGACAGGTTGGATGTCCCACAGCCACTGGATCCAATTTTTCAAAAATAGGCTAAGCCTTTGTTTTTCTCCATGGAGTTGTGTAAAAAATGCATTCATATATCCCCCCTTTTCGTCCACAAACAGAGTGAATGGACGAGATAGTCAACAGTCCCAACGCATGCACAAACAGTAGGGCATTTTTTTTTTTTTAAGTTACATAGAGCCTTCCCAGCTTGATCATTCCATGCCACCTGACCAGAAAGGGGGAGATCAGGGGTGACCGCTAAAGTTTGCAAAAGCTGTGCTCTTTCATTGAAGTTTAAAATCCATTGCCGGCAGTATCCTATAATGCCTAATACAGACACAACCTGTTGCTTTGTAACATGTCTTGGTCTAGGAAGATTTTGAATGGTGTTTATACGGTCGCTAGAGAGAGAGAGAGCTCTTTTCACAAGAAATGTCATGACCTGAATATTTCACAGTTGTTTGAATTAACTGCAGTTTTGTTTTAGAAACTTTGTGGCCATTTTCTGCTAAATAATAACAATTGCTGAGTATCCCGTGCACAATCTGCTTTCGTAGTACTACACAACATTCCACATACTGTATCAATACACTGTCTTTTTTCCGGCCAAAAGCCTTTTAAATTACACAAGGGCTACAATAAATCCCTGAGGCATAACGGTCCATGGCCAACGGCGGTTTTGGAAAGTAAAGGCAAACCAGAATTGAGAGTCGGGGTGCAAAGGAATACAACAATAAGCATTAGCAAAGTCAATAACAGAGAAATAACAGGCGGACGAGGGTATCGTAGAAAGAATAGTGGAAGGATTAGTAACAATAGGTGCCCTAGGAAAAACTGCAGAATTTACGTGTCGAAGATCTTAAACAAAAACGCCATGAACCGTCAGCCTTTTAAACAGGTAAAACGGGGGAGTTGACTGGAGAGTATTTAACTTGAATGACTGCTCCACATTTCACGAGATCGGAATGTACGGCGGAGATGCCAGCCTCTGCTGCTGGAGACAGAGGATACTGGGAGCGATGCGGGCGGAAGGAGGACTTTTGGGTAAATCACCAGTGGCTCACAGTGTGCTATCCTTCCATAATCATTTTCCCCTGGGACCAAAGTGCATCGGGAAGTGAGGAAAGCCAAGTGGAGGCGGTTTGCAATGAAAAATCAGAAAGGGAAGACGGCACAATGCACGATGTACTAAAAATCATTTTGAAGCACAAACTTTAGTTATCAAATGATCTGAGGTATCAAAGATACCCGAAGCAACATGTAGCCAGTCCGTCCTATTGAAACATTGTTCCACCCAATCCCCAATTTCAACTCAGTGAACGGTGCTATAATTGGCTAAAGAAAAACATGGGGAACCGAACCTCCGAAATAGAAAACGCTTTGGGAATATGTGAAGTGCACTGACAGCAGCAGCTGTGTGTGCATGAGAAAAAAAATGCAAGGGATATGGAGGGTCTCTGGGCTAGTACCTGAAGAGAGAAAAGATTCTAACCAAGGTGTGTCCACTTCAGAAGGGAAGTACTGGGCAGTGCAGTGGAGGGTGTTGGGGACTTGCAAGTGGGGAAAAGAATATAAGAGTGTAGGGCTTTAGAAGAATGGTGTGTGAGGAGATGTTCAGGGTCCAGGCTGCAAAAGAGGGCTTAGTGTGGGGGGAGGTTTGGCACAGGAATTTAGGAATAGAATAGTGAAACCCTCGTTTGGTTAGAGAAATAGAGAGGGAGAGCGTAGTCATCATCCCTTCCTGAACAGATTAACAGGGCAGAGCTGATTTAACAAAAAACGGTGCATCAAAGTGGAACCACTGAAATGAAGCTGAACTCGAAGAGGTTTAGACACCAGTAAAAAATGTGGTTGTCCAGAAGCACTAAGAACAGTCAGTGTATCGTTCGAGGCAGATTAGAAAAGCAGTTTTAGTGCCATTCAGCAAAGTCAATAAAGGATCTGTGTCCGCATGGCAAGTGAGCAAAGGCAACTGAAAAGAGTGGCTGGGGGTCCCTGTGAAAGGAATATCCTCAGGTTCAGGTAAGGAAAGTGGGGGGAAGAAGCTGATGTGGGCAATTGCTGCAGAAGTGTCCCATCGTAACAGGCAAGATGTGTAGGTGCTTGATCTGAGGGGAGAGGCGGCTGAGGAGATGAAGAATTCGGATTAGGAAGTAAAATCCACTACCTCTCCCCGGCTTGCCCCTGTTCTCGGAAAATCCACGTCTTTCACGTCCTCCCCCTGCCTGAGCTCCACCTGCATAATAATTCATTTGTGCCGCGATTAACTTGGTCTGAGTGTCTGACTCTTTTTGTTTAGTCTGTCGTTCAGCATGCTCCGCGTGTCTTTTTTTTTTAACTTCATCAAAAGTGGCACTTTCCCATCCAAATACAGGACGTGCATACTTTATTTTGAATATCACTTCTGACTCCTGACAGAAAAGGAAGAACTGCTGCCTTGTTACGGTCATCGGGGCTGTCTAAGCCAGAATGGTTTGTCAACAAGTCCTGAATGCGGTGTGCCCATTCATCTACTGTCTCATCTTTCTTTTGTTTGGCAGCTGAAAAGGTATCAGTCGGTGCCCTTTTTATATTTTGCAGCTATTGCAGTTTTCACAGATTCCCATTTGGCAAGGAAAGGACCCTCATTATTTTGTCCACGAGGCAATGCCTCATTCCAATGCCACTGTACTCCATTATGCTGCCCATAATTGACAGTAGCCAAAGTAGTGCCCATCTTTCTGCGTAGCACTTGGGTCCACTCGGCTGCACCGGGTTATATATGTTGTCTAGTTGCTGCACCTGTTCCACAAACTTCAACCCACCGATTACCTTACGATCAGGCAATTCGGACACTACGTCTTTCAGCTCTTGAATATCCAGTTACGGTGTATCATTACAGTAGTGGGGTTATCGTTTCCTGGGGGCAGTGTGGGATCGTGTCGGGGGTTAGGAACCTCAATTAAAGGGCATGAAAATGTGGGTGCTAAAGGTTTGGGGACTTAAACGGGTAAGGTTTTCAGGGGTCTTATCTCTGAGGGTTTTGGTTCTAGCACGTTGTGAAATGGAGGGCTTTTTGTGTAAGTTAGAAAAGCCTCCCATAGCCCCTAACAAGTGGCCGTCAGTCTCATCATCAGGATGTGTAAGTGAGGAGGGTCGCATGATATTGTTCATCAAAGAAATCATCAGTAACTGGGGCATCGGTAACCACAGGAGCCGTTGGGGCAATGATTGAATGTGGCAGTGGAAGGGGTTGTGGGTAAAGTGTTGGGGAAGAGCACTGGATATAAAAGTTTTTTTTTTTTATCACTCCTTCTCCTCCTTCCTTCAGACTGGGGTCCCGTATCAGCCTACACTTTCTGTAAAGCTATAAGCAGCTGTTCTTTTCCTTTCTATTCTTAAGTTCAGCAACTAAAAGCTCATTCCGTTTTTGTGCCGCTTCCAATGTAGGGTCTTTAATAACCAATTCCCATCTGTCATAAATATCCATCCGATAAGGACCTCCATTACTACAACCCTGTGTATTTCTGCACAGTATTTTTCTAATTCATATCTCCAGTTCCTTCCACTGGCCATCCACCTCCACTGTCCTTATTCCACCTCCTACATGTTTTTTAATCCTGTCTCTTTTCAATGAGCTTTCTAGGGAACCCGCCTTTCGATCCCGACAGCGCACTAGGAGCCTGGCGATCCCCGAAAATAATCCTTCTAACGTTAGGTTTTAGGACTCTTGGGGACTGTTTGACTGGCTACTGATTGTTTTTCCCATAGTGAGTGGCAGGATCTCAGCAGAAAGTGACTCAGCCCTCGATAAACCCCGTTCCACCCGCCGTCCGCTCCTATTCCCGGATTACAGCTTCAGGTGACTTGTGTCCGTTATTTGCATCAGCAGAATCCTACATCAATACGCCCGTGGAGTCCAGGATATGGAGGTTTTACCCGATCCCTTCATCAGACGGTTTGTATGCGTCAATCTGCCAGGGTATTGTCTCCGTCACCTTAGCAACCCGTTGAAACAAGAGTATTACCAGACAGCAGATGAAATACTCGACCTCCCGTTTATTTAGACACACATTCTCTAAATATGCCCTTTCACCCCCGTTCCTCAAATTATTATAGGAGCGTGCCACTCGCCCTTTTCTAATCCTTTCCACAGGGGTGACTAGCTAACATTCACACTGTGCCGTTTTCCGTAGGGTCCCAAGTCACTTTCCGTGAGCCCTTAGAACACTCCTATGTATTTTCCATACAGTATGCTTTCTTATTCTTTATTTTGCATATGCTTTTTATTCCTTTTCCTTCTATATTCATATTACTTCCAGCACACCAGTCAAACTAACAGGAATCCCCGATCTACTCACCGTGACTCCATCCACCTGCATGGAAATGCCCGTCAAGTCGTGCCTCGTATCGGCTAGGAGGAGGGCAGGGACTCCCCACGCAGGAAACGCCCAAGGCAGGCCAATCCTACATTTACCGAAGCTGGACCCGATCCGGCCGGAATCGGCTCCACCACGGTCATCTGGACGATCCTGCACGAGGAGCCGTCTGCCGTCTCCTGCCCCACGGTGGGCGCCAAAACTGTGGACGAAATCTCAGACCCGACAGCAGGTGCGGTTATAAAGCAGCTTTATTTTCAGAGTCACAGTGAGAAGAGTTTCAGAAAAGCAGACAATCAAATATACATGACAGCGTCAGGGCTCTTCTGAACCCCGTCTGTTGGGTGGGGTCCAGTTTTATACCCCTAGAATGCGTAATTTAATATCATTATAAAATGTAACAGTCAACACATTTATTATACACAAACCTTTAGCCCCTTCAACGCCCCTTGTGCAACTTGATTTCTTGGCTCCTTTTGTTATGGCGTTCAGATGTAAGCTAAGGGAAAACGTGATAAGGCAGACTCATGTGTGGAATGCTCAGACCTTGAGTCCTTTGCACAAACATTTTTCTGTTTGCTAAAACAAAGCATGCTATTACATGGTTTTGTAAAGCTTACTTCTCAGACATGAATTAGTACAAGGGAACGAAGAGAACATTCGTCTTCCACACCATCCATCACAAAATAAGGAGAAATTTTTGTGAGTATGTATATATTACATTGTATAGGGTGGTCCAGATCTAATTATGCAATTTTCATTACGCTATAACTTATTAAGTTTATTAAATAGAGAATTCACAAAAAATTATTTTTGTTGCAGATAGATGGCAGCACCTGCCCTGCATTCCAAAATGGTAGAGGGATGGTTGTCAGTCAAACAGCGGTTGTGATGTGTTCGCCTTTTCTCAATAACGGGCAATGTTTCTGAGGTGCATTGCATTAAAAGTTGGATAATTAG
Organism: Polypterus senegalus; assembly: GCF_016835505.1. NCBI lineage: Eukaryota > Metazoa > Chordata > Cladistia > Polypteriformes > Polypteridae > Polypterus > Polypterus senegalus. The sequence continues at coordinate 55,406,040 of NC_053162.1, read as the reverse complement.
ACCTGAACTACCCTGTATTATGTAATATTACTAAATAATAGTTACTCTTGTTTTTTCACATCAAGAAGACACAAAGAATGCATAACACCAAAATTGAAAAATGCTCAGCTAGCATGCTTTTTATTACTCCTCTAAGCATTTCATACAAAACAAAAGTGCTTAATTTTGAGGCATTGTTCAAGAAAAAAAAAACATTATAAACGACCCAAGCACCCTTTACACCCTGTTTATTTTCTTTAATGGGGATTTTGTTATTGAATGTTTAATTTGCATATCTTCCCCCACTTTTAGAAGCTGCACAAATCCTGTACTACGTTATGATTTTTTTAATGTTATGTTTTCTAATTGATCATAATGATACAGTGTGACTATTTTTGACATAATAAAGTTTCCGGATACTGTATTTTAAGTTGTAGTAACAAACACACAGGCCAAGCCATCAGTAATCATATAACTGACTTTAAAAATAGTGCCTTTCAGCCAAAAAACCTATTGTATGTGCATATAAATGGTTAAACTGGTTTCACTCTCAAAGGCAGGATAGGACTGTTTTAGAGTAAGTACCAAAATAATCCAACAGCTACTAGTAGTTTTCATAGTATTGGCATTATGTGTACTCATACTCATTTTAAATATAAAATAACATTCTCAAATACACTTTCTCTAATGAGTGTAAAACAGCCCTAGACAGAGCAGAACCCACACAATGGCAAGTTAGGAAAACTTCTCTTTGCAAAGGGTAGAGACTTACAATATTGAGAGCATCTTCTCAAAAACTTCTATCTTCCTTACCTGAAAAATCTCATAATACATTTATTATAACTGTTATAAGGATTGTGTAATAATATCATGATAAAAATATTTACTTAGACAAAAAATCATATTTAAGAAATCAGTTGTACCAACTACAGGTTACAACTATTATAAATAAAATCTGAGGAACTGACCGGCCAGCTAACCTGGGGGAATACAGGTAGGCTGAGATAAAAGCACATGAACAGTTCACAGCGGGACTAGGCTGGACGAGGAGTAATTAATTTTATACCAAACAGTTTATTATATATTAAATATATTATTCCATGTTTTAATTGAGCCTGCCAATTTCTATGATTTTTGTAGTAGATATTTAAGTCTACAGTGTAAAGTGACCTGTAAATGGTGGAGTGTGAAACCCACCCACACACAAATGGTCAATTTAGGACTGATGGATGGACCCTACATTTTTATGTAAAACAAAACAATTATTTCTTTGAATTTGGCAGAAGAATAATAACTAATAATTTTTTTTGCTACTTGTTGGAGCTTTGTGACTTATGATACATTTACACTGAAAGAAGACTTTAATCTATAGCAAGCATATTAGGATACACTGTTCAATAAACTTACTGGAAACTAACTACATCATTCTTGAGATTAATAGTAGACTACTTCTTTCTCAGGATACATAATAAGAACACAGAGTTAGGACTCTTGTGGCTAAATACTGACCCAGACCCAGACAGCGTCTACCTCTTTAACTTCTGTCAGATAGCAAAAGCTCATGTAGACAGCTGGGGTCAATAAAGCTCATTTCATCATGTCTGTTGGAGAGAAAGCAGAATCAATGCATTTAATAGGGAAGCATTGTAGGCTGGAATGTTTAGCAGGGAGCAGTACATGTTATGGTGTGACTCCTGATAGACTTTGACATGGTCTGCTCCATGGCAGTATTCAGCTTAGAGTTGGCAGGAATATTCAAGAGCTCCCTTACTATTGAAGGCAATGTAAGATCACAGCCACCAGCAGAAAAGGGCAACCAGGCTCTGAGGGCAGAATTCAGCTAGATTCTGTTTATTTCATTGCAGTTTCAGCTATTTTTCTCCATTTACAAAACTTCCCAGAATTAAACATTTAAAATGTTTAACACATTTAAAAACAGAAAATCACACACACAAATATAATATATATGGTTCTGGCTTAAAATCTTGGATGGTGCTGACTGCAGTGATACAACAGTGACACTATATTAAATTAAAATTACTACTTTATGTAGACTGATGAAACTTACTTAAATACCAATACTGATGGGCTATGGTGTCCCTGCAAATGTAATTACTTGAGAATACCGGAGTAAATATGTTTGGGAGACTCATTTATTAGAGTCTGACAACATGTGTGACTTCTTGGTGTGTCCAGGTGTTTACTGAAATTCCTCTGTAATGATTTATTATAGCAAGATATTTATTTACATTAGTTTGCTGGTGTTAAGCACAATAAAATAATGCCTTTGAGTCAAACACCTATTGTATGTGCAGTCCCAGAGTAATTAATTAATACTGAAAGCATATTTCAAGAACAAAAACACTATTCAGCTGCACCTGTTCATGTCAGTTTTCAAAATTTGTGTTCAGTTCCAAGCACTGGTACTGATGAAAGTATATATAGGACGTGAAGTTAACATTTATATGTTTTATTCAGCAATAAAATATAACTTATAAACTTTAAGTATTCATTCTTTTGGACAACCCAGATATTTTACTAAAAATAACTATAAACTAAAACCTAACCCATTACAATTAAAGCGGTTTAGTCTGTTGTTTATTGCATCTCATGCTAAACCGAAAGGCTTTTGGTTTAGTACTGATAAAGTCATCCTGATTAAGTCACTTAACCTACCTGTGCTTCAATCTCTATAATTATACTCCAATGCATATCATGCATTTCAGAGTAGGAAAATGGTAATAACTAGATCAAAAATCTCAGAGTGACACAAATGTTATTCTCCTCTTAGGGGTAAGAGTAAAAAGCATTTCACAAATTTTGTAAATTACAAAACAAATCCTAATCTCACCAGGATTTAGTAGAGCTTCTGAGCTATCCTAACTCATTATGATATGGTAGAAGATTGCGGTCAGAGATCAATACTCGTATTTTGGGAAAGGCTGAATGTTTTGGAAATGCTAAACAACAATAAATTTGTAAAAAAAATATATATTTTTACAAATCTTGTAAATTATATGATTGCTTCTTCTATGCAGAGAAGGAATGAACTGTCAGCCAAAATGAAAATGTTGATATCATTATGTTTTTTAGCTACTAGGAAAATGCATGATTTAGGTATGTCACAACCAACCATTTCTTGAAGTCACCTGCAACGTTTGAAGTATAACGAAGTTATACATTTTCACACTACCCAAAGAGAGGTAAAGTAATGTTAAAGTAAACTGCATTCATGCAAATTGACACACACATAAAGATTTATTGTCCCAAGAGTGAATGACCATGCATATATGAATCGCAAGTCATATCATAGTTATCATGGTCATGGATGCGAGCAAAAGGAATGGATAAGGAATGGATATATTGTAGTAGCCAGCATATTACCCATATTAAGATAAGAATGGCTGGATGGGTGACTGACAGTTAAATGTCACACATTTATGCCGAACTCTGCATTCCATTAACTCCATTCGCGTTACACTTTACAAGTCTTAGAAGGTTCAAGATGGTATTCAGAGATACCCAGGGCATTGGATAAATATAGTCTTGCCGAAGATAAGGGGGGGAGGGGGGTACCATGAAAAGAGGTATGACATTCAACTCTGTAAGACAGTAGAAGAAAGAACAAGACTTCTGAAACAGCCCTGGAATATCTGTGACTAGATTCAGTTATTATAACTTTACGTGGTGTTTCCTGTGGCCATAACAGCAGGAAGGTGATTCTTCTGAAAGTAGAGCTGTGAATCATTTATTGCTGTTGGTAAATAAACATGCCCGTTATTCGCCTTTACTCTCTTTCAGTGTGTGTGTCTAGTTCCTTCTATCTCTGTTCTTGTTTTAGTTTATTTTTGATGTTGTTTGGAAAGTGTCAACAATTATGTACAATTTAGCACAATATTATGTTTTCTTCTTCAAAAACTACTATATTATTATTATTATCATTATTAATATTATTATTATTATTATATTTGAAGTGAAGCCTAAGTGTTATCAGAAATTACAAAACGTCATCATAAGTACCAAGGGAGTACCAAGTATATACTAACAAGAAGAAAGTGAATACTTATGTTTTGTATTTTATCATTTCAATTAAATAATTCATACTTTTAATAGGCAATGCAACATTGCAGGAAGAGCAAAGATAAATAAGCATTGCAGTTAAGTCAGGCAAATGAATATAAGGTGTCTTAATGTTCTGCAACAAAGAAAATCTCCCAGCTGAATGTAAATGGATCAGTTCCAAATACTTTTGAGTTTCTGAAGAAGGAATGGCAATTGTTGCAATCCATTTTTGAAGTATTTTTTTCTCAATTGTTGAGAAAAAAGCATTTTGAGAAATTATATCAGATTGGTCATTTATGTACGAAACAGTTGAAGATAAGAAGGCTGTCATGGTTTAATTTTCCATCTGAATGTATACTTGGACACAATCAGACAGATTTTGTTCACTATTGCCCTCTACAGACCTTGTCATCTTCTTTCAAGTGGTAATTATATTGTAAGTGTCTCACTGACATCCTATTTTCCAATTCATGTTGGCTCTACAATAACCAAAGTGCTGGGTTAATGGAATGAAATCCTTGCCATCTCATATAGTTGAATGCCAACAAACAGAGCAGTCTGGGATAATGCAATGGCCTATCTATTAAGAAGAAGGCCAGCAAGGGGTTTAAATAAATTAGCCTTTATTTAAACTCACAGTGCACAATAAATGTACCTGCATACAAGAGTGCATTCCCCCTATAAACACACTGCCCAACTGTCTACCATGTGTCACAAAATCCCGAGAAGTGAGTTTCATTTTAATGCTTATCATGTAGACAATTCACAAGACAAGAGCTTTATAATTCAAGACAGTTCTGATTATTACAAAAGGAAGATACTAAGGCTATGCACAGATGCCATCCCACTCTGTGCCTGTCCCAGACCTTATAGCTTGTGAACTTAAGGACTGGAAGATAACAATCTTGATTTAGTAGTACAAACTGTTTCTGAGATAAGTATCTAACTCAATAACATACTTAAAATACATGTTCCAATTTCAGAAAAGACCCCATTTCCAATATGGACTGCATCAAAGGCTTTAGGTGTTCTGAAAAGGCATGATTCCATAATAAACACTGTTGAAACTCCAGGACATAAGTTGATTAAGAACTAGGAATGGATGGGAATCCTGGTCCTACAAATTCCATGATATCAAAGTAACCAGCTGGATGATAAGGCTGTTAATTGCTTCACAAGCCTATCAATTTAAACACACACAATCAAATGCTTGGAAATATCAACAGCATTGGACTACATTAATGGAATTTTAAAATTTTTTTAGGATTCTGCCAAAATGTGACCATTAGACCATGCACAGATTGTGCAGGCTGAGCCAGGTTAGGCATAAATCTTGTCACATCTTTGGTGGCAAAAAGCTTTGTCCTTAAAGGAACAAAATGGATCAGCAGATGAAAAAGGGAAAGGAAAAATAATCATCATTTGAATGCAAGGCGTTCACAACCAGGAATAATGAATGCACCAAAATACACAACTAAACCAAAAAATAAAAATCAAAAGTCAAACATGCCCTGACCAAAGTTCCTAATACTATGAAAACAAATGTGAGCAATTAATTTGAAAGACATTATACCAAAACTAAGATGGTTTACTGTTGTAGCATAATGAGGACAAAAATCACAGGATGCAAGCCATGGATGTGTACATTGGAAAAAGAAAGAAAACAGCAATGAAACAGACATCAAAATAATGTTGTAATTAAATCAAAACAATTAATGAAATATATAATAGAAACTCAAAATATATCTTAGAAAAATTATGACAAACCCTTTCTTAAGAAAAGATTTTATTTCAAGTGGATCAATCTATTGGATGTCAATTTATTAACTGAACACTGCAAGTATTTACTAATTTTTACAATTTTTGTTTTGGTATTTCAGTTATTTTTTCTAATACAAAGATTATTTGAACAATGCTGTTCAAAATAAATGATCAAGTAGTAAAAAATTATATTTGTTATTTTTTTCTTATCTAGCCAACTAGATCAGGAAAGTGATGTTTCTTTATTGTCTAGAGTTTAAGTTTTTTAACCATAACAGATGGGTGGCACGGTGGCACAGTGGTAGTGATGCTGCCTCGCAGTTAGGAGACCCGGGTTTGCGTCCCGGGTCCTGCCTGCGTGGAGCTTGCATGTTCTCCCTGTGTCTGGGTGGGTTTCCTCCCACAGTCCAAAGACATGCTGGTTTGGTGCATTGGCGATCCTAAATTGTCCAATCATCTGTCTGATAAACATAGCTGATGGGAAAAAGAAAAATTACGACAAACCCTTCCATTAAGCATTAGTAAACTGTCTTCTGTGATGACTTTGACTGTGCATCTCTGTCTCCATCTTCTGCATGACTACTGATTTGTTGCTGCAGGACATTCCTGAAAATAAAATAGGTAAATCTGTCATCCATTCAAATACCAGACCCACAGTGAAATGGAAAACACTGATCTGTAAACTCCACAGAAGAGTGCAGCAGTAAACAGGAAAATAGTTCAGATTCCTGTTTTATTGGCTGCAATGACAACAGCATAAACATGGAAAGGTTCATAACTTTTGCAGAAACTGGAGCTGGCAGTTTTCAACAGCTTGTTCATTCTGCAGCAGCATGTGCTAATAGGATGTTCCTATGATGTAGCAGATGAGATGCAGTAGAGACCACTGAATTGAACTGAACTGCAGAGTTACTCTTCAACTAGGCGAGTGGGCTGTCTTTATGGGAAAGTTTTTGGCTTTCATGGAGTCCAAATGTGGTTTCCACTTAATTTTGACCCACATCTTACAAAAGGGTGCCGTAAATACCTATGTGAAGAAAACCTTCTTCTTGCTGCTTAAACATCAGAGGCTCTGTGTTTTTTCCCTTGGAACAGCTGAGCAAACATCTTCCTTCTCAAAATTTTCAAAATAACTAATTGCAGACAGTCAAAGGGATTAGTGCTACCATTACCACAGATGACCAGTAGCAGAGTTCCCAAAAGAAGATTTCACGAGACATTGACTTACATTTTCATTTTCCTACCTGTGGTAGTGGTGAGCAATGAGACACCATCTTTCACCAGTGAGCATTGGCATGCTCTCAGATTTCTTGAAGCTACCTCAACCTCTTCTTCTTCGTTTTTGACAAATCCACCTAAGCAATGTTGCGCTTATACTGCTGTCATCAGCTTACTGAAATTCGGCAACAACTTCAACTGCAGAACATTAATGGTAAAAAGTGTTTTTCTTTTAAAGAAAGTGGCAAAGACAATTTTTAAGACTGTATGGCAAATGGAGGTCTGAACATAGCAGTACATCAAGATCATCAACCAAAGAAAAAGTCAAAACTAAAAGAAACTGCTCAAGAATCCATTATTCTGTCGCTGATGAGTATTTCTTTTATTTTCAAAAAATATAGATATTACTGAGCACATAGCTTGCCTTTCTATAAAGGTGACTTTCGAGACAAAAGGAGAATGCCCCATTATGTTACACACATGCACTCACACAGGTCGCAACCAAACTTCCAAATGACTAACTTATTGACATCAGCCCTGAACCACTTGACCAAAGGAAATAAAAGTAAAAAAAAAATGCTAATGATTCCTTTTAATTACTAACAAATGAGCACTCCCTTGACCTTGACTGCAGTTGGATGGTCATTTCCTCCAAGGACCATCAGTGCTTTGGATGGCAAACAAAAGTCATTCTTTATTTTGCCAGTTGTATTACCAAGTATTTTTACAGTCAAAATGTCAATACCAGACTTGTTTGTGATGTATTTTACTGAGTAATCAAGTATCTTTGATAACTTTCATTTTAGTGTTTTGGTGCTTGTCATTGAAACATGCATTCCTTGCCTACCACCTATTCAAAGATGCACCAGCGGTTGTCACATAAACTGCAAATCAAATGTCCTGAGCCCTGTCATATCTCTACACCATATCTCAAACCATTCTGTTTGCTGCAGGCTGCATGAAGAATGCTATTGATGTTGGCTGCATGGTCAGTTTTAAATGAATAGTGCTGGTAAAATCGGCAGCAAAAGCACATTGTGATATTAACTGGGGAATTTCAATGATGGGTCTTGTTGACATTAATGAATTTGTTAAGTTACATGTAGTAACATTAGGCAGAGTTCGTCCTTTATATTTCCTATGGAAGATTGCCAGTATAAAAAATTTCTGTTGCATTAAATGGGTTTAACTGTAACATCTATAACATATGCAAGATGTCAATACTAACACTTTCAATTCTGCTGTACCAGACATTTCCAAAACTGTTGATTTTGGTTTTTATTTCTGAGCGCACAATCAAAATGTTTTGTGGATCAGAGCACATACCTTCACATTTCTTTGTTTTCAAATATTTTGCTAAAACATTTTATATGCTGGACACAAAGATTGGGTGCTAATGAAGAAAGTGGCTGTAGCAAGAATCTGCAGCCATGACACCCAGCTAACACAACTGGCAAAAAACTAAACAAATGTATTTCTGTAAATTTGTTCGTAATATAACATGTCTCTCCTTGTGAAAAACCCACACATCTGTGATGGACCATCTGGCCTGCAAGTACACCATTAAGATTGTAGGGGACAATCTCATAGAAAATCTCCACAAAATAAAGTATGACACTGGAATTAACACTTCTACATGTTGAAAAGAGTGATGTCACAGAAGTGAAATCTCACTGTCTTTGTGAAAAATCAGAGAAAGACAGAGATGGACAATTAATTAATGGGACAATATGAACCATGATATATCCTAACACAGGGTCACGGGGGGTCTGCTGGAGCCAATACCAGCCAACACAGGGTGCAAGGCAGAAACAAACCCTGGGCAGGGTGCCAGCCCACCGCAAGGTGTACACACACACACACACACACACATCAGGCACACACTACGGACAATTTAAGATTGCCAATACAACTAACCTGCATGTCTTTGGACTGTGGGAGGAACCCACGCAGACACAGGGAGAACATGCAAACTCCACGCAGGGAGGATCCGGGAAGCAAACTGAACCATGATACATCATTACGAAAACGAGCAACATAAGTGCTGCATAGGAAAATAACACAGAGGACTAATCGGTGCATCAATATTAGGTGTCATCAAAGGGGTCTTTGTGCCTCTGTATCCTGGGGATTGTCTTTGACACTAGCATCAAGGCTAAAAGCACTTGAAGCCAGAAACTATTTAAGAGTATACTTTAGAACAGAGTTCACAGTTGTAAAAGATGGACAGAGAGTGAGACAGAAGGTGAAAAGAAGTACTTTGATGCAGTACAGGGATGATTTAAGTTCACTCTATCTATCTATTGTGATATATAGCCGACAGCTCATCCCGGCCAATACCTCCAAGCCGCCAGATGGAGCCCTTCCTACAGCATGGAAGTGCCCCGAATTCCAGCAGGGCATCATGGACATTGGAGTTTTCCTGTACAGCCCTGCTGGATAGCATCGGGGCCACCAGGGGATGCTGTAGGGAGTCCCAGAGACTTGTATTTTCCCTACAACCCGGAAGTACGTCCCAGTCACATGGACAGAGGAAATGACGTGCTTCCGGGTTGAAGAAGAGGAGTTTTTACCTGACCCGGAACTGCTGGATAATCACATGGACTGAGGGCTCAGAAGCACTTCCGGGTCATGGACTATAAAGGACTCTGGGAAATCCCAGACGGACGAGCTGAGTTGGGAGGAAGGGAACAACGCGTCTGGGAGAGGAGGATTGATTTATTGTATTGGTTATTATTTATGAGTATTGTGGAGTGGAGGGTGCTTTGTGCACATTATAGTTCAAATAAATTTAATTATTGGACATTTACCTGGTGTCTGGTGTTTAGTCTGAGTGTTCAAGGTGACAACAGCGCCCCCTATCTATCTATCTATCTATCTATCTATCTATCTATCTATCTATCTATCTATCTATCTATCTATCTATCTATCTATCTAGTATTGTTTCTTTGTTGATCATTCCATTTTATGTTTTACTATTTTAATTTTTTCTGACATCTTGGCATTACTACTAGTGTTGAGAAATATTGCTTTCAAGTGTAGCTCCTTATTTTTACATATGTTGTCGTGACTTGCTTGCTTAAAATGTTCATTGGTTAAAATTACGTTTTTTTTACTCAATCATATCCCTAGACATAATTATCTTTCCCTGTATAGAATCAGCCATTAATCTCTACAATTAGTCCATGTCTTCCACTTATGACAAAACTAGTAGGGTGGACACCATAAAATCAGTCAGCACAGCTTACACTTCCCTGCATATCTCCTCTCCCACAGAAAATGTTTGGCCAAAAAAACCTCAGACTTGATATTCATATGGTGCAGACTTCCAGCTAGCTTATAGACACAAGACAAGATAGTCCAGCTATGATGAGCACAGAATGATGAAACAATAGACTCACCCACAATTCTCAGTGTCCAGCTCACATTGTCCACTTTGTCTGGTTATAAAATCTGCTGTCAATATCTATGGCAGTCATTGGGGTCTATAGTAGTGTACTGTATATGACATTGGATTTGAAACCTCAGGTTTGCTGCTTCATTTCCCCTCTCCTTCTTGTTGAATAACTGGTGTAGGTCATTTAACATTGCTTATGCTCTGATTAGAAAAAATGAAGAAAAAAATTAGTGTAAGTAATTATTGGCTAAAATATACAAAAATCAACATAGAAAGTAAAATGCTGGGTCAAAATAAAACATAACTGTATTTTTTTCAATTGATGAAACTGCTCATGTAACTGTTTCTTTGGTGCAACAACATTTTTGGGTGTCTAAATGATGTGCCATGACTGGAACGTACTGACTTTGGTAAACCTCAAATAGTATATTAGACTTCATCAGGCATCCGACTGACTAACACTGACCAGCAAAAGCTTTCCTATTTGTGTTAGCTTTTCAAAAAATAGTCTCCTTCTCTATTTCTTGTGGTTCATTTGTTCTTTTTAGCTAGTGTGTTTTTTCTCATTATGCGAAGACTGCCAAGATGATCTTTACGTTTTTGCTTTTAATGACACTTTCCATTTCAGACAACAAATACAAATAAGAGGAGGTAATGAAAAGACAGACATAATAATACCTCATCTTCCCTAGCCACTATGATTATACTATTGAAAATGTTTTGTGATATGTACGTTTTCTTTTAAATGAAAAATTGCAAATTGTAACTATGCATTCCACTAACCTTGATATAAAAATTGTAATATGAAATTATAATGGGGTTGTATGATTTTTATGGGAACTGATTGCAAGGAAAGAGTTAAATACAAGTAGGTTACAATGTATTCTGTGCACATCCTACCTTTTTTTAATTTAAACAAAGTGCAAATAGAAAAAAGGTCCAAATAAAGCAGAGGTAGTGGATGAGCAGCTGAATCACTATTGATCTGCTGACAGATTTAAAAGAAGTCCCGGAGCCTGTAACCCACAGAAGTCACGCTAGCCCTGCAATGACAAAGTTATTATCCATCCAGCATTTCCTAGCTTCCAGCTCATTTCAAGGCAGTGTGACTACAGTTACTGACATTTTCAAGTCATTCTGGTTTCAGCCTCTGATTACAGCAATGCAGAATATCTGTTGTAAAAAAGTATTCATTTTTAAAGAAGCTTTACTCAGTGAATTTCATATTTAACTAATCCTTCTTTCTAGTTTTAATTACGTGGTTAACATCTTTCAGATTCAAAATCTTATGAATCATATTTATAGTGACTGTTTTAATAGTGTTTTAAAAAATATAACTTAGTAGGATTCCTACACTATCACTGAACAGAAAGACTTTACTCAGAGCTGGCACTGGGTATGTTCTCAAGAATATTTATTATGTTATATCTATTTGAATGAATTTACTGATACTGTATTTCTGGTGTTGTACAGATCTTATGTATATTCAGTTCTAGTGTACATTAACAGGATAAAACATAAATTAGGTCTGCACTGAAAAGAAATGAAGCAGCAAATCATTTTGAATAAAAGATCATGCAAACATGGATTTGAATTACATCTCATGTATGTGCTATGAAGTGGCACTTTATGGAACTTATTAAATACCTTTAAATAGTAAGGAAATAAACCTAGAAAAAAAATCCCTTATTGAAATATGCAAGGTTAGAAGTAACCTCATAAATGTAAAAGGATATTTTATGACTGTTGTGTTCAGGACTGTCTTGATAAATCTTAAAAGCAGATTTCATTATTATTTAACACACCTGACTGGCTCTTACCTTTCACCCTTCTGTGACTGCAGAATTCTTTTTTGCATGGGTGCCCCAATTCCTTCACAAGCACATTAAATATGCAGAGTCTGTGCCCCTGGGTATAAAGCAGATACATCTTTTCAGAAGCTTTGGATGCACTTCAATGCAAGATGCACTGACACAAATGGCAGCTACTTGTTACCTTAGTGACCAAGCGCTTAGTAATCAAAGTCAGTTAGATCAGGTCAGAGAATGGAGATGTTTTTAATGTTTTATTTATTAGTTTGCTTGTTTATTTTATTAAATATTTCTATATAGTTGTTCAGATTTAACTTAAAGTACCATTGACACTTGTGCTAGAATACACGGTGAATATTTGCTTTTATTTAATTTATTATTACACATGGCTGGTATATTAAATTAGGATTTTTTTTTTACTGTAAATAATGCTATTTTTTGTACAGCTATGTTTTTAATATAAGTTGTAAAAAGAAATAGATCCATTAAAGTAGGTTCATTTTAAAGACTTCTACTTTTACAATTTTACATTTTATTAGCTATTTCATTTAATTTCACCCTTTCAAATGTGATTCATTTAAATACATAGTATTTTGTAGTAGTTAAAAATATTTGTCAGATTTCCTAATTAACAACTGCCATGTTTTTTCAATCTAAATGAGAGCACTGGAAGTGATGGTTAGTGGGATTTTCTGAATGCCCAGGATGAAAAATATAAGATATATCATTAGATAAAACACGGTGGCTGGGTCAGCACATTTGTAATTGCACAAAGTGTTTTCTTAATGGGAACTTATTGTGGCACAGAGGGTAGCACTGCCCCCTCACAGCTCTGGCATACTAGGCCTTAATCCTGCATTCTGATGTCTTCCATGTGGAGTTTTTACAGTCTCCCTTTGTATGTGTAGGTTATTTTTCCAGGTCCTCCAATTTACCTCACACATCTTCAAAGACATGATGTTTAGGTAAGGGTGTGTTCATCAGTGGGCTCGGCTGCCAGGACTGCTTTCCACTATCCAGAATAAAAATAAGCTCGTCTGAGAATGCTATGCTATGTTTTCTTAATTTAAAGAAATAATACTGGTGTCAATATAAAGAAAAGTTTGTTATCAATGCTAAGCATCTGGAATCACTTCCTGAGAAAAGATAACATTCTGGAGTGTAGTTTGCAATATTTTGATTTTATCAAAATGAAAATAATGGGATGGAAACAGAAGCAGAAGGAATCGAGACTTTCTTTCATATAGTCTATCATCAACAGTCCCATGTTTTATATACGTGACACCAAGCATTCGATTTTATTAGTAACACTCATTTTTACTTTTGCATTGAAAACTGTGTATTTTCTTGGCTTTATGGCAATGTACAATACAGAAAAAAATTAGATGTGCAATGAGCATAAGTTTGGGGAGTAAACAGTTCATCAAGTATTCCTTGCACAAGTTCATTGTGTGGCTTAAAAAAATCAAGTTTTATTTTGCAATTATGCCCCCAAAGTAAGGTGCAAGTCCTGACAGCTTTAAGCTCAAGGTTGCAAAGTCAGTGATGCAGCTTAGTAAGAAAATAAAAGTTTTACCTAAACTATGCACCAGAATGATGGCAGCCGCTGTCACCCGTGAGTTTGATGCGAACAAATGGACCATCTAATCCCATCATCAATCACATCCTTAAGGTTAAATATCAACTTGCCTCTACTATTCTCCCATAATCCAAGAGTCTCCAATGATGCACAAAGCAGACAGAGCTAATGGATTATTTTAAGCCGGTGCTTCCTTCACAATCTGCAGTGCCATCCACCAGGTATGAAGGACAGAGTGTCGGAAGGTTTTTTTTTTATTACGATATTAGCACATCAGATCACAGAATTCCAGGGAATGACTAGTGAGAAAAATATTTTGCATGTTATCAGTTTTATTTTGTGTACCTCTAACTGAGTATTTGATTTTTTCCAATTTTAAATAATATAACACATCAGTTTCCCACTGACTTAAAAGAGGAGAGTTTGGGTTCTTCCAGTTTATCAGAATAAGTCTGCGTGCCAACAGTGTAGTGAATGCAATCACAATTTGTTTGTCTTTCTCCACTTTAAGACCCTCTGGAAGAACCCCAAACACAGCTGTTAATGGGTTAGGAGGGATTGTGAGTCCAAGACTGTCTGAGAGGTAATTAAAAATTTTTGTCCAGAATAATGTTAATTTGGAGCAGGCCCAGAACATGTGACCTAGTGAGGCTGGGGCTTGGTTGCAACGTTCGCAGGTTGGATCATGCCCTGGAAACATTTTGGAGAGTTTTAGTCGAGACAGATGTGCTCGATATATAATTTTGAGTTGTATAATTGTATGCTTTGCGCATATGGAGCTTGAGTGAATTCTCTGCATTGCTACTTTCCACTCCTTTTCTGATATATTAATTGAGAGGTCATTTTCCCAGTGTCCTCTTGGATCTTTGAAAGGAAGGGATTGTAAAAGGATTTTATATATTGTAGAGATGGAGTCTAACTCCTTGAAATTGAGCAATAATTTTTCCAGCGTGGATGAGGGTGCAAGATGAGGAAAATCTGGAAGGTTCTGTTTAACAAAGTTCCTGATTTGAAGATAGTGAAAGAAATTTGTAGCTGGAATGTTAAATTTGGAATGTAATTGTTCATAGGATGCAAAGGCGTTGTCTATATAAAGATCTCTAAGCAAGTTAATTCCAAATTTTTCCAGATATTAAAACTGCATATGTTTGTGAGGGTTGAAAGAGGTGGTTCTTTTGCAGGGGTGCCACAGAAAGAAGCTTCTCCGTCTTAAAATGCTTTCTACATTGGTTCCAGATTCTAAGTGAGTGGAGCACAATTGGGTTATTAGTGTATTGCCGATAGCGTGTGTTTATTGGAGCACAAAGCAAGGAATACAAAGAAGTACTGCAGGATTTTACTTCTATTGCGGTCCATGCCTGTGTATGTTCTTCTATTTGTGTCCAGGTTCTTATCGACTGTATATTTGCGCCCAGTAATAAAACTGGAAGTTAGGTAGAGCCATGCCGCCTTCTGCCTTTTGTCTTTGTAGGGTCGCTCTTTTGATGCGTGGATGTTTAGAATTCCAAATAAATGAGGTTATTGTTGAATCTAATTGCTTAAAGAACGATTTATTAATGTATATTGGTATGTTTTGAAATAAAAAGGAGCTTAGGAAGAATATTCATCTTAACAGTGTTAATTCTTCCAGCTAGTGTGAGATGAAGGGTTGACCATCTATGCAAGTCTTGTTTAATTTTTTCCATACAGACGACGAAATTTTGTTGATAAAGAGCTTTATGTTTACTTGTGATGTTTACCCGAGGTATTTAAACTGTTCTGCAATGATAAAAGGAAGGGTGTCTAATCTAATATTATATGCTTGCGAATTCACGGAAAGAGTACACTTTTATTCAGATTAATTCTGAGACCAGAGAGCTTTTGAAATTCTGTGAGTGCTGCTAAGACTGCAGGCACAGAATTTTCTGGAGTACCATGTCATCTGCATATAATGAGATTTTCTGTTCCAGTCCTTCTCTGCTAATCCCCTTTATCTGATCAGTATTTCGACAATGTATTGCCAGTGGTTCAATGGCAATTGCAAACAGCAGTGGTGACAAAGGGCATCCTTGTCTTGTGCCACGTTCTAGTTTAAAGTAGTCTGAGCAAATGTTATTGATGCAAACTGAAGCTTCTGGGTTAGTATACAGTAATTTAATCCATGCACAAATGTTGGGCCAAACCCAAACTTCTCCAAAATAGTAAAAGGTATTTCCATTCAATCATGTCGAATGCTTTTCTGCATCCAATGATAATAATATTTCTGGGGTGTTTGATTTAGTTGGTGAGTATATTACATTAAACAGGCGTCAAGATTTGAAGATAAGTGTCGGCCCCTAATAAATCCAGTTTGGTCTTGTGATATTATTGAGGGAGCACTTTCTCCATCCTTCTAGCTATGATTTTAGAGAGTATTTTAACGTCGTTATTCAGAAGTGAAATTGGTCTGTATGATGCACATTGTAATAAGTCCTTATTTTGTTTTGGAAAGACAGTGATTAGTGCTTGGCGAAAGGTTTGTGGAAGAGATTGGTTATCTCTGGCTTCTGTAAATGTTGCTAATAGGAGGGAGCTAGCTGAGCGGAGAATTTCTTGTAAAACTCTGCAGGGTAGCCATCAGGGCCTGCTGCTTTTCCACCTTGGAGTGACTTTATAGCATCCAGTAATTCTGATAATGACAGAGGTTTATCGAGCTCCTCCACACTAATAGCGTCAATTTGTGGTATCTGTAATTTATCCAGAAATGCATTAGATTGTATATTGTCTTCTTTAAACTCAGTAGTATATAGGGATTTATAGTAGTCTCTAAAAGTGTACATTATATTTTTGTGTTCGATGATTTTATCTCCATTCGTGTTAGTAATTACGAGATTGCGTTGCGCACTTCTTGCTTGTGAATTTGTTGCGCTAAAAGCTTATTAGCTTTCTCTCCATGTTCATAATAATGATGTCTGGATTTGTAAATTAGTTGTTCGGTTTCTTTAGTTGTCAAGAGGTTTAATTCTGAATGTAGAGCCTGCCTCCTCTTATGTAGAGTCTCGCTTGGTAGTCTGGCATGTTCTTCATCTATTTTAGTAATTTCGCTTTTTATCTCTGCTACTTTCTTAGCTTCGGATTTATTTCTGTGGGAAAGATATGAGATAATCTGTCCTCTTAAGAAGGCCTTAAGAGTTTCCCAGAGTATTCCTGCAGAGATCTCAGGGGATGTATTTGTCTCTAGAAAGAATTCGATTTGTTTGGATATAAATTCAGTACAATTCTCGTCAGCTAATAGAAGCGGATTGAGGTGCCATCTGCGGGTGAGTGTATGGGGCTTAGTAATTTCAGCTCCAAGATCATCGGAGCATGGTCTGAAATAACAATAGCATCGTATTTACAAGATTTAATCTTAGGCAAGAAGTTATTATCTATAAAGAAGTAATCAATCCTTGAGTAGCAATGATGTACTGGTGAGTAGAAAGAATATGTTCTTGAATTTGGGTTTAAAAACCTCCAGGGATCTGATAAGTTGTGATCAGTTATAAACTTTGTAATTATCTTTGCGGTGTTAGTTGCGTTCCCCTGTGGAGGAAGTCTTATCTAAAAGTGGATTTAGAACACAATTAAAGTCCCCAGCCATTATAAGTTTATGAGTGTTCAGATTGGGAATGGATGCAAATAAATTTTGTATAAATTCCTTATCATCAACATTAGGTGCATAAACATTTATCAAAATCATTTTACAGTTAGATAAGTCTCCCATGACCATCACATATCTCCCTTCAGGATCCAATACTACATCTGATGCTACAAATGGTACTGTTCTATGTATGAGAATTCCCACCCCTCTAGTTTTCTTTGTAAAACTAGAATGGAACATTTGGCCAGTCCAGTCTTTTTGCAGCGGAACTGATCCTTACTTAGTAAGTGGGTTTCCTGTAAAAATACTATTTTAGCATTTAGACCTGTTAGGTGAGAAAGTACTTTCTTTCTCTTTAATTCGTGATTCAGGCCTTTAACATTCCAGCTTACGAAGTTAACTGTCCCATCATGGAGACACTGATTCTGAGTTTTTGGTGTCATATTATAGTCTTAACTGGAAGTGAAATAGTTTAGGTCTTAATTTCCTATTCCCCCAAGAGTTGTTGCCATGCAGCTTATTATTACGTTGATAGTTATAATTATAAAGATTGAGATGATAGATTAGATATAGATCAAGCCTGCTCTCTTTCTCTTCCCCTTAACCCCCACCCTCCCTTTTTGCCTCCCCAGGTGAGGCTAAAACCCACTTCATGCAGTCCCAGTCCTCTGACATACCCAGAGACAGAGCACGTCCAAAGCACATCAAGCCCCCATGCAGTGGCGCTTTAAGGTTAAAAGATAGAGATATCTGTTACCAATATAGTCTTTAAAAGAGGAAAAAGAAAGAAAAGAATTTTGCACTTATATATATATATATATATATATATATATATATATATATATATATATATATACATACATACATACATATAATCTTCATCAATTTTAGTGCATTAAGATGATATCCCCAGATAATAAACCCAGGTGATGGTGTTAAAGATGTGTCCAAAACAAGCATAACAAGTCTTAATGCAGTAATAGCAATAACAGCAAACCAAGGGTATGATATTGAACAGTCTCATTTAGGGTACACATGAAATAATTAGAAAAGAAAAAAAAAAGAGGAGGAAAACGTAATTAAGCACAATAAAACATAAACATTTAGTGCCCTAGTAATACTAAGTAATGATAAGTAATAAGTAAGTAATAATAATATAAGAATATGAGAATATATGCTGATAAAAAACCCGTATTTTAAAACAAATAGATCAGACAGTAGATTATTAATCCTAGCTTTATCATTTACCGCCATGACTCACAATTATGTATCAGAATAGTCCGGGATCAGCTTTCTTAACTCATTTTCTGCCTCCTCCTTGCTAGCGAAAACATAGAAATGACCCTGCCATTCCACTTTCAGTTTTGCCGGATACAGGAGGCCGTATTTGACATTGGCTTGCCGTAGCCGCTGTTTAATATTATAGAAGGCGGCGCGTTTGATAGCTGTTGCTGGAGAGAAGTCAGGGAAGACGCGAATGTGGCAATCTTCATATATAATATCCGAGTAATATAATATACGAGTTGGTCTCGTCCGATGCGAGAGATGGACGTCTGAAGTGGAGCTCCGCTAGCAGTGGTGCTATTTTTCATATTATTTGCTTATTATTCTGAGATATCCTGTATTTATTCAACCGAGAGGGACGCTACAGTATATGTAAACACATATAAACATGGCCAACAAGAAGGGGTCCGAAAGAATCAAAGACTAAAGCTACATCCAAGCTGCGATCAGCAAGCCCTAGTTCGAGATACAGCCTCTCAGAGACAGACCTGGATCAGATGGGCGAAAGTACAGACTCCTCGGGACCACGGTCCGCTACATCATCGCCTGCTGAGAGCGAAAAGGGAGCGAAGGTGCGATCGTGAGTGCAGATGTGGATAGCTCGCCCGATTGGAGAGGATTACCTGAAACTGGAAAAGGCGGAGGTCCGCGGCTTCAGTTACGCAATCACGCGGGACTGGAGCAGCGGGACACCGCTTCAGCAGAGTCTGCTGCTTCATCTACGGTACAAGAAGGCACATTTGAGCTATCTGAACTGAAAGTGTTGCTCGCTGAGCTCAGGCAAGATATAAAGAAAAGCGAGAAGGCTAATGAGAAAGCAACGGCAAAGGCACATGAGAGACTGAAACAGGAATGGAAACAGGAGATGAAACAGGCCAATGAATGTCTGCGACAGGAAATCCAACAGGCAAATGAAAGGCTGCGCCAAGAGGTACAGCTTGAACTTCGACAGGTGCTGGGTAAAATTGAAGAGCGCATTGAGAAAAACTCGGCTAAACTGAGCACGCTTGCTGATCGATTGGAGCATCTTAGTGAGACATTCACGAATCGGATCGAAATAGCCGAACATCTAGCTGCCAGTGCCGAGGAAAGAGCAGTAAATGTCAGTTCGGAATGTAAAAAACTCGGAGAAAAACTTGGAGACAGACTGGCTGCTTTAGAAGATGGGAATAGAAGGTATAATGTCAGAATTGAAGGCTTGCCGGAGAATCGAGAAAGTTTAAACCCGGTGAAATTCGCAACTGAACTTTTTTCTAAAATAATCGGGGGCGACTTTAAAGCAGAATCTGAGATAGCAGCAGCTTACGCGTCTGCGGATCAAACACCGTCAGACCCCGACCAAGATCTTTTATAGTCCGTTTTGAACGATTATCATTTAAGTTAGAGGTGATGGAACTCCTCAGGAAAAAAAAGGAAGATATTATATATGAGTCGCACCATTTAACAAAGTCTTTGATTAGCTTCCTGTATTCCTCCTCCTGCCCACTCCTGATGCAGCCCACAATAGCAGTGTCATCAGCAAACTTTTGCACGTGGCAGGACTCCGAGTCGTATTGGAAGTCTGATGTATATAGATTGAACAGTACCGGAAAAAGTACAGTCCCCTGCGGTGCTCCTGTGTTGCTGACCACAATGTCAGACCTGCAGTTCCCAACACGCACATATTGACTGTAAGATAGTCCACAACCCATGCCACCAGGTGTGAATCTACTCCCATCTCAGTCAGCTTGTCTCTAAGGAGCAGAGGTTGGATGGTGTTGAAGGCACTAGAGAAGTCCAAAAACATAATTCTTACAGCACCACTGCCTCTGTCCAAATGGGAGAGGGATCGGTGTAGCATATAGATGATGGCATCCTCTGCTCCCACCTTCACCTGATATGTGAACTGCAGAGGGTCGAGGGCGTGATGGATCTGTGGCCTCAGGTGGTGAAGCAGCAGCCGCTCCATGGTCTTCATCAGATGTGACGTCAGAGCAACAGGCCGGAAGTCATTCAGCTCACTAGGACGTGATACCATTGGCACTGGGGTGATACAAGATGTTTTCCAAAGCCTTGGGACTATTATATATATTAAAAGAATATATATATATACTGTATATATATATATATATATATGAGTGTTATATATATATATATGAGTCATATATATATATATATATATATATATATACTAGGGGGCTTTGCCCCCTGCTCACTTCACTCGCCCACCCCCGTGTTTGGTTTACCGGATATACAATTTAAACAGATTGTTATTTTCATGGGAATTGTTACATATACAGTACATTATCTTCACTTTTACTTTAAAAAGTTTTGTAAAAACAATACTTGCCCTATATTTGCAGCCCCAGGCATGGTTACATCTCTTTCTCGCAGGACTAATAATGCTGCTTGCATTGTGGAGGGGTGGGGGGGCAGCTGAACGTACACTAAGGAGATGTCATCAGATCATCTGCTGTCTTTCTGCTGCTGGCGAGCTGCCTGTTCTGCTTGTTGCATGTCGTTGTTTTAAGAGCTGTAAGCACATGATGCATGTCTGCCAAAAGCAATCCAACAACTGCTAGGTTAGATGTCCGTGGACTTGTTTTAAATGATGGTTCACTGCCTTGTCTCGCGTGACGTTGCAAAAACAATACTTGTCCTTTATTTCCAGCCTCGTACATGGTTAAATGTCTTTCTTGCAGGACGTATAACGCTGCTCGTGTTGTGAAGGGGGCAGTGTCAATCATTTTAAAGCCTGTACAGCCACTGTCCTTTTGGTCACTTCACATCTCTGCTTCTCACGTTGTGATCGCTTCTCTGTGTTCATAAATATACACCTGACCAAATTGCGTTTTCTTTGAAATTAAACTTGTTGCTTTAACTGTTGTGGGACCACAGATTCTCATAGCGTATGGTCCATTATTGTGTAAATCTATGTTTTGTGCATTGAATGATGCGAAAGTGAAAATACTTTATTTTCTGCTCTTTGCCTTTTATTTCTGACCTCACTTTGTCCTGCTGTTTTTTCAATTACACCTGGTCCTGATGATCCTTTTGTTTGCACTTATGCAATCTTTACTATCTTTTTTTGATACTGTAGCGACTGATGTCAGAAAAGTTTTACTAGAACAATCACCGACTTCATAACCCCAAACACAACTGTCTAGCACCCTCTCCAACCCTTCATCCTCCAGGTCTCACCTTACACCCTCCCTCAATCGGACCTTACAGTCACTTAAAACAAAAAAGGCTTCAACCTGGCTGGGATTCTACAATACTTTCGAATTTTACTGCTTTCATATTCTTTACCTTTCTCTGCATGTGTGTCGCGCCATTGTTTGTTTGAGCCTTTCAAATTCCAATGCTTTCATAATCTCTTATCTGCCTTTTTTCTCTCCATTGCTTTTGGGTCTGTTTTCTCCGCACTGCTTTTTCTTCTTTGCTTAGTCGTTGACATTTCATCTAGAACGTATTGTCCTTATATACTTTATATGTGCTGGGAGCACAGGATTTTTTGTGCTACGTGTCTTTACACGACTGAGTGTTTTGCTTGTTAGTGCTCTCTTATTTGATATTGCTTGCGTCTCTTTTAAGTGTCTTCAGAGAAGATCACGTCTTGTTGCCCTGCTTTTCTTTTCCAGGATTTTTTTTCTAATAGAGATGCATATATATATATATATATATATATATATATATATATATATATATATATATATATATATATATATATATATATATATATATATATATATGTGGTCCCGGCTGGGACTCCCAGGAGGGGCGTGAGGAGGGCTTGTGCCTCCTCCAGACCGCGAGGGGGCGTCCGTCCTGGTTCTGTTGGGATCCACGGGTCGAGGGCATGGAAGCCCTACCCTGTAGGGGCCCGTGGTCACCGCCAGGCGGCGCCCCGATGCCGGTTTATCCCGTACAGTCCTCGGCTGGGGCTGGAGCCCGGCCGGGGCGCTTTGGAGGACCAGAGGAGGCGAGTGCCTCCTCCAGACCGAGTGGGGGCGTCCGTCCTGGTTATGCAGGGGGCCTCGGGTACAGGGCTTGGAAGCCCAGCCCTGTAGGGACCCGTGGCCACCGCCAGGCGGCGCCCCAGGGCCTGATTATTCCAGGAGCCCGGCACTTCCGCCACACCAGGAAGTGCCGGGGGGAAGACGACCGGGGAGACACGGACGGCTTCGGGTGCGCAACGGCACTTCTGCCACACAGGGGTGTGGCCACCGTTAAGTGCCGGGAAGCAGCTGGAGCCCATCCGGCTTCCCATAAAAGGGGCCGCCTCCCTCCAGTCAGCGGTGGATGTCGGGAGGTAGCAGGACTGAACTGGAGAGAGAGGACGGGAGGTGGCCAGGAAGGCACAAAGACTGTGGGCCCTGGACTTTGGAGGATTCAGTGCAAGAGGCACTGGGGCTTGTGAGTGTGCACTGGACTTTTATATTGTAAATAGTGTAAATAAACAGTGTGTGGGTTGAAAATATGTTGTCCGTCTGTGTGTGTCCGGGCCAGCGTTCACAATATATATATATATACGAGGGGAAGTCAAAAAGTAAAGGGATTTTTTTATTTTCTCTTTTCAGAGTTTGGTAACACTGCTTGTATCCAGCGCTGAATGAGTGTAGTTGCCAACACTTCTATACAACGTGTAACTCTTATTCCCGCGTTATTCGTTGGAATGTAACAGACCGTTGTTGATCTGCACCAAGGAGGAAATGAGGGCAGTGATTCGCTTTTTGTTTGCGGAAGGTGTTAAACCTGCAGCCTGTTATCGTGGCAAGAGAGATGGATTTTTACAGCAAATCATTACTGTAGATTAAACTTGGGTTCATCATCACGAACCGGAAAGTAAGGCTGCGAGCATGGTTTGGAAACTAAAGGAAGCGCTAAGGGGAAGAAGATTTGCAAGTGATGAAGAAGTCATTGATGCAGTGCAAAATTGGTTGCAGATGCAACCGAAAAACTTTTTTTTCGACAGAATCAAAAAACTTGTGAAACGTTGGGAAAAGTGCATTGAAGTCCAGGGAGGTTATGTAGAAAAATAAGGTATGTTTCACATTTCTATCATTAGAATAAATGCCCCTTTTCTCAAATGTCCCTTTACTTTTTGACTTCCCCTCGTACATATATATATTGTAAAGAAAGACAAAGAAATGATCAAGGTTTGAGGTATTCGTCCCTGTATACTGTCAAGCTTCTCTCTCAATCTGGTCAGTTTATACATAGAACACAGACATTCAAACAATGACAGGCAGACAATTTATGGGGTGGGAACGGAAGAGGACATATGGAATTCTGGAAAGGAGCCACGGTGGTAGATGGGTGGTACTGATGTCATCAGGTGGGGACCAGAGGGAAGGAAGGAACCCAGAAGTGGCTTGTGTTTATCGAGTCCGAAAGGAAAGGAAGAGAAAAGTCAGGAGTTCTCAAAACAGGTGCCATCGTGAGGGCCATCTTTAAGTCATTGAATGACCATTCCATCAGTTCATCCCACACCACATGAAAAGGGGCCCTTTTCTTTGTCAGATTCATCAAGGGGGCGGCTCTCTCAGAAAACCGAGGTACAAACCGGCAGTAGTAACTCACTAGTTCTAAGAAAGCTTGCACTTTCCTCTTGGTTATCGGATGGGGCCATTCAAGGATGTTTTTAATTTTTGAACACTGTGGCTTCACCAGCCATTCTCCCACCAAGTAGCCTAAATACTTGGCCTCCTTCAACTGAAGGAGGCACTTCCGGAGATTGATACATAGTCCGGCTTTCGCTAGCGTTAGGAGGAAGGAGTAGACCTGCAGCACATGCTCCTCCCAGGTGCTGGAAAAAATGACTACGTCATCAAGGTAGGCAGTACAGTAGGACTGGTGTGGCTTTAGCACTCTGTCTACCAGACACTGAAAGGTCGCTGGCACCCCATACAGTCCAAATGGGAGAACCAGTGTCCGCTACGGGTGGTAAATGCTGTTTTCTCTCTTGCAGATGCCATTAAGGGAATTTGGCAGTATCCCCTAGTCATGTCAAGAATGTGCCGTCCCCAACCATTCAAGGAGTTCATCCCGCGGGGCATGGGGTATGCATCGAATTTGGAAACTTGACTGAGACGCCGGAAGTCATTTCAAAATCTCCATGACCCATCTGGTTTAGAACATCTGTTGAACTTCTAACTTCACCTTCACCTGTTTTGCCTCTGGGAGGTGATAGGGGCCTTCCCTGACTAACACCCCAGGGTCCATCACAATGTTGTGCGGCCAGGCACCTCGCTGACCACTTCCGGGACAGACAGGATCGCAGTTTCCAGCTTCTGTCGCTGTTGAGGACTCAAATTGTGACCGAGGTTAAGGACCAATCTTTTCAAGTAAAGGGAGAGGGCTGGTGCGACGAGAGGGCAGTCTTCCCTATCCCTCCACGGTTTCACTTAGTTGATGCGATATACCCGCTCGCTCGGTCGATGATTTGGTTGCTTCACCAAATAATCGACGAGCCCTTTTCTCTCTTTAACCTCGTAAGGGCCCTGCCAAAGAGCCAACAATTTAGAATGGGAAGTGGGCACAAGCACCATCACTCGGTCTCCCGGCTGGAACTCCCACACAGAGGTATTTCTGTTATAGTTCTGTGCATGCGCTGTTTGAGCTTTCAACATGTGCTTTTTTCGCAGAGGTCGGATTTTGGCCAATTAATCGCGTATATTCCAATACAATATATTCCAAGATATTGGTGGAGGGAAGTGCCTCCCCTTCCCATCCTTCTTTTAGAATGTCCAAAATAGGCTGGGGATGGCATACATATAAAAGTTCAAAAGGGGAAAACCCCGTAGAGACTTGTGGCACCTCCCGATAGGCAAAAAGTACAGGAGGTAAGACTACCTTGCAGAGAATTTGTTTAAGGGTTTGGTTGAACCTCTCCAACAACCTGTCTATCTGTGGATGATAAACAGACGTTTTAAGATGCTTAATACGGAGTAACTTGGCAACCTCCCAGTACGTATCCGAAGTACAGGGTGTACCCTGGTCTGTAAGAACTTCCTTGGGTATACCCACTCGGGGGAAAAAAGCCCTACCCATTCCCCCATGCAATATTTTTAGCATTAGCGACTCACAGGGGAACTGTCTCTGGGTATCGATTAGCGTAATCGACCATAACCAATATGTACTTATGGCCTCACATCAAAGGCTCCAAGGGAAATACAAGATCGATACCGATCCTTTTAAAGGGTACATCAATGAGGGGAATCGGAACTAGAGGAGCATGGTTCCTCCTGGGTATCTGACAAAGCTGACACTCCAGACAGGATTGACAGAAACGTAAGACCTCCTCATTGATTCTGGGCCAGTAGAAATGGAGTTTCACTCTCTCTAATGTTTTCTCAGTCCTAAGATGGGTGCCTAAGAGACCCGCGGACCTACCAGCGGGAGCTAACAACAACATCCTGACCTCGCCTTCTTGTTTCACTACTCGATACAACAGATTGTTTTGTAGAACAAAGTAGGGTCCCGTTGGTGGGGAATTTTCTGATGATTGCCCATCGACGAAAACTATGGCATTCCTGGTGAACTTCAGTGAATCATCATTCCACTGTTCTTTTTTAAATGAAGCCGGCGTAGACCGAAACTGGAAGTCTAGGCCGGTGGGCAGTTACTTGCCCGTCCGTAATCAGACCCAACCTAGTTCTAGGAGTGGTTTCCAGCCTACCACTTTTATTTTCCGACCAGTCTTGTCCTAATATAACTGAGAATGGGGGCTCGGGCAGGACAGTGACGAGCAGTTGTTTTGGGTCATCCTTCCAGGTTATGAAGCATTTCGCGGACCTATACAATCTGGTCTCCCCATGTACACAGATCACTCTCATTTTTTGAGCTAACCACTGTCGCAGTAGAACAAAACGGCAAGCAACAAAAATGTGTCACGCTTGGGTCACAGAATTGCACAGAAAACACAGCAGATTGTACAGACAGGAACTTTATTCAAACACTTCAAATATACATGTCTCTTTCAGAAGTAAAACAAGCTCAGTATGTAGTTAGTTCTTGATTAAAAAATAGACATCATAGGGGAGCACAACGGGAGAGGTTTCCCAACAGGAGCAGAGGATAACCAGGGGAAGAGAGAGAAAACAAAGCAATCAGATAATCTCAAAGCGACAGGCGCTGTTCAGGCTATTAAGTATGCGGAGTACCACGTGGAAAGCATATCGCGCGACAGAGCATCCGCAAGTAAGTCCAGCAAGTAAAGGAGCAATGTGAAGGTAGTCTGTCAACGTTTTTAGGAGGGGTTTTCCGAGGAGCATCCGTATCCTCTAGGGGTGTGATCAGCCCCCCAGCTCACAAGTGATATTGCTCCTGAATTCAAACAATGCCACCACCGAGTGCCCATTTATCAATACCACTACTGTGTTTGGAACAGCCAAGGGATTCGACAGAGCACAATACCTCTCTCCTCTGACCCAGGTGCAGTCAATCGGTTCGGCATTCAACGGGCAGGCGGTGAGAATATGTCACAGTTCCCCACACTTGAAACAGCGCGGCGGACTGGGCACCTTTAATTTAGGCCTCTTAATTTGAGCCTCTGCAGCATGATGGCTGGTCTCAGGGTAGCAGCATGTCCCTGTCAGACCCCACGAGTAGACCTCTCTGACCTCCCGGCTTGGTTCACCACCAGCTGGCACTCCAAGACCTCCAGAAAACCATTCATATCCTTATAAGGATGTCGGTGGACCTGCTGGCCAAGGTATTCTGGCATGGCATTCACTAGCCCCGCACAGGTTACCACCTGGCGCACCTGGTTTATGTCTAGCCTTAGCCAGTGCCCCAGCTTGCTCCAGAACTCAAATGTCTGGGGACTGGCTGGGTGATTGGGGTCGAATTTCCAATGCCGCCATTCCTTCGCCTGCTGGCAGAAGGTCACGCCGTAGTGATTCAAGATTTCGGCCCTCAGGAGGTTGAAACTGGCGTGCTTCCTCCTTGGGAAGGTCATTATAAGCCCGCTGCGCAGTACCCTTCAGGTACAGTGCTAGTATGGAAGCCCATTCCATCCTCGGTCATTAATTTCCTAGAGGCAGTCCTCTCAAATATTATTAAGTAGGACTTTATATCGTCTGACTCAGCGAGCGGAATAATCTAAGGAGGTGGAGGCCGCTTCCGCGCCTGCCAGCCGTGTCTTTGTTTCCGTCAGCTCTGCCTTAGTAGCTGCCTGCTCCAACTTTATGTTCTGGAGCTCGTTCATCATGGTTGTTACGACCGCATTCAGATCCTGCCCTTCCCACATCTTCAGGCTTTGTATCCTGCCGACTATGTCACTGTAAAGAAAGACACAAAGAAATGATCAAGGTTTGGGATATCCGTCCCTGTATACTGTCAAGCTTCTCTCTCATTTTGATCAGTTCGTACATAGAACAGAGACATTCAAACAATGACAGGCGGACAATTTATGGGTTGGGAACGGAAGTGGACACATAGAATGCTGGAAAGGAGCCGCGGTGGTAGATAGGTGGTAGTGACGTCATCAGGTAGGGACCAGAGGGAAGGAAGGAACCTGAAAGTGGCTTGTGTTTATCGAGTCCGGGTAAACTCACGGCAGTGTTTTTTCGTCTTTCCTGAGGGAACAGAGAGAGAAAGGTTAGTACCCTGCCGTTGACAAGACATTTCGAAGTGTTCGTTGGGTCTTTAAGCTGCCCCCTATGTGCTTGTGTATGACAATATATATGTAAAAATAGTCTTCATACAGTTTTATTTGAGATATGTCTCTAGCCATTCCTTAATTTAGGTTTCAGCATCAGGTTGCCTTGTAAAATTTTAATTGCTTGTTAAAACCTTTGCTGAATTTCCTTTATAACTAACCTTATGCATATATTTTGCTGAAATAAATATTATTTATTTCACTTTACTCTTTCTGGCAGTATTGATTTAATGAGATGCCTTTCTTGACATTTGGTTATCTTGTCATTTAAATACTTGTACATTATTGATTCATTATGACTGACTACATAGGCATAAATTGAAAAATGAACTGTTCTTTACTAAGCAGAGTAAAGTTCAGCTTTTAGGAGCTAAAAATCTTGTATCATGAAGCCTTATTGAATAAATCAGTATCTGTGAGGAATATGAACATCTTTTGGGAACAGAAATCTATAAACTAATTATGATATATGTAATCCTGCAAACTCAGCATGGTTCCTAGGAGGGGACTGCATGGCAATTCATCTCTGAACATAATATTTCATAATAATAATAATAATAATAATAATAATAATTTTACTAGTAGTAGTAATGGATTTTATCAGTCTGGAGATGACTTTTAAAGATTTTGCTGCAATATACGGTATAACCTACATGTACCATTTTAATATATGGAATATATGTACACTAGTTATTTTTATTATAAAGCAGAAGAGGAGTTTTGAGAGCTACTGAATGCTAAGAATGTTGTATCAGCCAGATGTTCTCATGTTAAGTTGGATTGTTCAGTATTAACAAAGATTTTGAGCATCACAGAGCTGTGGGGAAGAGAATGAAAAAAAGCTGAACAGAGAATAACAAAAGGCTTCAAAGGTCCCATTTTCACACATCTGCTTGCTCAGGTTAATAGTGTTTGAGGAGAGACAAAGTTTGTTCAATTTACTGTGACCTGGCTGGTGTACGTCCACTGCACATTTATAAGGAAAGAAAAACAAGCTGCCATTTGGTATAACTTCATTGCTCATCATGGAAAAAACTGTTTAATTCAGACTGTGTCTGGGGTTATTTTGTGTATTGTGGATGTTTGATATCACACACTATCAGCCCAGTTACTCATTATATTTGTATTTAGGCCGTGTGTCACAGACGTTTGTGTAGTATCCCATCCATACACCCAGAATTATAAGGCTATACTATATATGGTACAAAAATATGGGAAAGCAAAACTTTTTTTGTGCTTATATGGTTGAGAGTTTTTTTTATTACAGTTAAATTACATATGCCAACTTTTTTATATTCCACTTTATACTAAAGCAAAATTTAAAGATGCCACACTGCTGCGATGTAGTGTCAGCAGCATTACCACAGGTGCAAGAAACATCAGCATCCTAGGTGACAAATGCTCTTTATTACTTTAGATAAACTAGTGGTGTGTTGTAAGTGGAAGGTAGGACATGAAGTATGTGACATCCAGAAGGGGGCATTACCAGGTTGTAATGGTAGAATACAACAGACTCTGGCAATGGAATAATTTATATGCTTAGGCAAAATTATATCATCGCCAGGGACGATTAGTGAGAAATTTGGAATTAATTCATGAACATAGAACTTAATGGAAGTTCTCATGAATGATATTTGAAGTTCCCCAGTCCACCAAACAGCAGCATGGGCTTTTATTTTGGTATATTTTTGTACTCCTGTTGACCACTGAGTATAATAGTCTATCTAGGAGTTTACTGCACTCTTAAATGTTCATTGTGTCTTAGAAGTTCAGAATACTAAGGCCACCAGCAAAAACTCTAGAACTAGAACTTTTGTATTGCAATTATTGGTACCACAGGTGATTTTTGTGGTAAACCAAGAAAACACCTCAGGCTGGGCTACTTAAACCACCATTTTCCACCATTCGTTTGAGCCTGGGGCCAGAAGCAGAGTAAGAAGTGATGGTTCAACTGACAGGAGTAATAAAGGCTGGTGTGAGAAGTAGTAACACTGAGCAAGGTGAACAATGATCGTTTTTGAGTGCTTGTGAACAGGAATATCAGTCACTCCAATAGTAGTTAGCCACATCTAAATGTTTAGGTACGACCACTGGTCTATTTAGTCTTTGTTTTCTCCTAGTATGTGCATTTATTTTCTGCTGTTATTTGACTTTCTCTATAAATATTATACTTTTGACCCTACTGGTCTTAACACTATAATTACCAGAGCCTACGAAAAAACTCGTAAATCCGTCCCACCTTAAATCGCTTCTTAAAATCATTTGATTTCTTCAAAACGTCGAATGTTATTTATTTGGCATGGACATGTCTGCATGCACTTTTTGTGGCATTACACTTGTATTTTTTGAGCATGTGCCAAATAAATAACATTTGACGTTTTGAAGAAATCATTTCATGACACTATTTACCTTTATTTATTTACTTACTTCCTAAAGCCTAAAGTCACAAGTAGTGTGCAGAGTGCCTGCTGACACTTTAGTATGCAAGCAATGGTATGTGTTCTTGCTCCGATGTAGAAGGGAGCTGAGTTTACCTCTGTTACAGCACGTCTATGTGAAAAGATGCGGGGGTGTGGTGTGTTTGGGCTCGTGAACGCGGCTGAGATAATAAAACTGGCTAAAAAAAAAAAAGCAAAGCTGACCTTTACAAGTATCATAAATTACACCGGCTGTTACAGACTGAAATCAAATGTATGTTTTTATTCTAAAATAGTAAGACTAAGAGCAGTTTACTTCTCAAAACGGAGTGGTGCAGGATCAAACTCGTGACCTTTTGATTCCCAGTTGGCAGCCGATTCTATTGCGCCACGGAGGCAGCCATAATAAATGGCTGTCAATGTCGCATGTTAAGGCAGCTTTTTGTTTCTGCAGTTATATTTTTGAATAAAAGCGCAATTGTTGTTTTAGATTTGTATCTTTTGTGAAAGTATTTGTTTGATACTTCAGGCTTCATACATTATATAGTTTATGCCTACATTTTGTCATCTACTAGTAGAATTTACAAAAAGCTTTTCTGTTTTAACAATGTGTTTATACAGATTACTGTAGAAACGGA
The DNA here is from genome assembly GCF_016835505.1 of Polypterus senegalus. Taxonomy (NCBI): domain Eukaryota; kingdom Metazoa; phylum Chordata; class Cladistia; order Polypteriformes; family Polypteridae; genus Polypterus; species Polypterus senegalus. The sequence continues at coordinate 55,374,653 of NC_053162.1, read as the reverse complement.
ACAGACATGAAATGCGTGTGTTCCAAACAACGATCTATTATTTCCACTCTAAAACTCCACTTCACTCCCAGAAAATCAATCAAGGCATTAGCTGGGAGAAGTTTGTGCACGTTCTAAGTCGGTGGGGGGATGGAATAGCCGGCTGCTTGCAGCCTGATTTTTATCAGCACATTTAGTTGACAAAAGACGCTGGTGGAGAGCTGTGAACGATTTTAAGAAGCGATTTAAGGTGGGATGGATTTACAAGTTTTTTCGCAGGCTCTGGTAATTCTAGTGTTAATTTGCATTCAAAAATGGCATAAGATTACCCACTACAGTCGACAGGGTCCTTGTAATTCTTCATTCATTGTTATTTGTCATATGTAGGATTTAAATAAAGCAGCTACATCCACAGAAAAAAGTGAATTAACAGGAAAGTGACAAAAGAGAAATATGAATATAAAACTTACTCAAAAATATGAATATGTATACATTTTTAATGAATGATAATCTCACACTGCTGTTCTTTTTTATTAAATGCAGAATAAGACAAGAAAAAAAGACGAGCTGAGAAAACTGTGCAGGGTGGGGAATGTGATAGAAGGCTGCTTGTTGCTTATCGACACATTTGCAGGACAAAAGACGCTGATGGAGAGGTGCGAAACGATTTAAGGTGGGACGGATCTATGAATTTTTTCATAGGCTCTGGTAATTCTAGTGTTAAATAGTCTATATCTCATATATATTTCTCTTCTGGTTCATCCTGCTTCCACTTCAAAACCGGTCCCGCCCACATGTAGGAGACACAGCATTTTTCTATTCCTATTCGTCCTCTTCCAAACCCTTCCCCACGCTGCCTGTGGCTCCTCTTCAAAACCGGTCCCGACCAAACGCAGCCGACACACAGTCCACCAATGCAGTCTCTGCAGACATACACACAAACCTCTTCCCGTTACCACAGGTACTTCTTCACCTCATTCCTGTCTTCCCATCCAAGAGTACAACATTGGGACTCCAGCAGCAGTGCAAACACTGTCATGCACTATACTGGCCTGCTGAGCGTAATATATCCAACAAGTACTCGAGGTGCTGCCACGACGGTAAAGCAGCTTAAAGATAAAATGACTCACTGCTTGTGAAACTGGTTGAAATATTAACTGCAGCCACGGGGATCTACCAGGATTATAACTAAAGCCTGATTTGTGACCCAAGGTGACCTTAGGTCGAAGTGTCAAACTGTAGAGCTCCAGACCTTTTCAAAGTGGCCCGTTCTATCAATAATCAAAACATGTTACATACAGCAGTTTCTTAATGCAGTCAAGTGCCATTTGATTGTCACACATGTGTGGTCAAGTGAAGAACATCAACCTTAAAGGAGAAATGTTGGGGTATCGACCTGGTTGTATCCTTTTAATTGAATGAAACAAATCAAAACAAAAGTAGGTACTCTGCTATACAAAATTGAACAAGATGGTGTCACGCACGCGCGAGTAGGAGGCCGCGGATTGATTCGACAGCACCTGGGAAACCACTCGCCGCCAGGGAATGGTGGGGTATTAACTTTCTCCCTCTGCTTCCTCATAGGAAAAAAGACCGTCCTGCACCATAGGCATCGATGACCGCAGTGCGATACTTCCGCCCTTCCTCCGCCATCTTGCCCTGACGTCACCCTTCCCATCCTCCCTTGCGGTCCTTCCCGACATTCCTCCACTTCCGGCTCCTCCCCAATAAAATGGCCGCGACGCCAGGAGTCGGCGTCGCGCGATTATGAACTGTTTGGTTTATAATTTTGACCTGTTTTTTTTTGTGTGTACAATATACGGGGCCGGAAAAACCCCAACCCTTGCTACTGTCTCTCTCGGTCCTTTACAAGTGGCGTAGCCGGCAGGATACAGAAATCCCGGAATGACGGAGGGACAGGACCTGAACACCGTGCTGCAGGGAATGAACGCCCAGCTCCAGGCCCTGCAGCAAGCGCAAGCCGCTACCAACCGGGAGCTGGAGGCCACGAAGGCCAGGTTAGTGGAAGCCCAACAGGCGAGACCAGACCCGCCCAGGCAGCCGCCTCCTCCTATGGTACCGATGGGCCCGGAGGACGCGTCGATGCCTACCTGGGCATGTTTGAGAGGGCGGCCACCCGGAGCGAGTGGCAGCGGTCAGTGGGCGTCCATCTTGGCGCCATACCTGAAGGACCAGCGCTGCGGGCCTATTATGACCTCCCTGAGGAGGAGGCGCTAATTACGACCTCCTCAAGCCCGAAATATTGGCCCGCTTCGGCATTAGCCGGGCCAGCAGGCGCGAATGGCGGAACTGGGTCTTTGACCCGAAAAGCCCTTCGCGCCCAGGCGTTGAGTTCTGGGGCAAGATGGGCGCTGGCTACGGCCAGAGAGCCCGGACGGGCGGAAAGTGGTCGGCGGGTGGCCTGTGAAGGCCTGGTCAATGCAATGCCCAGTTCCCTCGCCCAGCAGGTCGGGGCACGCCTATCAAACATGTCGGGCCTCCTCGGCGTCCTGGAGCGTCAGTTGGCGGTCCTCCGACTTGGGGGGTCAGAAAAGCCTGCTCGCGGGAACCGGCAGGGACGGGCGGCCACCCCGAGCCCTCGGCGCGCTGCAGAAGCGCCAGCCAGAGCCAAAGAGAGGCGGGTCCGCGCTGTTTCAAGTGTGGCGAGACCGGCCACCTGCTGCCAAACTGCCCCCATCACATCGCCCCGGAGCCTATGGACTGCAGCTGGACATCAACGGAGAGGTATTGTACCCCGCCGCATCCCTTGGCGAGTCGAATCGGGAGTGGTGTTGCTAAATGGGCGCGCCGTGGTGGCTTTGTTTGATTCCGCAGCAACATTACCATTGTTGCTCGCCGTTTGTCTTACCGCAACAGTGGTTAAAGCAGCATTTGTTGGTTACCTGTGTACATGGGGGGACTAGGTCATATCGTTCCGCTCACTGCTATCTTACCTGGAAGGGGAACCAATCAAATGACGGTCGCTGTGTTACCTGACCCCCTTCCCAGTGATCCTGGGACAAGACTGGTCTAAAAGAATCAGCGGTAAGCCGTTCGCCGCTCCCGGGGCCTCGTTGGATCTTGTCATGAGGGGAAAAGGCAACCCTCCCGCGGCCTCCACGCCGTGCACAAGGGCAGGCCCTATGGGCGCTGGTGTCTCGGGGGACCTTTCCGTGGCTACGGACCTTGACCCGGAAGATTCCGCGGAGAAGGGACTAGCCAGGAACTCTCCCGGGCCCAGGCCCCAAGACCCTCTCGGCGGCCTGGACCATCAATTTCGGTCCACGCCGGCCTCCTTTAAGAGGGAGCAGTGGAATGATGACTCCCTGCGCTTTGCCGGAATGCATTGTTCTGCCTAACAGCTCGACAGCGGACGGATCCACACCGGGAACCCTTCTTTGTCCTTGAGAATGATCTGTTGTACCGGTGGCTACCCATGAGGGCGAGGTGCGGAAGTTGTTGCTAATTCAGCGTACCTTCCGGGCGGAGATATGCGAGTTGGCACATGCTCACCTCCTAGGCGCCCACCTCGGGGCCGAAAAAACACTGGAGAGGATTAAGCTCCGCTTTTACTGGCCTGGGATCAATGAGGAGGTCCGCGGTTCTGTCAATCCTGTCCGGAGTGCCAGACCCGCCAGATTCCTAGGAGGGACCGTGCTCCTCTAGTCCCTATTCCCCTCGTGGACATCCCTTTGAAAGGATAGGGGTCGATTTGGTGGGACCCTGGAGCCCTCAACCCGTGGCCACAAGTATATCCTAGTCATGGTGGACTATGCCACCCGGTACCCAGAGGCGGTTCCCCTGCGCTCCGCTAATACTAAAAGCATCGCGGGAACTGGTTAACTTGTTTTCCGCGTGGGCATACCCAAGGAGGTCCTCACGGACCAGGGTACGCCCTTCACTTCGGATACGTTCAAGGAGGTGGCCAAATTACTGCAGATAAAGCACCTGAAAGCGTCAGTCTATCACCCGCAAACTGACGGGTTGGTCGAACGATTTAATCAGACGCTTAAGCAGATGCTCCGCAAGGTAGTCAGCGCTGACGGCAGGAACTGGGACCAGCTCCTCCCGCCGTGCTTTTGCCTACCGGGAGGTACCCCAGGCCTCTACGGGCTTCTCCCTTTTGAATTACTATACGGGCGACAACCCCGGGGAATCCTCGACATCCTAAAAGAAGGCTGGGAGGCCGAGGCTCTTCCCTCCTCTAATATTTTGAGTGCGTAGCGCAACTGCGCGACCGACTCACAAAGATCAGGCCCCTCCTAAAAGAGCACGTGACTGCGTGCGCAAGCAGCGCAGGCCGGTGTTACAACCGCAACTCCGTCCTCAGGGAGTTCCGCCCGGGGGACCGAGTTATGGTGCTCGTTCCGACCTCCCACTCGAAGCTGCTCGCTCACTGGCAAGGGCCTTACGAGGTTAAGGAGAGAAAAGGACTCGTCGACTATTTGGTAAAACAGCCCAATCGTCGACCGAGTGAGAGGATCTATCATGTCAACTTGTTAAAGCCCTGGAGATAGAGAGGAGCTCCCAGCTCCCGTAGGTCACTCTCCCTTTTACAAGCACAACTGCCCTTAACCTCGGCGAAGAGCTGACCCCAAGCAGCGGCAGGAGTTAGCCCAAACACTCCGAGCCATCCCGAGGTAGTGGCGAGTCACCCGGCCGGACCGCTGATTGAGCACGATATAGTCACGGAGCCCGGGTAATCGTCCGGGAGAGGCCCTACCGACTCCGGAGGCAAAGCGCGCAGAGGTCGAACTGGAGGTGAAACGTATGTTGGACATGGACATAATTGAAGAGAGCCATAGTCCCTGGTCCAGCCCTATTGTCCTCGTCTCCAAGCCAGGCGGCTCCTGGAGGTTCTGTAATGACTTTAGACGTCTGAATCAGATCTCCAAGTTCGATGCCTACCCCATGCCCGGCATTGGCGACCTCCTTGAGCGGCTGGGTACGGCTCGATATCTGACTACCCTTGACATGACAAAAGGGTATTGGCAAATTCCTTTAACGGCATCCGCAAAGGAGAAAACGGCCTTTAGCACCCCTAGCGGGCACTGGCAGTACAAGGTCCTCCCATTTGGGCTGCACGGGCCCGGCGACCTTCCAACGTCTGGTAGATAGAGTGCTGAAGCCCACCAGTCCTATAGCGCCGCTTACCTGGATGGCGTTGTCATCTATTCCGGCACCTGGGAGGAGCATCTACTGCAGGTCGCAGCTGTCCTCCGAACACTGGCTAAAGCCGGCCTCCGCATAAACCCCCCGGAAGTGTTTTTTTGGATTAAAGGAGGCCAAATATTTAGGCTACCTCGTGGGACAAGGACAGGTGCGGCCACAGAGCTCCAAAGTTAAAGACATCTTAGAATGGCCCGTCCGAGTACCAAGAAACAGGTGCAGGCTTTCTTGGGGCTTGCGGGTTACTACCGCCGGTTTGTTCCCGTTTCTCGAAGAGCAGCACCCTTGACTGACCTGACAAAAGGGCTCCCCTATACGTGGTGTGGACCGACAAAGCAGAACAGCGTTCAGTGACCTAAAGAAGGCCCTAACGTCGGCACCTGTGTTACGGACGCCCGATTTTGGGCTCCCGTTTATTCTCCAGACCGCCGCTTCGGACACAGGCCTGGGTGCCGTGCTGAGCCAAAGCGTCGATGGTGTCGAGCACCCTGTGATGTACCTTAGCCGGAAACTGATGGACCGGGAGACCGCACGCTGCAGTGGAGAGGGAGGCCTTGGCCATTAAGTGGGCAGTGACCCACCTCCGGTACTACCTGCTGGGTCGCGAATTCGCTCTGGTGACTGATCACGCTGCACTTCAGTGGATGTCCCTGCACAAAGAGTCGAATCCGCGGGTCACCAGGTGGTTCCTGGACTTACAGCCGTATAAGTTCACTGTCACTTATCGGCGGGCACCCTTCAGGCCAATGCCGATGCCCTCTCTCGTATTCACGACCTCTCGGTTAGGTCCGCCCGACCTGACGGTCCTGGGCTAAGGGGGATCGTGTCACGCACGCGCGAGTAGGAGGCCGCGGATTGATTCGACAGCACCTGGGAAACCACTCGCCGCCAGGGAATGGTGGGGTATTAACTTTCTCCCTCTGCTTCCTCATAGGAAAAAAGACCGTCCTGCACCATAGGCATGGATGACCGCAGTGCGATACTTCCGCCCTTCCTCCGCCATCTTGCCCTGACGTCATCCTTCCCATCCTCCCTTGCGGTCCTTCCCGACATTCCTCCACTTCCGGCTCCTCCCCAATAAAATGGCCGCGGCGCCAGGAGTCGGCGTCGCGCATTATGAACTGTTTGTTTATAATTTTGACCTGTTTTTTTTGTCTGTACAATATACGGGGCCGGAAAAACCCCAACCCTTGCTACTGTCTCTTTCGGTCCTTTACAATGGTCTGAAATCATAAAAAAGAACCGTAAGGCTTTGTAAAATCTGTGTAGTCAGTCATCAGATACTGTAGGAGCTCCATCCTATGGTGTGGTCTTTTCACAGAATGGCACCTCCTTCCAGAGGCCTGGGGATTTATAGGCTCGGTACAGGAATAGACGGACACATTTGCCCTCACTTGGCAGGTTCTTGGTACTGTGCAGGGACCAGAAGAGGACACAGGGCGTGTTAGCACCTTCTCTCAGCACGTAGAACATACCTCAGATGACCCTGGAAAGTGATCCACTGATGCGTTGGCATAACTGCTGTTATACACAGAAATACTATGCTTTAGCTGCAAATTCTTACATGTTGTAATAAGGACGCTGTATAGCACCTGACCCGGCACAGACTGATGCAGAGGCATGTACAAAATTAACACAGGCTTTTATTTTCTTTTCAGCCTTGGGACATGTCTTCCTCATGTCACACAGCCCAACACAGTCCCAAAACACAAGTAACACCACCAAAACACTTTTTTCTCCCTTACCACTACTCCTCCTCAAGCTTAGTCCTCATCCTCCCGTGCCATGGAGTGGTGGTGACTGGCCCCTTTTATAGCCCACCTGGAAGCGTTCCAGGTGCTTGACCACCCGGTCCTAATTGCACTTGACGCCATGCAGCTCCCCCTAGTACCCATCTTAGCTCCCAACCAAGTAGTGGAAGACTCCATCTCCCACGGAGCCAGGTGGGAGGCTGGGAAATCACCGGGGAGGTATTGAGCTGTCCATGTTTGCTCCCCCGGAACATATACATCAGGGGCGTCCCAGCTGGGCATGGGACCCAGCCGTCCATCACAATGTGTTCTGACTTTTCATCTCACTTTACTTTGTACATTCATATAATTTTTTCACTCAATGCTGATTTCAATACCCTTGGCCACTGACAGCTTTCCTAACCTTCTGCTGCCATGTCCAAGGAAAGAAAAGCTGAAAAAGAGGCAGGACAGTTTCAAGAGAGTTGCGAGGAAAAATAAACAGATTCCTTTGCATCTTGTTCATCATGAATATATGATGGTAATTGTTGGTTGAAATATATCAGCTTGTGCTGGGCATTGTCACACACGCGTGCATGGGAGGCAGCTAAAGGGCTCGAGTGAAGGCAGTTCTGAGCCATGCCGGGATGTGGCAGAGCGCACTAACTCTCTTTCTCACTTCCCTGTAGACCTAACCCGGGAGGTTCCACCTGTCTCTCTGGACGTCACTTCTGGGACCGAGCCAATGGAGACAGACCTTGCCAGCTCCGGCCCCCCTGATGTCACATCCGGGACTAAACCAATGAAAGATGAACACGTGCCCGATCCTTATGACCTCACTTCCTGCCTCCCCCTTTAAAAGCCTTCCCTTTTCCCTTCTCTGACAGTCTTGTTTTGGACTCTGTTGTAAGCACTTCAGTGCTGGTATTTGAAAAAGAAAACGACGTTGCAGCCAGGATACCAAATTACATGGGTGGCTGCCCCAAACCTTTTTCTGTCTTTGTCTCGTTTTGTGACAGTGGCGTAGTCGGCAGGATGGAGAAGTCCCAGAAGAGAAGGGGACAGGACCTGCAAAACACCCAGGTGGGAGCGTACCGGGGCCGAGTATTCAGGCGGGGAGGGTGCCCGTGGTTCGGCGAGACCCGGTGCGGGCTCCGCTCCCGGCACGCAGAACTAGGCCATCTAGAGAGGCCAGGGAGTGTGCGGGTGGGGCTCACCATTGGGCTGCCCTGGAGGGGGAGACAAGAGGGACTCAGTATGCTCTCTTGGGGGAGAGTGCCTGCCCCCCAGTGAAACCACAGCCCCATTTACCACCTAGGGGTGCCCCAGACTGGCAGGTGAGTAAAATAACAAAGTGGAGGTTGGACCCTGAGAGGCCGACCAGTAAACAAGCCTGGTCCTTATGGGCAAAGTATGGCAGTGGCTACGGCCCTTGGAAAACAAGCCCTACCAGGTAATTGAGCAGGTAGCTTGCTATCTGCTCCTGAAAGCACTTCCCAGGGCTTCACCCAGCCGGTCTGGGGCGTGCAGTTTAGAACATGTCAGGCTCATAGAGCTTCTGGAAACACAGAGGGCGGCCTCACACTCTGGGAGAGCAGAACCGTCCTTCTGTCAAACTCAGCCGGGGTATGTCCCAAGACCTAGCCCCTCCCTGTACAACCCGGAGCTTGTATCGGCGTCCAGGCTGGCGGCACGCAAAACCGCTTGGAGGCGAGGAGGAATGCAGGTGGAGGGAGGAGGGCTTGGTGTGCTCTGACAAACCCGTTGGCGGTCCCGCATACAGGCGTGGTGATCGTTAGCGGGTTTAAAACTTCGCTCTGCTCGATTCCGGCAGCAACATTTCCATTGTTGCCCGCCGTTTTGTGCTACGCGACAATGGCTAAAATTCAAGACCAGTATAACCTGTGTCCACGGGAAACCCGCTGGTACAGGACCGCCGCTGTGTCATTAGCTACGGAGGATCAGTCCAGAAAGTAACCGTGGCAATCCTTCCTGATCCTCCACACCCGGTGATACTGGGGGGGACTGGTCTGAAATTAAAGCGGTGAGACACATACCACTCCGGGGTTAAGTTGGGCCTCGTTATGGACGGAGATGAACCGTCTCAAGCTGCCTCCACGCCGTGTAATCAGCCGGCAGAGAGAGTGAAGCAGCCGTCCTGGCTGACGTGGCAACTCCGGGCCGTCGCAGGCTGACCGTCATCCACCAACGCCCGGGGAGCGGGAGGAAACCACGCCCATTGAGGTCGGCGCTGACCCTCTCTCCGTGTTGCGGTTTCAATTTAAAAGCGCCGGCTTCTTTCAAAGGGAGCAATGGAATGACGACTCCCTGAAGTTTGTAAAAATGCAGTGGTCCTTGTCAATGGCCAACGCACTAGTCAGTCGATGCCACAGGGCCCCTACTTTGTGTTAGATAATGACCTCCTTTACCGTGTAGCAATGCATGACGGGCAGGAGACGAGGCTGCTGCTAGTGCGCGTACCTTCCGGCGCAGGTCTGCGAGCTAGCACACGCCCACCTCCTAGGTGGCCACCTGGGCACCGAAAAACTCTGGAGCGGATCAAGCTCGGTTTTACTGGCCAGGAATTAATGAGGAGGTTAAATGCTTTTGGCGCTTCCTGCCCGGAGTGTCAACTGCGACAGATTCCTAGGAGGGACCGTGCTCCTCTTGTTCCTATTCCATTGATTGGCGTTCCCTTCCACAGAATCGGGTCGACCTGGTGGGACCTCTAGAGCCCTCAGCCCGAGGACACAAGTACATTTTAGTCCTCGTGGATTATGCTACACGATACCCCGAAGCTGTTCCGTTGCGCTCAGCTACCTCTAAAGCCATCGCACGGGAATTACTAGGGGTATTCGCGTGGGGATCCCCAAAGAAGTCTTGACAGACCAGGGGACCCCCTTCACCTCGGAGACGTTCAAGGAGACTGCCAGATTACTGAAAATAAAGCATTTAAAACTTGGTGTATCATCCTCAAACCGACGGATTAGTAGAGAGGTTTAATCAAACTCTCAAGCAAATGCTGCGTAAGGTGGTCAGCGAGGATGGAAGGAACTGGGATCAGCTCCTCCCCCTCGTCCTTTTTGCCTATCGGGAAGTCCCACAAGCCTCCACGGGGTTCTCCCCCTTTGAACTACTGTATGGGCGACAACCTCGGGGCATATTGGATATTTTGAAAGAAGGCTGGGAAGAAGAGGCTCTTCCCACCACTAACATACTGGAGTATATCGCGCGCAGATACGCGATAGATTTGGAAAGATTCGCCTGTCCTTAAAAGTCACATGGAGGAGGCTCAAGCAGCACAGGTTCGCTACTACAACCGCTGCACGCCTCTTGGGAGTTCCACCCGGAGATCGGGTCATGGTCCTAGTGCCTACCTCCCACTCTAAGTTGCTTGCCCACTGGCAGGGCCCCTACGAAGTTAAGGAGAGGAAGGGACTGGTCGACTATTTGGTGAGTCAACCCAATCGCCGGGCGAAGGAGCAGGTTTATCATGTGAACCTGCTGAAACCGTGGAAGGACAGGGACCCCACTCCCTCCTCCGGCCAGCCTCGCTCACTCTTCGCTCACACACGACCTTAACTTTGGCACAGACTTGAGACCCAGGCAACGGCAGGAGCTGGAAACAGTTATCCGGACCGTTCGAGAGGTAGTCAGTGAACACCCCGGAAGGACCTCTCTGATTGAGCACAACATTGTGACAGAGCCCGGGTTGTTGTCCGAGAACGCCTGCACCGTCTTCCCGAGGCAAAAAAGGCTGAAGTGGAGCTTGAGATCAAGCGCATGCTGGAACTAGGTGTAATTGAGGAAAGTTATAGTCCCTGGTCCAGCCCCATTGTGCTCGTCGGTAAGCCTGGCGGAGTTGGAGGTTCTGCAATGACTTCCGTCGGCAACCAAGTCTCCCAATTTGATGCCTATCCAATGCCACGCGTGGGCGACCTCCTCGAGAGGCTTGGACAGGCTCAATACCTGACCACACTTGACATGACAAAGGGTACTGGCAGGTTCCTTTAACGGACTCCGCGAAGGAAAAAACCGCGTTTAGTACCCCTAGCGGACACTGGCAGTATCGTGTCCTTCCATTTGGGTTACACGGGCTCCAGCAACCTTTCAGCGTCTGGTGGACAAAGTGCTTCGGCCTCATAACTCATACAGTGCTGCCTACCTAGATGACGTGGTCATCTATTCCAGCACATGGAAGGAACACCTACAGCATGTCCAAGCGGTATTACGGACACTTGGTGAGGCCGGGCTCCGGATTAATCCCAAGAAATGTTTCTTTGGATTAAGCGAGGCCAAATATTTAGGCTACCTGGTGGGTCGGGTACCGTAAGGCCACAGTGCTCCAAAATTGATGCCATTCTGAAATGGCCCGTCCATGAACCAAGCGGCAGGTCCAAGCCTTTCGGGTTAGCGGGTACTACCGCCGGTTTGTACCCGGTTTTGGAGAAAGCGGCGCCTTGACTGATTTAACAAAGAAGAGGGCCCGAACATTGTGGTATGGACTGCAAAACAGACACTGCATTTGGTGACTTGAAGAAGGCCCTTACGTCCGCACCTATTTTGATGGCACCTAACTTTTCTTTGCCTTTCATCCTCCAGGCGGACGCCGGACACAGGCCTGGGAGCCGTGCTGAGCCAAAGTGTCGATGGTGTCAACACCCGTCATGTTCCTGAGCGGAAACTGTTGGACCGGGAGACCAGGTATGCGGCGGTGGAGAGGGAGGCTCTGGCGATTAAATGGGCGATCACTCAGCTGAGGTACTACCTGTTGGGCCGTGAGTTCACCCTTGTCACGGACCATGCACCTCTACAGTGGATGGCCCTGCACAAGGAGTCGAATCCGCGGGTCACCCGGTGGTTTCTTGACCTGCAGCCGCAAGTTTTCGCTCGTTCATCGCCGGGTGCTCTCCATGCCAACGCTGATGCTCTCTCGGGTTCACCTCTCGGTTAGGTCGCCCGACCCGACGGGTCTGGGCTGAGGGGGGGGCCTTGTCACACACGCCGCATGGGAGGCAGCTAAAGGGCTCGAGTGAAGGCAGTTCTGAGCCATGCCGGGATGTGGCAGAGCGCACTAACTCTCTTTCTCACTTCCCTGTAGACCTAACCCGGGAGGTTCCACCTGTCTCTTTGGACGTCACTTCTGGGACCGAGCCAATGGAGACAGACCTTGCCAGCTCCGGCCCCCCTGATGTCACATCCGGGACTAAACCAATGAAAGATGAACACGTGCCCGATCCTTATGACCTCACTTCCTGCCTCCCCCTTTAAAAGCCTTCCCTTTTCCCTTCTCTGACAGTCTTGTTTTGGACTCTGTTGTAAGCACTTCAGTGCTGGTATTTGAAAAAGAAAATGACGTTGCAGCCAGGATACCAAATTACATGGGTGGCTGCCCCAATACTTTTTCTGTCTTTGTCTCGTTTTGTGACAGCATATACATTGTTATTTTTGGGCCTTGATAAAACTGAGGTTGACACTTCTGTCTTAGATCTTCTGCTATATTTAATAGGCCATTTAATGTATACAGAAGAATTGCCAGAAACTTGGTGGGCTGTATAACCAAACATGCACTAGAGAAATGCAGAAACTACAATAATGTCCTTCAAACAACAGCTAAATGTTTCTGCTATAGTCCAAGATAAATGCCAAGGACAGCCCTAATAAAAGAAATATTCCTAATTGTGTAAAAGATATTATTGGAGAAAGTATGCAGGATGCATCAGCAATTGAAGAAACAAAGCTTCTATGGTCATTATTCTGCAGAATTCTCAGAATATTCACAACTACCCATGAAAGGGGTGAACAATATAAATGATGAAGAATTTGAGTATTGAAAAGTATATAAGTATAATCTAAAGCATACTTATAGAAAATAAGAGAAAAGTAAAGGTTTCTGTGATGGATACAGAATGAAGTAGCCAAGCTGCAAATAGCAATAAGCCTAAAGCAACATTTTGATAGACTCCTGTAGAACTAAACAGCAAAAGAGCTAGGAAATCTGGTATAAATGCCAACACCAGCAGAAGTAATTGGAGAAAAGCATTTCTTGTGTGACAGATACTTGTAACTTAGTTCAGAAATGGGATAAAAACAGAAAGTAATTGCATTTTTCTTCATGTAGAAGTGTCAAAAATGATGAGCCTACAGCAGCATTTTTCACCCTACTAAAAATCTAGAAAGAGTTATCTACTATACATTCACAGACCTACTTAATCCGTGTTAGAATCATGATAGGCCATCTAGTTTTTCCCTGGAGTACTAGGTCCAAGGCAGTAAATAGGCCAGAACAGGGTGCTAGTCCATTGTAGGGCACACTTACCCACATAGTGTCAACGTAAAAAAGACCAGTACTTTATGGATGAAGGAGGAAAACCTCATGTAGGCATAGGGATGCAATAAATGAGCACACAATTCAAAACTAGAATGCTGGATATTCACTATGACACCAAAACTCAAGGACACTCGGAAGAAAATGCATTAGTAACTAGTTCTGATGAAGGACTAACCTATGATTGGCACATTGTAATGGAAAAGATGGGAGAATGATTGGAAGTTAGGGTCTAGATAGAAGAGCACAAGCAACAAATTGTAAATAAGACAAGGGTAAAAAAGTGAGTTTCAGTTCAATCTATATGGAGGTATAAAAGAAATACCTTAAGGATCTACAAAATTTGAAGAACAAACTTCTCATACCATATATACTGTACTTATTATTTGACCAGTGCCATTCCCACCACATGAAACTCTTGCCTAGGTTCTTGTTGTGTAATGATTAACATAGGCAGTGACATAATTTGCTCTCAGATTTGTAACTACTTAATCATTATGCATTTATAACTGCTAAGTACAGAAATGACTTATTTGCTGTTAAGTCATTAAAAAATTTGACCACATTTATATACTTTTTTCGATTCTTCTTTTTATCTCTTCTGCATTAAACTCTTTGTGTTTTCATATGTTTTGGCTTTTCACCAAAGAGTTTTGACTGTTAATTTGTGAATCCATCTGTTATGGTTAAAAAACTTAAATTCCAGACAACAAAGAAACGTCACTTCCACAATCTAGTTGGCTAGATAAGAAAAAAATAAGAAATATCATTTTTTACTACTTGATCATTTATTTTGAATGGCATTGTTCAAATAATCTTTGTATTAGAAAAAATAACTGAAATACCAAAACAAAAATTGTAAAAATGAGTAAATTCTTGCAGTGTGCAGTTAATAAATCTACATCCAACAGGCTGATCCACTTGAAATAAAATCATTGCCCAAGACAACCAAGAATGTGGAACTTGGAAGGATTTACAATTGCACAGTACCATTATCTGTCAATAAACTCTCCCCAGAAAAAAAAGGTCTACCACAAATGTAGTTTACTCACTGTACGGTCACATTACCTCATATGATTCCTGATTCTGAGGAACTATTTTAATATTTATTTTTTTATCTGCTATATAATTTCTGTTTTATTAGTGGGTTCCATATATGTGTACTTTTATGATGTAGGGAGAAGCAAAGAGTAATACAACTGCACCTGTTTGGTCAGCAACAAAAAGCAAATCCTGTTCAACGTCTTCACTGTTTTCTTCTGCACTTGTAATTACTGACAATTTAGCAGTAATCATGTAGTACAAATTTCATTTGAAGTATGGCACTCACTGTTGTGATCTGAAAATACAAACATGGAGAATAAGTGGTGTAAGGCATCCAAAGGGCTTCACTAACAGGCTTTACTGGCCAGGTTAGGCCTCCTTTGCCTGTCTGAAAAGGCCTCACCCCAGTGGCGCTTAATCCTAGCTCCATCTGGCATGCCTCAGACCTAGCAGGCCTAAATGAGACTGAAGCCTTTCAAAGAAATTTAACAGTCCTAAAAAATATAATACAAGTAAGAGGGTCACCATAAACCTTGACTTGTGAACAAAAGGGCCTCAAAATGATTTTTTTAAAAAGAAGGATTTATTAATAGAAAAAATACAAAGCAGGATTCCACAGAACAAATGGGTCATGAAGGAGCTGCCTAAAAGGCAACCCTAAATAGCAATGTCCTAATATGTAATCCAGAAAACAGAATCCATAAAACAGAGCAAAAGAAAATCAAATACCAGATAATCAAGTGATAAATGACAGTACTCATGATCCCACAGAACAAAATACTTGGCTGCTGAATTCTGCTTCTGGCTAGAATATAAAGCCAAAAAGAGGACCCAACAGCTATGACATCTGTGTGATCCCACCTCTTAGGTAACCACCCACAAAGCACAAGAAACACATGCAAACTTAAAGGGACAGTGCATAATTAAGCAAAAATAAACAAAATCAACAGGAATAACCAAAAATAAGAAAAAATAAACACAAAAATATACATAAATAAACAACATCTGCCAGTGCAGGAAGCACTTAAAAGCTAAGGCGTTACAGTAAAGTTCTCCTCTGCCGATTTTTCATAATCTGGTGCTTACTTTTCATTTGTTTACAGTTTCTTGCTGGCCTCTAAAATAATTTATAACTTAATTTTGTGGGGTTTGGGTTCAGGGTATCTGTTTGTTGCATTGTTTTTTGAATCTAATGCAGTTTTAATGAAGTTTAAAAACAAATATATTCTCCAGTGGCACCTTCTTGTTTTCATTATGGGTGCTGCAGTCTTGAGCATCCATAGTTAGGGATTCTTAGGTTGCTGGATGACATCTCCTGGAAATCACACTGAGTGACATCATCAGCAAATCGATTCATAAGCTGGCAGCACAAAGTATTCACCAACCTAATACATATCATTTTTGTTAGAGCATTTAAAAGAATCTCTAATTTTGAACTGTTCTGCTCTTTTATTAAGATGTACATTTAATGTTTTGGCTATTGCCCATTTCACTGTTTCTGGTTTCTGATACTGTACAATGATTCCCTACTTACAACTTTTGACTCACATCCTAGGCCATGTTACTAAATCTTGTCTTACTGGTTTTGACCTTGGGTAAATGTTATTTATGATTCATCTTGTGATTCCATTTTTATTCAAAATGACTGCTACTCTGTGGAGTCAGTACAATAAGCATTTGTTCTAGCCATACTTAACCTACAGTATATGATGTTTAATTCATTGAACTTGAATATCTAGAATATTTCCATATTCATATATTCACGGAACCTGAATATCCTTTAGAGATAGGGTGAGAAGCACAGACATGTGGGAAAGGCTTGGAGTAGAGCCGATGGCTCTCTGCATCGAGAGGGGCCATTTGAGGTGGTTTGGACATTTGATATGGATGCCTCTCTGTGGTGATTCTATGGGCATAACCAGCTGTGAGTCTCTGCATGTAACTGTCCTTGATCGGTTCAGTATAAATGAAGTCCAATCCCAATAGAAAGGAGCTGATCTTGTGTGTATATAATTCTCATATTGTTGCCAAAGGCAAAGTTAACAAACAAAGGCAACACACACCAAATGGATGAATGCTCTGTCTTGAAAAATCTAGTGTGATATCTTACACTACACTGCTTTCTCATCTTTTATCTTACTCAGATGGAAGAATCCACCCTACACCACAATTGAAAAAAGGACGTCTTAATTTCTTAAAATTAGAAAAGGTCATATGTCCTCTGTAAGGAACAGTATAATTCTTTCAGAATTTGGCAGGAAATCATTAATGCTGTACTAAAATAAAGAAGCTGAGCCTTAGTTAATATTTTCCGTGTCTCAATATACGGTATATGAAAGACTATTGTATTTTGGCAATTTGTTCACATTGCTCTCTGAATTGAAATAGACCTAAATGCATTGATGTAGCACTGATGGACTCTGCCATTGTTTTATATTTTATTTTATTCAATGCAAAGTGATTTACATAAAATATTAACATAAATTAAAATAGTAACATTCACCTTTTCTCTTTAATCAGATTTTTTTCTGAATGGCATTTCAAATTTTTTGTTTATTTAACCATCCATTAACTAAACCTTCTTCTTTCTCTTCTTATGGCTGCTCCTGTTAGGGGTTGCCACAGAGGATTATCTGTTTCAGTATGTCCTATTCTCTGCGTCTTGCTCTATCAGACCCACCACCTCCTCTGTCACCACATCTATAAACCTCCTCTAGGGTCTTCCTCTTTTCCTCTTGCCTGGCAGCTTTGTCCCTAGAATCCTTCTCCCAATATATCTCTCCTCTGCACATGTCCAAACTAACACAATCTTGCCTCTCTAGTTTTGTCTACAAGCCATCCAACCATTAATGAGCTTGTTGCTAATCTTGTCATTCCTTGTCACAACACAAATGCAAATCTTAACATCTCTAACTCTACCACTTCCAGCTCTGTCTTGTCTTTTCATCAGTGCCACTGTCTCCAACCCTTTTAACATGGCTGGTGTCACTAACATCCTTTATAACCCTAACCTGCAGCTCATCTTTCCCACCTCAGTCTCTCTGTCTAGCCAGTCAATACTGGTCCTTTTCTCCCTCCTTAGTGTTTAACTTCTCATACAACTTATCATACGCCTTATCTTTAGCTTTCGCCACCTCTCTCTTCACCTTGCACTTTATCTCCTTGTACTCCTGTTTACTATTTTTACCTCTCTGACTATCCCACTTCTTCTGAGATAACCTCTTCCTCTGTATATTCTCCCCATTCCACCACCAGGATTCTTTGCCTTCCTTTTCCTGTCCAGATGTCACACCAAGCACCCTTATAACTGTCTCCCTTACCACTTTTGTGATAGTTGCCCAGCTACCTGGTAACTCTTCAATGCCATCTAGTGCTTGTCCTACCTCCTCCATGAGCTCCACCTTACAGTCTTCGTTTTTCAACTTCCACCTTTTGCTCCTTGGCTTTGCCCTCACTCTTCTCCTCTTCTTGATCTCAAATGTCATCCTACAGACCACCTGTCCTATGCCGCCTAACTATGCTTTCCCTTGCTACCACTTTGTAGTCTCCACTCTTCTTCAGACTAACCCTCCTGCATAGGATATAATCCAAATGTGTCCGTATTTCTTCACACTCATGTGTCACCCTGTGTTCTTCCCTCTTCTTAAAATATGTATTCACTGCAGCCATATCCATCCTTCTTACAAAATCCACTACCGTCTGACTTTCTTCTTTCCTCTCCTTGACACCATGCCTACCAAGCACAACCTCATCCCTTCTGTTCCCTTCACAAACATTTCCATTGAAATCCACTTCGATTACCACTCTCTCTCTTGGGTACACTCTCCACCACTTCGTGCATCTCACTCCAGAAGTATTACTTCTCATCCATCGCACACCCAACTTAAGGGGCATATGCACTAATAACATTCATTATCACACTTTCAGTTTCCAGCTTCATAATCAACACTGTGTCCGACAATGTTTTCACCTCCAGAACAGATAGATAGATAGATAGATAGATAGATAGATAGATAGATAGATAGATAGATAGATAGATAGATAGATAGTGTGGTATATGGCCGGCTTGTCATCCCTGCCAATACCCCCAGGCCGCCAAATGTAGCCCTCCCTGCAGTATGGAGGTGCCCCGAAGACCAGCAGGGAATCATGGACTATGTAGTTTTTATACACGGCCCTGCTGGATACCACAGGGGCCGCAAGAGGGAGCTGCAGGGAGGACCGAAGAATCATATGTGCCCTATAACCCAGAAATGCGTCATAGGAAGAGCGACAACAGAAGTGACATACTTCTGGGGTAAAGAAAAGGACTTGTACCTGACCCGGAAGTGATAACGAATCACATGGACTAGGGATTGGGAACACTTCTGGGTCAAGGAGAATAGAAGGACTGTGGGAGCTCCCAGATGGGAGTGGAGGATTGCTTATTGTTATTGTGATTGGTTTGTTAATGAGTACAGTGCAGGAGAGGGTGCTTTGTGCACTGTGGAAGATAAATAAAGTCAACATTTGGACTTTTTCCTGGTGTCTGGAGTCTTGGACAGGGGTTCAAGGGAGCGATAGCGCCCCCTATCTGTCACAATAGATACATACTTTATTAATATCAAGGGGAAATTCACATACTCCAGCAGCAGCATACTGATAAAAAACAATATTAAATTCAAGAGTGATAAAAATGGAGGTAAAACAGACAATAACTTTGTATAATGTTAATGTTGGAATTGAAGAGTTGCATAGTGTGGGGGAGGAACGATCTCTTCAGTCTGTCAGTGGAGCAGGGCAGTGACAGCAGTCTGTCGCTGAAGCTGCTTTTCTGTCTGGAAATGATACTGTTCAGTGGATGCAGTGGATTCTCCATGATTGACAGGAGCCTGCTCAGCACCCGTCACTCTGCCACGGATGTCAAACTGTCTAGCTCCATGCCTACAATAGAGCCTGCCTTCCTCACCAGTTTGTCCAGGCATGAGGTGTCCTTCTTCTTTATGCTGCCTCCCCAGCACACCACCGCGTAGAAGAGGACACTCACCACAACCGTCTGATAGAAAATCTGCAGCATCTTATTACAGATGTTGAAGGACGCCAGTCTTCTAAAGAAGTATAGTTGGCTCTGTCCTCTCTTGAACAGAGCATCAGTATTAGCAGTCCAGTCCAATTTATCATCCAGCTGCACTCCCTGGTATTTATAGATCTGCACCCTCTGCACACAGTCACCTCTGATAATCACGGGATCCAGGAGGGGACTGGGTCTCCTAAAATCCACCACCACCTCCTTGGTTTAGCTGGTGTTCAGGTGTAACTGGTTTGAGTCGCACCATTTAACAAAGTCTTTGATAAGGTTCCTATACTCCTCCTCCTGCCCACTCCTGATGCAGCCCATGATAGCAGTGTCATCAGCAAACTTTTGCATGTGGCAGGGATCGGAGTTGTATTGAAAGTCCGATGTATATAGGTTGAACAGTACTGGAGAAAGTACAGTCCCCTGCAGCGCTCCTGTGTTGCTGACCACAATGTCAGACCTGCAGTTCCTGAGACGCAGATACTGAGGTCTGTCTGTAAGATAGTCCACAATCCATGCCACCAGGTATGAATCTACTCCCATCTCTGTCAGCTTGTCCCTAAGGAGGAGAGGTTGGATGGTGTTGAAGGTGCTAGAGAAGTCCAGAAACATAATTCTTACACCACCACTGCCTCTGTGCAAATGGGAGAGGGATCAGTGACATACAGTATTTTATACTGCTCCTTCAAGATAACCACTACCCCATTTCTCCTCCTATCCACACCAGGTGGCAGTGCGAGATACTATCACGGTGAGAACATGTTCGGCTTCTCTGTGTTGTGAATTGCCTAGAACACCTATTAAATTCTGATGACACCTTACCGCAATATCTCTGAAAAGGATGTTTATTGATTAAATCCATCAATTCAGGTATGTGTCCATTCCAGCAAGCATTGGGCACGAGTGAGAAACAGTCCCTTGACGAGGCCTCAGCTCATCGCAAGGTGAATACAAGCACACACATACACTAGCGTCATTTTAGCGGCACCAGATCCCCAAATCTGCATATCTTTGGAAGGAAACCAGAGCACAGTGTGGAAGACAAGCAGGAAATACCAGCAACATAACTCCCTGCGAGACAGCAGTGCTATCGCTCCACCACCATGACACCCCCATGTGTGTAATTAACAGTATTCATTATTTAAACGAAATTATATGTAAAATGTAACATACACACTTTAATGCATTTCATCATGAAAGTGATATCAAGTATAAATCTAAAGATTCCGAATGTGCAGAGAGTTGGAATATCATACATTTAATTTGTTCTGTGTGGCGATCTATTGCTGCTTTCCGCTGCTGTCAGGTCCAAGAAGCTTGTAGCGATTAAAAACTGGGATGACATTTACAACGGTCTGCTTTAATGATAAAGTAAACTACGAGGTTAAAGTGGACATTTCGAGATTAAAGCCAAAATTTCTACTTTAATCACAAAATACATGTTTTCACCGTGTCCTTTATTTTTTTCTCAGTGGTTCAAATACTGTATAACGCTATACATTATGTTGCTATTGTTAAGTTGCAAAAATAAAAAAATAAAAAAGACGACACAAAAGATGGTATGTGAGACTTTTAAAATGTATCGTGTCATTACGTTCGGGTACTATCTACATGTGACAGAAAGCCTCTATGCCGATCCTATGGGATGGATGCTTCGATATGGTGAAGCAAAATGCCGGCATACAGATGCATTCGTGGTGCTTTTATATTCAAGCGTCGCAATATATATTATATTATATTCCCGATCGTAATGACACAATACATTTTAAAAGTCTCACATACAATCTTTTGTGCCGTCTATTTTTTTTTTTTTTTCAACTTCACATCGGCAACATAATGTAAAGCGCTGTATTTGAGCCACTGAGAAAAAAATAAAAGACACGGTGAAAACTTGTATTTTGTGATTAAAGTGGAAATTTCGCCTTTAATCTCGAAATGTCCACTTTAACCTCGCAGTTTACTTTATTATTAAAGCAGACAATCGTAAACGTCATCCCAGTTTTTAATCGCTACGAGCTTCTTGGACCTGACAGCAGGTAAATTAAAAAAAATTAAAAATAGATGGCACAAAAGATGGTATGTCACACTTTTAAAATGTATCGTGTCATTACGATCGGGAATATGCGACGCTTGAATATAAAAGCACCACGAATGCATCTGTATGTCGGCATTTTGTTTCACCACTTTGAACCATTTATCAAACAGCAAAGCGCGCACATCAATCCCCGAAGGATCTCCATAGAGGCTTGCTGTCACATGTAGATAGTAAACAGAGACTCTGACGTCACGTTCTGACTTTTAGCACACTGCGCTCCCCGACTTTTTGCTGGTACTGCAACTCGCGCACGCATCATGTTAATTTCTGAGGACCTGCTCAGAGGACGCGTAAAATGAACACTGGGAACGCGTGGCAGCCATGATGCGGGCGCATACGCATTCTGAGCGTAAAGTATAAATCGGCCCTTATTCTCTCTGTCACGTTCACGCTCCCCCCGATCTGACACTGCTGTTTTCAATTTAAAGATGTACTATAACAGATGTGAATTCAGATGAGGATGAGGGTTCTACATCGGAGAAAGAGAACAGAATCTCTCCCCACAAGAAACATCCACTCACACATAAGAACAACGCAGCTGCACCGGGTGTAAAGGCTAAAGATGGCACCTTTTGAATGCAGTTAGAGGTTGGGCGTCATCCTGCCAATGAATCTGACACATGCATTTCCTTCAATGAAACAGCAGGGCATACCGAACTCACCAAGATATTTGCAAATATAGGAAACATAGGCATGCTGACAAAGTACATGTGCAATGCCACTCCTTATTCAGGAAAAGATTCCAGTTGTCCCACGGGAGAAAGACTTTCTGAGACTAAGGTCATCAACTTTATGATATTTTTTCTGGACAAAGGCAGAACCGTAACAACAGTTGCATAAAGTGCGACGGGAGCTTCCACCTCCAGCTAAAGTCATTTGCGTACTGAAGTAGCATTGCACATGTACTTTGTCAGCATGCCTATGTCGATCAAACACAGGAAGCCCTGCAGTCTACTTGTGACTTTACGCTGTAGGAAGATAAGTAAATAAATATAGGTAAATAGGTAAAATATATTTATCTAATTAACATATATGTTTTTTTTTATATACAGACCACCACAAAATATAATCACAAACAGAACTTTGCATGACACCTTGGCAAGCTCAGTATGCCTTGTTGTTTTGTTGAAGGAAATGCATGTGTCAGATTCACTTGCAGGATGACGCCTGACCTCTTGCTGTATCCAAAAGGTGCTATCTTTCGCTTTTACGCCTTCTAGAACTGCGTTGTTCTTATATATGAGTATTCTTATATGAGTGGATGTTTATTGCTGGGAGTGCTTCTGTTCTCTATGTCCGATTGATCCTTATCCTTATCTGAGTTCACCTCTGTTATAGCACGTCTTTATTTGAAAACTAACAGTGTCGGTTTGGGGGAAGCGTGAACGTGACTGAGAGAATAAAACTGAGTAAAAAAAAAATGCTAACCTTTACAAGTTTCCATAAATTCACACTGGCTGTTACAGATTAAAATCAAATGTATTTTTTATTGTATAATAGTAACAATAAGAGCAGCTCACTACCCAAAATGGTAATTCTAGGAAGCGCCCACAATCGAACTGACTAACCTCTTGATTATGAGCCTGCAGTTCTTACCTCTACACCACCCAAGTGGTCGTGTCAACCTAGTACCCTAATCCAATTTCTTTTTCTTCAATTATATTCTTGAATAAAAGTACACTTTTTTTGTTATACATGTACCTTTGTGAAAGTGTTTTGTTTGATGTTTGGACTTTATTATTCACTCATTATACACTTCATGTCAAAATTTTGTCATTAGTACTATAACATGAAAAACGTTTTGTTTTAGGTATGTGTTCGATATTTGTTGCCTCTCATTTCCTGTTATCCTACATTTACATAGATTGTTGTACACATGAAATGCATGTATTCCAAAAAACGATATATTATTTACCCTATACAACTCCAGGCACCTCACACCCAGATAAATAGACTTGAGCTCGGAGAACTTTTTGTCCAAGTTGAGCTGTGGCATTGGGGACATGGGATAGTAGGCTGCTTGCTCCTTGTGCTGATCGACACATTTGCAAAGCAAAAGATGCTAATGGAGAGGTGAGAAGGAGTTAAAGGTGGCCTAGGATTACAAGTTTTTTATAGGCTTCAGGGATTCTAGTGTTAAAAACAGGGCCAGGAACACTGTGGTATCATGACATCTGATTTGTAAAAATTAAAGGTAATATTCAACATAACTAAACCAGTTTGCCCCAGTTTTTTTTATACATGTTTAACCATGCATCTCATATTTTTACCATATTATATAACCTTAAACATCCTTTTCAGTTCTAAAAATCTCAGCTCAGAAGTGAAGGATCCATAAGCCGCCACAAAGAACTTTTCATTTTTACAAATTATCTGTGTTCAGTTTTCTTCAGACATTTGTTTAGAATCACTAGGAAAAAATCAATTATTGTCATTCTTAAGCAGAATTTCAAAATGATTTGCACAGCCCTATCTTCTTAAAAATGTCAGTAGCTCTTTCTTCAGCACCTAGCTTAATTCTTATTGA
This sequence comes from Polypterus senegalus, assembly GCF_016835505.1. Lineage (NCBI taxonomy): Eukaryota > Metazoa > Chordata > Cladistia > Polypteriformes > Polypteridae > Polypterus > Polypterus senegalus. Next base: position 55,350,725 of record NC_053162.1, on the reverse strand, counting down.
TTTTTCCTTTTGTATTCAGCTGCAGAACAAGTTTCAAATGATCTATTTTATTGAATTTATACATTTGTTATAAAATAGATAACTTCTCTAGATTTCTTAGAGTAAGAAATTCAATATATTTAGGTGCATGAAAACATTATTGGTAAACCGTTATGTTTTCTTCAATTTGTTATACACAAAATATGAAATTGTCCTATTTAGTACTGAATCACCTGCCTGTGCTATTGAATACAACTTCTATGATGGCAAGAAAGCCCCTTGTCCCTTAAAACAGAAAGCTAAATGGACGGATGGTTGGATGCCTTTTTTAGTGCTTTTTGTCATTAAAAATTCTAACTTAAGAATCTAACTTGACAAATGATGATTTCACTATACATCCAGGTTATTAAACCTGCATAGTTAATATTTTTTATAAAGGATGACTCATATTCATCCTAAAAAAAACATCTCTTGTCATTTTTACATAAATGGAACCCAGTTTATTTGAACATTATCCTTAAACAATGGTCTTTAAACTAGTAAATAATATTATATACATTGTTAATGGGATATTCCTTTAATTGTTCTTAAACCTGAATGCTGAAGTTCACTCTTACCTTGGTGTATTTATTGATAAGCTGGGCATGCAGTTTAAAAACCAGTACAATCTAATCTAAAATAAACAGCTCAGATTTCCAAGAATTCCCTAGATGTTATCTTTTTGTATGACTAGTTTTTATAATCGTGTTCTAAGGCAAAGATCAATAAAAACATACATCAGGATTTACTGTTGATGATAGGAGTTTTTTTTTTTTGTTGTTTTGTTTTTTTAGTAGAATATGAGGTTAGGAGAAACTGTATTCGGAGTTGTGTACTTTAAAATTGTTTTGAAAGTAAATATACTATAATATTTTAAATTAATCATTCACTGGTTCTAGAGTGTTTATCATCATTGGCGGATCTACAATTGCATTTGCCACCATACCAAAATTATGTGCCACCTCATTTGCTCCTCCAATGTAAATATAATATAAATCATAAAACCTGTAATTAATAAGTAAGTTTCATAAAAAATTCTATGGACATACAGCATGTCTTGTGCTCAACCTTTCATGTAAACTCCCCCTTCGAAGATCAATGGTTTGTTCCAGGCACCACTTTCATCTTCTCATCCTTTTTTTCTTTTGCTTTGAATTTAATGGTATGAAATTTTTAAGACTGGGATCATCTCTCTTGAGTGAAAGAATCAGGTAATGTTAAAAATAATTAATAAATTCTCTCCTTTTCATCTGGGTCTTTGTGGTGTTTATGATTTGAACCGAAGTGATTAGTTGAAGTTAGCATTAAAGACTGCAGTACACTCAAAAAATAATTAAATCCATTATAATTGCATGTTTTGTGTTTGCAGCATTTTATGCCCTGATACTTAACAAAAACTTGTCATTGTACACAGCATTTTGTACACATTGGCTGTTATTGGTGTTGATATATAGTAAAAACATTAAAAAGCAACTTTCGTTTCAGAATGCTGCTGTTATTATCAAGTCAAGTCAAGTTAGGGAGCATGCACTGGTACAGTGCATTGCCACACTCACTACACAATGAGATAGCTTGGGATCCCAGTTGGCAAGCCCCCAGGCAGACACACAGATCCAGTCCCACTCTCCAGAAATTACCTTCTATCTGCCGCAGCCAGGTGTTACGTGGGCAACCCCTTGGCCTGGTCCAGCCACTCGGGTCCCCAACAATGAGAATCCTATGAGCTGAATCATCCTTGGGGAATCACGCCACATGGCCATAGTGCTGAAACTGACACCTCCCTCACAATACAGGAAATGTTCCTCATTCTGGACTCCATGAACAACTGCTCATGCGACACAAAGTCAAACCAATGGTACCCAAGAATTTTCCGGAGAGACACAGTATCAAAGGAGTTCATTTTTCGTCTCAGGTCACTGGATAGCTTCCATGTCTTGCAACCATATAGCAAGACAGGAAGCACCAGGACTCTAAAGACTTTGACTTTTGTCCTTTTGCATAGATATTGGGTGCGCAGCACACCCCTTTCCAGCAACCTCAAAATCCCCCATGCTCTCCCAATCCATCTACTGACTTCATAGGAAGAGTCACCAGAGACATGAATGTCACTGCCAAGGTAAATAAACCTCTCAACAAGGTCGATACTCTCTCCACAAACAGACACACTCTCAAGCCCAGATGCTCAGACTTCTCGCTCAGTCTCTTCAGTACCCCAATCAGAGCGTCCATTGACTCAGCGAAGATCACAGCATTGTCAGCAAAGTCAAGATCAGTGAATCTTTCTTCACCAACTGATGCTCCACAGTCATTGGACCCCACGACCTTGCCCAACACCGAGTCCATACAAGCATCGAACAGAGTAGGAGCAGAACACACCCCTGACGAACCCCAGAATCAACTGGGAAAAACACAGAGGTTCTGTCTCCACTCTGCACAGCACTCACAGCACCAGTGTACAAACCGGCCATGATATCCAGCAATCTCGAGGGGATCTTGTGTACCCTCAGGATGTTATTTTAGCTGTTATTATACATGCCGTTAAATGTTCAGCATACAGCTGTGCATAATGGTTAACATGGCAGACTTTTAGTATATATAGGAATATATAGGAAAATTATTAACTTACACTTTTGTAAAGGAAAAAAAAGAAACAATGTAGAGTGAGTTTGTAATGCTGCCAGTCAGCAATGTAGAATTTTCCAGAATGTGCAATGTTTGTACATGGGTGCCAGACTGTTATTAAAGCACTGTTGCAGATTTACTGTTGCTCTATATTGTAATGTTTAACAGATAAACAGCAATTTATTAAGAAGTATAAAAGTGTTGTTAAGGATATTGTAACATAATGCCTTTAGTATTCCTTGATGCTCATGCTTGTGTGTATGTACAGTACTTACACGTGTTAATGGAAATATGTTTAATAATAATAATAATACATTGTATACATATAGTGCCTTTCCCATGCTCAAGGCATTTCACAGAGTTTAAGAAAGAATGGCAGAGTATACAGTATATAGCATTGTACTAAACCAGATAAATAAATAAAGAAGAGTAAGACAGCAAATTCAGAGAAAGCCTAACAGACAACATAATTGATGGTCTAGTACACACACACAGGTTACATGAGCATCGACATAGAGGTAAACTGAAAGAAGGGTAATTAAGTCAGGCCTTCCTGAACAGATGAATTTTGAGTTGTTTTATAAAAGAATTCATGGAGTCAGCTGATCTGATTAATTTCGGTAGGTCATTCCAGAGTCTGGGCGCTATACGGTTGAAGGCCCTGTCACCCATGGAGTGCAGATTAGTGTGGGGTACAACAAGATTGCCAGAATCAGAGGACCATAGTGGGCGGACAGGTACATAGTGATTTAGAAGGTCCCTGGTGTAGTCCAGTGTAAGGCCATTTAAAGCTTTGTAGGTTATAAACAGAATTTTATATTCAATTCTGTAAGACACAGGGAGCCAGTGAAGGCGAAGCAGGATGGGTGTGATATGTTCACTGTTGCTGGTTCGAGTAAGGACTCTTGCTGCCGAGTTTTGAATAAGCTGGAGCTGTGATATAAGATTAGAAGGGGCACCTGCCAGTAGGGAATTACAACAATCGATGCGGGAATGTGATAAAAGCATGGACAAGTTTCTCAGCGTTAGCATTAGAAAAGGAGAGAAAGGAGCGACCACGTGATATGTTATGGAGGTGAAAGTAAGAATGTTTCTTAATGTGATTTCTATATATGATTTGTATAAACAGCATTTCTTACATGCTTATTATGGCTTTGTTATGCTTATTAATACATAATACTGTTAATGATAAATAGGAAAGAATCCTGAAAGAATTAAATTAAATGTGTAATGATAATAATATGATGCAAGTTGTTGCAAGTACAGTAAAACCTCGATTATCTGTAGGGGGCCAGGACTGAGGCTGTGACGGATAAAAGAACAGGTGGATAACAGAATAGCTACTTTAAAAATGGTATACAGTAGATTAGCTTAGCAAATAGTCTTATTTATTTACACAAAATATATATATATTAACAAAATAAAATATAGTATTAACAAAATTAATTAATTGATAAATATAATATTATAAAGACCAGCATAATAAGCAAATGCAACTCAGAGGCAATGGAGTTTTAACTTGGAGTCTTCGTTCCATAACAAATGATGTCCTGTCTTATACTTATCTGGGTTACAGAGCACACCTCCAAAACAATAAAAGAAAGCTTTCCCTACCAGTCAGTATATCTCCTGCTACTCATGTATTGTCCTTCTCTTTACTGAAAACATTCTTGCTTGTTGGCTCCTGACTTCCTACTCATTACCTCCTCCGCATGTTTCTTTTACTCTTAACATATCCTAAAAGGTATGTCCACCACTTACAGAACAGAAGCCCTTCATCCAGTCCCATCACTTACACAGCATTCTACCCTTTCTGTTCCCCCACAATCCATCACCAGCTGCCTGTATGTCACAATATATTAACAAAACATAACAGAATTTAAAAAGAAAATTACAATACCGAAGAACATTAACATTAATACAGAATAATAGTACTGTCAGTTTTTAACATGTTTTTCAATTTTGTTGGCATCATGCTTTATATCATTCACTGTTGTTCTTGCTACTCCATAAATTGAAGCAATACTTGGAGCACTTTCACAGTTTTGTAAATGTTTAATAATTTAACTTTTTTGTGACAATTCCAACATCACACACATAAGTTTATCAGTTATAACAATACAAAGTAGATTAATTATAACAAAAGAGAAAAGCTAGGAAACACTATTAAAACTGAAGGTACATAACGTGACACTGTGATTTCAAAATGCGGCATGACACATGGTGCTGGGGAAGAACACTTCACACTAGCACAAGGAAGAGTTGTTCCAATGTGCACAGCTCACAGCGTACAGCAAGGCAGTAGTAGTACATAGGTAGTTGCTGGCGGGCACAATTTTTTTTATGTGGACATTAATAGTTAATTGAGTGACGGATAATCTAGGTTCTAATGTTGTTGGAACAAATGTATAGAAATAAGAAAAATTTAAGAGATAGAGGTGAAGGATAAAATATATGGGGTAGAGTGGGGTGCATTCAGGTATCCAATCTGTTGCCAAATTTGCATTTTATGTCCATTGCAGTGCACATTGCCTAAACTTGGTAGTACTTAACACAGTTAGAAGTGTACCTGATGCTGGAAATTGTTTTGCCTTGTTGGGAAAATTGTATACATTCATGTCTGGACCCTGTTTCCATCAGAAATGTTTGAATATTCAGTGTGAGATGTTTACCGGGGTACCAAGGAAGCTTCAGTGCCTTAGCAATACATGCTGGGTTTGCAGACATGGAGCATGTCACAATATAAAGGACAAACTGCCCTGCTATTCTCAAAGTGCTTGAGAAAATTCACTGTGAGAAAAATTCATAGTGAGCTATTGAAGCACGATTAATACTGGGTCAAATTGCTTTGAATTTTGTAAGGTGTCTTGTCGTGTTCAAAAAGGCTTTAGGTGATTGTAAATTTTTTTGTCAGACATGCTGCATTCAAAAACACTTGATCTTTCCAAGGCTGTTGAATTAATTTGCTCAAAGGCACAATGAAACATTATCATAGCGATGCCTAATTTGATGAGATTTGGAGTGATATAGTTGACACATGTGAAAGTAGTGGAATTTCGATAACCCAGTACTTCTCAGTGAAGGAAACAGGAAACACAGAAAGATTGTATTGTCACCACCAGCCTTTGTAAAACCAGACAGCAGATATGCTTTTCAAGTTGAAGTGTACCACCTTGTTATTGATAGCATGATTGGGGAAATGGAAGGTATTTTTCTAATACCAACTGCTGTATCATGATTTGTATTCAGGCAATACATTTATCGAGTTCTAGCTTTCTAAGAGAAGAAGATGTTCTTCTTTTGGCAAACATTTATTATTCTAATATTGAAGACCTTAAGCACGAACGTCACCAGATAAGGAGAGTCTTAGAAAGACATAAAAAGAATGGTGTACATAATCCTGCCACTCTGTTGGAACTTGTCATTTTTTGGACCTATAGCAAGATGTGTTCTTTGAGCAGCTACGGCTGGTAAGATAGGTGTTATTAATAGCCAGGAGTGTTTCTGGACAACAAAATTCTTAAGCCGTAAAGCTAATAAAGAATCAATTGTGATCTATTATGACAGAAAGAAGATTGTCAAATGTGGCTATACTAAGCACTGAGACCAAACGCAGTAAATCTTTTAATTTGGATGATTTTGTGAAATGATTTGTTGGACATCCTGGTAATCATTGTATTCAGCTCTTATAGCTGAATTTTCTGTAGTTGTAATTGTCAGTTGGAAATGAAAACTGTTTTTGGGACAGGCCCTTTGGCGCTGATACTTTATATCTGAATAATTTCAAAAACAACGTGACACTTAATTTTACAAATGTACATCAACATTGTTGAACATATTTGTTTGTAGTTTCTTTTAGATTGAGAATTGTAAAATATGCAAATCAAACAATAAAGTGCTGACTGATGCAATGAGGCTGGACTTATTTTTGTAATTACTGATTTTATTTACGGGGCGGTGCAGTGGGTAGCGCTGCCGCGTCGCAGTTAGGAGAACAGGGTTAGCTTCCCGGGTCCTCCCCGCATGGAGTTTGCATGCTCTCCCCGTGTCTGCGTGGGTTTACTCCAGGTACTCCAGTTTCCTCCCACAGTCCAAAGACATGCAGATTAGGTGCATTGGTGATTCTAAATTGTCTCTAGTGTGTGCTTGGTGTGTGGGTGTGTGTGTGTGCCCTGCGGTGGGCTGGCACCCTGCCCAGGGTTTGTTTCCTGCCTTGCGCCCTGTGTTGGCTGGGATTGGCTCCCGTGACCCTGTAGTTAGGATGTAGCGGGATGGATTTTATTTACCTCATCAATACACTTACCTCAAACATGTATGTCATATACAGCATGTGCATATGAAAGAATGTTTTTGTGTTGCAACCGTCTTGCGACCCCATGTAAAATTCTCTAGATATGCCCCTGTTTATTATTATCAACAGAGTGAGCATTACCAGTTTTCTCATAAAAATGAGCCCATAATTACCGCCTGAGCCAGGTAGTAATCCCAATAGGTCTACTCTTGGCAGTTTGAAGACTGATAGCAATTCTGGTATGAGTTAAGAATAAGTAAACATTTAAAGTAGTTATTAAACAGCAGCATTTTAATTTTGATTACTGTTCTTGGACTGATAATCAGTACATTTGTAATTAATCTTTGGTAATATCCACAACAAAAAAAATGAAAAAAACGTGAAGTTGATGAAGCAGGTATTTATCCTACACTGATGCCAGTGAAGCATTTTGAAATCTTTTTTACTCTTTACTTGAATGGTTGTAATGGAGGCAGTCATGCACAGGCAGGATAAGGAGGCCTCTTTGTTAAGGAATTTCTTACGCATAGTAATGTATTGGCGCAGTGGTCGTGCTACTGCTTTGCAGTATAGAGATCATGAGTTCGCGTCCTGGGTCCTCTATATGTGGTAAGACTTTGAGTAGTGAAAAAACCACTATAGAAAAGTAATGGATTATTATAATTAATGAGCTAATTAGTGAATCAAAGATCTACATGGTTTCACTGAAGTTAACCAAATGATTCAGAGCACTGTGGTGAAACTGAATGTCCATGTGCAGACTCCTTATAGTTGTGCAATAACGTGGTAGAAACAGCAACAAACTATGATCCTTTTGATTTGTAGCCTCTACAGTATTATTCTCTGAACTGTGTTACATAATATTGAACTACCAATCAGTGCCATCATTTTAATAAATCACCTTCATTTTATGTTATTTGGAAAAAAATTAAGCTTTATTTTCAGTCTAAGGAAAAGCTCTTTCAATTTTGAACTTTCATCCTACTTACCAGTTATACTACTGTGGTAGAATTCCTCAAATCAAATTTTTGACAGATTAAAGCAGACCTTGATTCAACAGTATGCAATTTTAGGAAATCTCTATTTTCTGATAAAGCTTCATTCTTCTTTCGTCTGTCAACAAAACTCTTTTGTGAAATAACAGGACATAGGTGAGATATTTAGCCATTTTTTAATAACATCCAAAAACTGCAATGTACCAAAAGGTCTTTATTGGAATGTCAATGTTATTTCCATTAAACCTTTCAGATGTAAATTTCCTACTTGAATTAACATAGATGATAATATACTTTAACTATAAGTGTTATGTTCAGACAATAATGTTAACTCATGTGTCTTCTTTTACAATAACAAGTTAGAAAATCTACACATGATGTAACATTCAGGTTCATTCAGGATGTAACTTAACTGATACAAAAATTTGTGCATTTCACTATTTTTTATTTACTTCCTCCAAGAGTAAGTTATCACATTTTTGAACATTAAGTATTTTTACAACAATGACTCATTCTTAAAACTAACAATGATAATATAACAACAACCACAACAACAACTTAGCTCAAAAATCACACAAAGAATTCCTCAGTGAGATTAAACAGGCACTGTTTAACTGAAAAACATAATGCAATTACATATGTTTATAGACTACATTAAATATATGCTTTTAAACTTTACTTTGCAATGTCATGTAGTTGAAAATGTAGGCATGTAATGGCTCAATACCTTTTATACACTGCAAATTCCAATTCAAGTGATGTAAAAATGGCGTTGGTTGATATGTGTTAGTGGTGGAGGATCTATGAGTAAGACTACCACTCAATTATTACCAACTGAAAACTGTTAACACAACATGACCAATACTAGCATAAAATCATTTTCAATATTACCAAGTGAAAGGGGGAAAGCAACTGAAAAAAGTCATCTATAGTTTCTTATAACTAAGTAGCTGGAAAGAAATAGATATATTTTTAATGGGAATATCAAAAATGACAGTTATCTCAAAAATTTAATTTCTAGTGTGAAGATACACAGAAGGAAAAGCAGCTCTTCGGGCACTGATAAATCCCACGCACAGTCAGTTGTATGTTCTTAACTCTTTTCAGCTTAACTGTAACCTTTCCCTATCCTTGGTGTTTGTGGCGCAATCAGCCCCTTCAACCACTGAAGAAACTGTATACCACAGTCCTGTCCTTGTTGCAAGCTTAATCTTCTACCTGCGTATCAACTACAGTTCCCTTTCTAAACCCATCCTATGTTTATATCACTTTAGCCTTCTGCATCATTCTCCTGTATTTAATTAGTTCAAACAATGTTTAGCTTCAGGTCGATAATGAAAGTTCTTTATAATAATAATAATCTGCAAATAATATTAGTTCAATCAATTCAGTCTTAAACACTATAGATGTATATTTGCTTTCCACTCCCATTAATTTCCAGAGAAGTAGCTTTTTTTGTACTTTTATACTTAACTCACCTAAAGAAGTATGAAAATGATTGCTGCTACAAGAGATGATTACACACATGTGTCTTTTCCCTGGTGTTGAATTGGAGATCTGTGCAGCTGTCAGATGACTAAAAGACAAAAATATACACAAAATACAGGCTGATGTAACCACTGTCAAGGTAAAATCGAAAGAATAAGCTAACTTGTAATGGAAGTTGCCAAGATTTTTTTCTCAGTTCTGAAAATAAATGATTTTCCATATTTACCATTGCTATTCCAAATGAGATTTCCTTTAAGATATCTGAATGAAAATTGAACTGTCTTGACAAATTTCATTGAAGAATATATGTTCCAAATGTCAACAAAATCGGCCCATGGGCCACATTTTTCATGCAGACAGACGTACAGCAATTATGGTTATTGCAATAGGTGCTTCTTGCATTATATGCAAATCCACGTAAAAAGTCAGCATACTCTCTCTTCCTGTCCAAAATGAGCATACACACAAAACAACTGCTTTACTTGGGAACAGTTTATCATCACTACTGGAAAAGGCAAAGTGACATTATTCAGTTTTGTCAAAATACAGAAAAGGTTGCAGAATCATTATTCAATCTCAAGGTTATTTGAATCAACTTGAATCAAAAGCAACACAATCTAAACAAGCAAAATGCTAAGAACCCTTCTTTATGTTCCTGAAAGCACTTTCCAGCATAATTTTGTTCATCTTAACCAAAGGCAGGCTAAGGCCCATTGCCTTTGATCTGTCAGTTGAAACATTTAAAGCATTTCCTATACACCAGTATACCAGTCCACCTCTTGGACTTAAGTATGTAAGACCATTCTATTTTGTGGTAATGAAATACTTTACAAATTTTAACTTGTATATCATATACCATGCATAAAAAGGACACTTCTTATTGGATCAACACCTATCAATTCTATTCCTGTACTTTTATTATTCTAATTTCAATTACAATTAGCAAAAGTCTGTAATGTCAGTAATGTTCTAATAGCATATTTTCTTACTAATAACTAACCATGTCAAAGCAGGATATTTCAGTGGTAACATAAAATCTGCAACCCACAATACTGGAAATTATATTTGTGGTTCGTAACCATGCTTATTAGTTCAACTGAATTTCTCAGTGGTCACTTCTTGCTCAATGTTTAGATTATTCAATCTAATGGTTGGAGAGTCACATGTTTTTCTGTATCTGAGTTGATCCAGTCCATTTCTGACCAAAAATGTTTTAGGCAAATCTATTGCCGGTGGGTCAGAATGGCTTATTTTCCTGAGAACAGAAAAAGTACACATCATTGACTTTAAGTTACAACAGTCATATTTCCTGCCAAAGGGAGGTAATAGATGCCTCAGAAATGCCTGAAATCTCTTGCCCTATGTGTACCTTCAGCACCTTTCCTCTATATCCTCTTGTGACTGAATCTGTCTTGACAGGGTTGAGCACATTCATGTTAAGCCTGCTTCTCAGTCATTTAATGTTTTGTGTTGCTCATCTCCTGTTCTCTTTTATACATCCAGTCCGCGAAGAAGTCGCCTAGGGTACCTGCCACATCTTTACTCCTTCTTGTGTATTAAACAGTCACACTTCCTTTTATGATCACATACCCAAAGCTAAAAACTGACCAATCACACCAAAGTCAAACTCACCAATCACACTCTGAGAGATCGGACACACACAGATCTTAGCGTTTCATTATAAAGCAGATGATTCATGAAATCTCATACATACCTTTAATGAACAAACTTAAATAAATTATTTGTTGTTGTTACAAGCAGTTTGGTTGAGGCTAAACAGTGGTACAAATGTGTAACTGCCTAGTAATGAAACTGTTAATCTCAAAGTGCGTCAGCAAACAGCCACAATCTCATATCTCTCTTCCTCTCACATGGATCTGCCCATAGAAGAAAGCCTTTATTAATTAAAATTAAAACTATTAAAATTTGATCATGGGCTATCTTAATCATTCCCTCGTGATTTGATTTTTGAAAGCCGTCTTTTAAAAAAAACACTTTCTCTTTAAAAACACAAGCACTCCTATTTGTTCTGCATTAAGGTATTTCACTAACACTGCTGTTTTTCAACAGTACCTATTTTTATAACCTTTTGTTTTTAAATAGAAAATGGTAATTGTTCTGTGCATTTGCTTCCTAGATAATTATAATATCAAGCATTTTTATCCTTTAAAACTGAAAACTCCTTATGCAGTCTATTGAACATTTAAGTGGGTTATTTTATTGTAATATGAATATATATATGAAGATGTTATTTTTTTCTAATTTTCTAATCCTTTACAAACCCTGTTAACATATTTTAATAAAAATGTTGCTTTCCATTGTATTTTTAACATATACTGTAGATGGGCACATAGGTGCATTAACACTAGAATTCTTGCTCTTGTGTATCACGTGAATGTCACTGAGAGAATAAAACTGAATAATAAAAAAACAAGCACTAACTATTACAAGTAGCCAAAATTTACACTGGGTGTTAGAGACTCAAATCAAATGTATGTTTTTATTATATTATAGAAATAATAATAATAGCAGCTCACTACTCAAAATGAAGAGCGCTCGGTCTCAAACCCTGGACCTTCGAGTTACAAGGCAGCAGTTCTTACCTCTGCACCATTCTAGAATATGTGTAAACACCCTGTCAATTAACATTTGAGCTTGAGTTTTTAACTCATTGACAGCCAAATCTAAATCAAATGTTTTTTTTTTCTTTGGTTATATTCTTGAAAAAAAGGTTACATGTTTATTTGATATTTGGACTAAAGTCTTCACACATTATACACTTCATGTCATTATTAGTATAACATGGAAAAAGTTTCTGCTTTAGGTATGTGTTCAGTATTTCTTGCATTTCCTTTCATCCTACACTTACCCAGATCTTTGTAGAAACAGAACACACATGAAATGCCTGTATTCCAAATAATGATGTACTGTATTATTTACCCTATACAACTCCAGATCACACCCGTCCCAAGTTGAGCTCTGTCAAAGCAGGGGATGGGAGAGCAGACTGCTTGCTCCTTGTGCTGATCAATGCATTGTGGACTTGAACCCGGACACAGACAGACGGACATCGTTGGCTCCACCACACACTGTTTATTTACACACTATTTACAACAGTTCACATGCACCATAAACCCCAGTGCCTCTTGCACTGATTCCCCAAAGTCCAGGCCTCACAGTTCCTGTGCCTTCCTGGTCACCTCCAGTCCTCTCTCCAGCTCTGTCCACTTCCACCAATGACTGGAGGGAGGCGGCCCCTTAAATAGGAACCCGGAAGGGCTCCAGCTGCTTCCCGGCACTCCTCCGCAGACACGCCCCAGTGTGGTGGAAGTGCCGGCTGCGCACTCGAAAGCCATCCGGGTGTCCCCCTGGTGTGGCGGAAGTGCTGGGCTCCAGGGATATTCAGGCACCGGAGAGCCGCCTGGCGGTGGACACGGGTCCCTACAGGGCTGGGCTTCCAAGCCCTTTACCCGAGGCCCCCAACATAACCAAGGTGGACGCCCCCTCACGGTCTGGAGGAGGGACAAGCCCTCCTCCGGTCCTCCTGGGCGTCCCGGCCAGGCTCCAGCCCCGGCCGGATGCCACAGTGCCCCACTGCTAGCGAAGACACATGGGTCCGAGCGGCACTTCCCAAAAGGGCAGCACATTCCCAGAGAGGGTCCTACTATGTCCCCAGGGTCCAACACGGCACCCTGGGACATCTTATTTCGGCACCCCCTCCGACGCCAACACACCCCTTTGGTCTGAGCTGCTCTCGCCCCCGCCGTCCCCGCCAGCCGGGGCACCATCGGCCTCCCGGTGGGGAGCTCTCCAGCAGAGCGGCCCGCTCCAGGAGGGCAGGTTCCGCACGGTGTCGGTCCCAGCGCTCGTCGGGGCTTCGGCCCTGTGGAAAGACAAAAGGGAGGGCCAGAAGCACTGCCGGGACACTCGCACCGCGCGTCCCACCGGTTTCCGTATCGGCAGCGCTCTTCCCCCCCACCGACAGCCCACGACTTGCCTGTTTGGCTCCTCCGCTGCAGGTTCCATGCCCGTCCTCTTGGTGTTAGTGGAACCGCTCTCGCAGGCGGCTCGTCCAGCTGCCCAGGGGTATCCCTCTGCCTCCGCAGAGGACGGTCCTTCACCGGACGCACGCACCCAGCGTCGCGTCCTCTCCTGACGGAGGAACCGGCATTCACCCCTTGGTTCCTCCTTCTCCTCTTGGACGCCCTGACGGTCTGGGTCTGAGCATGGTGACAGCTCAAATCCGGCCCCGTCTGCGTCTCTGCAGAGCGACAGTAGACTGCCGTGGGCTTGGAGCGCAGGGCGCTAGGACCCAGGGCACTCATCAGCCCCTGTCCTGCCAGCCCCTGCGTGCTCGCTCTCCTCGCTTTGCCAGCCGTCTGCACTGCCACGTCCACTGTTGGGGGATCGCCTACTCGATGCCGGTCCTCCTTAAGAAAGTCACGGCCGTGTTCGGCGAATCCCCCTTCATGCTTTACGAGGACAGCAAGACCTACCTTCCTCGCAGTGCTCTGCCGGCTGAAGGCTCCGGCGTCGCGCCGATCCTCCGTGTCCCACGGCGTCTCTTCCGACGCGACCGCCTTCCCCTCCAGCTTCTCCAACTGGACGGCGAGAGCACTCAGCATCTGTAATAAAGGCGACTCGGCGGGCCGAAGGGACTCCTCTGGCTCGCGCCGAGCCGCTGGTGAAAACACAGAGACGGTGTCGATCAGCCCCTCTCGTCGTCTACCTCCTGTGGGCCATTCCCTCTGGCCCAATCGGGTCTCCTCTCGGCATGAGACTGGCATTCCTTGGTCCCGCCTCTGTACCGTCATTGGCGGGCACACAAGACACACCGGCCAATCCCGTGCCTGTCAGCGGGCGGGACATCCGGCCCGCGGCCATCTTCTCTCCCCCTTTCTGGATGTGGTGCCGTGCCTCCTGGCAGCTTCTCAGCTGCTGTGTGTTTTCAAGCCGCAGCGGCTCTGATCTCGCAGCCTCCACTGCTGCCGCCGTCGCGCTGCCGATAGCCCGTGGACCGGCGTGCTCTTGCCACCGACGCGGACCCGGGTCGTCCCTCCCTGTAAAAAGTAAGGTATGCTTGCCCCCGAAGGGACGATTACTGCAGGGCAGGGCACTCGCCTCCCGGTTCCCATCACTCCGAGGCCCCTGCCTCGGTGTGGCCTTCTCTGTCGCCACGCCAGCCTGGCCGTCCGTCCAGACAGCGCGACTCTCGGAGCCTGCTGCATTCTGGCGACGCCCGATCTTCTTCCTCCGTACCCGGGAATGACCATTCAGAGTTCGTTACTATAAAGCCAGAGGAATGCGGGTCCGGGCTGCTCCCCTCACCGCTCCCCCTCTTCACGCGCGCCGGAGGACTTTTCCCACATCACCCGCACCTCTGCCCAGCAACCCAATGGGAGCGCTTCCTCCCTCTCCTGTCTGGGGTAAGGCGGGCGGCACACATGCTGCTTGAGGGTGCAGCACGGACTGCAGCCTTTTGAGTCTGTGATTCCCGTGGTGGGGTTGGAGGGGATGTGGTATAGCGGGTCCACAGCTCAAAATTGGCCAGTTTTAACAGATAATTGCCGCACTCGCGGCTTAAAGGGTTATGGTAGAGTGGCCAGAGCGGTTTCCGGGAGCTTTGTGATGCGGGCAGTCCTCGCTTAAGCGCACAGGTGAGGAGTCGTCCGCATCTGTAATTATTGCCGGGAGTTGCTAATCGCCACACCTGATCCACGACCCCATAATATATAATGGAAGCTTTGGGGGCGGAGCTTAATAGGGAAGACCTGCGTGAAACACTTGAGAGGATTGAAGGGATGACAAAGGACAGCACAGTTAGTTATGAAAATGAAATCCTTAAAGTGTGGAATTCTCTGCCAAATAATCTTAAGTCAATGAAGGCACTTCAGATTGCTTTCCTTACTTTTTTTGGAACATCTTATGCTTGTGCGCAGCTGTTTTCAGCTTTGAATTAAATCAAATCTGACACCAGAAACCGACTAACAGATGACCTGAGTGCTGCATGTGTTGCTCTCAAGCTTACAAAGTATGAGCCAAGGTTAGACAAATTATCAGCATGCATACAACAGCAAAAAGCACATTAATTGTTCAAAAGCATACCGAATGCAAACTTTTACCTTTCAACAAAAAGTTGTTTGTATCATTGAAAGCTCTGTTATTATGTTTTTCTTTTAAGACAAAAGATGTTAATGTATGAGTTGCTTTTCTAAACTAAAAGCTCAGTAGATAGACAGACAGAGCATCAGTATTGGCAGTTCAGTCCAATTTATCATCCAGCTGCACTCCCAGGTATTTATAGGTCTGTACCCTCTGCACACACTCACCTCTGATGATCACGGGGTCCATGAGGGGCCTGGGCCTCCTAAAATCCACCACCAGCTGCTTGGTTATGCTGGTGTTCAGTTTTAGGTGGTATTCAGGTTAAATTGCCATGTTGGCACTTTGCGATAAATAAGTGGGTTTTGGATTGCAGTTTGGGCACTTGGTTTCTAAATGGTTCGCCATCACTGCCTTAGACCATTGTTCATGGCCTTCTCTCATCTCCTTTACATTGCCATAACCCCAAAATCCTAGTAAATTTATCATCATCCTATCTGCTCACACCTCATTTTGGACCAATTTATGATGGTGCTATACATTACATACTAATAAAGTACATTATATGAACATATATATAGGAACAATACTACAAAGTTTTACTGCAGACTTTACTGGGAGAAAAATATCACTAATGGCTGAAATTCAACCAGTAACTTTTGTATAATATGAATAAATTTCACACAATTAATATTTTCTATAGTCTTTCTTTGAGTATGAAAAATTACTAGTGATTCATGTTTAAACAAAGTCTGTTTTGATACTGAAGTAACATATTCCTAAAAATGTACTCACATTATGGTGTATTGTCAAGAGTGATAGATTTAAACCACAAAATTGCACTTTGAAAATTCACTGCTAAATTCACTATGTAACCCTGAGCATGTCAGATAACTTGCCTTTGCTTAAACTGTAAAAATATATAATTATAGTAAATCATTGTAATGTGCTTTGATCTTAGAAATTACCTTGGGTAAAGGCATCTGCCAAATATCCATCCACCCATTTTAAATCTGCTTAATCTAATTATATTGTTGCAGGGAGCCAAAGCATCTGCCAAATATGCACTAATAACAAAATGCTTATTATATTACAGTATATTACTTAAATCTATAATGGTAATCCTAAGTGCTTTGTTTTAATAAAGACTGTTAACAAATGAGCTACTTTTGGCATGTGACACAATATTCTTTTTATACAGAATGATTGTCACATAAAAATTAGCATAAAAAGTACAAAAATCATAACTTAGGGATACTAAATGTGGCAAAAGGTGCCAGCCACAAAACCATCATATTTAATATCTTATGTAATATATGTAATATTTTAAGATCGGGAAACTGATTTTAAGATATTTTACTTTAGAAACACTCCAATATTCGCAGCTAATGTGTCAATTTTTCATGTCTCATTTCCATTTACTTATAGTGCACTTTCTTATTTCAAGTTCACTTGCCCTTCAATAAGAAAATAAATGCAAGATTGTAGCAGAAAGGCAATATCCACTCACATCTTTGTTCTTTGCAGTGACAGACAGCCATCATACTCAACCATAAATAAAGTATAATTCAATACACACAACTTCACTCTGTTGACTTTTTATGGCACAATGGTAAATTGAGAAGGTGAGGAAGTTTTGAAGAAAATGCTCAGGGTGGAGCTTGAGAGTGAAAGAGATTTAAGATTATTTCTTTCTAATTGCACATGGATTGTAATAAATTTTAAAGGGAGATATCATGGACCATTAACTGTTTAATGAAAATTAAATTCTGTATAAAGGTTAACCTGTTTAAGTACATTCACTCTTAGTGGGCAGTAGTGGTCTTATATTATATTATATTTCCTTATCTGTTTTGGACCTTTGCTGTGCAGTTATTGAAAATTGTGAAATAGCTGTGTTCTGCAATTGCGAGTAAATGTATTAAAAGCCGTTGGCACAGGAATTTGCAATCAAAAATGATACATCAACATTTTAAAAACAGAAGTTAACTATTTCACTGCGGTAGTAATATTAAAATTGTGGGACTCATAGTAGCATCCACGCACTTGTGTTTACTGTGTTGAAAGCAGGGGTGAAATTTTGGGGATCCTAGGGTTATCATGGTCCTCCCATTCAAAAGCCTGGTCCATCAAAATCATGAAGCATTATTTAGCACCTTTACGAATGATTAGATGTTGTGGTCAAGACTGAGTGAATATCGAAAGCCTATAAGTGAATAATTTTGAAAACGTCTGGTAAACTTAAACTATTGGTAGTCTCGCTGAAACCAGAGGTATAATATCTATGTCTAGAGACAACCATGAGTGAATTTTGCTTAAAACTGGGTAGAAACAATTAGTGGGCTCACTGAGTGTTACATTTCTAAACCAAACCAACACCTCATGAAGATGGTGCTCTAAGTAGGGGAGATGATTTTGAACTGCAAAGATCAGAGGTGCTCTACTTAACTGACAGCAAGATTCTGTTTATGATTAACCATGTAGTGCTGAAAGGTCCCCTAAAGAAATTCTCATATAACTGTGTGTCATATGCAGAGACCACATTGCACATTTTAAAAATAACCATAACCTGATGCAAGAGTAAAACCTTTCTGTAGCATTAGATTGGTTATACATTGGCATTCAACAACATAAATGGATGAACTTGAACAATATGTTGTCACTGGGTGGGGTTGTGTGCTTTCTCTGTTATTCAATGTTATGACAATAGTGTAGGAATCAATGTAAGCTTGAAAGAATTGGCAGCTATATTCATGAAAATACGAACTGCAAAATATACATTGCTGTTAAGAGAGCTGAGAATGAAGAGCCTCAGGAGATGCACATTTCAGTAGTCAAAACACCCAAATCAGTCTTATAATACCAGTCAGTGCACAGATGAGCCTGCACAACACTCACCTTCTGGATGTACGTCTAACAAACAACTAAAGAAATTTAATATTACTGTCTAATTGGAAAAGCAAACATGCAATGACAAAATAACTGCAGCATTTAAAACATGTTGCATATCCGGAGACCACAATGCTTGTCCAAACTCCATTTGCTGTTGTTATGTCATATAGTGAGGCAATAGCTAAAATGACAGAAAGATATTGTAGCAGACAGAGGCACTTCAAATATGTGGAGCTCAATAACTGTTGTGGTCTATATGTGTGTGTGTGTGTGTATGTCTGTCTGTCTCCACTGTCACAGAACTCATTAGAACCTGCAAATTAATTATTAAGGATCGGTTACCTTGTGCTACTGAGCTCCAGAATGGCTAACAGAAATTTTGAATTTTATTTTCTTCTCAGCTTTTCAGATCAGCTCTGAGCCCTTTTCTGTTTGCAGTGGTGATGGATAAGTTGACAAAGTAGGCCAGACAGGAGTCTCCGTGCACTGTGATGTTCGCGGATGACATTGTGATTTGTAGTGAGTGTAGACAGGAGGTTGAGACGAACCTGGACAGGTGGAGGTACGCACCGGACAGAAGGGAAATGAGAGTCAGTAGGAATAAAATGGATACATGTGTGTGAATGAGAGGGAAGGTGGTGGAAGGAGCAGAGTGGTTAAGACAGACAAATTTAAGTACTTGACTTCAACAGTCCAATGCAACAGAGAGTGGGGCAGAGAGGAGAAGAAGAGAGTGCAGGCAGGTTGGAGAAGAGTGGCAGGAGTGATTTGTGATAGAAGAGTACCTGCAAGAGTGAAAGAGAAGGCTGATAAAATGGTAGTGAGACTATTTTGTATGGTTTGGAGACGGTGGCACAGCTGGAAGTGGCAGAGTTGATAATGCTCCAAATTTTGCTTGGCTAGACAGGATTAGGAATGAGTATATTAGAGGGAAAACACAGATACGACAGTTTGGTGACCAAGTGAGAGAGAGCAGATTGAGATGATTTGGGCCCATGCAGAGGAGAGATGAGGAATACATTAGGAAAAGAATGTTGAGGCACTAATGGGTATGTGTTTGATACTTTAATTGCAATGCTTTAGACTAACTTTAGTTTGTCACATCTGTGTATTCTATTAAATTTAAGAAACTCACTATTAATGGCAAATCAAAACACAATTAGCATAAAAAATTACAAAATTTGATGAAACAAGCCCTACCATGTATGTTGAGCCTAAGGTGCTGGAAAAAAGTGAGCTCACTCATCAACTGCAGAAACATTGGAAACTCCTTGTGAATCTACGGAAAAGATGGCAGCTAATTTAACTTTAACGCCATTCAATGTATAGGGTTTGGATTAATAAGCCACTCCGCAAAATATTTGGGAAATCCCTCAGTTTACCCTCATTCTGGTATTCTAGTATAACTGGCTGTAATACAGCACAGTTAGGGATGCAGTGTTTTGTAAAATGTGACAAATAGACATTTCCCCAGTTTTTCAATAGTGAGCAAACTACATATGTAAAAGAACAATTCAGAGATTGGAAACATCTTGGTCAAGCCTGTTTTAAGCACCAGGTTAGCAAACAGCACATAAATGCACAAGCAAGATTCTATGCATATAGGCAGCTACATAAAATCAATGACAAAAAGACAAATTTAAATCAACTAAACAAATAAAATGCAAATTTCTGTATTTTGTTTCTGACAGTAGTGGGAGCCAGGTCTTAGCTGCTGCACTGATTGTTGCTCCACACCAAAGACCCTACTTGCTGCCTTAATCAGACACTGGAGTTTGACTTTGTCTTGGGTACACATGCTGGCAAAAACTGCAGATAAAGTCAAAAGGAAGAACGTTCTGCAGAACATATGGAGAATGTGGTAATTCATGCTATAGTTGTTCAGTTATCAGTTTCTGCAAGCACATGATCATCTCCAAAAAAAAATTCAAATATATCCCAATAATAAACCTTGGTCACACCATACTATTAAATAAAGATTAATAAGTAGTCTATATTATTATTAAAAATATATTAAATCAAGATAAATAAGACAAAACACACTGAGAGACTCACGAGCAGTGTTACCAATGAGCACAACTCCACTGTTCTTGTTATGAATTGTAAATTGTTTTTCAATGCCATTGATCAAGTGTTCAAAGTAGGATTTTGTCCATGGTCACATAGAAATTAAGACTTACTTTTCCCCTATTCCTTCTCAAGATGGGGGGATACAATGCAGAGGTGTTTAGCCTGCTGATATTCATAAAAAAGAAATCAGTGGATATGTACATTTATAAACAGAAAATGTACACACTAGCACAAACCCACAATGCATATGCTATTTATACTACATGACAAATAAATGTACTATGGCACAGGTTAATTGCTAACAATTCATCCAGCTGGACAGTAAAAATGTCATTTGTGGATAGCCCAAAGGCACAATTTAAGAATAACCCAATGCATTCATTATTTTATCATATGCATTTTCCCTTTTCTCTGCTTGTTTTGTACAGAAATTCAAAATGTTGGTTTGATTTATTTAACGTAAGATCATTTCCACTTGTTCAACAGCAACAAGACAAAGCTGGCAACAGAGACATTTTTGAATTCATATCATAAATAGTCTGAACAATTACGTGACCTTGCTAAGTTAATAATGCCAGCTTTTATTTAACACTGAAATACCAGGAACAGTGAATATTGCAAATATTTTGCTTTCTCTGCATAGCATTCTTTTATGTTCCTACAGCACACACTGAAATGTAAAAGGCATTAAAAGCAATTACGCATTTTATTAATAAATGCGTGCTATTCAGAGAATCCTTACAGTACATAATAATTAAGTAATACTGCACTATGTTGTTAACTATTACATAAAGCATAGTGGTAATAATCAATTTTAATACTGCTATAATAAACAGCACAAAGGTTTTCCAACATTTGAATTTTTTTAGAAAACAGTTTCACAGTATGCTTTTAGCTTATTAATATTTACAGGTAATTATATAAAGAACAATTAAATATTGTAGCCATGCTAATGACACATGTCATAAACTCAGATCTCAGATTTTTTTTTTAAATGTTTTGTATTCATATACAGTATTTAAACCAGCCATTACAGATATCATTGTCATAACAATATGTGAATATTCTCTATATAGTTAAGTTAATTTTGTATTTGAGGTTAGCATTAAATCTACTTAATGCATACTAGTTTCAAAGAGTTGCTACAGCAACAAAATATAGTTCTGAAAAATTAAAAACATTTCACTATATATATATATATATATATATATATATATATATATATATATATATATATATATATATACTGCTCAAAAGAATTAAAGGAACACTTTTTAATCAGAGTATAGCATAAAGTCAATGAAACTTATGGGATATTAATCTGGTCAGTTAAGTAGCAGAGGGGTTGTTAATCAGTTTCAGCTGCTGTGGTGTTAATGAAATTAACAACAGATGCACTAGAGGGGCAACAATGAGATGACCCCAAAACAGGAATGGTTTAACAGGTGGAGGCCACTGACATTTTTCCCTCCTCATCTTTTCTGACTGTTTCTTCACTAGTTTTGCATTTGGCTACAGTCAGTGTCACTACTGGTAGCATGAGGCGATACCTGGACCCTACAGAGGTTGCACAGGTAGTCCAACTTCTCCAGGATGGCACATCAATACGTGTCATTGCCAGAAGGTTTGCTGTGTCTCCCTGCACAGTCTCAAGGGCATGGAGGAGATTCTAGGAGACAAGCAGTTACTCTAGGAGAGCTGGAGAGGGCCATAGAAGGTCCATAACCCATCAGCAGGACCAGTATCTGCTCCTTTGGGCAAGGAGGAACAGGATGAGCACTGCCAGAGCCCTACAAAATGACCTCCAGCAGGCCACTGGTGTGAATGTCTCTGACCAAACAACCAGAAAGACTTCATGAGGGTGACCCAAGGGCTCCATGTCCTCTAATGGGCCCTGAGCTCACTGCCCAGCAGCATGCAGCTCGATTGGCATTCGCCATAGAATACCAGAATTGGCAGATGCACCACTGGTGCTCTGTGCTTTTTACAGATGAGAGCAGGTTCACACTGAGCACGTGACAGAAGTGAAAGGGTCTGGAGAAGCCATAAAGAACATTATGCTGCCTGTAACATCATTCAGCATGAGCAGTTTGGTGGTGGGTTAATGATTGTCTGGGGAGGCATATCCATGGAGGGTCACACAGACCGCTACAGGCTTGACAAAGGCACCTTGGCTGCCATTAGGTATCAGGATGAAATCCTTGGACCCATTGTCAGACCCTATGCTGGTACAGTGGCTCCTGGTGCACGACAATTCCTGGCCTCATGTGGTGAGAGTATGCAGGCAGTTCTTGGAGGATGAAGGAATTGATACCATTGACTGGCCACCACACTTTCCTGACCTAAATCCAATAGAACACCTCTGGGACATTATGTTTTGGTCCATCCAATGCCACCAGGTTGCACCTCAGACTGTCCAGGAGCTCAGTGATGCCCTGGTCCAGATCTGGGAGGAGATCCCCCACAACACCATCTGTCATCTCATTAGAAGCATGCACCGATGTTGTCAGGCATGTATACAAGAACACAGGGGCCATACAAAGTGCTGCGTACAATTTTGAGTTGTCACAAAGATGAGACATACTCAGATGAAGGTTTGGGGCAGCCACCCGTATATTCTGGTATCCTGGCTGCAAAAGTCGTTATTTCTTACAGTAAACAGCACTGATGTTCATATCATTGAGTCCAAAACAAGACTGAGGGAAAAGGGAAAAGGGGCAGGCTTTTAAAGGGGAAGACAGGAAGTGAGATCATAAGGATCGGGCACGTGTTCATCAACCATTGGATCAAGCCTGGACGTGACATCAGAGGGGCCGGAGCTGGTAAGGTCTACTCCCATTGGCTCGGTAGCGGAAGTGACGTCACAAGAGCCAGGTGGAATCTCCCGAGAATGGTCTACAGGAAAGAGAGAAAAAGAGTCAGTGCACTCTGCCACATCCCGGCATGCCTCAGAACTGCCTTCACTCAAGCCCTTTAGCTGCCTCCCATGCGCACGTGTGTGACAATATATATATATAAAGGGCCTGATCAACCAGATCTTACATTTCCTGCTATAAAAATATCTATTTTATATTTTCATTTTAGACCATGGTGTATTCGATGTTGAGAAAAATAATAAAGAATTTTATTTGTTTAATAAAAAATAAAAACTGACAATCAAAATAGTTATATTTAATTAGTCGTAATGATTACTTTATTATTCCCCATATATAAGAACATTAGAACAATCTAGATGAACAGGCCATTCAGCCCAACAAAGCTTGCCAGTCCTATTCACTTAATTCTTCTAAAAAACATCAAGTCGAGTTTTGAAAGCCTCTAAAGTCTTACTGTCTACCATGCTACTTGGTAGCTTAATCTTCTTCTTCTTTCTCCTGTTTCCATTAGGGGTTGCCACAACGGATCATCTTCTTCCATGTCTTTCTGTCCTCTGCATCTTGTTCTGTTACACCCATCACCTGCATGTCCTCTCTCACCACATCCATAAACTTTCTCTTAGACCTTCCTCTTTTCCTCTTCCCTGGCAGCTCTATCCTTAGCATCCTTCTCCCAATATACCCAACATCTCTCCTCTGTACATGTTCAAATCACCGCAATCTCACCTCTCTGACTTTGTCTCCCAACCATCCAACTTGAGCTGACCCTCTAATGTACTTATTTCTAATCCTATCCATCCTCGT
Source organism: Polypterus senegalus (assembly GCF_016835505.1). NCBI lineage: Eukaryota > Metazoa > Chordata > Cladistia > Polypteriformes > Polypteridae > Polypterus > Polypterus senegalus. The sequence goes on along the minus strand of NC_053162.1, from coordinate 55,326,567 downwards.
CACACCCAGTGCAAATCTTAGCATCTTTAACTCTGCCACCTCCAGCTCTGTCTACTGCTTTCTGGTCAGTGCCACCGTCTCCAACCCATATAACATAGCTGGTCTCACTACCGTCCTGTAGAACTTCCCTTTCGCTCTTGCTGATACCCGTCTGTCACTCTTCTCCACCCATTCCACCCTGCCTGCACTCTCTTTTTCATCTCTCTTCCACAATCCCCATTACTCTGTATTGTTGATCCCAAGTATTTAAACTCATCTACCTTCACCATCTCTACTCCTTGCATCCTCACCATTCCACTGACCTCCCTCTCATTTACACACATGTATTCTGTCTTGTTCCTACTGACCTTCATTCCTCAATTCTCTAGAGCATATCTGCACCTCTCCAGGGTCTCCTCAACCTGCTCCCTACTATTGCTACAGATCACGATGTCATCAGCAAACATCATAGTCCAAGGGGACTCCTGTCTAATCTCATCTGTCAACCTGTCCATCACCATTGCAAATAAGAAAGGGCCGATCCATGATGTATTCCCAACCTCCAACTTGAATGCATACGTCACTCCTACCACAGACTTCACCACTGTCACACTTCCCTCGTACATATCCTGTAAAACTCTTACGTACTTCTCTGCCACTCCCGACTTCGCCATACAATACCACAGCTCCTCTCGAGGCACCCTGTCATATGCTTTCTCCAGGTCCACAAAGACATAATGCAGCTCCTTCTGACCTTCTCTAAACTTCTTCATCAACATCCTCAGAGCAAACATTGCATCTGTGGTGCTCTTTCTTGGCATGAAACCATACTGCTGCTCACTAATCATCACCTCACTTCTTAACCTAGCTTCCACTACTCTTTCCCATAACTTCATGCTATGACATATCAATTTTATTTCCCTGTAGTTAATTCAGTCCTGCACATCCCCCTTTTTCTTAAATATCGGCACCAGTACACTTTTTCTACACTCCTCAGGCATCCTGTCACTTTCCAAGATTCCATTAAACAGTCTGGTTAAAAACTCCACGGCCATCTCTCCCAGACACCTCCATGCTTCCACAGGTATGTCATCTGGACCAACGGCCTTTCCATTTTTCATCCTTTTCATAGCTGTCCTTACTTCCTCCTTGCTAATCCTTTGCACTTCCTGATTCACTATCTGTACATCATCCAACCTCTTCTCTCTCTTGTTCTCTTCATTCATCAGCCTGTCAATGTACTCTTTCTATCTGCTCAACATGCTCTCCTCGCTTGTGAGTATGTTTCCATCTTTATCCTTTATTACCCTAACCTGCTGCACATCTTTCCTAGCTCGGCCCCTCTGTCTAGCTAATCGGTACAGGTCTTTTTCTCCCTCCTTAGTGTCCAACCTCTGATACAACTCATCATACGCCTTTTCTTTAGCCTTCGCCACCTTTCTCTTCACCTTGCACTTTTTCTTTGCCATCCTCTTCCTCTGTATACTCTCCTGTATTTCCTAATTCCACCAGGTTTCCTTTTCCTCCTTCCTTTTTCCAGATGTCACGCCAAGCACCCTTCTTGCTGTCACCCTTACTACATCTGCTGTAGTTTCCCAGCTGTCTGGTAACTCTTCACTGCCACCCAGTGCCTGTCTCACCTCCTCCCTAAAATCAACCTTGCAGTCTTCTTTTTTCAGCTTCCACCATTTGATCCTTGGCTCTGCCCTCACTCTCTTCCTCTTCTTGATCTCCAATGTCATCCTACAGACCACCATCCTATGCTGCTTAACTACACTTTCCCCTGCCACCACTTTGCAGTCTTCAGTCTCCTTCAGATCAACTCTTCTGCATAGGATGTAATCTACCTGTGTGTATCTTCCTCTACTCTTGTACGTAACCCTATGTTCCTCCTTCTTCTTAAAATATGTATTCACCACAGCCATGTCCATCCTTTTGGCAAAATCTGCTATCCTCTGACCTTCTTCATTCCTCTCCTTGACACCATACCTACCCATCACCTCCTCGTCTCCACTGTTCCCTTCAACAACATGCTCATTGAAATCCGCTCCAATCACCACTTTCTGTCCCTTGGGTACACTGTTCATCACTTCATCCAACTCACTCCAAAAATATTCTCTCACCCATTGCACACCCAACTTGAGGTGCATATGCACTAACAACATTCATCATCACACCTCCAATTTCCAGCCTCCTGAAGAACTCAAGGGTAAATATTATCTGGTCTCTCTGTAAAATTTCTAAATCACTCAGAACCTCCTTAGTAGTCCCATTTACTGCTTTAAGGTTATCCATTTCCTCAATTGTGAAGACCTCAGTAAAATGCAAGTTTAGAATGTCTGCTATTTCACTGTCTGTATATATGAGCAAAAGCAAACCCTCAGAAGAGGAATCTGTGAACTATGGTTTTTTTCAAGGAGTTTTTTTTTAATGTATTATAGTATGTGGGTGGTTAAGCCCACCTTAAAGGAGATAGTTTCTTAATATTATCTTAGCAGATTATCTTTTATGAGGCAAATACTGTTCATGCTTGAACATTGCACAGAATTATATACATGTTGAGTAAACATTACAAAATATACAGTAGACATGATACTGAAAATGCACAACTGACTGCATGGCTAAGAGTAAATTAAAATTAATACAACTGAAGAAACATAAGAATTTAAAAGTATTGCAAAGAATACAAACATGTATACATTTCATAGAAATATTCGTAGGCCATATAACAAAACAATTGGATCAATTAAATTTAATGATGGTGCACTGATTGTGAAATTATTTGCAATAAGTTCCTACAGCTACAGCAGTCCCCACAACTAAATTTGAACACTACTGATTTAAACAACACTGAAGTCCAGATTAGCAGAAAGGGCTAATTGTTAGAAAACTACAAGGACTATAAGTTTAGAGACAGAGTGGTAACTGAACCAAACTGTTATGCAGGATGGAAGGTACTCAACATCATCAAACTGTTCTGTCTGGGCTGGCTGATTATGTTGGCTATTTCAAAAAGGAATAAGAAATGAATAGTGTTAAGCCCTATCCAATTCCCTCAGGTCTTTTATTCTCTGTTCTAGTTCTTCCTATCCTAAGGGTATACGCAGCCTTTTAAGTTCAATACGACTAAAGCAGGTAGAGAGACATCAGTTGACAGGATATAAACTCTTGTTGAAATAGTGTTAATGGTTAATGGCAATAAATCTCATTTACTTTGTTTCTGGTCCCTTGGATATATATTGTAGTTTATGAATACAAACACAGTATATCACTAACGTCGACCCACATACAATACAGTATCATTGTATTTTGTTGATCAGAGACCAACTAAAGGACCCCTAAAGATACTAAGAAATCTGGACGTGGTAGAAATCTAACCAGTCTTCACTACTGACTGACTATATTCCTATAGTGAAAACAACATAAGTTTAAATGATAAGTTCAGTATTTTTTCACAAAGCTTTTGTTTTCATGTTTGAACTGGTGCCCCACCGATACACTGCACAAAGAGCCATGGTATTTTTTTAAATGAAAAAAAAAATTCTCAACTTAAGAACACAGTTTCCTGTGGCATCTTAATGTGTACAATTTTTGTGAAAAAAATAACACAATCTTTCATCCTTTTTCTGAGACTGCCTTGCGTAATTCACGGTCATGAAGAACTAGATCATATCCCAGCAGCGTCATTAAAATTCATATCAGTAAAAGAGAAAAGATAGTTGAAGCATTTCCATTTACAGACTATATATGCATCATTACATACTGTAAATCATATGTTATGGAGACCTTCATATTTACTATCACACCAACAGCATAGGTAATTGACACTGGTAGTGGGGAATCTGAGTCCCTCCTGTTAAAAGTATGCCTTGATAGTTCAGAGCTTGTACTAAATGTGTGTCGGACATTATGTACAGCAGAGTATATAACTGATTTCTGCATTTACTCTTATCCATCCTGGAGTCTTCTGTTAATATTAACAGGTGCACATTCTTTTCTCTTTTTTAATGCCTAGTCACACCGATAAGATTTTGAAAAAATGTGATTACTCACATGTTAAAACTCTTTTCTTTTTTATGGTAAACTGCAATATACATTATGAGGATCACTTAAATTTTAATAGAGCTGGCATCTTTCAGTGTGGAGGAGAATTGGCTCAACTTTAAGCTAGTCCTGAAAGTCTGCAATTTTTACCCTATTTCTACGCCCTGTAAAGAAAACTCGTTTCCACCACTTGCATCCATGATCGGTCAATACCTAAAGTGTGGTGGTCAGGGTAGAAATGTAGATTGACCAGGAAATCTGGAGATTTTCCTTTCAACTCAGCTCTCTCTTCACCACAATTGACCAGTATAAAATCCATATAACTGCTACTCCACCACAATCCACGTGTCAATCTCTCTCTGCCAAAACGCACATGTAATGGCCAGAATCATTAGCCTAAGATTTAATATATCTTAATGTTTACTTACTTTTCATTTTTATATTCAGACCTTACTGTATTTTGGCTTATTTGACAGTCATGATAGATAGATAGATAGATAGATAGATAGATAGATAGATAGATAGATAGATATCGCTATCTATCTATCTATCTATCTATCTATCTATCTATCTATCTATCTATCTATCTATCTATCTATCTATCTATCTATCTATCACTTCCCTGAAGAAATACTGTACCAAAACTTATGTGATAATTGGAAAGGGTCAAGATGGACATGTTTACTTATATCAAAAGATAAAAATATACTATAAAGATTTAAATGTATATACTGGTATCAATGTAATGTAATGTAGCTTTTGTTTTGAAAGACATTTGCTGATTTTTTTTATTACAAGATGAGGGTAAGCCAGTTACTTGCTGGGTATACACAGGAGGGGGTATAAATTCTGCAAGGAGAGTGATCAGAATGAGATTACAAACATGTTTCTGGACACATAAGGTAGCACTACTAAGCAATATGTTCCCATGTCAGTCTGTTTGTATGCCAAATGCAGTATGTGTTCAAGTCAACAGACCTCATGATATTCCTTGACTAGCCTTGAACATATTCATTATAAGAAAAGACAAAGGACAGGTGAAAAATTATTTAGACGCATTGTTAAGTCCTGCTTTGAAGATAGTACAATAAAGATTAAAAAGGATAGTCCCAACCATGCTAGTAAACATTTAGAGATTCAAGTCACAAACTGTAGGCATTGACTATGACAGCAAAGTTTAATAAAACTGCAATAATTACCCAGTCATTCAGGACAATGTAGCCTTCTTGTGAATATTATGAACAATAGCTCATCTGTCTTTGTAATATACCTGTTTCCTGTATTTGCTAAGTATTAATATGGCCCATGACTATTTTTTGTGATAGGACTCAAAGTACTGATCGGCAAGTAGTGTTATAGGTGAGCTGAAGAGAATTTTAAAAAACAGCATCCGGCATTTGAGTATGTTGCAGTCAGATTTTCGTATTTTTTTTATTATTGTATTCTCAAACTGATAAGCCATGTTAGGGGTCCATGGCAGTATGCTGTTTCGTGCTTGGGATCTGGACTGGTGTAGGTGCATGCCATAGTATAGATGAGCGGCCCTGGGGTGTTGATGGGGAGATTGGCTGGACCTGCATTCATGTGCAATCGTGATCCGTTTCGACGGTTCTTGACATTAGCACTCTGGAATCTGCAATAAAGGCATCTCTACTTGCTTGAGACTGAGGGTTGGCAGTGGGAGAAAGGAGCCCGGCTTGCGTGGTCCTAGCAGACGATGCTGAGGCATGACAGTAAGTACACAAGCCAATTAAAAAAGTGGACTGCACTTGCCCGATGACATCTTCCCTCACTAAACAGACCATAAAGGATAGGGGGAAGGGACATCAGTTTTAGAGAGATGCACGGTAGTTTATGACGTTTTATTTGAAGGGATCCGGACTGTGTTTTATTTTTGTTTGTTTTACCTATTTAAGGGATAGTTATTTAATTGCATTTTAACTTCCACATGAGCACAGGTCTTTTTTGAATTATTTATTTATTTATTCATTGAGAAGAGAAGAACCTCACTTCGTTTATTGTTTGAAAATTATTGGAAACATAAAAGCACTGTGCAATTTGATGCACAATCTTCATTTTGCTTTGTGTTGTCATTGCACAGTCCATCTTCGGTTGTGACTATCCCGGGTTCAAGAATGGTAATGCTAGTAGCGGCCATCTCAGGCATTACCCTGACTTTCAACAACATAAACATTATGTAGTCTGCTCAACATTATATCCAACCTCTAAATAAACAGCAAAGGTTATGCAACAGCATTTTTATCAGGAGAGGGCTATTTAATATAATTTTAAATTACATAACAAATACGGATCTCTTTTTTACTGAAACATGCTGGCAGTTGGTGTCTTGTTAGATAAAATGTTCTACACAGCTGTTCTAAATTGAGCACATTTGCATTTGGGTTTCAACAATGCATTTAATTAAATTAATTAAAGGTTCATCTAGTTTTGTGGTTGATTAAAGCTGTTAAGTAAGGTCATGCAATAGGCAGACTGGAGAGTATGAAAAATCAGTTACCCTTTGCACAATGCACCACTTTATTTGAAAATAGCCTAGAATTCAGACTTTGGATCCAAAACTGTTAAATTGCTTACATATAAAAAAGGATAAGTAAAAATGTTATGTTTTATTTCTTTAAATAGACATGCAGGTTAAAGCAAATCACAGCACAGTTAGAGTAATTGTGTTAAATATCAATATACACTGTACTAAAATTCCTAAATACATGCATGATGTGGTACCCTAATTGATCAACCAGGAAACTGTGCTCCATTATGAGTCATTCTGTCCACTGTCAGCTTACTGATGAAATATGACAAAGCCAGAGCAAGCAGAGGAAGAAATTGCTATTTTGAAGCTGGTGGTGCAGTCTTACCTCACCACTAACAGAGAGTGACCATAACCTTGCCTGATTCAACACATTAAAATGACAGAAACTATATCTGATTTGTCAGATTGTATATTGGCAGCACGAGAGTCCCATTACAAATGTTGTTACCTGTCAGCCAACATGTGTGCTTCAATAAAATATACCAAAGCTGACAGAAGATAATGTTGTGAATAGATAACCAAATACATTGCAATTTCAGATACGGTACCTGTAACATATTGTTAATTTATTTAATTTATTGTTAATAAATACACTAAATGGCTATTTTATTAGGTAGAGCATGTTTCCCCATATACCCAAGGAAAGCTTAAATTAATGGGTAAAAGAGGGCATGTATGTTGGTGTATTTCATCCCACAGGTGTTCAATTAATGACCGTGGAAACCATTGTATGGAATTCTATTCATTGTCATGTTTGTGGGACCATTTCAGGATTTTCCTGTAAAACTGAAGATTGCCCTACTAAAAGTACTTATTCTCAGATAGGTACACTGTTGTTAAGTGTCTTTTCATCAATCTCCCTCCCCTCCATTCAAAATAATTGAGGCCAAGGGAACACACTTGGTGAAATGAGTGAGTCTCCATGTGCCAACAGCAAGAGTGGGATTAAATAACTGTTTAATGCTGCATTGTTAAAAGTATGATAAACACACTTTTAAGGAGTTAAGTCACCCAGGGGCCTGTGGGAGTCTTAATCTGTGCTTGTGCTGTTTTTATCTATACTAATAAAAGGCAAAGCCCTCACTCACTCACTCACTCACTGACTCACTCACTCACTCACTCACTCACTGACTCATCACTAATTCTCCAACTTCCCGTGTGGGTGGAAGGCTGAAATTTGGCAGGTTGATTCCTTACAGCTTCCTTACAAAAGTTGGACAGGTTTTATATCGAAATTCTACGCGTAATGGTCATAACTGGAAGCAGTTTTTCTCCATTTACTGTAATGGAGATGAGCTTCAACGCCGTGGGCGGAGTTTCGTGTGACATCATCACGCCTCCCACGTAATCACGCAGTACATAGAAAACCAGGAAGACCTCAAAAAAGCGCTCAAGAAAACATGCATTATATAATTGAGAAGGCAGCGAAACAATAAGAAGCGAGTTCTGCTACTTCGGAAACAAAGCACGATGTAAACCTACACTTTAAATTAAGTTCATAGACAGGCTGCCGCTGGCGTTTGTAATTTAGTGCCTGCCCATATAAGGCCATCCGTCAGCGGCAATCCAATAGCAAACTGCCACGGGTAAATATTCACGGGTGAAGGACTGTGCTTATGGAGAGGAAGATGAGATGGTCAGGGTGGTGTTTGACACAAACTCAGCGAAACTGCCAGAGAAAGTTTTAAGTGCCAGGACTAAGGTAACATTAAATAAAGCTATGGACATAGCACGAGATGGCACCAGCACAGCTGGGAACCTTCGATGCAAGTACACCGAGTGGCTCACGTGAACTGATGCAGTGCACAGATAAAAGCAACAGTTCCAAAGAGCTGAACAAAACCGAATTACACAATTGAAAAGGCAGCAAAAATATGAAGCGCCTGATAAGCATATTCATAAATGCAGCTACTGTGGAAACAAAGCACACGGTGGAAAAAGTCAATGTCCCGCTAAAGGAAGACAGCGTAAAAAAAACCCGTGCATGCAGTTTGTCACATCACAGATAAAAAGGAAGACGAGCTGTTTATTGATGCAGTAAGGAACTAATCGATGAATGAAACCTCTTATCTTTACAACGATTGACAAACACGGAATGTAACTTGAACACATCCTACAAATACGAGCCTGATTGAAAGAAATAATGATAATCAAATCCTTGATGACAGCAACATTCAATAACACTCACAAAACAATTACTGTATATTGACAATCATGTTACGTTATTTTTAAAATGTTCCCTTTTCTTTTCATAACTTCTACTTCTCCACTGCGATACACGGGTATATATATAAATGTATATCTATAGCCCGATCTACAATACATACTTTAGCATAGACAAGCGGTGGCGCAATTGTAGAGTCTTAAGCCTCTAACGCCGACATTGAGGTTCGATTCCGAGAGGGGATGTACTGACTATGTACGCTACCGATTCATTTTACCTTCCCATCTCCTTGGTTTGGGACGTATGAAAAATATTAGGTTAACGCAGAATCATGTTACGTTATTTTTAAAATTTTCCCTTTCTTAGCACAAGCACAGTTGAGAAGCTTCGATGCATGTACTCCATAACGCGTTAAAAAATAACGCATTTAATCACACTTTCAATTCCAAGCAAACGGGAACTTTTGTCAATGCATGATTTCCTGGTACATCCATTACACTGATGCACACATCACAGCTACAAAAATGTTAGAGTCGGAATAAAGCGCGTTCCTACGACTGATCATTTCGACTACCCGAGTAAGCCTTGATAAAAGCATGGTTTTGTGCACACTGAAAAGCAAGCAAAATTAGATGCATTACAGAAAGCGGACTTTGTGGCTCTTACTGGGGATCATTGGACTTCCGTGACCGTTAGTAATTCTAAATACATCTAATTACAAAATGTTCAATGATCACACTGTTTTAGCCTAATGTACAAAATAATTTTGGCTAATGTTACTCAGAGTTTAAAGAGTAAGCTGGTCAAATTACCTTTTATGTTTCTGACTTATTTTTTTAAGAAGAAAAACTGCACTTTATGGTGAAATTTTGGTTATTATTATTTAAAGACAATACTATTCTGAAAATGTACTTAAAGTACTTAAACTACCACTTTATTTTTAAGTCTGCCCAATTTTAACCAGGGATGATATTTTTGTTTCTGTTTTGAATTCAAATGCAGTTTAAAAGCTTTTTTCAGAAATTAAAACAGCTTCAGTTTACAATATTCATGTCTTTGCGATTTGGGGCAAATTTACGTGTCGATTACATACGATTAATCAAGATTAATTCTTACACAGCCTCTAATTAATTGGATTAATTTTTTAATCGAGTCCCACCTAATATATATATGTAGATATATATATGTAGATTTGTATATATATGTGTATATACAGTATATATGTAGATATGTATATGTTGTATATACAGTATGTATATATGTGTGTGTGTATATATACAGTATGTGTATATATATGTATATGTATATATATGTATGTGTGTATATGTATATATATATAACTGTATATATATGTGTATAGATGTGTATATATATATATATATGTTATATGTATATATATGTTTATATTCATGTCCATGTCTATATATTATATATTCTGTATATATACCACTAAAACCGTTTTAAATAAAATTACAAATCATGTTACGTTTTATTAAAATTTTCGTTTTCTTACATACGATTAATCAAGATTAATTCTTACACAGCCTCTAATTAATTGGATTAATTTTTTAATCGAGTCCCACCTAATATATATATGTAGATATATATATGTAGATTTGTATATATATGTGTATATACAGTATATATGTAGATATGTATATGTTGTATATACAGTATGTATATATGTGTGTGTGTATATATACAGTATGTGTATATATATGTATATGCTGGATGCCATATGTGTGTACGTATATATATATAACTGCATATATATGTGTATAGATGTGTATATATATATATATGATATGTATATATATGTTTATATATGTGTCTGTGTGTGTTCGGTATATATATATATATATATATATATATATATATATGACCAGCAACACTCATGACAATTACAAAACAATTACATTGTCAATCATGTTAGGGAATTATTAAAATGTTTCCTTCCTTTTTACTGAGCTGAGTTGGGAGGCAGGGTTTTATATATATATATATATATATATATATATATATATAAATAGATAGATATGACAACAACACTCATATCAATGACAAAACAATTACATTAACAATCATCTTACGTTATTTTTAAAATGTTTGCTTTTCTTTTTCATAACTTCTTTAACACACTACTGCGAGAAGCATCATATTCTGTTATTCTATAGTTTAATGATATAATCCACACAGCCTTAGCACTGAGGTACTTTATGGCAGCAGTAACACCTTGCAACTGCCCTTTACTGGCCTGAAAGAGGGCTTTATGGTGTTACACACAAGAGAGGCACTCCTATATAGATACTTGAAAGACCCCAAAGTAGCCCCCGCTGGTACTGAAGTGAGAACAGGGAGGAAGTGGAAGATAGATGAAGCATTACATGTGGCAGAATCTCAGCTGAGGCAGAGGGAGCTGGTAGGGAATGTGGCCACAGGCCAAGCTGGTCTTGGCTACTTCCACAAGACAAAAGTTCACATGGCCCAGGGCAAAGAGGGGCACCATCATGTCTAGGAGGAAATCTGAGCAGGTGTGGAGGAAGAAAGAGAAAGCAGGATGATCTGTCTGAAACATCAGGGAGCATGGACAAGGTGAGAAGCAGCAGAGCAGGAAAGGTAGCGTGTAACAGCATCCTGCATGCAGGCTACTGACATGTCCACTTTCTGATTCAGGCTGTGTATGATGTTCTGCCAAGTCCTGCGAACCTCCACGCTTGGGGCAAGAGCAAGTCACCATCTTGTGCTCTTTGTTGGGGAAGAGGATATCTCAAGCACATTCTCAGCAGCTGCCTAAAAGCACTTGCGGAAGAATGTTATCATTGGTGGTACAACCAAGTACTAAGAGCAGCTGCAGAGACAGTTTCTGCTGCCATAAGCACCAGCAACCATCAATGATCTAAGCAGTCCATCGCTTTCATTCAGGCAGGTGAGAAGTACACCACAAAACTCAGATCTTCAGTGGGCCTCCTCAGCTCAGGTACCGCTTTGCCTATGAGAGTAGACCTGGAAAGCAGCTAAGGTTTCCGGAGAACATCACCGCAACATCACTCCACCTAGACATGGTCTTTTTCTCTAACACCACTAAACAAGTAACCATGATAGAACTCACTGTACCCTGAGAGAAATGCCTGGATGAAGCACAATAGAGGAACCATGCAGAGTACCAGGATCTAGTAGAACAATGCAGGAGGCAAGGTTGGAAGACTAGCAGTGAACTAATAGAGCTGGGATGTTGAAGCTTCACAGGTTTATCTCTCTGCTGACTCATGGTCAAACTTGCCATTGGGGGGAGGAATGGCAAAGAGGAGAACCATCAAGACCATTACAGATGCTGAAGTCAGCCACTAGGTGGCAAGTTATAACTGTTAGCGGTGCTTCCCCAAGGGTGAAAGCGACTGTTGGCCTGCGAACTGACAGTTGTCATGAACTGGGTCTCAATAACAGTAAGAAGGGCAAGATTGGGTTGTGAGAAAAAAAAATTAAAGCAACACTGATCTAGTGTGTGGGACTAAAATAGATTCTGCACATTACACTACCACTTTCAACCATGTTGTTCTGTGGATTTTTCTATAACCTAATTACTTCCATCAACATGAATAAGCTTGAACTTGGAATCATATGTATAAATGGTGCATACGCACAAAAATGTTGCATAAGAATGTTTCCACGTTCAAATCACGATGTATAAAACCTAAACTTGGCGTAAAGCTATGCACATTTCCACGGTAGCTCATACCCTGTCGTACGCAAGTTCTCTGCTTGGTTTTGCAGACTGGCGGCACATCAAAGCAGTGCTACTGTTCCTGTGTGGTTATCCTTTCTTTTTTAGATCCACATCCCTGACGCGGTTTTATAAATACACTGAAATGAACTGCATATTGTTTATTAGTTTAATGCATCTGATTGCATTTATTTATTTATAAGGAACTATAAAAATAACATCAAGGCTGACAAAGTGCTGTACAATAAAAAAAAAGAAAACCCAACATATCAGACACACAAAACCAAAGGGTAAATGAAACAGAAACACATAAACACATTAGTACTGAAAAGATCCTTAATAAAAAGTATACAGATAGCCAACATACTGGGTTAAAAGCCACAGAGAAAAAAATTGTTTCTAAATAGGATTTAAAGACAGCTTGCAAAGGAGCCTGCCTAACATGCAACGGCAAATCGTTCCAGAGTTTTGGGGCTGCAACTGAAAAAGCTCGATCACCTTGGAGTTTGCATTGTGCCTTCTGAACACATAAAAGCATCTGGTCTGCTGACCTGAGAGAGCGAGACAGTATGTAAGGGTGCAGCAATTCAGGCAAATAAAGTGGGCCACAACCATTAAAAGATTTAAAAACAAATACAAGGATCTTAAAATGGATTTGAAAACGAATTGGAAGCCAGTGAAGGGAAGCCAAAATCAGGGTAATATGCTCATGCTTTCTTGTGCCAGTTAAAAATCAAGCAGCAGCGTTTTGCACCAGCTGTAATTAATTGCACTAGATTGTAATTAACCTGTAGCAATATAATGGTCCACAGAATGGTCAAACTATTCCAAATACCATAACTGCTTTAGCGTTGTTACTCTCACAGCACCTCAGATCCCACATCGGATCAACTTTCTCCTTATTACTCTCACTGCACCACTCGGAGTATTTATATCACTGTATCTGAGTGTGAATCACAGCTGTACAGCAGCTGATCAGAAAGAGAATTATCAATATACAGCATCAAGCACACGCTGCCTCAGCCATGCAGTCTATTGAACTACTCTCATATGACAAACGCTTCAGAGCCTTTTCTGTACTGACCTCGAAGTGCAGAAACAGTTTCGTCCCAAGAACTCTAAACACACTCAATCAGCCCATCAAGTGCTCCATGTAGAACTGTTTGTACTTATTTGTATAATCACCTCACTCTAAACTTGCACTACAGTTATAATATCTCACAACCTGAGCCACTTTATAAAGCGCGTATTTACACATGATGACGATATCATTTTTAAGATGAAATGCAGCAAAATATGTTTATTATATTATACAGATAATATTTTAACTTTAACTACACGATGCCGCAGCACTAGCGGATTGTTCCTGGTTCGTGCTGTATTCTTGCTGGTGCTGACGCGACACTGGAAGGATAGATGGATAGAATAATTAGACACGTACTACAAAGATATTTCGATGTTCCTTAAAAGTTTTGAAGAATCGCCATTCTAAGCTTACAGATGGCTTAACGTCTATTACAGAGCTGGTTGTGTGGCGATTGGGTATTTGGAGAAAGAAAAGTAAGGACAGGAACTGGAGGTTAGTACGTTTGAAAGAGAGAGTACTGATACAATAAAGTATTTCATCGAAGGTAGCACACAGCGCAGCAAGCATCTTGCGTGAGACATGAGCAATCACTGCACCATCATGTTCCCATGTTTAATAACATGCTTTAACTCCTATCATCATGAAAATGTATTCACGTATACATCTCAGTATTTGAATTATTCAGAGAACTGTAATATTATGAATGTAATGGATTCTGTGTCCTGTCAGAGGAAGAGAAAGCCCGGAAGCACGTAGTGATTCACACACATAGAGCACATAGAAGATCAAATACTAAACAAAGCATTTAACATGCTACTTTAGTTACGATGTGATTGAGAAACTAGTAAATTAAACGATTTTAAGATTAAGTTTATGATGTTCTGCTTTACTGATAAAATAAACTACCTGATTAAAGTGGAAATTTAGACATTAAAGTTGACATTTCATGCTTTTTCCCCACTGTGTGCCTTTTTTTTTCTCTGTACCCTAATAAGCTTTCATATGAAACTCAGACAGTGGGCTACGACTCGCCCTTTCATGGCGACTTTGATATCTGACAACTTCTTTATTTCGGACACTGTGCAACTTTGTGAACGTGAGCTTTTGAGTTTCTCCGACATGCTATGTCACTCGATCAACTTCCTTTTGTTGTTTATACCACTGTTTAAACTAAAAAATAGTATGTTTTTCTTTGTCCCCACTTGGTATTCACTGAATTTCTTCTATTTTCCCTCTTGCTTTTGCCATTGCCTTTTCACAGAAGGCTGAGCTTAAGGGCTATTTATATTGATTTGCATATTCAAAGAGGCGTAATTCTGGGAGGAGTTGGGACAGGACAGCAGGCGTGTGCACGTGTGTTACTTTTCACGTTGATCGGGATTTATGTAGCAGAAGAACATGGAAGTTGGTGAACGCACAGATTTATGCATCTGGATTTTTCTGTGCGTACACCCATTCCCGCTTTTGTGCTTACGCCATGTTATAGTGTGATTTCTACGCACGTCGTTATACATGAGGCCCCAGATGATGAATATTTCCAATTATGTATGCCCAGTGTTGGTATACTTTACTGGATAAAACAAAATTGCCTTGTTCTTAGGTTTCAAGAGTGTTGCTCCATCTGTGAAAAGTTGTGTGTTCGAATAGGTCTTTTCTGGGCAACACTGTTATATTGACTGCACTTTCTCGATGACTAACTAACAACCTGTAGCACATCTCTTGCTTTACAAAAGGTGTTTGGGCCTTTATAGAATCCTGTTCTCAACAGTCTGAAATACATTTGCCTGTATGTTTTTCAGTCAGTGACCCATGTTTAATGCTGTTGACTGTGAGAAACTCTGGTTGCTTTTCTTGATACACTTAGGTTAGTGTGTCTTTTTGCCTCTATCACTTCTCATTCAAACCCACACACTTGTTATTCTTGCCCATTCTGTCTGAAATTTGCTTCTACAGTATATTCAGTGTTTTGGTACCTACCTACCTAATTTAATACTTCTCTGGATAAACAGTGCTGTGACTGAAAATAAGATCAACGTGTGTACCTAATGATGGAATAAAAAGGCAGTATTTGAAAAGAATGAAAAATAAACTACACAGTGAAACATTAATTCAGCAAAAGGGGAAAACAATTCTAAATTTCATTTACTGTACTTTAAACACTATCCTTCTTTAGAGATATTTGTATTGTAGCAACATTAGACTCTTCATGGCAATAAGGACATGGGTGACATACATTTCCTTTGTTCAGGTTTCTGCATTCAAGTGTAAACATAAAGGTTAATTGTTAACCCCTCCAATTTGAATAGGTTGGCCTTAAACCTAGCTGCAAATTGAAATGTAATTCATAACAATTTTCCAATTTCTCCAACTATATTATGATCAGAATTATTTCACCAATTTATGCATAAGCATACATTTGAGTCACATTAATAGATTAAGGTAAATTAAAAAGAAGGGGTTTGAAGCCTTTGGCAGATAACTATATTTGATTCATTCTGTTCTCTGTAAATGTCTTTGTATTTTAATGACATGAATGTGATTTTGGATAATGGAAAGCTTAATATTTGTATGTTTTGTTTGTTCTTGCAGCTAACACCAGCTACAGAGAATTATATTAATTCTGGGTTCATAACATTCTGACTGCTTGACCTGTTCAATGTCCACACTTTCATTTAAAAACAAACAGAGTCAATCCCTGTCCACAGTTCTGTTTTCACGTCCTTCAGGAAAGTATCTCTGTCAACACTAAAATGACCAGAAACACATATTATGGAGTTGTTTGTCTACACTGGGCATCCCTGCACTGGTGACGCTGCCGGCAATAGAATTTATCACAAAACTACAGTCACTGGTAAATTTGTCTTCTGTGTATACAGCATTCAAACTGTACAAAATGCAATTTAGATGCATAAAGGTAAGTAAAGCAAGGAGCTCCAAGGTCAGCAACTCTTCTGTGTCTACTGTGTTGAAATACGTTTTTCTTCTGATAAGCGTAACCAATCAAAAACTGAGATTTTGAAATTAGCAGGATCCAATCAGGAAATAAGAAGAAAAAAATCAGACCATGATTAGAGTCTGCGTTTGTCCCCATCCACACTACAATGCCAAGATTGCATTTTCAGAAGTATAAGGCTCTGGACAGCGTTTTGTTAAAAGTCTTCATTATAGGGGGTTGAAAACACCTGGGTATTGAAGACAAAAGGATAATAAGACAGAAACTTATGTCTGCGTGTTTAAATGAAAATGTAGTAGTGTGAATGGAGCCTTAGTCTTGAGTGACCCTCTTCATAGTGGGTGATAGGGAGGCTTCTTGAGAGCTTCCATTTCCTTAGTTATATAAGAGGCTGTTAACGAAGGATATTAGTGATTCAAAGACTGCATTTAGAAGGTTTGTAGTTTGTTTTAACAACGAAAGCTGGTGGCTGTTTTTTGGTCTCCCAAGTAAAAACAGAGAGTAGGAAACATAGAATGGGGAAGTTATTTTGTAATATTTAGGAGCTTTTATGTAATAGTGATATTGGGTAATTAAGAGAGAGGACTTCTTTACAAGACCCAGGAGTAGCTGAGTGCTTTAAATGGGCTCTTAATGGGACTCTGTTACCTAATATGTGGTTTATCTGTGTATCACAGCAACCAAAAAAAGGATGTGTATTGATGGTTGGGGACTGAAGGGAGGGAGTAAATATAATGGCATCAATTGATTGCAAATTTCCTATTTGTAATAGTACCTTCTTCTGTTCCACACAGATTTTTAAGATTTATAAATAGCTTCTTGACAATGATAAAGCAAGAGGTTTACAGAATATGCATTGCTTTAAATATAGTTTACAGAGGGATAATGTCATATGGGTTTAACAGCCTTTGTGTAAAACAACACTTGATCTGATCTTGTAACTCCAATAGCACAAATAGCACTATCTAATGCAGTTCTCAAACATGACACTGGCTGTAAAATGAAACAAAAAAGAAAAATAATTTATGAAATGCTAGTATGTAAGAAGATGCAATGTTCTATTGATTTCTGGCACAGCATTGGAAGCCTACTTTATTCTTAGTCTGCCATCTATCTGCCTATTTCTTGACAAATACTAAAGTTTGATTCAAATTAGAAATGCAAATGGGCAGCAGTAAAAAGCTTCATGTTCTGGGCAATGTTCTGCTGGGAAACCTTGGGTCCTGGCATTTATGTGGATGTTACTTAGACATATACCTACATAAAGATTATTGCAGACCACCTAAACAACAACATTTATTTATATAGCACATTTTCATACAAAAAAATGTAGCTCAAAGTGCTTTACAAAATGAAGAATACAAAAATAGAAGACACACCAAAAAATAAAAATAAGTCAACATTAATTAACATAGAATAAGTAAGGTCCGATGGCCAGGGTGGACAGAAAAAAAAAAAAAAAATTCCAGACAGCTGGAGAAAAAAAATAAAATCTGTAGGGATTCCAGACCAAGAGACCGCCCAGTCCCCTCTGGGCAACACTCCTTCAAAGCAACGGTATTTCCTGATGGCAGTGGAAGTATTTTAAGAATAAAGTATGCTTAGGCACGGTGGTGCAGTGGGTAGCGCTGCTGCCTCGCAGTTAGGAGACGCGGGTTCGCGGGGACTTTGCATGTTCTCCACGTGGCTGCGTGGGTTTCCTCCAGGTGCTCCGGTTTCCTCCCACATTCCAAAGACATGCAGGTTAGGAGCACTGGCGATCCTAAATTGTCCCTAGTGTGTGCTTGGTGTGTGTGTGTGTGTGCACCCTGAGGTGGGTTGGCGCCCTGCCCGGGGTTTGTTTCCTGCCTTGCATCCCGTGTTGGCTGGGATTGGCTCCAGCAGACCCCCGTGATCCTGCAGTTAGGATGTAGCAGGATGGATGGAAGTATGCTTAGGAGGACTTTTCTGAGTGTGATTTGTGCAACTATGAATGCAAATTGTGACTCTCTCTCTTCCTCTATCTATATATACTGTGATATAAAAAAGAGTTCCACAACTGGGAAAAAGAGTTGGGGACCGTCCCTGTATAATGCCCAATGGACAATAAGGCAAAATTGTGATCGTACTTTACAGTCTGTGAATTTTCCTTTGGGATTAATAAAGTATCTATCTATCTCTATCTATCTACAGCAATTGATAATGGTACATGACAAAGATGCCGTTTTTATATAGTGAAAAATGGCTGATGGAAATGAGTTGTCAGGAGATGATGTCATAGCTGTCAGACAGAAGTGACATCACCATTGGGAGTTGGAAGTGAGGTGATGCTGGAAGTGACATCAGCGAGATGGGGTCGGAAGTGATATCATGGTGAAGGCAGTGGAAGTGAAGTCATGGTGAGAGCACCAGAAGTGACATCATCGTCAGGAATCAGAAGCGTACGTGACGATTGGAAGCCATCTAAGTGTGGAAGGTGAGTTATAGTTCTTCTTTTTGTCTGGTGATAGAGAGAGAGAGGCATTAGTACCACATATCAACCCCTTGTCTTGTGATATTTCACTCACCTCAGGGCTTGCACACTGCCTCCTAAGCGCACGTGTGACAATATGTATGACACTACATATGTCACTGTACATTTTATTAGACAATCTGTTGGGGCTCTGTGATATACAGTAGCTTTTACTGTTTCTATGTAGCCATGTACTCTTTCTATAGGGGCACTGCAGTTGGAATAAAATAGTCATTTTATTTTGCATCTGCTCCCTAGTTTATTCAGGGAAATGCCTAGAAAGCTATTATACATTTTACTGCATTCGTAGTGTGCTCTTTTTTACTTTTTTTAATCATTTGTAATTTAGTAAGAGATGCTGAGGAAGTGTGTAAATATCACCAGTACAATTTTAAATACTTGTAAACTTTTAGATACTTCAAATGATTGCAATGAAAGGTATTGAATTATGAAATGTTCTTAATTTTTCAGACATGTTTTCAAAACTTTGACATTTTTTTTGTTGTTTTTGAATAAGAAATGTCAAACTAATGTAAAGGTACTAAACTTTACTAAAGCACATTGAAACTAGTAATATTTCACAACAAACAATTTTAATATTTTAAGAAAATATCATAGAATTCAGCTGTATTGATATTAATATCAATTCTTACTCATTACCATTTTTAAGATACAGTGATGGCGAGAAAAAAAATGAAGATCAGAGAAAGTTAAAGCAGGTAAGATACCCTTTGAAATGAGTGGAAGCCACACATACAAAACAAGGTGGATAAAATTTGCAAAAACAGACAAACAAATAAATACTAGAAAGTAATTCAGAAACAGTCTACAGACCATAGTTAAAGTTAAAAATATCTCCTGCAAACTTAAAACAATCAGCTTATTTTTATTCTGTATTTCTTCATTGTTTTAATAATTTCTCCTTAATTTATTACTTACCATTTTATAATAGCACGTAAGCTAGTTGGGTTAATTACATATTTCTTAAAGACAGTTTGGGATTACAGACATTAGTCAGGGCGTATAGAAGAAACATGCACATGAGCCATGGGTGTCCACTGACTGGCTGGTATTGATTGCATTATATTTGAGTGCAAAAAAAGGCATAATATGACATATTCTGATGGTTCTCAAAGACAGTTCTGGGGGCCTCATGGGGCTACAGATTTGTTTCCCAAAAATTTTATCTCTAACTGATCTGATACATGTAAATGCTGTACTTCTGTTTACCTCTTTTCCTTTTAATTTGCCTTTTTCTGTGTCATTTGCTCCCCTAATTATATCATAAAAATGGCAATTAAGTGCAAGCAGAGCATCTACCTGTGCAAACGACATTGAATGTTGAAAAGCTGCAACCAATCAGCATCAGACCCAGAAACATGCTCATTATTAAATAGCCAGATCACCTGAAAAGAAGAATAATGTTGATGGTGAGAATAAATCTCAAAAACCAACCTTAAAAAAACACTAAATTATCCCCATGTAACATAAATGCTTGGTATATTCTTCTTTGTACTTTCTACATTGAACCCAAAAGGTAGAAACTGGGAAATAACAGTTTGCTGAATAGCACAGGAAACAAAATAATCAGAGGTCAGCTGGAACTAAAACCCACAACAACATGTGGTGCCCAAGACTAAGTTTGAGAACCACTGCTATATTCTATAATTACAACCTGGGAATAAACTTATGAACTGCATCATAAAATACTTCATATTGGCGTTGGTGTCCAGATTTCTCTAAACTAAAAGGAAACTTTGACCTGAAATGGGCCTAGTGGTAAAGGCATTGTGTGTCAGAATACTGATGATTTAGTCTACAGGTCTGACTTGCCACAAGGATTCATGTAATGAGAACATAGAGGCAGGAGTAAGGAGTACATGAGGTAAGATATCTGTTCTGTATTATGTAATGTGAAATGATGTATTTTATCATTGTGCTAAGGCAGTAGTCTCAAACTCCGGTCCTGGATGGCCACATTGGAAAGCAGGTTTTCATTCTAACCCTTTTCTTAATTGGTGACCAGTTTTTGCTGCTAATTAATTCCTTTTCCTTACATTTTAATTGATTTGTTTTTTAGGATTTGTTGCTCTGAATTGCTTCATTTCTTTCCTTAAATGGCACCCAAACAGAAATAAAATGTGAAGTGAGTGAGCCCACAGAAGACCAACTAAGTCAGGGTCTCAAACTTCAACCAATTAGACTCCTACCAGTTGCTTAATTACAATAGGAGCCAATTTGTAAGGTTAATTAAAACTGTTCTTTAATTCTATGGCTGGCTGCTTCTCTCATTGTGCAATAGCATACATTTCTGCAATTGTTAGCAGCAAAAACAGGCCACTAATTGAGAAAAGGGTTAGAATGAAAACCTGTAGCTACTCCAGGACCGGAGTTTGAGAGCACTTGTACTAAGGAGTGATGTTGGTGGGACATGCAAGTAAAAATGTTACTGTTGTCTACAAACGTGTGTACCCTAATCAAATCATATAATGTGCCTATGCTCACACTGTAAAAATTCATGTAACCAATAGAACAACTGCATGATTTTCTGTGGTGATCAGCAAATGGTGCTAGTTATATAAAATTAAGGTTGTTTGTTTTTTGATAACACATTAATACTATAGCTGCTAGTAGAAACAGTATGCTGCTCTTTGTCATTTTTCTTTCATTCCACTATAGTATATGTATAAAGCCATCCAGCTGCATTTAATTTATAATGATTAAACTCTTAAAGATTCATTCAGAATGGTGAATGCCTTTTATAAAGGAAAACTAATAAGAGGAAGTGAAATCCATACAGCTGGTTGTGTCATTAGAATTGTAGCTAATTGATCCAGTTCTCTGGATAAATTTAAAAAATGCCTCTAATTTTCTATGGAGCTGACAACTGTGACCGTATACAACAAAAAAAGGAGTCTGAACTACATCAATACTTCTTTTTTTTTCTTAAGCAAAGGAACAGAGCAGTCTTTTATCTGGATTTTGACAACTCCACTTTGGGACTGGTGCAAGCAACTTGAGTCTTTTTGTGGTTTAAGATGCTGTATCTTTCATTATTGTAACCATGATATGTGGGCCATGACTTTGTGAAGTCAATCACTAAGGTAGCTGTGATATCAAAGAAGGTAACTGTATGAACAAGACATCTTTGGACTGTAGGATGGTCGCTGCTTGTCCTTCTCCCAGGGGTGAGAACATTAATGTCATCTTAGCCAGAAAATTACTGTTAGGTGCAGCAAATTTGTTGTTCACTTTGACAGCAGCGCTGTTTGCCCAGGTGGTTTGTGTTTCAGAATCCTGTGCAGAACTGCTCCTGTGACCCTAGGCAGGGAGTTCTTATGCCTTGACAGTAAAGTGACCTACTGTCACATCTGATGCCTGGTATGTTTTCAAGAGGCTCCAAGGACCACTGAAAGGTTCAACATCAGTAAGATAGAGAACTGAATAATTAAACACTCTACTGATATATGCGAGCTGCATAGAAGATTAGAACACAAAACCGTTACTTTCTGCAGGAGACTGAAGTCATAAAGAAAAAAAGAACAAAATCCCATGATTGTGTATATCTAATAATAAATCCATTGCACTTGTTAGTGTTCATTATTATCACAAAAAGGAACAAAAAAGTGGATAATATGCTGTTTATTTTTAGGGAAAATCAGTTAAATGAAGCTTAAACTACAAAGTCTGTTTATCTTCTTTTGGCCATTGCCAGAGTCTGACACATTTCTTTATCCATTTTGCTTTGGCTCAGTGGCAGTTAGGTTTTGTCATGCTGTCGGATCCCATTCTGAATTTTTGGACAGCTAAATCAGCTGTTCCATTTAACGATGCCAGTTTTCAACCTTAAAATCAGTATTGGCTGTATCTACAGAACTAAATCCAGAACATAAACGCTTCGAAAATAGTTGCCCAGCAGGCTAAAAAAAAGAATTTCTCCAGTCTGTCTTACTAAGTCACATTAATTTAACTATTGCAGAATGTTATGTCTCCAAATTAAATACAAGTCTATCTATATAGTCTGTCTATTTCTCTATTTTATGTGAATGTGTGCATATTAACGGTTTATTTACTGTAATAAGACACTTGTGGTAAATCCATGTGTAACAGTTGTTCTAGGATGGTAATATTATGTTTATATCAATTTAACTTTTAATTCTTTATATTAAAGTTTTTGGCTTTATATTATTATATTGCATGCATCTTTACATAAAAAATGGAAGGTTCTACTTTAATCCCTGAAACCTAACAATGTTCTGCTATTCAGTTGGAAAGACATCAGGAACAAAACGTTTCACTTAAACCCCACAACAAGAATCTGCTCTGTATAAATATAAGTTTATTACTATAAACTGGAAAAGTAATGTAATTTAAGCATTGAGTATAACTGAAGCCTAATAGTAGCTGCTTGACACGAGAACCTGGAAATGACATAGTTGCATCATGAGCACTACATATGGCACTAAAAAGATGTATAAAACACAACTTTTTCAATATGTTTAGACTCTTTTTTTAGCAGTTTATACATCAGAACATATCATACACATAATGTTAATCAACAAGCTATTTATGAAGGCAAGTTCAGTTATGGGACTCACTCTCAACCTACTGGAGGTAGTAGTGGAGGAGCAAATGAAGCCGAACCTGATGGCTTGTTCTGTTACAGGCTGTTTTTTTTTTTTTTCTATTTCTACTTATTGTTGGATTTAAATGATCTTATTGTCATTTTTATATTTTTTTTTATTTTGTTTTTCTGTAGCTGTGTACTGTCTTTCCAAAATATACTAACATTCTGTGGGTGGCAGGGACACTCTGATGTCTCCATTAAAACCATCCCTCTGGCTATTTAAAGACCAACAAAAACGTATCTCGGGCAGTAGTGCATTGTAGTTATTTGGATTCAATTTTAAGTATTGTTTTACTTGTGGAATTACTGGTTCTTGATATTCTTCTGCTCTGTCTTTGGGTTATTGCGTATGCATTATGTTTTAAAACTTATTTTCATTGGATTGTCTCTTTTGAACAGTTTTATTTCTTCCTTTCTGAATAAACAGTCTCAATTATAAAGAATCTGTACTTTGAATTGTCTCTTCCTAAAGGAGTTTTCATTGTTTCTCCCTATTGTGAGGTGTTTTTGATACTGTGGATCTTTAAAGAGTATTTTGAACTTTAAAATCCAGTTTCCCGATTTTGGGCCTAGTTGGGATGAAGTCTGCAGGTAATGGTTGGGGAGCAAACTGATCAGAGATGAGCCTTTTCTGGGATGTAGTATGAAGGTTCTGGCCTCCATTATGTGTCTATTTGGAGGCCTCAACAGTTTTTCAGAATGTTTTTGCTCTGAACTCCAGCAATGGTTATTAAGCAACACACTGTCATTTTCAGCCAACAAATTATTCGGCAGAAGTATCTATGGCCATATGCCTATATAATGCTTCATTGTGACTGCTGTCTTATCTTTAGCCAAGTGAGATGTTTTCTCATTTTCAAAATTCTTAAGCATATTTCGTTACGGGGGTGTTGGTTGTTGTTTGTTATGATATTTCTTAAGCTTATGTAAAAAAAGAACCAAGGATAATCTGTCTACAACAAAGAGAAAAGGAAGGACCAAAATCCAAAAAGCTTCACTTCATAAGCAAAGCCATTTGGGTTTACCTAGCATCCTATTCTTGAAGTGAGGACAACTGTTTGCTTTTGTCTTCAAAAATGATCTGATTAGTTGTTGTTTTACAGCAATGTGAACCTCTGTGAGGAAGCACATTCGGAAGTTCATTTAGCTAACCAAATAAAAAATTAGATCTCTGTCATTGTATTATTTTCGTATCTCCTTATCCCATATTCAATAAAAGTAACCCAGTGCTGCTCCTTTCACTCATTAGAACATACACATTTTGACTAAAGTTGGAATTCCCAGTCTAAAACTACTTATGATAAAGCAGCGGAATTGATTGCTTTCCACACTTCATATGACATGTTCATTGCACTTTTCATCCACTGAGTGAAGTAAAATTATAGCACATGCCAAACCAGCACACCAGTCTCATTAGGTAATTAAATATTATTTTAATTGTATAATTGTGGAATCCATTTTGACTGCATGCACAGATGTTTTTGTTATTATATTCCATCTGACAGTTTCCAACAAATACCAGAAGGGCTTGTCCAATTACCACTGAACTTGGTCAAGGACACAAAAAAAACAACAAAAAAGATGGACACTAATAAAAGCAATAGTATGAAATATGTTAAATTAGCACATTCTGAAAGTCATACACTTTTAATTTAGACTAAACAAGCCCCTTCCACTAAGTTTGATGAAGATAAATCAGTTTGATAAAGTGTATCAGCAGTTAAAAAAACACTGTGTATTTAATAAAGGAGGGAGAGTTCATCAAGAGCATATGTATCAAAACAGAAGGAGGGGATGCAAAATGAAGGGGGGTTTATACCATTGGGTATCCATTGAGTTTGTGCATTTTTGAAATATAGTTTTCATATTTCTATGTATCAGTATACTGCTGCTGGATTATGTGAATTTCCCCTTGGGATTAATAAAGTATTTCTCTATCTATCTATCTATCTATCTATCTATCTATCTATCTATCTATCTATCTATCTATCTATCTATCTATCTGTGATTCAGGCAATTACACACTATATTGCCAAAAGTATTGGGACACCTACCTTTACACATACATGAACTTTAATGGCACCCCATTCTTAACACATAGGCTTTAATATGGAGTTGGCCCACCCTTTGCAACTATAACATCTTCAACTCTTCTGGGAAGGCATTATGGGAATTTGTGACCATTCTTCCAGGACAACATTTGTGAAGTCAGGCACTGATGTTGGACGAGAAGGCCTGGCTCATAATCTCCACTCTAATTCATCCCAAAGGTGTTCTGTCGGGTTGAGGTCAGGGATAGGTGCAGGCCAGTCAAGTTCCTCCACACCAAAATCGCTCATCCATTTCTTTATAGACCTTGCTTTGTCCACTGGTGCACAGTCATGGTGGAACAGGAAGGGGCCATCCTCAAAATGTTCCCACAAAGTTGGGAGCATGAAATTGTCAAAAATTACTTTGTATGCTGAAGCATTAAGAGTTCCTTTCATTGGAACACCTGAAAAACAACTCCACACCGTAATCCTCCCCTCCACCAAACTTTATACTTGGCACAGTGCAGTCAGGCAAGTATCATTCTCCTGGCAACCACCAAACCTAGACCCGTCCACCATGTTGCCAGATGTGATTCATCACTCCAGAGGACACGTCTGCACTGCTCTAAAGTCCAGTGATGGTGTGCTTTACACCACTGCATCCAACTCTTTGCATTGCACTTTGTGTTGCAGCTGCTCAGCCATGGAAATCCATTCTATAAAGCTCTCTACGTGCTGTTCTTGAGCTTTTGGAGGTCTGTAGCTATTGACTCTGCCATAAGTTGCCAACTTCTGCACACTGTATGCCTCAGCATGCGCTGTCCCCACTTTGTGATTTTACATTGACTACCACTTCATGGCTGTTGCTGTTGTTCCCAATTGCTTCCTCTTTGTTATTATACCACTAACAGTTGACCGTGGAATATTTAGTAGTGAGGAAATTTCACAAATGGCACAGGTGGCATCCTATCAGGGTACCACGCTTGAATTCACTGAGCTACTGAGAGTGACCCATTCTTTCACAAATGTTTGTAGAAGCAGTCTATATGCGTAGGTGCTTGATGTTATACACTTGTGGCCATAGAAGTGATTGGAACACCTGAATTCAATTAATTGGAATTCTGATGGCACTATTGTTGCTAGAACCATCCTGGACTGGGAGTGTCCTCGAAGATCATGGCATTTCAATCATAACACAATGGGATAAAAGATCATCAAGAGATATGCTTTCCTCATCTGACTACACAGTTTTCAAAGCCCTTCAAACCTATTTGTAAAAAAGCCTTTGTTTTATTTTTGAATTCTCTATTGTCCTTCTCACTTTGATTTCTCTCGTGCTACTATTGACTTAGGTTAGAGATTGTTGTTTTCCTGGATATGACACTCTCCATGTTTTTTTGAATATGTCCTATATCCCTTTAGTTATTGTGTTTGCTGGGCAGAACAGCAGCATTCCAGACTTTGAAGGTAAAAAAGGTTTATTGCATTCATGAGAAAAGCCAAATTCTAAAAAATTTTACTATTTTCAAAGAATTAAGCATATCATGGTGACCCCTCCAGTGGAGAAAGTCTTAATTCCCATGGAATGACTCGGTGACAATTGCAGAAACTTGCCTTAAGTATAACCTATGGATTTAATATGTTACACTAAACGTTAAAATTGTGTGGTGCACTGACTAGTGTTGCTGCCTCACAGTTTCACAAACCTAAGGGTTCACATTTAAACCTAGGTATTGTCCATTTATACTTTACACATTTTTCCCTTGTCCATGTGGATTTTCAGTGAATTCCGTTTTTCCTACCACTTCCAAGAGATTTGAAAGTTTGTCTGATTAGACGGCCAATTTATAGTTATTAAAGTTCCTCCAAATACTTTTAAAAGCTGCAATCTGATGTAGTTAACAACCCATAAAACTTCCTCCATTGTTATTTTATGAAAACTCTTTTTGAATTATGATGGTGTGGTGCCAAGTCTGCTTGTCTGACCAACTTAAGATTACTGATGGGGGAAAAAATACGAAAGGCAATCCTTTCATTTTCAATTGATTACACTCTTATTTTTTTTATTATTATTATTTTAAATGTTAGTGGTTACTAGAATCCTATATTAAAGGGAAGAATTTGGTTATCTTAAAAGCAGTTGCATGAATTAATTTCTTAAAAGAGTATCATAATTATTAGTGTGACTTAAAGGCTTTACTTACATGATGATTTATATGAAAAGGTGGAGATGGGTCCAAGGTGTCTCCAGCATAAATTAAACCAATGGGAAGAGAAATAATCCCCATGCTGTCAGCTTGTTTATTGAAATGTTATTGGAAAAAAAGGCCCTATGACCTTCAAAATAAAAAAAAAAAATAAACTTAATAAATCTGTCTGCATACTGAGTTTTTCAAATTGTCTTCATTCTGTTATGATTGGGTGTTTTGACTTAATTAGAAACTGCTTGCACTGCCTGAACTAATTTAAATTAAATTGATTTGGTAATTGATTATTATAACATAATAATACACAATAAAAATACAATGAATGTTATACGATGCATATTTGTTGCTGCATACTACATTTACTCAGATTTACAAATGCTTAATGTGCTGGGTGAGGAAAAGCTTTATATAGTTCTATAACTTTAAAAACTACAAAAGTATTTACACTTCTTTTAAACTAAAAAAATTGGGGACAGTTAAAAAGAGAAAAGTACAATTCAGCAAACATTTGATTTGTACTGCAGCGTGGCCATTTGGTAGAGGTCTCCTGTAACCCTAAAACTGCCATTAAGTTGTCTGAGAACCTTCATCTACTTCTATCGTATCACAGTTTTAGTGTTTTTACTCTATTCTGTATGTGCTCAGCGTATAACAAATGTAGTTTGTAAGAATTACAAGATATAACATTATGATGTACTTTGGGTAATGTGTAGTATTATAAACTTACACATCAACATCTTAGGCTGCTGTATGCAAGCTCCATATCTTGCTGTAAGAGTTGTTGTTTCTTTAGCTCTTTTAATGCTTGCTCTATTAGGATGTACATGTTGTAATAAAACTGCTACAAGTACAATTCATGGCCTCCACAGGTAATTTTTGCATTTTTTTCTACTTTTAAAATTGTTTCCAACATTGCTTAGGAATTCCAATATGCCATGTAGTGTTCACAGTATTTTATGATGTATGCAGTAAGTACACCTACAAAGTGGCCATTTTTCTTACTGCTATTGACTGATGTGCTAGGATCACCCATGTTTCAATTGCTAGACACTTTAAAATAATACCTTAAGCACTTGGGTACAAGGCAATGAAACAAAATGGCAATTGAGTGATACTGGCTAGTCTCAAAACAACTGAAATGTATGATGTGCAACATCAGCCTCAGCTGGAATTCTGTCAATTGTGTAAGTGAATCTCTGGGAAATATATACAGTCAAAGTTATAAACTATATCGACTGTTTGGTATAAGACAAAAAATTGAGAAAACAAGCCAGACAGGTGGTATAAAAGTAATTTATAAACTAATAATTTCTACTAACATCCAGGGGAAAAAAACCATGAGAAATGTTTTAGCACCTCTATTTGTAGTCTGTTTACCTTGATTGTCCCTGGCTGTTAAATTTCTAGTTAAAAAATATACAGTATTGAATCCAGAATTTTATGAAAGTGGTTACAGGGGATGCTTTAATAAAAGCCCTTAGTGTTATTCCCACTGTAGGGAAAGTGTAGGTTGTCAAGTCAGTGATAGAAGGAACCCTAGGAAAGAAAGAACCCCTGAAATTGGTGTAGTGAAATTAGTATCCTCTGGCAGGAACCTTGAGATAACCTGCTAAATGTAAATGGCTGGTTTGGAGCAGTAGCCCCTAATCTTAAGTGTCAGTGTCAAGGTGTCAGAATTCATCTCAACTCGAATACTGTGTGGATGGAGTATTTGGACATTTTATTTTTATATTTTTGTATTTTTTTTAATATTGATCAATTCATCTTGGTATACCACATGGCAGAATGATTTAGTAGATGAGTGGACGCACAATTTCTGTGCAATTTCATCATTTACATTTCTGATGGCCATCTTAAGAACTGCATATATAAAAAGTGTCTAGTTCTCGGTTTTTATGCTTTTTCCTAACCTATAATTTTAGTAAATATTCTAGTTAGGAGCACAATTTTATGCATTTTTATACAATTAATTTGTTCTTTAAATACTGGTTTGGTTAATATGTTTGTTTTGCCCTGTTTAATGTTGTTAAAATTAGTTTTGAGTGGTTAATGACTATGACTATACTCATCACTGTGCACATGTGTATAAGTTTGCATTCTTAAACTTCCCTCCAAAATCCCTTATATATACATGATTAGGTTACCTAGTGATTCAGAACTGTGGTTATGAATGTGTTCATGGGTGACTCCGTGATGTACTAGTCTGGTACAGGTCCTGTCTCCTGTCCTTTGTTTAAAGAAAAGGCTCCAACTGCTTCCTTCTTTTCTTTTTTTTCCTCCAACTATTCCAGTATTACAGTCAAATCCCCAAAGATATGCATATTAAGTAAATGACAGTTCCAAACTGGCCACTTTTTGATTATTGTTGCTTTTCCTTGTCTTTTTTTGTTAATTTTTCAGCACTGTTCATTTGTTGTGATGGTTTCAGTTAATACTGTTCTTTCCATTTATTATTTAGTAGATATGTTTAATGTAGTATTTAACTTTATGTTTAAGAAAATTAATTTACTTTCTTTTTAAATGTCATTATGACCTGATCCCTGTGTTTTGGGGTTGAAACCCCAGGAGGTGGGACCATCCTAGCCCATTAAAAAAGGCTGGGCAGTGGCCCCCAGGTGGTTCATTGTTGAGCTGATTTTTGTAAGTATTGTTTTTTTTTCTTTGACATTCTACATTTGCGATTTTTTATTTTTGCTCTGTCTCTGTATTTTGCTTTTAGGTTGTGGACCAGGACTTGTTTGCTCAGGATTGCCTGTTAGCCGACTCCTTTGAGCATGTGTGCGGGTTTTCTCTCTTTTTGGCTTTTGTTAAATATAGTTCTCTTTTATAAAGAATCTTATTTTTCAACCAGAGTTTTCTCACACCAATAAGATATTTTCTGATATTCTTCATACAGTATATTCTGGGACATGTTTTAAAGCCTCAGTTTTTTAGGGTTCTGTTCGTCTAGACTGAGACCCTTTTTGGGTAGGCCAGTTAGGACTCTGGCCAGTTTTTTGTAGATATTTTTGAAGGTCTCACTTATTTTTGGTATTTTGGCCCAGAATCTCAGTAATTGAGTATGAGTGGATGCTGCAATGGACCCTAGCACCCTTTTTCCAGATCCTGCTCGTGGTGAACTCGTATAAGACACCAGCTTCCCCACTTTCTGAGAAACAGATGAAATTAGTTTGAAATAAAATGTTAACTTGTAATGACTGAGGGCTATCTGAGTGGCCATACTAAAATTTTATGGAAGAAATAGTCAAGCAATTCATCTGGGAATGGTTGGCCAGTGGAATGTGAGTGTACAAGAAATATAAAAGGCAGCAAATTTGCAGAGAAATAGGTAACCTGAATACAACAGCTACTGAAGCTGACACCTCTATAGGTATTTTTTTGGGGGAAATGTTATATGTTTTATATATAGCAATCTCCTCCATTAACTGTTCACCTTCCCTATATAATTACACAATAAGGGACCCCACATTTTGAGCTTTTTATGGCCTGTCATTTTAATTCTGTGGCACCAATAACTTTATACTGACCATATTCAATGGTCAGAGTATGCTGTTCTGCAAGTCTGACTAAAAAAGCCTACACCATCTCAAGTTCCTTTATGGAACAAAAATTTAAACATCACAAAAAACTAATAAATCAATATAAACACTGCAAATAAACTAAAACCAGCAATGCAACACCAGTATATACCAGGTATAACAAGAAAGGATACATGACACATTTTAAAGAAAGTATAAAATGCTTTACACATTTATCAGTTATATTATTAAACTAAAAAGAAGGGTACGTACATAGCAAATTAACAGACGGACATTACAAGAAACAAAATAAATTATGAGCGAGGTTTTGAAAGCTGACAATCCAAATTAGTGCAGTAAACAAACTGGCTGTGACAGTATTGTCTAAGTGAACAGCTGGGTTGGTGCAAATTAGAAAATGAGAGAACAGTAACTAAACAGCTAGAATTAATGTGTGGATCTTCAGTCATACAGAGATCCACAATTACTTTAAAAAGCAATCTCAAATGGAATTAAGTTAGTTAGATATTAAAATATGGATTTTTATTTAGTACTGCAAAGCTTTAGCCACCGCTATAGGCTTTCTTCCCTTCAAGCATACATAGCTGTATAAGCCTTTTACTCTTTTGTTAACCATTCTTGGTAATCTGTAGCTGTCTTAACTCTAGTATTATTATTTATAATTTTCACTTCAATATTATAAATTACACATAACATTAATGTTAATAATTTTAACTGCCATTAAATTAAATAAAACTGCATTCTAATTTGAAGTAAACAAAGTACACTTAGACTATCAAGCCACCGTCAAACAACATAACACATCTGTTTCACGAGCCAGCCTTATCTGTTAGATTCTGCGTGAGCAAGATCCTTTCTTGTCTAAAATTGATGAACACCTAGCATCTCCATCATCTACCTGTGTGAGTGTTTCTAGACTGAATATTAAACCCAACACAGAACTGACATTGCTGTGGTAGGAACTATGAAGGATCTACCGCTCTGTACTACTTCTTGACACCACTAACAATTTGGGACCAATGCAGTACAAAGTATGATGTGCATACTTTGAGATAATGTATGACAGCATGTGTGTACGATTTGTACCACACATGGTCTCTGTTTTCACCCAGGCATAAAGTGTATTAAATTTTAAGGCACTGTCAGTTCTGTACAGTAGGTGTATGTTATTTTAAATGGTTGTATTGAAATACACTTTGTCTTTATTAAGAAATGAAGATGACTTTTATTTTGAAGGGTGACAGGGCCGCCTCATTATGAGGCTAGGGCACTACCTCCATTGTTTCAAAAGAGAAGCTTCAGGTTATACAGAAGTTTCAGCACTGAGTTTTGGTCTTTGTTTCCAGTTTTTGGTTTGTATTTCTTGTGTATTTGATGTCTTTTAAATGTTGCATTGCTTTAAGGTACTGTTTTTTGATTCTGCATTAGATTTATTTAATTTCTCTTTAATTCTTGCCTTTTTGTTATTCCTTTTCATTAAAACAATTAAGTATTGAAGATCTTTAATTTTTTTTGTTGTCAGAGATGCCTAACCCCTTTCCTTAAATGCATTTTAAGAACTGTAAAAATAATCAAGCTTGTGTAGGCCAGAAGCCTGTCAATCAATTTGGGATTAGGCCTTTAACAGTAAGGCCAATCAAATGAGCCCATATCTGAAGTTAGGACAGATTTGGCTATTTGTGTTTTTTTGAGGCCTGCTTCCCATATGGCAGGAATCGCAACAGCAAAGAGATGAAAGAAACACGGCTGTATTTTTTGTGTTAAACAATAAACACTGCAAGTGCTCCCATCTGCTGGCCATTACACTAGTAATAATTTTACTGTTTACTAACTGCATGTTTGTAAATATGTGAGTGCTTGAGTCCATTTTTTTCATGATTAACATTTTGTTATTAATAAGAAATATTTTTGTAAACTAAAGGCCTTTAATTGTTGGTTTATATATTTGAAATGGCAGAATATGCTAATGTATGCCATATAGTTCACTTGTTTAACGGCTGATTTTATAAAACTAAATTATGTCACAACCTCTCTCTTTCTCATGCCTATAACCCTTCTAGGTATGCCTGTGGAATTTTTCCTTCCTGTTTTGAATATTGTCATTTTACAGAATATTGCTAGAAAAGTCATGACATGAACCCACCACAATGCCCATTTACACTGATTTTCTGTCTGATATCTAATTATCTTCAAATTATCCTCCTGATCTATAAAGTGGCTTGTACTATAAATTAGAATAACTGTCTACTTATCATATGCTATATGAGATTCTTAGTCCATTTGGAACATCTGTCAACAGCTTTCTTATTCTTCCAATACCCTATTATGCAGCACATGGCAAACACCCATTCAGATATGGAGCTCTTTTTCATGACAGTCCATCTACCATTGAAATCCAGAGTGAACACCCACCTATTCTGTTTGCCAATTTAAAGTGTATACCTTCAATCTGAAGTTTCAAGATCCAAGATGTCACTATAATCATGGCACACTATCTCAGTCTGCTAGCCTGGATAACTACACAGAATTTATGAATTTATCCTTTCCTGACTTCTTTTCTTTCATGTCTACCAGGTACTCTTCTTTGTGGCTGTGTCTGATTTCTGTGCATTACAAATTGTCAGGTATATATTAAATCCATGTTTCACCTAGCAGTTGTAATAGCAGCATTCAATACATATGTTCACGCATGCAGCCTTATAACAATAAGCACAAAAAGGCAAACTGTAAATGGACGCATTTATTACACAGTTTAAATCGCTGAATAAGGTGAAAGTTACAGTTTCAAAAAGATATAAATATCTATTGATTCTTGGCAAAAAATAGTACACAAATTGATTGAATACTATAACATTGCGTTTGCAGCAAAATGAATAACTTAAATTTTTATCCAGTTTTTCTTAACTTCTTTATGCCTTTCAAACACAAGAAAAAGGTATTAATGTTTTGGATTTGCCTTGGTTTAGTAATATTTTCCAGGTGACTTAAGATTATGAATTGCAAGGCAACTTGACATTGAAAGCATTACTTTATACTGTATATATTTAAGTAAACAACCTTCTACGATCTTCTATCTAAGCTATTCAATAATGCAAAGAATTTTTATAGTCTGGCCTTTTACATAACTGGAAGCCAACATGGATTTTGTTTAGCTAAAGTTACAACAAATTTTAAAATCCTCATTTGGGGAAGAGAGAGTAGGATTTTTTCCTCATAGTCTCCCATGTATAGTGGGATTGTTTCTCACAATCTCTGGCACACCTTTGGCAGGCAAGGTGGAGTACTGGATAAGGACAAGAGGCACCATGTATAACGCTGTTCGTAGAATTCACACTAAAACATGATGTACAGACGAAAACAGTAATGTGCATATGAACAAAAAAATCCAGATGCATTAATCTGTGTGTACGCCAACTTCCCCAGCAACTACAGCAACTCCCGCTACATAAATCCCGCTCAGTGTGAGTTATGCGTCTTTGAATTTGCAAATCAATATAAATAGCCCCTTAAGTTCAGCATTGCGTGAAAATATTGGCAGAAGCACTAGGAAATTAGAAGAATTTCAGTGAATACCAAGTGAAGGCAAGAAAAATGTACCATTTATTGGTTTAAGCAGTGGTATAAACAACAAAAAGAAGTTGATCAAGAGACATAGAGTGGCAGAGACACTGGAAAGTTCAAATTCAGAAAATCGCACAGTGCCCGAAATAAATAAGAAATTCTCAGATATCAAAGTCGCTGTGAAAAAGCCAGTTGTAGCCCAATGTCTGAGTGTCATATGGAAGTGATTTAGGGTACAGAGAAAAGAAAAAAATAGGGACACAGTGGGGAAAAAAAGATTGAGATGTCAATCACCACACAAACTCAGTAATAAATGTCAAGCCATCTGAAAGCTTTGAAAATTTTAACTTTTAAAGAACATTGAAAAATCTTCATAGAACTTGTTTAATTATTCCATCCATCTATCCATCCAGGGTCGCGCTGCCCCCAGCATGCATACAGCGTGAGTAATATACATACTTTATCGCATTTCATCTATAAAAACATATCAAGCACTCCAAGAAGATAGCACAGGAAAATCAAAATCGACTTAGAAGCCAGTTGTCATCATCTGTAAATACTTGCTTTCTTCCATTAAATTGAATTGGATTCCTTTATTGTTATTGTATGGTACAATGAGATTCAATATGCAAATCCTTAATGAACTTATTTTCACATAAAATGATAAAATAACAGTAATAATAATACAATAAAAAACAATGCAAAATGCACCATATTAAAGCAGAAGTACAATATATATCTACATATAGTGTAGATGAAACGGTTGTGCAATATTATAACTGTATTGCAAGTTTAAAGTGAGGTGATTGTACTTAAGTACAAACAGTCCTACCAGGAGCACTTGATGGACTCTCTTGGGGTGAAACTGCTTCTGAACCGCAAGGTCCCTACAGGAAAGGTCTGAAGCATTTGCAGAATGGAAGAAGTTCAAATAGACAGCATGGCCAAGGCAAAGTGTGATAGATGCTGTCTCTCGATAATCCTCTTTCCGATTAGCTGCTGTAGTGCTGTGATTCCATACTCAAGATACAGTGGGTTAAAGTACTCTGAGTGGTACACTAAGAGTAACAACGCTAAAGCAGTTATGGTATTTGGAATAGACTGGCCATTCTGTGAACCATTATAATGTTACAGTTAATTACAATCAGATGCATTAAACTAATAAATAATATGTGGATAATTTCAGTGTATTTGAATTCACTCTAGCTTCATATACACAAAGCATACAATTATTCAACTTAAAATTATCTATCGAGTGCATCTGTCTCGTTTAAAATTGTCTAAAATGTTTCCAAGGCAAGATCCAACCTGCAAACTTTGCAATCAAGTTCCAGCCTTATTGGGGCCATATGTTTTGGGGGTGCACCAAATTAACATCATTTTGGACCAAAACCTTGAAATGCCTTTCAAACAGCTTGGATGTCATAATCCCTC
Organism: Polypterus senegalus; assembly: GCF_016835505.1. Lineage (NCBI taxonomy): Eukaryota > Metazoa > Chordata > Cladistia > Polypteriformes > Polypteridae > Polypterus > Polypterus senegalus. The sequence continues at coordinate 55,290,179 of NC_053162.1, read as the reverse complement.
CTAATCCACCAACAGGTGTGTTTAAGACCATCTGGAAGTACACCATAGTGGAGAAGGACAAGCAAACTGTAATTGCCTTTAGTTATCTTGCTTAAATGGAAGAATCCTTACACATCTTTTTTAACTCAATGGCTAACTGATGTTATATATTATTTGAAATTGGAAACAATAAAATCCTTACTTAGAGGATCTGTACAAAACTTTTTCAAAACGTGGCAGGATCTAATAAATGACATTTTAGAGTAAGCTTTTAAATCAAGGAAGCAGATTTTCTTCCCTCTTTTATTCTATTTATATTTATTTTTCCTACTATTAAAGATTAACTCTTTCTAATGGGTGGAGGTTGACTTGATTCAAACCTAATTTTGTAAAACTTGACTTGCTTGTATGAAATGTTTTTTGATTCTAAATAAATTCAATAAAATGTTAAAAAAAAAACAAAAAAAAAAAACAAAACAAAATCAATGTATTTGATAAAGCTGTGTCAGGGATGTGAATCTAAAAAAGAATGGGAAACCACAGGGGAATAGTAGCACTGCTTTGATACTGGGTGCTTCCAGTTTGTGAAACCAGGTTGAAAACTTGCATATGCAATGGATTGAGCTGGCATGAGGTTGTACATGGCTTTACAGCAAGTTTAGTTTTTATACATCACGATATTAGCGTGGAAACGCATCTACACAACAATTTTGTGCATACACATCGTTTATACATTAGGCCACAGGACTCTATTGTCGCTTGTTAATTTCAATGTAAAAACAATATTTTGAATAGTTGTACTTACAGAGTGTCTTGTGATGGCACCTTTCTTTAGTAAACACTATGTGAAATAAAGGAATATAAAAATAAAGGAACATCACTATTAGAAATGCTACCTTGATCTCAGAATTTACATAAAAGCTAAGGACTAATCCTATTATCTTACCATACATTTTTTGTATTACTGTTAAGACTGTTCCAATGGCCTTTTTATTAACTCTAATTGACTATTACTGAGTTATTTTTATTTTCCTTCTCTTTTTGATGTTGTTTGGTAGCCACTGTATGTTGATGAAGTTACTTTTTTGACCTTTGAAAAGGGACCTTATAGTAGATGTATCACTTAACAAAGTCAGACCAGACATTGGAGTGTTTGATATTTGTCTTTACCATGTTATACTGAACTTTAAATAAAACTTTGGTAGCAATATGTACTATATATGCAGTATCTATGTATATCTCTCATAGTAATATTGGGTTCAATATTTCTTTGACCTAATGCATGAACTGTTTAGAAATTAAGCATTAGCAGTTGTTTTTTTTTTTTTTAATATACTGATTTCTGATGTTTATATAGTTTTTCTGATGATTTATAGTGCTAGCTATTTACCAGAATGCAATTCAAAAGCTTGTGACATTTGTAAGTACTAACAAACTAATTAAGTTTAAGTAATTTTGAATTTCAATTTTTTTATGCAAAACAAAATGTCACTTACAAACATTATCAAGTGTTTTTATCCTGTCACTTCAAATAAACATAAATATTAGGCAACCCTAAGTTGATATTAAGAGCTTAAAAGAAGTCGAGGTAATGAAGGTGAGTCTTTGGGGTTGTGATAGCAAATTGAAGCCCTGAGGTAACTTCACAGTCCCTAAACTAAATTAAAAGGATTAATTTGTCATTAAAATCTACAGAAAACCTCAAAAGCTCCATCCTCTTCCAACACGAAAATAAACTCTCTATTTAGCCTGAAGCCTTACAATTGCCTGTATTATAATCTCTTGAAGCAGCAGATTTACTCACAAGCCTCACATTTGGCTGCTATTCCATGCTGAATCCTCCCCTTGCAAACAGAGCAGAAATCAGAAATAATTCTAGCTAGTGGCTGTGATTAATATGAGTAAGCAAAGAGCCAGGGGCCTCAGCTTTATTTAAAGATTGTAGCCCATTAAAAGACAATTTAAACTTTGTGTACATAAAAGATAAAGAACATCAAATGTATGGAATCTAAACAAGCAAAAAAAAACAAACTATCAGCTTGTACCCGATGACAGAAATAACTAAGGGCATGCTTCTAGGACACTGCTGTATTTGCATACTTCAAGATGTCTTTGAATCATTAAAACCAATGTGAAATTTGTAATAAAAGTTTAATAAGTTTGATCATGTTTTTAAAAAATTCTTTTTGAAATGAATGATGTGAAAACATAAAAACAGCACATATGAAATGTGATTAAAATAATTAAGGATGGATTGGTTGAAGTGGGTCACAGAATTTTTATCAGGGCTGGAGTTTAGAAGAATTGAAATGTACTGTAGATAAGCACATCTGTATAAGTTTGAGAACCCGTAGAGCTGTACAGTCATCTTCTCTGGCTATACCATGTAAAGTTAGGAATACAGACTTGCCTTAGATGCTGTTCTTCTTGACCCAACCAGATGTGTCAATAAAGGAATGGTAAATCATCTTTGGCATTTTTTGATAATTCAATTTTATTTTTGTATAGAGCTCTCCATTGAGTTCAGGCACTAATTTCATAATGAATACACATGAGACATTGGTTTGTTTAAACACAACTGCCAGTTTGAAAATGAATAATATACATGGAGCCCAGCAATATCTGTCTATTAATTCATTGTTGAACCATGGTCATTTGAAAATGAAGGAGAGGAAAATAAAAATTCTACTCGGTAGCATCCTTAGAGAAAATAAACTACTGGATGGTCCATGATCAATTATAAAGAAAAAAAGTCAAAGATGAGTCAGACACTGTCACAGTCCTGGGGCCCCATGTATAACGGCGTGCGTAGAATTCACACTATAACATTGCGTATGGACAAAAGCGGAAATGTGCTCACGCACAAAAAAATCCAAATGCATAAATCTGTGTGTACGCCAACTTCCATGTTCTTCCGCTATATAAATCCAGGTCAGTGTGAAAAGTAATGCACATGCACGCACCTGCTGTCCCTCCCCAAATCCTCCCAGAATTACGCCTCTTTCAATATGCAAATCAATATAAATAGCCCTTAAGCTGAGCCTTCTGTGAAAAGACAATGGCAAAAGCAAGGGGGAAAATAGAAGAATTTCAGCGAATACCAAGTAGAGATAAAGAAAAACATACCATTTGTTAGTTCAAACAGTGGTTTAAACAACAAAAGGAAGTTGATAGAGTGACATAGTGTGTCGCAGAAACTCGAAAGCTCACGTTTACAAAGTCGCACAGTGCCCGAAATAAAAAAGAAGTTGTCAGATATCAAAGTTGGCATGAAAAGGCAAGTCGTAGCCCACTGTCTGAGTGTCATATGAAAGCTTATTACGGTACAGAGAAAAAAAAGGCACACAGTGGGGAAAAAGCATGAAATGTCAACTTTAATCTTACATTTCCACTTTAATCACGTAGTTTTATTTTGTCATTAAAGTAGAACATCATAAACCTAATTTTAAAATCTTTTAATTTACTAGTTTCTCAATCCCAACATAACTAAAGTAGCACGTTAAATGCTTTGTTTTGTATTTGATCTTCTATGTGCTCTATGTATGTGAATCACTACGTGCTTCTGGGCTTTCTCTTCCTCCGACAGGACACAGAATCCATTACATTTGTGATATTACAGCTCTCTGAATAATTAAAATACTGCGATGTATATGTGATATAATTTTCATGATGATAAGAGTTAAAGCATGTTATTAAACATGGGAACACAGTGGCGCAGTGATTGTTCATGTCTCATGCAAGATGCTTGCTGTGCCATGTGCTACCTTTGATAAAATACTTTATTGTAGCAGTACTGTCACTTTCAAACATACTAACCTGCAATTCTTGTCCTTACTTTTCTTTCTCCAAATACCCAATCGCCACACAATCAGTTCTGTAATAGACGTTAAGCCATCTGTAAGCTTAGAATGCCAATTTTTCAAAACTTTTAAGGGACATCAAAATATCTTCATAGTACGTGTTTAATTATTCTATCAATTTGTCCTTCCAGTGTCACGCCAGCACCAGCAAGAATACAGTGCGAGGCAGGAACAACCTGTGAACGGAGCGCCAGTGGCTCGCTAGCTCTGCGGCACCGTGTAAAGTTTTATCTGCATAATATAATAAACATATTTTGCTGCATTTCATCTTAAAAATGATATTGACATCATAAGTAAATACGCTCTTTATAAAGTGGCTCAGGCTGTGCAATATAATAACTGTAGTGCAAGTTTACAGTGAGGTGATTGTACTATTAAGTACAAACAGTTCTACAAGGAGCACTTGATGGACTGATTGAATGCGTTTATAGTTCTTCAGATGAAACTGTTTCTGAACTGCGAGGTCAGTACAGGAAAGGCTCTGAAGCATTTGTCATATGGGAGCAGTTCAATAGACAGCATGGCTGAAGCAGCGTGTGCTTGATGCTGTATACCGATCATTCTCTTTCCGATCAGCTGCTGTACAGCTGTGATTCACACTCGGATACAGTGATATAAATATTCTGAGTGGTGCAGTGAGAGTAATATGGAAAAAGATGATCCGAGGTGCAGTGAGAGTAACAACGCAATAGCAGTTATGGTATTTGGAATAGTTTGACCATTCTGTGGACCATTATATTGTTACAGGTTAATTGCAATCAGATGCATTAAACTAATAAACAATATGCGGTTAATTTAAGGGTATTTATAAAGTCGCGTCAGGGATGTGGATCTAAAAAAGAAAGGATAACCACACAGGAATAGTAGCACCTCTTTGACGCTGGGTGCCGCCAGTTTGCAAAAGCGAGTGGAGAACTTGCATACAACAAGATATGAGCTACCATGGAAATGTGTGTGGCTTTACGCCAAGTTTAGGTTTTATACATCACGATTTGAACATGGAAACGTTCATAAGCAACATTTTTGTGCATACGCACCGTTTATACATGAGGCCAAATAGCCTCCCACCTCCTCCTGAGCATTGTACAGTAGTCTGTGCTAAGCTGTCTAACACGACAACAATCTTTCCATCTGTTAATTCTAAGGCTCCCGGTCTCTCAGGTGTCCCATCCATTGGCAGAAAAACAGCTTGGCAGTAGAGCAGTGATGCCAAGTGACACAAGATAAAGAGAAGAGAGGAAGGTTAGTAGATGGTTCATAATTACTGTAATGTTTATACATTTGCACAAATAACTGACAAACAGATGCAATATGAACAGCTAAGTGTATGCTATACTAAAGTAGTGAGTATTAAACATCCGTTATTCAAGCAGACAGATCGTTTCACTGCTTCGGGTCCAGTAACTAAAAGCTTGACCTTCCACTATTATTTTATTAATCTTTGGAATCTTTAGTAGTTCAGCATTTTGAAATTTTAAAGTGAGCTCTGGTGTAGGTAATAGTAATTTCAGATGTATAAGCAGGGCCTTGGCCAATAATGCTGAGACTAAATGTTTTCTATGGGAGGGGCCAAGGATTTCGGGTGCAGTGTGAGTTGGGTGGTGGCCGGAGGCAGGGACCTTGGCGGTCTGATCCTCGGCTACAGAAACTGGCTCTTGGGACATGGAATGTCACCTCTCTGAAGGGGAAGGAGCCTGAGCTAGTGCGTGAGGTTGAGAGGTTCCAGCTAGATATAGTCGGACTCACCTCGACGCACAGCTTGGACTCTGGAACCAATCTCCTTGAGAGGGGCTGGACTCTCTACCACTCTGGAGTTGCCCCCAGTGAGAGGCGCCGAGCAGGTGTGGGCATACTTATTGCCCTCCGACTTGAAGCCTGTGCGTTGGGGTTTACCCTGGTGGACGAGAGGGTGGCCTCCCTCCGCCTTCGGGTGGAGGGAAGGGTCCTGACTGTTGTTTGTGCGTATGCGCCGAACAGCAGTTTGGAGTATCCACCCTTTTTTGGGTCTCTGGAGGGGGTGCTAGAGGGCATACCTTCTGGGGATTCCCTTGTTTTGCTGGGAGACTTCAATGCCCACGTGGGCAATGACAGTGAGACCTGGAAGGGCGTGATTGGGAGGAATGGCCCCCCCGATCTGAACCTGAGCGGTGTTTTGTTATTGGACTTCTGTGCTCGCCACGGATTGTCCATAACGAACACCATGTTCAAGCATAAGAGTGTTCATATGTGCACTTGACACCAGGACACCCTAGGCCTCAGTTCGATGATCGACTTTGTGGTTGTGTCGTCGGACTTGCGGCCATATGTCTTGGACACTCGGGTGAAGAGAGGGGGGAGCTGTCAACTGATCACCACCTGGTGGTGAGTTGGCTTCGATGGTGGGGGAAGATGCCGGTCAGACCTGGTAGGCCCAAACGTGTTGTGATGGTCTGCTGGGAACGGCTGGCAGAGTCCCCTGTCAGAAGTAGCTTCAACTCCCACCTTTGGCAGAACTTCGACCACGTCCCGAGGGAGGTGGGGGACATTGAGTCCGAATGGGCCATGTTCCGTGCCTCTATTGTTGAGGCGGCTGACCGGAGCTGTGGCCGTAAGGTGGTCGGTGCCTGTCGCAGCGGCAATCCCCAAACCCGTTGGTGGACACCGGTGGTGAGGGATGCCGTCAAGCTGAAGAAGGAGTCCTATAGGACCTTTTTGTCCTGTGGGTCTCTGGAGGCAGCTGATAGGTACCGGCAGGCCAAGCGGAATGCGGCTTCGGTTGTTGCTGAGGCAAAAACTCGGGCATGGGAGGAGTTTGGAGAAGCCATGGAAAACGACTTTCGGACGGTTTCGAGGAGATTCTGGTCCACCGTCTGGCGTCTCAGGAAGGGGAAGCAGTGCAGTGTCAACACTGTATATGGTGGGGATGGTGCGCTGCTGACCTCGACTTCGGGCGTTGTGGGTGGTGGGGAGTACCAAGACCTCCTCAATCCCACTAACATGCCTTCCAATGAGGAAGCAGAGCCTGGGGACTCTGAGGTGGGCTCTCCCATCTCTGGGACTGAAGTCACCGAGGTGGTCAAAAAACTCCTTGGTGGCAGGGCCCCGGGGGTGGATGAGATACACCGGAGTTCCTTAAGGCTCTGGATGTTGTAGGACTGTCTTGGCTGACACGTCTCTGCAACATTGCATGGACATCGGGGACAGTGCCTCTGGATTGGCAGACCGGGGTGGTGATCCCCCTCTTTAAAAGGGGACGGAGGGTGTGTTCCAACTATAGAGGGATCACACTCCTCAGCCTCCCTGGAAAAGTCTATTCGGGAGTTCTGGAGAGGAGGGTCCGTCGGATAGTCGAACCTCGGATTCAGGAGGAACAGTGTGGTTTTCGTCCTGGTCGCGGAACAGTGGACCAGCTCTACACCCTTAGCAGGATCCTGGAGGCAGTAAGTCGAGCCCGTTTCCAGTGAGAGTTGGACTCCGCCAGGGCTGCCCTTTGTCACCGATTCTGTTCATAACTTTTATGGACAGAATTTCTAGGCGCAGCCAGGGTGTTGAAGGGGTCTGGTTTGGTGAACTCAGGATTGGGTCACTGCTTTTTGCAGATGATGTTGTCCTGTTTGCTTCATCAGGCCATGATCTTCAGCTCTCTCTGGAGCGGTTCACAGCTGAGTGTGAAGCGGCTGGGATGAGAATCAGCACCTCCAAATCCGAGACCATGGTCCTCAGCCGGAAAAGGGTGGAGTGCCCTCTCAGGGATGGGGGTGAGATCCTGCCCCAAGTGGAGGAGTTTAAGTATCTCGGGGTCTTGTTCACAAGTGAGGGAAGAATGGATCGTGAGATTGACAGGCGGATCGGTGCGGCATCCGCAGTGATGCGGGCTCTGCATCGGTCTGTCGTGGTGAAAAAAGAGCTGAGCCGTAAGGCAAAGCTCTCAATTTACCAGTCGATCTACGTTCCTACCCTCACCTATGGCCATGAGCTATGGGTAGTGACCAAAAGAACGAGATTGTGAATATAAGTGGCTGAAATGAGTTTCCTTCGCAGGGTGTCTGGGCTTTCCCTTAAAGATAGGGTGAGGAGCTCAGTCATCCGGGAGGGGCTCAGAGTAGAGCCGCTGCTCCTCCGCATCGAGAGGAGTCAGATGAGGTGGCTCGGGCATCTGATCAGGTTGCCTTCTGGACGCCTCCCTGGTGAGGTGTTCCGGGCACGTCCAACCGGGAGGAGGCCCCGGGGAAGACCCAGGACACGCTGGAGGAACTATGTCTCCTGGCTGGCCTGGGAGCATATGGGATTCTCCCGGAAGAGCTGGAAGAAGTGGACGGGGAGAGGGAAGTCTGGGCTTCTCTGCTTAAGCTGCTACCCCCGCGACCCGACCTCGGATAAGCGGAAGAGGATGGATGGATGGATGGATGAAAAGCCCTGCTTTAGTTCATCCATGCTAAATTTAACCTGTAAAATGGATGAAGACAACAAAATGTACCCTTCTCAGGAAGAAAAGTCAAAGGTTAGGCTCTAATGGGTGCATAGAATGTTGGAATATAAAGGAGGTATTACAATAGCACTGTGGTGCTTGGAAAATCTTTAAACTATGTGTAGGCAGCTCAAATATTTTCTTCACAAGTGAGATGATACTGTAAACTATGCAGATTCACCACAGGGATCTCTCTAAAAACAACAGGCAGTGTTGTGGAAATAGATTCACTCCCAAAATAGATGCTGCCAAAAAAGTGTTGTCAGTAAGCCTTTAGCTGTAAAGATTATAGGTACATTTGAATCCTTTGGGATATGAAATGAGTGATTGCTTGTTATATTTAAAATCACATAAAATCATAAAATAAAACTTCTAGAAATCTTGTGGGCCCTTCTATTCTATGACACTGCTCTGTTATACAGTTACACTGTCTGTGTTTAAAGTGTACTGAAATATTTGGCCTTTATTGATGCTGCTTCCGCAATTGCTGTTAATCACTAGTTCCGCACACAAGAGCTATTATTTGCACATATTACTATAGAAATAGAAGAATACCAAGAGCCAGTTTTTTAAAGGAATATATTCTTTCTCAAGTCAATTATTTCATCACAATCTTGATATATATACTAATTTTCCTCATGAAGTTGTGTTCTAAAGTGAGGCATTTTTTTATAAATTAAAAAAAAAACACCTAGCCTGCTCTTGAATTTTAATATTAAGATAAATAGTACCGGGTCCAAGTGTGAAAGTTTTATATTTACTAAAAACGTCCATTTAGCAAGCCAAGTGTCTTACTAAGAATTAATCTGCAACTTGAGATTGATCTTAGGTTTTGTACACACATTGCAAAATTGCATATCCATGTTTTCTTAGGAGGAAAAAAGCAAAATGCAAAACATTTTTGTGTGATTTTTAAACCTTTTTAAAAGGAGTCCAGCTGTGCACTTCAGCTTGCTATTCGTCTTCCTCTGCAGAAAACTTTCACCCACATGGGAGTGGTTTCCACCAGTGTCCAATTTTCACATCAAAAAATAATCTCCAATTGCTTTTATTGACACTATGGAATAGTAATACCCAGATATGATCTGCCATCTCATGATGCATACAAGATAAACAATAACCACTGAAAAAAGTGTCACATAATCACACAATTTAACAATCTGTATACCCAAAAAAGGGGATTGATATAACTTTGTTGTTTACTTCACATCACATGAAAGACTAAACTTTTTTGGTGATTGACAAGTATTATTAAAATCTGTCCAGCACTTAGTGTAACAACAAGTAATTTTCCAGAGTTGATTGACACTATTCAATCTATACATTCACTGGTAGAATGCAAACTCCACACAGACTCTGGCACTGTGAGACGGGAGTCACAGTTCTATGCTACCACCTGCACTAAACTCAGTGAACTTTAACCTGATTAAAATGAAACATATGCCATTGAAGTCTGTTTAGTTCTTTTCGCTCGACTGCATGCTACACGTGTGCTCAACCTCTCCACCACTAGCTGTCATAATCAATGATTTTGCATTCAAGTTAGACCTCTTTGCGGAGATGTTTTCAATTTGACATTAAACATCTTTTTCTGTTGATCAGTCTTTAAAAAGGCAAATTAAATCCACTGTGATTCAACATATAAAGATAAAATGTGAAAACTTCCAAGGTGATAAATAGTTTTTGTAGGCACTGTCTATATCATATGTCTCTAGTAACACAATTGTATTTTCTACTTTTGAACATGTTGATAATATCCAAACAAAAGTCCAGAATCTAGAAGTGCTGCGACAGGGGAGAGTGCATTCCAAAAGAACAAGTAAGTCTGTGGAGTAACAGAGTCATCTTGTTCAATATTTCAAGTAGAAAGTGTGCAGCGATTTATATAGATCAAAGATGAAAATAGGTTACTTGCTTTATTGTAAGACCAATGCTGTTTGCCTCTTTGTGTCCAACTCCTTGTTTCTTCTTGGTTTCTCTCACACTATATCAGCATTTCCTAAGCTTTTTCAGACTGTGGAGACCCCCAAAAAAGAAATTACAAAATTATTAAGTGAGAAATATTCTAATTAAGAAAATATGTCTGAATATATGCATATATAGATTATATGTATGCAAAAAGATGCAATAATAACTGTTTCAAGCATACTAAGAAGGATGTTCTGCCAGCGTATCGCACAAATCATCAATATTTGGTGTAAGGTCTGTTATAGATATCTCGCCTACAGTAAGGCTGCTTAACCTATTTTTATATTTTGGTTTCATTGCAGTGGTATTCTCTCTCAGGTTCACAAACAGGAGAGTTTGTGTACTTCAACTTCCCAAGGAAGCTTTTTAGTTTCCAAGAGTAGGTTTCAGAGGTTTTCAGTCATTTTGAAGAGTGGGAGTTCCCTCAGAGTTCCCTTGTGAGAGTCACCTGAGAGAGCCAGAGAGTATCTTCAGGATGGTGTAGTGAGTTAAGCCGGAGTTATACTTCACGCGATGCGACGCATGCTGCAGCAGACGCTCCTGCTACGCAAGCGTTGTAGTGTTCATACTTGCGCGTGTACTTTACGTAAATCTGGAGGAATCCACCAAGTGGCAGTGTGAGATATTATCACGGTGAGAACATGTTCGGCTTCTCTGTGTTGTGAATTGCCTAGAACACCTTACCGCAATATCTCTGAAAAGGATGTTTATTGATTAAATCAATCAATCCAGGGATGTGTCCATTCCAGCAAGCATTGGGCACGAGTGAGAAACAGTCCCTTGACGAGGCCTCAGCTCATCACAAGATGAATACAAGCACACACATACACTAGCGTCATTTTAGCGGCACCAAATCCCCAAATCAGCATATCTTTGGAAGGAAACCGGAGCACAGTGTGGAATACAAGCAAGAAATACCAGCAACATAACTCCCTGCGAGACAGCAGTGCTACCGCTCCTCCACCGTGACACCCCCATGTGTGTAATTAACAGTATTCATTATTTAAACAAAATTATATGTAAAATGTAACATACACACTTTAATGCATTTCATCATGAAAGTGATATCAAGTATAAATCTAAAGATTCTACATGTGCAGAGAGTTGGAATGTCATACATTTAATCTGTTCTGTGTGGCGATATATTGCTGCTTGCCGCTGCTGTCAGGTCCAAGAAGCTTGTAGCGATTAAAAACTGGGATGACATTTACGACGGTCTGCTTTAATGATAAGGTAAACTACGTGGTTAAAGTGGAAATTTTGAGATTAAAGCCGAAATTTCCACTTTAATCACAAAATACACGTTTTCACCATGTCCTTTATTTTTTTCTCAGTGGCTCAAATATAACGCTATAGATTTATGTTGCTGTCGTTAAGTTGCAAAAATAAAAAAATAAAAAAGACGGCACAAAAGATGGTATATGAGACTTTTAAAATGTATCGTATCATTACGTTCGGGAATATATGACGCTTGAATATAAAAGCAACACGAATGCATCTGTATGGCGGCATTTTGCTTCACCACATCGAAGCAATCATCCCGTAGGATCTGCATAGAGGCTTTCTGTCACATGTAGATAGTAAACTGAGACACTGATGTCACGTTCCGACTTTTGGCACACTGCACCCCCCGACTTTTTGCTGGTACTGCAACTCGCGCATGTGTCACTTTAATTTCTGAGGACCTGCTCAGAGGACGCATGAAATGAACGCTGGGAACGCGTGGCAGCCATGATGCGGGCGCGTACGCGTTCTGAGCGTGAAGTATAAATCGACCCTTATAAGGGAATGTGTAACTTCTCCTGATTGGATTGAAGTCCTTTCCAGTTACAAAATCGTTTTTTTCTCATAGGCGAATTCTTCTGTCCATCAGAGTTTTCATTAATTGATTTACAGCTGTGAAAACCATGCTAAAAGCTTTAGTCCCAAGTGTTACTTGGGCAACTGTACAGATGCGCCTTGTGTAAACGTTAGAACGAAGAATCACTCTAGCCGTAAAAGTGCTGTCAGTACTGCCATTCTTTGGAGAAATTATGTCTGAGTGCAGGTTTTCACTAATTATGAAATATCTGCACTTTACCAACAATGAAGACTTTGATGAGAATACCATCCAGTACCCAAAATGAAGAAACTTTGGGAGATATACCAGGCCATGGTACCAAAATTTCAAAGTGTTTGCATTCTGGACTGTGATGTCAGCATAGCTTATAAGGGCAGACTGTTATGGATACAGTACAAAAAGAGCAAGATTGAGCAAAAAAGTTTTACGAGCTTTGTGAATCTAAAATGGGATACATTTGGAATTCAGTTCTGTACACAGGGAAAGGAACAATGTTTGATCAGAAATACAATCAGTACGGCATTGCTACTCTTGATCAACAAATTTTGCTTTGGGCCTAATCACAACCTACAGTTAGAACGCTTCCCATGTCTGCACGTCACTGCTTTGAATTGGCCATTTAATTGCAGCTGTGTCACTAACTGCTGTACAGTGTTTTGAGGTGTTGACATTTTTCCTGTCCTCACCTTTATTATAGCCTGTGAGTCTTTAGGTATAACTGAGCTCCTTTACTGTTCCTGGAATGAGTAATTCAAATTTTTGTCTATGATGCTGTGGTAAGCTAGCTTCCAGAAGCTTCAGTATCTTGGGGGAATTGTTCTTCATGTTGTTTCTAATAGCTAGACATAACTTGCATTTCTTCCTATATTAAAAGAGCTTGGTGTTCCTTAGTATGTTGATCAAAAACCTTTTTTGTGGTAATCTTACTAGAAATTGATTGTTTGCATTAGTGACTGAAGAAGTGAGTAAGGTTGTTTTAAAAAAATTCAAGGACAAACAGATTTTTGTTAAAATGATTATATGTGGATAGGGTCCAGCCCCTAGACTCCTGAATTGGATTAAGTGAGTTTGAGAATGTTATTATCATTTGCTACTATTCTAGTTCATGTTAGTCATTAAAGTTCTAAAGTGAATTGTCCTCCTATGTTTTCCAATTTTTTTCATCATATTTCATTTCATAAAAAATCCAGTCTTTAGGAGGACACAGATACACTGTTTATTTAAAGGACAAACATAATCAAATAAATATACATACACTACAGAACAAAGGAGAGAGTTGGGGTATTGTAATTTGTTTCCAAGGTTTTGAATTGTGTGGGACTGAATATTAATGTCATGGCTGACAGCTTTTGGAAAAACAATAAATTTAAACACTGTTACTTGCATGGTCTGTTTGATAACAAAGCTTAGTAGTCATAATAACATTTATGTAAAGACTAAAAAAAACAGCTAACAAAACTCAGATTTTATTTTTGTTTTCATTTCCAACAATATGGTGCACAGGCATTTATATTTGTTTTAGTCATCTCCCACCATAATTTTTCAAACAGTACAAACATATCTTGCCAACTACAGAAATTTTCAGTTGACTTGCCCATTATAGACTACATTAATACTGGAGAAGAGTCAGAGTACAGAAAGGTTGTGGAGGCCTTCATTTCTTGGTGCAAGGATAACAACTTGCAATTCAACATCATCAAGACAAAAGAGCTGGTGGTGGACTTCAGGCATTGCAGGAAGCCCCTGAGACCCGCCACCATTCAGTGGGTGGATGTAGAAGTGATGCAGAGCTACAAGTAATGGGATTCACATGAACAACAAACTGGACTGGTCTAACAACACAGCAGCTCTGCACAAGAAGGACCAAAGCAGACCTTACTTGCTAAGGAGATTCTGGTCTTTTGATGTGTGCAGCAAGTTGCTGGAAATGTTCTACCAGTCAGGGTGATGATTGTAGATGGGTGCAGGTTTAGTTCAGATGCAGGAAGCAGAGGATGACGTTGTGAGCAACCTTATCAGAATTGGCTGATGTTAAGAGTGGTGTTCCACAGAGGTCAGTGTTAGGGACACTGCTGTTTTTAATTTATATAAATGATTTGGATCAGAATATAAGTAACAAGCTGGTTAATCCGTTACAGGCTTGGACAGATTTGTGGTAGATTAAATTTAATGTTGGTAAATGTAAAGAATTACACATAGGAAGTAAAAATGTTAGGTTTGAATGCAAATGGGAGGTCCAAAAATCAAGAGTACACCTTATGTTACTGTTCAGAAGCCATTATGAAGGCAAGCGGAATGTTAGGTTATATAGCACAATGTGTGGAATACAAGTCCAAGGAGGTTATGCTCAAGCTTTATAATGCACTGGTGAGGCTTCCTCTGGAGTGCTGTGTGCAGTTTTGGTCTCCAGGCTACAAAAAAGGCCATAGCAGCACTAGAAAAGATCAAGAGAAGAGCAACTATCCAGAGCTACAGGAGATGAATTATGAAGAAAGATTAACTGAGCCTTTTCAGTTTAAGCAAAAGAAGATTAAGAGGAGACATGACTAAAATGTTTAAAATTATTAAAGGAACTAATACAGTGGATTGGGACAGACATTTTTAAAATGAGTTCATCAAGAACACGGGGACACAGTTGGAAACTACAGTAGTTATGGGTGAAGTTCGCACAAACATTAGGAAGTTTTTCTTTGCAAAGAGAACCATAGACTCTTGGAATAAGCTACCAAGTAGTGTAGCAGACAGTAAGACTTAAGGGACTTTTTTTTTATAGAAGAATTAAGTGGATGATACTGGCGAGCTTTGTTGGGCTGAGTGGCCTGTTCTTGTCTAGATTGTTTTAATGTTCAGCCCATAGTATCCTGTGTGGTGTTCTCCACTACAATCTTCTGGGGAAGTAACCTGAGTTCAAAAGAAGCACAATGCCTGAACAAACTTATCACCTCATCACAGGACGAACCCTAGACACACTGAAAGTTGTTGTGGAAAACAGGATAATGGCAAGTTGGATACCATCCTGAAAAATTCCTTAAATCCCCTCCAGGAGACACTCTCTTAGAACACTTTTAGTCACTCGTTCATTCACCAAGGTGTGCTATGAAGTGCCTCTGGGGGAAATTTTCCACCCACTGCTATCAATGCTTCCACCCAATGTACTTTTTAAGTTTATTTTTATTTATTTATGTATCACTTGATTGATTGACTGTATTTCTCTTGTGAGTCTATACTCTAGTCTTATGGTTCTACTGCTGCATACATTTGAATTTCCCTATGGGCTTAATAAAGTTTATCTGATCTAATATCCATTCTAATTTTATTTTTAGGTTGAATAGAAACATTTAGATTATAATGACCAACTGCACTTTTTGTCCAGATTCAGACATATTTAGAAAGATTGCCTAACATTTCTTTCAAATAAGCAGTATTCCTATATACAGTCCATTCTTCATCATCTCACAGTTGCTCCAGCGGGTTAAGGGCTGTTTACTGACTGGGTAACTGCAGTATAATACATTTATTAGCCTACTGGTAGTGCTGCCTCATAAATCAAATCACACCCTGTTAACTGCAATTGTATGTGATCTTTCCATGTCTGCATGGATTTTCATAGAATACTCTGATTCTCTGCCAAAAGAGATGCATGGTAATTTAATTAATGTTCACAAATTGGCCCTATGTGATTGTGAGTTGTGGGTATGTCCTTGAATGGGCTCCGTTATAGAGTGCCACCCCGTTCCTCCCTTTCGACTGATGCTCCTCAGACAGGTTCTGAGGCCTACATCTCTGAATTGGATTACATGCTGTTAAAAATGTAAAGTTATAGTTTGCTGTTGCCACATTCCTGAAAAATATTCCTAGGTGTGTTTGCTACTTGTCATGATTCACTGAAACTTTTCAATCTAATCAAATGAAAGAGCTGTATGCTTTCTTTTTTAAGATCTTAGTTGAAAATTAAAATATCTACTGCACAGAAAAGTCCATGAAGACAAAGGGAGAATGTGCAAAATTCTTGCAGAACATGACCGTGCCTGAAATAAGAACCCAGTCTGGTGGAAATGTAATCTAGATGTGTCAACCATTATGCCATGCAGTTTTGTCAAAATTCATTCACAAAACCATTAACTACAATACAGTTTTAGTAGCTTTCTTAAATATCAAACAGGTGTTCTTCACCCTTTAAAGGTTTCTATGAGAGATGAATATTATTTTGTGGAACACAGTTGTACAGATAAGGTCAGCAACAAACAAAGCAAAACAGGACCAGTATAGGAGTCCAAAAGCCAAGGTCAATAAGGGGGGAAAAAGTCAAGAAAAAAACAAAGCAAAGAAAATGAGAATGATAAAATAGCTCAAGGAGAAATGTCATCTTTGTGTGGTAATTCTGTTTTAAAGGGAGAAGAGAAATCAAATAAAGTATGTAGTCTGATATCACATATAGTATGGCCAACCACAAAAAGAAAAGGGTGAAGCTCAAAAAACATGAATAGCAGGTACTGAACCTGAAGAAAAACCATAGCATGACAGGAATACCTAAAATGTTGGGAACAATGCTGTTACACAGCATCTTAACAGTGATTAAATCACTGTGATATCAGCACAGAACCTTTTAAAAATCTGTGGAAAGAAACTTGCAGAGCAGCATGATACTGAGAGGTAAATATTGATCAGGATAAACAGACTTCTAAAGCTGGTGGGGAAAAGAACTGAACTATCACATGGTACCCTAAAACCTATCCTCTAATTTTTCAGACTTAGCCACTTTAAAGAAAAAGTAAAATAAAAAAGTGTAAATAAAGAATATAGAATATGAAGGTATTGTTTGCCATAGTGTTTTTGTTGGCATACAGTATAGTGTGTGGAACAATTCTGTTTTACTCTTTTACCAGTAATATTTTATCACTTTTGCATCCATCTGTGTGAGCAGTAGCCAGTAACAATCAGAACAGCTAATTTAATGTTGATAAATATAAAAATACCATGTTCATTGTGGATCAATGCATGATTATCTTGTTCCCACAGCAACTATACAATAATTGGCCACCGGCAGTCCAGTGGTCACAACCATGGACAAATGTTAATTGGAAAGCATTCCATAATTTACCAAATTGTGGCAACTAGTATCCTGCAAAGGACCAGTTAGGACAGTTGTCAACAACATAATGTGATGGTTTTGAGTTTCCACACTTGTTTGCTGATATGGTTGACCCAATATCTGACAGTTGTTGCTGACCCATTTTCAGGGTTATTTTCAATCTATCTAGAGATGTTTCCAGGAGCGTGCAAATCAAAAACACTTGATCCAGTTCAAGATTGTGGGATGGGTTGGGCTGGGTAGCATCAGCACATGTCAGATACCAGCCCTGGACAGGGTGCTAGACCATCACAGGCCCTACTTAAACACACACTCAAATCCAGAAAACACAAGGACAATTTGTAAATGGTATTTAATGTGACATACACATCTTAGGAGATGTGGGAGGAAAACCAGAGTACTCCAACAAAAAACCCACAAAATTCCAGAAAGAATCAGTAGAATAAAGTAAGCCCTTGTATGTTTTTTGACAATCACCTTGCATTAGTCTTCTTTTTTCAGTGTAGTGCAGGGGTCTACTAAACATTTACACCCCATACTTTTTTTTTTTTGGAAACAGTCTTGACTCCTTGTCTTAAATTTTAACTCTACTCATCAGCACATTTTTAGTGCCATCTGGATTTTTTTTTGGTAACAATTTGGGTACAGCAAAAATGCATCTATTACACATTTATTATTATGTAACAACACCTTAACATACACTGTTTTGGGTCTTCATAATAAAGCATTAGTAAAGTGTTTATTCATCTCTGCAATGTGACCTACTAACAAAAGTTCACTTTAAGGTTGTCTGATGGGGCTTACCAGAGATGTTTCTCTTGATATTACACATTTAGTATAAGACCTGTGCATCCTTTATATTAACAAGCATTTTTTTCTGTTCTGTCGATATGTCACACTGCACAGAGATGAATAACCTCTATTGATATTTTATACAATGTTATGAAGACCAAAAGAAGCCTTTGTTAAGGTCTTCTTACATAGGAATAAATGAGTAATAGATGCATTTTTGTAATACCTAAAGTGTAACCTCTTTTTTTTTTTTAATGAATCTAGCAGATTCGTATGTGGTGCATACAGAATCATTTACTGAACATACCAGCACTGTAAAAAGTATTATTCCAGTATCGTATAACTCTCAATATCATCTGCATCCAGGGTTCACTTGGATAGATTAGCATTTGCATTGTAATTGCATAACAATGCTACACCCTGTGTCACCTTGTAGTGTGAATGATGCTGAAATGCAGTAATCAATAGAAATTCTTAGCATCTATTCACATAACTGCTCTCTAAAGTTAATTTCTATAAGTTTATATACACCTAAAACGCCTCCTCATGTTTATGAGCACTGATTTTTCTTACCTGATGCAGTTCACTGAATATTTTGGAAGAAAAATAATTCATAAATCACTTAACAAAGTAGGGGAAGAAAATCATTCAATTAATGTCCCTAGCTGGTTGCACTTTAGTATGTTGTGTTCAATTGACATTTTTTTTAAAAAAAAGAAAAGGGATAAAATTTCAAAGCACTGTTACATTGTGGCATGGCAAGGTTGTAAAGAATGAAGGGTTTTTTTTTTACAGGCTTAAGTACTATGGGGTCAGAGGAAACGTGCAAGTCACATCTTTGTGCTGTAGTCAGAGTGACTGATTGATGAAGGCTATGTTTCATTGTGGACACAAGAGAAGTTGGAAAAGATTGCCTGCTAAAATCTGTCACTCAATCCAAGGAAACCAAATGTCCATTACTTACTAACAATGTATTTTTACCATTAGGAAATATATTTTTAGAGCTCATTATTCTACTTTGATTGTTTTCTCATAAATTGAAAATTGTAGTAGATATCTACTCTTCTTTTGCATGTTATTCATTTTTTATTTAACCAAATTTACACCAAAGACAAATGGATGCTTACACATGGAAAACATGGTAACACTTCTATAATTACCTCTCTGTAACTGATTTACAATTTGTAATTCTCCTCATGAATTGAATAAGTGGTGACCTTCAATGTGCAGCCAGATCAGTTGTCCTAATTGTGACAGAAACTCGCTATGTGAATGAAAGGCAATGGTCGACTTAACATTTTGAAATCAGTTATCTTTGTTTTGCATTTCTTTCATAGTTTCCATTTCCATAATGTAATTTAAGCTAAAAGCAGGAACATACTTCAATAAAAAGTCAAGTAAAATGTACTGGGCATTGAGAGTATAGTATTTATTTATATTTTACTATATATATTATATATAATAGTTTTATTTTGCACAGGTAAAGTACATACTTCACACTTTACTACTTCATATTGCAGTATTGTTTTCTTTAGGGATTCTCTGATGTCCATATACAATGCAATGCGGTTACAAAATGACAAACATAAGTATCTGTGACAATCAATTGCATGAACATTGGATCAATAGATTCTGTCACAAGTGATCACTGAGCTTTTGTCAAGATGCACAGATTATTTTATATGCATTATATATGGGAGTGTGCTGTCTGGTTTTTGAGGACCAAAATATTCTACAGCAATTTATATTCAGAGAAATAAGTGCAAAGTGTTAATTGAATTCCTGACCTTTTGTATGTTATGCCGTTATTACAGATTGTTAACATTTTTCAGTGCATTAGTTGACAATCTGAGCTGTAATTTATGTAAGACTTTATATTTTGGAAAAGTTTAAAGTAACTGAAAATGTTTTCTGTCAAATGTTCCTCTGTATACATTTATTGCACATTACTAAACTTTGGTAATGTCTCAGCTTTCCTCTTTGCTTTTCCCTAAATGGATGGGTGGCCATTCTTTACAAAACAAAGTAAACAAATGATAGCTTTCACATGAATGTGTAATTTAAAGGTGACACTTTCAACCAAGCTTCAAAACAAAAAGAACATTTTAATTCCTATTGCCTGTTTGTTAAAAAAAAAAAAAAAAGGATGTAGTCCAAAGTGTTTTCCAAGAAATCAAAAAACTACTAAACAATATATAAGAAAAGAAATGAATAAGTGGTATACCTAAAATAGAATAAATCAATACATGCAGTACATAACACTGATCTACAAGTAATAAATGAAATAAATACTGTATTTGTCTCTAATGGCAAGTCTGGTGTTATGGTCAGATGGCCAGGTAAGACAGAAAAAATAAATAAAACTCCAAAGGAGAGATGCTGGAGAAAAAATAAAATCAGCAGGGATTCCAAGGGCACCTCCACTGGGCATTCTACCTAACATAAATGTACATAAGTAGTTTCTGTTGCTGTTAATGCAGTGGGTTTCATCTACAGCAGGAGTATCCGCTTTCATTTGAACATAACAGGCAGCTGCACAGTACTCTAATCAGGTGGTGGAGGAGCAAATTGGCACCACAAAAAAATAGGAAATGAAAACAGTTGAAAGGGTAGAGAATAGCAATGATTGCAAATACATGAATAATATATTTATCTGCATATATAAGCTAGTCAAAGTAGAACTAAATTACTACTGTGAAAAGGCCACATTATAAGTTTTTCACAATCGTATTAGCCTGGCATATCTCTATCGGTAAAGGATTCCAGAGTTTTGGGGTATAACAGCAAAAGGCCTCCTCATCACTTCTTTTATACGCAGCTCTTTGGGTAATAAGTAAACAACTGAGAATGTAGTGGGACAGGCAGTCCAAACTTTAGGCAGAAGCAAGACTATTAAGAGCTTCATGTATAGTTAATAGCATTTTAAAAATAATTCTAAAGGACTAAGGTAACCAATGTAATGATGCTAAAATGGGTGAAGTATGTTCTTTTTCTGGTTAAGAGTCTTTCTGTATGATGAATTAACTGCAACTAATTAATGTCTCTTATGGGTAGTCATAGGTAGTCCAGTTAGGTGTGCATTACAGTAATCTACAGTAGTTGACTTAAAATAAGACTTATTTTTTACTTTAATGCCAACCTGATACAGCGTTCTTTAACTGTAGCATTGCAAATGCGTTAAGTAAACTTAATTTCTGTATTTATTGTGTATATTTATATTGTGTATTTTCATATTCATATATTTCATATATAAATACAAGATATTTGCTGGGCTCCTTCAGGTCTGGACTTCATCTGTGCCAGTTCCTGATGGGTTTCTTATACTGTTGCTAGTGGCTACATCCTAAGTGAGGATACATTTTGTTTAGATTTTTCTTAATCTTATTGCTGATATTCTTTGTTATTATTATTGAACCAACAAATCTTTGTTATATATGTCACATCAAAGTAGCAAAATAAAACAGTTTTGTTCAGTACACAATACATTGCAGCAAAGTTATTTTGCCTAGACAATTACATTATTACTATTATTTATTTAGTATATGCCATTGTCCAAAGCAAATTCTGAAACATGATAGTTTATTGCCACAGAATATTGAAAATACATGAACTGTAGAACCAATTAAAATGCAAAAGGGAACTGATTCATTTTAAACGTGGTCTCAGTATGAGCACAGCATCAACAGTAGCTTTATATGTTCTTGATACAAGTGTCTAAGGATTAAAGAATAAGATTAGAAGGCACCTAACATGGTAAAACTGGGCCTATCAGTACTTTCCCTAATGTATTTTATATAGCACACTTCCCACCTAATAAACAGAAGGCCTGACTATCAATATCCTTAAGCCAGTGCAAATGAAAGCATATACTAGTCTTACAGTTGTGCAAAAAACATCAGCTAAGAATGTAATGTAAGTATATTTGGAAATCTAGGAAGAAAGTAACTTCTGAGCATAGAATATGCTTTGCAATTACTTAATTATCTGTAATGTCATTTTGTGGCAGTGTATCAGAATTGGATATATAAATGGAAATTGACCTATTTTGCAATGATCAGTTTTTATTTGCATGTACTGAAAAATTATTTGTCAGTATCTAATATTTCTCATACACAAAAGTCTAACAGACAGAAATTCAAAATTATATGGATGAAATGTGTAGTTATGTTCTGTGAGGAAAGGATGACTTTTTAGATTTTTAACAGTCATCAACTTCGATCAACTGAACAATAAATCTAATATCAACAATACACAGAATCAATTGTAGACCCTAAATTGTGTATGTTGGCCTTCAGCAAGAGAGAAACTCCTGCAATAAATTTTTCTGAAAAACAATAGGAATGACAGCTGCCACAGGAAACATTAGTCCATTCAAAAAAAGACACACATTTACCTTACAATAGTAAGTCAATACAACCAAGTCATTACACACAAAAATGTTTAAGTTCAAGATTCAGGATGTTTGCTCTACACACCGTAATAGTAAAATTCTTATATGTGATTTGTTTTCCAGTACAAATTTATTCATATGCAGTACATAGAGTATAAAAGGTAACACGAAATATAGAAATTTAGGAAACAATTTGGGCTCCATGTTGCATAGTAAAGCAGTGTAAAAGATTCAGGGTGATTCCAATATCTTTCTAGTACTTCAGGGTAAAAATTGTTCTTTCCCTTTCTGGTTGGCTTTATTGCTATCTACCTGATCAGAGACATGAGAACAGGTTGTGCTGGGAGTGGCTGGAATAGATCTTCATGACAGTGATAGGCCATATTACATTATATCAAATTCAAGTTTATTTTCATGTGTACTGTACATACTGTAGTACAGTGAAATTCTTTTCTCTTGTGTATTTAACCAGACAAACAACAGACAAAAAGGACAATGAATAACACTTCATACACCGAATATAACTTGCTTTATTTATTTATGTAGTAACCACCAGGGGGAGCCACTGAGCCCCAAATCTCAGACATAAGTATCAGTCACAATGCAATCAAATTCTTCCTCCTTCTTTCCTCTAATAGTGGTACCTGCTGACTCCCGATTCTGATTCCCCTATTTGAAGTGGTGGGCTTATTTTAGGTCTGACCAACGAGTGCTTCTGGTACCATAACGTGTCTTCTTAGAAGCACTTCCGGGTCATATGGAAACCAAGGAGATCCTCCCCCGACACCTTTCTCTAACAGCACCCTGGGACCCAAACAAGGCATTCAATCCAATGTATCACTGTGGATGTCCAAACTAGAACACCTTCAGAGGATCACTGCCACCTCTGGTATTGGGAATGGAACTGCTCCTGGCCGCCGGCTTTCGCTTGTCCTTCATACATTGACTCCGGCCAGGCAAGAAGCCATTTCCTTGTCCAGTTGACGGGTTCATCTGACCTTCCATTCTGGCCTCGTGTCCAGGTAAGAAATTATCCTCCATTCTGACCTGTTCTTCTCGGACACTTGCTATATATACAGTATGTGTGCATCATATATAGTATATATTTAAATAACTGTGAATTTGGCTGTTGAATAACCTATCCACTGTGGATAAAAAGGGTCTCAGAATCTACCAATGCAGACAGAACAGTATTCTATGGCCGCAATATTTAATGTGATGGTTGTTCAGTGTACAGGCAGATAAAGTAGTAATAAAACTTAAATGTGACACAATGTTTTGCACAGCACTTTTGTGTGATCCTGATCAGTCACTCTTCAGTGTTATTAAATGGTGAAGTTTGCAGAAATACTTCTTAATCTTCAAGAAGCTGGATTGTTTTTTCTCTACCAATAAACATTTCACAACTTTTTCTGCATCTAACCATTGAGAAGGTATTGAGACCAGTAATAATCTATGGTTGAGAAGGTGCAGAAAGATTTTGTATTCCTGCAGAATGAGCCAAAGAGACAGATGAGGTTGAGAAGGATCAGAGGTAGGACAAAGAAATGGATAACCACAGCTATGTGAAAAATGAGAATGAGGGGTCTTTTTTTCAATAATTGATAGGTTTTTTTTCCCAATAATATTATACAAGAAATGTGGAGAGAGAGAGATGAGATAAAACATAATAACATTAAATAATACATAAAATGAAAAAGCACATACAGACAAACTATACTTACAAACTTAAGTCACGTGTTCTACTGGCTGAACTTTATGCCTTCAATAACAACTTCCAGTGCCACATAAAATTCTTCCTTCTGCACCACATGATTCTGTCTTTATTTTTCTTGGTGACATAAGAAGTATTTTCAGCTTGTCTTATCTACTTGTCAAGCATGGTTATTTTAAACATTTGTTCCTGAACAGTTGTATTTTACTATATCTTCCCTTATTTTAATTTAATATTTGTAGGTTAACACCAGAATCCCTGAAGTTTTTTTCGTTGTCCCTGACTTCCTTAAATTTTCCTGACATACGCCAAGAAGCTTGTAGCTGCTTACCTCTACATTAATAGCCCACTTTTGCTTTGCAAATGTGTGGTTTAGCAGAACGCAGCCTGCTACAACCCCACAGCCCATTCACTCAGATGAAGGCATCTCCCTGCTGCAAGCCTGTGTTGAAGTGTTTATGTGGCGAAGCATTTGTAAGGAATTACATAGGGAATGAAATACCATGATTTGAAATATATACATTTCATGTGTGTTCCATGTCTACAATGATTTGTGTAAATATAGAATGACAGAGGAAATGTGAGGCAAGAAATGCTGAAAACACAGCTAAAACAGAAAATGCTTTCATATGACTCCTGGCCACCAGCTTCCGCTTGTCCTTCATACATATGACTCCGGCCAGGCAAGAAGCCATTTCCTTGTCCAGCTGACAGTTTCATTAATTTCTTACCTTTCAGTAATAACAACATAATTTTGACGTGAAGTGTGGGATGTGTAAAGCCCAAATATCCAAGAAACACAAAAGGTGCAACAAAACAAGTATGCTTTTATTCACATCAATTCTATTGGCAAATATTTTGGGGAGGATTCTAAATGCATAGAGTGTATTCTAAATGCTGAAAAAAATTACCATCAGAACATCCAAAACAGCAGTTGGAATCCAAAAACAGTGGGACATTACTGCCTTTCATTTTCAGAGCTGAAAGCTAAAAATGCAGGTGCAAGCACAGCCAAGTCTGATGTAAATAGCATCAGAAAGGATTCAACCATGCTAGCTACATGTAGTAGCTATAGGATGCCACCAGAGCTGTAAGACTACAACCATGTGGAGAACATTTTTGGAATTGTTAAATTTGAGGAATTTGATTATTGGACTAGGAATGGAGATGAAGGAAGTAAAAACATAGTATTCCCCCCCAAGTACAAAATGATCATGCTGCCATCTAAAATTTATGTGAGGGTGCCTGCTTTGATGATGTAAAACACATGCTAACACACACTTAACAACTGAAACGGACTGTGAAAACATCAAAACAATAGGTCACTGCTCCAAAAACCATGTGTAAGGTGATTAATAGCCAGGCTTCTACTTTAAAGCCATCATTTTATGAGCCAGTTTGCTTGATCGCGACATGTTGTGGAAACTGCAGTCATCTTGTTTACTGATAACTTGGCAGGTTGCTACCATGTCACCAACACTGGTGTAACAATTTATGACATCAAGTGGAATGTGTTTAAGATTGTAGCATGGAAGCGTGGATAGCCCAGCATTGGAATAAATTCTAAAAATAAATTTTGGGTGTTGCTTAGATTTTGTTTTGCTTAAGAGTTTTTTCTGACTAGTCTGGATTGTCTTGTTTTCCTGATATTTTTATTTTGCTCTTTTGTTCACTGGTCTCTCTGATCTCACAGTTAACAAATCTTTCCCTGCTTGTTCAACCATAAAGCTGTTCTCCTCCTTTTACTCTCTTTCATTTCCTGATCCTTGCACCTGAAATTACTCATCTTTTCTCAATGCCTGTCAGTCTGAACATAACCCTCTAGTAAATCTTTTCTTTAAATATCTAAATGACAAATTTAGATAAAAGATACTAATTCAATTTCCCTAATCTTTGCATCAAATGTTAGTATTAGAAATTAAACAGATTGAAAATAATGAAGAAATACTGTAGGAAAAATTTCTATACCTAACTCAAAAATGTCATCCCAGATGATTGCAAATTTTAACTTTAAATCTGACAATAATTAGGTGGTCTTTAAATTGGAAAATTAATAATATTAAATAAAGTATAATAATGCAAAATAGTTAATAATTGTGCCATTACAAAGCATACAAGGATTTTCTTTATGGGTAAACAAGTTTGCCATGTCCACTACAGGACCTGGGCAGGCCTCATATGAAAAGTCTATAATTTGCTGCAGTTTGTGATCCTGGCTTATTGATTTCATTGGTCAAATGCAAAGCTGTTAACTTAACTCCTTTATTTGTAGGTTCTCCTTTTGAGATGAATAAATTATTTAAAAAACTCTAATATATAAGAATATTTCCATCCTTTGGGTACCCTTGTGTTGAAAATGCTAGAGAAAGATAATTAACCACTGAACTAGGGTTTGCTGCAACTTTGCATGCCAATGATTTTTAAAATGTTGAAATCATTAGAATAAACATGTATTGAGCAGTTACTTTTAAACTCTTAACTCGCCCTCCAAAATAAATTGTGCTCCCTAGTGACAGCATATCTAAAAGATATTTTTTATAGTACTCTGTCAGAGTTCTGCATTGTTCTCACAGGTGGCACAGCGGTAGTGCTGCTGCTTTGCAATAAGGAGACTGTGGAAGATGGTGGGTTCGCTTCTCAGTTCCTCCCTGTGTGGATAGTGCTTTGAGTTCTGAGAAAAGTGCAATTTAAATGTAATGAATTATTATTAAAAATAAAATATTTTGGAATCACTAAACAAACATCATAGTTGCTTGGGTTTTGGCAGCAACAGGGGCATAAAAATGTTTGCTAAAAAGGTCTAACAAGCCCTAACACTAGGGTGAGAAAAAGGAGTAAAACTGAAGGCTTTCTATTCGAGCCAATAAGAACTTACTTCTCAGTGGGGAAAAACAGAGAAATCATTTTAAAAATATTAACATATTCTTAAAACCAACCATGAAAAATTTTTCCTGATTTTAATCCTGAGATTCTGTTCTGGATAAGTAATTGAACAATATAGATAGGCAGTACATTATTAATCTCTGAGAAGAAAATTGCATGCTTCAACGGCAACACATAATCTGAAATGAGAAAGACATAGGGCTTAACAGTAAAAACAAAGTGCAATCAAAAACACTAGTACACAGAATATTCCAAAAAATATTAACCCTATACCTATGTGTCTGTTATAACAAGCCTGGAGGAAGACGGGAGGAGAGATTATAAAAATCAGATGACTGTATGAAGAGAGAGAAGAAGAAAAAACTCCTGTAGTACCTCTTAGACAAATGTTTGTGAATACATTTGTGGGTAAATGTACCCCTGGACAACCATTAATGAGAGGATAGGCAGCATTAGTTATGATTTGTCTTTGATTTTACCCTTAACTGTTTTTGGTGACGTCTTCCGTAGTCTAACCTTCAATGTAGCTGGTCTTTTCAGTTTGTTTGTGTGGGATCTCATGTGTTGGGGTTATTCTCCCAAAAAGGTCACCATGTACTAAAGTACAGAAGCCACCATGGGCTGTGAGAACATGTAACATGATCAACAGCTTACCACACAAATTAAAGCCACTTTTTATGGCTGGAAAATGTCCAGACAAGCTGCAACATTTAGAGTCAGAGAAGAAGCGCTTACAATATTCCATTTCCAAAAGCTAGAAGTTAATCCTGAAGGTTTGATATGCTTCTATGCTTAACATACATGATTTGCTAAATATAAGATATCTTGGATATAGTATTATGCAATACATTTGGCCAGATAATATCAGTCACTATGTACAGTATATGTTACTTTAAAAATTTAACTTGTATTAGTACGTGTTCTTGCCTCCCAGAACTCCATTCTTTTACCTTGTGTTAATTTTACCAGTATCCTCTGAGCCAGTGGTTCAGTCACTCCTCTTTCCAAGCCTCGCGGTGTCTGGCAGTGATTCCTCAGCTGATTATTTGTTGTGAACACTCAGCGCTTTGTGGGTAGGACACAAATACTCCTAGACCAGAGGTTCTCAATGTCAGTCCTGGGGGCCCACTGTGGCTGCAGGTTTTTGTTCCAACCAGATTCATAATCAGTGACAACACCTGATAACACTGATCTCAATTAATTCCCTGGTATTTCTTTTTCCTCTTAATCTACATTAAGAAAGCACCGCAGCATGTACCAAGCAGATAAATGAGAATAATGTTTTTTTATTCTTTTTAACAATATTTTCATCTTGATTTTCATTCTATTTTTTGCCGGGTGTTCTAATATGTTTAACTCATTACTTTCTAATTGGCGGGTCTAACGCTAAAGTAGTTGCATCCTTTGATTATTCAGTATTGTTTGCCTGGCTGTCTGCTGGTTGTCATTATTAAGATACAATGATGAGAGCAAACTTCCCAGAGAAAGGGCAAAATATAATAAAATCAACAAAAGGTAGTTAAGCATTTAAATGGAAATATTCCTAAATGTCTTATAAATGTAAAAATCATGCTGCGATGCTTTGTTAATGTAGAATAAGAGAAGAGGAAAAAGAAATACCAGGTAATTAATTGAGACCAGTGTTATAAGATGTTGTCACTGATTATGAATCTGGTTGAAACAAAAACCTGAAGCCATGGTGGGCCCTCAGGACCGACATTGAGAACCCTTGTCCTAGACGTATGTTGTTGTTGTGCATATAGAATCAAGGGGTTCCTCCCACTAGAAGACAAGACTATACTAACTTAAAAGCGATACCGTAATATTTTATTTTAAGAAGATGAAACATTGTAAAGATGCTAAACCAAAAATCCTGACTGGAAGGCTAACTCACAGAAACACACTTGTAGAAGTTACTTTTTTTTAAGGAATCCATATCTCGGATAAGGAAGAAATATAGGAGACTGACGTTTTTATACTGTCACACAACTGACATCACTCACTACATAATCCCTGCTTAGCACTGCCTTAGCATCACAAAATTATTCTTCAATAACAGTGCAAATAGAAAAAACAAACATGGTATTGTGGTAAGATTCAATGCGTTTTTAACTGCTTTTATACAGTGCATCCGGAAAGTATTCACAGTGCATCACTTTTTCCACATTTTGTTATGTTACAGCATTATTCCAAAATGGATTAAATTTATTTTTTTCCTCAGAATTCTACACACATTACCCCATAATGACGACATGAAAAAAGTTTACTTGAGGTTTTTGCAAATTTATTAAAAATAAAAAAACTGAGAAATCACATGTACAGAAGTATTCACAGTCTTTGCTCAATACTTTGTCGATGCACCTTTGGCATCAATTATAGCTTCAAGTCTTTTTGAATATGATGCCACAAGCTTGGCACACCTATCCTTAGCCAGTTTCGCCCATTCCTCTTTGCAGCACCTCTCAAGCTCCATCAGGTTGGATGGGAAACGTCGGTGCACAGCCATTTTAAGATCTCTCCAGAGATGTTCAATTGGATTCAAGTCTGGGCCACTCAAGGACATTCACAGAGTTGTCCTGAAGCCACTTCTTTGATATCTTGGCTATGTACTTAGGGTCATTGTCCTGCTGAAAGATGAACTGTCGCCACCACCATGCTTCACTGTAGGGATGGTATTGGCCTGGTGATGAGCGGTGCTTGGTTTCTCCAAAAGTGACACCTGGCATTCACACCAAAGAGTTCAATCTTTGTCTCATCAGACCAGAGAATTTTGTTTCTCATGGGCTGAGAGTCCTTCAGGTGCCTTTTGGCAAACTCCAGGCGGGCTGCCATGTGCCTTTTACTAAGGAGTGGCTTCCGTCTGGCCACTCTACCATACAGGCCTGATTGTTGGATTGCTGCAGAGATGGTTGTCCTTCTGGAAGGTTCTCCTCTCTCCACAGAGGACCTCTGGAGCTCTGACAGAGTGACCATCGGGTTCTTGGTCACCTCCCTAACTAAGGCCCTTCTCCCCCGATTGCTCAGTTTAGATGGCCGGCCAGCTCTAGGAAGAGTCCTGGTGGTTTCGAACTTCTTCCATTTATGGATGATGGAGGCCACTTTTCTGTAACCTTCCCCAGATTCTCGGTGGTCTACAGACAGTTCCTTTGACTTCATGCTTAGTTTGTGCTCTGACATGAACTGTCAACTGTGGGGCCTTATATAGACAGGTGTGTGCCTTTCCAAATCATGTCCAATCAACTGAATTTACCACAGGTGGACTCCAATTAAGCTGCAGAAACATCTCAAGGATGATCAGGGGAAACAGGATGCACCTGAGCTCAATTTTGAGCTTCATGGCAAAGGCAGTGAATACTTATGTACATCAACAACAACAACAACTTTTATTTATATAGCACATTTTCTTTTTTTTTTTTTTATTTATTAATTTTATTACAATCAATACATAGCAATCAAGTTTTTACAAAAAAAAAGAATTATGCTAAGAACAGATCGATCCCCACCCTTGAGAGAGAGAGCAAGCCAAACGGTGTAAAATTTAAGGCTTGTAAAAATACCTAAATCAACAAATTCTCTGTGCTTTATAAACTCATTTCAAAATATTACTGATTAGATCCTGCCATGTTTTGAAAAAGTCTGCACAGATCCTCTAACTGAGTATTTGATTTTTTCCAATTTTAAATAATATAACACATCAGTTTCCCACTGACTTAAAAGAGGAGAGTTTGGGTTCTTCCAGTTTATCAGAATAAGTCTGCGTGCCAACAGTGTAGTGAATGCAATCACAATTTGTTTGTCTTTCTCCACTTTAAGACCCTCTGGAAGAACCCCAAACACAGCTGTTAATGGGTTAGGAGGGATTGTGAGTCCAAGACTGTCTGAGAGGTAATTAAAATTTTTGTCCAGAATAATGTTAATTTGGTGCAGGCCCAGAACATGTGACCTAGTGAGGCTGGGGCTTGGTTGCAGCGTTCGCAGGTTGGATCATGCCCTGGAAACATTTTGGAGAGTTTTAGTCGAGACAGATGTGCTCGATATATAATTTTGAGTTGTATAATTGTATGCTTTGCGCATATGGAGCTTGAGTGAATTCTCTGCATTGCTACTTTCCACTCCTTTTCTGATATATTAATTGAGAGGTCATTTTCCCAGTGTCCTCTTGGATCTTTGAAAGGAAGGGATTGTAAAAGGATTTTATATATTGTAGAGATGGAGTCTAACTCCTTGAAATTGAGCAATAATTTTTCCAGCGTGGATGAGGGTGCAAGATGAGGAAAATCTGGAAGGTTCTGTTTAACAAAGTTCCTGATTTGAAGATAGTGAAAGAAATTTGTAGCTGGAATGTTAAATTTGGAATGTAATTGTTCATAGGATGCAAAGGCGTTGTCTATATAAAGATCTCTAAGCAAGTTAATTCCAAATTTTTCCAGATATTAAAACTGCATATGTTTGTGAGGGTTGAAAGAGGTGGTTCTTTTGCAGGGTGCCACAGAAAGAAGCTTCTCCGTCTTAAAATGCTTTCTACATTGGTTCCAGATTCTAAGTGAGTGGAGCACAATTGGGTTATTAGTGTATTGCCGATAGCGTGTGTTTATTGGAGCACAGCAAGGAATACAAAGAAGTACTGCAGGATTTTACTTCTATTGCGGTCCATGCCTGTGTATGTTCTTCTATTTGTGTCCAGGTTCTTATCGACTGTATATTTGCCCCAGTAATAAAACTGGAAGTTAGGTAGAGCCATGCCGCCTTCTGCCTTTTGTCTTTGTAGGGTCGCTCTTTTGATGCGTGGATGTTTAGAATTCCAAATAAATGAGGTTATTGTTGAATCTAATTGCTTAAAGAACGATTTATTAATGTATATTGGTATGTTTTGAAATAAAAAAAGGAGCTTAGGAAGAATATTCATCTTAACAGTGTTAATTCTTCCAGCTAGTGTGAGATGAAGGGTTGACCATCTATGCAAGTCTTGTTTAATTTTTTCCATGCAGACGACGAAATTTTGTTGATAAGAGCTTTATGTTTACTTGTGATGTTTACCCCGAGGTATTTAAACTGTTCTGCAATGATAAAAGGAAGGGTGTCTAATCTAATATTATATGCTTGCGAATTCACGGAAAGAGTACACTTTTATTCAGATTAATTCTGAGACCAGAGAGCTTTTGAAATTCTGTGAGTGCTGCTAAGACTGCAGGCACAGAATTTTCTGGGTCCGATATATACAGTACCATGTCATCTGCATATAATGAGATTTTCTGTTCCAGTCCTTCTCTGCTAATCCCCTTTATCTGATCAGTATTTCGACAATGTATTGCCAGTGGTTCAATGGCAATTGCAAACAGCAGTGGTGACAAAGGGCATCCTTGTCTTGTGCCACGTTTTAGTTTAAAGTAGTCTGAGCAAATGTTATTGATGCAAACTGAAGCTTCTGGGTTAGTATACAGTAATTTAATCCATGCACAAATGTTGGGCCAAACCCAAACTTCTCCAAAATAGTAAAAGGTATTTCCATTCAATCATGTGAATGCTTTTCTGCATCCAATGATAATAATATTTCTGGGGTGTTTGATTTAGTTGGTGAGTATATTACATTAAACAGGCGTCAAGATTTGAAGATAAGTGTCGGCCCCTAATAAATCCAGTTTGGTCTTGTGATATTACGAGGGAGCACTTTCTCCATCCTTCTAGCTATGATTTTAGAGAGTATTTTAACGTCGTTATTCAGAAGTGAAATTGGTCTGTATGATGCACATTGTAATAAGTCCTTATTTTGTTTTGGAAAGACAGTGATTAGTGCTTGGCGAAAGGTTTGTGGAAGAGATTGGTTATCTCTGGCTTCTGTAAATGTTGCTAATAGGAGGGGAGCTAGCTGAGCGGAGAATTTCTTGTAAAACTCTGCAGGGTAGCCGTCAGGGCCTGCTGCTTTTCCACCTTGGGTGACTTTATAGCATCCAGTAATTCTGATAATGACAGAGGTTTATCGAGCTCCTCCACACTAAAAGCGTCAATTTGTGGTATCTGTAATTTATCCAGAAATGCATTAGATTGTATATTGTCTTCTTTAAACTCAGTAGTATATAGGGATTTATAGTAGTCTCTAAAAGTGTACATTATATTTTTGTGTTCGATGATTTTATCTCCGTTCGTGTTAGTAATTACCGAGATTGCGTTGCGTACATCTTGCTTGTGAATTTGTTGCGCTAAAAGCTTATTAGCTTTCTCTCCATGTTCATAATAATGATGTCTGGATTTGTAAATTAGTTGTTCGGTTTCTTTAGTTGTCAAGAGGTTTAATTCTGAATGTAGAGCCTGCCTCCTCTTATGTAGAGTCTCGCTTGGTAGTCTGGCATGTTCTTCATCTATTTTAGTAATTTCGCTTTTTATCTCTGCTACTTTCTTCGCTTCGGATTTATTTCTGTGGGAAAGATATGAGATAATCTGTCCTCTTAAGAAGGCCTTAAGAGTTTCCCAGAGTATTCCTGCAGAGATCTCAGGGGATGTATTTGTCTCTAGAAAGAATTCGATTTGTTTGGATATAAATTCAGTACAATTCTCGTCAGCTAATAGAAGCGGATTGAGGCGCCATCTGCGGGGTGAGTGTATGGGGCTTAGTAATTTCAGCTCCAAGATCATGCAGTAATAGCAATAACAGCAAACCAAGGGTATGATATCAAACAGTCTCATTTAGGGTTCACATGAAATAATTAGAAAAGAAACAAGAGGAGGAAAACGTAATTAAGCACAATAAAACAAACATTTAGCGCCCTAGTAATACTAAGTAATAATAAGTAATAATAATAATAAGTAAGTAATAATAAGAATATGAGAATATATGCTGATAAAAAAAAATCCCGTATTTTAAAACAAATAGATCAGACAGTAGATTATTAATCCTAGCTTTATCATTTACCGCCATGACTCACAATTATGTATCAGAATAGTCCCGGGATTTATATAGCACATTTTCATACAAAAAAAAATGTAGCTCAAAGTGCTTTACAAAATGGAGAATAGAAAAATAGAAGAGACAGTAAAAAATAAAAATAAGTCAACATTAATTAACATAGAATAAGTAAGGTCTGATGGCCAGGGGGACAGAAAAAACAAAAAAAAAACTCCAGACAGCTGGAGAAAAAAATAAAATCTGTAGGGATTCCAGACCATGAGACCGCCCAGTCCCCTCTGGACATGTGCTTGTACATGTGCTTTCTCAATTTTTTATTTTTAATAAATTTGCAAAAATTTCAAGTAAACTTTTTTCACGTTGTCATTATGGGGTGTTGTGTGTAGAATTCTGAGGAAAAAATTAATTTAATCCATTTTGGAATAAGGCTGTAACATAACAAAATGTGGAAAAAGTGATGTGCTGTGAATACTTTCCGGATGCACTGTATGTGGTTTCAACCCAGAAGCAAATGTCAGGAATATAAGGAAAAAATTTTAAAGTGAAATAAAATCATAATACAGACTAGTAAGCAGGTTAAAGGTATAAGAGAAGCCTTACTATCTTGTCAAGTAATTACCAAACTGGAATTGTGGCTTTACTCTTGTGATCTGTAGTCATACTCTAAATAGGTTTGACTTTGTTTAAAGTTTTATGAGTATTCTAATCAAGGTGTTTGCTGCTTTCATAGTTCCGGGACAACACTTGGATGCTGCTCAGGATCAAAGTGGGCAGTTTTTACATTTCATGCACTATAAGTATAATTCATCTAAATAAATATTGAAAACATTATCCCCTGCATTTACCATAAGTGCTAAAAACAAAATATATACTGTATATCTGTATATACCAGATAATTGCTAATAAAATACTGTCAAAAATTTGAAAAATTACTCTACATAAAGTGCAAGTAAGTCCAGTAAGTGCAATTTGATTTGTTCACCAGATATGCTCAAATTTAAGAGTGTCTGCATCCTGAACCATTTTCATAAGGAAGTGACAGGAAATTAGAAACGGGGAGGTCTCTCAAATTGCCTTCATTTTTGTTATCCCAGATTTTTTCATTAGTTTTTCTAAAAATGTATGCCTGTTAGTCATCTGCTTTCAGAAAAGCACCTACAGGCAAGAAGAGAACCAGGAGGTTTCTCATAGAGGGCCTTATTTGGCTTTCTTTTATTTCTCTAAGAAGGAATGGTCTTTAAATGATATTATATTTACTATATCAGTAAAGAAAGGTACTTCTATTACATTTTGCATTCAGATAACTCTCTTAGACAATATTTTGGTGTAAAGTTAGTATCAGAGCATGTATCTATTATAGAAGTTAATGGCTATATTTAGTAAGTGCAAAGAAGACAGAAGAAGAGTCACGACTGGTGGGGATATGTTTATTATATTTAGCTGTCACATAATGTAGAAAAAACTATAGAACTGTTGAGTTAATTAATCAATTAACACCAATGTTAACTAACTACTGCTGACGAGTGATTTCATTCTATGGGAATATTTGCCATCAGCAGTGGATGTAGAACCCTAGCTAACTCATTTAGAATTAGTAGGCCAATCTATATCCATTTTTACTATACTGTATGTACAAGGAGGACTGTACATTTCTGTTTATACGTAATGCCAATGTATCGTCAGAGTGTGAAGCTATAATGTCTATTGTTTCTTCAAAGCATGCCAGTCTGAGACTTCTGATAGTTAAAAATGTATGGATAGAAGAAGGGGGTGATCTACAGTATGAAACAAATTTCTGCTGGTAAACTGTAACTGTTGATTCTGCAAATTTACCCACTTTGAAAATGGGCATTTTCCAGGGATGAGAATACTTGATCTGTGCCTGACTGCCATTTTGAGATGCTTTGTGTCTATTATTTTAAGGCTTTGCTAGGCAAGATCAACTGGAAGTACATGACACGTAACATCACCAGGTCAAAGTAATACAGGTTTGCGTCATTCACTTCCTTGTTGTAAACAGAAGAGGGGGTTCCACATCAGTATGCATGTGTAGCTATAAACAAACCTATATTTTTTCTATAAAATGAAAAAATTAATAGCAATACTTCTAATGGAAATAGAAACAAAACCCTGTGATTGAAAAAATAAAGTCAAAGATTCATTTTCAGTATCTTCTCCAAGACCCTGTTCATCCATTATATAACCTTCTTGTTGAAACATAAGGTTGCAGGGGCCCAAACAAGTATCCCAGCATTATCTGGAGCAGAACTGTTTGCCGATCCTGATATCCAAATTAAAAATCTAAGAAAAGAAATAGGAAAAGTGATCATTTTTCTTTGAAGAACTGAAATGTATCTGAAGTGCCTATTCTGATTAGTCCACATCTTTGATGTTCCATTTTTTATGAATGATTATTCTGTTTTCTGGTAGCCCCTGTCTGGAAATCTGTTCAGCTTTTACACTCTCAGGGTTTCAAGCCAAATACTTTCTACCTAGAAGTTCACAGGCTGAATTTTTATTACCTTATTCTGCATTATCCTAACCTATGTCTGTCCTTGTGCTTTTGATGTAATGATCTTTCTTTTCTGTCTTGTCTGCAATGAACTCATTTCAATGTATTTATGCATTTTTGATTGCTCTGAATTGCAATATTTTTCCCGTTGAGAAGTTCTTTGAGACTCTATCTATAAAAGACAATATGCAATATACGTATATAAAATAATGGCTGACTGTGTGAAACAATGTTTTATTTTTCTTTTGTTGCATATTTTATGAGTAATATTTTTGCCAATATTTGGAAGAATGTTTATTATTAATCCAGCGTATTGCAAAAAGAATAGCCATCCTTATTCAAAATAACACACAGAATACCAAAAAAGCTGCCTTTATTAACAAAAATAAGAGAAGGATGAGCACAGAGTCAACACAAGTACAAAACAAAGAGAACGAAAACACTGCAGCCTCACTAGACTTACTGTACATGTAAGCCATTGATCTCTATGAATCCGATGTAGTGGCTTGTCTACTTGCCTTCCAAAATAGTTCCAAATGCTTCCTCTCTTCCATCTATCAAAACTGTCTTTCTGTTTCTGACCCTGGTCTTTCTTTGTCCCACCATTTGAGATTATGCCCCAAGTTCTCTTTTCCATTCCAGTCTCCATATACGAGTGTATCCTTTACTTTTTGGTTCTGAAACGGACCATAATTCTCATTTGTGACTTATTTACCCAGTAACCAAAAACATACAATAAACATAAGATACAGTCAGATCCAGTATTTTTTTTAGAAGTTAAATCTTTAATGTTACATTCAACAGATCAGTGGCAAGAACAACAAGTGTGCTGCTATTGCTCCTTATTTGCTTGTATTAGCAGGAACACCCAAACAGCATGTGACATGACCTTAGCAAGCCCTCATTGCAACGTTGTAGGGAACCAATTAGCTTCATTCATTCTTCACCCCTCCTGTACTTTTAGGCTGGACACAGTCTTAACACTGCCTTGCTCCAAAGCGCATACGAACACCACATACAAAAAAATGGAAGGGGTAGAGGAGAACAAAACAATTAGAACAATAGTAGACAAAAACAAACAGGAGGAACACACAAGAAAACCATACCTTTCTGAAAAATGTACCAAACAAAATGACACGAAGATGGCATCCATCTTTTCCACAGAATGACACAGTCACCTGCAGCAGATTTCCTCTTTTAAATAACAACAATTGTTACAGGATTCATCTGCACCTGTGTGTACAAAGTCACACAAGATGCGTGCACACAATACTGACTAGCATGAGCTTGACAACCACTGCAGTGATGCTAAGAAAATGAGTTGTAAGTAAAATATTAAATCAATGAAAGTATGTTTCAAGTTTTGGAAGGTGATTTGGGTTTAGGAGAAATGCCCCAATCAATATTAGTTATTCAGATATTTTTTTTAAATTATTTATTACCCAGTGTAAATTAAAATTCACCCTAGAACTTGTTTATGCTAGATGATGGTGACGCAGGAAAGACTGGGCAGAAATGTGTATTTGTATATATGCAGTGGTAAGGATTGTTAAAGATACTTTGAACTTTATCTTTACTTTTGATATATCTTGTTCTGTTTGTCCTTGCAGCCACATCTGCCAGAATTGACGGTGGGTGAGCTGGAAACACAACTAGATTGTCAAACAGATGGCTGATGTGACTGACCCCTTTAAAAACCAAACCACTATTTGCCATCCATTATCCATTGTTGCTACCATGCAATATTTCCAACATACTCCCTGCTACAGGTTTTCTCCTGACCCCTTTTCAACTATTTGTCCAGATACCATCCTGCTAACATACACTGGATGCCAAAACAAAATATTATCATGTACTGTACGTACCAAAACAAAATGCAGTTGACAGTACAATATTTTCCCAGTACACGATCACAGCATTATATATAACTTCAATAAATAATAACATGGTGTATTAACAAAAACAATACATACAGTATAACACAATAATACATTGCATAAAACTGCACTTATGCTCTGTCCAACCTAAACAGAATTTAGGATCTTGGAGATGAGGTGAATTGAGCTGTTAGATATAGTGCCTCCTCATTTTCTGACCCATGGTGCATATAGGCCCTAAATAGAGTCTGGCTTCAGGTGTACAGTCCTTTCCACTGTCCAAACATCAAACTACAGTTTGTGTTTTGAATTATTAGATGTACTGCTAAAACACTAGACCAGCAGTGACTGGAACAAATTAAACTTTTAAAATAGCCTAAAAAACATAAGTTGCTGACCTATATTGATAAGATACATTATGTTTTCATGCCAGCTCAAACTAAGTTATAATGTTGTAAAAAAATTCCAAAATACTCTGGCCCAGATTGTTTATGGCTCATCAACTACTTAACTGGTGCACATTCTTCCAATAAGGCACCTCATTCTCATCTGTTATCCAACCAATGATGGCACTATCAAAGAAACCTCAGCAGTTTTACAGGAGGTATCACCTTAGGCCAGTTGTTGGTATAGACAAAGAAAGGAGTGAAGGATAAACACACTCCTATGTTTGGGGCTATGAACTCTGGGTCTTCACTCATCTTCACTCTCTGACTTCTGTGTCTGAAAAACACATCCATAGACATGTGCCATAGTCTGTATTGTGAAGTTTGCTATGGAGAAGAACTAGTATGACAGATAGGACTGTGGCATAACTACTTGGAGAATGAAAATGTTGAAAGATGCACTACAGAGACTTAACTTCATCTTCGAATGATCTTCTGGCACAGTAAGCAAACTGCGGGAGTTCAGGTAGAAACTATGTAGTAGGTCTGAAATACTGAAGAATTATACTTTCAAACGTATTCATTGTTACAGAGGTCAGTGCTACTGTTTGGCAACACAGACATTAGGCCAGAATGACATCTTGCTGCTGCCGGCACAGGGCGCCTGCACTGGAAACTTTGGAATGATGATCACAGCCTGAGCTGGTCAATCCATTAGGACTGCTGTTTATATACGGCTAAGTGGCGTGCACTCTCTAGACATCGAGGGCAATTCTTTCACCCTGTTTTTGTCAAAGACTAATACTGACTTTAACCACTGTGGGTACTAAGTGGTGCTGCTACCACCAATTGCATAGGGCTCTAAATGGGCTTTGACCTGCACTGCTACTGGATTGTAATCATTGAGACAAAAAATATTTGTAAATACTTTGACCCATATTTACTTATTAAGCAGTCTTTGGCTCATTGCGTAAGGCCTCTAATTCCTTTCTTTTATATCGGTGTGGCTCTATACAGCCTTCTACAAGCAGACAGTCATTTCTATACATACAGCAAATGCCACCAGTTTCTTTAAAACAATCATCAAGAACCATGTATACTCTTATTGTCCTTGTAGAGCAGAACCTCACATGTTGTCAGTATATTGTTTCTCCTCTGAAGATCTTGTATAGGACTTTAAGCTATTCATCATATCTCTGGTGGTGTCCCTGCATTTGTTGAAATTGTCTACGGCTAGTGAAATGTTCTGCATGTTTTGTTTTTTTTGATAATGTACTTTTCTATGTAATTGTGAAAATCAATTTGTCACATAAAGAAATTAAGATTATTTTCAGTTTATATTCAGGACGATTGGAATCTGTTACAACCTTGTGTTAGGTATTTCTTGAAACACTCTGTTTTGATCTCTAACCTGATATTTTATTATAATTTAATAATCACAGTTCTTCCCATGCATCAGATTGCATTTTGCATTAGTCACATATATTATGCAAATTGCATTGGTTACATAGTTCTTTGTGCCTAATTACTGTAATTTAGAATGCTCTGCTTAAGCCTGTAGTTTCTAGTTCATTATTTTATCCTACTTTTGCCATTTAATCTTTGTTTATAGACATTAATAATGCCATGTTTTTTAAACAAACACACACAAAAAAAGAACCCAAAAAACCTTTGATTCTCTTATTATAAGAGATAAAATCCAGTTTTGGATTATGGTCAAAGTACAAGACTGCTGGGTATTTTTTGACATGCTTCATGTGAGGTTCGTAGGACTTGTTCTATGTTTCAGTAATTTGCCTGTTTATATTTATTTTTGGTTTCTGCAAAACTTAATTTCAAGATTCAATAAATAAGAAAGTGTGTTGGAAAGAGGTGTCATTTTGACTTGAGGTTAGTTGTGTTCAGATAATTTGTGACTGTTTTTTTTTCCTTCTCAGACCTTATCATTACAGAACATTCTGCTTTTGAAACTTTTGAGATTTTTTTGCATAGGTTTTTGAAAGATCTGTATATCTCTTAGATCGCTGAACTATTTTTATTGTCTTGCTCTCATTCAATCCCTGTCCTTAGAAGTGTCTGTGAATTCGATCCAGAACTCCTTGGAGCTCAGTTATACAGAACAGCATAATAAGAAGTCCAGGGAGTATTAGCAGCATGAAGGGTTTAACTATAAAAGCTGTCTGGATGAAACTGTTTTCCTCTGTAGGACATTAAAAAATAGAGAAAGTTCTCAGAAATTGTGCAGTGATAAAAATTGCTATAAAAAACTAATACATAATAAATAGTTTGGAATGATGGTTTCACAAAGATAATTAAATGCATAAAAATTCAGAGAGATTTATTTTGGCCGCTTATGAATATATTTCTTTCTTGCTATGCAAAAGCACCAAACCATAATGTACTATTAGTTAAAGTGGATTAAGCTATGCAAACGTAAAACTTGTTTAATAAGAAATTTCTTTTTCACATTTATCAGACAGCTAAATGCCTTTGTCTAGAGGGAAAAGAACTTGCAAAGTTTGAAATGGTATTTTTTTTTTGCTGCCTAGCTAAAAATAGTACTATATCTAACACAGTAAAATGGCACTCTTGATAGACGGGCCTTATGCTGCACCTGTTTACTTAACTTTTCTTCCTTCACAAATTGTCCTATTTGTGTGCAGTGAAATTCCAAATAACTTATTTGCATTTGCAGAATCTTGGCTGTTTACTTAATTTCACTGACACAACATAGAATGTGCAATATTTTATTGAGAACAATGTAAAAATGCATGACATCTGGTAGAAAAATCTAAGAAAATGGCCCCAGGAGAAAATGGTATTTAAAAACTTAAAAATAATCCAAACCTGTTATTCATTCTAGTTTAAGGGGTTGCCTTTTAAAAGACTACAAAGTTCTGCTGGTAAGTTGCTCTTTTTGTTCTTTGTAAATGTAACATTAATTTTAATCTCATAGTATGATGGTATTCCTTATTTGCATACAGTATATCGCGCACATGCACATGGGAAATGGTTAGCAGACTCAAATGTGTTTCTCCACTGATCAAGGGGTCGGCTGATGCTTTTTCCTTTTTTCCATCTGCTGACCTTTAGAAGAACCCACCTGCAAATTATGTCATTTCCAACTCTCAAGAAGTTGCATCTTGATGACAACACTTCGTCCCATGGCCCACCTGCCAAGTTGTTTTGCTTCCCTAAGGTAAAGTCATCTGTGATGGAGGATCACAGGAATTGTCAGGTGGAGGGGTCCATTCATCGGATTGGCTGGCCCAGCGCTGTGTCAGCTGTGGAATGGCCAAATGGGGGAGGCAGCTTGATGACTGAGGTCTCCAGGACTCTAAACAAATCCTAATCATATTATGTGATATCATCTACTGTTAAATTTTGCTCTGTACTTGTAATATTTTTATACTGTATTGAGGATTACTTCTGTTCTGTTCTGTGTATTGTATTGTATTGTATTGACCCCCTTCTTTTTGAC
The DNA here is from genome assembly GCF_016835505.1 of Polypterus senegalus. Taxonomy (NCBI): domain Eukaryota; kingdom Metazoa; phylum Chordata; class Cladistia; order Polypteriformes; family Polypteridae; genus Polypterus; species Polypterus senegalus. The sequence goes on along the minus strand of NC_053162.1, from coordinate 55,248,057 downwards.
ACCCACTGCACTTCCAACCTACATTGAAAAGGGTCTCTTTTTGAACTGCTTTTCCCAAGGTTTCTTCCATTTTTTTTCCCTACAAGGGTTTTTTTGAGAGTTTTTCCTTGTCTTGGGGGGCTGTCAAGATGCAGGGCCTGTTAAAGCCCATTGCAGCACTTTGTATGTGATTTTGGCTATACAAAAATAAATTGTATTGTATTGTGCTTCCAGTTCAGCCCTAAAATCCCTCCTGTTCCTGCTCCTTGACTATAAATCCACAATTTTATTTGATAACACATTCAGCTCTATTTTGGACTCCAGTCTGTAAAGACTGTCATTAACAATACACATTCTCAAGTACATGGAGACGGTTTCCCAAAACCTTCATGCTTATTCTTATCTCTCATTATAGCATGTTTAACATTGAATTAAACTTCCACAGTTTTAGATTAATTTCACTGGTTAAACACAGTGACATGATTAAAGTATGTACTATGAAATTATATGTATGTGAATGTTGGCAAAACAAAAATTATATTATGATATGGAAATATAAAGGAGTGTGTTCTTATTTCTTCAAGCAGAATTTTATGTTGTTTCACATTGTGGCAGTGCAACCTGAAAGAGACTCCATTTTTCTATAGTCAATGTCTCTATTCTTCTTGGACCAAGAGGAGGAGCCTGACGTTCCTCCCGCCAACCACAGGAGACTCTATAAAATAATAATAATAATAATAATAATGAAAGATTTATCTTTTTCATAGAAGAAAAAGTGCAAAGCATCAGCACAGACAGTTTGGAGAGCCTTCAGTGTGACTTCAAAATGAGCCACTGGCTTCAATCATGACATGTCACTTTGAATTTTCTGCCTTTACAAGAACTACATATTTATTCTGACTTTTGGCTACGATTTCAGCATTTCCGATTTCTTTTGATGAAATATATTTGCGTATCTCTGACTGTGTTCTTTCTTTTTTGATCTCGCAAAGGTACACAGCTGTCGCACAGCTCAGGTCACCTTGTCGACCACAATTGGTCCAAAATAGTTGGAAGACATTTCCCCAGCCCTCAGGGACAATTTAAAGAGGACTGCACCATTACAGTCCAATCAAATCTAGTTCAGTTTGTGCTTCCCCATTGATTTCAATTCATTTCACCAAACTCAGAGATATTCACAAACACTTCCATGATTTCTGCAGACTTGAGGCAAAGTGAACACAGCGGAGTTCACTCATCACTATTGCTGATGCCCACCTGATGTTATCTCATAAGTGGTATAGGTCAGGGGTGGCAAACTCAAATCCTGCAGGGCTACCTTTACTGCAGGTTTTCATTCTATCCACTATCTTATGTAATGAATATTTTTGCCACTTACCTTAATTTGAATTGACTTGCAACATAGGACTACGACCCATTAATTGGTTTTTCCTTTCTTAATTAGCAACCAAACAATGAAATACGAAACTAGACAAAACCTAAAAAGCTAACCTGTATCCATAATACAGTATCTGAAAATAAAGAAAGGGGAAGGTCCTGGTAATGTTGATCTGCTCAGGTCCACAAAACATTTTGATGGTGCTGTTAGAAAAAAGAAAATCAATAGTTTTGTAAATGTCTGCTGTGGTAGAATGAGAGCAGTAACAAGCCATGGAATTAAATAATTGGTTTAATAAACAACACAAATTGATTCCTAATTAAAAAATTGGATGGAGTTTGATGCTCACCAAAGAAACTGTTTAGAGGACAGAGTCTTAAAAAAAGGAGGCAACTGAAATGAAGTAAAAAGATGTCAATTAACTGCAGAGATTGGTCACTGATTGATAAAGTTGAAGAAAAGCCATGGTAGCTGTCCCGGATGGGAGCTGGACACCCATGGTATAGATAAAGACAAATTTCTATACCTATTTGAAGTTCAAGAGTGTTATGCTCACATTGGTGCAAGAACTGTGAGGTAGAATTTTGAGTGCCCTATAAAACTGAATGTCACGCATAACAATATAAACCTTTTTTAGAATAAGATACATAATGTCTAAAAAAAGAATAAAAAAAGTTTTTCTTCATCTATTATACTTCAAATTGAATGAGACATTGAACAATATATAATATTGTATGTTGATGTGAAGTTAATGTGATCAGATTATAAAAAGATATCAAGTAATCTTAATAGCAAATTCAAACATTGTATGGGCTTGCTGTAAATGAAAACCAGTGTGTGTGGGTTGTAAGATAGACTTTAAGATCTAGACAATAAAAACTGTCACATTAAGTATATTACATAACGTTTTCTGAAGCCACCTAACAGCTAGGATGCTGATCATTATCCAATGTATTTTTAAAATCTGTCTTTTTAAAAAAAAAAACATTTTCATACCGAAATTTGAATCAGATAACCTGAAAAACGTGTCACACAATATTAGGATTGTTGGGGCTAACTGTAACCTGTAACTGATTAACTTTATATTTTATATAATTTTAATAATAGCCTACTTTTATATTTTAAATTTTTTTAAGTAGTGGTGCTTACAGATTCCTTTGGTTTTCTTTATTGATTTTACAAGTTACTAAAGCACAGTTTTTCTGGATTCTGTCTTAAATGCCCCTATCCATAATTTACACCAGTGTCCTTGAGTATGTGAATAACTGAAAAAAATTCAGATGGCCAATGTTGACAACTCTGAAAGGCATTGATAAGATCTGTATTAAGATTCCACACAGTCTTTTTAACTAATTTTTTTTTATTTTCTTAGCATGCTGCACGCAATACTCTGGACATGGTCGGGCTATTGCATTAAAGGGTCTTAGTATGACATACCTGCTTTTCAAACATTGAATAGTTTTTATAATAAAATGTAACACTTTATTTTCAATTGTTTCAGCACATTGCCTAAACAATAAGAGTGTTGGGTCAATGTAAACCCCAGATCCTTTTCTGAGGTTGGTTAATTTTAAATCTGTATCGTCAATTTTATATTTTGTTGAACATTTCATGTATCACTTCTCTGAATTAGACTGCTTTTTCCAAACATTTGCCCATTTATGAAGCAGGATCAAGCAGCCAAATCAAATTAGATCCACTGCTACAAACAGAGAAACTGAGTTTCCAAAAAAAGCACAAAAAAATCTACAGACACTGTGATGCTTAAAAGTATAGCAATTCCTAAAGTTATCTACCATTTGATGATTACTAATCAATGTCATTGGTGGCAAATGACACTAGAGTGATTTTTTTCTAGACGACCTAGCTGAACTGATGAAGTTCAGTTCCTTACTGACTGGACCTGGCCAGCTACTGCCATACATTTTGGAAGTCATCCTTGACTGTGTCCTAAGATTTCACTTTCATGTAATAAGTAGTGTTACAACCTTACGTATGCTCATATGTCAAAATACACTGCAATGCATTTATTACTTTACAGCTCTACCCGTTTTCTTTTCAGTGGTAACCTTGGAAAGCATTTTAACAGGTTCAATATGTAGCTGCCACAGTACTGACAAATTCTTAATGTTATGACAACATAACCCCTTCAGCTAGCCCAATACACGGACTTACGCTTGTTTTAGAATAACCTTGAACACCCTGTTGCTCCCTTATATAACCCTGACATTCAGCACCCTGGGATATTTAACTACAGTGGACACCCTTTATAAACCTCTGTGGCAAGTTAGACAGTGGAAAGCAGGTGGCCACACTATTCCTACTCTTCTTTAGGCTATTCTTGATAAAAACTGTAGCATGATGTGTCTTCTGATGTCCATTGGTTGCAACAATCAAATTCAGACATAAAACCAAAAGCTGTTACATTGTGAAAATGGACAGTTTTGTTTCTATTTATAGTCCATATGTAAAACTATATACTATATACATTAAAAATTGTTTGATTGACAAAGGTTATGCCCAGGTTTTTTAGATTTTCCTAGAATACAGCAGACTTTTTTGTGTACATGATGTGCCTTTTTGAGAACAAAATGGCAGCTCTGTTCTGATATTATTAATCTGTCAACTGATTACTTTAAAGTGCTATCAAAACAAATGTAAGTGAACTCCAGGGCAACAACTACTTTCATTCTGTCACTGAGAGACCCTTATTATATCTCTTTGGTCCCCATGGTGCTTTATGACTTTAAAAACCTCTCTTGGCCAGTTCGATAGATGCTTATAAATCATCCTGTGTAGGTTAGCTTAAATATGCAATTTCAGGGGATCATTTTCTGTTACATTTTAAAACAACTTCCTCCACTTAGATTGGGTTCTGCCCTACCTATATATATCAAACGACAAACCTAAATTATGCATTAATACAGATCTTATCCTTGTAAGTGTGGTAATATTTTAAAAAAATGCTTTGTTTCTTCATAAATGTAAAAAATCTAAGCACAATGAATAATGAAGTTATAATAGACCAAATAAAAAGCTAAATAACCTGAAATACATTCACACGTTACATGTAGTGCTTCATTTTACAATATTTAAGCGGTGATGCAAATAATGCAAGTCAAAACCAAAAGAATTCAGAAATTGTATGCTTTCACGGTGTAGCGCTGAGACAATTAATCCTTCTCGCTGATTGCTGCATCAGCCACCCTCTGTGCAGCTTTAGCAGTCACGCACTCATGCAAAATGCAGTGTTCCTTTTGTCTGGTATTTGGGGCTGCAAAATAAGGGTTTTGCAAAAGTGCTGATGTTCATGCCAATTCCTTTCCTAAAGACAGGTAATTGAATCTGGTCTGTTATTTAGTGCCATTTTTTACAATTGATCCTTCTATAGTCAATAATAAGGAACAAAAATTTAATTTCAGTTTTCTAGTTTAAAATTGTTATGAAATGGTCAGAGCATTTACTCTTCTTTTAACAAGGGAGACAACGGATGCTCTGTAAATGATTATCAAAGCTAGATATAATTCATTTAAAGGAGACACATATACAGCTGGTATTGTTCACAAAAATAAGCATACTTGTAAGTTAATAAGTGTACATTATGCTAATTTTACTAGTCAGCAACATTCATTCTGAAAATTATTCAAATCCAAATATAAATAGTTCTAAGCATAGCTAAAAGAATTACTACATTGAATACTTCCTTTAATCTTTGTTTGGTGTTCAGGTCTGTGAGACAGATTTTCAAAGTCCTTAGCTCATTTTCTTTGAAGAGCAGGTTAAGGAATGACCCTCCCCAAGAAATTTACATTACCTTGGTGTTGTTCAGTTCTGCTAGACTCGGAAGCAATGCAGGTGTGAATTCAGTCTATAAAACAAGAATACCATTACTTTAGAAGCATTTCTTTTCCAAATACCCAAAACATTTACATCACCATCAGCCATGATCACCTCCTTTATCTCCTCCATACCCATCCAATCAGCAGCAATACCATTCCCTTTCACACATAATAGCTTATCCCATCATATTAATCATTCTAATTTTCATTTCAAAATGGAATTTGGGAGGGACACATCAAAGAAATACGTGACTCACTTCCAAAAACCAACCAGCATGCTAAAGACTATCTCTGCTCTGATGGCCTTAGAAATCATTTTAGAAGAGAGAGATGGCAAAGTGAAAGGAGCATCCACGTTGGAAGATGAAGAATAGTCAGAAAATGAAGATCATGTTTCTGTCAATTCACAGTCTGAAAGTATGTTTGATAGGATTGACTCTCAGACAGGAAGGGGAATATTGATATCAAGAAATAATGAAACTGAATGGTATTTTTGCCCAAGGCAGGAGCCTCCCTAATGCAATCAGGTCCAGCGCAGTTGGTAGCTGTGTAAGAAATCGGGTGCTTTTACTTTTTATTCCAGGCACCATCCAGGAAATCATTCTGGACTGCGCGTGTTTTTGGAGAGAGGTGGAAGGAAATTGACCAAACCAATTTACATGCATACTTTGGGCTTCTTATACACTCGCCTAAAGGATTATTAGGAACACCTGTTCAATTTCTCATTAATGCAATTATCTAATCAACCAATCACATGGCAGTTGCTTCAATAAATTTAGGGGTGTGGTCCTGGTCAAGACAATCTCCTGAACTCCAAACTGAATGTCAGAATGGGAAAGAAAGGTGATTTAAGCAATTTTGAGCGTGGCATGGTTGTTGGTGCAAGACGGGCCGGTCTGAGTATTTCACAATCTGCACAGTTACTGTGATTTTTACGCACAACCATTTCTAGGGTTTACAAAGAATGGTTTGAAAAGGGAAAAACATCCAGTATGCGGCAGTCCTGTGGGCGAAAATGCCTTGTTGATGCTAGAGGTCAGAGGCTGATAGAAGAGCAAATTTGACTGAAATAACCACTCGTTACAACCGAGGTATGCAGCAAAGCATTTGTGAAGCCACAACATGCACAACCTTGAGGCGGATGGGCTACAACAGCAGAAGACCCCACCGGGTACCACTCATCTCTACTACAAATAGGAAAAAGAGGCTACAATTTGCACGAGCTCACCAAAATTGGACAGTTGAAGACTGGAAAAATGTTGCCTGGTCTGATGAGTCTCGATTTCTGTTGAGACATTCAAATGGTGGAGTCAGAATTTGGCGTAAACAGAATGAGAACATGGATCCATCATGCCTTGTTACCACTGTGCAGGCTGGTGGTGGTGGTGTAATGGTGTGGGGGATGTTTTCTTGGCACACTTGAGGCCCCTTAGTGCCAATTGGGCATCGTTTAAATGCCACAGGCTACCTGAGCATTGTTTCTGACCATGTCCATCCCTTCATGACCACCATGTACCCATCCTCTGATGGCTACTTCCAGCAAGATAATGCACCATGTCACAAAGCTCGAATCATTTCAAATTGATTTCTTGAACATGACAATGAGTTCACTGTACTAAAATGGCCCCCACAGTCACCAGATCTCAACCCAATAGAGCATCTTTGGGATGTGGTGGAACGGGAGCTTCGTGCCCTGGATGTGCATCCCACAAATCTCCATCAACTGCAAGATGCTATCCTATCAAAATGGGCCAACATTTCTAAAGAATGCTTTCAGCACCTTGTTGAATCAATGCCACATAGAATTAAGGCAGTTCTGAAGGCGAAAGGGGGTCAAACACCGTATTAGTATGGTGTTCCTAATAATCCTTTAGGTGAGTGTATACTTGCTGGTGTTTTCCACTCCAATGAAAAATCTGGTAATTCTCTGTGGCATGCAGAAACTGAGAACTTTTCTATGCAAGAATTACTCTACAAAACTTTAAAATTATTTCCAGAATTATCTGTTTTGATAGCTGAGACATCATTCCAGCTCAATAACAGACAGATAAGCTAGCTGCAACCAGGTCAGTACTGAACAAGCGAGTGGAACACCTTCCTCTGTGCTGCCACCTTGGGCCTAACATTACTGTTGATTAGCATTTAGGGGCCTCTGCTCCTTTAGGCAGTTCATGCAATCTAAATCTGTAAAATATAGAATCTTAATCTGGCATGCCTGTGTTGTTGCTTGACATATGCATGGAACAAAAAAACAAAAGAATTGTGGGTTGTCCTGAACTTGACACAAGAACTCCATGGTCAGAACGACACATGTGACCATTTTTAATTTGTACAATATAAGACAAGAACTCCTGAAAAGAAAGCTGACAATGGTATGAACAATAAGAAAACACATGTGAGCCCTGAGCTGAGGTGAGGAGTACAAACAACAGGCCTATCCATTCAACCACATTTCTCTTCACATCAAAAACATCCCTGGTGTCTTACATCTCCAAGAAAGGACAAATTGTGGTACTAACGAGCATGCTGTATAGAGATCACAGAGTCTGTGTCAGGAAGCATCATAAACAGGCAATCATTATTGATTACAGGGCCACAAAAGGAGGAGTAGATAACTTGAATAATAACGTCTGTGAATTAGCAATAATGCATTCTGTATCTTGTACCCTGCTGGACTTTATTTTCCCTGCTTCAATTGACAAATGCTTTGCAATCAATGCAGAACAGTAACTTCCTATCATCAACTTTCATATCAAGATCTGTACACTTAAACGTGTTTTGTAGCTTTAGCCAACATTATTTTGTGCATTTGTTCTGTGAGTGAGATTGCCATTCATCCAACACTAAGAGAGGCAATGAAAGAAAAAGCATCCAATTAATTAAAGGGGATGCACCTTGTGTGGAGGTGGAGCAACAGCTGTCAGTTCAGGATACCCAATTCATCACTCCAGTCCTTCTGAAGGAATTTCTCAAATTGAAGGCATTATCCCTCTAAAGTAAAAGTGGACATTTTTCTTTTCAAGGAAATCTAAAGATTTTCATATATATAATATATATATATATTTTCCAATTTGTATCATTACTGCATCTGTGGTGTTATTTTGAAAACACAAAACAGAAGGCTAATATAGTGCTGGATATTCTTTCAGTACAGGTTACTTTGTCCATTGAACAAAGCCATATTTAAATATTTTAAAACATCATATACTTTTGTCATTTATACTAAGTTAAAATTAACTGCTGTATATGAATGTTTTCCTATTTAGGAAAATACCTTGAATTTCTTTGATGCCTTTGCTTTTTCTCTGCATTGAGAGTCACAACACTGAAAACTAAATGTGTCAAAGTTCCTAGTGACTTGCATACAGATAAACAAGTGGCATCTGTCCAAAAACATGAAAAATATTTTCTTACATCTGTTGTTTTATTTCTGTAATAATAATCGGATTGCACCATATTGAGTAAAGAAGATTTTTTTTTTCTAACACGAATTGCATTATAAATTGAGCCTCTTTCCCAATTAAACTCAGTCAAAGTGATTTTATAAGCTTAAGAAATAAATATTCTATGAACTATCCAATATTCCGGTATCAGATTATACTGAATAAATAAATTAGAGAGAAAAAAATCATAAACCAACAGATTTGAGCAGCAGCAGCAGTTCCTTAACATGAAATGTGATGCCTTAAAAGGTTTAGACCATAAGTCACTAAATAGTAAGGGATGCCTTACAATGTTTTAGATTCTCTGTTCCAGTGTAAATGCTGACAGCAGCTACTATAAAGTAACTCAACACTGATTTACACATTTAGCAAAGTATTACAAGAGTGCTTTTGAGCAAAGAATCAGAGTTTAAATTGTCTATTTTGTCCTGAAATATCTAAGGTTTCTTTGCTTGACCAATTTATTTAACTTGCATGAAAAAATGACATTCTGTTCACTACAATTTAAGCAGCAAAGTACCTTGTGAATGGCTGATTTAGTTATACCTAGTGCTGATTTTGTTGCTGTTTTTCAGTAAAGAAAATCAATCGGCTGATTACTCAGAATTGATTTGCAATCTTGCCCTTTTTCTAGACAAAAATACTTCAGCAATCAAAGCATTTCTCTCTCTTACATTTCTATTATGTCTCATCCACAGAGATATTAAGCCAGGATTGGTGTCTTTTGAGAAGAACACAGAAGAAATAGAAATTATTTTAATCATTTCTATTCTGATATATGAGATGTGTATTCTGGTGTATTTGATAAAATTAAAGAAAAGCACTACAGCTCAGAAATTATTATCCAGAAATAAATATGTTTATATTCCCATAAAAACTGTAAACCTTCTAAAATGTATCTTGTTTGTAACAACTGACTGGTATGTTACAGTCAAATCTTTTTATATACCTCTACATTGTAATGCTGATTTTATATCCTGATGTTTACATGCAGGTATTATTATTTTTAATATTATTCCGGGGCAAATCTAACCTGATGAAGGATTTATGGTCAGGACACACATGAGCCACAATGTATTATTACATGTAAACATTTCTAGTTATTAATGCGGCTGAATGTAGATAATGACTCAGGAGTATGCCTTTGCACTATATGACTCAATAACCAGTTGGCTATCTTTAGTGGAGTTTCAGATTTTAGGAAAAGTTTGGATTGGGAGGAGTTTCTTATAGCAGCATGGAAAGAGGGGAAGAAAACTGGATTTGTCGGTCTGTGAACCTAAATTGAGAGTAAAATAATAAGCATTTAAGCAGAGTGTTAAATATAACACCGCCAAATCCATCCCCCACCCCCATCATTCACCTTGCACCTGAAAAAAGAGATTAAAGAGACCCCCTTTTATTTACTGGTGCCACAAGTTACATGGTATGGTTCAATATACTGTGACAGATCGTATCTAAAAGATTTAACAAGCCTCCGTAGATTAAATTATTTCAGTATTCCTTTTTTGAAAACATGAGGTGTCTTTCAAATTACTAAAATGCAGGTTTCTTCTGTAAAGTTACTGGATTATACAAATGTAGGATATTGGAATACAAAACTGGGTAGCCCTGTCAGTTAAATATTCGTACAAGATGCTAAAGTTGTCTACTTTTAATGTAAGCGGTATTGGTAATACTGTTATGATGGGGAGTCTCAGACATGGAGAAAAAGGTGTGATGCCTCAAAAATAAGTCTCCAAAGCCAGGATAGGTTCCTCTCTAACCTCCCCAGAAATGGCAGCATCTAAAGCAGTTTGTCGCAATACTCTACTGGGTGTGCCTACATTTGCCTAAAAAGCTTGGGCTTCAAAATGTTAATATCCCAAAGTATAAGAAAAAAATGCTCTATGAGAGATAGAAACCAATAAACATTTTCTTTTGTAAAGATTTTACTGACAGAATAGGAAAATAATATTAAAAGTTCAAAAATAGCAGTCTATGACGCCCTGTGAAGTAGGAATGTGGACACCAAACTACACACTGGGCATCCTTGTAGTTCAGGACCAGCAGGCAAAATGTAAGTCACAGAGCTACAGAAAAAAATGTTGTGTTCAAAAACAATGGTATAATTTATTTATAACTGCAGGGACAAAAACAGTGTCATGCAAGCTTTATAACACAGTGCAACAGAATGACACAGAAAATAATTAAGAAAAAATGGTGATTATTTGCAATAATTGCCGTGAAGTTTTAATGTCACAAAGACTAAAAGAAAAATATATATTACTGAATTAGGGAGATTTTCCTCTGCTAAACATGGTTTAGAAAGAAACCAAGATCCTTGAACATAACAAATGTAGGTGGACTTCCACAAAACTTTCCTGAGTGCCCAGATACTTGCATCTCACAACATGGTCCCCAGCACATTTCAGATGTACAAAGAGGTAAGTGCCTTAACTTTACTTTTAAGATTTTATAAAAAATAAGTAAACTTCAAAGAAAGACAAACAAGAGCTTAAGGGGTAATAAAGAAGGTGAAAAGTATCAGGAATAGTAAATGGGAATTAAAATACACAGACAATGAAATGTCAAATTCACTAAACTCACCTTTTTCTGAAGTCTTCACATGTGAAGAAGCAGATATATATCTCCCAGTAGTAACAGAGACTACTAAGGAGGCAATGAGTGATTTGGAGTTTGTACAAGTAGAAATACTGCTTAAATTAAATAGGCTGAAGACAAAACAATCACCAGGGCCAGATCGATTTTATCCTTGAGTTCCTATGGAGGTTAGTGAGTACATATATAAACCCTTGACTGATATTTTTATGAAGTCACTGCGCACTAAGGAAATTCTGAAGGACTGCAAAATGGTAAATATGCCATTATATAAAAAGGGTGATCAGACAGAACCAATCAACTATAAGCCAATAAGCATAACATGCATCACAGGTAAATTAATAGAAAGAAATAATAAAGAAGACTGAGCAACACATGGCAAGAACAGGGGTTTTACTGAACAGTTAGCATGTGTTCAGATGAGGGAGGCCAGCTTTTACTACTGTGTTGTAATTCAATGAGGAAACAACAAAAGGTCAAAAATGGAACAGTATTATTTATCTTGACTTTCAGAAAGCATTTGATAATGTACCACAGGATAGGTTGGGCATCAAACTAAAAGAAATGGGAGTTCAGAGGTAGTGTGTAGATGGGTGTAAAAATGGCTCAAATACAGGAAGCAAAGAGTTAGGTGTGAGGGACCTTACCAGAATTTTTATTATACCAGTTATTTTTAATATGCATAAATAATTGGAATGAAAATATAAATAACATGGTTAAGTTTGCAGATCATTAAAACCTAAGTTAATTGGTAGATAATCTAAAATCTTTTCAATCATGACAAAGGGATAGCATGCAGGCTTGGGCAGATTTGTGCCAGATGAAATTTAATGCAGGTAAATATAAAGTATTACACATAGAAAGTAACACTGTTGGTTCTGAATACACAATGGGAGGTCTGAAAATTGAAACTATATCTTAAGCGATGGATTTAGGCGCTATAATGGACTTGTCACTATCAACTTCTAGACAGTGTTCAGAAGTGATTATGAAAGCTAACAGAAGGTTATGTTATACAGCACAATGTGTAGAGTACAAGTTAGAAAAAGATATACTCAAGCTTTTAAATGCAGTGGTTAGACAGCATTTGGAGTACTGTGTGCAGGTATAGTCTCCAGGCTTTAAAAAAGACATAACAGCACTGGAAAACATCCTGAGAAGAGCAAATGAACTGATTCCAGGGATGCAGGGCATACATTATGTGGAAAGATTAACACTAGAATCCCTGAAACCTATGAAAAAACTCATAATCCCAGGCCACCTTAAATTCCTTCACACCTCTCCTTATCAGTGTGTTTTGTTTTGCAAATGAGTTGATCAGCACAAACAGCAAGCAGCTTGCTATCCCATAGCAAGAGTCTGTCACAAAATTCTCAGAGTTCAAGTCTCTTTATCTGGCAGTGAGGAGCCTGGAGTTGTATAAGGTAAATAATATATCATTATTTGGAATAAAAACATTTCATGTGTGTTCCGTGTTTACAATGATCTGTGTAAGTGTAGGATGGCGGGAAATGCGAGGCAAGAAATGCTGAACACATACCTAAACCAGAAACGTTTTCTGTGTTATACTGATAATGACATGAAGTGTATACTGTGTGAAGACTTTAATCCAAATATCAAATAAACACACACGCTTTTATTCAAGCATATAACCAAAGGAAAAAAAATCATTCAATTTACATGTTACTATCAATGAGTTAAAAACTCAAGCTCAAATATCAATTGACAGGAAGTTGATATGTATTCTTCAATGGTGCACAGGCTTCCTTATAACCCAAAGGTACCGGGTTCAAGTATGGGTGCTCCGCGTTATGAGTGGTGAGCCGCTTATTATTACTATAACAAAAAAATACATTTAATTTGAGTCTGTAAATGACATATTTGCTGGACATCTGGAAACGTTTTGTTAAGAACTGTGTTTTGAGTTACAACCCACAACAAAGACTTTCCGAGTCTGTGGTCATAAAGTTCATGAAGCCATTTCTGGATAAAGGCAGAACCGTAACAATAGACAGCTTCTTCACTAATAAACTGCTGCACCGCGACACAACTTTGCTTGTAACCTTAAGTAAAATGGGACTTCCACCTGCAGCTAAATTAACTTCAGTACGCGAGCCATTCTCCACAGCAGTGTTTGGATCTTCTAGTGCCAAAACTTGTGCTGAGATTTTTGCAGAAAGACTAAAGAATAGAATTGACTTTTGATGTAATTGATATTTCTCGGTCAAACTTCATAAAAGGCAGACACATTGAAACTAGTTTACATTGGTCTTGGACACTAATGATTATGAAGATTATACTACTAAGCTGTCTTATTCTTTTAATTTTTATATAAGACTTTTGACACTATTGAGCATTATTTTATTTATGAGACACTTTTGTTCAACATGTTGTTAAAATACTATACCAATAAGCAAATAGTTTGGTTAAATCAGACAATGAATCTTCATAAATGTCTGATTTGGCTTTGCCAAGGCTATCCTGTCGGTCTGTTTCTTTTTCTTCAAGGAAATCTCTTTTTCACACATGTAATGACCCATAACTGCTATGACTTATTACCAAAACAAAGCATAAGAAGTTAAGCAGACCTCAAAACCCACACAAAAGGTCTGCCCTCTTAAAGGTCTGGAGCTATTGGATAAGCCTCATGCCAAGGCAGCCTAGCCCCACACTGAAATATATCCTGAATTGGAGAAGAGGGAAACCATAAAACCCTGGTCCAGGTCAAACCAAACAAATGTCCTTTATATTTGAAATCGAAAAAGTATTCAAAAGAGAGTTATAAAACTATACAGGAGCAAAATACATATTTTAGCTAAAAAGGCAGACCTAACGGAAAACAAATCTATTCAAGAAATTATAAATTGTGTATGAGAACAAAAGCAATGGTAAAAGCCAGTATATCTAAACACAACAGAATCACAGTCCAACAATACTTAAGTTATGTCTCCTTAAATAATAGCTGGGGCCAATATGGCTTGGGCTGTAAATACAGAAGACAGTGCACACAGCATAGAAAATTAATAAATATAATCTTAATATAACAGGAAATTTTAAAATAAAAAACAACATCAAATTAAACAAAACACAACCAAAATTAATAACATACACAAAATAATATTTGAAAAACAAAAAAAAATTGAAACAAACAAAAAAAAAACACGTGTTAGGAAGAAGTAGAGGGAAATCAAATACAGTTGTCTGATGATACAGTAATATTCCTCAGAGATCAGGCAAAAAAGAGAGCTCCAAAAAAGTGTAGAATGTTTAAGCTTTCCTAGAATCTCTGGTCTGACCACAAATATAAATACATGTGATATATATGTGCTTTAGAATTTTTAAAATGAAAATATTTGTGGGTTCCTGTTAAATAACACTATAACATACAATGTCTAGAAGTGAATGTTTGTAAAAACCAAAAAAGCATATCACTCTAAATTTCTCCCCAATTTAAGAAAAAATTGACAAAAGGTTCAATACCTGGTACTCATATAGCAAGATTATTCTACTCAATGAGAGATCTCTAAATTTAAAAGGTTTATCGACTCGATTGCTTTCATGAAATAATAGACACAACAGGTAATGAGTTTCAAAAGAAACTCTTAAAAAAATCTGATCTCTACCAGGGCATGAGTGGCACATATTCTGACATGCAGGCTAATAATGGTAACGAGAAACTTCTGGCAATGCAAGTACAGTGTGCTGCACATAATCTCATTGTCAATGACTTTGCCAGCAACATAATAGAAATACAGTAGGACAATTGTTTAACAATGTTGAAGTACTCTTTACATTTTAAGCATAAAAAGGTGGTCAGTGCAGAATAATTTGATTGTTAGAACATGGAAAGTTAAGAGGTACCAATTTGTGCCCTACATGCCTGTCTTCAAGGTATGATTCTCTTGTTGAAGAGCAATACCATTATGTAGACATTTTGAAAGTTTTAACTAAGATTGATCTGGTCAATGAGAGCACAGACAAATGAAATGAGGTAACAGCCTTAAAAAACGAATGGAGAAGTTCAGTTTTTATTTTTCTTATTGTCTTACAAGCAAACAAGTTGAGATATGTAAATGCAGTTCCACAAAATGTTAAAAGCAAAATTAGGTTAAATGCTCAAATGAGGGAAATGGGGAGCACAAAGCAAGTAAGCTTGAAGAGAACCACAAAAGAAAAGCCAAGTGTCACCTTAATGTCACCTTAATGTTTCAGAGAGTGAAACTTATTTTCAGGTCAATGTATTCCATGCAAGCCTAGACATAATCATCAACCCACTTCATCAAAAAATTTAAGGATGTGTGTTAAAATTTCACTGTTTAGACAATCCATACAAGGGTCCTAGAGATTACAGAAGATGATAAGCTACAATGCTATGCAAAGCTTTTGGCCAGCCACTACAAAAGGAACATGCAGTATCTGCCATTTTCCCAAGCAAGGTTCTTTTCTTCAAGAATGTTATTAGAAGTAGATAAAGAAACAATGAAAAGTGCAGGACATATCTAAAATGGTTGACAACAGCTCGCTGATAGCATCATTTGGGAATGTGTGAAGTCGTGATGCTGCTATTCCTAACACTTATCTGATACTGTAGTGTCAGTAGGTGAAAGGAAACAGCCCATGTGTTTGTCACATTGTACAGTGCCAGAGACAAATTAAAAGCATTTTAAAACTCAAAATCCAGAAACAGGCATTGTCCTTAAAACTTTAGTAAAAGGGGAAAACCCTGTATCACAGGTACCCCCAGAGTCAAAACTGTGGGTTACAAAGTAGTCTAGTGTTTCTTCCTGACAAAGTGGAGTTTGTGTGCGAAATTTTGTTACAATGTGACAAAGGCTGTAGAATTGCATTAAAAATAAACACACATGCATTGAGCTTTATATATTAGATTAAAGCTTTATATATATTAGATAACAGTATGTTACAACTGTAAGTTCTTTACTTTTTATTTGAATTTTTGATCTGTTTTGATTTTGCTTTCTGAAAATCACAAGTTTGTTAACCATAACAATAACACCTCATGAGATGTCTCATAAGTAAGTCCACAAATGCTCTGTCTCTTTTTATTTCAACTTCATTGTAGGGTGGCCTAACAACCAAGGTGTTAATTTGCTGGTTAATTCCAAGCATTTGGCTTGATGTGTGACCTTGTCACTTAAGCTGCAAATGCTATTAATATAAAATTACATTTAGAAACAGTTGTACAATAGCTGGTTGCTTTTAAGATGCAAGAAGAGGTGGATTTTTCTAAAGTAAGGGGTGATTGGTTGTTGGCAAAGTTATTTAAACACTCCTTTGCAAATGTATTTAGATTTTAAGCATGGATACATGAATTGGATTATATGCATTAATTAAAGGTATAATATGCACAATTGACTAATTTGTTTTCTAATGTATTGGATTTATTTTTATCTAACCATTCACTGCATACAGAAAAAAAATTATTCAGTGTGTCCTATCAATGGCATCTGCACTTAAAAATTAAGTGCTCTATACAATTCTGACATTAGATGTAGGGGCATGAAGAGCACTTTGCTTGTGCTCTCTCTAAAAAGCATGCTTGCAAAATATTTTCCTGAATATTTCCACTAAAGAGAAAACAAAAGATATAACTGTGGGCTATGATGAGACACATGCAAATGATAGCAACCTGGTGGAATACTATATATGTCACCACAAAGTGAAGGGAACAGCAACTGTAGAATACATAACTTTGAAATTGAAGTTCAGCAAACACAAGGGTCACTTTAATCATGGAGAAGACTATTGACCCTATGTCAAGTGCACATTACAAGAGATTAAGAGATGGCTGGATGAATCATTAATTTGAATGTAGGTGGCAGAGGAATGAATAGTTGTAAAAAGGAGTCTGTTGTTATAATGAACATGCTGAAACTTTTATTGGTATTTCTCAAGAGTGCTTCTGCTCTGAAGAGAATGATAAAAAAAAGTTTAATGGCACCATTCACTGTAAAATTTAAGTGTTTAAGGAAAACTGTAGCACTGTTTGGACTAAAAGGACGCAAAACTATTTCTGACATTTCCTGTGTAGTGGTTATTGGCACAAACCTAACCTCTAGGCATCTTGTAGTTCATGGACTGAATCAGTTCCAGTTGAAATCCATGTGAAACCCTAGGCAAGGTTCACCGAGGTATCCCCAAAAAAATAAAAAATAATAAATGCACAAACAATGGATGTGGAACCAAATATGCCTTCGTTTAATGCACTCAGCCAATTAATGGCAAAATAAATACGTGCAAAATGCATGCAAGGTAATTATAAATAATGATTGTTAATACATAGCTTAAAAAAACAAAAGCACAAATAAAAATACATGAATGTAAGAATGTTATTAAAGAACACATTGATCTCTGGATCTAGTATGTACATTATATCACTAAAACAGTAATTGTAGAGTTTTCACAAGTTATGTTTAACAAAATTTAATTACTCAGTTTATAATGAGAGCTTTTTTATTTACAGTTTTACCTTCCTGGACCTCCTTGCTGTCAGGTCCTCTTTGTGTGAATTACGACCAGCAACCATATGGCTGATATTCATTACATTCTGTTTAATTAGTAGGATTAACTGTTATAACATTGCAGTAACTTTAGGCTTAATGTGTGATCTTTAAAATGTTTCTTACTGCTACAGAACTTGGTGATGTCCATGATGTCTAGATAGCACCATTATACACCAGGGCCCTGTGCCTGAACCATTGTTTGTGGCTCTCCATAGGTGTTTTGACGGAACCACAGGAAAACTAGTATGTGATGTCAAAGCTTAGGTATTGCGTAAACTTAAATTGGCTGTACAGAAGAATAGCAAATAGAGGGTGAATATGCAAGAGATGTAAGGATAGATACAAAAACTACAGAAACAACATCTCAGATTATGAGTGATACACAGAGAAAGGCAGAATATGTAATGGCAAAGCTTACAATTATACTTGACGGCCATCATATAACAGTCTGCCATCTCAACTATTAAACACAAAGAGAGTTTGATTCATCAACTGTCTATTTTATGAGAGAAAGAAGAAAATATATTTAAAAAAAAAACTTAATCTGGTATTCAAATAAAACAAAGAAAAATGTGAAAATAAAAGTAAAAGCAGATAAAAAATACATTTTACAAATAAAAACACATCAGAATGTTTAGGTTTTCACACTTGGACAACTTTTGTCCAGCCAACAGTAACCCTTTCCTGCTGTTCAGCCTACAGAAATAGGGCCAACTGAGTTATTGTACAAGGTATAGTTGTGGTTTGTCAACAACATTTTGCTCAGGTATGTAATGTGCAGATAACGATTTGATTTTCAAAAAGGATTTCTCACAAGTGTGTGAAGTGATAGATAAGTATACATAAGCTGAAATGTTTTCTACTTCATGATCCATATCCAGAATGGTCCATAAAAATGTTTTAAGTAAACGTTTTGTTGTTCAGTACATTTCTCATTCATCTTTAGAAATTATTACACACAATAAATGCAAAGAAAGCTAGCAACTCACATGACTGATTTCAATTCAAATGAGTAACTCTGGGATTCTGTTTCAGTGTGCACTGCTGGACAAGTTTCTGTGCCTGTCTATTAGGCTCAGTCACAATTGCATCTTAACTGCCATTACTTATGAACAGATTGAAATTCCGTAATGGATCATTTTTATCTGGTGCATTTGTCTTGTGCCCTGGAGATCAGTGAATGGTAGCTTTGAAAGTTAACCAAAAGCTTTTTAAACCACGCACATTCAGAAATAGCACCAAAGTTTGCCTTTCATGCAAAATGATCACTTTTGTATGCTTCACTTTTACTAGAACTATATCCTATGATACTGCTCCCCACACAAATACAAAAATTATAAAAGAAAATGATTTACAAAAACAAATATGTCTTCTCTCTTTCCTCCTACACCAAACTAAAATCCAGGAAAAGGAAAATAAGGCTCTTTCACCAAAATACTATTTACATTGTGATGTGTGAGTCACTACCTTGCACCAGAAAGATGAGGCTGTCTAAGGATTTCAGGAAAACCAGCTTTATTCATCTTGAAATAGGAACAGCAAGGTTATTTTTTGTAGCGGGAGCTACCACTCTACTACACACAGACACAGCAAACAGGCGAGGCTAGGGCCAGGTCAATGGCCAAGTTATAGTTTTACCCACATCACCAATCGGACAACAGACGCATTGCAAAAGTAGGCAGTGAGCTTGACACTGCTTCTGTAGCGCTGCGAACCTGCGAGGTGCTGCAAACTTGTGGGGTGCTGTGAACCTACAGTTGCCTCGGTGACTGACAAGCTGCACTCGACAGACGTATCGATCGTGTTTCAGTGTGTCGCCCCGTTGGAGGGGTGGTGTCTGAAAAGAGTTCAAAAACCTCACAACACAAATCCAAATCTTTGCTGATTCTTCCTTCCTAAAGGAAATTAAATGTTCACGAAAAAAGAAGATAATTCTTCCTACAAGAAAATGCTTACAAAAAATATACAGAAGATTTGCACACTGCTAATAGCCCTAACAACCTTTCAGTGAGCACACTATACTACCTTCATCCTTACTGTTTAGCTGGACATTAGGGTTGACCTGGACAAAATGACCTCTAGTGTTCATATTTTAGTTTTATATGCCAATGAGTGCAGCCCCCAATCTCCACCGATGCATATTCTGTTCCCAGCTATTAGGAAGGACACTGCAGTGCTGCCAATGCTTCGCTTCCACTTCCCCAGGAATACATAATGCAGATCTGACTCGCAAGTGCCTGTCCAATCGCTGTCAAATTTCTCCTGTACGTGTGCTCTCTCTCTCTTTCTCTCACACATTTTCTCCGGTAAACATTCAGCTCATTAATATTTGCCCAAGACTTTTCCTAACTGTTAGAACTTCATTTTAACATTTAACATTGAAACATACTTATAGCCCTCTTCTCTTATTTAGTGACAGGATAGCAATGGGGCGTTGGCTTAGTGTACCACTCTTTTGGCACGAATACCCATGCCACTTTGAAGCCAAGAAGGCAATTGCTTGTTTATGCATTCTAGTTATTAGGGTCATCAAAATAGTGAACAGAGTTTCAGTACAGTGTGTGATATCCTGTGCCTTTTCACACCACAACACAACCTTGAACCCCAGGTATCTTGTTGTTTATGACCAAGATTAATCAATAATAAGAAAGACTGAGACATAAATAAAATGGAAAAAGAGACAGAAGCAGTAGTCTTTATTTACAGTGATCCCAAACAGGTATATTTACAAAAAAAAAAAAAGCAGATCCTTCTTTCTTCCATAGTCATTAAAATTGCAAGAAAAACAAGTTATTCATAGAATTCATGAAAACAATGAGCTCACTGCTCATCAAATGAGTCTTTAATCAAAAACTAGAGCTTTGCCTCTCTATTGCGATTCACTCCTACAGCTGGTTGGCAAAAGACAAGTCCCAAAAGTAGAGCTCGGCCTTTCAAACCATTTCAGGGTTAATTTAACCAATCTCCTACCGCTATCTAATTTGTTCCAGCAATTGGTGGAGCATGCAGTGACACTGGCTACACGTATGTTCCCCTTGGCCAGAACTCTGCATGTGCAATTGCATTTAAGTGGTTATCACCTTGTTTGCCCACAAGTCTTTAGCTTGCACCTCCATCAAGGAAGAAATTGGTAAACCGATTTACAGAGGTCCTCCTCCTACACTTTCACCGCCCTTCTCGTGCTGGCACATTATGAAAACTTTACTTTCTCTGTTGATGTTGTCTTCCCCCTGCCCTGAGTGTGAGCATGGGCCATGTAGCACTTCATGACCAACCTGCCCCATCCCCAGCATGTCTATCAGAGTTAAATGCAGCTACACATAGTTAAGAGATACTCAATAACCAATACTCGTAATGCGACCCATCACAGATAGACAGTGCTATTCCTGTCACCTTGGCAGGCAGCATCAAGCAGCTTTGACACAACTGCTGCTAGTTAACCAACAAGTAGTTTAAAGGCCACTTGATGTTAAAGGGCTTTCACAAGAATCGTGTTAGCAGGGATGTCTAGAAATAAAAATATTTAGTTTATGTAAGAGTCACCTGCTTGCGCCTTGGATCCATGCTTTGTTGCTGATCAGCTTCACAGGCAGGGCTATAATGAATGGGGAATAAAATACGGGTGGTAGGTTACCTTAAAGCTGAGGAAGAATTTATGTTTTGATTAGCAAGCAAAATTAAATTGAATACTATGTGCTTGGTGTACTTTTTGGTAATTCATTTTACAATTTGTATCCTATGTTATTTATATTTTGCACAACCTAGGAAGCTTTTGCATGCCAGTATACCTCTATGAAATGCACACATTTACAACAGGTAAGCTACTAAGCAAATAAAAATAATTCAGAGATGTGATAAATATAAACTACTAAAAAAGAAAATGATGTACTACAAACCTATGAAAATTTTTATGACATTTGTGATGTGATTGCTTGTATTAATTAATAAAGGGCATGTTTTTCAGAAAAGCACAAACTTGTCAGAGGGAGAATTCACTGTGAAGATCATGTAAAAAGGAAAAGCAATTAAAAAAAAAAGATATGAGCTCCTTAGTTTTCATATTAATTTACTCGCACATTCAGATGTGCTAGTATGCTGTTATTGAGTCACTAGTGTTTTGTTTGAATGCTTTCGATCTGTGATGCGGCATTTAAATAAAACGAAAGACCAAGATGACAATTTTCTGTAATGGCATTGATATAAACATACAGTGCATCCAGAAAGTATTCACAGCACATCACTTTTTCCACATTTTGCTATGTTACAGCCTTATTCCAAAATGGATTAAATTCATTTTTTTCCTCAGAATTCTACACACAACACCCCATAATGACAACATGAAAAAAGTTTACTTGAGGTTTTTACAAATTTATGAAAAATTTAAAAATTGAGAAATCACATGTACATAAGTATTCACAGCCTTTGCTCAATACTTTGTCGATGTTCGTTTGGCAGCAATTACAGCCTCAAGTCTTTTTGAATATGATGCCACAAGCTTGGCACAATCCTTGGCCAGTTTCGCCTAATCCATTTTGCAGCACCTCTCAAGCTCCATCAGGTTGGATGGGAAGCATCGGTGCACAGCCATTTTAAGATCTCTCAAGAGATATTCAATCGGATTCAAGTCTGAGCTCTGGCTGGGCCACTCAAGGGCATTCACAGAGGTGTCCTGAAGCCACTCCTTTGAAATCTTGGCTGTGTGCTTAGGGTCGTTGTCTTGCTGAAAGATGAACCATCGCCCCAGTCTTAGGTCAAAAGCGCTCTGGAGCAGGTTTTCATCCAGGATGTCTCTGTACATTGCTGCAGACATCTTTCCCTTTATCCTGACTAGTCTCCCAGTTCCTGCCACTGAAAAACATCCCCACAGCATGATGCTGCCACCACCATGCTTCACTGTAGGGATGGTATTGGCCTGGTGATGTGCGGTGCCTGGTTTCCTCCAAACGTGACGCCTGGCATTCACACCAAAGAGTTCAGTCTTTGTCTCATCAGACCAGTTTCTTATGGTCTGAGAGTCCTTCAGGTGCCTTTTGGCAAACTCCAGGCGGGCAGCCATGTGCCTTTTACTAAGGAGTGGCTTCCGTCTGGCCCCTCTACCATACAGGCCTGATTGTTGGATTGCTGCAGAGATGGTTGTCCTTCTGGAAGGTTCTCCTCTCTCCACAGAGGACCTCTGGAGCTGTGACAGAGTGACCATCAGGTTCTTGGTCACCTCCCTGACTAAGCCCTTCTCCCCCAATCGCTCAGTTTAGATGGCCGGCCAGCTCTAGGAAGAGTCCTGGTGGTTTTGAACTTCTTCCACTTACGGATGATGGAGGCCACTGTGATCATTGGGACCTTCAAAGCAGCAGAAATTTTTCTGTAACCTTCTCCAGATTTGTGCCTCGAGACAATCCTGTCTCGGAGGTCTACAGACAATTCCTTTGACTTCATGCTTGGGTTTGTGCTCTGACATGAACTGTCAAGTGTGGGACCTTATATAGACAGGTGTGTGCCTTTCCAAATCATGTCCAATCAACTGAATTTACCACATTTGGACTCCAATTAAGCTGCAGAAACATCTCAAGGATGATCAGGGGAAACAGGATGCACCTGAGCTCAATGTTGAGTTTCATGGTAAAGGCTGTGAATACTTATGTACATGTGCTTTCTCAATTATTTTATTTTTAATAAATTTGCAAAAATCTCAAGTAAACTTTTTTCACGTTGTTATGTGTTGTGTGTAGAATTCTGAGGAAAAAAATGAATTTAATCCATTTTGGAATAAGGCTGTAACATAATAAAATGTGGAAAAAGTGATGCGCTGTGAATACTTTCCGGGTGCACTGTATAACGTGCAAAATGATTTAGGTAGACAGAAGTTGTTCTTAGCTCTTTGTTACCTTCACTTTTTTATAACTATCCTGATTCCATCTATAAGGCACATTTTGCACACAACATGTAGATCATGAGTGTACTTGTGCAATCAAGAACGCAAGAGTGTAAGCTGTAACCCACCTTGCAGCAGAACACACCAGATTTGAAGAGTAAACTAAATGAAAAATCACTTTGCAAACCCACTGGGAGCTTATTAAGGTGACCTATAAATCATTAATTGACTAAGATAGGTACACTAATGATGATTCTTGACACTTATCTATTTAGCTGCAAAAGTAAGGATTAATTATGTTATTGAAAATGTACAGGGTGGTCCAGATCTAATTATGCAGATCTAGATCGTCTGGATGATTTTGATCTATGCAGGGATGATTCCAGTTCGGCGTGAAGACGATTCTTCATGTCGTCAGTTCGCACACTTCTCAATGGTCTGGGATTTTCAGATAATTTTCTATATAATGAACTTAATAAGTTATAGTGTAATGAAAATTGCATAATTAGATCTGGACCACCCTATAAAGTAACTACCTATACACACGTGTCTTTATCATGTGATATTTCCACTCTTTCTTGTGATACGGAACGAGAAGTACAGTAGCCTGAAGTCAAGAACCTTTAGCAGATCACCTTTTAGTATACTTTTTAAATATCTTAATTTCTGCATGTCCATACTCCCCAGCTAATTCAACCAGAGGAAACAGAAGACATATCTAGAAGTGAAAAGGCCTTTTCAAAAAGATTGTTAATAGGCACAGAGCACCATTGCAAAGCACTAAAGAGACATGCCAAGCTGGGATATTCAAACCATCTGCATCTTAATTAAAACAATTTGTGCCTAACAATAGGTCAGTAAAAACAAATGTGAAGACATAAGCATGAAAGTAAAATCTTAATACACTGTGGCTATAATTGTTAACCCTGAGCATGACTCAAGTGTTATTATGGTTAACTGTGAGTCAGACCCAAGGGTGATGGTTAATGATCCACTTTACAGAGTAAAGTCTAAATAACTCTTGTGACAGTTACTACCAATTAGTGGATGAAATAACACTGTGCTACAAAATTACATGAATATTTCTGTTTTGCTACATTAAGGTAACTTATCAGTATTCATGAATGGGGTAATCAAAACACAATGGTGTGTAAAGAAGGAGTTGTAAAGCCAGTTTTAGAACAAACTTTAAGTCTAAACTGCCATGATATGTGTGGTGAATTCAGTCTTGTAAACTTTCACTATTGTACAAGTAGCTTTGTGACAAAAAACAAAAGGATGGCATTCTAACAGAAGGACAAGAAAAATTTCAGCCCCCTAAGCACTATTAATAACTGCCAATGTTCGTTTTAGGGGAAATGTGGAAGTCACTAAGCCTTACGCTGTGGTAGGCGACAATGACACAAGGTTTCTGGCCCTGACATGCTACACTCATGTGCAAGCAAAAGAGAAATATAAGAAAAGTGGTTCAAAGAAGCACAATTCTACTGTTCCGATTGCGACGTTGGGCTGTGTGTTGGTGATAGTTTCAAAACTTTACTTTCAGAAAAGAAGAACACATCAAACAGATTAATGAAAAGCTCTTCACTCATAAAATAATTTGCAGACTCCTTTAATAATATTTGGATTGTTTAGACATTCCAGTTTGGGATTGCTAATTTTGCATCAGCTGATTGCTTTTCTTTGAATAAAAACATAAATTCCTTGTTATTGATTGCATCAGACTGACATCTTATAAGAAATACAAAGGAAACAGTCAATAAATTGTTAAACAAATAAATGCTCACAACATACACATGTAATTAAGTGAAGTGGATGGTGACCTTTTCAAGTTTGGCTCCTGCTTTGTACCTAGTGGTGCTAGAATAGAAAGTAAACATGCTGTATTTGTCAATGACTTTGTACGCTGAATATTTTCACCTTGCTGCTGGCTTAGACAAACATTTATTTCCCAGCATGACATCACAGAAATGTAACAGCCTTGAGCAAAACTTTAATGCATGTATACTGTAAGCTTGTTGCCATATAAATCATAGGAATGCATAATGTCTCAGCCCAGTACTTCAGCAACACACTCTGCAAAAATTAAAAAAAACAAAAAACTTGCAGTACAGTCAACCCTTGTTTATCGCGGTTAATCCGTTCCAGACTCTGCCACGATAAATGAATTTCCACGAAGTAGGATTCTTTATTTATAAATCGAATATTTTCGCAGTTAGAGAATAGAAAACCTGTTTACAGCCTTCTAAATACATTTTCTAACATTATTAGAGCCCTCCAAACATGAAATAACACCCTTTAGTCAAATGTTTAAACTGCGCTCCATGACAAGACAGAGATGACAGTTCCGTCTCACAATTAAAAGAATGCAAACATATCTTCCTCTTCAAAGGAGTGCGCATCAGGAGCAGAGAATGTCAGAGAGAGAGAGTGAGAAAAGCAAACAATCAAAAATCAATAGGGCTGTTTGGGCTTTTAAGTATACAAGGCACTGCCGGACAAAGCAGCTACAAGGAAGGCAGCAATGTGAAGGTAGTCTTTCAGCATTTTTTAGAGGAGCGTCCGTATCCTCTAGGCCAATGTGCAAACAGCCCCTTTGCTCACACCCCCTCCTTAAGGAGCAGAGAATGTCAGTGAGTGAGACAGAGACAAGCAAACAATCAAAAATCAATACGTGCTGTTTGGGCTTTCAAGTATGCGAAGCACCGCATGGGAAGCATATCATATATCATTGAGGAGTTTTATTTAATATGTAATACGTGCTCTGATTGGGTAGCTTCTCAGCCATCTTGCAATAGCGTCCCTTGTATGAAATCAACTGGGCAAAGCAACTGAGGAAGCATGTACCATAAATTAAAAGACCCATTGTCCGCAGAAATCCGCGAACCGGTAAAAAATCTGTGATATATATTTAGATATGTTTACATTTAAAATTTGCGATAGAGTGAAGCCGCGAATGTCGAAGCGCGATATAGCGAGGGATCACTGTATTTTCATTTGTGGGGTACATTACCTGACCACAATGAAAATGTTCTGAGTGCTAGCCTCACTTGGGGAGGCAAAGAGGGAGGGTGGGGGGTTAAGGGGGGGAGAGAAAGAGAGCAGGCCTGATCTATACCTAATCTATCCTCAAATCTTTATAATTATAACTACCAACGTAATAATAAGCTGCATGGCAACAACTCTTGGGGAAATAGGAAATTAAGACCTAAACTATTCTCACTTCCAGTTAAGACTATAAAATGACATCAAAAACTCAGAATCAGTGTCTCCATGATGGGACAGTTAACTTCGTAAGCTGGAATGTTAAAGGCCTGAATCACGATTTAAAGAGAAAGAAAGTACTCTCTCACCTAATAGGTCTAAATGCTAAAATAGTATTTTTACAGGAAACCCACTTACTAAGCAAGGATCAGTTCCGGCTGCAAAAAGACTGGACTGGCCAAATGTTCCATTCTAGTTTTACAAAGAAAACTAGAGGTGGGAATTCTCATACATAGAACAGTACCATTTGTAGCATCAGATGTAGTATTGGATCCTGAAGGGAGATATGTATGGTCATGGGAGACTTATCTAACTGTAAAATGATTTTGATAAATGTTTATGCACCTAATGTTGATGATAAGGAATTTATACAAAATTTATTTGCATCCATTCCCAATCTGAACACTCATAAAGTTATAATGGCTGGGGACTTTAATTGTGTTTTAAATCCACTTTTAGATAGGACTTCCTCCACAGGGGAACAATCTAACACTGCAAAGATAATTACAAAGTTTATAACTGATCACAACTTATCAGATCCCTGGAGGTTTTTAAACCCAAATTCAAGAACATATTCTTTCTACTCACCAGTACATCATTGCTACTCAAGGATTGATTACTTCTTTATAGATAATAACTTCTTGCCTAAGATTAAATCTTGTAAATACGATGCTATTGTTATTTCTGACCATGCACCTATGATCTTGGAGCTGAAATTACTAAGCCCCATACACTCACCCGCAGATGGCGCTCAACCGCTTCTATTAGCTGACGAGAATTGTACAGAATTTATATCCAAACAAATCAAATTCTTTCTAGAGACAAATACATCCCCCGAGATCTCTGCAGGAATTCTCTGGGAAACTCTTAAGGCCTTCTTAAGAGGACAGATTATCTCATATCTTTCCCACAGAAATAAATCCGAAGCCAAGAAAGTAGCAGAGATAAAAGCGAAATTACTAAAATAGATGAAGAACATGCCAGACTACCAAGCGAGACTCTACATAGAGGAGGCAGGCTCTACATTCAGAATTAAACCTCTTGACAACTAAAGAAACTGAACAACTAATTTACAAATCCAGACATCATTATATGAACATGGAGAAAGCTAATAAGCTTTTAGCTCAACAAATTCACAAGCAAGAAGTGCTTAATGCAATCTCGGTAATTACTAACACTAATGGAGATAAAATCATCGAACACAAAAATATAATGCACACTTTCAGAGACTACTATAAATCCCTATATACTACTGAGTTTAAAGAAGACAATACACAATCTAATGCATTTCTGGATACATTACAGATACCACAAATAGACGCTTTAGTGTGGAGGAACTTGATAAACCTCTGTCATTATCAGAATTACTAGATGCTATAAAGTCACTCCAAGGTGGAAAAGCAGCAGGCCCTGATGGCTACCCTGCAGAGTTTTACAAGAAATTCTCCGCTCAGCTAGCTCCCTCCTATTAGCAACATTTACAGAAGCCAGAGATAACCAATCTCTTCCACAAACCTTTCGCCAAGCATTAATCACTGTCTTTCCAAAACAAAATAAGGACTTATTACAATGTGCATCATACAGACCAATTTCACTTCTGAATAACGACGTTAAAATACTCTCTAAAATCATAGCTAGAATGGATGGAGAAAGTGCTCCCTCGTAATATCACAAGACCAAACTGGATTTATTAGGGGCCGACACTTATCTTCAAATCTTCGACGCCTGTTTAATGTAATATACTCACCAACTAAATCAAACACCCCAGAAATATTATTATCATTGGATGCAGAAAAAGCATTCGACATGATTGAATGGAAATACCTTTTACTACATTGGAGAAGTTTGGGTTTGGCCCAACATTTGTGCATGGATTAAATTACTGTATACTAACCCAGAAGCTTCAGTTTGCATCAATAACATTTGCTCAGACTACTTTAAACTAGAGTGGCACTAGACAAGGATGCTCCTTGTCACCACTGCTGTTTGCAATTGCCATTGAACCACTGGCAATACATTGTCGAAATACTGATCAGATAAAGGGGATTAGCAGAGAAGGACTGGAACAGAAAATCTCGTTATATGCAGATGACATGGTACTGTATATATCGGACCCAGAAAATTCTGTGCCTGCAGTCTTAGCAGCACTCACAGAATTTCAAAAGATCTCTGGTCTCAGAATTAATCTGAATAAAAGTGTACTCTTTCCAGTGAATTCTCAAGCATATAATATTAGATTAGACACCCTACCTTTTATCATTGCAGAACAGTTTAAATACCTCGGGTAAACATCACAAGTAAACATAAAGCTCTTTATCAACAAAATTTCGCGTCTGCATGGAAAAAATTAAACAAGACTTGCATAGATGGTCAACCCTTCATCTCACACTAGCTGGAAGAATTAACACTGTTAAGATGAATATTCTTCCTAAGCTCCTTTTTATTTCAAAACATCCCAATATACATTAATAAATCATTCTTTAAGCAATTAGATTCAACAATAACCTCATTTATTTGGAATTCAAAACATCCACGCATCAAAAGAGCGACCCTACAAAGACAAAAGGCAGAAGGTGGCATGGCTCTACCTAACTTCCAGTTTTATTACTGGGCAGCAAATATACAGGCGATAAGAACCTGGACACAAATAGAAGAACATACACAGGCTTGGACCGCAATAGAAGTAAAATCCTGCAGTACTTCTTTGTATTCCTTGCTTTGTGCTCCAATAAACACACGTTATCGGCAATACACTAATAACCCAATTGTGCTCCACTCACTTAGAATCTGGAACCAATGTAGAAAGCATTTTAAGACGGAGAAGCTTCTGTCTGTGGCACCTCTGCAAGAGAACCACCTCTTTCAACCTTCACAAACATATGCAGTTTTAATATCTGGAAAAATTTGGAATTAACTTGCTTAGAGATCTTTATATAGACAACGTCTTTGCATCCTATGAACAATTACATTCCAAATTTAACATTCCAGCTACACATTTCTTTCACTATCTTCAAATCAGGAACTTTGTTAAACAGAACCTTCCAGATTTTCCTCATCTTGCACCCTCATCCATGCTGGAAAAATTATTGCTCAATTTCAAGGAGTTAGACTCCATCTCTACAATATATAAAATCCTTTTACAATCCCTTCCTTTCAAAGATCCAAGAGGACACTGGGAAAAGATCTCTCAATTAATATATCAGAAAAGGAGTGGAAAGTAGCAATGCAGAGAATTCACTCAAGCTCCATATGCGCAAAGCATACAATTATACAACTCAAAATTATATATTGAGCACATCTGTCTCGACTAAAACTCTCAAAATGTTTCCAGGGCATGATCCAACCTGCGAGCGTTGCAACCAAGTCCCAGCCTCACTAGGTCACATGTTCTGGGCCTGCACCAAATTAACATTATTCTGGACAAAATTTTTAATTACCTCTCAGACAGCCTTGGACTCACAATCCCTCCTAACCCATTAACAGCTGTGTTTGGGGTTCTTCCAGAGGGTCTTAAAGTGGAGAAAGACAAACAAATTGTGATTGCATTCACTACACTGTTGGCACGCAGACTTATTCTGATAAACTGGAAGAACCCAAACTCTCCTCTTTTAAGTCAGTGGGAAACTGATGTGTTATATTATTTGAAATTGGAAAAAATCAAATACTCAGTTAGAGGATCTGTACAGACTTTTTTCAAAACATGGCAGGATCTAATCAGTAATATTTTAAAATAAGTTTATAAAGCACAGAGAATTTTTTTTTTTAGGTATTTTACAAGCCTTAAATTTAACGTTATTTGGCTTGCTCTCTCTCTCAGGGGTGGGGATCGATCTGTTCTTAACTAAATTTTTTTTGTAAAATCTTGATTGCTTTGTATGGATTGTAATAAAATTAATAAAAATTAAAAAAAAAAAGAAAATGTTCTGAGTGCTAAAACCTGATATATAACACTGATCCTTGTGTGCTCGTATCACAACACCATATAGCTAATTTGAAAGCAAAATTACCCATATGCTGGAGCTAAGATCCAAAACAAGCTATAAAGAAAACTCATCCAACCCTGTGAAATAATAATAATAATAATAATAAAAGATTTATTACTGTTTACAAGGCATTCATATCTTCTTTATGGAATAAAAAAGTGTAAAGCATC
Source organism: Polypterus senegalus (assembly GCF_016835505.1). Taxonomy (NCBI): domain Eukaryota; kingdom Metazoa; phylum Chordata; class Cladistia; order Polypteriformes; family Polypteridae; genus Polypterus; species Polypterus senegalus. The sequence goes on along the minus strand of NC_053162.1, from coordinate 55,217,010 downwards.
AGTGCCCCATTATTCAGCTTTAATCAGTAGAACAGCTAATGATGCCCCAAGACTGGAACTCTAAGTATAATGATTATAGTGGGTACAGCCTGGACACAGACAGGTAGACATGATGTTTTTAGCACCATACATGTTTATTTACAATAATATGTACAATAGAGTGCACAAAAATTAGTGCTGCAGCACCAATCACCCCTCAAGTCCAGGCCTTCTCACAACGCCTTCAGTTCTCTGGTCCACCTCCACTCCTGGGGCGCCCCCTGGCAGTAACCACAGACCCCTACAGGGCTGAGCTTCCAAGCTCTGTACCCGTGGTCCTCAAAGCAACCAGGGTGGTCGCCCCCACATGGTCTGGGGAAGACGCAAGCCCTCCTCCGGATCCTTATGGGCATCCCGGCTCGGTCGCCAACCCAGCCATCTCCGACAATATATATATATATATATATATATATATATATATATATATATATACAGTGGTATAGATATATATAGATATAGATATATATATATAGATATATATATATATATATATATATATATATATATATATATATATACATACACACACATATATATTGTGGGGAACAGCCCAGACACAAACAGGCAGACATCATTGGCTTCAAACCACACACATTTTATTCACAATATTTAACACAGCAGAGTTAACCGCAAACAACCCAGTGTCCCAGCACCAATCACCCTTAAGTCCAAGCTTTACATAATGTTCTTCTCACCGCCTCCACTCCTATCCTCCAGGCTTCGTCCTCTTCCACCCGACTCCAGCTATTGAATGGAGGGAGGCGGCCCCTTTTATCCTCCAGGTGCCTTCCAATAAGCTTCTGCCGGCACTCCCTGGTGTGGCAGACGTGCTGGCCATGCACCCGGAAGTACTCCAGATGTCTCTGGTCTTTGTCCCCCCAGCACTTCCGGGTGTGGCATAAGTGCTGAGGACCAGGACTCTTCAGGCATCTGGGCGCCCACTGGCAGTGACCACGGACCCCTATAGGGTTAAGCTTACATACCAACCAGGGCGGTCACCCCCTCGTGGTCCAGGGGAGGCATAATCCCTTCTTCAGTGCCTCTGGGCGTCCCGGCTAGGTCCCACCCCCAGCCGCTCGCCACTATATATAAATATATATATATATGTATATTTTTTTACATATTGCTAGTGTGTGACAATTGTGGTATTTTGTTTGTGGTTATCATTCAGTGTTTGTCTTTTGTTGTTTGAGGCATGTTAGCGCAGTAGTTAGCACTGCTTAATCACAGCTTTTTGGCAACAATAATTAGTCCAGCATAGTTGGCAGATGCTCCCCTAGTCCTCAGGAACAATTAAGACACCATTACACCATAACAGTCCACTCAAAACTACTTCAGTTCCTCTTTTCCTACTGACTTCAATGTGGTTTGACAAACTCACAGCGAAGTAAACTCCACAGGGTTTGCTTATCTCTCCTAAGCATGAAAAATATAAACACACAATTATTAAATGGTAACTATAGTCAGTGATATTTTCCTCCACGTCCTCTCAGTTGTGAGAAGTTTGATCCCTGTAAGAGGAAGCAAAGGTGCGTACAAGTGATGAGCACTTGTTAGGGCGAAACTCATGTGGTGTACTATTTGTATTAATTTGGTAGGTACTTTATCACATGACTGATATTGTTAAGAATTGAAAAACCTGTTTTGTCAAGTTAGAAAAAATGTTATTAGTTTGTGAGGTTTTATTATTTTAAAATTTGGTGATGTGAAAAGTGTGTTGTAGGTTTCCATCCTGTTTCCAAGATTGATGTTGTTGTTACTTCTGCCAATGACACAAACACTACTTTTGTTTTTTATTACAATACAATAGCTCTGGATTGATACTTAGGAAACAAAAAAAAAACACTGTTGCAAAAGTATGTCTTGTACTTTATCCTGGTATGTCAGAAACCCACTCCAGCTGGCCAGCATACATTATTCCAGCTCTTGCTTGTTCCATGTGTGCAGGGTGCTAATGCATGGCAGTGGGTGGTGGAACTGCCATAACCTGCCTCATGCTGTAGTGGAAGATTTGGAATGCAAAAAATAATTGCATAGTGTTTTCCTGCAGCACATGAAAAGGTTCCAGTATAAAAGTGAATTACAGTAAACACAACAGCTAATATCTGAATCAATAAATTAGTGCAGAACATACCTTTTTATGCAGCCAAAGTTTAATCACAATCTTATCAGAAGTACTTTCTTCTAAATCCTGTCTATAGGTATTCTCACCTTACCTGCACTATTTACCTTGTGCAATACTACAATACTAAACAACAAAATTATGTTATTAGTGAAGATTAAGCCAGCTGATATCCTAGCAAGTTAGCAAAGATAAGAGTTCTCATGAAAAAATTGTACCCTTAACTGAACATTTCTTTTACTGATTTGAAAACAAATGTAGTTTGACAACTTAACTCCATTAGATGATGTAAACTTTGGCAAATTCAATCACAATATAGGAGAAAAATAACACTGCTTCTGGTTATGGCTCCATTTTTCTGTATGACGGTTTACGTAAAGCAGCAGTTATCACATTTTACATTTGAAAACATGCATTGCATTTTACTTTAGTGAATTTCTAATGTTAAAGACAAAATTCATTTAATCCAAGTTTTTTTTCTTAACTTTAGGCAATGGATTTCTCACTACTAATTATAAAATGTGTTGACATAAATCCTTAAAGATGACAATTTACTTGTTACTTGTAAAATGAACAGCCATGCTGCACATCAAAAACAGTGAGGTGCTGCTGAGACCCATTAACAGGTATAAAACTGAACTTTTTTCTTGATAGAATCTCATAGTGCAGCTGAGTATCATGATTCGGTAGTCCAAATGTCAAAGGCTCACTGGAAATAAGTCTGCTAATTTGAGTTCCTGTAAAGTTCTGGCTAAATTTCCAAGGATTTGGGTATGAGCTTAGTTCTGTTTCCTGAACGTAATGAATAATTGTTCATTTTACTGTGACATTATTATTATTATTATTATTTTTTACAATCGGGCGACGCCAAATTATTATTCATGTTACCAGTATACAGCTCCCAGTTGCCATGGAAAGTGTAGTGCTGTGTCTTGCATCATCAGCACCAGTGGTGGTTTTTGATATGGGTGACATGGGCCATTGCCAAGGGGGGCATCATGGTGGGGGCACCATTTTGGGCATCTGCAAAAAAAAAATATATATATATTTTTTTGCGTGCACCCATGCTGCCCCAACATCATCCCAGCGCATTTTTGGGATTGCATGGGCACCGATCAGTTTTCTATTGCTCATTTGCTGGGAGTAAGGGTGTCCTCCATTTGCGAGGTGCACCTGCTGCTTGACACACAGGGAGGAGAGGGGCCAGGGATTCTCCAGCTGGCTGGCACGGCATCTAATATCCAGCTTGCAAAATAAAACAAAATAAAAACAAACAAACACAAAAGCACCAGACATTATGATATAAACTTATAATTTGTACCGATGTGTTTTCTAAATTCTAAATTCACACCCATATATGCGGGAAGTGAGCGCGAGAGCCCTCGGTGCGCCTGCTTGCTGCTGCTGCTGTGCTGAAGTCTCACACACAACCTGTCGAGAGGGGAGGGGGCGGGATGCTTCCAAATAAAGCAGATTTCATTAATAATACAGTGGAACCTTGGTTCACGAATGTCTCGGAACACGTACAAATCGGTTTACAACGAAAAAGTTCGCCAAACTTTCCAAGCCAGTTTCCCTTTTGGTTTGTGTGACCCGATGATTTCCGCACATGTTCAGTCTCTCCCTGTGCAGCAAGCGAGCGAGAGAGAGAGACAGACAGACAGACACACACACACACACACACACACACACACAGGCCTGCGCGCGGGAGAGAGGGACACACACACACACACACACACACACACACACAAGAGGGAGAGAGAGAGACACAGCGCTATAGCGCGAACACTTGCAGTGTTAGTTTTCTCTGTTCAAGGATTTCTCAGTGTTATTCAATGTTTTTACATTTAGTTTACTATTACGTTGTGCATTCTACGGTGTAATTAACTATATTTGTGCTTAAAAATCTTTAAAAAATATATATTTACATACAGTTCGTACAGTCTGGAACGGATTAATTGTATTTACATACAGTCCTATGGGGGAAATTACTTCGGTTCACGACCAAATTGGGTAACGACCAGAGTTTTGGAACGAGTTATGGTCGTGAACCGAGGTTCCACTATGTTGTCAATCCAAGCCCATTATGCCACAATTAATTTTTCTTGGGTTGTGTGAAATCACAGAAATCGTTAGATGGGTGCTCCTTGCGCAAACAGCATAGAGCAGAGTACAGCAAACAGGAAGAATAATCCTCCTGTGTGAAGCTGACACCAGCTCAATGTGTGTGCTCTCTCTATTCTTTATAACATGATAGTAAATTCGCCATAATTGGAGTGCACATTACAGGCTTTAAAACGGTAAAATATCGTAAATGAGATTTTGAACATGTTGATAAAATGATTTGAGTTAGTAACAGTTTTTTTGTATGGATATATATGTTTGCGTGCTAACTTACTAATGCAAATGACTCGCGTAGTGGAGAGTAGTAGGCGGGGAAAGTTAACCCGAAATAATAAACTGACAGGCAGCTCTGAGAGAAAAGGTTTATGTAGTTGTTAGTGACCTGGTGAAGTGATGACTGGAGATGGTACTAAAGTGAAAATTCTTTACACTATAACAAAATATTTTGGTGCTGTTTAAATGTAAAATTTGATTTTGTCTCTGTTAGACATTACATTTCCAATAGTTTGTTTAATTGCACTGCTTTTGTTCAGTGTTAATTAGAATGTGGGAGGGGGGCACTGGGGGGAGGCACAGGGGGATTGGGGCGCCAGAGGGGCTGTTCGCCCAGGGCACCAAACAGGCTAGGACCGCCCCTGATCAGCACGACCCTTTAAATTCGACGGTATCTATGATTTCAATAAAAACTCTCACAAGTTTTGATGTTACTGGTTATTAAATGTTTTCTTTCCTGGTCCTCTTCACACTTTCAGGTAGAATAGAGTGGGAATAAGCAGGCTAAATAGCTTATATGCATGAAAATAAATGAAATGTCTGTCATTTTTTAATGATATACTGTACTCTATATGCAATTAAAAATTCAAAATTTGGTCCGAGTCAAACAAATGATGCAGAAACATCAATGTAAAGCTATTGTATGTCCAATATATAGCTTCCACAGTAATGTCTAAAATAAAATGTAATTCTCTGCAAAATATAATTTCATTCATATTACACCTTTCTTAGTTTTCTTTTCACTGTAACAGAGTTTTTGGATAAAGATAAAGTCAAATTGTGGGCATGCTTTAACTCCTGCAAGCCGATGCTCCTGCTGCTTATACTGAAACATTAAATGCTTTTAGGGAAAAATGGCTAAAGGTAAAATGCAATACCCCATTCAGACGAGTTGAAATATGCCTAGGCTGATTCGGTTTTGATGTTTAATTAAAAAATATGGAAATGTTTTGGGAAAAAGAAGTTTATAAATTAGACCACTGTTACAAGTAGTTTGTAAAAAGTAGTGAAAAATGACAAGACAGTAATAATATAATACTAGGATAAAAACTGCACTGGTAATACAAATTCTGACAGGAAGTGGTCTGTACATATGTGATACATGGAGAAGATCTAGCAGTGAAGCATATTTTGTCATAGACTCCAGCTGGAAAAGAATAATCTGTATATATGGGTGGAATTTTTACAAGAAATTATTTAATAGAATTTGAAAGTGCAAATTTTAAACTTGTGTGGTAGCATGGCGTGCGTTGTCACCATGTTGTCACCTCATGGATCCAGCACAATAGTAGATGGCTTAGAATATTTAACACTGAGTAAAAGACTGCTTTTGGTCTCCCTACAAGTACAGTCAAGTAGAAAATCCTCCATCAGACAACTTAATGCTATGCAGTTGGAATGATTACAAGAAATACAAATATTTTATTTGTTTTTTGTGTATCAATATTTCATACTAAACACACTTGAATCAATGAGTAAAATGTAAGGATAACATCTTAATTAATGTACATGGCAATTAACTCTGTTTTTTCACAGGAAGCTATAATTAGAAACAAGCATATAGTATAATGTTAACATTATGTTAATATCTAAATTGAGAACGACCAGTTGCCAGATGTGATAGTAATTTGAAGTGAATGTTTATTAATTATTTTGTTTTTAAAGTGATGTATTTGAGTTGCAAACTGTACTCTGTTTACTTTTAAAATAAATTTAAGGGCCATCCTAATAAATTTATGCTGTTGAGGCAGATATCCTTAAAATAAATAATGTGTACTTAAACATTCTGATTGGTTTTGTTTGATGTTGAGGCTGCTGTTCTTTTGACCACTACAGTAAAATCTTATCTTAATTGACACATGCAAAACGTTTGAATGCCTGGGTCAAAAGTATAGTTTGAAGTAATTTTTTACACAATGTTTCTTTTCTGTCCACCCTGGCCATCGGACCTTACTCTTATTCTATGTTAATTAATGTTGACTTATGTTTATCTTTTATTGTGTCTTCTATTTCTCTATTCATTTTGTAAAGCACTTTGAGCTACATTTTTTTGTATGAATATGTGCTATATAAATAAATATTGATTGATTGATTGATTTCTGAAAATTAAATACTAAAATATTATGAGGTGTGGGGCAATCATGACACAGTAAGCTTTGTTTTACCTGACATTTTGTGTAGACATAATGGAATGTTATATCATGGGGTAGATTGTCATCAGGGACATCAAAATTAGGGGTGGGGGTTGGAGAGGGCAGAATTGACAAAACAAATCTCTCTATTATAATAAAAATCTTGGAAGGCTTGGAAGGAAACGATACATGATTTTCTCAGAGACACTTTTTAACGTCCCGTGAGACAAGGCAGTGAGACAATAGGACAGCTGCTGTGCAGGCTTTTAAATGATCGATGCACAGCACGACAAGCAGAACACGCAGCTTGGCATAGCAGCAGCAAGCCAGCTGCTGATCCGACCGCATCTCACGCTCCCTTTATAACACGAGCGGCAGAGACTCAAAGTGGCTGGTGCGTAGCACGCCCCGTGAGGCAAAGGCGCCTAGTTTAAGAAATAATAATTTTTCAGTTTCCTGTGAGGGATGGGGAAAAACTTAACTGTCAGATATTATGCACTGAAATTTTAGTAGATTTCAACCCTTAATAATAATGTTTTAAAATAAATAGGTGTGAAACTTAAGAATAATTTAATTTAATTTTAATGATATGCTTGATGGGTTGGTAGATATAAAAAAGAAATTGCTTATGTTAAAACATCTGAGATGGGAACGTTCAAGGGGGAACAAAAGTTAACAAACAAAGAAGAGGATTTGAATAATTTTGTACAGTTTTTTATTATAAACATGGAGTGAAATTTGTAAAAAAAAAAAAAAAGATTATTTTGAAGGTAGAGGGGATGGACTGAATCTGTGTCATCACTGCTCAATTACTTATAGAATATCATTTTTTATTACTTCAATTTTACAGTTAATCTTTTTTACTTTGTTTTTTATCTTTGTGCTTTAATAAATACACAAAACACTTTTTAATATTCATTTGGTTTAGATTCTTATATCTTTCTGATCTCATAGGTTCAGGTAGGGGTGTTTTACCTTGGGGTTTCCTTAAATGGCTACTCAGGGTTAGGCATGTTAAACACAAGTTTGCGAGAAGTGACCTGCAACAGGAAGATACAAGAAGTTTATTGTCATATACACAGTAAAAACACATGTTAAAACCATGTAATGAAATTCTTACTTTGTTTGATCACCTTCATATACAAAGACAAAGAAAAAGAAATATAAAAGCAGTGTAAAAAGCATGTATTGAGGATGGGTATTGTCTTTAATTATGTTGCGCGTCCTCCTGATGACCCTACTAGTGTAGATGTCCTGTAGGGAGGAGAAAGTTGCTCCAGAGATGTGCTGTGCAGTTTTAATTACACACTGGAGTGCCTTCTTTTCCTGCAAGGAGCAGTTACCTATGCCATACAATAACAGAAAAGTGATAACACTCTCTATTGTACCCCTGTAGAAATTGGTGAGAATTTTGGTTGGCATGCCAAATTTCTTCACCTTCCTCAGAAACAATGGTTAATGAATTGTTGTGTATTGTAAGACCAAGTCAAGATGTGGGTTCCAAGGAATTTGAAGATTTTTACTCTCTCCACCTCAGCCTCACCGATGTAAATGGGAGTGTGCTGCAGCTTCATTTTCCTTGGGTTGATAATCATCTCCTTGGTTTTATCTGTATTCGGGGAGAGGTTGTTTTCCTGACACCAGGTCACGAATCCTGCCACTTCTTTCCTATATTCTGCCTCCACCCCCCCAGTAATCAACACTATGACTGTAGTGTCATCAGCAAATGTAATGATGCTGGTGTTGTTCTGATAGGCCACACAGTCAAAGGTAAACAGGGTGAAGAGCAGCGGACTCGACACACAGCCTTGGGGACAGCCGGTGCCGATTGTTCTTTTACCTGATGTTTGGTTTCCAACTCTGACTGACTGGGGTCTGTCTGAAAGAAAATTCAGCACCTAGCTGCAGAGGGATGATGCCAGTCCAAGGGAGACAAGTTTATTGCACAGTTTCCGTGGGACAACTGTATTGAACGCTAAGCTATAGTCAATAAACAGCATTCTTGCGTTTACCTTGTTACAGGCCCCAGGCCCATTGTTTTTGGACCAGATTGCTCATGTACTTATCCCCATATCCTTCAAAAACAGTTTGACCTATATCCAACGTTAACTAGCCATAGAAATTGTTTAATTTAACCTGTACTTTTCAGTCTGCTCCTTATAGTCGTAGAACCAGGCTTAGTTGTTTGTAAAATTTTCGCACAAGTATTTTTTGAGGTGCATGATTAATTTAAGTATACTTGCGTGCACACACAGAGACACATGCAAGCACGTATATGTGCACATGTAAACACAAACATGCTCCAATACATTAAAAGAAAATCATTAGTTTAAGACAGCTGACAACTTTTGTGCCTAACCAGAGCACAAGCTGGGTGATAAAGAGAAATAATGAACACAGAAACATACACACACACACACACACTCTACATATGTAAAGCTCGACATGCACAATGCCATAAAGCCACCATTGTACCAATCTATCTGTCTAGGCAGCCTGTTTGTTTCATTTGATCCAATCAGTTTAGTTACAATTAAATATTATTAAAGCTGTTCACTTAATTAAATTTCTTGTTCATTTTACTCTACATTTATTTCTGCACATAATAAATATGATAATATACTTGATAGTACATTAGTGTACAATGCAATCAGTTGTGTGTTTTTTGGTAAAATCTTCCATTGAATGATGTCCTCCAGTATCACTAATGTGAAATTCACATGAAAGTACTGTAAGGTCCATTTCATACCAATTATTATTATTATTTTATCCCTCATTCTTTGCAATTGGTCTTTGGTTTTAAATCATAAACCACACAACCCTAGTAAAAAAAGATCTATGTGTTTTCTGCCGTTTCAGTCTGAATGATAAACATTTCGAAAATGAAATTTATTCATGTTAGTGTGTATTAATCCTCAACCTGATTACGGGCATATCACTCTGCTTTTGCTTACGGAGAGACCTCTGTTTATTCTGCCACTGGGAATTGAACACACACTGTTGTGAAGAGTAGTTCCAGTCTAAAGTCATTTATGCACCATAGAACCCAGTTTACCAACTATCTCCGTTGACCTGAAATTAGAGTCAAAGTGACATGCATTGTTTATGTCCATAACTGTTATAACATCAAGAACTTATGCCAGATACTGCATCTTTGTTAAAGCAGGCAGTTGTATAGAGATACTAACAAAATATTTAATTATCAAGAGTCAATATAAATTCAAGTGTTCCAAAGAACAGGATATGATTCGTAAGAATGATGAGCCTCTATTAATCTGCTAGACTTTTTTATTCAGAAATTATAATATGAACCTTTCCTGAGGATATTTAGATCCTTAGTAGCTGGCAATAGAGAAATATTGAATTATGTAAAATCAGTTGGCTAAATCATCAGAGAAGTCATTTGTTTCTTGGTGGCATACTACAGGCAAACTGGACAGACTTTAAAAAATAACTTATCATATTTGTGATTTCTAAGCAGATGATAATATAATGTAGGTTATAATGTTGATAAGGAAATTTAATTACAACTTTAAAAGATGTAAATACCTATGTCTTTTACAATAATAGGACTAAATATAATTTAGTATGTCATGTTGTAGAAGCAGTGAGGTGGAATCTTCACTTAAGCTCCCCATGAGATAATTTGCATTGATGAATTGACATAGCATCTCATAGAGAATTTCCTAGGAAGGGGATTCTCAATGCAGGGTTACATCTGGATATTAATTTATTAGATGTGTGTTTTGAGAGCATAGGAATATAGGTGGAGTGAATGTCAGCATCTAATTGTTTGAAGCAATACCAAATAGGGTCAGATAATATAAACTTGCAAAAAGATAAAAGCTCCAAAAAATGCAACTTAACAATGTGAAGGTTCTGGAAGCATACAGTGAATGAATCAAAACAAATCTCTGTGATATAGGATACATTTATGCAGTGACACCATGGCAGTGTCCAGTTTGGAACTTGTTTAAATGTAATTGCCACATTTGAACAATTTAAACTTGTTCAAATGTGGTAATTGGTGCCACGGCCCACCTGCCAAGTTGTTTTACTGCCTATGGTAAAATCATCCCCGATGGAGGATCACAGAACTCATTAGAAAGAGGGGTCCTTTCATCGGATTGGCTGGCCTAGCACTGATTCAGCCATGGAATGGCCAAATTGGGGAGGCAACATGATGGATGAGGTCTCCAGGACTCGAAAAATATCCAAATCTTATTATGTGATATCATCTGCTGTTATATTCTGCTCCTTACTTCTAAATTTTTAATTTTTTTTTGTTCTGTTCTGTTTATTGTATTGTATTGTATTGTATTGACCCCTTCTTTTGACACCTACTGCATGCCCAACCGATCAAGAAAGGGGTCTCTCTTTGAACTGCCTTTCCCAAGGTTTCTTCCATTTTTCCCTACAAGGTTTTTTTTTTGGGGGGAGTTTTTCCTTGTCTTCTTAGAGAGTCAAGGCTGGGGGGCTGTCAAGAGGCAGGGCCTGTTAAAGCCCATTGCGGCACTTCCTGTGTGAATTTGGGCTATACAAAAATAAACTGTATTGTATTGTAATGCAGAAATAATCATAAACAACCTAGGTGATGAACAAGTGGATATACATGGTTAAGTGAACACCATGATAGTATGCTATAGTATACAAAGGGGAACTCCTCTTATCACTAATGAAGGAAACAAGCACTATTACTGTATTTATGAGAAACGATTTGTGAATTTTTCTTCATATTTTTGTTCCACTTTAAACAAAAAATTCAAGTAAAGAAATCTTGCTTTTATTTATAGTTGTCAGATGGTTGAATTCTATTTTTGTACCATTAATTTGTTTTTTTTATTTACGATATATGTATTTTATGGTTGGCAATGTTGCATTATTCCATGGATCCAAGGTGGTTTCTATATCATGATTGCATGGCCATAAGTCCAGCATGCACAATCATGGCCAACCACTCCTGTGAAAACAGGTTTTAATTATTTAGGGTCGTCTGCTCATCTGATCCCATAAAAAGTCTAACCCTAACCCTAACTTCATCTTTTGACTAAATATGTGCTACTTATTACTGCTGTGACTGTGTCATAATTATCATGCTTCATTACTTTGGCAAGTGATTTTGTTTTTTTTAATACAAGGGATATAAGTTATTTGAAAAATTTAAAATTGTGTGTTAAAGTTTTTTTCTTACAATAACAAATACAACACATCTAATATGAAATGTATATTGTCTTTTTAATATAATAAAGCAGTAAATTACTGATATATAAATATTTACCAAATTTAAGTATACTGTATATATCTTATTCTTTTATTCTTTTTTTAATGTTACTTCTGAAAAACCAGCCATCATTACCACTCTCCCATTTAAAAATGCAAAATTTGGAACAAATGTTAAACATTGAAATGTTAAATTAGGATTTCTGTTCTATTAAGTAAACAAATGTATGTGTATAAAAAATTAAAAGAGACACTAAAATTTTAAATAACAGTAAAGTAAGATTAAAACATTAATGTTAATACATCCCGATAGTTATGTTGTCCATATTGTAATGAAATAACATTGAGAAGACGTTACCCTGTATAATATTTAGTTGTTCTTGTTGGTAATAATTAATGAAATAAATCAAACATTCGACAGAGAATAGTGCTGACATGATCGTTTATATATACAAAATGGCCACAGGAAATAAGTTGGCAGGAAGATAGAGAATACTGGAAGTGACGTCATCTGTAATGGCCGGAAGTGACGTCGTCTTCGGGAGCTGGAAGTGACATCATCCCGGAAGAAGTGTTTGGTGTGGAGCCATTTTCAAATCTCTGAACTGTTGTCGGTGAGTGGGAATTATTATTATTTTTCTTCCTTGGTTCTGTAAATGTAGAGAGAGAGATATCAGTACTTGAATTCAGTCCTTCGTCAGACAATATATCACTCACCTCTGGGCTTGTTGACTACCTCCTAAGCACATGTGTGACAATATTTATAAACACATTAAATGTAACAATGTGAATATATTGCAAGCTCAATGAATATTTTGATAGTAACACATTGTTTCATGTTGCTACCAGACTCGATCTTTGAGGAAAAGTATTTTATGAAAAGCACACTCATTTAATGAAGCAGCATTGCAAGAATCAGCTATTCAGCAAACAGTATATTTATCATGAATATAATCACCAGTTATGTTCAGGCATGCATCCATAGTTCTACTCAACCACACATCTGCCACAATTGCATAAACTGCTACTTGTTTCAGATCCATTTTGATTTTTGCCAGACATTTGGAATACAGTAAAGGCAACGTAACTTTGAAGGAATAATTGCAGAGGGGATGACTTCTCTAGCCCTAAGTGTTGATCAAGAGTGTCCACAAATAATGTGTATAACAACTGTTGCAATAGCCCATGTCTGTCTGTCGTCTTGTCCACATGAAACATGCTTGGTTCCCTGTGGATAAATTTCATTGAAAGATAGCTTGCTTATTCTTCAATTTGTTGGCACAGTTTGAATTTCATTGGGATATCTCGGACATATGACACTGTGCAAGGTTTTGAAATTTCAAAATCTCCAATTGAAAGAAAATTTGCAAACTCTTCAGTTTTGTTCTGTGAAATGTTCTATGCAACTCATTTACTGTTTCAATTTTACCTTGAAATCAGTTTATTGAACTTGTACATTTTCCTCTATAATTCATCTGATAGTCCCATGGATTCCCAAATGCAGCAACAACAAAAACAACATTTATTTATATAGCTCATTTTCATGCAAATAATGCAGCTCAAAGTGCTTTACATGATGTAGAAAGAGAAAAAAAGAGAAAATAAGTACGAGTTAAAATAAGGGAACACTAAATAACATAGAATAAAAGTAAGGTCAGATGGCCAGAGAGAATAGAAAAAACAAAAAAACTCCAAATGGCTGGAGAAAAAAATTAAATCTGCAGGGGTTCCAGGTCACAAGACCACCCAGCCCCCTCTAGGCATTCTACCTAATATAAATGATCAGTCCTAATTGTATTCAGGGTTCTCATGGAAGAACTTGATGATGATGGTCATGTGGACTTCTGCCCTTTAATCCATCAATGTAGGGACAGCACGGTGCTTTGATCAGGTGGTGGTGGTGCAGGTCACCACTCCAGAAAACTGGAAAAAGAACAGAAGAGAAAGTAGGGGTTAGTACGGATTTTGAATATGAATACCATGAGTAATAATGATAATTAATTGAATATACACAGCATCACGATTAAACTAAGATGAAGCTAAGAGAAAGCCATGTTAAAGTAATGTGTTTTCAGCAGTGCTCCACCGTATCAGCCTGCCGAATTCCTATGGGCAAGCTATTCCAGATTTTAGGTGCATAACAGCAGAAAACCACCTCACCACTTCTTTTAAGTTTAGCTCTTGGAATTCTAAGCAGACACTAATTTGAAGATCTAAGGTTACGATTTGGAGTGTAAGGTGTAAGACATTCCGAAATATAAGATGGAGCGAGATTATTTAAGACTTTGTAAACTATAAGCAGGATTTTAAAGTCAATTCTAAATGACACAGGTAACCAATGTAGTGACATCAAACCTGGAGAGATGTGCTTGGATTTTCTTTTCCTAGTTCATATTCTAGCAGCTGCATTCTGCACTAGTTGCAATCGATTTATTTCTTTTTTGGGTAGTCCTGAGAGGAGAGCGTTACAGTAATCTAGTCAAGTGAAAACAAAAGCGTGGATTAATTTCTCAATATCTTTCAATGATATAAGAGGTTTAACTTTTGCTGTATTTCTTAAGTGGAAAAATACTGTCCTAGTAATCTGATTAATATGTAATTTAAAATTCAGGTCAGAATCAATAGTTACCCCTAAATTCTTTATCTCCGTCTTTTAATCCTAATGCATGTACGTAGTTTATTTCTAATAACCTTATTATATCCATTATTGCCAATCACTAAAATTTCTATTTTCTCTTTATTTAGTTTGAGAAAAGTAGTACTCATCCATTCAGAAACACAAGTAAGACATTGTGTCAGTGAATCAAAAGAGTCGGGGCTGTCAGGCGCTATTGATAAGTACAGTTGTGTGTCATCAGAATACCTATGGTAGCTCACGTTATGCCCCGAGATAATCTGACCTGACGGAAGCATGTAAATCGAAAAGAGCAGCGGACCCAGGATAATGCCTTGTGGAACACCATATAGAATATCATGGGTCTTTAAAGTATAATTACCACAACTTACACAGAATTTTCTACCTGCCAGGTAGGATTCAAACCAATTTAAGACACTGCCAGAGACGCCCACCCATTGACTAAGGCGATTTCTAAGAATATTGTGATCAATGGTATCGAATACGGCACTCAGATCTAAGAGGATGAGAACAGATAAACGGCCTCTGTCTGCATTTACCCGCAAGTCATTTACTACTTTAATGAGTGCAGTTTCTGTACTGTGATTTGTTCTGAAACCCGTCTGAAACTTATCAAGAATAGCTGCATAATGACTGCCTTCTCTAGAATTTTACTTAAGAAAGGCAGGTTAGAAATAGGTCTGCAAGTGAGTGAAATGTCGGGTAGAGCGTACGTACACACAAGCATCTCACACAACCATGTCTTCAGAGTATAAAAAAAGTCACTTCTCTGGAAATAAATGGAAGGGGAATGTGATTACGTAAGTGTATATAAGACTGAATTGATTGAAAAATATTATGTGCAGATTATTATTGCAAATAACCAATGTTCTCAACCTGCAGGTAAACAATGTTTGAACTCATTAATAACACAGGAAAGGTGGAGCTGTCCTAACTGAAATAAACATAGGGCAGGTTTAAAAACTGACAGTGGCATCAGGAGGTGGGAGACTTCAGTGGCTTAAGCCCTGATCTCTTGTTCCCCACAAGTGACCTTTCAATCCAACATATACACGAGCAATCACAGCAAGCCCCTGATCTTCTTGACCATTGTGTACCATTCGTAATCCCTTATACAATAAATAAGTTTCTTTTTAAGTTCTTACTTATTTGTACAATTTTAACAAATTACTATGTATTGACCAATATGAATAGCTAGACAAGGAATTTATTTCAAATCCTTTACCCATTTAATAGGTTAATTTTGATACCAATTTTGCTAGTATAGTATAGTAATGCTAGTATTGGTCACTTTGTATACTACTTTTTCATACTGCTCTATTGGGTATACCTATGTGTTATGTTATGTGTTATGTTTGGACATTCCACCACTAACACAGTCGCAGCAATTTTCAATAACAGCAATAACTTGAATTAGACTTTGCAAAATGTCTGAAAGCTATTGAGCCATCTCAAGCCCATTTCTGCTTCATTTTAAAGTGCTGTTAAAAAGCATATATTTAATGTAGTTTAATAACACACGTAGTTGCATTGTATTATGACTATTATTTTTGAATACAACTCAGTGTTACAAAACTATTTCAAAAACAAAAATATGATAACTCTTGGATGAAGTAAATAAAAAATGTGATAAGCTCCAACTTTTATATCTGTTAACTTAGTCACAGATAGCACCTGAATGTTACTCCATTCCTACATTGTCTAAGTTGTTTAAAACCTTTGTAGCACAGAGTGTCAATTGCTGCCTTGACTTTTGATAAATAAAACACAATGGCTAGTGTTATCTGTTTTACTTTCGATAGCCTGCTCTTTGTGTGAAGTGGTTTAACAGTACACTTAAATAATACTGCATATGTCCAAATTATGGGCAATTCTCTTCATTTTTGTATACCTAAATGTCTAAGTGTCAGGTGATGTAGGCTCAAAATTAATTGTACTGTTCAATTTTTCTGGAAGATGCTGCAAACAGACAGTAAATCTGTGCATACTTTTTTAAGAAAGATGTTCGGTGCTCATTTAGTGTTTGGCATGTACTTAGTACTTTGATATAAGTGCCTCTTATTCACCAGTGCACTTGCACTTAGTGAATATATTTGTGATTGATCGCAATATTGATTGATTTGCTGTTTACAGAAGTTTGTAACTCGCTCTATATATGCAAATTCAATAATGCTCACTTTCCACAATTGCAATACCATGGCAGGTGTAAGTGTAAATGTAAATGCATTTAATATTAATGAATTTTGCTGCCTTACTCCAAGTGAAGGATAATCAACACTTTAAATCAACTTGAAAGGTGCTAAAACAGTTATTTTCACAAGAGCATTTTTACATATTCAACTTAAGTAAAAATATTTGGTTTTAGCTTTGACAAAACCATTTTCTCTGATTAGACAATTTGTCAACATATCCCCATGTTACCTTGTTGTAATCATTAAAGGTGCAAAAATAAAATTACAAACAAGGCTTTTATGCATAAACCAACTTCCAACACAAATGTAGTCCGAACGGATAGAAAATTCTATTAAATCGTTAGTTGCTTTGATAAGTCAATGTTTCACATATAAACTGTGGTGTTTTTTCAGTTTCTAGACTGGATTTTATCATGGTTCTCAATATATTTAAAATTACGTTTAAATTACAGAGGCTTATGTAGATATTTCTAAAAAAGCAATCAGTTTGACATAATGGAAAAAAAGCAAATTTCCCATTGAATAACAAAGTTTAATGTTGTGTATATTAAATGACTTTGTTGTGTGCATTAAGAGTATAACAGATTACAATTCAATATTTATGTAACCTTTGATAATTAGCAGCTGTTGATAGCTCAATATGCCTCCAGGAGGCTAGAATTATTTGAAAGCTCACATTATCAGTTGTGGTGTTTATTCTTCCCCAAAGAAGACAGCACAAACAAAAACAAAGTATTGGGGACCGTCCCCGTATATTGTCGTCCAAACAATAAAGAATGTAAATGATTCAGAGTTTCCAAAAGTAAAACAGTGAACAGCTTTCTTTGACAAAAATGGCGGCTTTATACAGAACAGGATTATGGTACAGGAAATGGTTGGCAGGAAGTGACGTTGGAAACAGGAACCGGAAACAACGTCATCATGATTGGACGGAAGTGAGGTGGATTGATGGAGCCGGAAGTGACGTCACCATGGTTGGCCGGAAGTGGCGTCGTCACGGCCATTTTGGAACCTGGAAGTGGAGGAACTATTTTTCTTCAGGTGTTCTGTTGACCAAAAGAGATTTGGGTAAGTACCACGTGATAACCCTCTATCTCGCGATGTTTCACTCACCTTTAGGCTCTTTGACTGCCTCCTAATCGCACATGTGTGACACAGTAAAATTAAATAATGCACCTTATTATTGCTTCATGTTTTGTTATTATTTTGATTTTAAGTTTTTTTTTTGTTTGACATTAAATTATAGTAAAAACTATGCAAAAAAAAACCAATATGACTGCATTGATTCAGCAGATCATGGTAGCCGTTTGATATAACTAATGTGTTCAGTAGTATCAAAAGGATGACCCAGGGAACAAATGCTGCAACGAGCAGCACACTTTAAGACCTTTCTTTTACAAAAAGACAGGAGAATTGTTGGGGACATTAACTAGAGTTGGTACACACAAATTATGAATATTCTTTCTATATATTACTAGGACAATGCCACAGTTAAAACCACAAAACGAAGAATGAGCCATACCTGTAATTCTTTCCCTAATCGTTATATTTGTGTGTGTGTGTGATTGATTTTTTTTTTTTTACTCAAGCACACCTTGCTTGAGGTAACACTGAAAAAATAATGGAAAAATTTAAAATTAAAAACACGTCAAAACAAAATTAAAACACCCGAAATCACATACTGCAGAATATAGAATGCTTGTCACTTCACCAAATAAAGGATTACATTTTGAAATCCTTATGATATATTAAGTTTTGAGTCACAAAGTGCATAATATATACTATGTGTATTTGAAGATGCACCAAAAATTCTAGTACAATTTAGAAGTGAAAAGCAAAGTTGTCAGAATGCAATGTGTTTCCCGTTAAAAATTCCTGATAAGTAATAAAATGTTGTGCTTTGATTATAAATTAAGTAAATCTTTAATTTTTTTTTAGGTTCGCCAAATCTTTATTTACAGTAAGCTTTGGAACTGCTGACCCTTTAATTTAGTTGCAGATCCACAAACTAGGTTATATTATACAATGGTTCAGCCACCTTTTGTATTAGCACTAAAGGAGAGACTGACAGACTATGAATATGAGATTATAATTTTCATTAGAAATGTGACCTTGGAAACTTATTTTTGACCATGTATTGAATTTCTCAGTTTCACACATTAAAAAAGCAATGTACTAAAAGAAAAAGGAGTCATTTATAAAATTTTTTTTCAACCGAACATGATGCTTGAAACAGCCAGCTCTGGCAATGAGTTCATTAAAAGCTCAGCAGATAAGGAATGCATTAAAATATCTATTTAAAGTATGTGCTTTGTTATTGAAGAAATTTCAAAAAGTACAGACTTTTAAGTACATTTCCAAAGGATTGTATTAGACGTACAGTACTTGTAGAATGTTGTAAACCCAGAGTTTTACAATGTATTACTTTATTTCCCTTTTAAATTTCAGTTAATTTGCTTGCAACTCTACTGCTTAAAAAATAGCATATTAAGTGGGTCTGGGAGCTGAATGTTGTCACTTTGTAAAAGTAAAGAGAAAATTTGAAAGCGAAAGTGCTGCAAATATAAAAAAGAATGAACAAAACAATGCTTTCATTTCCTGACAGAGGGATCGGATCATGTTGAGTTATGATGGAGAAACAAACATACCAACATGGAAATATACTAGAGATATTGACATGGTGGTGCAGAGGTTAGCAGTGCAACCATTGGGCCTCAAAAGGGTATGTTAGAATCCAAGCCCAGTTGCTGTTTGTGAAAGTTTGCAAGTTCTCCCTAGGTCTGTGTGTTTTATTTTCCCTGGTTTTCATTCCTCCCAAAAATCTAGTGCTTGACTGTCTTTAGTAAATTGTCCTGTTGTGGGTTTGTTGTAAAACTGTGACCCAAGGCACAGTGGTGCACCTAATATAGACTGGGATGGTCTCTGGTCCCCTACACCCTGAACTTATATATGTGTGTTGGATTAATGGAGTAATATAACTTATGAATCTAGGGATATATTACAATTATTTGATTTGAATGCTTTTTTTCAGTGGCTCTTTAATCACTTTTTAAAATGTAAATTTTTTCCAACATATTGTTATAAAGAAATGTATGAATAACTCAATTAGATTTGAAAAAAAAATCTTCACACTGATCTGTGTAGTGTGTCACTCTTCCCAACAAATTACCGACTGTGCTGAGAGCTGAGTGTAGGGAATAAAGCTTATAGAGATAAAATGCAAAACAAACTTACTCATTCTCTCACTGTAAGGATTCTGTTGATTTCTCCTGTGCTGTCAATCCAATCCAACTATTACTGCTAAAAGGTAAGCTCAAAGATATGCAGGTGGACAAGACAATGGTGTCCTGGATATTCACAGTTTGTGAGGCTCAAGGACTGATATTGACATGTGTAGCATTGGAGCACCACAAGGAATAGTCCTGTCTCCTTTTCTCTTCACCATGCACAGCTCAGACAATACATTTAACTCCAGGTAATGTCACTTGCCAAAATTCTGTGGTGATTCTGCAATACTGGGTGTTTTGGCAAGGGGATGACACTGAGCACTCTGGTAGAGATCTTTGTTTCTTGAGGCAGATAGAATTATCTGCAAATTGACAGCAGCAAAATCAAGGAAGTGGCTACTGAATTTGAGAGCCTGTATGCCAGGTCACTATTCAGAGAGTGGATGTGGAGGTGGTGCACTGCAAAAGATACTTGGGAGTCCACATCCATGACAAGCAGGAGTGGTTTAGTAACATGAGGCAACTATATACAAGAAAGAGTGCACTCCCTTTTTTCTTACGAAATTCCTTTAATGTGGACTGACACCCTTTACATGTTTTATAACTAGCCAGTATGATTTTGTATACTGTAGTCTGTATCACTGAATCAATTAGCCGATTAAGAAGGCAGGCTTAATTATTGGAAACACACTCAGCCTGTTGGAGGTAGTAGTGGAGGAGAAAATGAAGTCAAAACCAATGTCTATTATGAACATTGCTACAGATGCTCTCTGCAATAATAATAATAATAATAATAATAATAATGACAATACATTATATTTATAAGGCTGATTATCATTAGGTAGTTTTAACCAATGAGTTATTCTACAGAATGCGTCAAGAAATGGTAATGGGACTTCTTTATACCTACAGCAATACACCTTTATAATGCCTTCCTGTAACTTCTCTTTCATCATTAACCAAGCCAGAAGTTTTTTTCTTTTATGTTGTAGTGCTTATGTGTTTGAAAGAGGGTTGTGTTGTTTGCTATAATATTTCCTGAGCTTCCTTAAAAAGCAAAATTTCCCCTTGGGAACATATAAAGTACTATCTATCTATTGCATTACAGCCTCCTTTTATTTCAGCAAACTGATAACACTTGTGCTTCTTTGTTAGAAATGTCCGAACCCTTCACATGCATCTAATCTGAAGTTGAATTTCCTTGGGGAAATTTCCTTTTAGTTTACTCCAGCGTTAAAATCTATTTGCCAGAATGCAACCTATTTTGTTACAGCCTTCTCACTAGGTTGGCAAAAAGACCTTTTTATTGATTTGAGAAGTCTGAGTACTTTTCTTTTCAGAGGCAATAATACAATAAAGGGATTTGTGCAACACACTTGACTTACAAGAATTAGAGTACTTTACAGTCTCTTTTCAGAACAGAGCTTCTTTTCTGAATGGAATATAGTTTGTAAGTTCATGAAGAAGGAGGTTCATAAAATGGATGAATGGATGGAAGATCTTCTGTATTCATGGAAACTTTTGTCACTTGTGATAAGCCAGAGTCAGACGGCCATTGAACTATTGCATATATATTACAAAGTAAAGAAACTCAACTTACAACAAAAATCTTGAATACTTCTTTAAAAGTATGTTTTTATTAATTAGGAAGTACTTTGAAAAACAAATGAAAAATATGGGCACTAAAATAACTGTGTACAATAAATTAAGGTATTATAGGAAAAAGCTGGAAACAATTAATTGCTATCCCAAACCAATGTGTATTCATACTCTCATTAAGGTTATAGAAGCAAGAATTATAAGCTGTATATGTTTGCTTGATGTCTCACACCCAATTATTTTTATATATTCTAAGGGTAGAACTGTATTAATTTCTTTTCAGTTTGCTACCGTTTGCTAATAACAGATTCTTCTCAATGCTGTAACTCAACAGCCTTTGACCAACTGTATAAACATATCTCTGTCTAGATGCAGTAGAAGGTGTCAAGACCTCTCACAGGAAAAATACAATAGTTGCCATGAGAGCTGAATCTAAAGCTGTGGCTGTAACTTTTAGAGAAGAACAAACAATAACTTGGCATCTGCCAAACACAGATTTGTCAATCAGACTGCCAGATAGTGAAACGTGATTCATCACTCTAGAAAGCACATTTCCGCTGCTCCAGAGTCCAATGGCAGTGTGCTTTATACCACCCTAGCTAATGCTTGGTACTGTGCATAGCTTTCTGAGGCTTGTAACTACCCACTCAGCCATGGAATTCCATTCAATGAAGCTCCCTACACACAATTGTTAGACTGATGCTGCTTTCAGAGGTGGTTTGGAACTCTGTTGTGAGTGATGCGACAGAGGTTATTGATTGTTATGCTCTTCAGCGCTTAGTGGCCCCAGACTGTGTGTTTGTGTGGTCTACAACTTTGTGACTGTGACCCATTCCACTGCCAATGTTTGTCAATTGAGATTGCATTGCTATGTGCTCAATTTATACACTTATTAACAATTAAGTTTGGAGCGGTTTCTCCATATTTTTGGCTATACTGTATAGTGTGTATGTAGGAAGTATGATAAATACAATGTAGAAACACCTCATACTCTCCAGCACTCAGCACCTCAGTCATTCTTAGAGGACAACTACTTAACACCTTTTGCTTAACACTAGAATGACAAGAGCCTACGAGAAAGCTTGTAAATCCGGCCAACCTTAAATTCATTCTCACCCCTCTGTCAGTGTCTTTTGTCCTGTAAATGTGCCGATAAGCAGCAAGCAGCCTGGTATCCCATCCCCCCGCCCACCACTGCAGTTCATTTCTCAAATAAGTTTGTCAGTGCTCAGTGTTTATCTTCGAATGAAGTGCTGGAGCTTTATAGGGTAAAATAGTACATCATCATTTGGAATACATACATTTCATGTGTGTTCCGTGTCAACAACAATCTATGTAAAACGTAATTAACACAGAAACGTTTTTCATGTTTTAGTAATAAGGTGTGAAGCCTGAAATACAAATATGAAAGAAACACTTTCACAAAAGGAACAAGTATAACAAAACAAGTGCACTTTTATTCAAGAATTTAACCAAAGAAAATAGAAAGCAGGTTGCAGTAGGCAGTTGATACGATAGCTTGTGTGCTGCACTGCTGCCTTCCAATCAAGAGGTTGCGGTTTCGATATCAGCTGCTTCCCAAATTTACCATTTTCAGTACTGAGCTGCTCTTATTGTTAATATAATACAATAAAAGCATACATTTGATTTGCGTCAGTAAATTTAGTTTAAGTTAGCGTTTTTTTTTTTTCAGTTTTATTCTCTCACTCACGTTCAAGCTCCCACACACCCTCCGGATCTGACTCCGTTTTCAGATAAAGATGTGGTATACCAAACGAACTTGTTTTGTTACACCCCCTCTTTATTTGAAAACCGTGTCAGATCTTGTATGTGAATGAGACTGGGAAAACTATGGACGTGGATGTGAGTGATGTGTGTGACTGAGAATGACTGTGGATGTCAATTTATTTTAATCAGTTTTATTCGTGAGTGTTCCTGCTCACACTGAATTAGTATGCACCTTCTAATCCATGATGTCAAAGCCGCACTGACAAAAAAGAGAGACTTAGGTATATATGACATTTGGAATAATTCATTTTATGATCTGTATTGTACATTTCGGAAAACGTTGTTGCACTAATGCAACATTATATTCATTTGCAAACCTTCATACGGTTGTAGTTACTGACTGCATTTGGTTTTTTGTTCTGATCTTGTTGCTGCATGTTGGTATTTCTTTTGAACACCAAGAGATGCAGAGGACAGCATAGTACAGAGAGGCCAGTTCCGCGCTATATACAATCATTCAAATGTTAACAGTTCCCAAACACACCCAAGGACCGTCTTTACGACATGTGTATAAGGTGTGAAGCCTGAAGTCAAAATATCAAATAAACAATTTCACAGAAAGTATAAGTATAACAAAACAAGTGCACTTTTATTCAAGAATATAACCAAAGAAAAAAGAAAGCAGGTTATGGTAAGCGGTTGATGCGACAGCTTGCGTATTGCAATGCTAGGAACTGCTGACTCCCAATGAAGACATTCTGGGTTCGATGCTGGCAGCTTCTCAGGTTTACTGTTTTGAGTAGAGAGCTGCTATTATTGTTAATACTAGCAAAATACCCACGCTTCACAGCAGCGAAGTACTGCCTTAAAATTTGCATTAAGAAGAAAATTAAACCTTTTTAAACTGAGGGAAAATATACCAATAATTATTTGTTAAGGATACCGCATTGTGAGTTTGGCCCTCCGGTTGTAATATGACCAAGCTGTGCGCTGAACTTACTCTTGAGCATGCAACGTACAGTTGGCCATGTGAACAGTAATCTTGTTTCAAATCTCACAGCTTGAATTGTCATAATCGGTTTGAGATTCATGGTTTGTTTTAATTACGACAGTATTTGTAGGACTTGTGTTGAAGAGACATTCGGCATCTGTCAAGCATTGTAAGTATACAACCGGTTTCATCGATAACTTTACATCCAGCTTTTGAGAGTTTAAACATTCAGAAACATCAAAGTGTCCACTACTGAAATAGTCACCTGTCAATCTAAGATGTTTAAGAGGCATTGGCGGTTGTCAAAAGGTGTAAAATATTTGGCCATTTCGGTACACTTGAAAGCGACAACCAACAATTCATCAGCAGCCATCAACTCACATGCAGATGCATAGGTAAAGGGCTTAAGCATTTCACTCTTCTAGTGCTCCTGTGTAGAATAATTATCTCCTGTACCGTCATCAGTCCACACCTTGAACCTGTCCCAGTCATTCAATACATAAGACACAATGTTCCTCCAAGTATCAAGAGTGAGCCTGATATGGCTGTTCAATATGTAACAAAGAGATTGGAAAAGGTAGGTGCCATCTCCGGGCATGGAAACCACTCGGTAAGTGACAGTTCTTTGATCGACGGTGATCACTTTGATGTTAATGGGGGTACGGTTGGAATGATAAAGGAAATGGGTACCTGAACAATGTAAAGTAAGTCTAAAATACCTACACAATAAATATAATCGTAATAAATGAACAATAAAACAGCGGAGAAGCTGTGGATTAAATAAAAAGGCTATAGTTATCAGCAGAGAGACGTGAATCCCGTGGCGAAGCAAGGAAGGGAATGTAGAGACTGGGGCGACGGACGGCCTTATATAGGCAGGCAGCCAACAACGTGGGAGGCGTTGGGATGGGGGACCTCACACGGCGACCGAGCTGCAGGCTATGGACGTATATATGTACGTAAGTAGGATTCAGTTAGTGTTGGGAACCTGCGTACCAAATTTCTTGAAGATGGGCCCATAAGTAAAAAAAACTGTCGAAAAGTTCAATATGGCGGCTGACAGTGGCATCATACCACCGAAAAAAGTACCAAATTTCAACCTTCTACCTACACGGGAAGTTAGAGAATTAGTGACGTTGGAAAGTTCAATATGGCGGCTGGCAGTGGCGTAATACCACTGAAATAAGTACGTACATTGGTTTCGGTTAGCGCAGTGAAGCCGCCTACCAAATTTCGTGAAGATGGGGCCATGAATAAGAAAGTTCAACATGGCGGACGTTGTTGACCGTTATGACTGTTACGCATAGAATTTCGAAATGAAACCTGCTTAACTTTTGTAAGTAAGCTGTAAGGAATGAGCCTGCCAAATTTCAGCCTTCTACCAACACGGGAAGTTGGAGAATTAGTGACATTGGAAACTTTAATATGGCGGGCGACAGTGGCATAATACCACCGAAATATATACGTACATCAGTTTTGGTTAGCGCAGGGAAGCCGCCTACCAAATTTCGTGAAGATGAGGCTATAAATAAGAAAGTTCAACATGGCGAATGTTGTCAACCGTTATGGCCGTTACGCGTAGAATTTTGAAATGAAACCTGCTTAACTTTTGTAAGCAAACTGTAAGGAATGAGCCTGCCAAATTTCAGCCTTCTACCAACACGGGAAGTTGGAGAATTAGTGACATTGGAAAGTTCAATATGGCGGCCAACAATGGCATAATACCATCAAAATAAGTACGTACATCGGTTTCGGTTAGCGCAGGGAAGCCGCCTACCAAATTTCGTGAAGATGGGGCCATAAATAAGAAAGTTCAACATGGCGGATGTTGTCGACCGTTATGACCGTTACGTGTAGAATTTTGAAATGAAACCTGCTTAACTTTTGTAAGCAAACTGTAAGGAATAAGCCTGCCAAATTTCAGCCTTCTACATACACGAGAAGTTGGAGAATTAGTGATGAGTGAGTGAGTCAGTGAGTGAGTGAGTGAAGGCTTTGCCTTTTATTAGTATAGATAGATTATACAATAAAAATATACATTTGATTTGCATCTGTAACAGCCGCTGTAAATTTATAATGCTTGTCAAAGTTAGCGTTTTTTTATCCAGTTTTAATCTCTCAGTTGCGTTCATGCTCTCCCTGATCTGACACTGCTGTTTTCAAATAAAGATGCGCTATAACAGAGGTGAAGTCAGATCGGAGAAAGAGAACAAAAGCCCTCCCCGCAAGAAACGTCCACTCACATATAAGAACAACCCAGCTGCACCAGGCTTAAAGGCGAAAGATGGCACCGTTTGGATACAGGACAAAGTCCGGCATCATCCTGCCAGTCACCTGTCCTTCAAAGAAACAGCATGGCTGAATAGCATTACACATGTACTATGTCTCCAAATCTGCCACAATCCAAAACTTTATGGCACATTTGTCAGGCTTGATTTAGATGTATTGCAAGAAAGGACAACAGACCATTGTTGGAAACAGTTGCTCATCAACAGTAATATGTTGCCCTGGGTTGTAACTCAAAACATGGTATTTAACAAAACGTTGCCAGATGTCCGAGATTGCAGCAGAGCTGTCGTTTTTCACACATTCTGCACGGGTGTCTTTGTTGTCAAGGTGCAAATGCTGCATGATAGTATGATAGCGGTCACGGGGCATCATATCTTTAATTGCCAGAACGACAAATAGTTCTGACCAGGCATCAACTGTGGTCATCGCTGCTCTTGTGAAAAGAATGGAGATAAACGACATAAACTCAGAGAGGGAGAGGCAAGTTCATTGTAACACGTGAACGTGACTGAGAGAAAAATACAGAATAAAACAAAAAATAAAAAATGCCAACTTTTACACTTATCAAAAAGTTACATCAGGTGTTACCGACTCAAATCAAATATATGTTTGTATTATAAAATAGTACTAACAGAAGCTTACTACTCAAAAAGGTTACAACCCAGGATCAAACACGCAGCCTCTTAATTACGAGGCAGCAGTTCTTACTTCTATACCAGTGAAGCAGACATAGCAACTTTTTGCCAATTGATGTTTGGGCTTAGGTTTTTACTCATTGACAGCAGCATTTAAATTGAATGATTTCTGTTTTTTTGGTTACATTCTTGAATAAAAGTGCACTTGTTTTGTGATACCTTTTGTGAAAGTGTTTACTTGATACTTGGACTTCAGTCTTCACACATTATACACTTCATGTTAGCATTTTGTCATTATTATTATAACACTGAAAAAGTTTCTGTTTTAGTCATGTGTTCAACATGTCTTGCTTTGCATTTCCCATCATCCTAAATATTCCCCAGATTGTCGTAGACACAAAAAACATATGAAATGTATGTATTGCAAATAACGATATACTATTTACCCTTTACAATTCAAGACCCCTAATTGCCAGATAAAGAGACTTCCAGCGATAAGAAGTTGCATCTGACCTGACCTCAGCTGCCTCGGTGGGGGATGAATAAACAGGCTGCTTGCTCCTTGTGCTGATTAACACATTTGCAAAACAAAGACACTGCTGACAAAGGTGCAAAGGATTTTAAGGTGGCCCAACTTTTTTTACAGGCTTCCGGGATTTCTAGTATTAAAGGAGTAAACTACTAAATGTGGCAGAAGAAAAAGCATAAAAAACAAAATCACATGCCAAACTAACTAGAATTATACAAGGGCAATTAATTGACTTTTTATACTCTCCTAAATTCTGTGATTTTTACAGTGGTCAAGTATTCAAGCTCTATTTAAGATGTTTTGTTCCTCTAATTAAACAGTCAGTACAGTTTTGTTTATAGTTTATTCATCTATTTCTACTGGAATATAAACAGTACTGGATAATAAAGTCCATCCATCCATCAATCCATTATCCAACCCGCTATATCCTGACTGCAGGGTCACGGGGGTCTGCTGGAGTGAATCCCAGCCAGCACAGGGCGCGCGCACACACACACACACACACACCAAGCGCACACTAGGGACAAGTTAGGATTGCCAATGCACCTAACCTGCATGTCTTTGGACTGTGGGAGGAAACCGGAGTACCCGGCGGAAACCCACCCAGACACGGGGAGAACATACTAACTCCATGCGCCACCATGCCACCCGGATAATAAAATCCATGCACATATCAAAATGTATCTCTTTTACATATATTTGCACAAATATCAATGCATATAAAATATTAACACTCTTAATTTATGATATTGCAAGAATTCATGGGCATTTAAAAATTGACTTATGGGCAAAATATTATATATAGGACCTTTTTTATACTCCTATTGTAGGTGAATCTTGGATTAGTGTTAATATCATTAAGGATTTAAAAAGAAAAAAAAGAAGAGGCTTTACATTTAAATGTGCTTATGAAAAGAAAAATCCTCAATATACCCTACTGAGCCTCTCATGATTATAGCCATCCATTGTGGGTAAAAAAGTTTATTTTAATACTTGAAACATAGACATTTTCTGTTCATGCACAGTAATGCATAGTAATGCCTTTCGTTTTTAAACAGCCCTGTCCCTGAATTTGAAAAGTATACATATGTATGTATGTAGATATATATTTCTATGTGTTCCTGTGTATAATATGAAATCTACTAACTGTATTATCCTGCTTGCCCAGGAAATTTCATAAGAAAATGGGCATCAGTTCCATCAGCTAATTGGATGTATCAGAAGAACTATGTAACTAACTACTTTTCTGCATACAATTATTTGAATAGTTTTCAGCAAAGGCTGATATTATTGACAGGCAGTGTGGTGTAATGGTTAAGGCGTTGGACTTTAAACCATGAGGTTGTGGGTTCAAATCCTGACACTGTGTGGTCATGATTGTGTCACTTCACCTGCCTGTGCTCCATTTGGGAAAAAATAAATGAAATGTATCCACTTGAATCTCAAGTCACCTTGGATAAGACTGTCAATCAAATAATAAGTGATAAAATATTATTTGGACAGTGGAGCTACTTACACAATAACACATGAATGAACTATTCTTGCATTAGATCAATTCCTGCTTTTTTTAGTGAGTTGGCTTTTGTTGGTGGTCATTATGAAACAAAAAAGTGCATTCTTCCAAATTGAAATGGGTAATCAGTGGGAATAATATGAACGTTGTGTATATATTGTTATCATTATTACATTTTAAAGATTTTCATTCATTTACGCCACTCACTCAGATATGTTTTTGTGTTGTATGTTTAGGCTGCTTTTTTGTTTTGTTTTGTTTTTTTTCAGACAATAAAGTTCCAACACATTCTATTTTATTTTACCTTATTGCAAATGGCCAAAACATTTACAGGCTGCACATTTAAGGCAGCCCATGTAATGAACTGAAAGTTTTCGTTTTTGGGTTTGTTTCCTCTAATATTTCAATATCCTGAGAAGTAATAATAGATCTAAAATTTTTAAGTGTTTCTTAAATGAAAAAGCATTCTTAGTAACATGGTTAATATGTATGTGACTTGAAGTTTACATCTGGGTCCATAAGAACATCTAAATTCTTTACTTATAGCTTGATTTGTAAAACCAGGTCATCAAGTTTATTTCTAAGACCCTTCCATTTTTAATTTCTGCCAACAACTACAATTGCTGTTTTTCACCTGTTTTGCTTGGTAAATTACTACTTTCTGCAATGCTAGTAAGACATTGGATCAGAGAGTGTAGTGCCTCACTGTCTTCAGGTGTTCTATATATAAGCAAAGCTGTGCAACATTGCAAACTCTGGTAGTTCAAATTGTGTTTTAAAATAATCTGGCCTAATAGGGGCATGTAAATTGGAAGTAATGGTGGGCCCAGAAATGATCCTTACAACACCATGTACAATTTCGTGCACCATGAAATACAATCACCACAAGGATCATCTACCTGTTATATAAGATTAAAACTACCAAAGTGACACAACAAGTGGCAAAAGTAATTAATTAGAATACTGTGGTCTATAGTGCCAAAGTCAAGTCTAAAACAACAAGAATAGATAACAGTATGTTGTTTGTTTCAACATGCAGATTATTACCTGCTTTAACAAACACAGTTTCTGTTCTATAAATTGTTTGAAAACCTAACTGAAACTTCTTGTTTTTTTTTTCTTTTTTCAAATTCTTAATTGTAGAAATACTACTTTCTTTAGACTCTACTGTAAAAAGAAACATTAGAAAGAGGTCTAAAATTGTCAAAGAAAAAAGAAATAATTATTTTTCTTAAGCAGTGGTTTAATCTCTGAAATCTTTAAAGAGTTTGGGAAAACACCAGCATCTAATGAACAGTTAACTATCAATTAAGCACATCAGAACTGTTTTTGTGAAAGCCTGTTTGGAGTTGGTCAAGGTGGTGTGTGTCACACAGGTGGGCACTTTTAGCTAACGGATTATGCTATGAAGTGTTTTAGTAAAAGGAATTTAATTCACTGTCATGTGCCTGCTGAGGTTCAACAATATTTGCTTTTTGAGAGCTGTATTTTATTACATCTAATATGGTTTATTTTGGCTGTACAAAAATGCTACAAAAACTTTACTTTTTTTTCTTGTGAAGTTTCCGATAGCCATTCCATTGATGGACCAGGGTTTAACAGACAATAAATTGTGGAAAATAATATTTTCTGAATTTAATGTGTAATTCTTGAAAAACTGCACTGTCTTTTAAGTCAGGCAGCTGTGTTGTTAGACAGTAAGACATTAGGGACTTTCAAAACTCGACTTGATGTTTTCTTGGAGGAAACAAGTGGATAGGACTGGCGAGCTTTGTTGGGCTGAATGGCCTGTTCTCATCTAGATTGTTCTAATGTACTTCTAATGTTGTATTTAGTTCTATGAGTTTTAAGTATCACATAGTGGACTGTCAATTTAGTTTTTCTCTGTCTCTTTCTGCTTTCCAACGGTTTCTTTTACGTTTTAGAGTGTGCTTCGCAGAGGATGGTTGACATGAGTCACGTGACTTGACTGCTTGACTCTATTTAAAAAATTACTCAACATAACGTAGTCTTGCTTATTGATTATTTGTTACTTGACTTGGACTGCAGGTAAATGGCTTGCAAAGTCTCCCATATGGCTTAATAATTATTATTTATCAAATACCGTACTTTTAATTTACATTTTTTTACTCTTTGGATATCCATACCTGCATAATTCATCAGGACTAATCAGCATGCTGGAGGGTACAGCAATAGAATGATCAGCACCTGGGAGTATCAATGTTGAATATTTCAGTACTACAGACTACACTACAAAGTATGGTATTGCTGTCTGCAAGTTCAGAGGGTCAAAAATCACTAACATGTCAACAACATCTTCAAAGTTCCATTTCAAGATTTTGAAAGAAAAGGTATACTAATTAGAAAGTTGGCCCCAAATACTGTGATTGATGTGTCATTATTCCAACTAATGTACCGCTTCAGCCATGGAACCCCCTGCTTCACGCTGCCCCTCTCTAACAACTATTCACACACTCCCACCCAATTCAAGTCACCCAAATGCACAGTCTATTTGTTTTCCCATCTCCTTGAACTATTAATCCATCTGAGAAACTGTACTGCCACCAAGCCATGCAAAAGAATGTTGCAGAGGAGATAGTCATAAGTTTTGTATCATATACAGTAAGTGATGTCCTACAAATAATATTCCACAAGTGCTGTGAAAGGCTACTGGTGTTGTAACTAGTGTCAAATCCACATCTGTAGCTAGCAGCAATTTTTTTTTGGATGGCTGAGACACTACAGTATGCTACCTGAGTCACATGAATTAGATAATATTTAGATGCTAAGACATTTACATGAATTACATAAACTATATTAAGTGATATTAGAGTTAGGATTGCATTAACTTTTTAAGTCTGCATGCCAGTGTGGAGAGCTCAGAGTCATGACCTTCATGTCGTTTCATTGCAATGTTGCAATTTTGATTTGTTTCATGTGAGATGAAAAGATATTGCCTGCTACAAACAAACATTACATAAGCTAAACATTACCAAATGTACAGATTAAAATTTACACTTAGCAAGTCTTTTATAACTACCTTCAAAATTTCCCTGTAGTTATGTTTATTAGAGATGATCACATGAAGAACAGGACCCAAGCAAGGGTAGTAGTGAATCAGGGCAGCTGTTTGTGTTATACAATGAAAGGGGAAATATATAAAATAGCTTCTCTAGTTCAGCAGAACTAACACTTGGATATCTGTGATGGTCACAACAGTCTAACTGACTCTCCCTGATCGTTCAAAGGGTCAGGGAGAATACTTGGCAGTGCCTTCTGTCATAATATTGAATGTCCACTCAGAGGTAAGTATCTTGAACACAGGAACCTTTTTATTGAATGCTGCACTTACAAACATACATGCTACGCCCTTCCTTTATGATAATACAACTGTGGTAAATATCACTACATGACATCTCTCCCCCTATTTCAAAATAAACAGTTGGCATAATTTCTACTTTCACTGACTAGTAAATAGAATTCCACAAGCTAATACATGCTTCCTCTATTTTCCTATTTCAATTACTATTAATGTAACTTTTCCCTTCCCCGGAGAAAACTATTGGAATATTAATAACATTGCCCATTTGTTAAACAAGTAATAACATTTTTTTTAATCAAAATCGTCAAACTTGCAAACAGCCCATTTGTTTCCTCTTTTCTTTTTCTTTTCTATTCATTTACAAATTTAGTCTGATCACTGGTTTGCTGATTCTACCAGATCTTGTCATTGTCAGATCTTTACTGGCACTTAAATTAGATGGAGCACACTCAGGTGGAGCTGTATTGTCCAATTGTGTGTCATCCTGAGGGCTCAGAGTGCTTTCTAATGTAGGTGGAAATTCACCAGCTGAATTGGTTTTGGGCATTGCTTGGAGGTGACACCAGTTTCTTCTTTGTGTTTCTCCATTATCAGTTTCAATGATATATGACCTGGGTGTCACACTTCCATGCACAACAACTGCAGGACTAGCATAAGACTTCTCATGGTCCAGTTTGGTGCATATGATGTCACCTGGATGTAGGTTTTGGAGATGCCTTACACCATGACGCCTGTTTTAGTAATACGCTTGTTTTGACTTCTCAGCTGCATCCTTTAGCCTAATTTTCTTTTGATTTGGCCGTTTGGGTTGAAGATGTTTCTCTAGGGTGGGTAGAGTTGTTCTAATCCTTCTCCCCATGGGTAACTCAGCTGGGCTGGTCCCAGTAGTGACACATGTTGTTGACCTATAGCACATAAGGGCAAGTAGTGGGTCGTCTTGCTTAAGAATCCTCTTTGCAGTTTGTATTGCCCTCTCTGCTTGACCATTACCTTGTGGATTGTGAGGACTTGATGTAGTATGCCTGAAGTTCCACTGTCTCACCAGCTCCTTAAACTCAGCACAGGAGAACTGAGGACCATTGTCACTCACAAGTTCTTCTGGGATTCCAAACCTAGCAAAAATTGCTTTCAGCTTTAGTATAATTTGTTTGCTGGTGGTTGAGGGAACATGTAGAACCTAAATAAACCTTGAATAGTAGTCTGATATAACTAAATAATTGTGTTTATTATGTTCACAGATTTCTATAGAAATTTTCTTTCATGGTTGGTCAGGTAGTGGTGTGGATATCAAAGGCTCTCTTTTCTGTGCCCTTTTCAGTTCACAACACGACTGACATGACATAACTTTGTTCTGGATGTCTGATGATATCCCTGGCCACCATACTGAGGCATTCGCCCTTTCCCTACATTTAATTAGGCCTTGATGCCCATCATGTATCCTCTCCAAAACGTCTTCTCTCATAGCCTGGGGTAAAACTATTCTGCTTCCCCTAGTGATTATGCCATTGAACACTGACAGCTGTCCTCTCAATGGGAAGAATTCCCTAATCATCAATGGGGTATTGCTTGTGTACTTTGGCCACCCAGATCTGATTATCTTAATCACTGCCTGCAGTTTCTCATCTTTTGCCATTTCTGCTAAAATGCATTCCATTTTTGGAGGGGATGCCAGTATGTCCTCCATAACCACTGCCACAAAGCACTCCACTTTCTCTTGTCTCTCAGTTTCTTTGTCAGAGCAGCATTTAGGACTCGGTGATAATGTGTCTGCCACAATAAGAGTTTTCCCTGGCGCATCTTCTGCCGTTGGCTTAAACCTCATGAGCTGCATAAGAAGTCTTTGCTGTTGATGAGAGGCACTAAAGGCTTGTGATCAGTCATCAGCTTGAAATTTTCCAATCCATATAGGTACTTTTCAAATTTTTCACAGGCCCGTACACATGCCAGACATTCATTTTCTATTTGTGCATAGCGTCTTTACGCTTCTGTGAGATGTCTGAAACAATATGCCACTGGCTTCTATTCTTCTCCGTGGAGTTGAAGTAAAACTCCACCAATTCCGTAGCTGCTGCATCAGCTGAAACAGCTGTGGCTGTTTGCGTCATAACAAACAAGAACTGGTGCTCTTGTCAACAAATCATTAAGGCGCTCAAATGCTATTTGCTGTGCTTTATCCCATGTCCATGCTTGGTTATTCTTCAAATGCTCAAGCAGTGGCCTCATCACTGTTGAGAGATTCGGGATATACTTCCCCAAATAACTGACCAAACCTAGCAGTTTTTTCAGCTTCTGGAGGTTCTCTGGTGGAGGCAGCTACTTAAACACCTCAACTTTGTCTGGATCAGGTCTTTCACCTTCCTGATAAATCAGATTACCCAGGAAGCGTAATTGTTTCTGTCCTAGAACACACCTTTCTTTATTCAGCTTCAATCCAGCTGTCTCAATCCTCTGTAAAACCTTTTCCAGGTATGTGTCATGTTCCTCTGTAGTATGTCCAAGCACAAGTATGTCAGCCATGAAAACAGTAACTACCTCTAAACCGTCTAGTATCTCTGTCATTTTCCTTTGCAAAATGTCTGGAGCATTTGTTATTTCAAATGGTAACCTTCAAAAACAGAATCTGGCAAATGGATTAATAAATGTGGTCAGCTTATTGCTCCCCTGATGCAGGGGTATCTGCCAAAATCCACTCACTGCATCTAATGAAAAAAACATAGTAGCGCCATCCAGTTTTGCAATAACTTCTTCTGGAGTGGGAAGTATAAATCTGCTTCATTTAGTTTTTTCAAATCCACACAAATGCGTACCTCCCCATTTCTCTTTAGAACTGGCACCAATTTGGCTGTGTTACTTTCTCAATAATGCCATTTTTTCCATCCTACTTAGCTCCTCCTTAACTTTTTGTATCAGTGTTAAGGGAGCCTTTTGAGCCGTGTGCACTGCATAAGGTTGTGCCCCCTCTTTTAACTTAATTTTAATAAGCTCATTTTTTAGTGTCCCATGCTCACCAAATACCTTATGGACCTCCTCAATTCTTTTTACAAGGCCCATTTCTGCTGCTATGGACCTGCTTAGTCAATTATTCACACTGTGTCCTTGAACCACATAGACTGGGAAGGAGTAAAGATTGCTTTTAAACTTTGTGCTTATTTGGAACTGCTAGGGCTATAAAGTAAGTTGCTAGATTGCTGCAAAGCTCTTTCTGCAATAAGTATGTTGAATGTCTCTTCACACATTACACTAGCATCAACCCCTATGTCATTCTTGAATCTCACTGGAGTGGCACCAATGAGAACCTGCACTGTCCACTGCTCTTCATGCCTGTCTAACTTAGTCCCAAATCCCAAGAAGTATGCAGGTTGTTCTGTATGCTCTATGACTTCCCTCACTGTCTTGCTGTGATACACTCTTGCCCAGTGTCCAATTTTGTGACATTTATTGGACTTCTTTGCAGGGCACCTGTCCTGCTTTTTTTGTTGTATTTTCCCACATTTACCACATTTATTTTCTTTCCGTTCAGTTTCTGGCATCACTTTAGTATGTCTTGGTCTCCCAGGACATTTCCCTGTTTTCCAATATGTGTGTGCGATTTCATGCACAGAAGGCGACACCTCTCCTTGCAGACTAACTTGATACATAACCTCTTCAGGCTGTCAAATTGTTTTTATTGTTTGAGCCAATGCGAGGTCTGACATTAATTGTAATTTGCAAGAGAGCCCTTTATCCAAAATGCCCACCACTATGCGATCTCGAATATTCTCATCCCGACTTGCACCCACAGTGCTCCGATAATTCGTAAAAGGGCTCGAATAAAAGTCTCCACCTTCTCGCCTGGCCGCTGCACTCTCTGATGAAAGCAGGCACGCCTGTGAAATATGTTGCATTTTGGACAAAAGTACTCATCGAACTTTTGTAGCACTACGCCAAAGTCCTTTTTTTCTCTCTCCTCTGAAAAACGAGAATGACCAGAAAATTTTTTCTTCTTCAATGCCCATTGCATAAATTAAACAACTGACCTTTACATCTCCGTCATCCTTGTCGAGCTTAGTAGCCGTCCTGAATCTCTGAAAGCATTGCTTTCTAGTCCAGCCATTCTGTCGGGTTGTCACAGGAAAAGTTTGACAGTGGGTTAAACTTTGCCATGCCTTTTTTTTCCTCTTTCTTCTTCTGCTACTTTATTATTATTCCATTAATGGAAGGTCATACACATTTAGCCACTTCTGACACCATGTCATAACATTGAATGTTCAGTCAGAGGTAAGTATCTTGAACACAGGAACCTTTTTATTGAATGATGCACATACAAACATACATGCTACGCCTTTTATTTGTGATAATACAACTGCTGTAAATATCACTACATGACACCTTTATCAGGTGGTGATAAATGTGGCAACATTGTTTACAACCAAGTGATAAAAAATATAATTTTTGCATGTGCAATGCATTCTAAATAATGGGGATTGTGTAATTGTTTATTTTATTGACAATTATACAAAACTATATTAAGAAATTATTATTTGGAGACCTGCCTTTCCTGGTCAATCATTGGTCAAGAGTCCTGTCTTCAATTCAAAAAGTCCTTTCTGTGAGTCTTTAGGTTTCTTTTTTATGTCCATGCTGATAATTCCATTAGCAACTATTTAACAGTATTTCAGGCAAC
Source organism: Polypterus senegalus (assembly GCF_016835505.1). Taxonomy (NCBI): domain Eukaryota; kingdom Metazoa; phylum Chordata; class Cladistia; order Polypteriformes; family Polypteridae; genus Polypterus; species Polypterus senegalus. The sequence goes on along the minus strand of NC_053162.1, from coordinate 55,179,777 downwards.
TGGATTATGTATTATGCAACACAAGTAAAAATTTGTTTTTTTTTTTCCTTTTTCCGTGGATGATCTTCACATTGTCTGCCATTGTATAACACTGATCACTACTGACTTCTATTATGTTATGTGCTTCTTTTTCTCTAATCTGCATGGAAATAAGAGTTAAACTTTTTCCTCAACCCCACTGTAAACTAAATGGGGTAATATAAAAAATATAATTTTTGGGCGGTGTACTCCTTTAAGATGACATGCTTGGAATGTTGGGATAAAATTGAGTTATTGCTGAAATATACAAAATCCATACAGAAAATTACAGAGATGTATGTCAAAGCCAGATGTTTGGAGGACTTAAGAAGCCAACCAAAGTTGTAGTACCAGATGTCCCAGACACCCTGAAGTGTAAAACAACAATTTAGCAACCTAAGAAAATCATGCATTGTAAGATACTTTACTCAAGGCAATTGCCTGGGAATCTGTTTTCTTCTGCACCAAAGATTAATTGAGTAGTGCACTGGTATTGACTGAGGCCAACTCACTTTTAACCCAAAGGCACAAACAGAATAAGTGAACGTACATGGAGTATTTTTCAAACACCCAGCTCAATTCCTTCCAATTGTCTAAGTTTATATTTAACCTGACCTCTTCTAGTGTTTAGTTGACCAAATATGGTATATTTTTGCTCTTTTTCTGTACCCATTGTTAATTCATTTTCATCCCTTTTCCATTTGGGGTCAAACACAATTATATTGCTTGCACTTCTATAGTGTAGATGACTGGAGGAGACATAAGTCAAAACTGGCTCTGACAGGGGCAGGTGGGTAGACGGGCAGACTGCTGGGTTTAGGTTAATTGCCAGGTTGGAGTACGAATTGTCAAAAAAACAAAGGGTGAACCTTTTTTTGTCAGAACGAGGAATGTCCACTTTGTGCGATGCAAGGAGGCTGTCAATCTTGAAATTGCAGGAACATCTTGAGCTTTCATAGTTTTTCTTTTTTTTAAATATACTGTACTTTGCTTCTAAAATAGAGCAAAATAAAATTACATTTAGAGCATAAAGAAGTTATGAGTTAAAGAATAAAGTTGATTTAATATTGCACTAATATAATACTTGTTTTATTAATCATTATTTTCTCACCAAATGATACACAACAGGACTGTAAGATTGAATAAACTAGCATAAAAAAGAGTTTTGATACAAGTATGCTAAATTTAAAAATTAAAATACAGTACTAACATGAAAAAAAATCTGTGCCTAAAAATATGAGATTCACCACTTGCTCATGCCTGCCTTTGAGATGTGGTTATTTCAGAATCAGTTGTGGTGACCAACAGTACATCTAAGAGTATTACTCCTTAAAAGGTATCACTCAGTAATTACTTCCTCTGGGAGTCGGATTAGGCTGATTCACAAAATCCTCTTACTTCTTACACTCTTATATTACTCACCAAAAGCAGACATGTTTTGACTGCTGCAAACATCACAGCTTCTGTATATATTGAGGCTTGTGGTTATTTTATCTGTACCTTTTAATGCATGTTAGACATAAAAGTAAGGTTATTCATCACAATAGATCTTTAATATGCTGTTTTTTATGTTAATGCTAGTGTCAGAATCAGACATCATGATACATATGTAGGTCATTTCAGTTCAGACTTCAGATAATTTGTTTGTTTGATTACATAACTGAAAATGTTTATTTTATATAAAGGCTTTTTATGTACAAAAGGGGTGGTAATAACCTAATCAAAAGGAGATAAATGGATTAAAAAAAAATGTAATTCATAAATACAGTACAGTGAGTCGAGAAAGCAACAAAAATGGCATTGGCACATGAATATAGAAGAGTATAACATTTAAGTGAGTAAATTATATAAAAGTGAACATATGGAGTTTGGTTATTAAGGAATTATATGCGGTCTTAAGCTGCAATTAAAAAACATATTTGACTTTTGGTATTCTTGGGAGGGCGTACTCAGTACTCAGCACTGGCACCTCTCATTTTGAGCCCTCTGAGCTATGGGACCTCCATTTGTACTCTGGGACACCAAAATGTTTGTTTATTTATTTATTGTAATGTTTAAATAAACTTTATTTCAAGCTTGTTAAAGCAGCCTAGTTAACATTATACCACGTTTTTTAATTGACTAATATGAAAAAAGTGTGGTAAAAACACTGGAAGGTGCATAGATTTAAATAAAAAGGAAAAAAAATCTGGTTCTGGTATAGCAGGTATAGTTTCTGACATGACTTATTAGATGAGTCTGAGGGAAGTGAAAACTCCAATAAGAGTGGGATGCGCAAGGTGTGCACAGTAAAACAATTAAAAATGGCAAGATATTCATAAGAAATACTCATTTAAGTGAGTATATAGTACTAATGTTATGTATTTATTAGGACAATGACATAATTCAACATTAACAACATTATGCTCTGGTGCCCAAATTGCACTCAGTGGGTCACCTCGAGATTTAGAAATTGGTAAAATACATTGGTGTAACTTCATTTTTCCCATTATTTAGCATCACTGATTCACTTTTAGGCACATTCTTTCAAAATTGCTGCGGTATATTGTACAAAAGAGGAAACATATGGACATCTAATACTTTGCAACAAAAAAAACTACCACCCATCCATTTCCTAAACAAAATATTCCTGGTGGTTTTAGGAAAAAACAAAGATGCATCTCTGGATCTCTTGCCAAACAAAATGCTGATTCATGCACACACACCCACACACTTGCAACAAGCCACTTCCATGCTGACAATTTACCTTAACATCCACTCCTTTGGACAGTGGGAGAAAAATCACCTTGCAGAAAACGCATGCAGACCCCAGGAGAATGCAAATACTTTAGAGAGTGACCAGTGATAGGTTGAAACGTTTAACTGGAGATATAAAGGAGTATTGTGCCAGTTCAAAGACTGAGCAAATAATTCTCAAATACGATTGCTGCATCATAGAAAACTTTCAGCTGATGAATCTAATGGTTAATTTACAAGGGGCTGGAAGAATAGCTTGGTTTTTAATTAAACAAAGTATTTTAATAATTGGTTATTTTGTTAAATCATTATACACATTCTGCTTATCACAAACATTTCTGAAATTAGTTTTTCATGAGTAGCACCCTCTTGAGGCTTCTAGCAGCTCCAAATTTCCATATGTAAGAAATTGTGATCTGGGAAATCTTGTGGCTGCTAGAACTGTAAAGCACACAAAATGGCTATCATCATCATTAATTAGTTCATGTCTTCCTCAAAATGCATATCTAATTTTCTCCTGGGCAAATTTTGAGATGTAATTCATTAGGGGAAACATGTTGTCTTGTCAATCACAAAATCTAAGGTGTAATGTATGTGAAGTACTGAGCTAGACCAGTATGATGGAGTGTGTACTGGAGCATAGCAAAACATGAGCTGGCTAAATTTTTTATTTTTTAAACTTTACTAAACAGAAGATATTCCATTTTACGAAGACTGCTAGTGTATTGTATTATCATGGACAGAAGCATTAAATCTAAATTAAAACAATCTGTAAATTTGATTATTTTTAAACGATGAGGCTTCCCTTTTAAAAAAGATGAGAAGTCAAAATGATTTCAGGATATTTCCAATATTATAACTCTTGGAGTATTAAAAGATAACAATTAGAATATTAGAGATGTTAGAAAAATTTAGACAAGAACAGTTCATTCTGTCCAACCAAGCTCACCAGTCTTATCCACTTAATTCTTCCAAAATAACATCAAGTCTAGCTTTAAATGTCTGTAATGTCTAATTTTCTACCACACTATTTTGTAGCTTATTCCTTCTGTCTATGGTTCTCTGTGTAAAGAAAAACTTCTTAAGGTTTAGGCTAAATTTACACTCAAGTTTCCAAGTATGCCCCTTGTTCTTGTTGAACTCATTTTAAAGTACCTGTGTCTCTCCACTGTACTCATTTCTTTCATAATTGTAAACATTTCAGTCACGTCAGCTCTTAATGTCCTTTTACTTAAACTGAAAAGGCTCAGCTCTTTTAATCATTCCTCATAACTCATCTTCTGCAGTCCTGAAATCGGCCTAGTTGTTCTTCTCTGGACTTTTTCCACTGCTGCTATGACTTTTTTGTAGCCCAAAGACCAAATCTGCATGCAGCACTCCTAGTGAGGTCTAACCAGTAACTTACAAAGCTTGCGCACAACCGCCTTTGCCTTCTTAATGGGTTCTGGACACTGCCTGGAAGTTGACAGTGATGAATCCCACTACAACTCCTAAATCTTTCTTGTAAGCAGTACTTTCAAGTTTCAGACCTCCCGTTATATTCAAATCTAACATTTTTACTTACACCATGTAATACTTGACATTTACTTACATTTACTTTCATCTGCCACAAATCTGCCTAATCCTGGATGCTGTCCAAGTCCTTATGTAATGATTCAGTGAATTCTAAATTATCTGCTAATCCACCTGGATTGGTATCATCTGAAAACCTGACCAGTTGTTATTTATATTCTTATCCAGATCACTTATAAATAAATAAAAAAAAGGCAGCGGACCTAACACTGTCCCCAAGGGACACCACTCTTAACATCACCCAGTTCTGATAAGGTTCCTCACACTTCCTCACTTCTTTTATTTTAATGCCCAATCTCTCATGTGGAACCTTATCAAATGCTTTCTGAAAGTCAAGCTAAATAAAATATGTACCGCTTTGATTAATATCCTAGCATGTTAGTAAAACATGGCCTGCACCATCTCAAAACATACTAATTGTTCACTAACACTTGTGTTCCTGCCATGTGTTGCTCAATCTTTTTTACAATAATTCCTTCAATATAAGATAGTTCAAAATGCCAGATCACCCTTTTTATATAATGAGATATTTACCATTTTCCAGTCCTCTTATACACCTTTATGGTTTGCTCTGATGTTAATAGTCTTGCACACCTTAAACAGCTGTTTCTTTCCTTTACAGCTTATTAGCCCACTGCTAAATTTCTCTTTTTAAATTTTCTAATAATGCTTTATTTTGGATGTACTCTACTACATTATATGTAAAACATCTTAGACAGATAGAACTTTATTTGTCCTCAGGGGGAAATTTGTCTTTTTACAGAAGCTCTTCAAATAAACAAATACTTAAATATACAATGTGATAATAATACAACACAGACATCATAAAGATTTGGGGCAGCCACCTGTATATTGTTTTTCCAGCTTTTTTTAAGCATGATGTGCATAGAACAGTCCACAACAGAACTGATTACAATAGACAAAGATGGAGGCTTTAAAGGCCCGTAGAGGAAATTACATCATCAAAAGGGTGATGTCAGCAAAGGGGCCAGCTTCGGAAGTGACATTAGCAAAGGGGCCGGCTCCAGAAGTGACGTCAGCAAAGGGGCCAGCTCCAGAAGTGATGTCTTCTGAGGCACCAGAACCTTGCAGGATTTCCCGAGAAAGGTCTGTAGGGAACTGAGAAAGAAAGTCAGCGCACTCCGCCGTCCCCTGGTCGGATGTTTTATTACAATTACTCAGACTCTTTAGCTGCCTCCTACTCGCTTGTGTGTGACAATAGATAAGTAACTAAATAAATAAATATAGGCACACACATTAGTCTGAACACAAAGCAAGAACTTTCAAAAGAAGGAAATCAATAAAATGCTAAAAAAAAAAAAGAACTTGACTGTCACAGTCCCAGTGAGGCATTATGAAGACATATTGCTGTTGTTTTAAAGGATCCTCAATAGCATTTCTGCCAAATAATTTGTTTGCTGAAAAAACTCAGTGTTAGTGTGTCAGAGGGAGGATGGGTAGGACTGTTCGTAATGGCATTCAATTTTGTTTTGAGTCTCTCCTTCGCTTACTACCTCCATGGGGTACAGCGTGCATCCTATAACAAAGCTTGCCCTTTTAATTAGCTTGTTGATTCAGTGGGCCTCTCTTGAAGTGATGTTATCAGCCTAGCACACTACAGCGTAAAAAATTGCACTGGCCGTCACTGAGTTAATGAAGATGTGAAGGATACAATTTCCCACATTAAAGAAACACAGTCTCCTAAGGAAGAAGAGCCTGCTCTGCCTTTCTTTTTTAGCTCCGCTGTGTTCTGTGACCAGTTCAACAAGTCATTAATGTGGACCTCCAAGTACTAGGAATAGTCCACCTCTACATCCACTCCTTGAATAGTAACTGGACAGAGAGGCTCTTTGGTGTGATGATAGTCAATAACCAGTTCCTTGGTTTTGCTGATGTTAAAATGCAGAAAAGTCTCTCTGCACCAAGAAACAAACTTTTTGACTGACTTCTATTCCCTGTCTCACCCCCTTTATCAATACAACACATACGTGCAGAATCATCATAGTCTGAGGTGTACAGAATAAAGAGAAAAGGAGACAGAACTGTTCCTTGTGGTGCTACAGTGTTGCTTACATCCATATCAGAAACATAGTCCTTGAGTCTCACAAACTATAGTCTACCCGACAGATAGTCCATTATCCAGGACACCATAGGCTCATCCATCTGCATATCTCTGAGTTTACCCCTTAATATGGATGGATGGATGGACTAAAGGCACTACAGAAATCAAAAAACATAATCCTCACAGTGCTGCCAGCTTTGTTCAGGTGAGAATAAGCCTTGTGTAACATCCTCCACTCCAATCTTTGTCCAAAAGGCAAACTGCCTGTCTCAAAGGCCTTTATGATGTGAGAAGTAAGTACCACTGCTCTGTAGTCATCAGGTGAAGAGGTGCCTTCCGTTTTTGGAACAGGAACAATGCAGGATGTTTTCCACAGCAGTGGCACTTTTTGAAGCCTTTGGGAAAAACCAAACATGTGTCAGAGGACACCACAAAGTTGGTCAGCACAGGCCTTAAGAACTCAAGGACTGGCTTGATCTAGTCCTGCAGCTTTTCCTTTGTGTCTTTAAACATGTTCCACTGGGCCTTGGCTGTTTCTACACTTAACAGCTTATCCCAGTTTAGTCCTTTTAAACTGTGTGGCTCATTTCTGTCTGTCCTTCCCATCTATGCCGTATTCCCCCATCTTTGTTATATAGCCAGGTTGTAGCTTTTGCTATAATATAATTATGATCAGTTACGTACAACTTTAATGCACTTGTTTTATTTTTGATATGTCTAGCATAATCTAATATCTAGCACTGTTAGCATTATTTCTGTTTACCACAAAGTGCTCTTCCAAGACCCTCTAGGATTTCTAACATTCCGAATAATCTAAATGAAGTGCATGTCTTAATACAGCAAAGTAACCTTTAAATCAAGTTCTATTTATCTATGTATCTATCTATCTATGTTAGAAAATGTTAATGATAAGGTGACATAGTAGTCCTGTAAAAAAATTGTTATGAAATTTTCCAGTACCTTAGAAGACTCCTAGAGTATCTAAATTGACAAGAGACTGTCAGAATGTTGACTGTAAATGGAGGTAAAATAATTATTAGTCCACTATAAAATACTGAAGGCTCAAATAGCTTACAACACAGCAGCCTATCATAAGATAAAATTATGAATGATAATGCAGGAAATCCAAAAGTATTATTTTCAACCAATGATTGTGTTCTAAATCCAGCTCAATCAGTAAAATGCCTCCTGAAAACTTTGAGTGATAGGTAAAGCTTTTGCATCATATTTTAAAAATACTATTAGATGTAATATAACACTGTACATCAAAAACCAACACTATTGAACCTAAGTGTGCTCACTACAGTGAATTAAATTCCTTCACTAAAATAGCTTTACCTGAAATTCACAGAATAATTACCAAAACTTTCCAGTTTTATCCTTGATCCAGTCCCAACAGGCTTTTTTAACAAATTTCTGGTTTGCTAATTGATAGAGTACTAGAAATAAGTGACTGTTCATTATATACTGATATCTTTCCTGAGTCTTTGAACACTACAGTAGTTAGCCCCCTGTTCAAGAAAAGTAATCTAGACACTTCTTTTGTGTTTTGGTAATTGTAGATCTCTGAACTGCCTTTTCAAGTTAAATTCAAAAAAAGTATTTTTGAGCAGTCAAATGATTACCCAAATAAATATTCTGTTCTTGATAAGCTTCAGTCAGGTTTTAGACCAAATCATGGTAGGGAAAGTATGTTGGTTTTAAAAGATGTGTGGGTTAACACTGACACATACCTGTCATTATTCTGTTCGACTCAACTGCAGCATTTGACACCACAGACCACGGTATTCTTATAAATTGTCTTAGCCAATTTGTGGGTCTCTCTGGTAGTACGTTAAAGTGGTCTCGCTTTTATTTAATAGATAGAAAATTCTCGCATGATTATGTTGATTGTAGTTCACAGCTCAGTGATATTATATTTGGGGTACTGCTAGGATCTATTTGGGCCCAATGTTACATTCAATCTACATTCTCCTGTTAGGCCAGGTTATCCAAAAACACAATGTCAACTACCACAGTTATGGATATGACAGTCAACTTTACATATCTATAACACCTGATGACCCTAAAATTCTGTGCCCTCTGATCCAGTGTCTTACTTGAATTTCAAAATTGATGATCAGTACAAATTTCCTTAAGTTAAACAAGAAAAAATTTAAATCTTAGTTGTTGGCAGAAATGAGAAAGTGAGGATGTTAGAAATACACATGATCACTTGCCATAAAAAGTCATGGTGTAAGTAATGAATTTGGGCATTACTGTGGACTCCAACCTAAACTTCAAATCACACATTAACCGTATTGCTAAAACTGTGCATTTTTACATTTAAGAATCATTGTAAAAGTCCCTTAAAAGTTATAACACTGCAAGATGCTGTGAAATTCACTCAGACTTGTGTTTTTAGCCTCCTAAATTACTGTAAAGCACTCCTAAAAGAAATACCTAAGGAAGATAAACCAATTTTAGGTAGTTTAGAATGCAGCAGCAAGACTTTTAACCATTAAAAGAATATCTGAACACATCTCAACCAGTATTAGCAACATTACATTGGAAACCTGTATCCTTTTAGAATCCATTTTAAAAAACTATTATGTTACATAAAGTTTTGAATATACTTGTTCCTTCTTACATTTTGGGATGCACATCCTCTTATTCCCAGTCATAATCTTAGCTACACAAACTCTGGTTTGCTTATTATCCCAAGACTACACATAAAACAAATGGTGAGGTGGGCTTTTACTGTTAAGCAAAACACATCTAAACTATTTTACTAATACATCTGGATAATACTATGGAACATTAAATAAAAAAAACTCTTAATAGCCTCCTTTTTAAATATGGCTTTTTCATAGCTGCCTTTAAGTTTTACTTTTCATAAGTCATAATGTTTTGAAATATCTTAACTTCTTGAAGCTGCAGTACTCTTAACCTTTCATTTATATGGTTTCTTTGCTGGTTTTCTATGGTGGTATTTTGTAACACCACCATCTGATCAAAGTAGTGTGCAGCAGCCTGAGATGTTGGAATGAATGCAGATGCTACAAGTGTTGACGAGACCCACTGCTTCAAATCTTGTATGATGCAGTTTAAAAACATTAGAAACCACATTTATATTAGGTAGAATGCTCAGTGGGGGCTTGGCAATCTTTTGGCCTTGGAACTCCTGCAGATTTTGTTTCTGCACATTGCCAGCTGGAGTGTTTGTTTTTTTTTTCCACTGTCCTCCGGGGCCATATGACCATAGAATCTGACATATTATAATCATAACAGATTTTAAAAAGAATCCACAGTTAAGGACTTTATTACGTGTATATATGTATTATTTAAGTGTGTACTGATTTATTCTTATTTACTATTTTTGGTATTGTATTTATTTATTCATATTCTTATCTATTTCTAATTTATAGTGTGTCTTTCCTTTCTTGCAATTTTTTATTGACATCTTGTAAAGCATTTTGAGCTACATCCCTTTACATTACAAAATAAATGATGTAGTGTATGACTTTTTAAGAAGCATTATTTCCTAGGCAAAGTGCATCACAGTGCATCATAATTTGCCTCAAATAAATTGTAAGCCATAAATAAGTGAATTTTAAGTGTGTGTGTGTGTTGGGTGTATAACTGTACAAAAAAAACAAACTTAAAATCACTTAATTTTGGCCAACACAAAACACTGTGAAAAATTAGGTGAAATTTTCATTGAAAGGTTGTAATAGGCTTCATCACACATTTTTTTTCATGAATGTCTGATTGTCACTTAGCAACCTTTCCCTTATGATCGCTGTCAAGGTGTCTTTACAAATATACTAATTTAAATAATTTAAATCAACAAGAGCTAGTACTACAAGCTATAATGTCTTGTTTGAATCTTCATTTTTAACAAAAATGTTAAGAAAAGTAGATTATTGGACATCATTTAGCTGAATTTCCTCATTTTAAATAACTAGTGATATATATATATATATATATATATATATATATATATATATATATATATATATATATACATATACACAGGGTGGTCCAGATCTAATTATGCAGATCCAGATCATCTGGATGACTTTGATTTATGCGGAGACGATTCCAGTTCAGCGCAAAGACGATTCTTCATGTTGTCAGTTCGCACACTTCTAGATGGTACGTTTTTTTTGAGTGATTTTCTATGTAATAAACTTAATAAGTTATGGCATAATGAAAATTGCATAATTAGATCTGGACCACCCTATATATATATAAATTAATTGTTCAGAATTTCATGTTTTAAATAAATATGTTTCATAATAGTCATTTATCGATCCATTTTTTGAACAAAGTTTTCCCATTATAAAGCCTGACAGCCCATAACTATCCCAACAGCAACATGGCTGGTTCTTTTCATGGATGGGATGTCAATATAACACTGAGCGCACAAACCCAGAAACTGTTTACATAACTAGAAATACCTTTTTCAGCAAACTCCAAACTGTTATTCACAGATGTTTATATTTCTTGTAGGCCATATTACAAGAAAATGAGGGTATATTTTTCTACGGTTTGTTCGATGAATTACAGTTCAAAAAGATCGCTCAGCCTGCTTGCAGTTCTTTTATATAACCACTTTCACAACATAATTCTAGTAATTTAAATGTTATAGTTGGCAGCTCCAATACTTTTGGGTGAAGGTGAAGTCAGTATTAACCATTAAACTTTGACTAGAAATTGACATGTTGTTTTGAAAGTCAAACTTATTTTTCTAGCCAATTGTATTTTGTGTCTGCTAATACCCATCATACTATATTTTACACAATGTATTATAATGAAAGTAGATGTACTTGTTTTGTTTTTTAATACACCAAGTGGCCGGTTATTGAATGTATCAGGATCTAGACTCAACAGGGTGTTGAAAGTCGGCCACAGGGATACTGACACATGTCAGCTCTAATATTTTCCCATAGTTTTTGAAATAATTTGGTGATACATTTCTATTCTAGGCAGCTTCTTACATTTAATCTTACAGATGCACTTTTGGTTTGAGATCTGATGATTGGGAAGACAATTGCATTAAGCCACATCCCATTCCAAGTAGTGTCACCTGAATCCATTATAGAGTTTTAACTTTGTTGTTTGTCCCTTAAATTTGTCAGTTAAGAAGTACTGTGATACATTATCAGTATGCGTCTATATCAGAACTACTGAACTTTATTACTTTGAATAGCATATTCTACAATTAAAATGCCATCACTGCTTGAGCATAGGAATATTTTGGCAGGATAGTTTGGTCTAGCAAAGTAGCCCTTCATTGTACCCTAATGCTATATTAATATATTTTAAATCGTTTGACATTTGAAGATTTTGTAAGAAGATAAAGTAATTTATGTTCATTCATTCATTTAATACTTTTTCATCGCAGGGCCATGGGGAGCCAAAGTCTATTCCTGTAGCTCAGGGCACAAGGCAAAGATCGGCTTGGATAATTCATCAATCTACCATATGTCACACTTGTTCACTCACCCACTGATACCAGACAAATTCTGTGTTTCCAAGTAGTTTAAACTTCACCAGACTACCTGGAGAAAACCTTTGCAAACACTCCGATAACATGCAAACCCCACAGCCACACTAACAAGAATATCCCATCAGTTAATTTTTCATTACTGCTATTTCTGTGGTGTTTGGTTTTAATGATGTCAGTGGGAGCACAAGGTCATCTTGTTAAATACCAGTGCTCCTCTCTTGCTAAGAATTCTGACATGCAATTGAACACCACTGACTATAAATATTAAAATCACATCAGGAATGGCTGCATATTAGTTAAATTTGATATCATTTTTTTCGATACCAGTTCACAGCAGTGAGAGTAAGACTTCTGGTCCTTCTGATTCTTGCTCGTACCATACTTAGTAGTCTTGTCTTGATGTAGTGCTAGTGCAATGCTATCTTTGGAAACCTGCAATTGACCTGGGGTGTCCAATTCCGGTCCAGTAACTGCAGAGTTTCACTGCCAACAATCTTTTAATCAGAAGCTGATTCCTGTCTTTTATTGAACTCCTGGTTTAATACACTTCTTATTTGCCACTTTCTGAACTCTCCAGATGAATTTAAAAGGTCACAGCAGTGCCCGTTTTGCTTTTTCCAGTAGTGTAAGTGACAATAGCAGTGTTCAAAATTTTTTTCTTATCAAGGTTTTTTTTTTTGGTCCTGAGGTTTTTTCAATCTAAATGGTTTCAATAAAGAGAACAGTTGGTGCAGAACAGACACAGGTATAAATGACAAAGTGTCCTGCAGAGGAATTACTGAGTCCTTGTTAATCACACTTACACTTGTCAACCAATAAAATCTTCTTTTAGTGAAACAAAAAAAGACTATTTAAGGAGTAGTTTTTCAGAGTGTCATAACTAAAATAATGTCTGCTTCAGTACATTTGACAATTACTGCTGAATCAAGAGTCTCAGAATGGATTCTGTACAAGAAGGAGTCTAATAGAACTGCTTTTTAAGAACAGATTAGTCCAAATAAAAACTTGCAGGTACACCAGCCAATTCGGGACTGGTGAGAGGAGTCCTCCACTGTGGCAAACAGAAATCGGAAAGCCCTGAGATTAACTTCCACGCAGGTTCACAGTGGCAGCAGGCCTTTTTTTCAGCTTTTAAAGCATGCCATCTACTTAGGACGCTTGCTCCAACACTTTTTCCGTTGCATCAGAAATGTACTCCATTTTATCAATATTGTACTCAGTGAATTAAAGTAGATACATACACCTTAATTCTCAATTTTTACAGATTTATTTTTAAACACTGTGCTTATATGATTATTTTAGGTTGAATGCATCTAAGGTGTACTTTACTGATCATAACACGCCTTTCTTAAATGCAAGTAGTTAAAGGAAATGGTTGCATCTGTTAACTAAAATGAGGCAAAAAGATTACGCACACAGCTGCAGCACACCCTGTTGTTATAGTCACCTTGGATTAAAGTATCTGCCAAAAGATACATATTTCAGAATTTCATAGATATGTTAAACATCTACTTAGTATTTTAATGACAGAGCTGTGTTAATTAAACTAAATTACATATTTCATCTTCAGCAATGGTTTCAGGTAATGAAAACTGCAGTCATCACTGCGTTGTAATGTATTATCACGTAAGCTCCCGAAACTGATCAAGTTTCCCCTCATAAGCCGTGTTCTGCTCTTCCTTGTATTTGCCCCTTCTATAGGGATGACCCTATTGTAATCCTGTTCTACCAAATGCTTTTGATGGTGTCTGCAATTAGTGTGGCTGTGTATTTTTTTATTTTTCTAAAAGTTTACATTTTTCTAAGAATAGCCAATAATTGCTGGTAGTTAATATCATGCTTAAGTCTTTACACTTAACATTTCCTAATGATATTGAATTTTGAATGTCAATATTTTCATCATCATCAGTAAAATAAATTCATTAAAACATGTGAGACATTTTGACGAGAACATGCCATTCAGCCCAACAAGCTTGCTAATTCTATTCACCTTCATTCTCCCAAAATAAAATCAAGATGAGTTTTGAAGGTTCCTAAAGTTCCACTCTGTACCATAGTACTTGGTAATTTGCTCCATGTGTCTGTGGTTCTCTGTATGAATAGACATTTTCTAACATTTCTTTGAGATTTACCATTAAAATACTTCCAACTGCGCTCCTGTGTCCTTGCTGAATTCATATAGGGAGATGGGTGAATAATCAAAAAAGAAAACTGACATTTCTCACATGTGAATAAATCATTATTATATAATTTATTGATTAGTTACTAGGACAAAAATGTAGTTGCCAGCTATAGCACTGTATATTTTATAACCACACTAGGTATAGATTTTTAGGCAGTGCTTCATCTGTCATAGGCCTTCTGGGAGCTTTAAAAGCATTGTATTAGATTAGCTACCTGATGGTTTAGTCTCTCAAAAAGGCTGCATGTTTGCATGGATATAGAGGTATTTAGAAATTAAACAAATTAACTGTAATTAATCTAGATAAGCACTTAAACCTCTGTTAATCTGGATTTTAATCACATATTTCATTTACACAATAGTTAAACCCACCTAATTTAGGTTATACAAAGACTGCTGTTTATTGTTTTATTATTAAAAAGTATATAACTTAAGATGATTTATTTAAAATAATATGCAACGTGACATTATGAAGTTTCCCAACATAAAATGGGTTAAATCCATACAATGATGCCAAAATTTACTTTATAAAAAAATATAAATATAAAGCATCTATTTGTTCATCAATATACGCTTTTCCTAAATGTTTTCTCTAAATCAGGGGTGGGCAATGTCAATCCTGGAGAGCCGCAGTTTTTTGTTCAAACTCACTTGCTTACTTAGAAACCAGCCCTGGCCAATCTCAGAACTTTTATGGTATGTTAGTCTGCAATGTAAGGTTCTTATATTGTAGATTTTTTTTTCCTTTCCAGGGATATCAACTAAATGATTTGAAGTGTAAAATGTATAATTTTCAGACTGTTATATGTTTCTATTAAGTATTTTATTAAACCAAATAGAGCATTATGAATCTGCACAGGTGGAAATGGAAACAAGTTAGATGGAGAACTGCTGGCTTCTTTGTCATTTGCATCTTAAAACAGTGAATGCATCAGTATAAGACTGAAATAAGCAATAAAGAGTAAAGAACCTTAACAGGCAAGGCCATTAAAATGAAGCAGAAAAATGTCACTTGTGCTTCAATGGCAATAATTGACTTATCGTTAAGAAACTGGGTTGGAACAAAAACCTGCAGCCACTGTGGCCCTCAAGGACCGACATTGACAACCACTGCTCTGAATGTTTGTTTTAAGCTACATTGTGAGCATCTTAATATAATCATAAAGAAGCCTTTATTTAAATCAGATTAATTTAAACTTTAAAGTAGAACATGGAAGCAAAACCTACAATTGTAATGACACCAATGTTGGCCTTTAAATATGACTTTAGAACCAACATTCCAAAAGAGTTTGATAGATAAACTCAAAATGGAATGAAGTGAAACACACAATTTATTTAAAAAGGGCTATTAGTTTTAGCAAGGAATTGTAAAATATTCCTTTAGTGATTAATAAAATTGTACTAGGATATTAAGAATATTTGGGAAACAATTCTGAAGAATTTTATATCTTTAAAAATGTATTCCACCTTAATATAGATGGATGAGTAATAATGCAACACATTTTCTTTCTGTTAGCCCAGTAATAATAGATGTTGTCTTAACTGAGTAGCATACATTAATGCTGCATTGATTGTGTTTCCTCTCATCTTTAGAGTTCCGGGTTTGAATTGTGGCTCAGTCTGTGTGGCCTTTGCATGTTCTTACTATGTCTTACTATTGAAATGCATGCCTCAAATTCTGCAGTATATGAATGAGTGTGAGTGTCCTGCAATGGACTGACAAGCCAGTAATACCTAAGTATTCTTGATTTCCACCAATACTCAAGTAAAATTAAACCAGCTAAGAAAATGTATTGATGGCTGGATTCATAACATGGATAAGTTTGGTTTCTTCTTATTGTCCTATTATTTGTGAATTTCCCCTTGGGATTAATAAAGTATCTATCTATCTATCTATCTATCTATCTATCTATCTATCTATCTATCTATCTATCTATCTATCTATCTATCTATCTATCTATCTATCTATCTATCTATCTATCTATCTATCTATCTATCTATCTATCTATCTATCTATTGTTCCTCATTAGTTCTTAACCTCAATGAGATAACTGTGCAAAATTCTATGCAGCAACACAATACAACTAGCTGCCCACAAATCATCATCTTCATTAAATAAAGGATGCAGCTGTTAAACAGACACAAAACAGGATTCATTATAAGGTCAAAAATAGGGTTTTAAAAAAATTACCAGCAAACTGCATATCTTGGACACTTTTATCCTAGTTCCCAAAAGGACGTCACTATAATTCCCCAGCTCTGAACATTACTCAAATACAGCAATATTATTGTTTGTAAGTGAAAGTTAACATGCTATAAACCATGTAAGAAAAAAAAACACTCATTTTTCATGTATGAAACTCTAAAAAGCAGTCTTTAAATAGCCCAGCTACAGATGGTACTTTCATGTATGGTATGCTACATTGACTTGTGTTAACAGGTAACTGGGTAACGGGTAATTATAGTATTAAAAGGAATAAAGTACTGAATTGTATAATTAATTCTGAAGCATAACATTTTATTCAACTTACCATACTTTTTACTAATCTACTAAAATATAGTAAAAAATGTAAATTTGTATCTTTATTTTACAAGCCCAAGCTACACTAATGTATATTCTTCAAACAGCACTTAGTAAAAGTTCTTGTGCTGTAATGGTTAAAAATACTGAATGAAGAACCAGCCAAAAGTTGAATCTTTCCATATTTTGCCAGTGCAAGTTGTTGCGTATGTATTTATTAAGTAATATCTATACATTATGATTAAGTATTTCAATTTTCTCTTGGAAATGTAATCAAAGTGATTTATGCAATAAAACTGAACACGCCCAGCGCTGCACATCTAAATTGTTGTAACATGGTAAAAATATGCGTGTGTGGAACTTTGCAAGAACTGTTTTCAGATTTAATATACCTCACAATTTTTCATGTTAGAGAAATGCTATTTACTCTGTCTCCGTCATGCTAAAGATTGAGTATGCATCAGCACCTAATTTCCTAAGAAATGAAGGTATGCTCACTAAGTCTTTAATCTGAAATTTTTATAGTTTACCCCTTTTGCCACCAGCACAATGACCATGCACACATCATTCAGGTTAAAAAATGGGAAATCCCCACATACAGCTGAAAAATATTCCGAAGATGATTTGACTGTGGAATATCAAGGTCATCTGCAAACATCATTGTATGTTTTTTTTTTTCTGGGAAAGAATGCATGAAAAGGTTGTTCTCAGAAATTTAGATTTTATGTTTCAGAACGTTCAAAAAAATAATGCAAGAGTAATGACCAGAGTCATTACTCTTGCATTATTTGTCAGCTCCGGATCTGAACTTGGTTTTCCTTGACAGAGGCAGCCTTAAACAACAATCATTTGCAATGATATACATAAAGCAGGACTGTTGTTGTTTGAAAGTTATTTGATGTAATGTTGTTATTCTCTCAGATAAAGCAACTATGTAATCACAGCTTAGAACATCAAAAACCTATTTCCTGCAGTCAAATGTGTCCCCCAAGTTCTCTAACATAAGGAAGTCTTTTATCATCCTCCTAAGGTTTTTCACATGTCTAGTAGTTAAATACTGTTTGCTTCTGTGAACTCCAACATGACTAAGCTTTATAGTTTAGTGCACCTTTTGCTAATGTCTTGAGGTAAGATTAAAGGTTCAAAAGACAAGAACCAGCTTATCCCATGGAATATAACAGATGATTGCAGTCATTACCTTGTTGTTAATGAAAACTCCTATCTCCTAGCAATTCTTCAAGGTGCTTTTTACCCAAACACTATAGTACCCCTCATGGTCTCCAAATAGAGAAAAATGAAATATAGTTCTATGATAGAAAATGTGTTCCTTGTATTTGTCTGCTACCTTTAAGGGACAATACAAGACTATTTGTAGGGTTCCTGCAACTTGTTTGGGCCAATAACTGACACCTCCAACCACAATTGACCTGTAGTGCTTCCAATTAAGATATAATGCAGTTGGCAAAGAGATGGGAACCAAGCCATTTAAACTTCATTACACTGTTCTTCTCTCAACATAGCAGCAGCTTCTTCATTAGAATGTAGTGTCAATGTCAGTTTATTTTGTAATTTCTGTGTGTTTTTTAAGGAAATAATTCAATGTGGAACACAAAAAAGGAGCCCAGCCCTTTTTCAGCAGCAGCAAGTGGAATCAGGTGGCGCTGTAGCAGGACTGCTTGCCATCCATCCATCCATCCATCCTCTTCCGCTTATCCGAGGTCGGGTCGCGGGGGCAGCAGCTTAAGCAGAGAAGCCCAGACTTCCCTCTCCCTGGCCACTTCTTCCAGCTCTTCCGGGAGAATCCCAAGGCGTTCCCAGGCCAGCCGGGAGACATAGTCCCTCCAGCGTGTCCTGGGTCTTCCCCGGGGCCTCCTCCCGGTTGGACATGCCCGGAACACCTCACCAGGGACTTCTTGCCACCCTTTCATTTTGTTAGATGTGACACAGTATGTGTGCTTGCTGTTAATGACATGCTGTATTCATTGGAAGAGTGCATTTTGATTGTGGAGCTGTATATTCACACAGTCTTTGGCAAGTTGATATTTGAGGTATTCCTGATATAATGCTGCGAAATGCACAATTCAAAAATTGTTGAAAAGGTGGCAAACTACTGGTCCTGTGAGAAATGTATTAAAACCAAGAATACCCTTCTGCGTATAACCTACAGACTGTTACAACATTATAGATTAAATGTAAAGATATCCACATAAGTGAATAGGCAATGATCACAACTGAGAGGCTGAAAGTCTACTTTCTTGAACATGTTCTGTTGCACAGAACCACTGCTAGTGGATATTATGTTCAGCACAGACCTTAGAACGCTATTAGAGAGTAGTATAACATTTTTTCTTACCAATAAAACTCTTAATGTCATTGAGACTAAGACCAGGCTGGATTTTTCATGCATCTGCCCTGTATTTGAAAGCAGAATGACTGAATTCTATAGACCACCTTGACAATTCCTCATCTACTAATTGGCCTAAAAGGGTTCGGCCATAAATCTATTGTTTTAATTGTGTATTTTTTCTCTTGTGTCCTTATAAAAAGTTTCCACATATCAAGTATTTTTGTCTTCCGAGGCGAATGGCTCTATTGTAGGCTGACTATGTCCCTGTGTACCTGAGGGTGGAGAATCACACTCCCTCTGCTTTCTGTTTAGTGGGCAAACTATCTAGAGATTTTCAAATTAGCAGTCACTTTGTGTTTCACAGTGAATGCCAGTTACTTTTCCTTTTCCCATTGTGGTATAAATGTAAATATGAAGTCTCTGTCAACATTATTTGACACAATTAATAACAGAAAAAGTTCTGCCATTAACTTACTGCTCTCTCCTCCTTCTTGTAGCCACTGGCAGATGGTGTTACCATGCTATCAGAGATACTTAAACTTTGCACTCTGTCTAGGAAAAAATAGCACTGATGCACACTTTTCAAGTAGAAATACACCATTTTCTCTTTGTTTACTTGAAAGTATGAAGACTATTGATGCTCCTGTTCAATGTCAATGTGCCACCGAACCATATGCGCAATTACATTTTAAAGGCATACCATCCGCTTAATGTTTTATTGCTGTTTGCTTATGCAGATGGTCTTGAAGCTCTTGTACATAATGAGCAGGATGAGAATACATTGCAAGGCTGGCCTCATAATATAAATAACTTGAACAGCTAAGTGGAAAACCTGTCTCAACAAGAGGCCATTACTGCCAGAGTGAAGAGAAAGCCAAAACTGTGTTGAAGGTTGTTAACATAAAATAAAGCATGCGACTAAGATACCATATTTTAGTCTGCAGTCAGTGATTTTCTTTCATCTTGCACTTTTAGAAATAATAAATATGTTGCAGTAATTTAAAAAAGAATGTGTACATGAGTGGAAGGAAGTTCCCATTGTAAAGATACTTAAGTGCTTCATAATTTAATGTACTGATTTTGATAGTGAAACTATGATGTATTTTCCAATTTATCAAAAGTGAGAGGAAGAAACGTGACTGGCACTTCATGAATACTGGCCAGACTGTTAACAATATTGAAAAAAGGAAGGTCCCAAGAACAGACAGATAAGAAGATGATGTAGGTCTGACAGCCCCTTAGCATTTTAATCATACTGCAGTTAGATGATAACTTTCAGGAAATGTCATTTTCCACAAGTGTGTTGATCCTTTTTAACCCCTCGTTGATGAGGAGTAAGTCAAATGCAATGACTAAAGGTAAGTGTGTTTTAATTATTTTCATTGTGCCCTCATTTGTGTATTAATTGATTTTCCTGAAGGATTTTTATCATGACTATGACAAGTTAGGACGACTGTCATAATGAACCAAGCCAGAGTTTTATTTCTCATCTAAAAGCAGAATCAAACAATATTTTTGTTGTAGTATACTAGACACATAATAAACCCAGCCACTGGGGATGCACAAACCAGTGTGTTTCTTCATGCCATTCCAAAGACCAGATAAATGGGGAGGGTTACGTCAGGCAGGGAATCTGATGTAAAATTTTGCCAAATCAATATGTGGACAACAATACAAATTTCCATACTGGATCGGTCAAGCCCCGGGTTAACAACGACCGCCACCAGTACTGTTAGCCAACAGGGTGCTGGCAGAAATTGGGCTAGTGTTAGCTGAAGAATAAGAAGGAGAAGAAGAGGGGGGAGACATGTCCGGAGGCAGGAGGAAGAATAAGAGAGTGGAACTGAGGGTAGGAACTTTGAATGTTGGCAGTATGACTGGTAAGGGGAGAGAGTTAGCAGATATGATGGAGAGAAGGAAGGTTGGTATATTGTGCATGCAAGAGACTAAATGGAAGGGGAGTAAGGCCAGGTGGATCGGAGGTGGATTCAAATTGTTTTATTATGGTGTGGATAGGAGGAGAAATGGAGTTGGGGTTATTCTGAAGAAAAAAAATGTCAAGAGTATTTAGGAGGTGAAAAAAGTGTCAGACAAAGTAATGATTATGAAGCTGGAGATTGGAGGTATGATGATGAATGTTGTTACTGCATATGTTCCACAAGTTGGGTGTGCAATGGATGAGAAAGAAGATTTTTGGAGTGAGTTGGTTGAAGTGATGAACAGTGTACCCAAGGGACAGAAAGTGGTGATTGGTGCGGATTTCAATGGACATGTTGGTGAAGGGAACAGAGGAAAAGAGGAGGTGACGGGTAGGTATGGTGTCAAGGAGTGGAATGAAGAAGGTCAGAGGATAGTGGATTTTGCCAAAAGGATGGACATGGCTGTGGTGAATATGTATTTTAAGAAGAGGGAGGAACATAGGGTTACGTACAAGAGTGGAGGAAGATGCACACAGGTAGATTACATCCTATGCAGAAGAGTCAATCTGAAGGAGATTGAAGACTGCAAAGTGGTGACAGGGGATAGTGTAGTTAAGCAGCATAGGATGGTGATCTGTAGGATGATGTTGGAGATCAAGAAGAGGAAGAGTGAGGGCAGAGCCAAGGATCAAATAGTGGAAGTTGAAAAAGGAAAGGTTGAGTTTAGGGAGAAGGCGAGACAGGCACTGGGTGGTAGTGAAGAATTACCAGACATTTGGGAAACTACAGCAGATGTAGTATGTGTGACATCTGGACAGAGGAAGGAGGAAACCTGGTGGTAGATAGCTATGAAGAGGATGAAGAATGGAAAAGCCATTGGTCCAGATGACATACCTGTGGAAGCATGGAGGTGTTTAGGAGAGATAAGTGTAGTTTTTAACCAGATTGTTTAATGGAATCTTGGAAAATGAGAGGATGCCAGAGAAGTGGAGAAGAAGAGTAATGATGCCAATATTTAAGAATAAGGGGGACGAGCAGGACTGTAGTAACTACAGGTGGATAAAATTGATGAGCCACAGAATGAAGTTATGGGAAAGAGTAGTGGAAGCTAGGTTAAGAAGTGAGGTGATGATTAGTGAGCAGCAGTATGGTTTCATGCCAAGAAAGAGCACGAAAGATGTGATATTTGCTCTGAGGGTACTGAGTATAGAGAAGGCCAGAAGGAGTTGCATTGCATCTTTGTAGACCTGGAAAAGCATATGCATATGATTGTATGAGGAAGTTTGGAGTGAAAGAGAAGTATGTAAGAGTTGTACAGGGTGTCTCGAGTAGGAGTGATGGATGGTGGATTTGTATGAGCCCTTTCTTATTTGCAGTTTGGAGTGAAAGAGTCACTGTGGACTATGATGTTTTTTTGATGACATTGTGATCTGTAGCGATAGTAGGGAGCAGGTTGAGGAGACCCTGACCGTGGGAAAAAGACAGAATGAAGTCTGCAGTAGAGTTGGTGATGGATGCATAACAGGGATTGTGGAAGAGAGGTGAAAAAGAGAGTTCAGGCAGGTGGAATTAGTGTGAGATTGCATCAGGGATCTACAGGACGCCAGCTCTGAGCCCTTTCTTATTTGCACAAGGATGGATAGGATTAGAAATGAGTACATTAGAGGTTCAGCTCAAGTTGGACGGTTGGGAGACAAAGTTAGAGAGGCAAGATTGCGCTGGTTTGGACATGTGCAGAGGAGTGATGCTGAGTATATTGCGATAAGGATGCTAAGGATAGAGCTGCCAGGCACCACCATGGATGTGGTGAGAGAAGACATGCAGGTGATGGGTGTAATAGAACAAGATGCAGATGACAGAAAGATATGGAAGAAGATGATCCACTGTGGCGACCCCTAATGGGAGCAGCCGAAATAAGAAGATACTAGACATATAATAAAAAATATACAATGCTCAGATACATCAGTCTGTGTGTGTGTGTGACTCTGTCTGTCTTCATGTCTTCAGTTCTTTTAATAGTTATAGATTAGCTCCAAGAATAAATTTAGAAACTTGTCCAATATGAAGATGCATATGTGTATAATAATCGTATATAAATATATTAGGTGATTTTAATTCAGCTTCTAAACTAAACTAGAAGCTTATACTGTACTTCATAATTATACAAAGCACAGTGCTTAAGGCATGAGGCAAAATATAAATGAAAGAAATCTACTGCAAATGTTGTACCGTATAAATATTTTTAAATTGATATGTCATACATGCATTTTATAATTATCAAAATGAAAATTGCAACTGATAAACTGGTGTAAAAATGAGAACAGTGTTCAAATGCAGCCTCCCCTTGCACCGAATTTATACCAAGTGATGTGCTGCTGGGTGTTATCAGAGAAACAACCAAAAAGTGGCTGCCCTATTTAAAGAATTCATCAGGCTATGCAGCCTCTTCCAACTCAATCACACACAGACAAGACAAGAGGACTTTGGAGAACTTAGTTAATGATACACACCCAAAGGGATGAACAGCAGGCTCACAAAGACATCCTGTGCTTTCAGCACCCACTCCTCTCCCCACAGATCCCTTTTATACATGAACAGCAGTTTGCCACAGCTTCCCAAAATCAGTCAGGTCTACAATATGATTTCCAACTCTATTGTCTGACTGCCATCTGACATCTAATTTCACTTGAGCTTAATACTGCGCAACCTGAATACAGCTTTAAGAATGAGGTACAGATGACATTTTACTGCATGGAAAAAAAAAAAAAATTAAGACTTGAACTGTGAAAATACAGGGCAGTGGAGTGTTGTGGTTAACACTGCTACCTCTTAGATCCATAGACCTAAAACCAGTTACTGCCTTTGTGAAGGTCACCGATTGTACCTGTAACTGCCTGAATTTTTTTTGGTTACCTCTATCCATGCTTACATGTCACTTTGCATTGAGGATTCTAACCTAGTCTGGTAAAAGTGTGTGTATGCGTGTGTGTGTGTGTGTGTGTGTGTCCAGCGATTAATTAACAGCACAGATAGAGATGCTTCTAGCTTTATGACTGTTAGTGTCCAATTAAGCTCCATCACACTTTAATGGTAGTAGTTTCTTCTGATAAGAAGGAGCGCATCTATTAGATATATAAACACCAGAAGATGAAATTCAGATTACAACTACCAGAAAATGGCTAAATACTTAGTTTTTACAAAGGCATCTTAGAAAATGATCCTCTGCAATTTAAATTATTTATCTGAATATGATAATATTGGACATAATAATGTAATAATAAGTTCGGCTGCAAAGGAATATAAAAGACCTCCCACCCAGGATATCAAGAATTGTGTTTTGCTTTTGTTATGCAACTCATGAAAAGACTTATTAACAGAAAGAAAGAGGTATTATCTGTAATGGTAATAAGACAAGCTTTTCTTCTGTTTGTGAAGTGTAAGACTACTGCTTCCATTATTCTGTGTTGCTGCACTGTATGCATTTTACTTCCGGAAGAGCATTCATGGGTTGTCAGTTCTCATGCACAAAGATCAGCTAAAATCAAAATGATTTTTATCAGAACGAGATGCTGACTATTTGGAATGAGTCACTGGGGCTGGCTTCACGGGAGCATGCTGTCGACTACCTCCAACTTGCTAAGATTATGTAATGACATTATGCTATGACAAAATCGCTTAAAAAGGCACATATGTTGTGGACAAAAACACTTGCCTTTATTTTCAAAGATGTCATTCTCAGAGACCAGGTGACAATGCAGAACAATTCTTTATTTGCACATAAATATACACAAATGTCTCAGTCCATGAAGAGAGCCATCAATAATACATTTCTTTTTCTTTTCTATTACCATTACCTTATCTAATACATCACATCATCTGACTCTTAACAGGCAGAATTCTATCATCTTAGCTAGTCATCTACAAACACCAGCAAATTCGTATACTGTACATGTTGATTCTTCCATTATTCTAAACATTTCTTTGTTAAATGGGTGCCCTACAGGTTTTCCCAATGATCTTATCACCGCTTCACAATAGGGGTGTTTGAGCTTTCTCACTATTTTGTCCTCGATTTTTAAGTGAGTGTCTTTATTACTTATTTACTTAATTTTAACCTTAGTAATTTCTTCGGCGGTTTCTCTCACATGCACAAGCGTTAAGCCATGTTTAGCTAACCCTTTAGTTACCTTCAGTCCTTTTCCTTATACTTTTAATAATCCATTGTTACAACTTCATTTAAGTATATGCTTGTATTAAATTGCAGAAATAATCATGTATTGATTAAAAAAATTTGATTAAATTTCTATTTATAATACAACATAGCCTTAAGCAGTGACATTTCCTCTATTGACGGTGCTTGGATGATACCCAACACTGCAACTTTAAAAATTGATAAACTTTCCATGTCTGTGTTTATAGTGTGAACACTGTTATAATACACATCCTTTTTTTCCTGCCAAACAGAACATTAATTCTACTTCCTTGTCTGAGGTTACAGCATAAATGTGAGGGCTAGACACCCACAACAATCTTTGAAAACCTGATTATAATGCCTGTGCAAGAATGACATACTTAAATAACCATATGTTGTGGTATTAATTGCTTTTAAGTCATTAACATTTTTTAGCTACAAAAAGTTGGAGCTTAATTTGCACTTCAGCAGAGAAGGATATCTCACTGGGAATTATCAACTAGAAGAAGGCAGGTACTTGTAATCACTAAGATAGTCTGTCCTCCATGAGTCTAAGAAGGCCATAAGTAACAAGGTAAGAAATTTTGTTTCTTGCTTGCTGATTTTATTTTATGATGGCACAAATTAGAATGATCAATCCCAAAAAAATCTAAAAAAAACACACTTCTGGAGTAACTATGCAGCTGCCAGTCTTGACTTCAAGCAGGGTCAAATGCGTGTTTTAATTCACTCCTAGAGTGAACCGAACATGGTATTATTTTCATTTTTTTTTCATTTGTTGTGTTAATCAAAAAAAACCCAATCAGAATTGACTTTAGGGATGTAGCACTCATTTGCATGTTTTATTTACTGAAACAGATTTGTTTACTTTAAGCTTACTACCAAAATACCTGTTTTTAAAGAAGCTGCTTGCTGATGAGCATACAGGTGTAAATGAAAGTGAATGCCCAGCTCCTGCTTAGGATGCATTGTCATTTACACATTTTCAAAAGGACCTGTTTTGAAGCAATTAAGGGAAAAGCTGTTATCAAGAAAATGAACTCTTAAAATGAAAATAAAATGAATAAACCACAAGTGATTTCTGTGCACTGAAAACTGTGATAGCAATACAATACTCTGTTTGTTTGCTATAAAGACTTATGTAGTCTGCGTGGTAGGACAGCGATACATGTAACAAATTTCTTAAGCTAATCAAAAACTGTTGCTTACTTGTAATTGTTAATGAATGCAGAAACATTTTGTTTAATTAGGTAAAATTATTGATTAAAAACAGATATTGGCCTTTAAAATAGAAATGCATAGAATGTATACCAAAAGCTGCTGTGGTACCCGAGGGCAGATTTTCTAAACCAATGTGCTCAGGAATCATTATAAAGGCAACAATAAACCTGCTTTCCAGTTAAAACATCTGAAAGCCACAGTGACTGTGCATTGTCTTAATAAGCTTTAACAAACTCTTTTTAAAGTTACACTCTCTGTTCTTAGAGTGCCAGAGTCTTGGGTTAAAATCCAAATATGGTCACCTTATGCGAAAAGTTTACATGTCCTCCCTTTATCCGTATGGGTACAAGTTGCATGTGTAATTAAATGTGCAGTGTGATGGACTGCCTTGCACTCCATTATCCTGGGAGAGGCTCCAGTTTCATTAATCATGGATAGATGGAAAATCTGACAAATTCATGAGCCAATGTTTTAAAATAGGAATTTTCTACAAGCAACATTTAAATTGGGGGAAAAAAAACTCAAGCCAGTGTAGTGGAATGCTGTGGTAAATGATATTAAAAGCTATGTTCAAATCTAAAAGCATGATGAGAACATTTACGTTATTATTTGCAATGCATATTTCTGCTATGACCAGAGCAAAGGCAAGAGTGACATTTCTAAAACTAATGTGTTTTTAAGGTAAGGTTTTACTTGTGACATTTTATTGTATTTATAACTTCACAGAGAAAAGACAAATTTGAAAGTGGTCTGCAACTCTTTCAAATATTCGGTTGATAATCTGATTTGTTTAATAAAGGTTTAACAATGGATACTTTGAAGGAATCAAGGACTGTAAATTTTGATAAAGTTGTACAAGTTATGTCTGGTATTATCTATGAAGTAGTAGGAAATAAACCTCTTTTGACAGTTTGTAGTTTTCAAAGTAGTAGGTGATAGATTTTACGCTCAATTATACTAGAGCAGTTTACGGTCACCAGTTAAACTTCTGTTGTCTGTAGGTTAAAAATGACCGATGCCTATGTATAAGAGCAGAGACAAACCCATAAATGTCACTGTTTCACCCTGAAATGTGATTACCTTTGCTGGTGTAAGCCTATTTTTACAAAAAAAATATTTTCATGATTAGTATTTTTCAAGCTGCAAAGATCAGGGTGCAAAGATAGTCTTTGGGGCTGTTTTTTTACTCACTATATACTGTATTAGATCATTTACAAATTAATTTAAAGTTATAAGAAATGATTTTAAACTAACCATAGAAACAGTAAAGAAACATTGGGCGTTTTTTGTTTTTCTCCTCCATTTATGTAGTATACTGGAGTGGCCAAAATTACGTTTACAGTTGTGAGTACACAAAACACAGTTTACTCTTGTATTATTTGTTTTCTTCTTCTTAAATCTATTGAGTTAATAAAGCAATTGTAGTAATTATAAAATGCATGTGTTTTTCCATACGAAAAACTGTAAACCTACTTTTGCCCACCCCTGTGTGTGTGTGTGTATACGTATACATATGTGTATGTACTGTATATATGTATATATGTGTGTTTGTATATGTATATGTATATATATTGTCATAGGAGCCTCGGGGACAGACCAAGCCGGGATGCCTGGAAGGACCGGGAGGTGGTGTATACATCTTCTGGGCCACGAGGGGGCAACCGCCCTGGATCGGGAGAGGGCAAGGAGGCTCAAGCCTATTGGGACCCGTGGCCACCGCCAGGGGGTTCCCCGAGCCTCACAGAGCCCAGGAAACATTCACTTCTGCCACACCTGGGAAGATGGAAGAAGAGCCTTCCAGGGATGCCTAGAGTGCTTCCGGGTGCAAATCAGGAAGTGGTGCCGGAAGAGTGATTCCCTACAATCAGCTAGCTAGAATCGGGAGTGGGAGCAGGACGAAGCTCCCGTGAAGAGAGGAAAGGCGGCCCATGGACTGAGAGAGAAAGGCCTGTATTAGGGGTGTTTAGTGCTGGGAAGCACTGTGTGCTCTGTGGAACTGTGTTAAAAGAAATAAACGTGTGCCTTTTTATAAAGATGTGGCCTCAGTCTGATGGTGTCTGTGGAGTATCTCACTATATATATATATATATATATATATATATATATATATATATATATATATATATATATTGTGTTAAGAATTAATCGGAAACATCATAAGGATTTGGGGCAGCCACCGTATAATTGAATCGCTGCAAAAGTAGTTGTAAATAGCACGATGTGCTTAGTTCAGAGTCCAGAACAGAACTGCCTGTACTGAGGCAAGATGGCAGTTTTAAAGGGCTGGAAGGGAAGTGACGTCATCTATGCCGGAACTGGGAGTGGTGTCTTTGTGCCAGGAAGTGACATCATCCTTGGGGCCGGCAACAGGCGGGATTTCCCGGGAAAGGTCGCAAGGGATTGAGAGAATTACTAGTGTTTAGGCCCTTCAGCTGGTTCCCATGCGCGTGTGTGACAATATATATATATATATATATATATATATATATATATATATATATATATATATATATATATATATATATATATATATATATATATATATATGGGTGCGGCACAGTGACGCAGTGGTAGCGCTGCTGCCTCGCAGTTAGGAGACCCGGGTTCACTTCCCGGGTCCTCCCTGCATGGAGTTTGCATGTTCTCCCCATGTCTGCGTAAGTTTCCTCCGGGCGCTCCGGTTTCCTCCCACAGTCCAAAGACATGCAGGTTAGGTGGATTGGCGATTCTAAATTGGCCCTAGTGTGTGCTTGGTGTGTGGGTGTGTTTGTGTGTGTCCTGCGGTGGGTTGGCACCCTGCCCAGGATTGGTTCCTGCCTTATGCCCTATGTTGGCTGGGATTGGCTCCAGCAGACCCCCATGACCCTGTGTTCGGATTCAGCAGGTTGGAAAATGGATGGATGGACGGATATATATATATATATTACTAGCAAAATACCCGCGCTTCGCAGTGGCGAAGTACTGCCTTAAAATTTTTATTAAGAAGAAAATTAAACCCTTTTAAACTGAGGGAAAATATACCAATAATTATTTGTCAAGGATCTCTTTGTATACCACATTGTCAGTTCGGCCCTCCGGTTGTAATATGACCAAGGTGTGCGCTGAGCTTACTCTTAAGCATGCAACGTACAGTTGGCCATGTGAACAGTAATCCTGTTTCAAATCTCACAGCTTGGATTGCTGCTGTCATAATCAGTTTGAGTTTCATGGTTTGTTTCAATTACGACAGTATTTGTAGGACTTTTGTTGAAGAGACATTCGGCATCTGTCAGGCGTTGTAAGTATACAACCGGTTTCATCGATAACTTTACATCCAGCTTTTAAGAGTTTAAACATTCATAAACATCAAAGTGTCCACTACTGAAATCGTCACCTGTCAATCTAAGATGTTTAAGAGGCATTGGCGGTTGTCCAAAGGTGTAAAATATTTGGCCATTTCGGTACACTTGAAAGCGACAACCGAACAATTCAGCGGCAAAGTCGTTTTCTTGTAAATACAGAGCACTGAAGTGCATACAATCGAGTCCAAAACAAGACTGAGGAAACAAAGGAAAGGGGGCAGGTTTTAAAGGGGAGACAGGAAGTGAGGTCAGTATGGATCTGGCACGTGGTCTTCCACCATTGGCTCAGAGCGGAGGTGACATCAGAGGACTGGAGCTGGTGGGCCGAGTTCCATTGGCTCAGTCCCGAAGTGATGTCAGGAGATCCAGGTGAAATCCCGGGATGGTCTACAGGCAAAGGAGAAAAGAGTCAGTGCACTCTGCCACACCCGGCATGCCTCCGAACTGCCTTCACTCAAGCCCTTTAGCTGCCTCCCATGCGACGGTGTGACAAGGCCCCTTAGCCCAGACCGATGGGTCGGGCGACCCTAACCGAGAGGTCGTGAACCCGGAAAGGGCATCAGCGTGGCGTGGAGCGCCCGCGATGAACGAGCAAAACTTTACGGCTGCAGGTCAAGAAACCACCGGGTGACCCGGATTGACTCCTTGTGGAGGGCCATCCACTGTAGGGGTGCATGGTCCGTGACAAGGTGAATTCCCGCCCAACAGGTAGTACCTCAGCTGAGTAATCGCCATTTAATCGCCAGAGCCTCCCTCTCCACCGCAGCATACCTGGTCTCCGTCCAACAGTTTCCGGCTCAGGAACATGATGGGGTGCTCCACACCATCGCGCTTGGCTCAGCACGGCGCCCAGGCCTGTGTCCGGCGTCCCTGGAGATGAAAGGCAAAGAAAGTTAGGTGCCATCAAAACAGGTGTGGGCGTAAGGGCCTGCTTTAAGTCACCAAATGCAGCCCTGTTTTTCAGTCCATGCCACAACGTTCGGGCCCCTCTTCTTTGTTAAATCAGTCAAGGCGCCGCTCTCCGAAAACCGAGGTACAAACCGGCGGTAGTACCCCGGGTAAGCCGAAGGCTTGGACCTGCCGCTTGGTTGTGGGGCGGGGCCATTTCAGAATGGCATCAATTTTGGAGCACTGTGGCCTTCACGGTACCCGACCCACCAGGTAGCCTAAATATTTGGCCATCGCTTTAAACCAAGAAGCATTTCCTGGGATTAATCGGAGCCCGGCCTCACCAAGTGTCCGTAATACGCTTGGACATGCTTGGGTGTTCCTTCCATGTGCTGGAATAGATGACCACGTCATCCAGGTAGGCAGCACTGTATGAGTTATGAGGCGAGCACTTTGTCCACCAGGCGCTGAAAAGGGTTTCTGGAGCCCGTGTAACCCAAATGGAAGGACCGATACTGCCAGTGTCCGCTAGGGTACTAAGCGGTTTTACCTTGAGTCCGTTAAAGGAACCTGCCAGTACCCTTCGTCATGTCAAGTGTGGTCAGGTATTGAGCCTGTCAAGCCTCTCGGGGAGGTAGTCCGCAGCGTGGCATTGGATAAGCATCAAATTGGGAGACTTGATTAAGCGGGGGAGTCATTGCAGAACCCCCAACTTCCGTCAGGCTTACTGGCAGCAAAAATGGGGCTGGACCGGGGGACTATGCTTTCCTCAATCACACCTAGCTCCAGCATGCGCTTGATCTCAAGCTCCACTTCAGCCTTTTTGCCTCGGGAAGGCGATTGAGGCGTTCCCCGGACACAACCCGGGCTCTGCGATGTTGTGCTCAATCAAGAGGTCCTTCCGGGTTCCATGACTACCTCCCGAACGGTCCGGATAACTGTTTCCAGCTCCTGCCGCTGTCTGGGACTTACAGTGGTGTGAAAAACTATTTTCCCCCTTCCTGATTTCTTATTCTTTTGCATGTTTGTCACACAAAATGTTTCTGATCATCAAACACATTTAACCATTAGTCAAATATAACACAAGTAAACACAAAATGCATTTTTTAAATGATGGTTTTTTATTTGGGGAAAAAAAAACCCAAACCTACTGGCCCTGTGTGAAGTTATCCCAGAACCTAATAACTGGTTGGGCCACCCTTAGCAGCAATAACTGCAATAAGCTTTGTGATAATTTTTTCGTGAGTCTTTACAGCACCTGCGGGGAATTTTGCCTCATTTTTAAAGAATTGTTGTAATTCAGCTTTATTTGAGTGTTTTTCTAACATGAACCCCCTTTTTTAAGGTCATGCCATAGCATCTCAATTGGATTCAGGTCAGGACTTTGACTAGGGCCACTCCAAAGTCTTCATTTTGTTTTTTTTCCCAGCCATTCAGAGGTGGATTTGCTGGTGTTTTTTGGGTCATTGTCCTGTTGCAGCCCCCAAAAGATCGCTTCAGCTTGAGTTGTGAACAGAGGGCCCAGACATTCTCCTTCAGGATTTTTGGTAGACAGTAGAATTCATGGTTCCACCCTATCACAGAAGCCTTCCAGGTCCTGAAGCAGCAAAACAACCCCAGACCATCACACTATCACCACCATATTTTACTGTTGGTATGATGTTCTTTTTCTGAAATGCTGTGTTCCTTTTACCAGATGAAACGGGACATTTGTCTTCCAAAAGTTCAACTTTTGTCTCATCAGTCCACAGGTATTTCCCAAAGTCTTGGCAATCATTAGAGATGTTTAATGAAAATTGAGGCGAGCCCTAATGTTCTTTTGCTTAACAGTGGTTTACGTCTTGGAAATCTGCCATGCAGGCCCTTTTTTCCCAGTCTCTTTCTTATGGTGGAGTCGTGAACACTGCTTAATGGGAGGCAAAATGGGCCTGCAGTTCTTTAAAGGCGTTATTCTGGGTCTTTTGTGACCTCTCGGATGAGTGTCTGCTCTTAGGGTATTTTGGTCGGCCCACTCCTGGGAAGGTTCACTACTGTTCCATGTTTTGCCATTTTGTGTATAATGGCTCTCACTGTGGTTCCTGAGTCCCAAAGCTTTAGAAATCGCTATAACCTTCACCAGACTGATAGATCTCAATGACTTCTGTTCTCATTTGTTCCTGAATTTCTTTGGATCTTGGCATGATGTCTAGCTTTTGAGGTGCTTTTGGTCTACTTCTCTGTGTCAGGCAGCTCCTATTGAAGTGATTTCTTGTTGAAACAGGTGTGGCCTGGGGGTGGCTACGGAAATTGAACTCAGGTGTGATACACCACAGTTAGGTTATTTTTTAACAAGGGGGCAATTACTTTTTCACACAGGGCCATTTAGGTTTGGATTTTTTTTCTCCTAAATAATAAAAACCATCATTTAAAAACTGCATTTTGTGTTTACTTGTGTTATATTTGACTAATGGTTAAATGTGTTTGATGATCAGAAAACATTTTGTGTGACAAACATGCAAAAGAATAAGAAATCAGGAAGGGGGCAAATAGTTTTTCACACACTGTAAGTCCGTGCGAAGTTAAGGTCGTGTGTGTGGCGAAGGTGGCGGGGCTGGCGGAGGGGAGGATGGGGTCCCTGTCCTTCCCCGGTTTCAGCAGGTTCACATGATAAACCGCTCCTTTGGCGGCGATTGGGTTGACTCACCAAATAGTCGACCAGTCCTTCTCTCCTTACCAGTAGGGGCCCTGCAGTGGGCAAGCAATTTAGAGTGGGAGGTAGGCACTAGGACCATGACCCGATCTCAGAGCGGAACTCCCGAAGAGACGTGCACGGTTGTAGTACCGGGCCTGTGCTGCTGAGCTTCCTCCATGTGACTTTTAAGGACAGGCGAATCTTTCCAAATCTATCGCGTAACTGCTGCATATACTCAATATGTTTGTGGAGGGAAGAGCCTCTCTTCCCAGCCTTCTTTCAAAATATCTAATATGCCCGAGGTTTAGCCCGTACAGTAGTTCAAAGGGAGAACCCGTGGAGGCTTGTGGGACTTCGATAGGCAAAAGGGCGAGGGAGGAGCGTCCAGTTCCTTCCATCCTCGCATGACCACTCTACGCAGCATTTGCTTGACAGTTTGATTAAACCTCTCTACTAATCCGTAGGTTTGAGGATGATACACGAGGTCTTTAAATGCTTTATTTTCAGTAATCTGGCAGTCTCCTTGAGCGTTTCCGAGGTGAAGGGGTCCCTGGTCTGTCAAGACTTCTTTGGGGATCCCACGCCGCTGAATACCCTAGTAATTCCGGCGATGGCTTTAGAGGTAGCTGAAGCGCGGAACAGCCGGGTATGCGTGTAGCGTAATCCGAGGACTAAAATGTACTTGTGTCCTGGGCTGAGGCTCAGGGTCCCACCAGGTCGACCCGATTCTGTGGAAGAGCGTCAATCAGTGGAATAGGAGCGAGAGGAGCCGGTCCCTCCTAGGAATTTATCTGAGTTGACACTCCGGGCAGGAAGCGCCAAAGCGGCGAACCTCCTCATAATTCTGGCCAGTAGAAGCGGGCTTGATCCGCTCAGAGTTTTGGTGCCCAGGTGGCCACCTAGGAGGTGGCGTGTGCTAGCTCGCAGACCTGCACGCCGGAAGTGCAGCCACAGCAGCCTGCGTCTCCTGCCCGTCATGCATTGCTACGGTAAAGGAGGTCATTATCTAGCACAAAGTAGGGGCCCTGTGGCATCGACTGATTAGTGCCTGCCATTGACAAGGACCACTGCATTTTTACAAACTTCAGGGAGTCATCATTCCATTGCTCCTTCTAAAGAAGCCGGCGTTTCTTTAAATTGGAACCTCACGGAGAGAGGGTCAGCGTCGACCTCAATGGGCGTGGTTTCTTCCCGCTCCGCCGCGTCGTTGGTGGATGACGTGTTAGCCCGCGGCGGGCCGGGGAGTTGCCCGTCAGTCAGGCGACGCTGTCTCTCTCTGCC
Source organism: Polypterus senegalus (assembly GCF_016835505.1). NCBI lineage: Eukaryota > Metazoa > Chordata > Cladistia > Polypteriformes > Polypteridae > Polypterus > Polypterus senegalus. Next base: position 55,145,332 of record NC_053162.1, on the reverse strand, counting down.
GGCTGATTACGGCGTGGAGGCAGCTTGGGCGGGTTATCTCCGTCCATACGAGGCCAAATTAACCCGGGAGTGGTATGTGTCTCACGCTTTTGATTTTAGACCAGTCCGCCCTAGTATCACGGGTGTGGAGGATCAGGTAGGACCGCTCACGGTGAGTTCGAACTGACCCTCCGTAACTGATGACCCTGTGGCGGACCTGTACCAGCGGATGTCTCGTGGACACAGGTTATACCGGTCTTAAATTTTAGCCACTGTTGCGGTTGACTGGCCGGGCAACAATGGAAATATTGCTGCGAGTCGAACAAACCTAGTGGTCTTGTGTCCGTTGGCGATCCTCGCAGTATGTGGGACTGCCAGCGGATTGGCGAGCACACCAACCTCCTGCCCTCCACCTGCATTCCTCCTTGCCCAAGCGGTTTCGCGGCCAGCGGCCGACGCCCGTCTGAGCTCGGATTGTACAGGGAGGGGCTAGGTCTTACAGCGATACGGCTGGGTTTGACATGAGGACGGTTCTGCTCCCCAGAGTGTGAGGCCGCCCTCTGCGTCTCCATAAGCTCTATGAGCTCAGACATGTTCTAAACCGCTGCCCAACCGGTGGGTGAGCACGGGAGCTTCAGGAGCAGATGAATACCTGCTCTTTATTTGGTAGGCTGTTTTCAAATGGCCGGCAGCCACCGGATCCTAAGGACCAGGTGTGTGTACACTCTGGACCCCATGGACTGTCATCCAGCGGGGCAAGTGGTGAAGGCTTTGGGACCCGTGGCAGCAGGCCTTCCCCGAGCATACGTCACAGCCCGACTTCAGGCTGCCCACACTGGAAGGCCGAACAGCACTTCCAGGCTCTCCAGAGGCTTCGTGCAATGAGTGGTGCGGAGAGTGATTCCCTACAATCAGCTAGCTAGATCGGACTGGGAGCAGGGCACCTCCCTGAAGAGGAAGCGGCCCATGGACTGAGGAAACCTTATTAGGGTGTTTAGCTGCTGGGAGACTGTGCTCTCTGAACTGTGTTAAAAAAACGTACTTTATAAAAATGATTCAGTTGAGGTGTCGTGGTCACTATATATTATCCTGTGATAATAAATTATTTATATATATATATATATAATTGTGATACAATCGAGTAAACATCAAACTTGGGGACAAACGAAAGGGATCGGTTCAAAGGTGAAATAGAGAGTCGTATGGATCTGCAGGTCTCCAGCCATGCCTGTACTGAGGAGGGCAGTTTTAGAGGGCTGGAAGGGTGAGCGTTCATTGGCCAACTGGGAGTGTGTTGTCAGGAAGATGACATATCCTGGGGCGGCAAGGCAAAGGATTTCGGAAGGTCACTTAAGGATAGATACTGTAGCCCTTCACTGGTCCCATAGCGCGCTGTGCTCCACATAATATATTATTATAGTATATAAATATATATATATAAATATAATATATATAAATATAATATTTATACTTTATATACTTGTTAGTATAATTATCTCCTGTACACATCTAGTCCACACCTTGAACCTGTCAGTACTATCACTTACGGCCTTCCTCGGATATCAGGTGTAGCCCATGTATGGCGTAATTTAACAAGAGAATGGAAAAGGTGGTGCCATCCAGCATGAACCACGGTTAGGTGATTCATTTAAATATACTATGTATGTGTGTGTGTGTGTGTTTGTGTGTGATCATACTATGGTTATATATATAATATTGTAGCATTAGTATGTTGGTGAATTGGCTATATATACCCCCATGACCCTTAGTTCGATTCACATTGATAACTGGATGGATGATGGTTATATGTGTATATATTTGGCAGCCATCAACTCACATGCAGATGCATAGGTGAAAGGCTTAAGCATTTCACTCTTCTAGTGCTCCTGTGTAGTATAATTATCTCCTGTACCATCATCAGTCCACACCTTGAACCTGTCCCAGTCATATAATACATAAGACACAATGTTCCTCCGGATATCAGGAGTGAGCCTGATATGGCCGTGCAATATGTAACAAAGAGAATGGAAAAGGTAGGTGCCATCTCGGGGCATGGAAACCACTCGGTAAGTGACAGTTTTTATACATATATATATATGTATGTGTGTGTGTGTGTGTGTGTGTGTGTATATATATATATATATATATATATATATAATGTAGATAGGTGTGTGTGTGTGTATATATATATATATATACACATACATATATATATACACATACATATACTTGTGTGTATGTTTGTATGTGTCTATATGTGTGTGTATAGCTTTGGTCACTGAGTGCAAGGGAAAAATAATAAAATATAGTCTATAAGTTATTAAACAGTAAAACATTAACGTTTTAAGAAGTACAGGTACATTGAGCACTACTGGAGTGGTTTGGGTAAACTACATTTTAAAGACTGTGTAACACAACAGGTAAGTAACTAACAGCAGCTAAAATGTATATGGATCATCTCTCGGTAGTAGATCCCTTTTGAAAGGCTACACGACGGCTGTGGTATAGAAATTACATTTTCTATGTGAGCGTTCAAATTTGTGCCTCTGGTAATGTGCCTTACCGGCATTTAAAGAAAATTAGTTTTGTGTCCTCTGCAGTGTTGAGAGAAAGGCTTTGGTTTGGGATAAAAGGAAAAAAGGTGTAAAGAAAGGAAAGTTGCCTTTTTCTTTTATATAGTATAGAGATGTGTTAAGCTGACGTTATGATCGCCTTTTGGGGACAGTCGCGTGGGTCTTGTGTAGACTGGTGAGGCGTCCCGCCATTAATCGGCTGTGATGGCACTGTCAGTCCTCCACTCGTGTGCGTGTTCATAATCCGAGTAGGACCTCATAATCGTATACGTGCAAAGAAAGTGTGAATCGCCTTAATATTATTTTGCCGTGGTGTAGAAAAGGGGTCCGTGTTTGCACTTGTCTGGGCTATAGCGCAGGGGGAGGATGAAAAAAATTAAAAGTGCTCACTTTGACTTAAGGCAGAAGCGCAGTCAGCGTCTCAAAGGCCGGCACAGCTATGCGCGCGCGCTGGCTGCTCGACTTTTGCTGGGCAGGAGACCCCAGTTTTTGCAGACACGTTCATGATATCAAAAGTCTCAGCTCTTTGGAGGTCATTCATATATTATATATATAGCAAAATACCAGCGCTCAGCGGAGAAGTAGTGTGTTAAAGAAGTAATGAAAAGAAAAGGAAACATTTTAATAATAGCGTAACATGATTGACATTGTCATGAGTGTTGCTGTCATATATATGCCTGCCTAAATAAGTCACCTCGCTTTGCTCTTACTTTATTTACCGTTCATTTAATCATGGCTAATGGCGGAAAAATTATAAAATGGAAGGAGGATGGCTTTACCAAAACAATTATTGATGGCGAATCGATTATTCATAAAGCTTGAATTGGTGATCTGTTTTTCTGTGTTAACCTCATATTTTTTCATACTTCTTCTCAAACTAAGGTGGTGCGAGGGTAAAATGAATCGGGATGCGCTGATCAATGTAATCGGTGTACCAGGAAATCATGCATTGACAAAAGCTCCCTTTGCTTGTAATGCAAAGTGTGATTAAATGCATTATTTTTAACGCGTTATGGAGCACATGCATGAAGCTTCTCAGCTGTGCTTGTGCTAAGAAAAGGAAAGATTTTAAAAATAACGTAACACGATTGTCAATGTAACCTTTTGTAAGTAGTGCCTGGAGGATTCAGTGTGGAGAAACTCTAGAGAGAGCGTGTGTATTAACTTGTGGATTTTTCTGTGAGTATTTGGTGGCAGTCTGACGAAGTTGCTTCGGAAGACGGCGTTAGCTGCAGAGCTCAGCTCAGAGTGAAATGGGATGAATGGGAGGGAGATGATGGCGTGACTCCCCACCCGCCTTAACTGTCAATCCCCCACAAACACAGTCTCTCGGAATTTGCATAAGCACACCCCTTCACCTACAATTTTAACTTAGTTACAAAGTGATCAAAACTCTTGTTTATATCCTGCGTCCTCTCATTAAACTTGTATCCCGCATTACCTGTGGGCATGTGAAGCCAGCGTAGCCTGTCTATGAACTTAATTTAAAGTTTAGGTTTACACCTTGCTTTCTTTCGAGGTAGCAGCACTCATGAATATGGTAGTATATGTCACTCGCCGCTTCTTATTGTTTAGCTGCCTTCTCAATTATATAATGCATGTTTTCTTAAGCGCTTTTTGGAGGTCTTCCTGGTTTTCTACGCAATGCGTTGACAGTCAGTTCACGTGATTACGTGGGAGGCGTGATGATGTCACACGAAACTCCGCCCCCCCCACGTCATTGCAGCTCAACTCCATTACAGTTAATGAAGAAAAATACCTTCCAGTTATGACCATTAGGCATAGAATTTCGAAATGAAACCTGCCCAACTTTTGTAAGTAAGCTGTAAGGAATGAGCCTGCCAAATTTCAGCCTTCTACCTACACGGGAAGTATATATATATTGTGGAACATGGCCCAGACACAGACAGACGGACAACAGTTTGTCACCCAGCACACACATTTATTTACACTATGTACAAATTAAGTCCGTGCACAACCCAGTGCCTCCGCACCGATCCCCCAAAGTCCAGGCCTCTATCTCCAGTGCCACTTTCACCCGACTCCAGTCTTCGAATGAAGGGAGGCGGCATCTTTTATACCAGCCCAGATGGGCTCTAGCTGCTCCCCGACACTCCCCTGTGTGGCCTGAAGTGCCGGCTGCGCACCCGGAAGCCCTCTGGGTGTCCCCAGTCTTCTTTCCCCCAGCACTGGTTGAATGTGATTCCTGGTGTGGCAGAAGTGCTGAGTTCCAGGGCTCTTCAGGCACCGGGGCGCCCCCCTGGCGGTGACCACGGGTCCCTACAGGGTTGAGCTTTGAAGCTCTGCACTCATGGTCCCCAGTGCAACCAGGGTGGTCGCCCCCTCGTGGTCTGGAGGAGGCACAAGCCCTCCTCCGGTCCTCCTGGGCGTCCCGGCTGGGTACCACACCTCCCACCGTTCGCCACTAATATATATATATATAGTCACATGTGCGATTAGGAAGGAGCTGAGTGGATCAAGTGGATGTAATTACCCACCAGGCCAGGGGGTGGCGGGATGCACTAAACCTACCTCTGTTATGCCTGTAGGCCAAATACTGGAAAACCTGCCTGATTCAGTATCAACGACGTCACTTCTGGTTCTGGACCTAGATGACATCACTTCCGGTTTCGGCTTATACTGTAGAGCCACCATCTTTTCTAAACTGAATCAGTTCAATCTGGAACTCAACCCATGCACATCAGTGCCTTTCTTGCAACCTTTTTTGCAGCCAGGGACAATATATGGGGTGGATTCCCCAAACCTTTACAGTGTGTTGGGATTAATTCTTTTACTATATATATATATTGTGAACCTGGCCCGGGCACAGACAGGCAGACATCTTGTTTTGCACAAACCACCACACGTTTATTTACAATATTTACAGTTAATTGGTCACCCAGACCCCAAATAATGGTCACAAAGACCCAGTTCAGTGCACAGTACCCCAAACAGTCCTGGCCACAAATGCCTTTCTTCGGCCGCCTCCACACTCCTCTTGCTTCGTCCTCCTTCCACCCGACTCCAGCCCCGAATGAATGGAGACGGCCCCTTTTATAGATGACCGGATGAGCACCTGGTGTTCCCGGCATTTCTCCGTTGGCCACGCCCCAGCGTGGCGGAAGTGCCGGTTGTCCTCCCGGCTGCTCTCCGGGCGCCGTTATAAATCTTCCCCCCAGCACTTCCTGGTGTGGCGGAAGTGGTGGGGCAACAGGTCCCCAAGGCACTGGGGTGCCTCCTGGCGGTGACCACGGGCCCCTACAGGAAAGGCTTCCATGCCCTTGACCCGTGGCCCCCAAAGCAACCCGGAAGGCAAACCCCACGTGATCCAGGCTGGGCTCTGACCCTCTTCCGGTCCCTCCTGGCGTCCCGGCCGGGTCATGGCCCCTGGCATCCCTGACAGTGCCCCACAGCCAGCGAAGACCACTCGCGGGTAAGAGCGACCCGTCCCGCGAGGGCAGCAGAGCCCCGAAACGGGTCCCACTCGAGGATAGCCGGGGTCCGGCCCCGCACTCCTAGCAGGGACAGGGGCGGAGACACAACCCGAGCACCAACCCATGGTGTATCCCTGTACCTCGCACAGGTTGTGCTCCCCCCTTTTACCGGCACCCCGGGGCCTCCCCGATCGGCACCCCCTCCGAGACCTCCACGCCTTTGTTCCGAGCCACTCGTTCCCCGTAGGCTCCTCCAGCTGTGAGCGCACCTGCGCACCGGCAGAGAGATCATTCCGCAGACGGCCCGACATCAGAGGGCTGTTCCGCCACGAAGGGGTTCCTTCAGCTCGCCCGGGTCCGTCCCTACAAAAGAGAACACAGGGGCAGAACCGCTGCCAAAGCACCCAGCTCATGCCACGCACGGGCAGCGTTCCCCCCTCCAATCACCCCGGCACTTGCCTGATCGGCACCCTCTCCGCGTCTTCCGTGTCCCTCGATGATGGAGCCGTCGGCACCGCCTGCTCTCTCTCTGCCTGCTTCAGGGATTCCCTCTGTTCCCTCAGAGGGCAGCCAGCCGTACTGTAGCGCACCCAGCAACGCGTCTCACCATATTGGAGGAGGCGGCACCCAGCCGCTTAATCCTCCCTTCGCTTTCGGACGCCTTGACGGTATGCGACTCCGTATTAACCAACACGAGCCCCTTTCCCGCCTGCGTCCCCATCATATCGGAGGAATCGGCACCCAGCCCTTTATTCCTCCATTCACTCTGGGGACGCCATGACGGTTTGAGACTCCTTATGGAAGAAAAGGCGCCTCTGTCCCGTCTGCGACCCTGTAGTGCGGCGCAAGACCGCAGCCGACTTGGGGCGGAGGGCGCTAGGACCCGGGGCACTTAGCAGCCCGTGACCACTCAGCGTCCTCTCGGACTTCCCCCTCGCCGCGCATACAGCCCGTGGCGCCACACCTCCTGTCGGAGGGCTGCTTACTCGGAACTGATCATTATCATCACAGCCTTTTTCAACAGACCCTCCCGCATGCTGTACGGAGTCGGCTGTACTCACCGTCTCCGCTGTACCTCTCCGGCTGGAGATTCCAGCGTCGCGCCGTCCCGTTGGTGATCGAAACAGTCTCAGCGCCGCGAGCGCCTTCCTCTCCAGTTCCAGCACCTCAACCCGGAGGGTACAAAGCATCTGCAACACACGCTGCCCGGTGGGCTGAAGGGACACCCCCTGCTCCGCCATAGCAGCCGGCAAAGACGGGAAGTGAACCGACGCGGAGCCTACCTTTCTGTCAGCCTCCAACGCCGGCCAATTCCTGTGGGCCTTCTCCTCCTGCCCAATCGGGTCTCCCCCTTGCCCGTGATGGACATTCCTTGGTCCCGCCTCTCTGCAGTCATCGGCGGGCCCGCAAGACACACCGTCCAATCTCGTGCCTGTCAGGGGGAGGGACTTCTGGTCCGCGGCCATCTTGCCTCCCCTTCTGCGGTGGCGACGTGCCTGCCGGCAGCCCTGCTGTTGCCAGCGCCTTTCGAGCTGCAGCGTCTCCTCCTCCACAGCCCTCGCGGCTGCCGCCACGCTGCCGGAGCCCGCAGACCAGCATCGCCTGCCACCGGCGTGGATCCGGGAAATCCCTGCCTGCAAAAGAGAAAACACGCCCGGACCCCATGGGCCGGCTGCCGCTAGGCAGGAACTCACCCTCCCGGACTCGTCAAACCGAGGACACTCCCTCGGCGGGGCCTTTCTTGACACCATGCGGTCCCGGGCGCCTCCAGCAACGGCCTGCTCGTAGGAGACCGATGCACTCGTTGTAGGCACGCCACCTGCCCGCATCAGGGAAACATGGCCTTCCTGCGGACCCCTGGCAGTCCGTGGGGTTCTTTTACCCCGCGGGGCTGTGTGCACGCAGCACCCGCGGCACGTGGGTGGGGTCCCCTGCTGTGCCGGGCCGTCCACAACAAATTTGTTGAGAACAGGTCCCCGCCTTGTAACAGGCGGAGCATCCTGCCGACTACGCCAGATGTGAACCTGGCCCGGGCACAGACAGGCAGACATCTTGTTTTGCACAAACCACCACACGTTTATTTACAATATTTACAGTTAATTGGTCACCCAGACCCCAAATAATGGTCACAAAGACCCAGTTCAGTGCACAGTACCCCAAACAGTCCTGGCCACAAATGCCTTTCTTCGGCCGCCTCCACACTCCTCTTGCTTCGTCCTCCTTCCACCCGACTCCAGCCCCGAATGAATGGAGACGGCCCCTTTTATAGATGACCCGGATGAGCACCTGGTGTTCCCGGCATTCCTCTGTTGGCCACGCCCCAGCGTGGTGGAAGTGCCGGTTGTCCTCCCGGCTGCTCTCCGGGCGCCGTTATAAATCTTCCCCCCAGCAATTCCTGGTGTGGCAGAAGTGCTGGGGCAACAGGTCCCCAAGGCACTGGGGTGCCTCCTGGCGGTGACCACGGGCCCCTACAGGGAAAGGCTTCCATGCCCTTGACCCGTGGCCCCCAAAGCAACCCGGAAGGCAAACCCCACGTGAACAAAAAATATCTTTGTTTTCAAAAGTTTTAGTTAAAATTCTAAGTAAAACAGTGCACACAAAAAAGAAAAAATTAAAAGAGCAAAAAAAAAAGAAAAGTTCTTGTTAAAAAAGTTCTGTTGAAAGCTTAAATCTTGTTACATTTCAAATCATTACAAATCACTTCAAAACGTTTCTGAACCATTTTAAAACAACAACGTTCAGAAAACTGTATGCCTATCCCATTTCTAAGTTGAAAATGAGTCTTTTAATTCCCTTCGTACTGGGGCTTATTCTAAATAATAATTGACACAATTAACACACTGTATCTCAGTTATAGTGAGAAAGTTCTAACTCTTACTAACTTATAGGGGGAAAAAACTATACCATTGTCTATGACTATGAAAGAAATTTATATTCTATTCAAATTAAGCAAACACTAATATGAGTTTAACTCAAAGCTTTAACTTTCTAAGATTGGCTCTTACAATTAAGGGAGCAGAGGACCTTATATAAAATAATACCCCTTGTTTATTTTAAGCACTTTGACAATAACCTTTGTCTAATAATGCTGCAGATAATAGTGCAGATATTGTCATGAACTAGTATGTCTATTGTGGGCATATTTTAAATCAGAAGGTTGAATTTCCAGCCAGAAAGAACTGGTCATGTTAATTGCGAATGTGTCAGCCATGAGAAAACTATTGACTAGGAATGTCACCAGAAGGAAAAATTTATATTAGAAAGTCTCAAGGGAAGCAAGGGTGGTACATAACCAGGGTGAACTCTAACCAGGGAGTGGCTCCAGGGATTGTCTACATATGTACAGAGACAACAAAAAAGACAAACAGACTTAGAAAAATAAATTAATTTTCCAAGTCAAAAAAATGTTTCTTTATCTTGGTCTTCTAGATGGGTGAGGATGCCATGCATCAGAGGTTGGTTTAGCTTGAGAGCCATCCCATCTATTCAGGCGACAGCCTGTTTTATCGTGGAAGGTTTATGTGATTATCCTATCCTAAAACATTGATCCCTAATTCCCATGCCCAGATTTTTATGTAGAGTCACACATATGTTCTCCAGCTCTTCTCCGTTTTTTTCATTCTTGCACTCACCTGTTCTGGAAGGAGACAGTCTAAAGTCGCAATACACTGGCAGCTGGGTCTATGGGTCGTCTTCTGCCAGGACTGACTGCTACTGTGCTTCACTTCTATTAGAGGATGCTTCATCTTTTCTGTATAACTTATATGATAAGATGGAGCAACAATGCAAGCAAGAGAAGCGAGCAATTATTCAATCATTACAGATTTTAACATTCTTAAATATTCTTCATGTGCCATAAAGAGAAAGCACATAAAAGTAAATGGCAAGTTAATTGATATAACCTGTAATAATTCAGCAGCTGTCATAGATGATGGTGGCTGATACACCCAAGTGGTGGCTTTGAGTCTATTAAGGTCACATTCCTGTGCAGCTGTGTTCTTTCTTCTCCTCATTCCTGGTTCTTTTATTCAACATCTCTTCCTGCATGAAGGTGATTTTTAAAATCTTGTCAGGACCAAGTTGTGTGAACCCTAGCCCCCCTCTCTGTCCACTATCATTTTGACAGACCGTATTAGAACATGTGCACAAGATGTGCATGAAAGAAGATAAAAAAAATGGTTCAAAGGCTTTCAGAAAATGACCATTTTACCATTTACAGTTCTGACCTTTTCATATTGCTAGACTTGTCTGCAAATGGTGTCTGACTGCTCTACTGGTTGCAGAAAAATTCCGTCTCTGTAGAACTGCCTTCTGTCTGTACTAACACTTCCCCTTTCTATGTTTAGAGAAGTATCTCTCAAGTCAAAGAAAAGTGCACTTACAGTTTTAAATTTAATAAAATATTCTCTATAATCCTTTTTATCAATTTAAAGAATATGAATTATAACTTAATAAAATCCATCCATCCATTTTCCAACCTGCTGAATCCGAACACAGGGTCACGGGGGTCTGCTGGAGCCAATCCCAGCCAACACAGGGCACAAGGCAGGAACCAATCCCAGGAAAGTTGCCAACCCACCGCAGAACTTAATAACGTCACATTCCATTAAAACACAGCCCTAAATGATATGTTCTCCTATGGTGATATGTCCGTATATGATATGTAATTTCTTTGTCATAGGAGGTGAAACTTATATTAGATGAACAAACATTTTTTAAACAATCAAGCTGGAAAAAAAAACAATTAATAGGCAGAAATGTTCACATTAGCACCATAAAAAAATGTTTTATATTATTTATTTGCATTTTACAGTAAGATTACACCTTCTGTTATCCAAGGAGATAACATTCTCAAACCTGCTTATGTGAATTTAGGGTTGAAGGACCCAGAGCCTTCCCCACCAGCACAAAGCAGAGATGTAGGCAGATAACCCTTGCAAACATTTGACAGACTTCCCATAGACAACAACTAAGTTGGGCATTTAAACACGAGATGTGAGGCAGCAGTACCAGACAATTATATACTGCACAAAGAATTAGCTAATGTTCACATCAAACACCAGAATGGGGGAAAAAATGTGAACTCAGTGATTTTGACTGTGGCATGCTTGTTGGTGCTAGACAAGCTGGTTTGAGTATTTATGAAATGAAATGAGTGATTTTCATGAACAACAGTGTCTATAGTTTGCTCAGAATGGTGCTTTTGGTTGAGCAATCAATGTTATTCATCGGTTACGATTTCTGATGTCCAAATTGGAAAGTCTTACGTCTCTTGATCTCTGATGTTGCATCCTATGTCACCCTTCTGTCATTGTTTTTCTTTTGCTTCTTATTAGTCCATCAGACTAGTCATATTTTATTTTAAAAAGCACACTTGGGGGTTTTGGACATGTGACGTTGCACACATTTTATTGGCTATCTTATCCTGATGACGAATGGCACTGATCAAATTTTCTGATATTTTAAGTACCTCCAGACTCCTTCCTTTCTCAAGCTATAAACTAATTCAGTATAGGCTACACCTACTGTGTCCATCTGTTTCATGGATATAAATTAATTAAGGCAGGTTCTGCAGCATCTGTACTTATTACTCATTCCCAGGTTATAAACTATTTACAAAATAAACTGACTGGAACAAATGTCCAACTTACTAGTACAATACAAACAAATGTACAAGAAAGCCTTAAAATGCCTTTAATTAAACTCCTGTAAACTCAGTTTTATCCTAGTTTGTTTTGAGCAAAATTGTTAAAAATTAATATATACATTATGTAGTTTGAAAATTTCCTGCACCAGGACACCTGTAGGTTACAGATGAGAGAGAAACTGGATTCTATTGCTTACATATACAAGAGACTATATCCCAGACTTAGAGAAAAGAGAAGCTAAGGCATGACTAGTCACTGCACAAACTGATCCTACTTCCATTACAAAACATATTGTTATTGCTACCCACATCTCAAAATTGTCTATTAGCCTTAAGGCAAGGATCTATAATGAAGTTCTGTCACAAAAGAGGCCTGTAAATTATGAAATTTCCATACCTGATATGCTTAGAAAGAAGAAACAAATCTTTCATATTAATTTGTTGAGAGCACGAAAAGAAAGGTCTAAATTGAAATTTTCATTTTCTGAACAGCAGTGTTTGCCAGCTGGTTCACAGGGTCAGTATTGCTATATATAGTCTATATTTTGGCACATCAAACTTTTTTTAAAGTGTGTCATTATTGATTGTCTATTTGGTTAACTTCCCAGCAGAAATAATCTTGTAGGTTATAATATTCAGTTAATGTCTCCTGTTCTCAGCAGTTAAACTTACTGCAGTGTTCTGGCTAAAGTTCAGATTCAATTTAAACCATGTTGTAGTTAGATATTGTGGAGCCTTCTAAAAGCGAGTGGTGTAGACCAGTGGTTTTTGTCTCCATAAAAAACGGCCAGCTGTGCTTTTGTGCGGCTTATTCAAAACTGAATGCTATTTCAGCTTCCAATCATTATTCAATGCCAAAAATGTATGAGCTCACAGTGCAATTAGGACCTGCAAGGTTTTTTGTCAACTTTGGACTTCTGCAAAGGTTATTGGCAGGTGCCTTTGGCAGAGTGTAAATCCATAAACTGCATTTCGAGCACCAGGTGGATTATATCAATCTACTGTTATGTCATTTGGCTTACACGGTGCAGCCACAAGTTTGCAGTGGCTAATAGACGTCATGCTGGAAGGGAATGAGACATGGGCATGTGCTGTAGATAATACAACTATTTACAACTATACTTGGTAGGAAAACAATTTCCATCTGAAAGATGTGTTTTACAGATTAATCTTTCTTTAAATGCTGCAATGGTTGTATCTAGAACATATCACACAGTACAAGCCTGCTCACACAAACATTTGAACAATATAACATGAGCCTTAAAAATTTCTATGAATTATTTATTATCAATCAAGTGTTCAACACAAACATTTGCAAAATTTCTTTGCAGAGAATTGAAGTGACATTAACATATAAGTTTTTACGTTATGTATTGCATGAGATCCGTACACATACATGCACATGAGGTTGCAGTGCTGACCTTGATACTAAATCAGAGGTAAATGTTAATGTCCACTTGTAACACAATAACAAATATTTATAGTTTTTATTTATTGACAGCAAGTCACAATATATATAGATTAGCATGGGGCCCTTATGCATGCGGGACCCCTGGGCAACTGCCCAATGTGCTCATGCATTAAGATGGCCCTGTTAATATTAAACTTAAATATACAAAGATGTTTATATTTACTTGTGATGGGTAAACCTATATATGTAAACTGCTCTGATATTATCGACTAATAATTTTCCTTTATGGTATGATATTTATTCTGATTAATTTATAATCCAGAGATTTTATGAAATTCTCCTAGCATGTTTAACACTAATCATGAGGAGATTGTGAGTCTAATGTATAAAGCACCATATCTGTAGCAAATTGAGGTATTTGCTGTACAAGCCCTTCTCCAATGATCTACTTTTCCTCTGATTGCTTCCAGGAATGAATAACTAATGGTTTGATGACAATCACAAAAAGCATTGATAACAATTGACACTCTATTTTTTAATATTTACAGCGGCATCTGGCCTAATATAGAGTTATTTAATCAACACAGATCTTTTGGACTCTATTTGATTCCATTCAACTGTACTAAAGGATTTCTCCGCATGCAAGGATAGTAAGACCTGTGGAGAGTGATCCTACAGAAACCTTTGTGAAAGCATATGACTTAAAAAAAAATAGATAGATAGATTTGTTTGGAGATTAATTATATAAAGATTTCATCCACTAGTGACAATCGGTTAAAATGGCAGCTTGTGTCGAGTTTGAAGAGAATAATGATTTGGACTTTTTGGAGGAGACAACAGCATTGTATAGATTAATGAATTGTTATCAATAAAAAGTAAGTTTAATGTACAGATGAGAATAATTAATATTCTTTCAAATTTGGATACAAAAATTTTCATTGATCAGACAGACTGTAGTCTATAATAAATTGTGTAAATGTCATAGCAGTTTTAAAAGCTGTAGTTGCAGATACTGAAGACTGATCTAGTCTGGAATTAATACCCAATTAAAATCTCCAAGCCATTATAAATTTATGAGTGCTCATATTGTGAATAAATGCAAACACATTTCACATAAATTCTCTATTTGTCAATATTTAGTGCATATATGTAAATAAGAATCAATTTAGATTTGAATAAATTTTACACCAACATGTCAAATCACCCTTCATGATCCAAGGATTTAAGGATTATGGTTAAAATTTGTGATGTGTTGGAGCACTTTTTCCCCCCTTAATGTCATGATTGAGACCTTAAACATTACAGTTTACAAAATTAAGCAACTGATCGATCAGAATCAGTCTATTTCTGCTTTATAGGAAACATTTCTTGAGATATTTTAGACTTGTGCCATATCATTGATTTCACATTGCTGAGTCTTACAATTAGTGAGCCAGTGAAATCCCATCACCGCCTCCTCATGGTGCCGGCTAGTAACAAGGTCCCAGGGACTTGGCTAATGGTGGGGGTCCAACATCAGATACTGCGACATGCCAGCTAGAAGTAACTTTGTCACATCTTTATGGAACTGGACAATTGTCCTTTATCTGGACATGCTGGGGAATCCCATGTAGGTGAGCAGTGTGGACATATCCCAAGGACTACCTGCCATGAATGAGGTAGGCGGAAGAAGCTAGTCCAAGACAATCAACAACACCAACAACAGCATCACCAGCTTCGAAAGGCTACCATCAATATCGTATCACTCACCAGCCATAGCCGTGAGCTGGCTGAAATGATGAAGAAACGATGAATGGACGTTGCTTGCATCCTAGAAATAAAATGGAAAGGCTCTAAAGCGAGGGAGATTGGAGACAGTTACAAACTTTATTACAGTGGCCAATCTGCCACCCGAAATGGAGTGACAATCAAAGTCAGTGAATAACTCGGGCAGTGTGGTGAAAGTGGAATGAATCTCTGACCATCTTATCACCATCAAACTTGACTGAGCAACATCCACACTCTGAATTATTTCATGCTAAATGCCCCAAAACCAACTGTTCTTGAAGACGAGAAGGATGAATTCTGGGAAAGTGTTTATAAACTCCTGCGATCCATACCCGATGCTGCATGGCATGTGAATCTCAAAAGTCAGTTATATTAGCTCAAAAAAAGGAACAAAACAACTCACCAGTAATTATAATTTAATGATTATGCAGCACTTTTCAGAATATTGCTACACTACAATGTGAAAGTGGATGCTCTTTTATCTTCCTTCAATCAAGACATTGATTTGTTTAAATATACTAGCTGATGATATCCAAGTAAGAATGATTTGCAACAGTTTACAGATTAAAGAGCTCAAAGTTTATAGGGTCATTGCTCTGACATGTACAGAGGGCAGTAAAATTCTTACATGCATGTGCTAATGAGCATGTAAACTGTCTGTACTTTCTCACCTGAAGAGTTTGGTCTTCCTTACCTGAAAAAGCCCTATCCCAGGAATATAAAATATACAAGATATATAAAAAAAAACAAACAAATACACAGTATACCTTTTGTATACATAAAGACTAGCAATTACAGATGGGCAGTGTGGCATTGTGGTCAAGCATTTAAACCTCACACACTGAAGTTACAGCCAACAGCTGCAGATTCTTTAGTTAATACACCCTAAAACTGTTCCATTCATTCTCAATGACAGTGCTAAACCACTACCAATGCAGTCTATTATATAGTGCCTTCCCTGTTTTTTTTCTTACTGTTTTTAGATAGGGAAGGCACTGTATAATAGATATAAAAACAGTAAGAAAAAACAGGATAGGCACTATATAATAGGTCTATCTATCTATCTATCTATCTATCTATCTATCTATCTATCTATCTATCTATCTATCTATCTATCTATCTATCTATCTATCTATCACCTTTCCCATTTATTGCAACTCTCCTAGCCTGTTTGCCTTCCTACAGCTTCTGCTGAATAATAAACAGGCTGTAACGTTTTTCAAGTTATTTTTTCATCATACATTGCCAAATCTAAAAAATATACATAATAAAACTGTAAAATATAGCTAATACTACTATCTATCTATCTATCGATCTATCTATCTATCTATTGGCTTCTCTGTTTATTGTATAATGTCTTCTCTGTTTTTTTCTGTTTTTATATCTACAGTGCATCCAGAAATTACTCACAGCGCATCACTTTTTCCACATTTTGTTATTTTGCACATTACATCTTGCCTGAAGAAGGGGACTGAGTTGCCTCAAAAGCTTGCATATTGTAATCTTTTTAGTTAGCCAATAAAACGTGTCATTTTGCTTGGCTTTTCTCAACAATCATAATGGCTAGCACGGTACAACACCCTAGTACTACTCACATATGATTTATATCCAGTCTTATGTCTGTAAAACAATAAAACATGATAACTGACGTTTGATAGGCCAAAAAAGCCACAATTCTGATTGACTGGCAGAGCATCTCAACTAAATATTTAATTATTATGTCTTTTTTGAACCTAATTTAACATATTTTTGTGATTGGAAAAGAAAATAAAAAGTCTTGCTGTTTTTTTTTCTTCTTCCTCTTAAAAGTCATTTAGTGGTTTAAAAACACACACACAAAAAAAACACCTTTCTCCATCTGTTGACTTGAACCTGTGTCTTCATGGCCAAGCAGGCCTGTTGCATTCTGATTGGCTGAGCAGTTAGCCCCCACAATGTTCAAATCTCACTACCGACACTGTGTGACCACGAACAAGACAAATCATCTTCCTGTGTTCCAATTGGAAAAACAAAAGAAATGTAGCATACTGTGCCTTAAATTATGTAAGTCACCTTGAATGAAGGTGTCAGCCAAACAAATAAATATAAACAGTATTATGAGTAATAATCAGAGACTTACTTCTAACAGTCAAGTGGCCAACGCTTTCCTATTTGTGATTCTTGTCAACTTTGTGGTATTGTGGCACAAATATATATACTTTCTATATATAGAAACTGTTAAACTTATATTGGATTGTCCTTTAGGGTTGGGTTTGCATATTTTAACATACAGCAATGCCCCACACTCCCAAATGGGATTTATAGATTTGGAAAGTAAAGACCCAGTCTGTGGACTATGGATTATCTTAAAATTTCCTTTTCTTAATATAATATTCAATTAATTACATGAGATCGGCATGTGCTTCTTTGATCTGTTTATTGTACCTTGGGAAAATACCATTACAGTGTTATCAAAAGAAGTTTTCTTTTGTTATAGTTTATAGCCTCCAAACACTACAATAATTGAAGTCAAATCTTCAAAGAAAAGCTAGCTCAGAATGGAGCCTTTAACTATCATGAGAAACATGTTCCCATGATGCAAATTAGATATTCATAACCTAATCCATAGAAACTGGAACCTTTGTAAACTCTTCAAAAACCTTGCTTTTAGTTGGTAATATCTACAATATAAGCACAGCTACTGTATAAGGTTAAGAAACCAGTTTTTGTGTTATTTTTGTTAACATAGGAATAGTAAGGAAATGATAATAAACAAATAAAACAATTTATTTAGTGCAAATTTCTGAAATCTGTTGCTTAGACCCTCCAGTTAACTTTTCAATTTAAATAATCAATTAATGATAAAATCTGTGACTCCAAGCATTCTGTTTCCCTTTCAACATCAAAAAAATAAAATGATTTGATGAAGAATAACGCGCAGGTGCATTCAAATTAGAAACAAAGTAATAATCCCTTGGAAAGGCTTTGTGCATACTTGTGTAAATTATTTAAATGTAAATTCTAAAGGGTGCAGATATACAGTAGAAATGAATAGTGATTTCAAACAAGTGCTCTGAAAGGAATTTCATCCACAGTTTATTCCTGATACTGGGATCTGGTCCCCATAATCTGAATTATATTAAGTATTTTATAATATTTAATTATTTATTCACTTTATGTAAGAACCTAAATTTCTCTCTTGGGATGAATAAAGTACCTTCTATCTATCAATCTGTGTATAAGAAAAGACTGAAGTAAGTGGTTTTACATGTGACAAAAAAAGACAATATATTCCAATAATAAACAAATTAATAGAACAACCAAAATTAAGTTAATATTTTTAATAGGACAAGTGATGGTGCAAATACAAAAAAATTATTATTACATTATTAATAATTATTAATTTAATGCACAGTGTACAAATAGTACTAGAATCACGTACATTTGAGAATTTAAGTAATGAAGAAAAGCAACTAAAGTAAATAAACAGAAGTTTATATAGAAGATAGATATATAGATAGAGAGATACATAGATAGGTAGACAGACAGAGATAACTGTATTTGTCCCTAAGGAAATTTGGCTTTTTACAGAAGCTCTTTAAATAAATAAATACATAAATAAGTAAATAAACACACATATACACACATTGGTCTAAACACACACCAGAATGACTATAAGGCAAGGAAATTAAAAAGAAAGAAAACTTCTCACCTGGCTGTCATAGTCACAGTAAGGCATTATACAGACGTATTGTTGTTGGTTTGAAGGAGGCCCCATAACATTTCTTGAAACATTTTTGCCAAATAATTTGTTGGCAGAAAGTCCTCACTGTTAGTGTGTCAGAGAGGGGATGTGCAGCATTGTTCGTAATGGCACTCAGTTTTGTTTTAATTCTCTCCTTTTTTATGACCTCCAGGGGTCCAGAGTCCATCCTATAACTGAGCTTGTTCTTTAAATAGATTTTGAATTGGTGGGCCTCTTTTGAAGTGATGTTTCCAGCCCAACACACCAATACATAGAAAATTGCACCGGCCCTGTTAGAGTTACAGAAAATGTGAAGGATGTCACTTCCCATATTGAAGGAACACAGTCTCCTAAGTAAAAAGTGCCTGATCTAAGGGCTGCAAATGCCTTATAAAAAGAGACCTACCAATTTACTAAAATGATTAATTGGTATGTTTTTCATAACAATTTATTACAATTTTTCAATACGGCAAGTCTAACTTCTGCTTATTTTTTTTCCTTTTAGCTTTATAAAACACCATATCAGAAGATTTAATTTTATTTGCATCTTAATCACTTGTAACAGGGTTGATTACTAATTTTTGTATTGTTGTAAAAGCTTGAAGGAACAGAAAAGACATTTAACTTAGAACTTAGCTGAGATTACTTCCTAGACAAACAATAAACAGTAATATATTCCTGCAATGAAATTCATTCAATTTTCTCACAAGGTCACTCTTTCTATTAAGTGTTTAATTCCTGGTGTTCCTAAACCATTTTTTACTTTGGTAGCAAAGTCCTTGGCTACATGGTGTATTGAAATATTGCTAATGTATGAAGTGCTACATTAAATTTATTATCTAATCAATCAAATGGCATGCATAAGCAAGGGATGCTTAGCTTTACAAAGATTAATCACTAACACTGAGACAAAACCCATGCAAAACACTTTGCTTACTAAATAACACTCAACCCTCTAAACTAAGAATAAATTTATCTTCTAATATTCTGATTTCTTTTTTGCTTTTTACGTTAATGGATATTATGACAAAATATTTATTTACATGTTTTTTTCACCATTAATACACTTATTATGTACATTTTTAATTTTTATTGCTTATTAAGTTAAATCTACAGTACAATGCAATAAATTGTTCCGAAAATGGAGCCTTTTCTTGATGTTTTCATTCTAGAGGCCTCCCAGCATATAACAGCTAAAGAATCAATCATCATTATTGCTGTGAAAGAGACTAATTTCAGAGGCTCTTGTTGCTAAGGAAGGTGGATTACATCATCATGCCTATAACATTAGGTGGCTCAGAGATAATAACTTTGAAAAATTATAAATGTGCTATTTGCAGGTTTACTTTATCCATGTCATACAATATCTGATGCTTTTATTCAGTACAGAAATAAAGCAAGAGAGATTCACACAGAGAGTAACAGTGAGAAATCCACCCTGGCCGTATTTTAAGTATGAGTATTTTTTTACAACATTTATATTTTTTATAATTATAATTTCTACTATAATTTACTCCATAATATTGCTTTCTAACATGGTTGAGTAAGTGACACTCACTCACACTACTATTTTAGGGTCACCAATAAATTTTCCTATTTTTGATAGAAATTGATACTTTTTATTATCAAGATACCATTAAATTATTTTTAAAGTCAAGGCGTTACTAATGTTTCTAACAGCTATTACTGCTTGAAGTAACTGATTTTAAATGTATTATTATTCACACATGGCTGCAATATAAAATTGCCTAAATATACAGTTTTCTGTATATAGCTACATTATTGCACCTTCCGCAAAAAAGAGGTGTAATAAATTCACTTAGTTTTTTTGGGCTCTTAAAAATTTAGCAAACCAATTTAGCATGTCTCTCCCTCCTTTATAATTTGGGGAGATAAACAGCTTACATCAAACTATGAGGACCTTGCAGTCTTAACTGTTCAATCATTTCCAGGCTGTTCACAAGACTGAACAGTGAATATCTCATCCAGGACTAAACTGCCCTAAAAAGAAAATCTGAACCCCTTCATGTTTTTAATCAAACCAATATGTGCCACCTGACTCCTCCTGTATCACATGTATGTCCATGCTTTGAAAAGACATATTACCATCCACATGCCATCATCTGTGCTGCCAGTCACAGGAGGGCAAACCTCATACAGCCATCCAGTTCACTTCTCACCATGCGTTCCAGAACCCCTCGCGATAGGTGAAAATCCGCGAAGTGGAAACCATATGTTTGTATGGTTATTTTTATATATTTTAAGCCCTTATAAATTCTCCCACACTGTTTATAAATATTCTCCACACAGTTATACAGTAAACCCTCATTTATCGCAGTTAATCCGTTCCAGACTCTACCGCGATAAATGAATTTCCACGAAGTAGGATTCTTTATTTATAAATCTAATATTTTCGCAGTTGGAGCACAGAAATCCTGTTTACGACCTTCTAAATACGTTTTTTAACATTGTTAGAGCCCTCTAGACATGAAATAACACCCTTTAGTCAAAAGTTTAAACTGTGCTCCATGAGAAGACAGAGATGACAGTTCTATCTCACAATTAAAAGAATGTAAACATATCTTCCTCTTCAAAAGAGTGCGCATCAGGAGCAGAGAATGTCAGAGAGAGAGAGAGCGAGAGAAAAGCAATCAAAAAATCAATACGTGCTGTTGGGCTTTTAAGTATGCAAAGCACCGCGATAAAGCGGCTGCAAAGAAGGGAGCAATGTGAAGGTAGTCTTTCAGTATTTTTTAGAGGAGCATCCGTATCCTCTAGGCAAACAGCCTCTGTGCAAACAGCCCCTCTGTTCACACCCCCTCCGTCAGCCGCAGAGAATGTCAGAGAGAGTGAGAGAGACAGAGAAAAGCAAACAATCAAGCACTACGTGGGAAGCATATCGTATATTATTGAGGAGTTTTATTTAATATGTAATACATGCTCTGACTGGGTAGCTTCTAAGCCATCTGCCAATAGCGTCCCTTGTATGAAATCAACTGGGCAAACAAACTGAGGAAGCATGTACCATAAATTAAAAGACCCATTGTCCGCATAAATCCGCGAACCAACCAAAAATCCGTGATATATACAGTATTTAGATATGCTTACATTTAAAATCCGCGATGGAGTGAAGCCGCGAAAGTCGAAGCACGATATTGCGAGGGATCACTGTATTATATTATACAGTAATCCCTCCTCGATCGCGGGGGTTGCGTACCAGACCCCCCCGCGATAGGTGAAAATCCGCGAAGTAGAAACCATATGTTTGTATGGTTATTTTTATATATTTTAAGCCCTTATAAACTCTACCACACTGTTTATAAATATGCCCCGCAGTTATACAGCATAATCCCTTTGTATTCTCTTAGATATTAGGTAAGATTCATTGAAATTATGTATATAAACACACTGTTTATATACAGTAAAACCTAAATATTATTTTAAAGATATTGAGTGTCTCCGATATCACATATGTGACAGCCGTTACGATAGACAGGCCACCAACAATAAATACGTACAATGCAAGAAAAATAGTATACAGTAAATGTGTGTACAGTGACACTAAACATACGTACATGTACTAAGTACTGTAAGTAGAAAACTAATTATGGTTACTCACCAACAATGACACGATGACTTGTCCGATAACGATGAGTTTAATTTTACTGCACAACAAAGGAGAGCATTACAGCTCTTCCAAAGGAGCCACTTCAGGCGATTGTGTAGCACTGCCGTTGTTCTTCTTCTGGCAGTCTTCAATCCAAATCCCTAAAGCAAATTCCATCCAGACTACTGCCTTATTACATCCACTTACAATTCGTTTTGCACCCTGGTTAAAAGGACACTGTGGCCGTAGATCTTATATTCCTTTACTACTTTTTAAATAAAAAGAATTGTAGCCTTCAACAAATCCAAAACGTTTACCTTTTCGGTAATCGGTAACATCTTCCGTTTGCACTTGGGCACGGCCTCTGAAGCAGTAGCAGATCGTTTTGGAGCCACAATGAAGGGCTTGACTATGCACAAAGATAAACACAAAAGAGCACAACTCTTTACACAGCGAAACACGTTGATGCTGAATGAGCGAGACGAGACTTCCTGGTTAACACTGCATTCAGCAGGCAGGAACTTAACTGCGTGCTCTGATTGGTTAGCTTCTCAGTCAGGAGAACTTAACTGCGTGCTCTGATTGGTTAGCTTCTCAGTCATCCGCCAATAGCGTCCCTTGTATGAAATCAACTGGGCAAACCAACTGAGGAAGCATGTACAGGAAGTAAAAAGACCCATTGTCCGCAGAACCCGCGAAGCAGCGAAAAATCTGCATTATATATTTAGTTATGCTTTCATATAAAATCCGCGATAGAGTGAAGCTGCGAAAGTCGAAGCGTGATATAGCGAGGGATTACTGTATATATATATATATATATATATATATATATATATATATATATATATATATATATATATATATATATATATAGTATGTGTGTATATATATATATATATATATATATATATAGTATGTGTGTGTATATATATATATATATATATATATATATATATATATATATATATATATATAGTATGTGTGTGTATATATATATATATATATATATATATATATATATATATATAGTGGTATATGGCCGGCCATTCATCCCGGCCAATACCCCCAGGCCACCAGATGGAGCCCTTCCTGCAGCATGGAGGTGCCCCGAATGCCAGCAGGAAATCCTGGACAATAGAGTCTTTATTCATAGCCCTGCTTGATACCATTGGGGCCGCCAGAGGGAGCTGCAGGGAGGCTCAAGGAATATTTTCCCTACAGCCCGGAAGTACATCCCAGTCACGTGGACAGAAGAAATGACGTATTTCCGGGTTGAAGAAAAAGGAGTTTTTTATTCGACCCGGAAGTGTTGCAAAGTCACATGGACCAAGAGAGAGAAACACTTCTGGGTCAAGAACTATAAAAAGGACTGTGGGAGATCCCAGTGTTGAGCTGAGTTGGGAGGAAGTATGACAACGCGTCTGGGAGTGGAGGATTGGATTATTGTATTGTTTATGAATATTGTGGAGTGGAGGGTGCTTTGTGCACATTATTATAATAAAAAGTCAATATTTTGGACTTTTATCTGGTGTCTGGCGTCTGGTCTGAGGGTTCAAGGGGACGATAGCGCCCCCTATCTGTCACAAAATATACAGTTTATGTATATACAGAGAGAAGATTGTCACAAGGTTTTGTTATATATACAGAGTGAAGATTGGCATTATATTAATTAAAGTATATTGCTTTTTAAATAGTTCTGGAAATAATTTAACAGTAAACAGAGATGTTAGAACATAATACAGTATAGGCAAAAGTTTTGTTAAAATATAGCTAAATATATTCTGCCAAGCATGATTCAGAGACGTTATTGTTTTTGGACACATTTAACTATGAAAATAGAGAAAGTGCAAAAAAATAAAGTATTTAAACTATATCTCAGATTAAATGATATGTGTTAGGTACTTTTAGAAGTCAGCTTTTCTGTTGCTTTTTCTGTATCATCCTCCAACTTCTTTTACACCCGTTCATTCTTATTATAAGAGCCTCACTATCCTTTATCACTCATGATATCTTAATCCAAACTCTAATCTCATTTAGCTCTGCCAATGTAACATTTTTAAATTAAATAAACTGGCATCTTAGTAGCACTTCAAAGCAACAAGTAGGGTAGGGATGCAAGGGCATCAGGTACTGTGCTCATAACTCCCATTTAAATGTGAGACGCACTTGTTGCCTGGCAACCCTTTAATGTACCACTGTTTATGTAGTGCTATGGATCTCCCTTCACACACTTAAGGCACATCTGGAAGCATCCACCAGCAGCACTCTTTGTTTCAAACTGGATATGTGGAAAATTCTTTTCCATAACCTTATCTCTCCTTTTTTGGGTGAAATTATACTTTACATACTAATCACATTTCTTAGGCAGGTCTGCAACAATACATAAATAAACTTAAGTATCAGTTTGTGATCATTGTGTTAGTTATTGACAGTTACTAAATAATTCAGAAATCTAATAATGTCTCACCACTCAGATTCAGTTCAGCAGGACATTCTTCCCAGTCTTGCACCTACAGGAATCTCCATCATTCCACATGATCATTGAATTCCCCCAGTAAAATTAGAGTCAGTAAGCCTTTCAAGTACAGAGTCTACTTCCTCTGAATACTCTACAGAGTTATTAGACAATTACATGAAAACAGAAATTCAGGTCTTATCTGCACCCTGAAGTTGCATTTAGCTGAAGTGACAGTGCATGTCAGTTCTATGCTACTGGTTCCTTCTGGGATCCTCTTGAACCCACCACCACCAATAATGTACCTGAGAGATGAGGACACAACACACAAAGGAAGGGGTTGGTGTAAAAGTGCTCCAGTGCTTTTATTAAAACAATTCAACAACAAACAGTGTTCAAAACTGCAGTGCTCTAAACTCTTCAAGAAATAAATAATCCAATAAAAAAAGGTGTCAGTTCAAATGAATAATCCTTTAAAAGCGAGGTTAAAAACATGGCAGGAACCTATCCCTTAAAAACTGCAGTCCCTGGTTCATCCCTTTGAAAACATACGTCTCCTTAGGTAACCCGAAACAGGTCATTGCAGCTGAAGAAATGATTAACCGGCAGTTCAGCCCACTTTCTGCGTTTCCTCTTAGGCTCAGCCACCTGCAGTCTTGTGTGGCTCCGGCAAGGCACTATGCCAAGCCTCCAACTCCCACTGCCAGGCTTGCATCCTTGCAGTCCATGGCTTCCCTGCTGGATGCCTCACGGAGCCTTCCATTTCCCCTGCAGCCACGCTTTCTCCCTGAGGACTTATGTAGTGAGTCACTCCAACTGAGTGGCGTGCCAATCTCCAGTTCACAGATTGCTCAGTCGGACCTCCTTCAGCCCCTGAGTGTCGGCCCCACACTCCCCAAGGGACTTCCACCTGGCTGACTGCCTTCTACCTTTCCCTCTTGTTCTCACATGTACCATGTTCCTCTGCCTCCTTCTTTTCAGTCTATTAATCTCTTCTTTTTTCCCCTTTTTTCTTCACTCTTTCTTTTCCAAAACCCCCTTACACCTAGGAAGATTGAGCCAGACAATTATTTATTTATTTAAAATGGGCTCCTCATTGTTAATTAGCAGACCCACTATTCCACAGCTGAGCACTGTCCTTTAGTTCCAACCGCACCTGCACAGCACACAGTCTGGCCTAGAGCAGGAGAGACTATTGTTGATTCAGATGCCTGGTTCCATAGCCAATGCTTTGTTTTTTGGTGAGTAAGAAAATTGCTATTCAGTAGTTGTAAACTTCCCGCACAACCTTATATTCCACATACAAATGCGCAGTTTCCATCAGCAAGGTGAATCTGTGCCATGTTTGCTTGTCACCTGGCTGACACTCCATTACACCCCTGACGGAATGTTTTACAGGTAATGAACCCACAAGGAAGCACCACAAAGTATTTTCAGATTTAGTCTAACTGAATATTATGGTCATGTGACAAACAGGTGCTCACTAGCAACCACCATCCTTAGGTATGGCTGCAGGATCACATCCTGATATCTCTGTTTCAAGAGTGGGTTGATTATATTTGTTCAGATCATCGTAGTCTTATATTTAGATTCTCCTTCTTTGTTGTCCCAGTCTTCTGTGAACAATTTGCCATGAGAGAGAATATTCTAACAAAATAACTGTAAGGATCATTGAAGTACCCAACTCTATCCACCACATCAAAGTTACTTTCCTAGGAAGAAATGTAAAAGTAGTCACTAGTAGATATAGATTAGGAATGTAGCCCCCCTGAAATGTACACATTTATTTTATGTACCCAGTATAGTGAAGGTATATGTTATGTATGTTATACTACAGGTAATTTCTCAGGCTGCAAAGAAGGAGGTGCTCTTGAAATCTCTACTCCAGTGAAATGACTATTACTGTGCATCATCTGGTAATGTCACCTTTAGAACATTTATTCTGTACACATATCTGTGCACCTTAAAGACAACAATAATAAAAATAATAATTCCCTTCAAGTCACAATGATAATGTTAAGAAAATGCAGTGACATGTAAGGTACATTAAGTAAATACACAGCATATCTACAGCCTTTTTTGATAAATTTGCGTGCGTAAGTACCAGTTCTAGATGGTATGGGCAGTTAGAATTTACAAGTATGTACACAATTAACAAGGTTGTAATAATAATTCAGACTACAGATGAGGGAATGAAATTATTACTTTGAAAAGAATCAGGAATCTGGCAGTAGTGCTTTATTGTAGTCTTTTATGGAAAGAACTGCATAGTTCTTTCATGTCAGAATGTTTCTAGTTGATGTGGAATTAATAATGATGATGACATGGTAAGTATTGTTCAAACTACGGATGAAAGACTGATGTTTAAGACAACAATACAAAATTGCGTTATATAAACAACTATTTTAATTGAATGTCTGGCTGTACATGTCAATACTTCAGTTTACCTTTAATTCATGGCTTTCAATAATGATGACAGGAATGCTGTTATAATAAGTGCTTCTTGCAGCAGTAATCATGAAATACACAAGTTGTGCAGAGCAGTTATAAGAAGATGTTCATGGGGCCTGATTTGTAAATACCATTTATTTTATAATCATGCCATTATAAAGATACAGTCATGACAGATACCTACATTTTGGCCACAGCACCTTGTAGCTCCGGTATTGAGGCCTATCAAGGTCAGTTTTTCCCCTAACTGGTACTGTACCCACCCCTTTCATTTTGTCATGTGTGAGGTGAGCCACCAAAGTAATTCCATGCAGAGTGTTGGGGCTGTAATTTGGTAGTGAATGCCACTCTCAGGCCTGACTCTAAGAGTGGGTCTTTGTAACCAGGTTTCAGGCAACTTTGTCTTGGATTGAATTGATTTAAGTGAGATTTATACAACAATCTGTATTGGACTGTTCTTTTTCTGAACCCTTCCCTTTGACCAATTTGCCATGGGTTGCTCTTGGAGTGTATATTTCTACTAGGTAGATACTAGGTATCACTGAGGCTATAGAGTAAAGTGGGCATTGCCATTGCTTAGCTCTAGTGGCATAGCAGGCCTGATTAGACAGAAGATGTAACAGGACTGCAGATATCCAGAGGTGTCTAAACCCCACTTTACAGTCCAAACTAAAATGGCTGAACTCTTCATATTGGGACTAGCCTGTACTTCAAAAGCGTAAATCAGAATTGAACTGATATCTTTGTGGAGATTCTTTCAGGATAGTAGGCACACAATAGACACCATGAACAAAACAACACAGCTGTGAGAAGGAACAGATTTTCTAACTAGATCCGTCTTTAATCCAATCACGGGAGGTTATTCATTCCTTTGAAAACTGGCTCCAGTCAAAATCTGAGGGGGAATTTTGAGGGCACTCCACTCTGCTCTTACTCTCTCCAAAATGACCACTTATTTCTGTAGTCTTTGAAACCGAAAATCTGAATGGGCTGCTCCCTTCTTTGGTAGTCAAAAGCTGACAATCTCTTCTCCATGTGGACCGGAAAGTGGAGATCCAGTCTGTGAAGGCAAGTACTGTACCAGTTTGAGAAAACTGAAAAGCGGGTATTACTTCAAGAAGGGAACTTCAGCAACTGAACTGTTTTGATAGAAAGAGTGATGCTCTCCATATGAAGTTGCAGAGGATACAGTAGAAAGCTAAGAAAAAGCACAGCACGCCATAGCCAAGGATTATATCACAAAAAGAAAAAAGTGAACTTCAGCAACTCCAACAGAAGAAGAATCCCATATTTAAGACCATTGCAACAACTCCGTGCAACATCGGGGATCATCTTGAAAGACTTGGTATTGTGAAACTATTCAAAACTATTCAATTTTGCCAAGATAAATTAGAACTCTCAATGGCATATAAATATCAAGCTTACCTATGTTTGTCTGTCTGTGTCCAGTCTTATATATTTATATATATACTGTATATATATATATATATATATACAGTAATCCTCCTTGATCGCGGGGTTGCTTCCAGACCCCCAGCGATAGGTGAAAATCAGAAGTAGAAACCATATGTTTCTATGGTTATTTTTATATATTTTAAGCCCTTATAAACTCTCCCACACTGTTTATAAATATTCCCTGCAGAGTTATACAGCAAAATCCCTTTGTATTCTCTTAGATATTAGGTAAGATTCATTGAAATTATGTATATAAACACACTGTTTATATACAGTAAAACCTAAATATTATTTTAAAGATATTGAGTGTCTCCGATATCACATGTTACAGCCATTACGATAGACAGGCCACCAGCAATAAATACGTACAATGCAACAAAAATAGTATACAGTAAATATGTGTGTACAGTGACACTAAACGTACGTACATGTACTAAGTACTGTAAGTAGAAAATTAATTATGGTTACTCACCAACAATGACACGATGACTTGTCCGATAACAATGAGTTTTATTTTACTGCACAACAAAGGAGAGCATTACAGCCCTTAAAGGAGCCACTTCAGGCGATTGTGTAGCACTGCCGTTGTTCTTCTTCTGGCAGTCTTCAATCCAAATCCCAAAAAAAAGATTCCATCCAGACTACTGCCTTATTACATCCACTTACAACTTGTTTTGCACCCTGGTTAAAAGGACACTGCGGCCGTAGATCTTATATTCCTTTCCTACTTTTTAAATAAAAGAATCGTAGCCTTCAACAAATCCAAAGCGTTTACCTTTTCGCAATCGTTAACATCTTCCGTTTTGCTGGGCACGGCCCTGAAACAGTAGCAGATCGTTTTGGAGCCATAATGAAGGGCTTGACTATGCACAAAGATAAACACAAAAGAGCACAACTCTTTACACAGCGAAACACGTTGATGCTGAATGAGCGAGACGAGACTTCCTGGTTAACACTGCATTCAGCAAGCAGGAACTTAACTGTGTGCTCTGATTGGTTAGCTTCTCAGGCAGGAGAACTTAACTGCGTGCTCTGATTGGTTAGCTTCTCAGTCATCCGCCAATAGCGTCCCTTGTATGAAATCAACTGGGCAAACCAACTGAGGAAGCATGTACAGGAAGTAAAAAGACACATTGTCCGCAGAACCCACGAAGCAGCGAAAAATCCACGTTATATATTTAGTTATGCTTTCATATAAAATCCGCGATAGAGCGAAACCGCGAAAGTCAAAGCGCGATATAGCGAGGGATTACTGTATATATATATATATAAAATATATATATAAAATGAATGTGTTTCAGTTACCTTGATAGAAGTCTAAAGGCTGTTAATGCCTTCTACAATGGAGTAAGGCAAAGTAAATAAAGCAGGAGCCATAACAAATTATTTAATTAATTACCGGCAAAATTAATTATTCATAATTAATTAGCCAAAGCTAAATCTTTTCCCACAGCCATAAGATCACTTAGGAGATGAACTCTATATCATGCACATCTACTCTATATATATAAAATCCAAAGCCTAAAAGTGCAATGATTTTGTGCAACAATTTTATGAGACTTTTTTGTCACGCTTTAAATCGGGCTTATTTTAAAACCTACCTAATATACAGTATATTTTGGTATCATTCTTTTCAGAATTTATCGAACTTTAATGTGATGATGTTCAATTTTCGGATTCGTATTCTATTTTTAAATTATAAACTAAAAAATATCAAGAACTCACATCTCACGAGACGAGACTTTGTGCCAAGAGATTTAACCATGCCCAGGGGCAGATATAAAAGACAAAGAGTAGGACAGCTGCTGTACAGGCTTTTAAATGTTCGAAGCAGCGTGTGAGATGCAGATCACGCGGCACGGCAGCAACAGCAAGCCAGAAGCTGATCGAGCAAAGAGGAGGTAAAAAAACTGTATTTGTTTCCCATTGTATCACCATTTAAGAGGGGGTTTCGGAGGAGCAACCACATCTCCTTGGGCTGCGTTCAGCCTACCTCTTCACAATGTTAGCAGCAGAGACGCGAAGTGGCTGGCGTGTAGCGCAGGCCGGGGGGGTTCGCGTGCGAAGTGAGCAGGGGGCGAACCCCCTAATATATTTATAATAATTACTTACATCTTTATTTACCCCCTAGTATATTTATAATAATTACTTACATCTTTATTTAGAATCTGTTAAATAAAAACAATACATAACTCCATGTTTTTTAAAACAACTTTAATATATGTGTAGGTCTATAAGCAGTACTTAAAAAATATTAAAATTATGAAAGTAACTAAGTTAGACTTTATTTCCTAGAATATTAGCATGTTATGCAAATGCCATCCATCCATCCATCCATTCAATTTTCTAAAACCACTTTCTCAATTCCAGGTTCACTATGGACGATGTCTATCATGATCATTGATGTCTATCGTACCAGCTATTCCAACATAAAATGCCAGTCCATTGCACACTCATACACAAACCCACACTTACTCCAATCATTTAGTGCAAGTTCATGTTTACTTCTGGTACCAAAAATGCTGGTATAGTACCATTTTAAAATTTGTTTTTTATACTTTTCCAGTGTCAGTATACTGTGCAACCATAACCTAACTGGCAAGTGTTTGGGATATGTGAGGAAACAGGACTATCTGTATAAATAGACTGTTACAGTACCTGTATGTTGCAGCAACACTGTTTTCTTAAGTGAATAAAAAATTAGTAGGCCATGACAATGGTTCTATTTTCTGTTTGTTTTAATGTTAGTCAAAAATATGTTTACATTACCTGCTGTTTATACATAACACCATGTCTAACGCCACTAATGAAGGTTGTGATTACATTTTGACAAAAAAAATATCTAGGTGGTGCATATGAGCTTTTGTGATGTTTTTAAAATACTAGGGGGGCTCTGCCCCCTGCTTGCTTCGCTCTCCTACCCTTGGGTTTGGTTTACCTGATATACAATTTAAAGAGATTGTTATTTTCATGGGAATTGTCACATATGCCTTATTTTCACTTTTACTTTAAAACTTTTGTAAAAACAATACTTATCCTTTATTTGCGGCCCCGGGCATGGTTAAATCTCTTTCTCACAGGATGTATAACGCTGGTCGCGTTGTGAAAGGGGGTGGGCTGAACACACACTAAGGAGAAGCAGTTGGATCATCTGCTGGCTTCCTGCTGCTGACAAGCTGCATGTTCTGCTTGTCACTTGTCGTTGTTTTAAGAGCTGGGAGCACATGATGTCTGTCTGCCAAAAGCATTCCAACAACTGCTTGGTTAGATGTCCATGAACTTGTTTTAAATGTTGTCTCAATGCTTTGTCTCATGGGACGTCAAATTGCAATCTCTTGGCACCAAGTCTCATGTTTAAGGTCCCCGTAAGACGCTCCGTGTTCAATCTCTTTCATCTTGCTGGTCTTAAAAGTGTCTTTTGAGAAGATCACGTCTCGTCTCCCTGGTCTCTCTTCCACCAAGATTATTTTTTAATAGAGAGATTACTCCTACATTATATACTGACAGTACAGTGATATTTTTATGTCAAAGATTTAAATACTACAGTTCAAACTGGAAAAGCATAACTTCAAACATTAGTATCTATAAAGATTCTTTCAGGCAGGTTTTAAAAATATTTGGAAAACATCAGTAACAACAAACTGTAATTTAAAAACATAAATGATAACCCACTGTAAGGCCAAAAATATAGACATGAATCCATTCTGCATGTTCAGAGACACCACTTGTAAGCAGCAGAGTAAGACAGACAGGCAAGGTACAGTGGGAGCCTTAGCAGGGCAAGAAAGGATACAGTATCCTGTCTTCCAAAATGTTTAGTATTCCTAGTATGTCTTGAATCATTTTATTTAATGCATTAAAATAAACAGAGGTAAGTATTCTGTAAAGGTTGATATCTAAAACAAGTATTCAAACACATCCCTGAAGCATTAGTCCTGTGAATAAAATTATTCCAAATGAGACCTGTAAATTGCTGACTGTGGTGTGCCCCTAACCTGCTGATGCCCCTCTCCGTTTGTTGCCAGTTTATACTTGAATTAGGAAGATGTGGAGGAAGCTATTACACACATTTTTGTAAAAAAGCTCCTTTTTATCTAAGTATTGCATTCCAATTTTTCTGCCAGTTGACTTCAACCAACATTACTTTTCCTGAAAGCTCTATTGCTTACTGAAAATGCTACTGTTTAAAAAGGAAGCAAGGATTAAAAAGCCACACTCATCTCATTTACTCAGTATAAAAAGCAAGATGTAAATGGATGTTTTGGTTATAACACTGAAGACATGAATTACACATTTAAGCAAAAAAATTAATCTAAGTAATAATAATTACATGAAACATCTCACTTTTCCCCCACAAATCAGGCAGACTCGTGGCCTTGGAACCCCAGCAGATTTTGTTTATTCTCCAGCCCTTCGGAGTTTTTTTTTTTTGTTTTCTGTCCTCCCTGGCCATTGGACCTTACTTTATTCTTTGTTTATTAGTACTGCCTCATTTTTATATTTTTTCTTTTTCAACTTGTAAACAACTTTGAGCTACATCATTTGTATGAAAACGTCCTACATAAATAAATATTTTTGTTGTTGTTCTATTCTCCTCTGATGCAAGATAAAACACAATTATTATAGAGTAGTGTTACACATAAGTACTATTTATGATACTATTGATCAAAAATTTAGCAGGTCTATTGGGCACATTGCTTACTTGTTTTTATTAATCATACCACCATCATGCCATACTGTATCTGAACACAGTACCCTATTAGACTTGGTGTCCTTCAAGATCTGGTGTTAGGACCAACTCTCTTTTCTCTGTATCAGTAGCAATCAGGAGATGTAATTTAGAAAATGAAAATTAGCTTTCCTTAATATGATTTTAAAACACTAACAGTCATTTTTTATCATGCTGTATTATTTATGTAAAACAGTGGATGAATGCTAATTGTGTTTTAACTTTAGGAAAAAAAGTTATTTTATGGGTTGGCAGACTGATTATTTCTAATTCAAAAGGACTAAATTTTAGATTAGCTGAATCAATCTACAATTGTCTTTTCTTGGGGTGCAAAGTCCCGTCATGCCTAAAATTGTATTCTGGGTTTAAAACTGGCTGAAAAGAAACAACTTTCTCAAAAAACATGTCAATCTGTTTTTGTTTTGCAAGATGAAGTGCTTTACAATTTACTTGTTTTATTAAACAGACTAACAGGATCTAGATGTGCTGACAGAATAACAAAAGTTTCTCTAATAACCACTTAGCATCTAAACATGATTATTTAAGAGTGAGGTAAGAGTTTACCATTAGAATACTAGAGTAATAACTAGTAAAAATGGGGCCTTGCAGTCATCCACTTTAATAAAAGGACAATTATCTGTGGTTGTCTATCTGGTTGCTATGTCTGTTTCATGCCATTTGGTATGGGATTCATAAAATTAGTGCTAATGTTTGTGATGCATCATCTGTTGGAATGAAAATGCAATTCATTTTATTTTATTATATTATATTATATTACTACAGGCATTACAGAATACATTCCAATAGTTGGGGCATTGCAAATGAAGAAGCCAAATACTCTGAGGTCCATGTTGATTACTTAGACTTCAACACATTTTAGACAGGTAGCACAGCTAGTATGTAAATAAAAAATTGTAAATATGATGCTGTAATCTCTAAAAGTAATGCAGAAAGCATATACTTTGACTTTAGGACAGCCAAACTCTTGAATGAACTACCATAACTACTGATATTACACAAGCCTCGTCAATCTTAGCAATTAAGTTGAAGCCAAAGACAAATTATTTAAGCAAGGCATACTGTTTCAACAGTTGCTGTTAAGCTTCAGTCATAATGTTCTCTTATATTTCTTGTTTAATTCATTGGAGTAATTGTGTTTTTTTAGCGGTCACTACGTCTTTTCCATTTTCTTTCTTTTCTCTGTGTCCATAGTGGCCCTTGTGTTGTCATAAATGATGGACCCATTTTCAGAAATTTTCTGTGCAAATTAAGCTGTCATAATTTGCCTATAGAATAGTGCTTTTAAGAACACAGTGACCTATGACAGATGGAATTTGGACTTCAACCCATCCTTTATAAAATATGATATATACAAGTACACACACAAATATATTTGTATGGCTAACTTTGCAATATTTTTCTCTGTTTATAGTTAAAAATTGTTTGTGTTTATGGCGCACTTATTTTTTGTTTAAATTTGTAATTATTGCATAGTTCACTAGGAGCACAAATGAAAGTATGCCTAAATAAAAATTCAAATCATGCCAACTAAAATTTTTAAAATATGCATAACAGACAAAAAATGTGTGTACTACTGCAATATGAAAATAAGTTTTTTTTTTTTTTTGCCAGGGTGATCTCATAAAATACCCGAAAAAAATCTCAACCCATGCAAGAATTTGGCAGGAGATAGAACACTTGAAATTTAATCGATGAGGTCTTTAATTGAACATCCCTCTAAAGTTTAGCCAAACCAAAACATTCAGAAACACCAAAAATTGAAATCTTTTTTTTAGCAATAACACATCTAAGCCAAAGTGAAAATCCTAACTGCTAATCACAACCACACTTTGAATACTCTTGTGAAAACTTAATTCCAGCTGACAAAAAAGTCTGAGTCTGATTTTTTGACCCAAACAACCTCTAAAGTAATAGAGAATGTGTTCATTAAAACATGCAAAAAAAGCACACAAATCATTATACATTGCCACATAGAGAAGGAAAATGCCATAAAAACCCCTGGCTACACATGAACTACTTATTAAAAGTTTTCTTTAATGAAAAAGAAATTTATCTAACAAAAAAGTTACCTTAATTCAAACCAAAAGCCTTAAAAGAAGTAAAGAATCAAAATTTATAAAACTCTAACCTTTAAAAACCAATTAGTAAGTCAGAATAGCTAAATAATAATATTTATATAAATTTTTAACAACACATGAATAAAAAATATCAAAAATCACAATTGAGAACAGTTAGAAAAAAGCTAAAATATTAGATAATCATCCAAAAGGGAGTAAGAACATATAAAACCAACTAATTAATGCCACTCTACTGGAAGGGTGACAGACAAAAGGTTTTTTATTGCCCTCAGGTGGAATAGTTTGTTTGACCTAACTGGTACACCTTGGGGCAACTTCCTAAATCATTGACTCATCCTACAACTAAACAACACAATTAACAGGGATATTTATTTAACCAACACAAGATAGTAAATGTAAGTCAATTTACAAAATGCAGAGAAAACAAAAGGACTGAATCCTTAGTCGATGATAACAGTACATACACATGCTATCTCAGATATAAATTACTAACATAAGTTGGACTGTACTCATTATTTTAAAAGGAGTGTAATCACTGCTAATGAAAATCCCTTTTATGTTGTCCCAGTTACTGTATCATTAATGAGATAAACTCACATACCCTTGAAATTATTGTTAATTCTCATCTCCAAGGAGGGCATCACATGAGAGTATTTGTTGATGTATTTTTTAATACATTTCAAATATATATAATCATTTTCAAATGCAAGAAAACAATTTGATTTAGAATTTGCCTTATTAGTTAATAGTATGTAATATTTATAGTTTTAATGAGAACAGCTCATATAGTTGGGCAAAAGTCTCTGTACACAAAAATGATCTACCACAATTTCTATAAAATTTGCTAATGAACACTAGTTCAGTTTTGCTATTTATATTTTAAAATAACTGTTGGTTTCAGCTTGTTAATTTCAAGCTGTGAAGAAGAGACAAAGCTGCATTCCAAGATGTTAAGACATGCAACAGGGATGTTCCAGTTTTTAAGCATAAAATATTTCATAAGATTAGCTTTTTTACATTCTTGCATTAAAAGGTGAAATCTCTATACAAAGCTTCAGGGCATGACGAAATTACAAGGCTGATTTGGAATGACTTCAAGTGTATTTAAATAGCCCCTTAAGAATTTCATTATTAATGATATCATTTGTATTTTTAGTGAAAGATTTTCCCCTAAGTAAAAATAAGCTGCATGCTGCCCCAAATGGCTGTAAAAATTACAGAGAGGATGTAGTATGTCAAATTATAAATTGTGCATATAACTTACACTGTAGGTACTGTTTTCAGCTCTTCATTTGCTTTTATTGCCTCTCTTTGTTGAGACATTTCTTTCTGTGTCACTCGTGCACAAACTCCTCAAATGCAAAAACAATAAAATAATGAATTTCACTGTCACACAGAGAACAACTCCATATCTACCAGCTGAATGTTTTGACCTCAGTCCATATTTATAGGTGCCCTCTATTTGTTGGAATCCAATGGGCTTTCTTCGAAAATTGGTTTCATGCAGAGAGGGGATTGCAATGAACAAACACATTGTCCACATAAAGGAGAAAATACACGATTACTTTGAGTTCTATAATATTCTTTCTCAAGTATTTCTTTAGGGTTGAAATTGATTTGACATCATCTCATAGCTATCAAAAAGCAAGACAAAAAAAAAAATGTTAGTCAATAACGTATTTGGTAAGCTTAATATCACTACATCTAATGACAATAAGCAGCTAGCAATTTTAAAAGAAATACAAAGTGATACATTTGTTCTTTTTTAAAAAGTTTGCTATACTTCATATGTGTACCTTAATATTAATAAATAAATATTACAATTTTATTTTTAAATATAATGCATATAAGTAATTTATCAGATTTAAGATACTAATATCTACTAATACACCATTTTCTAAGTTCAAGTTTTTTCCCTCTGTTTAAAGGTTTAATTCCAGCCAGAGATTTAATTTAAAATGCTATTATGTTAATACAAAAATAAACACATGGTATTTGTTTTAAATAACTGGCAAATTACCCATCCATACCACATTCCACTCTCATTCACACCAGGCCAGTTTAGTATCACCAGTTAACATTAAGAAAATGTTGTAGTAACATGCGTATAACAGCTTGACAGAATGTCAAGAAAGCATAAGTCTTTGGCGTTGCCCAAAATATCTGGCCCATTAGGACACACTAGTTAACAGAAGATACACTAGTCTGATCTCACTGCTACAATTATAAAGTAGCTATGAACACAGCAGAGATTCAGTGAGGACCAGAAGTGACCCTGGTGAACTGTCAAGCTGCCTACCCAACAAATAATAATTCTTAGAGTTGAGAGAATTCATTACAAGCACCAAAGCAGAAGTTGGTGGCTGGAGAATTAAGACAAAAGAGCCTAACAGGACAGACGTTTGCCAGCATGCACGTCTAAATTAGATTATGATGTAGGAGGAAACTTATGGAAGTGTATTAAGTAGAGTACCTATGGAATGAATTGTGGTTAACAATGTGTATCCCACTGCTGTCTTAATAAAAAACAATTGTGTGTGACATATATTTGTTTTGGGGCTTTATTCTGAGTTCAGACTTATTACAAAAATGCTTCCAATCATTCACAGTGAGTATGCACTGTGTGTTAGGTATAGCAGTTCAAAATATATTTAAAATATTACATAATTGTATTTCAAGGAGCCAGACAGGACAGTCCTATTTCACATCCCCTCTTTACTTGTATGCTGATGATAGTAATACACAGTGCTTATCTTTCCCATGTCCTCAACCTGTTTAACATCAATGAAGCCCTGTCAGATTAACTGAACTAAATATGCTATTTTCCCACTAAATTGTTCTTTTCATGCCTCAGCATTCCTTCATTTATTCCTTGGACAGGGTCTTCCAGCTCTATGCTGCCTCTTTCTCTAAACCCCCTAGTACTGGTATTTTGTTTAAGTCTCTGGTGCCTTTGTTCTTTTGGAAATCACAGACACCAACTATTAAACATTGCACCTTGATCCACAAAAGGTCAGATGGGAGTGTCAGCCTCCAGGACTTTGAATTATACCAGTTGGCCTTTACCTTCAGGCTAGTCTGGAGCTGAGTCTACCCTCCACAGCACCTTCCATCCAAAACTACTAAAATTTCCTTTCCTTTTGCTGCGAACAATATTTGGAAATATTAAATAAAAGTCTCAAGCCATCTCTATAAATGAAATCCAAGAACATCCTTTAATTACACCAACTAAAGGAGGCTCCCTGTGTGAGGTGCAAAGCTCTCCATAGCAAGTCTCATTAGTCTTAAGAGATCAGCTCCCGTTATCAGTTAGGGTCATGTACATATAGTAGGTGGAATACTAGGGTGTTGTACAGTGTTAGCCATTATGGATGTAGTGAGAAGTTAAGCAAAATCTTGCCTGAAGAAGGGGCCTGAGTTGCCTCGAAAGCCTGCATATTGCATTCTTTCTAGTTAGCCAATAAAAGGTGTCATTTTGCTTAACTTCTCACTATATAGTAGCTGGTAAGCATGTCAGTGACACCCATGTGACCTCAGATAAAAGGTACATTCTAGCAATACCCCTCTGCCATTAAGTAACATTTAAAAGTCCAAAAATAATTAATCATTAAATGCTTGTCTAAACCGCTGGTTTACAGAATAAGACTTCTTACATGTAAACTGTTATCCCTGAACAAAGCACAAAGTTAAATATTATATACTGTATGATCTCATTTCCTAATACAAATTGTGCTGCTAGTTTCAACCACTTTAATGTCATGAAATAAAAAGTAGATAAGAAGATTGAAGAATATTACACTTGTGGTTCAATAAAACTTTCAAAAATGTATGTTCTTGTAAGTTGGCCATTAGTAGGTTACATGAAGGTCATACAGTGAATCACTAACGACAATATTACAAGATATTTAATTACTGTATCTGTAAAGTAAAATGGAAATACTGAAAAGTCCTTGACCCAGAATTCAACTGACCAGGTTAGGAAATGGGTTAAATATAAGAGATTGCAGAGTTACAATCACATATTGAAAAAATGAAGAATACCACTCGTCCATTCACTATCTGAACCAACTTCCATTACAGAAATTAATTAAAAAAAATTCTTCTGTTAAATGGATTATAACTTAAAAGAGAGAGACTATTGCAAATGCTTTTATAATTTTAAATATTTAGCAGTATGTTTAACAGAAACTATTTGTATAATAAGTTAACAAGCTAATATATTTCTAAAATACATTTTTGTGTGTTTGTGTGTAAACATATATGTATACATACATATACTGAATGTGTGCACTCATGGAGGTCATTGCATTTTATCAATAATGGAAAGTACAGCCCAGTTAGATAACTAACAGACTCTGAAGCTAACCCAAGTACATTGCTGAAGGATTAATTGTTGAGCCAGCATGACGCACATGACCTTATGTGGTCTTTATGTGTACCAGACCAAGTTTGGTGCTTGGTACTGAATCCAAACACTACAATGTAGAAACAAAAGAAAAAACAATGTTAAACAAAAACAAAAAGGTGCCAATAAACAGTGTGGTGAAGCACAAACAAAAGAGGGCTTTAGATGATAAAGATAAGCAAAATTTCTAACAAATTACATGAGTTGGGCTAAAGTGATTATAGCAGCTTAATCTTAAGTGTCCAGTCAGTTGGGATGATGCCAGTCTCCCAAATGGAAGCAAAGATTGCTTGCAGTTCCAGGAGGACAGCCTTACCACCAGCCTGGAGAAGTTCACCCTGAATACCACAGGACCATTCCATCAGCTGCCCTGACTATGACTCTCTGAGGAACAGATTTAGATGTGCGTAATGCTTCGATTCCTCTGTAAACAGGTTCTGGGTCGCTAGACCACATATGGTGTCACTTGCTTACAGATTCCTCTAACAAATGCCTCTTTATCTGCCCTGAGAGCCATCACAGCCATCCTCCTCAGTTCCCGGTACAGGCCAGAGTTGCCATTGAGCCGAGTGCTGTGACTCCTCTCGATGATATCCAGGGTGCCCTGCAAGATGAAACACCTCTTTCTGGGTAACACCAACACAATCCTCAGAAACCTTCAGGGTCTTGTCACAGAAGGTCTCCCACATCACATTAGGATCAGCAGTCATACCCAAATCTGAAAATTCCTCACACAAACTGCACTTGCAAACACATTAGAAACAGCCTGGTCTTGGAGTCCAGGCTCATTTTCCTAGTATGTGGTAACCTACTGAACTTAAGCTGGATCCTAAGAGTAGCAACAAGTATGTGATCAGAATTCACAAACCGGGCACTTCTGTAGACCCTGTAGTTTTGTAAGAGCCTCCAGCGTCTGCCCACGAGGATGTGATCAATCTCCTTTACCGCTCCACCAGAATTGGAGTACCAAGTCCAATGATGCGGTTCTGGGTGCTGGAACCAGGATCCAGTGTTTCGCGGCCCCTCACCTTTCGTAAAGTTAAGGAACATAGAGCCACTTTCACCATGGTCACCAGACCCATGGGGGCCAAGACAATCCCCATAGCCAGCCCTGTCAATGCCAGTGGCTGCATTAAAGTCACCCATGTCACCTTATGGGCACCCATCAACCACCGAGCGAAGCTGCGAATATACTGTCTCACTCGCTGAGACATCACTCGCCGCAGTCGGAGCATACACTGAGACAACAGACAAGGCACCCAGGGAGTGCCGTAATCTGAGTCTCATAATATGCTCGTTGAAAGGAGTGATATCAGACACCATCGGAAGAAGCCAATCCGCAACAGCAACAGCTACTCCCTGAGTATGATAGCCATCAGACTAACCAGACCAATAAAAGGTATATCCACCTACAGAGATCTAGCCAGTCCCCGGTCTGCACACCTCAGAGAGTGCTGCCACTGAAATGCGGAGTTTACGCAGCTCCTCCAACAGCAGAGAAAGATTATCATCTTGCCGGAGAGACAAGATGTTCCATGCGCCCACTCTTATGGACTACCTCAAATTGGGACCCAGGTTCTGCCATGCAACGGGTGATGCCTCAGCACCACACCAGTTCCGATCCCCAACAGTCCTGACCCCATTGGCTCTCCAACAGTTTCGACTCTTCCGGGGATGGGACTCCCAAGGGCTTTTCCCCATCCCCTTCATGATGCGAGCAACCTTCCTATGGGCGGCTGCAGCAGAGCTACTCCCGCGGAGAGCAAAAAGGAGTCCTTTCTGTAGTCTCGGAGCTTTGTGAAGTTTTTTTATGGTGGTTGGAGTGCCATTCCTGCCACCAACCCCCATGATTTCCCTGCAAGTTGGAGGACCGCTTGCAGGACCGGATGCAGTTTAACGTCATACCCAGGACACATTTAGCAATAAAAGATGAAAATGCTGCTGTGTGTGCTATGGCCAAATGTTTTGTTTTCCAGAATAATGTTAGCTCTTGTTGCCAAAGAATTAGCACTTTTTAGCAGTACTTTGACTGAAACTGCAAAGAACACTTAGAATAAATCTACATACAAATTGCTGCTGAAATCAATTCAGTAACATTTATCAATTTTAATAACGGACTACACATTGGCATTTTGTAACACTCAAGATACTGTATGTGTAAGGTGAAGAAAGAAAAGGAAGTAGTAACAGGATACCATGCACAAAGATGTCATGGCCTTCCTAAATATAATTTTCTCTGATATTTCAATATAAATTATAATGGTGCTCTAGTTGAGCAAACCAAGTTAAGAACATAAGTTCTTTTAAAGTAAATGTTCTACTGCTTAATTTTTAGTTCATTTTTGTTCTGATTCGTCCTGGTACAGAATGTGTGTATAGCATAGCTCTTACCAATCTCAGAATTTGAAAAAGTCATGACAGTCTCATTAAAGGTAAAAGTCAAACTATTACATAACATTCAGTGGATCTTAAAAAATCAAACTGTAACCTCCATATGGGGATACTGGGACAAATTATAAACACAGTTTCAGGATCATATGCATAACACATGTACGCAGATTTCTGGTTAGATCACCATCAGTAGAACTTCACTTCGATGAATATATTTAACACCTATTTTTAAGCTCAAAACACACAGCCACCTATCAGTGATCCTAGAGAATCTCATTCATATCGTTTTTGGAAAAAAAATACCTTTGATATCTCATCCCCAAACTGTACTTTTAACATGTTGTTGTATAATCAGTTGTAGAATCAGATTTGCTGATGGAATTGAGTTTATAATGAATGATGACACTGCAGACAGCAATTAAGCGGCTTATGCAACAAATTAATTTCCATCAAAACTCCACTCGTGACTACGACTAAGACAAAAGAACTCATCTTGGACTGCTAGCTAATTTATATTTCTTGGGTCACAAATCCCTGGGACACCACAAAAGAGTACAGACCTCCACATATTACCTCAGTGGTCTTCTATAATTTGTTATCACATCAGGGTCTTCAAGAAAAGAAAATCTTAAAAAAGATTTTGTGGTTTTCTGCAATGAATGCACAAAATATGTCTTGTAGAAAAAAAGCCAAATTTATCTGTATAAAATTCCATCTGCTAGCATAGCAAGCCCACTTTATCTGAGACTTTAGTGGCA
Organism: Polypterus senegalus; assembly: GCF_016835505.1. NCBI lineage: Eukaryota > Metazoa > Chordata > Cladistia > Polypteriformes > Polypteridae > Polypterus > Polypterus senegalus. The sequence goes on along the minus strand of NC_053162.1, from coordinate 55,102,447 downwards.
AAGGACTTTTTAAGGAATATGCTAGGGACTTGTACCCATGAACCGGCCAACAAAATTGCTGCTGTTTAGCTTCAGTTTACATAGAGCATAACAGTGATATTTCTGAGTGTGTATCATTAGAATGGAGACTATTTGGATAATGATTTCTTCAGAGCATATACTTGAATTATTCAGCTCATATATAGGCAATATAGGATCAAAAATAAGATTTTTTGATAATGTTTTATGGTATGTTAACTCTACAGTTGTTGTAGATGACAACTGTCTTCTTAAACTTAAATCTGCTAGGGTTTGATTCAAGGTAGGAGACAAACTATTAGGGTGAATCTGAACTTGGCTGTAATGATGTCACAAGTAGAATGTTGTTTGCAAACTGAATTTAAACAGGAGAAAGCGTAATAAGTTGTGCTGTGATGAGCCAAAGTGGCCACACATTTGGTCTTGCTTTAAATGTTACATATTCTATAGATTTTAGTTAAATTTTTATTAGTGAATTTAATATAGAGGTTTCAAAAAAGATTTTGTTCAGAAAAAACTAAAATAACAATGAAATGTTTAATATTATTTAAGTCCAAATTCAAAAATGCACTCAGGCAATTAACATTCTCGCTGGCTGAAACCAAACTACAGTCTGTTGATCAACCTTTCTGTTTATGCAAGCAAAAAATGTAAGTAGTTAGTGTGCAATTTGAAATAATAATCTACATCACATCCTACTTGTTTGAAAACCACATACATAGCTTGTGTTTTACCCCATTCACTTTGACTAGCATTAATTTAAAAACACAGCATATTTAGCCCCAGAAGCAAACAAATTACTTAATATACTGTGTTAGTGTAAGACACAGGAGAAGAAGTCAAGGCATAAAAGGCTTGCTGAGAGTCATGGAGGTATACAGCAGACAGGAGGTAAGCATGGTGCCTAAAAGTGACAAGATTCCCTTAATGGGAATGTGCTCAAGAGAGGTTGTGAACTCCTGTCAACAGGGGAAACAACCTGAAGGTACATGTAGGGCAAGAGTTATCAAATATGTTTAAATCTATTCTATTACCTGCATTTGACAGGTAATGTGGGTAGAAAATATATAAAATAACATCCTAAATCGTACAAAGTAGAAAATGAAATTGAAACTGAGTTCTAACTTTTCAATCCTAAGAAAGAAAAAAAAAGAATCATAACACATTTCAGGTTTAGGGTACTGAGCCCCTGAGGGGACATGGTGTAAATTTGTTTTTTGGGAAACTATCTCATCCTCACCACTTACTATCTTGTGCTTGCCATTTAATTATCTGGTAAATGTACTCTGAAGAGTTAAATCTAATCGGGTCATTGTAATTGTCATCATTTTTCTGACAAGTGATATGCCCTTGTTAAAATGAGATGATTTTTGCCTGGCTAAACTTGAATATCCGAGTCAAATCCACTGGCAAACCTAGAACACTGTGCAAAATAAACTGTAATATTTAAAAGGCACAGAAGAGAGCTAAATCTAATTGAGGCCATTTTCTTACCAATGTTTTGACTAGATGGACTTCTGTATTAAATTGCAGGTGATAAGTGATTAGCTCAAATGTAGGTTCACTAGGGAAAATCATTGATTAACTTGCCATGTTGTAATGTTGACAGGAGTTAACAGGCTGGAGATCTTTGCAATCTCTTGTTCATCCCCTTGACTATGCTGTTATGCTTTGTTCAAATCCTTCCATAAGAGGAACACCGGGTTCGGCATTCCTCTGATTTGCTGACACCTCTTCAAAGGCCTTTGTCTTATCTCCAGACCCCTAATGTCCTAAAGGGCTTTCTATCTCTTACCTTGATGTGCCTGTAAAATTCTAGAACATACTTTCAAGAAGGGGTTCTGCGTGCTCTCTGGTATGACATCTCCTTCAACATTGGAATTCAGAGGGGGTATTTTATTGTCCATTATATTCTTTGTGTCATTTTAGTTGAATTGTGTTGCTGCCAACTTTATATGCCACTTACATAAATGTAAACCATTATATTGACATTGTCAACTCCCTTTACTTCTTTTTTTTTGTTCGTTTGCATATGCATGTAATTAATCAAACAGGCTTTATATTAATATAATATATTAATATAGCTTTATTAGTAAAGAGCAATAAAAATTTAATACTGAAAAACTAAACTATTTTTGTTTGACACAACACAGACTCGCTTATACCATTTTATAAAATAAAAAAATATTTGTAATCCATGGAGCCTGTAGAGCCTTGAAACATGAGTGATTCTTCTTTCTCACCAGGGTCAGAAAGACATTTTTTCAATACAGTTTAAGATGCACTTTAGCTAATAGATATGCACATTTAAAAAACAAAGTGAATTCTGTGCCACCCAAAGCTTGTCCTTGATCAGACCATTCTTAGTCAATAATTTTGCTGTAAATGTACACTAAATTCACTGAAAGAATTCTATACAGGCTACATTATATTAAACAGCAGTATTCAATTAAACACAGTGTAGCATTGTTCTTTCAAAACAAAATGATTCCTATGATTTTCTTTTCCAGAAAAGCCATTAATTGAATGAGTCTATCTGCACTCAAATTGGCAAATGGTTTTTGTGATTAAACTGTAATGGGGTGTTCAGTGACAGATTTGTCAATTATTTATAAAATACATAAACTTTTAATATTTAGTGTGAACAAAAATGTTCACAAATCAAAAACCTAACTGTGTTTGCATATAAAGGCTTCCCCTTTGTGAACAGAATCCATTTCTTGACAAACACCTTCGTAAACTGAATTTTCATAAGTCAAACACATAAATGTAAGCATTCCTCTGCTACAATAAATGACCTCCATTTTGCTTGAATAACACCAAAAAACATGAAAATAAATAGAATTAGTTTAATAATATAGATGTTTCATCAAAATAAACCCTGATAACATAAGTTTCCTTCATTAAATGCTGTTTATGCTTTATCAGTTTCATTTTGTCATTCAATAGTGTGGGTATTTCATAAACTCTTGTACTTTTCTAACTTAACCGCCGTCTTTTTTGTAGGCATAATACTCAAAATAATGTTAGTAGACAAGTGAACAACATATGTGACAAGTTAACTGAAACAAAAGTATGATTTGTGAGAATTGTTGAGGTTGTGATTGCGTGTCACATTGTCACATTGTGTGTGTCCTTACGTTGATGGATTAAAGGCCAGAAGTCCACATGACCATTATCATCAAATTCTTCCATGAGAACCCTGAATACAATCAGGACTGATTGAGGTCATTTATGTTATGTAGAATGCCTAGAGGAGGCTGGGTGGTCTTGTGGCCTGGAACCCTTGCAGATTTTATTTTTTTCTCCAGGCGTCTGGAGTTTTTTGTTTTTTCTGTCCTCCCTGGCTATCGGACCTTACTTTTATTCTATGTTAATTAGTGTTCCCTAATTTGAATTATTTATTCTGTCTTTTTTCTCTTTCTTCATCATGTAAAGCAATTTGAGCTACATTGTTTGTATGAAAATGTGCTATATAAATAAATGTTGCTGTTGTTGTCACAAACGTTCGGCCCTATTCCATTTTACAGGCTAAAGTGAGATGTACTTTGAATTACAACAAAAATGCATGTCAAAAAACAGTTCCACATTTGGTTATGTAACTAAGAAAATTAAACTTTGATGTAGTTTGTAAGGCAAATAGGGCATGTAATAGTGTATAAAATGACTTTTTGTTTCTAATTTGTAGGAAGCCAATACATTGTAATAAATAAAAATGAAAGAGCAGAATGAGTAGTAAAACTGTTTGAGTGCCAAAATAAAGTAAAATAATTAATTATAGTGATGCTGTCTGCTGAAATTAAAAAGCATTTGTTAAAGTAGTTCTCTTCTGATCAGGAGTCTCTTGTCCCTCTGACAGGCGTTCAGTTCAAACCCACATTTCCTTTGGTTGTCGTGTTTATGTAGAGTGATCCAGGAAGGGGTGAGGCTTCCTGGAGTGAAGAGAAAAAGCAATCATGCACCTTCCAGCAGACATCCCTCAGGACTATGGATGAAAAAGAATATGTTATTGCTTACATTGTGAGAGCCCTGAAGATGCCCCCCAGGTGCAAGTCTGACAATATATGTTTCTTCCATTCATTTTCAAACCAGTTAAATCCAGTGTGAGAACTTAGGTGCTGGATTCTAAACAAACAGAATTTGTTAGAATTTAGATTTCAACCCTGGGTGTTGGCACACTCATACACTCTCACACTAATTCATACTGGACAGTTAAGAACTACCAATCAACCTAATGTCCATGTTTAAACAATGTAGAGAGGGGGGAAACTGGAGTACTCAGAGTATGCCCATGTGAACAGAGAAAACTTGCAAGTGATCTTTTTCCTCTTTTATCTTTTTCCTCTTCTGTGTGGGGCCGATGTGTTTGTTTAACCTAATCAACACAGCTTGGTCCTGCACCTCCTCTCCAGTCAGACCTTTTTGATTTAAATCTTATTTTATTCTGTCCATCCACATCCACTTTGGATTCCCTCACTTTCTCTTCCTCTGTACTTCCTATTCCTATTCCATCACTCTTTTTCCTACATTTTCATTGTCTGCCCTCATCACATGTCCATAGCGCTTCAACCTATTTTCCCGTACTTTCTTAGACATCTCTCCCACTTTTGCTGTACCTCTGGTTGTCTCATTTAGATGTCTTTATCATCAGCATTAGTTATTCTTACAGTGCTTTTTTTCTTATCCTTCCTTATTATTTTTGAAAAATGACAGTCCACATCGACTGGTGCCCCAGTCCAGACAGAACAGTTTCCTATTTTTCTATTCTGGGAAATTCATGGTATGAACCAGATAGATATGAAAGTAATTTTAATATACTGAAAATGGTGTGAAGTAGAAGACACAGAACACAATTAAAGGTAAAGGAATAAAAGGAGAAGTCAGGGGTTTTCAAAATAGATGCCGAAGTAAGGGCCATTTTCATGTCACAAAATACCAGTTTTGTTTTTTTATCCCATACCACCTTAAAAGGGGCCCTTTTCTTTGTAAGGTCACTCAAGGGCGCAGCTCTTTTAGAGAAATGGGGTACAAACCGGCAGTAGTAACTCGCTAACCCCAAAAAAGCCTGCACTTGCTGCTTGGTTATCAGACAGGGCCAACTTAAGATGGCATTAACTTTCGAACACTGTGGTCTGACTGTCCCCCTGCCCACCAGATAGCCTAAATATTGGGCTTCATCCAACCCAAAGAAACATTTCTTACGGTTAATACGCAGCCCAGCTCTATCTAATGTTAGCAAGATGGTGCAAACCTGCAGTACATGTTCCTCCCACGTGCTGGAAAAGATGACCATGTCATCCAAGTAGGCGGCACTGTAGGTATTGTGGGGCCATAGCACTCTATCTCCCGGACGCTTGAGGGTTGCTGGCTACCCATGCAAACCAAAGGGAAGTACCTTGTACTGCCAGTGCCCACTAGGGGTATTAAAGGCTGTTTTTTCTTTTGTGGACTCTGTTAAGGGAATTTGCCAGTATCTTTTAGTCATGTCGAGTGTAGTCAAGTATCATGCATTCTCTAGCCTCTCGAGGAGTTCATCTTCTTATCGAATTTGGAGACCTGATTGAGACGTCGGAAGTCATTACAGAACCTCCAAGTCCAATTGGGTTTGCAGACAAGTACGATTGGACTAGACCAAAGATTATGGCTTTCCTCAATCACGTCCAGGTCCAGCATTCGTTTATTTGCCAGCTTCACTTCAGTATGTTCTGAATTCAGTATGCTCAGGTATTTCACTCACTATCCTAGGTATAGACAGGATAACTGATTTAAGTTCCTGTCTTTGTTGGGATTTATTTTTGAGAAAAATGAGCAGGGCTGACTGGAGAGAGGGTCAGGTTCCCTGTCCTTCCACGGTTTCAACAAGTTAACATAATAGACCTGCTCGGTCGGTCGACGATTTGGTTATTTGACCAAATTGTCTATGAGCACTTTTCTCTCCTTAATTTCGTAAGGCCCTTGCCAATAGGCTAGCAATTTCGAGTGGGAAATGGTCACAAGTACCATGACACGATCCCCCGGGAGAAACTTTCGCAGAGAGCTGTTTCTATTATAGTTCTGGGACTGCGCTGATTGAGCACGTTCCATGTGCTCTTTTGCAATGGGTCGTATTTTACCAAATCTTTCATGTAATTGTGAGATATATTCTAAGATATTTATGAAGGTAAGAGTCTCTCCTTCCCAAACTTCTTTTAGAATGTCCACAATGCCTCGGAGTTGTCATCCATATAATAAATCAAAGGAGGAAAACCCAGTCGAGGCTTGTGGGACCTCCCTGTAATAGTTCCAGTTCCTCCCCTCCTCACTGACTACCTTGTGAAGCATCTGATTGAGGGTTTGATTGAATCGTTCAACTAACCTGTCCTTCTGAGGATGGTAAACAGACATTTTAAGATGCTTAATGCGGAGTAACTTGGCAACCTACCTGAACATGTTCGATGTTAAAGGGATTCCCTGGTCTGTAAGGACTTCCTTTGGAATCCCTACTCAAGAAAAGAGTCCTACCAATTCCTGTGCGATATTTGAATTAGCTGTGCGCTGGAGAACAGCCTCTGGAAACCGAGTGGCATAATCCACCGTGACCAGTATGTATTTATAGCATCTTGCCGATGATTCTAGGGAACCTACGAAATCGACACTGATTCTCTTGAAGGGAATGTCAATTAGGGGAAGAGGAATAAGAGGAGCATGGTCTTTCCAGGGTATCTGACGGAGTTGACATTCCGGGCAGGATTGACAAAAGCGTCGGACCTCATCATTTATCCCGGGCCAGAAGAATTGGAGTTTAATTCTCTCCAATGTCTTTTCAGCCCCTAAGTGGACACCTAGGAGGTTGGCATGTGCACTAACAACAACGTCATTACCTTTCCCTCGTGCTCCGCTACTCAATATAGCAGATCGTTTTTTTAAAACAAAATAGAGTCCCTGTGGTATGGGATTGTGGGTGGGTTGCCCATCAACAAGAACTATGGTATTTCTGGTGAACTTCAAGGAATCGTCATTTCAAAGTTCTCTTTTAAAAGAAGCAGGAGTGGATCTAAATTGGGACTCTAGAGTTCAGAAAGGATCACTAACGACCTCAAGGGGCAGGATCCTGCTTTCAGCGACCTCCCCGGGAGGCTTTTCTAGGTCAGATGATGACACGAGATTCACGTTCTCCTGGGCCTCCATGTCATTATTAGTGGCCAGGGAACACAGTGTGGGGGTATCCTGGTCAACCGGTGTTTTATCCATTACAAGGCCCAACTTGGTTTTGGGAGTGGGATTTTCCATACTTTTAATCTTAGACCCAATATATAATCTTGTCCCAATGTAACCAGGTAAGGAGGGTCAGGCAAAACCACTACTAACAATTTTTACAGTTGGCGGACTTATAATACTTGGTCTTGCCATGTATACATGTCAAACTGGTTTTTGTTTTTCGAAACTGTCACAGTAGGATGATCTGATGAGCAACAGCAGACATGTTACTCCCAGAATCGAACATTGCCACCACCCGTTGTCCATTCACTAACACCACTCCTTTATACAGGGAGGACAGGAGATTAAACAGCGCACAATACCTTTCTCGTGAGGCCCATGAACAGTTCATCAGCTCTGTGGAGGCTGGGCAAGCGGCAAACATATGCCCCAGCTCCCCACTGTGGAAACAGTGAGGGAGGCTGGGAATTTTCTCTCTAGGTTTAAGCAGAGGCTCCGGGAGTCGACGATTGGGCTCAGTGGCAGTGACACATCCCTGTCGGGTTCCGTTAGCTAACCGTTCTAAACTCCCCGACTTGGTGGCCACCTGATGGTGCTCGATAACCTTGATAAAGGAATTCAGGTTTTTATAAGGTTGCTTCCGGACTTGCTGGGCTAAATAATCAGGCATGGCATTGACGAGGGCCACATAGAAATTAGTAGATGTCACAGTGCCCACCTGTTACTGTGAGTTGCGTACTGTCACACCACCAGCAACTTAGTCATATCTCTCTGGGACTCACTATTACAAAATTAAACTAGTTTGATTTTATCATATCTATTCACTAGTTGTAGGGATGAGCTGTTGTGTCAGTGAGTGCTGAACTGGAAGTCCAATGCATACAGTGACCACAATCAGTCAGGAACATTGGTTGCTGCCAAAAAAGAAGGAAAACGATTGTTGTCAGCTGTACAAATGGAGAAAAAGGTTCATTGAACTTCAGAGCCAGCACAGGTGTATGTCATGGTATGTCAAACACAGAAAATCAATCAAAGTTTCAAACCACAAAATAAAGGGCCAGATTGCACCTTATTCTGCAACTCTCCAATGTGATTGGCTACCCAACTGAATAGTATGGTTCCGCACAAGATTTGGAACTGTGATGAAAATACGTGAGCAAATTGTGTAAACAGTCACCCCTGAAAATTCTAGTAGCATAATTTGACACCCTCAGAAGCAATGAAGTTCAGCCACAGGCATTAAATTTGGCATGTTGGTCAACAATAAGTCATGACAGTTGTAGCATGACACCAGCTTTAACAAACTTGTGAAAGCATTTGGAAGGATTAAGCTCGTATTCTGTACCATTTTGTGTGAATTAATATTTTTCTGATGTAATACATATAAAAAAAAGCAATACTGAAAATTAAGTTATGTCCACCATGCTGCCTACATTTGTACACCCAACACTGATGAATAGAAAAATTAGGATATGGACATTTAATTGTGCCTTGGGTATTTACATACTGTGAGGCTTCTGAGCTCATTTGAGACACCCCACCATGAATGCGATCGACACATCTGTTGATAGCTGCTTGTCTGTCACCGAGGCAACCACAGGTTCGCATTGCCTTGCAGGTTTGTGTGTGGGTTCGCCCAATGGGTGATGCACGGAACATTATGACTGGCCCCATCTCTCCTTGTTTGTTTGCTTCACCTGTATGTAGGGAAGTGATGTTTGGATTGAAAATAAAGCTGGTTTTCCTGAAGCCCTTGGACTCAGCCTGTTCTTTAGGGTGCAAGACAGCAGCTCATACATCACAAAACAAGGAATACTGTATTCTGGAATGTTCTGTATGTAAAAACTAAAATGAAATAAGATCTTTACCATTACAGCAAGTACACATTTTAAGCAAGCTATGACATTATAAAACTATCAAAAACCATTGACTGTTTTATACATATTTAAGGACATAAGTAAATGTATATTTTAAAGCCTGATTTTTTTTTTATCCATTACCTTTAAGTTTCCTGTAAGTGCCAATAAAACAATCATGTACAGTATATCAAATATTATGTAGAACCAGTCAACTGAACTGTGTTTTGAAATTCACCAGTGAAATATGTTCAGTAATAGTTTTGCTTTTTAGTGTGTACGAAATCTAGTTTAATGCCTATATGAACATTTTAGTTTTCAGTTATCTGTGCTTCCACCTCTTACAATTACAGGTAAATGCTATTCCACAGCTGCCAAGCTAGCAGTCTGCATTAATGCTAAAATCTCCTGCTGCTATACACCACTGTGCCAGCATGAGAGCAGGGGAAGAACATTAAATGCTTAAGTCTTCCGGGACACTCGGCAGGTAGCCAGCTAATCTGTACATTCTATCAGCTTGTCCAAAAATGCAGGCTTTGGGACGGTTTATACACATTTTACATGCAAAGTGCAAATAAGCGTATGATGCCTATTAATATGAAGATGCTTGCAGGCTGTATGAGAAAGCTGTAAATAAGAGTCACATTTTTAGTTTCCAATAAAGGCTGCAATATTTTTGACAGTTATTTTTTACTTACTAGGTAGATGTATATTAATCCGTTTCATTCAATCTAATTTAAGGCATTTATGATATAGTATTAAGGTTTTATTTTAAAACAAGAAACATTTGCACAATTATAATTTTTATACAGCTTGACACAAAGTAACAGTATTAAGGTACACTATTCCTTATAATAAAAACAAGTAATTAAAGTAATTAACAACCCCAAACAGTCCAAATGTAATATGGATATCAAAAACAGTGTGCAATTAAAAGATCCTGTGTAAGCAGGCTTCATATAAAAGTAAATTCATTTTTTCCTACCAAACAAGATGATGATTTAAAATGTGAAAGCAGCATCCCCAGGAAACAATTTCAACATTAAACACAATTAATGATATGACAAACAAGAAGTCTCTTAAGTGTAATAGAGGTGGAACCCCTGAAATGTGGGAGTTTGATGGTCCTGAGAGACAGAGACAGACAGTGACAGGATATCTAATTCTTTTTTGTTAAACTTCTAGATATATATAAATAACTCCACTTCTACAATCTGATGGTATTTATTTGCATGTGTGGTCTAAAATAATAAATAATTAAATAAAACTGTTAAATTACACTAAATACTCCAGATCTGATAACTGCACACACATCATTCATAACATGGATTATGGATCAAGCTATCTATTTAATTGCTGAATAGTAATTTCTATGCTTGATGGCTTCAAATTTGAACATTATGCATATGTATGTCGTTTTTTGGCATAATATGTGTGGACACTTTTTCTCTAGTGTCGTTTCTTGTGACTGAAGACCGAGAGATATAATTAAAGTTAGTAAAAAATCTTTTATTAAATACACACCAGGCAAGGGTAAGATGACAGAGAAGCACAGTCCTAGGACACCTGCCCTTCATCTGCCTCGAGGGGTCGGTATCCCAAATCTTTTATAGGGCCTTTGTCTTATGACTTTGGTTGCACAAGAATTTCAAACCGTTACATCTTACAACATTTTGCTTGGATCAGCATTTACCACATCCTTTAAGTTCATCAGTTGGTCACTTGTGGTTTTTTGTTCGTTAGTAGAAACAAGTTTGCACTTGCACTATAAAGACAGGTTCTGCGTGGCTCTATCATGTATACCAGATTGATCAAACTGATCAAACTATTTATTATTTTTCCACATTCCCCCCTTTTGAACAATCTGGGTATGACAAGGAATAAAGGAAAGTTAGACAGTGGAGGTAAAAAGTGGGGAAGGAGGAGGAGAGGGGGAAGGGGACAAGGAAACTGAAGAAGCAAATTGGAGTATACGTTCTTCGTGTAGCATATAGGCCTTGGCCATAGAAGCAGTGAAATATTTGGATATTATATAGCGAATAAGAGGAATAATGCAGCAGCCAACAAGAAGAAGAACAATAAATACTACTGCCAAAGAAATAAATGCTGATTTTAGCCATTGGCCCCAGGACCCGAAAGTGGATGTAAACCACTGATCCCAAGGGTTAGGGATGCCAGAGTTAGCGGCAAGTTCATTAGAAAGGGCAGTGAGACCGGCTAATGCACGAGTGATAGAGCCATCAGGAGCAGTATTATTGGGAATGTAGGTGCAGCAAGTGTCTCCAAACATTGCACAGACACCACCTTTTTCTGCTAAAAGCATATCTAGGGCCAACCTGTTCTGCCAGGTCATTAGAGAGGTACGATCCAACTGCTCATGAATTCCTTCAACGGCATCTTTTGTGAAGTTGAGGAATCGTTGTTGGTTATAATACAAATAATTGATCCAATCGACATTTTTATTGATGGTGATCTGAGGTATTATGGACTCAAACCCAGCAGCTACCTGATCCCTGGCTTTAAATTTATCTGGGACTCCTCTGGGGACTCCTATGGTATCATATATATACTCCTGGGCCGTGTAGGGAGAAACTGGAAGAAGAATCTGGGAGAGAACGGGTTCGGGGAAATAGTGGAGAGCTGGGAATAAGAGGGGTGATACGGAGAGTGTGAAGAGGGTAAGGTCAGTAATCGGAAGGGCATGACCAGCTGTATAGGGGCACAAGTGCCAGACCAATCGAAAGGCAAGATATCAAATAGTTTTGACCTGCGGCACATCCACCAAATATCAGACCTAGGGGTAGTTTGGGAAAGCAAAAACTTTGAAAGAGTGGAATTAAAAGAGGAGGAGTCAACATGGAAGGTCTGGGAGCAGAAGGAAGAAGGTAATTCTCCTACCCAAGCAGTTCCATTTGATTTAAAGCATGTGAAATTACCTTGTGAGACTGAAACATGGGGTAATCATATGATGGTGGGGGAAAAAGGGAAGATAGATTAGCACATTCGGAATTAGTGGGGATTTTGGGGCTAGTAAACAAGTAGAGAAGACAAGGTAACCCAGTGGGGTCAGAAATGTTGGATAGTGGGAAAGGGACTGTAGCTAAATGAGAGCGTGCGGCTGCACAAGCGTAGCAATGTGAACGGTTAACCTGTTTTGCTGAATAGATTACCCACTGCAACCATCTATTTTGATCCCCATAGCCTGTCTCCACAGAGAAAGTGCTGGTTAAGGTATTTAGATGCAAAATCTGAACCAGGGGTGATTCATCATGTGGAGATACAGTGGTGAGAAACTGAGTAAGAGAGGGGGACGAGGGAGAGAGAGAGGTGTCCTAACCTTAATTTGAAAAATCCTCGGGATCATAACCACTTGCATATGCAGCTAAGACATAAGTTCCTGAATCATGCAGAGAAGGATTCTTCAGAGTAATGATTAATGGATTACAATGATTCTCGCACACTCATGAGGGCGTGTCCCTTTAAAATAGAGAATCGAGTTTTCAGGCCATACTGTGTAGCCTGCCAAGGTTCATAACCCCAGTCATTTGGTCCTGTATTTGCAAACACATCGCTCCAAAATCCACATTCAGAGTCCTCTGAGGAGGAACCTGAATCAGAGTCATACCAAGGATAGCTTACACAAACATATTTGTCAGGCCATTCCCATTGTTCCTGTCTGCCAGTACAGGGGGCAATTGCACAAAAATCAACCTGGAATGAGGCAGTTTCTTCCACCTGGAAAGTCAGTGTCACCCGTGAAGTGGATAATGGAATGGAAAACAATAAGATTATGTATATTAAGGGTGCCATCTTTTGCAGTGTGAAGCGTGAATCCAGGCGGGCAATCCTTCAACCTTTACGGCATGTGGTGTGAGACAGAAGAACTTGGAACGGTCCTTCCACCTAGGCTGATGCCAATGTTTCCTCCGGGTATCTCGAACCAGAATCCAGGTGCCCAAGGGAATCGGCGAGTCTTCAGATGGAGGGCTGGTTCTCCAGGCCTGATTAACCTGCTCGTGGACTTCCTTCAGGGATGCTCGGAGACCTGTAAGACTAGAAAGAATATCATTGTCCACGGTATGCAGGTTCACATTTCCTATAACCATGCCAACGGGCATGGGTCGTCCGGTCAGAATTTCAAACGGCGATAGTCCCAATTGTCGGTGTGTCCGTCCCCTCAATCCCATTAGGGCCAGGGGCAGAGCGCCTGGCCATGATAAATTGGTTTGTTCACAAATTTTTTGCAAGTTTAGTCTTTAGGGTGCCATTGCATCGTTCTACGATACCCCCACTTTGTGGATGATATTTGCAGTAATGATGTACATTGATCTGCAGCCAGGTGGTTAATTCATTTATAATGGAATTCACAAAGTGAGTACCATTGTCTGTTTGTAACTTTTGCGGGATGCCCCATCTTGGAATAATTTCTTTAATTAGTGCCTTAGCAACTGTTTTAGCATCATTGTGTTTAGAAGGGAAAGCTTCTACCCATCGGAGAACACATCGACAATCACAAGGCAATATCGGTAACCTCTAGACGGTGTTAGTTCAATGAAATCCATTTGGAGGTGTTCAAATGGACCCATTGGGTTAGGAGTAACGGTGGGACTTACCTGTGTGCCTTTTCCTACATTAAACCTTTGACATAATGCACAGCGTCTACAGAATTGCTCTGCATATGTAGAGAAGCCTACAGCTTCCCAATGTTTTTGACATCCCGACCATGGCATCTTTCCCAGCATGGTCGAGGCCATGGGCTATTTTGCCATACCTGGAAAAGAAGCCTTTGGGAGAAAAGGTTTGTTAGTTTGCTTATGAGTCCAGACTCCATCAGAGAGGGACCCTTCTTTGGACCATTCTTTCTTTTCGATGTCCGTGGCTGCACTCTGTAAAGAAATAATTTGATTATCAGGGTCCTGGTCATTTCTCTGTTGGAATAAAGAGATTGGTGTGTTACTGTGTGCAGCCTTTTTAGCAAAGTAGTCTGCTAATTCATTTCCTTTGCTGACAGGATCCTGTTTTCCTGTGTGAGCTTGACATTTAACAATCGCTAGCTTTGATGGTTTAGTTATGGCTTCTAAAGGGATTCGATTAACTTTTGATGTTGGATGGGCTTGCCAGTACTGGTCTTGAATCCCTCAATTTCCATAATGCCCCATGGTCATGGCAGACTCCAAAGGCATATCTAGAATCTGTATAAATTGTTATGATTTTTCCTTCAGACAGCTGACATGCTCTGGTGAGCGCTATTAATTCAGCGCTTGTGCACTCAAACTTGATGAAATTCGATTTGCTTCCAGCAGGCGGTCCCCTTGGACCACTGCGTAACTAGTTGAGGGTGTTCCGTTTTCCAATCGCAAAGAACATCCGTCTACAAAAATAATTTCTCCAGTTTCTAAAGGTGTTTCCTGTAGATCTACTCGAGGCTTTATAACCTTTGCTATTTCTTTATGGCAATTATGCGGTTCACCTTCTTTATCTGTTGGCAAAAGGGTGGCTGGATTTAAAGTGGAGCATCTTTCAATCGTAACGTTTGACAGAGTACAGAGTACATTCTGATAGTGTATTGCCCTAGCAGTAGTGAGATGTGAGGTCTTAGCCTGTACTAAAATGGAATGTACAGCGTGAGGCACCTTTACTGTTAGGGGGCTCATGAGCACTATATCTGTACTGGCTAGCACAGCTTCTGTTGTGGCAGCCACAGCCCTATGGCAAGGCGGAAGTGCTGCAGCCACTGGATCCAATTTTCTCAAAAATATGCTATTGGCCTTTGTTTATCCCCATGTAACTGTGTTAAAACTGCATTCATATATCCCCCCTTTTCGTCCACAAACAGAGTGAATGGACGTAAAAAATCCAGTAAGCCTAACACGGAGCGAGGAAAGTGCGCTTTTAAGTCACAGAGAGCCTTCTCAGCCTGCTTGTCCCATTGCACTTGACCAGAAAGAGGAAGGTCAGGGGTGTTTGCTAGATTTTGTAATGGCTGTGCTCTTTCAGTGAAATTCGAAATCCATTGCCGGCAGTATCCTAAAATGCCCAATACAGACATAACCTGTTTTTTTGTGACAGGTCTAGGAAGATTTTGAATGGTGTTAATCCGATCGCTGGAGAGAGCTCTTGTTCCATTTGTAATGTCATGACCTAGATATTTTACAGTCGTTTGAATTAATTGCAGTTTAGCCTTTGAAACTTTATGCCCATTTTCTCCCAGGAATAATAGTAATTTTTTAGTGTCCTGCTCACAATCGTCTCTGTAGTACTGCATAACATAATATCATCTACATATTGTATTAATGTACTACCTCGGTCTGGCCAGAACCCTTCTAAACTTTGAGCAAGCGCTTGTCCATACACACAAGGGGCTTCAGTATATCCCTGAGGCATGACAGTCCATGTCCAACGGCGGTTTTGGAAAGTAAAGGCAAACCAAAATTGAGAATCAGGGTGTACAGGGACAGAAAAGAAAGCATTGGCTAAATCAATCACGGAAAAATAACGAGCAGAGGGAGGGATTGCAGAAAGAATAGTGGAAGGATTAGGAACAATAGGGGCCCTAGGAAAGATTGCAGAATTCACTTGTCGTAAGTCTTAAACAAAGCGCCATGAACCGTCAGCCTTTCTTACAGGTAAAATAGGGAATTGACGGGGAATATCTAATCGGAATAATCGCACGCGCTTCACAAGATCAGAATGTACGGCGGAGATGCCAGCCTCTGTTTCGGGGGACAGAGGATACTGAGCACGTGCGGCGGAAGGAAGATTTCGGTAGACCACCAGAGGCTCACAATGGGCTATCCTTCCATAATCATTCTTACCCTGAGCCCACAGTGAATCAGGAAGCATAGAGAGCCAAGAAGGGGTAGTAGTTTGCAATGAAAAAACAGAAAAGGAAGTGCGGCACAATGCACGTGCACTAAAAATCAGTTTGAAGCACAACTTTAGTTATCAAATGGTCTGAGGTTTCGAAAATATCTGATGCCACCTGTAACCAGTCTGTTCTATTAAGACATTGTTCTACCCATGGTCCGATTTCCGCCCATGTACAGTGCTTGATTTAGCTAAAGAAATATGAGGCACTGAACCACCAAGATAGAAAATATTCTGTGAGTATGTGAGATGAACATAAACAGCAGCTTTTGTGGATGAAATGAAAATACAGGGAATGTGAAGGGTTTCGGGACAGGTACCTGAAGAAAGAAAAGATTCCAGCCAGGGGGTGTCTACTTCTGCGGGGAAATATTGAGCAGTGCAATATAAGGTGTCAGGGGCTTGGAGATTGGGAAACAAGCAGGAGGGAAATGAGTGAAGGGCTTTAAGAAGGATGGTGTGTGGGGAAACATTTCATTGAAATGGAGAGAGAAAGTTTTGTCATGAGATCCCTTCCTAAGAGGTTAACTGGACAGAGCTGATTTAAAAGAAATGGTGTGTTAAAGTGGAATCACTGGAATGCAGCTGAACTCGAAGAATCTCTTGAGGCAGGGACCTCCTTCAGCGAAAGGGTTGAGCCGTGGCTCCTGTGTCCACGAGGAAAACAGTTTCAGTGCCATTCACCAGCCAGCAAAGTCAATAATGGATCAGTCTCTGAATTATGGGTGAGCAAAGGCAGTTGAAGAGAAGGGCTGGGAGTCCCTGCGGATTCCTATGTCCATAGCCGAGATAAGAGACCAGTCTCTGCCTTTCTTATACTTGTCCTTAATATTATTTTAACATGTTCCCATTGCGTAATAAAGGGACCTTCATCCTGGCCCCGAGGCAACGCCTCGTTCCACTGCCACGGGTTTCCGTTATGCTGTCCATGATTGACAGTGTCCCATGTGGTGCCAAGCTTTCTCCACAGCACCTGAGTCCATTCTGCGGCATTAGGCTTATACATATCATACAGCTGCTGTAATTGTTCTATGAATTTTTTAAACACACCGATGACTTTGGGATCAGGCAATTCGGACACAACGTCCTTCAGCTCTTGAATGTCCCAGTTACGATGTATCATTACAGTAGTGGGGTTATTAGCTCCTGCAGGTTGCATTGAATCATGTCGGGGGGTTCTGGGATCTCAATCAGGGGGCACTCGAATAAGGGGCCTGTGGGTTTGGGGGACTTTAAGGGGATTGAAAGGTGGTGTTTTGATTAGGGGGCTGAAGGAATAGGGTTTGACTTCTAGTGCGTTGTGAAATGGAGGTTCTAGGATCGTGAAACCCACCTGCCGAACCCATTACGTTACTTTTGTCATTCCCGGATCAGTGTGTAATGAGGGATCATAATGATATTCTTCAAAGAAACCAGACCCCAAGGGATCATCTTTTAATTCTGGTGCGGTGGGCGCTGGAGGTGGCGGAGGAGAAGGTGGGGGCTGTGGATGTGGATGGTGTAGGAAAGGTGAAGGAACAAGTACGGGATATAACGGTCTTTGTTTTTTTTTTTTTCTCGCTCTTCTTCCGCTTCTCATTCGACTGGTCCCGAATCTGCTTGCACTTTCTGTAAAGCTATAAATAACTATTTTTTTCCTTCTAGTTTTAACTTTCTGCAGCCAATAATTCATTTCTGTACTGCCTTTAAATTACGATCTTTAATAACCAACTCCCATCTGTCATACATAACACGGACCTTTGTTACAACATCCTCGTACATTTCTACATACAACATCCTTGTGCATTTCTACATAATATTTTTCTAATTTCCTTAATTTCACATGCGTCTCCTGTCCTTCCAGTGTCCATCTCCCTCACTTTGCTTATTCCATTTCTTACACGCCTTCTTTAAAATCTAACCCGTCTTTTCTCTATTAATTTTCTAGGAGACCCATTTTTTCTCGGCATCTGTTGATCCCCCGAAAATAATCCTTCTAGCATTAAAAGACTTTGAATCCTCGAGGCACTGTTTGGCAGGCTTGCTGTTATGTGTTCCCATTTTTCCCTTGCTTTTTCCTCCCGATTGCTGTGACAGATTTATTCCCTCTTGTCGTGTCCTATTCTCACTTCTGTCTTCAATGAACTACTAGTTTTTCTGAGTGTGCCACTCACCCGTTTCTAGTGTTCCCTTAATATTCCCAGAAGTGGAATACCGAAGCTTTTCCTACGTTACTGTCACAGTGCTCGCAAAGCAAGTATTTATTTCCAGTACGTACTTATTTATTCTTCCCTTGTTTTATTAACCTGTTATTCCTCTATTCTATACTCTATCCTCTGTCCCATAGATTTGTCCGGGTTTATGGGTGTGCCACGCACCGGATCCCGTCCTAAATCCCCCTTTTTTAATTCCCAGAGGATAGTGTTCTATACTATCTTTCCCAACAGGAGTGACTTAAAACAAGGTATTTCTTTTCCGTTTACTATTCCCAGTCACTTTTTATAATCCACAGCAAGCCCGCCTCCAGTTTTATCTTTTTACGGAAACCCCCGATGGTACTTACCCCAGCCTGGGTGTTAGTCAGCTCTGTCAGGAAATCCTTCTCAGTCACCGTGGTTGTACCAGAAGGAGACCGGTGACTCCTCACGCAGGAACCGTCTCAGGACAGGGCAGTCCTAACTTTTATCGGAGCTGCTTACTCTGCTGCCGGTGTACACTGTAGCGGCAGTCTGCTTCAAGAAGACAGATCGCTGAGGTCTTCCCGCTCGAGGAGTCAGCCGGCCGTCTCCTGCCCCACGTTGGGCGCCAAAAACTGTGGACACTTTTTCTCTAGTGTCGTTTCTTGTGACTGAAGACAGAGAGATATAATTAAAGTTAGTAAAAAATCTTTTATTAAATACACACCAGGCAAGGGTAAGATGACAGAGAAGCACAGTCCTAGGACACCTGCCCTTCATCTGCCTCGAGGGTCGGTATCCCAAATCTTTTATAGGGCCTTTGTCTTATGACTTTGGTTGCACAAGAATTTCAAACCGTTACATCTTACAACATTTTGCTTGGATCAGCATTTACCACATCCTTTAAGTTCATCAGTTGGTCACTTGTGGTTTTTTGTTCGTTAGGAGAAACAAGTTTGCACTTGCACTATAAAGACAGGTTCTGCGTGGCTCTATCATGTATACCAGATTGATCAAACTGATCAAACTATTTATTATTTTTTCACATATGTAATTTTGATCAAAAATTAAACCCGTTGATATAGTAATTTTTTCTCTTTTGGGGATGTCATGGGTTTCCTTGTAGATGGACTACTGTAGAGTTAGGACTACATGTTTGTGCCTGAGGCAATGAATATTGTGCCAAACAATGATGTGGTAGTGTAGGATTAGAAAATTGGTTGCATTGTTGGTTAAATGAGTCCGTGGTTAAGTGAACTACAAATGAGTTGCATCTTCAGGTGAAGAGGACATAATCTATGATATTTCCCTGAACTATTGAGAAACAAATATAGTACTTCAAAGTTTTCAAACATGTTCTTCAACCTATATGATCTAATTCAGAATTGCAATGGCTGGAGACTAATAGATAAGCACTGGGTGCAGGACGGATAACTACCTCTGCCTGCCATAAGACACACACACTCACACAGCCATTTTAGAGATGCCAGTTCATCTTACCTCCATATCTATGGGGATGTGGGAGGAGAACCTATACAGACACAGAGAGAATGTGCAAATAACTTTACACTATCATGACAAGAAGAAATATAAGTTAAAACTGTTTTTACCTGGGGGAGCCAAAGTGATGGTTGAATATTAAACCAATTAGTTTTGTGAGCTTTCTAATTTTTTTCAGCTCTATCCATACATCCATTATCCAACCCGCTATATCCTAACTACAGGGTCACGGGGGTCTGCTGGAGCCAATCCCAGCCAACACAGGGCACGCACACACACACCCACACACCAAGCACACACTAGGGGCAATTTAGGATCACCAATGAATCTAACCTGCATGTCTTTGGACTGTGGGAGGAAACCAGAGCACCCAGCTCTATCCTTGCTGAATCTAATTAAAGGTAAAATCATTTTTTTTAGCCAGTACTGACATACGGTATAAGATGTTTAAGTTCTCCACAGTTAAGTATTGTTTGAAGATCTCTTCATTTGAGTTTTGCATACAATGAAGTGATAGTACTGGAGGAATAATATAATAATGAAAAAAACGTTTGGGCACTGGTTGGATTTATTTCTCTCTCTTGTTATACATCTGTACAATAAAATAAGCTCATATAAAAGTTTCCTTTCCAATAAATTAAGCCAAGGACAGGAAACTGATAAAATATAATTCAAAACTTGCATTATTGTGAAAGGTTTCTTTCCAAAATCTGTCCCTTTTTCATTGTCTTTTAATAACTGCCTCGGCTGAATCAAAGTGAAAGCAATGGAAAGTCAAAACAGATAAATAATAGACTGTGTTAAAATGGGTGGTCAATTCAAAACCTGTTTAAAGGGGTATTTTACAGTGGTCTGGTTGCACTATCTTCAGGTCCCTACACAATCTGAAAATCAACATTAATTTTCATAATCTGGCTTTCAATTATTTGTTTCATCCATTGTAACGCATGAATTGTGCTTAGCATTGCAGGAACTCGGTGCTAGTCTTGGCAATATAAGGCACAAAGCATAAATTCACAATATTTTTTTTTTCCTCAAAAGATTAAAATGTGAATAAATTTTACATATCTATACCAATAAAAGGCAAAGCCCTCACTGACTGACTGACTCACTAATTCATCACTAATTCTCCAACTTCCCATGAAATTTGGCAGGCTTATTCCTTACAGCTTACTTACAAAAGTTAAGCAGGTTTCATTTCGAAAATCTACACGGAACAGTCATAACGGTCGACAACGTCCGCCATGTTTAACTTTATTATTTATGGCTCCATCTTCACGAAATTTGGTAGGCGGCTTCCCTGTGCTAACCGAAACCGATGTACATACTTATTTCGATGGTATGACGCCACTGTCGGCCGCCATATTGAACTTTCCAACGTCATTAATTTTCCAACTTCCTGTGTAGGTAGAAGGCTGACCCCATCTTCACGAAATTTGGTAGGTGGCTTCCCTGCGCTAACCAAAACCGATGTACGTACTTATTTCGGTGGTATGACGCTACTGTTGGCCGCCATATTGAACTTTCCAACATCACTAATTCTCCAACTTCCTGTGTAGGTAGAAGGCTGAAATTTGGCAGGCTTATTCCTTACAGCTTACTTACAAAAGTTAAGCAGGTTTCATTTCGAAATTCTACACGGAACAGTCATAACGGTCGACAACGTCCGCCATGTTTAACTTTATTATTTATGGCTCCATCTTCACGAAATTTGGTAGGCGGCTTCCCTGTGCTAACCGAAACCGATGTACATACTTATTTCGATGGTATGATGCCACTGTCGGCCACCATATTGAACTTTCCAACGTCATTAATTTTCCAACTTCCTGTGTAGGTAGAAGGCTGACCCCATCTTCACGAAATTTGGTAGGTGGCTTCCCTGCGCTAACCAAAACCGATGTACGTACTTATTTCGGTGGTATGACGCTACTGTTGGCCGCCATATTGAACTTTCCAACATCACTAATTCTCCAACTTCCTGTGTAGGTAGAAGGCTGAAATTTGGCAGGCGCATTCCTTACAGCTTACTTACAAAAGTTAAGCAGGTTTCATTTCGAAATTCTACGCGTAACGGTCATAACGGTAAACAACGTCCACCATGTTGAACTTTCTTATTTATGGCCTCAGCTTCACGAAATTTGGTAGGCGGCTTCCCTGCGCTAACCAAAACTGATGGACGTACTTATTTCAGTGGTATGATGCCAATGTTGGTGGCCATATTGAACTTTCCAACGTCACTAATTCTCCAACTTCCTGTGTAGGTAGAAGGCTGAAATTTGGCAGGCTCATTCCTTACAGCTTACTTACAAAAGTTAAGCAGGTTTCATTTCGAAATTCTACGCGTAACGGTCATAATGGTCAACAACGTCCGCCATGTTGAACTTTCTTATTCATGGCACCAGCTTCACGAAATTTGGTAGGCGGCTTCCCTGTGCTAACCGAAACCAATGTACGTACTTATTTCGGTGGTATGATGCCACTGTCAGCCGCCATATTGAACTTTCCAACGTCACTAATTCTCCAACTTCCCATGTAGGTAGAAGGCTGAAATTTGGTACTTATACCAGTGGTATGATGCCACTGTCGGCCGCCATATTGAACTTTTCAACGGTCTTTGTTACTTATGGGCCCATCTTCAAGAAATTTGGTACGCGGGTTCCCATCGCTAACTGAATCTTACTTACGTACATATATACGTCCATAGCCCGCAGCTTGGTCACCGTGTGAGGCGGCGTTGGGCCCCCATCCCAACGCCTCCCACGTTGTTGGCTGCCTGCCTATATAAGGCCATCTGTCGCTCCGGTCTCTACATTCCCTCCCTTGCTTCGCCACGGAATTCATGTCTCCCTGCTGATAACTGCAGCCTTTTTATTTAATCCACGGCTTCTCCGCTGTTTTATTGTTCGTTTATTATGATTATAGTTATTGTGTAGGTATTTTAGACTTACTTTACATTGTTCAGGTACCCATTTCCTTTATCATTCCAAAGAACTGTCACTTACCGAGTGGTTTCCATGCCCAGAGATGGCATCTACCTTTTCCATTCTCTTTCTTACATATTGCACGGCCATATCAGGTTCACTCTTGATATCCGGAGGAACATTGTGTCTTATGTATTGAATGACTGGGACAGGTTCAAGGTGTGGACTGATGACGCTACAGGAGATAATTATTCTACACAGGAGCACAAGAAGAGTGAAATGCTTAAGCCCTTCACCTATGCATCTGCATGTGAGTTGATGGCTGCTGGTAAATTGTTCGGTTGTTGCTTTCAAGTGTACCGAAATGGCCAAATATTTTACACCTTTTGACAACCGCCAATGCCTCTTAAACATCTTTGATTGACAGGTAACGATTTCAGTAGTGGACACTTTGATGTTTATGAATGTTTAAACTCTCAAAAGCTGGATGTAAAGTTATCGATGAAACCGGTTATATACTTACAATGCTTGACAGATGCCGAATGTCTCTTCAACACAAGCCCTACAAATGCTGTCGTAATTGAAACAAATCATGAAACTCAAACCGATTATGACAGCAGCAATCCAAGCTGTGAGATATAAAACAAGATTACTGTTCACATGGCCAACTGTACGTTGCATGCTCAAGAGTAAGCTCAGCGCACAGCTTGGTCATATTACAACGGGGGCGAACTCACAATGTGGTATACAAAGAGATCCTTAACAAATAATTATTGGTATATTTTCCCTCAGTTTAAAAAGGTTTAATTTTCTTCTTAATAAAAATTTTAAGGCAGTACTTCACCGCTGCGAAGCGCGGGTATTTTGCTAGTTTTATATAGAATCAAAACCTTCATTATTCCTAAATTTGGCCCAAGCAACAGCACCAAAATAACATATTTCATGAATTTAAGACACAAATAGGCATAGTGACAGTTACAAAAACCTACTGTCTACTACCATGAACATCCAGGGGCTTCATTGGAGTCCTTAGGGCTCGCTTATACTTCATGCCCAGAACACGTACACACACGCATCATGGCTGCCACTTGTTCCCCGCATTCATTTGATACATCCCCTGAGCAGGTCCTCAGAAACCTGGATGAAGACCAGCACCTACAAATTCGTGGTCATGTTTCTCAGGTGAGAAAAGGGTTGAGTAATAAAATTTAATAACATTAAATCTTGAATGCAAAAAGAAAATGCATTTAGTCTACATACCGTATATGGATGAGAGAAAATTTAGTTTCTTGGGTGACTTGTACTGTTTTGTGCCTTTGGTTTGTGTTCCCTGGAAAGAATTTCCTGTCAGTTCTAACAGTGAAGATCTTAATTCTTGTCAGACACATTTATTTATGTTAAAGCGGTGATATAAAAAGTGACATGGATTACACGGTTAAAGTAGTTTCACCAGCCCCCATGACTTTATTAACCATTACCATCCAAACTTTTAACAGTACAGCATCTGCTTCAGAAACTGGTCCTTTTGTACTGAGGCGTTAGTTAAACAGCCAAAGTCATAACTGCTGAACAAATATAATAATATTAAAAGTATCAAATTTTCAGAGTTAAGGTTTTGTTTATGTTTATATTTATTTTGTATTAAGAAATGTGTTACAATGCAGAAAATGTAGCAAGATATGAAGAAAGTGAATTACAGAGCTGATCAATCTTTTAGCAGCATTTGAGGTGTACACTTTGTTACCCATGTTTTTAAAATTGATGTGATTCTGAAGTTTGATGTCAAGTTTTTAAAATTTCATGTCGTTTTTGAAAAATCAATAGGAAGGCTTTAAAATTTTATATGTTCTTAAAATTTGATATCAATATTTCTAAGGTTGAGATCAAGATAGTGAAATGTGATACCAGAAAGTCTTGATATTAGAAAATTGTTCAAAATTTAAACAGATATCACATCTTAAAAGGATGATAGCAAATATTAAAACCATAATATTGATTTTCTGAAACTTAATATAAATTTTAAAAGTGTGATATTAAGGTAAATTATGATGTAATTCTTTCATCAGCCTTTAAAAGAAGAACCAAATAAATATTTCTTTCCTAATGTCACTTTACATTTGTATTTGTCATGCTAACCGTACAGGTTGGCTCACAATCAAAATTCAATATGACGATGGCAAAATTCAGGATATATCAAATTTGACAATAATCTGATGTTACATTTTTAAATGCTGATAAAATATATATTGGTAAGCAAAAGATAACTTTTATTTTGGATACAGTTTTGTTGTCATATTTCAGCCAGGGTTCCTCCTCTGGCTGGGGATTAAATCTAGCTTTTATGGGTTTTTTTAATCAATTTTGATTCTTTTGTTTACAGTAATATTGCTTTTGTTTATTATTTGTATTTTTTTGTTTTTTATTTTGTCAATGATTCACTGCTTTAGATATGTCAAATGTATTTTGTAGGTGGTTCCCCAAGTGGTGGGTTCACCTGTTGATCAACGGCAGAAACTGCCCTCCGCCCCATAAATCGGGAGGGACTCTAATTGTTCCTGTGGGTCCATTATGAATGCCTTCTGAAGTGGTGAGTTATTGTGTGTTGCTGTGCTTTTTTGTGAATTACTGGATTTTTTTAACCTGTGCTGTGCTTTTGACTTTGTTTCTTGAATCTGAAATGGCAAAGCCATCCAAGGTAAACATGGTCCCAATACAGTCAATTCCTATTTGTGCTGCTCAGAGCTTCTTGTGCTACTGAACGTTTTTAATGAATATATTTTTATAAAGATCCTGCATTTGCCCTGTTATCCAGGTTCGGTTCGGTGACATATCCCTCTGTAGTGGGCACTTTTAAATGTGTCTTTTGGAAATTACATTTCTTGGGACCACTAGGTCATAACATTACTGCATTTTGCATGTGATTTCACAAATGCAAAACACTCTAAAAAGTGTTGTTCCCTAAGGCCTCATTCATACTTCTGTATTTACCTGTTGAGGTACTGCACAGCACACCAGTAACATCAATTATATTCTAGGGCTTTTGTTTACATTACTTGAAAGGAGTGCAGTGTGTTTTTTTAAATGTGGCTCTCTCAAGAAGGCACATCAAAACCACACCATTATGTATATTACTGAGGTTTCTCCACAGGAAAACTCACTACACATGACGCCCACCCTTCGCTGTTGCCTAGTAACCGCAATTTCCTTTTGTAGATTAGGCTATGGATATGCACCAAGTATTATTTCTGTATTCATCAATTCTAGGATTTTGATTACCAAAATTGTCTCCTGCCAAAACAGCCACAATGTCTCACAGCTCTATAAAGTCTCTACTTGACAGAGAAGGATTTTTTTGTTCTACCAGCTAACTTTGGTGTAACGTTAACCAACAGGCACATGCAAAATTTGTGCACACAAGTGGGAACTAAACACCTTTCTTCCTGTGTCAATCTTGCAAATGATGCTAATCACCATAGTTGTGTCAATTATTTTGACACACAAAATTCTAACCCTCTGCTCTTGCACAAAATAAAAAAGTAAAGTAGACTAAAGCCAGTCAGACACTGACTCCTCAATAATGTGTGAAATGACCAAACAAGTATGACCATGACATCACTGTTTAGTAATACTACAGTCATTTAGCATTTATGGTGGCTAATATTCTGTAATTTTACTAAAAAGATTTTTTATTTAAAATTGAATTTTACATATTTTATCTAAGATCAGGTTAAGTATAATCACTTCTTACAATAATTCCTAAGTTATCAGTGGTTAGGATGAAAAATAGTGGGCAGGAAGCCAGTCCACTATGCAGCAGGTCACAGGAATCTGCAATTCTGAATTTATTGACAGTGGTTTAATTTGAGGCAGTGGCACTGACCAGAAAGCAGGAGACAGAGCTGGAGGTAGCAGAGTTAAAGATGGTAAGATATACATTGGGTGTGACAAGGAATGGATAGGATTAGAAATGAGTACATTAGAGGGTCAGATCAAGTTGGACGGTTGGGAGACAAAGTCAGAGAGGTGAGATTGTGTTGGTTTAGACATGTGCAGAGGAGAGATCCTGAATATATTGGGAGAAGGATGTTAAAGATAGAGCTGCCAGGCAAAAGGAAAAGAGAAAGGCCTAAGAGAAGATTTATGGATGTGGTGAGAGAGGACATGCAGGTGATGGGTGTAACAATATGCAGAGGACAGAATGATATGAAAAAGAATGATCTGCTGTTGCAACACCTAACGGGAGCAGCCAAAAGAAGAAGAAGAAGAAGAAGATTGACAGTGGTTTAACTTATTGTCATTAATTATCCTGAGCATTTACTTAAATTAGAAGAGAAAACCAGAGCCCGTGAGGAAGCCCTCATGAATGAATGGTGCACACACATATTCCTCACAGAATTAACCCCATCTGGGACTTGAGTTAAAAAATCAGTGTAAGAGCTGATAAGCTATGTAGCAATTTAAAATAGAAGTGCCTCTCTCTCTCTTTGTGTATACGAGGGAAGTTCAAAACGTTTCTGCACGATTTGTAACTGTATTTATTATCAATTTCAAAAACAAATTACATTGCTTTTCTACATAGTCACCTTTATTTGCGATGAAATTTTTGTAAAATAATGTTTTAACACCCAATTACTACTACTCACTGTCTTCACCGTTTCCATTGAAAATAAAAAAACACAAATAAATATATAAGCACAAACAAAATAGGTCAAGGGTTGGGGGAATTCCACGTATAAATGTTGAGGGATCCGATGAGTCATAAAAGACTGATACTGCAGTCAAAGATGAGTAAAACAGACATTTGACAATCCAAACAGTGTTTCGCAGGTGTTTTATATATTGTGACGAGTGGCTAGGGGTGGTACCCAGCTGGGACGTCCAGGAGGACCAGAGGAGGGCTTACACCTCCTCCAGACCACGTGGGGGCGACCGCGGGAACAGAGCTTAGAAGCCCAACCCTATAGGGGCCCGTGGTCACCACCAGGGGGTGCCCGAATGCCTAAAAAATCCTGGCCCTCAGTACTTCTGCTACACCCGGAAGTGCTGGGTGGAAGAAGACGGTACTTCCACCACACTGGGGAGTGCTGGCAGAAGATTAGGCACCTGGAGCACATCCGGGTGAGGATAAAAGGGGCCACCTACCTCGATTCAATGGCTGGAGTCAGGTGAGGAGAAGGACAGAGCTTGGTGGAGAGGAGTGGAGGCGGTCTGAAGAAGGCATTGAGTGAGAGGCCTGGACTTTTGGGGAAGTTGTTTGGGTTTGTGTGCACTATTGTAAATAGTAGGTGTAAATAAACGTGTGTGTGGTGCTTAAATCATGCCTACCTGTCTTTGTCCGGGCCATATTCCACAATATACATGACAGGAAATTATTAACAAACAGGAAAAGTAAATGAATTTGGCGGAAGTGACATTGATAGTGAGAGACAGAAATGATATCATAATTTGGAGCCAGAAATGAAGTCATCGGTAAGGAACCGGAAGTGACATCTTTGTAAAGGGAAGTGGAATCATCCGAGGGAGCCAGAACGGACTTTACCCTGTGGGTTTTTCATAAGGTATGTGCTTTAATCTTCCATTTTTCTGTTGGGGAAGGTAAAATGCATTAATACTCTGTTCCAATCCCCCATCTATCGTTCTTTCATCCTCAATCGGGCCCTTTGGCTGCCCCCAAATCACGGGTGTGTGACAATGTGTATAAATACTTTTTACAGTTTTCACACAGATGCATGCGTAAAATTGACAATGAGATATACCTTTCTATTATCTGCAACAGCAAGTTCAACATGCTGCAAGAAATGGAAGTCTCAAAAATGTATTTGGTGAATGTACATGATCTGGCTGGAACTTACTCATTTTGAAAGCTAAGGTATCTGTATATCTGTCAAAAGTTTGTTCTGAATATTGCATGTTTAGTGCTTGTCCTTTAAGTTTCAACTTGGCCAGTTAATTTATTATATAGTTTTCCAAATCCACCTATTTCAGTTAAGTAATACAGTGATTAGATTCCTTCCTCAACAGTATTAAGCACAAGACAGAATCCAGGTGAGGATCATATGCTATTCCAACACAGAGGACACTTAACAATAATTTATTTAGGGCCAATTTTATCTTACCAGTTAACTCAATATTTGTGTGTCTTTCATATGTGGAAGGTGACCACTGTACATGTAAAAAGCCCTCCAAAAACACCAAGAGAACATAAATCCATACTCCACATTGAGAATGGCTAACCTGTTCATTGCACCCACCACTTTGAAGCTGTAAAGTAGATAAATACAGTGCCACCATACTTGCTGCCTATCTGACATAACTGAGCCAATTATGGACAGGTTTTTTTGTTTTGTTATGATATATGTGATATAATTAGAGTGAAATCAGGTGGTTTGAATTTTGAAAACATAGCATTTTAGAATACGTATGCTACCATACATTATTGAATAGCATTAGTAATGTACTAGCTAGTATTTGTGCCTCATGGGTTTGAATCCCATGCCCTTTTGGGGTGATATGATTGATATGCACTTTGTTCCTGTGTTTGTGTAGGTTTTTCTATAGGTACCCTACTTTTTTCACTCACAACCCAAAAATGAGCAAGATGTTTATTTTACTTAGCAATTCTAAACTAGGTGCATATGGATGTGTGTGTGTGTGTTTTGGGGGTTTGGTCATGCAATAGATTGTCACATTGTCCAGGGTTGTTTCCTGCCTTGTATCTGATGTTGTACGGATAGTATATGGCTCTCATGACACTGAAATGGACTTAGAATGTTTTGTTATGTTAATGTAAAGTAGCAGTCATAAATAATGAAAACAATATTAAATAATCTAGTAATGGAGCAACTGAATTAAAAAAAATAAGTTGAATTATATCTAGACAGCTCTGTTTTTACTCCATACATACAACTTCACATAACTTGCTCATTTTTTGAAACTGGAAGAAACCAGGTTGCTTAAAGAAAGCCACATAGTCACCAAGAAAAAAAAAATTCATTCAGACAGGCTGTGAAATAAACTCAAACCCCTACAACTCTGTGGTAGTAGTGCTAGTAATTATTCTACCCACTATATGAACCACAGTGTTGCAAACATCTCTGAATTGTAAAACTTTTTCCATCAATCAATATATTTAACTTTGCTGTGGAAATGATCTTAAGGGAAAATCAATCTATAAAAAGTGAACGGGGCATAGCAGAGCAGACCAATGGACTAAAGTGAAAATAATGTCTTCAGCTCAACAGCAGACTTTCTAATACAAATCTCATGAACCACAATTAGTTGGTGGAATAGGGGAGCACTCTAACAGGCAGGGAATGAACACTGTAACCATAAGGGGACACCAGAGAGCCCATACCCAGAGCCACAGTAAAGAACCACGTGCTGATAGGATAAAATAAAGGATTTTTATTCCTTTCCCAAGCACCTCTCCAACTCTCCTTCCAATAACAAGCCATAATCACAAAAGCACAATAAACCAGTGAATTTTCCTCCTTCCGTCAAACATTGGAATGTTGTGCACTTCCTCCTGTCTCTGATTCCAACCGCTTTGGAAGCAGGCTCCTTTTAAGGCGAACTCTGGAGTACTTCCAGTGATGTTATGTGGCCAGTTGGAAGCACTTCTGGGCTACAACAAAACCAGGGAGATCCTACCCTGGCAATGTCCTCTACAGTCTCCCACAGAACTCTACAGGGATGTACTTCCAGACTCCAAAACTCAATCACCCATACGGGTATCCAGACTGGAACCCTACATGGGGGAAGCTGCCACTCAGAATAGTGGAGGAAAAATTGCTCCCTTGCTGGTCCTGAGATCTTTGGGCATCCCAATCAGGATGGAAATCAGTATTGTTCTTACTTATTCTGTCCTTCCGTTATGGCATCCTCTGGGTCATCTACAACACCTACAACCTTATAGAAGTGCAAAATGAAAACGGAACTCAGGAGAAGTCATAATATACTCAGGAGTAGGAGAATATGTACACCAAGATGGAGTAGCTATCATAATGAAGAGGAACTTAGCTAAAACGGCTGCAGTGGAAACTAGTGAATGTACAACTGATCTATGTAAGGATGAATTAACGATGCAGACAATCAGAATAAAGACACTTTTTTTCGAAAAACTTAAAACCATTTTAGAGACAAAGTTACATATATGTTCCTTTTAACTGGATTTGAGTGCATAAGTGGGCTGCAACTATTAAGGCAGGGAATCAACTTTGGGGAAAGATTAATCATTCTTAGTGAAGCAAATGACCTAATCATAGGAGACACCCTCTTTAACATAGTCCATAAGACCACATGGACATTATCAGATGTAAGGGCTTATGGTCAAATAGATCATGTTATCATCAACAGCAAGCTGAGACACTTTCTACAAGTTTTGTGTGAGAGGGGAGGCAAACTGATATTGGCAGAAAGTTTTGTCTCTGCCTCAAGTACAGTTTTGTTTAATATATTTTATTGTGTATTGTACATGATGTTGCGTAGTTTATTAGAAATATGTCTGCTTGTGTGTTATGCTCTGAATACTTCATTTATTAATTATTTGTTAAGTATGTGTTACGTTTATTTTTGTGGTAATGTGCTCATGTTTAATTGTGTACCCAAAAAATAGAGTATCAGGAGGCAGGACAACCATGATAGTCAACTGTAAGGCTAGCCTCTGCCTATTTATTCAAAGCAGAGAGTCCTTGATTTTCTGTTTTCTGACTTTTGCTTTTTTTATGACTTAGGTATTGTATTTTTTTGTTTTTGGTCGCCTATTGTCACACCATTTTTTATTTTTTTAATGTATTTTTTAGGAATAGAATATCCTTTTTACCTTTAAGACCAGGGGTTTATGGTCATCCTCTCCTCCATAATGAATGTTTGAATAACTGTGAGATTTTTGAACTCTAAAAGCCTTGTCTCATTTTGTGTTTTATGCAGGCCAAAGCCTGTCTGTTAAGTTGGAGACTAGGCTTCTGGGGAGTGAGGCAATATTTTGAGTTCCAGGTTCAATTCTTCTCTGGTTTTGGATATTATGAGGCCTTCACCCTTTTCGCTGTTGTTTAAGAGGAATATCATGACAGATTGGAAGCAAAGCAGATGTGACCAAGTTAAAAGATTAGACGAATAGGGAAGAATTGAGGTTAGTCCTCTAGAAACATTTTGTCATTGTTCAGAATTAAACAACTATTGGTATTGACAGCTGTCACAGAGCCATGAGAGAAACCGCAGTCATGGTAGTAGTGAGATCATCAGCTAAATGTTACTTGTATTCAGCTGTAGAAAAGTTTTCAGACAAGATCATGCTGTGCTTAGGAAATGATGTTAATGTATTGATCCCATTTTCTAAGATAGATCCTGGAACAGAGCCACAAATGGAATGGTTCATTGAATGTGTTTTTTTGTGGATAATGAGAAGGCTTTTGACACCCTGAATAAGGACTCATTATGCAAGATCCTCAGGCACTATGGGATATCTTTAAAGTAAGTGTAGGTTGGCATTATTAAACCACTACATACAAATTCTAAGAGCAAAGCTATTCACAGTAACAAGCTTACAGAACCATTAGGGGCGGAAACTGGTATAATGCAGGAATGCATCTTTCTCATTAATTCTCTTCTTATTAGCTGATGCAAAGAGTAGTGCTTTAGGGCATGGAATTTAGTAACAATATTCTACTCTTAATAAGTAGGTATCATGATATCTAAAAGAAGATGTTGGGTCTGGCAATGTCTACTAACACTGTAGATGTCTTTTCAATGTTGATTTTGAAAGATTTGTCATGAGAAAAATACACTACAATAGTGAGCCAATTGCAGTCCAAAACACATCTCTTTGTAGAAGAATTCACATATCTGGTCAGCAAAGTTACACCAAATCAATATTGAGACAAACAAATTAACACCAGAATTAGCAGAGTGAATAATACATTCACAACACTGAAATCTACCTTGGAAACAAGAAGTACAAACAAGTACAAGCTTGTGGTGTTTCAGAATAAACGCCTACAAAGAAGCATAAAAATATCTGGCCAAATGTGATTGTGAATGAAATTACCTACCTGTTGTCAAAGCCATTAGCATGAGTCAATGGAGATGGCATCACCATACAGTATATGCCAAATACCCCCATGTTCACCTCCAAGGTTGGCATTTAGATATGACACCTCAAGACAAGAGAAAGTTAGACAGACCCAAAGAGACATGACATTGTGCAGTAGAAAAAGAGTGGGCCTAAGCCTACAAACAGTAAAGAAAGTAGTAGTAAATAAAGAGAGGTGACGTTCCATACCATTGCTTTAAAACCTGATGGAATGAAGAAGACAAAGAGAGAGGAAGGGAAAGATTTATCCATCCATCCATTATCCAACCTGCTATATCCTAACTACATGGTCACGGAGGGTCTGCCTGTGCCAATCCCAGCCAACACAGGGCACAAGACAAGAAACAAACCCCAGGCAGGGCACCAGCCCACCGCAGGGCACACACAACAAGTACAATTTAGGATCGCCAATGCACCTAACCTGCATGTCTTTGGACTACGGGAGGAAACCGGAGTACCCAGAGGAAACCCACGCAGACATGGAAAGAACATGAAAAACTCCATGCAGGGAGGACCCAGGAAGTGAACCCAGATCTCCTTACTACGAGGCAGCAGTGTTGCCACTGCACCAACGTGCCACCCAAAGATTTATTCATTTTCTTTAAAAACCTAGTTTTTCTTTTTTTATTTATTTATTTATTTTATTAATTTTATTGGAATCCATACAAAGCAATCAAGTTTTTACAAAAAGAAAAATTAAGTTAAGAACAGATCGATCCCCACCCCTGAGAGAGCAAGCTAAACGGCGTAAAATTTAAGGCTTGTAAACATACCTAAATTAATAAATTCTTTGTGCTTCATGAACTTATTTTAAAATATTACTGATTAGATCCTGTCATGTTTTGAAAAAAGTCTGTACGGATCCTCTAACTGAGTATTTGATTTTTTCCAATTTCAAATAGTATAACACATCAGTTTCCCACTGATTTAAAAGAGGAGAGTTTGGGTTCTTCCAGTTTATCAGAATAAGTCTGCGTGCCAAAAGTGTAGTGAATGCAATCACAATTTGTTTGTCCTTCTCCACTTTAAGCCCCTCTGGAAGCACCCCAAACACAGTTGTTAATGGGTTAGGAGGGATTGTAAGTCCAAGGCTGTCTGAGAGGTAATTAATAGGGTTGTAGGAGGCACATCAGGTTTGTGATAGCCATTGGTTTTGAGGAAGGAAACAGGATTAGGAGAAATCTAGCAGAAATATACTGAACCTGGAAATCCCGCGATAATAGAAACCTAGAGTTGTGAGGCAGCAGCAGCATCAGTGATTGCTCCACCTTGTTGTCTCTAAACTATTGTGTCAAACATTTTAAGTCATTATATTTATAATAGAGAAAGAAATAAACTACCACTGATTCTTTGTAGTTTAGTTTTTAAATAACTAATGCTGCCAGGTATTGCATTACAGAGAAAGCAAAAGTGACAAGAAAAATAATAGTGAATAAATGTTTTCTTTAGCAAAAATGATATTGCCTTAATTTAATATCACAGTTATGTATTTCGATTTCCTAAACTTAGAAGTTGATCATGTTTAAGTTTCCTAAGTGTTTACATGTAGAATAGAAGACAAAATGATTTATTTTACTGGTGCAAAATTGACTTTATAGACTGTTTTTAGAATGTTTTACGTTTGTTAAATAATTTTGTGCTTTTTTTTTCTTAAGAATTACTTATGAAGGCTTTGAACTGAGTTTAGGATTTTTCTTTTTTTTTTTCTGTCCGACACTCAAGATTCCCAGATACAAGAATAATGTTCGACATGTCTTGATATCTAGTTATGCAAGACGTCAACCATTTTGGGATTGTGCCCCCTCTTTTTGACCCAATGTCCCAATAAAACCCTCATTCTTAGGCAATTTTTGGAACATAAGTTGTGCAAGAAATCACACCCTTATGAGAAAGATTAAATTAATAGGTGTCTTTAGCAAAAAGTACCTGAAATACGTTGTACGTGCCATATCACCTGACCCCAGGGTTTCACTCCCTAATGGCATATGGCAAGTCAAAGTTACTCATTTTCACAAAACTTGAAAAAATGGTGATAGGTAATATAAGCAGGTGTAGTGTCATTTTATGGTAATTCAAGGTTGCTAGTCATGAATATGATAATATTTTTGATATTTGATTCTTTACCACTTGTCCTAGTCCTTTAAGAGACACTCCCAGCAGGTTAAAAATAACACACGTCAAACATAAGCATGTGGGACGTCATTTTGGGCTGTTTCAATTTCAGTGAATATTATTTTCGATTTTTGATCCTTTACTAGGCTAGGGATCTGGCCCGCTATAAATTTCTATCAGAGCCTGACAAAATGACAAATTTCTACTACAATTGAGAATATTTTGAATTTAAACAATTACCTTGAAGCACACCTTTTAATATTTCTATTGTACAGTTTGGCACAACTATTATTGTTTATTATGTACTTCTACCTCATAAAGTAAATCATTAAATTGCTTTTGAGCACCCTGAATAATGGTGGCTTATGCTAATTCAGACTTTTTTTCTTTTTTGGAAGCAATCATTAATGTCATATAAGCATTTGGGGACACATACCATTACTCTGATGAACATTAAGACATTCTAATATTCCTTCTGAGGAGAGGACATTAAGGCACTTTCTTTGGAAGGCAATAGTTCAAGGGATTTAATTATAATATAAAAGACAATGTTTATAAATTTAAGATTTTCTTTGCTTTGAAGCAAATTAGTTTAGTTTAGTGAAAACCATTATCGGCCATGATTAACTTTTGTCAATGAGTTTAATCTCCACTGAATAGGACAGACTTAAAACTCTATAAAATAACAAGACTAACGTCTTCTACATTTCAATACAATATCTGTAAGAAGGAAGATAAGATGGGCCTCATTGTTAAATAAGTGAAAATGAAATTCTCTATTGTTCTCCTATTATAAGAAGTCAAAGGAATGTACCACATATTTAATTTACAGTCCAGCTTGGTGAAGAAGTAATGAGGATATCCAGAAAACTGAACTTTTACATTAAAATTGGCACATATTTTACATGAATGCTTCAATTAGCATCAACGATGGAAAGAGATTACCCATTCCCCTTACCCGCGGCATGTCAGCGCCCTTTATAATCACATCATTAAGAAAACTTTGAAATTAACTACAGCTTGGAGCCCAGATAGAAACGGCACTGATTACAGCTGTAAAGCTACTTTGCTAGAGAACATTAATAAAGAAAAAGAGGAAATAAAACTGAAATGTAATTCTTTAGGGAACCATACAGCAAAGTTTAGGTTTTCAATGTAAACATATTTATTTACCTTAACATTTTCATACACTTTATATGCAATCTGCATACATTGTTGGATGTTAAACAAATTTTGCCCTTCAAAATGAAATAACTATTACAGTATATTTGTTTCACATCAAGCCTAAAATATTTGTCCACTGAAATATAAAATAAAATCCATTCCTTAATATTTCACCCCAGAATTTTCCTATTTAGGGCTGCACATCACATTAGTACTGAGGTAATGTTTTCTTAGCAGTGAATGTATTTATTCATTTATACCCTTAATGATAATCATCATGATATACATTTGTGTATGTGTGAATGTAAACTTTAGCGTTTCATTTGAACATGCTGGCACTTACTGTATGTGACTAGATATCTTTGCCTTTTTCCATTAATTAGCATACATTAGGAAACATTTAGTGTATGAGGGATCAAAATCTGGCACTTGATTTTTTTTGTCTCCCAATGTCTACACAAAACTAATTATAATAAATATAATATATATATATATATATATATATATATATATATATATATATATATATATATATATATATATATATATATATATATATATGGGTTTTTTACTATGTCAGCAGTGGACCTTATTTAAGCATCAGAACATCCCATACCAGGATTGCAATGACAAATCCAAAGGCGAAACAAGGAAAAAGCATTCAGCTATAATTAAGAGACACAAATGTAGTATATGTGAAACTATAAGAATTTGTTTATTCAGAAACAGCTAAAGAAAACTGAATGTGAAAAAAACACCTTATATAAAGAGCAGTGGAGCCATCAGAAACATTCACACATAAATGAAGAAATTAATAACACAACCAAAATACAACTTCTTCACGGTTTCAGGACTGGAATACTTATTAACATTCTGATTATGTACAATGCAATAATTATCTGTATTTCTGAATTATTTTATCTTGCAACTGGCATATAGTCCAAAGAGCCAACCCTCTCCACCTGATATAACCTTGAATAGTTTAAATGCCATAACCTCAGCTGTGATTTAAGAGGGAGGAATGTTTGCAAAGGATTGTTATCTCTTACCCTAATAAGCCTTAAATATGTAAAGCAGGGAAGATGAAAAGGGAAGAGACATGAGGATGTTGAATGACAAATCCCTCAAGTATTTATTAAGGGCAACTTACAGCCTCTGTAACACTTTTCAGTTGTTTTATTTGAAGACTCTTACATCAGGTAACCTTCAGTATAAACACTGATTTTAATGCTTTTTTATTTTGCTTAAAAGCCATATATACAACAGTACCATATATATACTGTATATGGATTGATTGCAAAAGCAGAAAAGCTGATATTTATATTTGTGTGTGCCATAGTTTAAAGAGGAAATTGTGCCTCAGTCACCAAGCAATTGTAACAATTTCAAGTTTTCCTATCTCTATATTATCTAAAAGTATGCACTAGATACTGCATTTGAAAACAATATAAAAACTTTAATAAGTAGTTAAAAATAAAATATATAATATATAACATTAATATTTCAAGTATATTTAAAAAGATTTAAACATTATTAAATGGATTATTCATACATTGGTGGTAACTATAATGATTTTCATTAAAAAGTCATTAACATACATTATACAGTCATCCTTCTTTATCTAACTTTATCTCATTAATTTTTGCTCCAAATTTCACCTAATTTTTTTATACCACAAATTTGGTATCCCAACCATATTTTTGGTAAAAACTACTTTTCATCTGACAAGTTTCTAAAAAATTTTTGAAAGCCAAGCCATGCTATGGCAGCATAGCCTTATGATGGGCAGCTGTCTGGCCAACAGCTCTCTTAGTGACTCCTGTGCTTGCTGCCAGCCTTGGCAGCTATGCATTCTGAGCTGCTTCCCGCTACTTTGTGTCTCTTTTCATCATGCTACTATGTTCTTGTGCAATGGCATTGTTTACCACTAAATATTTGTGTTATACAGAAAAATACCTCAGAGAGATGGAAAAAAAGTGAAGCAATTAAAGAAATAGTGTAGATTGTTTTTCCTTTTACATACATTTTGTAACCACATTTGGCTATGAGATTCATTTATTATACATGATCGTGTACTACCTAATTTAATGCTTCAACTAATCTTGCATTATAAACATTTAAAATTACTTATTTTGTCAATGTCATTATCCAAAGCAACTTACAATATCTGCAATACAATTGGTTACATTTCTTTTATTGTTCCAATTTGAACACAGGCAGGTGAAGTGACTTGCACATGGTCACAGTATGTCAGATGTGGGATATGAAACCAAAACCTACGGGTTTGAAGTCCTAAAGTCTTAACCATTCGGCCACACTGCCTGTGAAATAGAATGAGTTCAGACTTTTGCATTTTACATTTATATTTCCTTATTTGGCTATAAGCTATATCCAATATTTTTAGATACAATTGGTTAAATTTATTTTGTTTTTTGAATTGGAGCACAGCCAGGTGAAGTGCCAAAGCTGTAACCACTACAACACACAGCCTGTCCATAAGGGTACAAAAAGGTTTATAATGCAGTCTCTTTCTTTACTTTCCTTAATAAAGTGTTATGTTGTATTCTGTATGGTTCACACATACTGTATGTAAGGAATTGCTGTTTTACTTACATCTGGAGCCAAATTTCAAATTATTCAGAGCAATGTCCCAAAACCACCTGTGGAAGGTCAAACATTATAGAAAAGTAGCGCTTTAACTTTTGATGATGTATTTAAGTCATTACAGCTATTAAGACACAGGAATGCAGCATATCATCGTTGTCATCATCATCAATAATACATGAGTCTCAAGGCTTCATTACTGAGGGCATTAACAATGAAGCACACTTCTCTTGATTGGCACACATTTGTCCTTTCCCAGCAGTGACCTGGTTCCTCTTGTATAAACGGTGCGTATGCATAAAAATGTTGTGTAAGAACGTTTCCACGTTGAAATCACGATGTATAAAACCTAAACTTGGCGTAAAGCCACGCACATTTTCACGGTAGCTCATACCTTGTCGTACGCAAGGTCTCTGCTTGGTTTTGCAGACTGGCAGCACCCAGCGTCAAAGCAGTGCTACTGTTCCTGTGTGGTTATCCTTTCTTTTTTAGATCCACATCCTTGACACGGCTTTATACATACACTGAAATTAACTGCATATTGTTTATTAATTTAATGCATCTAATTGTAATTAACCTGTAACAATATAATGGTCCACAGAATGGTGAAACTATTCCAAATACCATAACTGCTTTAGCGTTGTTACTCTCACTGCACCTCGGATCCCACATTGGATAATCTTTTTCCATATTACTCTCACTGCACCACTTGGAGTATTTATAGCACTATATCTGAGTGTGAATCACAGCTGTACAGCAGCTGATCAGAAAGAGAATTATCGGTATACAGCATCAAGCAAATGCTGCCTCAGCCATGCTGTCTATTGAGCTGCTCTCATATGACAAACGCTTCAAAGCCTTTCCTGTACTGACCTCGCAGTTCAGAAACAGTTTCATCCCAAGAACTCTAAACGCATTCAATCAGTCCATCAAGTGCTCCTTGTAGAACTATTTGTACTTATTAGTGCAATCACCTCACTGTAAACTTGCACTACAGTTGTAATATTGCACAACCTGAGCCACTTTATAAAGCGCCTATTTACATATGATGATGATATCATTTTTAAGATGAAATGCAGCAAAATATGTTTATTATATTATACAAGTAAAACTTTAAATTTAACTACACGATGCCGCAGCGATAGTGAGCCACTGGCGCTCCGTTACGGATTGTTCCTGCCTCGTGCTGTATTCTTGCTGGTGCTGACGCAACACTAGAAGGATAGATAAATAGAATAATTAAACTTGTACTACATAGATATTCCGATGTTCCTTAAAAGTTTTGAAGAATCGGCGTTCTAAGGCTTAACGTCTATGACAGAGCTGATTGTGTGGTGCTTGGGTATTGTGAGAAAGAAAAGTAAGGACAGGAATTGGAGGTTAGTATGTTTGAAAGAGACAGTATTGCTACAATAAAGTATTTCATCGAAGGTAGCATACAGCGCAGCAAGCATCTTGCGTGAGACATGAACAATCACTGCGCCACCATTTTCCCATGTTTAATAACATGCTTTAACTCCTACCATCATGAAAATGATATCACGTATACATCTTAGTATTTTAATTATTCAGAGAGCTGTAATATCACTGAATGTAATGGATTCTGTGCCCTGTCGGAGGAAGAGAAAGCCTGTTTAAGAAGCACGTAGTGATTCACACATAGAGCACATAGAAGATCAAATACAAAACAAAGCATTTAACATGCTACTTTAGTTACAATGGGATTGAGAAACTAGTAAATTAAACGATTTTAAGATTAATTTTATGATGTTCTTTTTTTTCCTCTGTACCCTAATAAGCTTTCATATGGCACTCAGATGTTGGGCTACGACTCACCTTTTCACGGTGACTTTGATATCTGACAACTTCTTTTTTATTTCGGGCACTGTGTGACTTTGTGAATGTGAGCATTCGAGTTTCTCTGACACGCTATGTCACTCGATCAACTTCCTTTTGTTGTTTATACCACTGTTTAAACCAACAAATAGTACATTTTTCTTTGCCTCCACTTGGTATTCGCTGAAATTCTTCTATTTTTTCCTCTTGCTTTTGCCATTGCCTTTTCACAGAAGCCTGAGCTTGAGGGCTATTTATATTGATTTGCATATTCTAAGAGGCATAATTCTGGGAGGAGTTGGGGCGGGACACCAGGCGTGTGCACGTGCGTTACTTTTCAGGCTGACGGGATTTATGTAGAAGAAGAACATGGAAGTTGGCGTACACACAGATTTATGCATCTGGATTTTTTTGTGCATAAGCATATTTATGCTTTTGTCTGTACTCCATATTATAGTGTGAATTCTATGCACGGCATTATACATTAGGCCCCTGATGACTTGACTCCACATGGTGATAGCTTGCTGATTCTACATGGTAGTGGATATATGTTAAACCATAACAACAACAACAGCGGCATAGTATGGTAGCTTCATTTTTTTATATAAAGTTATTCAAATGCTGGGTAAAAACATTTCTCAGATGCATAACATATTTACAAAGAATGCCCCTTTATATCTGTGCCTCTACTTAAACCTGTTAAGTAAAACAAAATCCAGCAATTTGTCCCTGATTATATGATTGAAAAGGACTTGTGGAAGTTAAAAACAAAGTATGATAAAGTAGCCTATTTTTCATTCAAATTAATGACCTTTGAAAACAATCATCATTTACTGAAAGCTAAAGATGGTGATATCCATATAAAAAAAGTTCTGACAAAAACTGGGGATCTATCCTAAGACAGTTTCTTAATCTTTGCTCATCTAATTTTTGCAAATAATCTAGCTAAGACGTAAAAGTCCCTAAAGTACTTTATTGTATTACATTGCTTGGTTGCTTAAGGCATGTACTTGTGGATGTCAGTGTAAAGGAAGACCATCAATGTTTTTGAGTATAATTTATCATTATCCACATTCCATTTTGACTTGTGCCTTTCCACCATGCTAATTCACTTCATTAATTTTCAACACTTTCACAATGTCATATCTTAATTTCTGTTTTCTTAATCAGAAAACAGATCAAGTCCTTCAATCTTCCTTCATAGCTTATAACCTGTTACCTTGGTTAAAACTACTTTCTTGAACTGTCTCTACTGGTTTTCTAATATGGATATCAAAACTAAATATTCCACAATATTTATCAAGCACAATGTATAACCTAAACAGTGCCCCATATAATCCAACATGCCATTAGCCACTTGATTCTTACTGGACACTGTTTGGTTGTAAATGTTGGGATCACTCAAATTTGTAATTCTATAATGATATGGAAAGCTTCAACAGGATGCTTTTTCTGCAAGAAAACCTGATTTCTCATAAATTTAAATTGCTTTGATGCAAAATCAATTGATGCTGCCCTGGTCCAGTGGCAGGTCTCATCTTTCACATTACTCTAAATCTTTATGGTCACCCATTAGTCTAATGGAAAAAGTCTTTCCCCAGATTATATTTTTCTGTCTTTCACTGCCTGATCATCAAAACAAAACATAGAATTCAAACTTGTAATCATATTGTCAAAAGCACAGATTTTTTTTTTTGCCAGAAATATAAACATTAAGAATCTCTTTCTAATTATTGGTGTTTTCTGAGTAAACTCAGATAATTTAGAATGTGCATGGCATGGCCTTTATATTGGCAATTCAGTGATATCATGCACTGCACACTTGGATTGTTCCCTAAGCAACACAAACACAAATGCTTCACTAAACAAAATCTTGTTGAAAAAGATATTAGAATATTTTAATGTTCCTAAACAAACTCCCAAGAGAAAAATTGTTAGCATAATTGGATTTTCTATGTTTCAAAACCCTAATATGGGTTTAAAAAGATACCACAGAAAAGCACAAAATAAAATCGAAATGAAAGGGAATCATAATAAGATAAAGTTCTGTAGTGTGTATATACCATAACTTTGTATTCCTAGTCTTACTGTAGAGACTGATGATGCAGTTTATATCCTCACTAAGCTGGATGAATTATGTCAATGTTTTTTCTTCCTTGATGAAATAACAGACCTATTTTTGCCTGTAGAGATTTGGCTTTAAGTTTAACTTTAGTCAAATAAACAAATGGAATTACAGAATATTCTGCATTATTTAATCACAATACTAATACTATTAAATACTTAATATGTATTCCTACATTGTTTCCTCAAAGATGCAGATTATACTAACTGGCCCATACTTATTAGGGATGACCCAGTCATCTTAGACTTTGTGGAAGAAAAATGAGCCACATTAATCAAATGATCAGAGATAGGATTTGAATAACCTTCTGTGCTTTGACTTATCATATGTAAAGGTTCTACAACATCATCATGCCTGATTTTGCTAGAAAGAAGTAGAAACAGTAAACACATACATTTTTGTTTGTTAGGGAACTGATCGATTAGTTCGATTAGATTGCAGAAATCCTGTCTCACATACATAGTACAATACCTTATTCTGAACCAACATTTCCTTTAAATAATGAAACGAGTTAAAGGCAGGATGTTGCTCACCTCCTAAAGAAATGCATACATTCATCCCATCTGTCACATTTACTCTTGAAAATGCCACATTGCAGAATAGGCAAGAATCAGCTCTATACGGATAAAAAAAAAAAACAGTGCGAAATGAAAGTCATATAGCTAGAATTGAAAGATAATAAAACAAAATTCATGAAAGATAAATATTTATATTGGTGAGCATAATAAATTGCACAACTTTAATAGGTTTGTATATAATTACCTTGATTGCTATATAGTGTACAGCAAATTGTAAAACTAGTTAAAATTACCATAAAAGAAAAGTTGTCTCATACTATTTAATATTTACCTTCTTATCTTTTGATTTAAAAAAAAAAACTGTTGAACAAAATAAAAAGTTTTCAGAAAAGCACAGTGCATACATAAAGGTGAGGTACATGGTGTCATCAGCAATGGAAAGTACAACAATGTAAATCATCAATACTGTTCAATTGATTTTACATTTTAACTACCAGTGCATATACTTATGACTATAATTTGTTTTGATTATTAAGTTTGTTTACTTTTAGCATTTTTCTTTTTTAGGACTTTTAATACTAACTAGTTATTTATGTACTTATACAAAGTTTCGATTGCACATATGCAAAATGACTGTATGAAACGGTATGCAAAATCTTTTTTTGAATTAAATTTAGAATTTAATTTTACATTCTAGTCCACCTGACACATATTTTTGCTTTGATTGTCATCTTTCTTCATTTTAATAGCCTAATTGCAGCAATTGCACATATTGTTGCTAGTAACCTCGTCATACTTAAACATTTGGTTTATGTAACTTATTGGCAAATTTGTTTTCTTCTTTTCTTCAGAATATTTTGTCAATAACCATGGGTCTATAAAGAAAATACTAGTTAAAGTCCTTATTAATAATTACTTAACAATTTAACTGCATACTGTAATTCTCATTTACGTTTATCAATATAATAATTATGAAATCATTAAAGTCATACTTTAAATCTTTTACATTACATTTGGGAGACCAGGACTGCAAAGTATCATAACTAACCTTTCTTTTGTCTTAATGCTACAGTGTTTTCAAGAGCCTTCCATATTTCATGTGACAATGAATAACAATGTATTTTTCCAAAATGGACCAAATTCAAGTATATTAGTTTAGCTAGCACTTCAAAGAATGCAACAAAAGTTCTTTCTTCACAACTTTGTGATTGATCTGGCAAACAATCGTGTCAACTCTCAGTACAGCTAATTAAATGAAATTGTATCATTCTTTCTTGTTGACAAGATCCCAGTAGAACACTACCTTTAATAAAGGAGCGGCAAACGCTAAAACGATCTTGAATCTCCGAAGGCAATAACAGCAGCCTGATATATTTTCGGCTGGTGAGATTCGTAATATCAGAGTCTTATTTAATGGTTTTAGTCATAAATTGAATGGCATGACTTCTTGACAGACAAAAGGCATATAAATTGCACATGCTAGTCAGTTTTTATATTTTTGACAAAATCATTAAACATCATGCTACTTGAAAAATGAGCAGCACAGTCCTGAGCTTGCCTGTGAAGACTGTACTTCATAAAGTGAACTGCACACAAGGGTAAAATTCAGCTGTAAGTTATAGATTTTTCAACATATTATTGATAGA
This sequence comes from Polypterus senegalus, assembly GCF_016835505.1. NCBI lineage: Eukaryota > Metazoa > Chordata > Cladistia > Polypteriformes > Polypteridae > Polypterus > Polypterus senegalus. The sequence continues at coordinate 55,057,837 of NC_053162.1, read as the reverse complement.
TTGCACTAATATAACTTCAATAAAGAGTTTGACTGTGACATTACTGATAGTTCTTTGGCTGACAGAAAAGTTCCTAAAGTACATTCCAAAAAAAAATAAAAAATAACATGTGCTGCTCAGGTGACAATTTTAAATTCCTTCTTTTTTTGTTTCAAGGTAGCAAGACAGTTTACTGGAATATATATTGAACAGTTTACTACTGATGGGGTGGGGTACTGCATATTGTTATTTTTTTTTTTTAGCTTTTTAGGTGAAGTTCCTTCATTTTTCCACAATAAAAACTGGAAAGTGTTTCATTTAGTCATATGCAGATTTACTTTGTATCTATCGTCTTCAAATAATGCAGTCTGATGTCTTCTTTATTTTTGTTTGGACTTCTGTGTAATCGTTTGTTGGTCAACTTGCTTTCCAGAATTTGTTTTACCTGCAGCTTGACTAATATCAGAAAATATCCAATGGGTGCTGTTCTGTGAAATATGTTTTATTTCAAATAATTCATTGTATTTGTACATAATGAGGTTTCACTATAAAGAACATAAATAAGTCTTTATACGAGAGACTTTAATGTATACTCTGTGTACTAAAACATGCTGTGTACTAAAATTAATATGATGCCTACCGAAACATACAGTCTGTATACCAAATTGCATACACTACAGACCCTGAACAAAGTACTGGTTAATACTGTTTTTCTCCCACGTACATATAAGATTATTAAAGATTACACTAATTGATGATTGGCACCTTCTCCAGATTTGGCTTCTGCTTTGTGTTTCATAATACCTTTACTGCTGCAGCAATCCAGAATTAAATTAACTGGCTTTTTACAGTGTCAAGTTATGTGGTGTTGGGGTATGTAGAAATAAATCTGTCCTTTTAACACTCTGCCTCTAATACCCCCTCTCTCAGATACACTTGAATTAGTCAAGGGTGTTCATATGTCGAATCCTGGGCATTCACTTCAGTTTTGACTACATTTGTCTGTTCTCTGAAAGCAATTTCTGGCCTCAGCTTTCTTAGAGTTCACTCTAATTACTGCTCAAATCAGATGCTACTCACAAGCTCTGTGTCTGCTACTTCAATTTAAATACACTAAACAGTAAGCACTCCCTTAACTGGCTTTGTCTGCAGATTCAGCAGCAGCCTATCTTCTCCCATCTGAAGATCAAGATTAGATGTGAAGTGTGAGGTGAGAAATTGATGGTGTGTTTCAGTCTGGAAATGTACAGCGAAGAAGATGAAACAAAATGTATACCCAAGTACACAAGGTTAATAATAAGAAAAAAATCCACTTTATTAAACAGATAAATGGTGTGGGTTTGGGCATCTGTATGTCCATCCAATTGGTATGTCTCTGTCATTCCTATAGATCAAGGGTGTCAAACTCCGGGCCTGGAAGGCCACAGTGGCTTTAGGCTTTCATTCTAACCCTTTTCCTAATCAGTGACCAGTTTTTACTGCTAATTAACTCCTTTCCCTTTCATTTTAATAACCCTGTTTTAAGGATTCAGTCATCTGCATTTATTCCTTTCTTCATTTAATGACAGCCAAACAGAAATGAGATGCAAAACAAGCCAACAGATGACCAGCTAAACTGGGATTTCAACCTCCAACCAATTTCACTTCAACCAATCTCTGAATGAGAAGCTGATTCTTGCTGTTAATTAAACCTGTCATTTAAAACCATGGCTTGTTGCTGCTCTCATTCTGCCACAGCAGACATTTCCAAAACTGTTGATTTTTCTGCTTTTTTCTAAGAACACTGTCAAAAAGTTTTAGTGGCCTGAGAGATCAACCTTACCAAGACCATCACTTTTCTTTATTTTCAGATACTGTGTAATGGACACAGGTGAGCTGGTCAAGTGGTGGCTTGTTTTATGTCTCACTATTATTTGGCTGCTAATTAAGGAAAATAGACAATTAAGATGCCTGAGCCAAGTTAATTAAAAGCTAAGGCAAAAGAAGTTAATTGGACTGAATCCTTAAAAACAGGTTTATTAAAATGAAGGGGAAATGAGTTAATTACCAGCAAAAACTGGTCACTGATTAGGAAAAGGGTTAGAATGAAAGCCTGCAGCCACTGTAGCCCTCCAGGACTGCAATTCGACACCCGTGCAATAGATGGTGCATCACAAATGTTTGTAGTTATACAATACATTGCTCTTGTCATTCTAGCAGATTGCATATCACTAACATTTGTAGAAATGCATTTTAATCCTACAAATATTTTTGATGCACCCTCTGTTGGAATGACAAATGTAATGCATTTTATTATAACATGCATTAGTAAATAGATGGTGTACTGCAAACATTAATGGTGTGTCTATGTTTTTAGCTTAGATTTCAACCTGTCTTACATGGGTGGCACAGCTAGTACCAAATATATACTGTAAGGAAAAAAATCTAAATCAACTATATCCATCCCATGTAAAAAAACATTTTGTTACTCTTTGTTTCATATATGGCTTATTGTACTTATTCATAGCATCACTTGGATTAATCAGGGACATTCTGCAAGGATTGTTTTACTAGTAGTTTTTAATTGAACGTAGGTTAACACTCTCTATTATAAGTAGAAAATATCAACGCTTGTTAGACACTTGCTTTGTAATCTGTATTTAAGAGCTTTGAGCACAAAAAAGGCACTATATAAATAAATTATACTGTTAATTTTTGCTGGAAAAGTCATTTAGTAAACTGTTTATTCAGCAACAGTCACAATAAATAATATTTTAAAAGTGACTTAAATAGGCTAGGTTATATGTTCAGCAAAAGTGAAGTTACAGCTAATAAGTATAAAATAAATGGATTACCATACTTGCTAAAGGCAGCAGAAAAATACTCTGTATGCATGAGTTTTGGGAGGGGATAGGAAGAGTAGAAATAAATGGAAAGACAAGAGCAGCTGAGAATGCAACACACAGAAGATTATGATGAATTATGGAGCACTCTCAGAATGTCCACACTGATAATATTGTGATAAAGCATAAGATGCTTTGATGCAAGTCTTTAAAAGCTAGAAGAATTCAGGATTGCAACGACTCTGCATTCTTTCAAAAATGCTACATTTTGAAGAGAGGGACTCCAAGGAAAGCTTTAACTATTGAAGTGACAGGGAATAATAATGTAAACAAGCTGCTTCTCATGGAGGACAAGGAGGCCTTATAGAAACAGGTCAATACACAGAATCCTCTGGAAATCCATTGGTTTGTTGAAACAGTACAACAGAAATGTGTGCAGATGCAATTTATAGGTGGAAAAGTTGGCCTTTTCAAGCTCAAAGAAATCATATCTGGTTGAAGACAATCTATTCTTACAGTATACAAATTTTCTTATGTGCACTTTACATATTTGTATTATGGTACTTTGAAAGAGCTACTGAAAATAAGAACCTGAATTACTCTAATATGGGAAACATGAAGCAGCATTTTCATAAGAAAATCAGTGTTTAGTGACATCTGAAATATCCAGGAAAAGGGACAAAATGTGACTGACTTGCTAGACAATTTATGGAAAAGTACGAGCTTTGCATTTCAAATTGATTATTTGATACATAACATTAATGAAATGAAAAGATACAGTGGTGTGAAAAACTATTTGCCCCCTTCCTGATTTCTTATTCTTTTGCATGTTTGTCACACAAAATGTTTCTGATTATCAAACACATTTAACCATTAGTCAAATATAACACAAGTAAACACAAAATGCAGTTTTAAATGATGGTTTTATTATTTAGGGAGAAAAAATCTAAACCTACATGGCCCTGTGTGAAAAAGTAATTGCCCCCTGAACCTAATAACTGGTTGGGCCACCCTTAGCAGCAATAACTGCAATCAAGCGTTTGCGATAACTTGCAATGAGTGTTTTACAGCGCTCTGGAGGAATTTTGGCCCACTCATCTTTGCAGAATTGTTGTAATTCAGCTTTATTTGAGGGTTTTCTAGCATGAACCGCCTTTTTAAGGTCATGCCATAGCATCTCAATTGGTTTCCGGTCAGGACTTTGACTAGGCTACTCCAAAGTCTTCATTTTGTTTTTCTTCAGCCATTCAGAGGTGGATTTGCTGGTGTGTTTTGGGTCATTGTCCTGTTGCAGCACCTAAGATCGCTTCAGCTTGAGTTGACAAACAGATGGCCGGACATTCTCCTTCAGGATTTTTTGGTAGACAGAATTCATGGTTCCATCTATCACAGCAAGCCTTCCAGGTCCTGAAGCAGCAAAACAACCCCAGACCATCACACTACCACCACCATATTTTACTGTTGGTATGATGTTCTTTTCTGAAATGCTGTGTTCCTTTTATGCCAGATGTAACGGGACATTTGCCTTCCAAAAGTTCAACTTTTGTCTCATCAGTCCACAAGGTATTTTCCCAAAAGTCTTGGCAATCATTGAGATGTTTCTTAGCAAAATTGAGACGAGCCCTAATGTTCTTTTTGCTTAACAGTGGTTTGCGTCTTGGAAATCTGCCATGCAGGCCGTTTTTGCCCAGTCTCTTTCTTATGGTGGAGTTGTGAACACTGACCTTAATTGAGGCAAGTGAGGCCTGCAGTTCTTTAGACGTTGTCCTGGGGTCTTTTGTGACCTCTCGGATGAGTCGCTCTGCGCTCTTGGGTAATTTTGGTCGGCCGGCCGGCCACTCCTGGGAAGGTTCACCACTGTTCCATGTTTTTGCCATTTGTGGATAATCGCTCTCACTGTGGTTCGCTGGAATCCCAAAGCTTTAGAAATGGCTTTATAACCTTTACCAGACTGATAGATCTCAATTACTTCTGTTCTCATTTGTTCCTGAATTTCTTTGGATCTTGGCATGATGTCTAGCTTTTGGGGTGCTTTTGGTCTACTTCTCTGTGTCAGGCAGCTCCTATTTAAGTGATTTCTTGATTGAAACAGGTGTGGCAGTAATCAGGCCTGGGGTGGCTACTGAAATTGAACTCAGGTGTGATACACCACAGTTAGGTGGTTTTTTAACAAGGGGGCAATTACTTTTTCACACAGGGCCATGTAGGTTTAGATTTTTTTTCTCCCTAAATAATAAAAATCATCATTTAAAAACTGCATTTTGTGTTTACTTGTGTTATATTGACTAATGGTTAAATGTGTTTGATGATCAGAAACATTTTGTGTGACAAACATGCAAAAGAATAAGAAATCAGGAAGGGGGCAAATAGTTTTTCACACCACTGTATACAGTATGTAAGCTGAAAATTATTTTTACTATTGTACAATAAATACAACTTCTAGTTACTTTAAAATTACCTCTGTTCACTGTCTGGTTAAGGCCAATGATGTTTCTATAAGGACACAGAAGTCTTTCTGTTAAAGCTTATTTTCTAGCAACAGACTATCACCATAATGGTAATGTTAACATAATTATTTTGAACATCTGTATCAAGGTGTAGGATGTTACATTTAGTTATATTAAACTTGACTTGATATAATGACTTCTGAATTTTCCTCAGTCTGTTTTGAGGGAACTACATGACTTTTAGGCAATTTTCAGATCATCGGGGGCCAACTGAGATCATGGAAGGCTACAACAACAACATTTATTTTTGATATTATTTATATAGCACATTTTCATACAAAAAATGTAGCTCAAAGTGCTTTACATAATGAAGAATAGAAAAATAAAAGACACAGTAAGAAAAATAAGTCAACATTAATTAACATAGAATAAGAGTAAGGTCCGATGGCCAGGGAGGACAGAAAAAACAAAAAAAAAAACTCCAGACGGCTGGAGAAAAAAATAAAATTTTCAGGAATTCCAGACAATGAGACAGCCCAGTCCCCTCTGGGCATTCTACGTAACCTAAATGAAACAGTCCTCTTTGTATTTAGGGTTCTCACGGAAGGACTTGATGATGATGGTCATGGCTTTTATTCCATCAATGTTGGAGCATCATGATGCTTTGAGTAGGTGGTGGTGCAGGCCGCCACCACAAAGAAACCCGAAAAAGAAACAGAAGAGAGAGTAGGAGTTAGTATGGATTTTAGATCCACCATGAATAGTTATTATGAGGAATTGAACATACAGAGTATCAGAATTAAATTAAAGTGAATTTAGGAGAAGGCCACGTTAAAGTAATGTGTTTTCAGCAGTTTTTTAAAATGCTCTACTGTGTTTGCCTGGCGAATTCCTATTAGCAGGCTATTCCAGATTTTAAGTGCATAGCAGCAGAAGGCTGCCTCACCACTTCTTTTAAGTTTTGCTTTTGGAATTCTAAGGAGACACTCATTTGAGGATCTAAGGTTACGATTTGGAATATAAGGTATCAGACATTCCGATATATAAGATGGAGCAAGATTATTTAAGGCTTTTTAAACCACAGGCAGAATTTTAAAGTCAATTCTGAAAGACACAGGCAACCAGTGTAGTGTCATCAAGACTGGAGAAATGTGCTCGGATTTTCTTTTCCTAGTTAGGATTCTAGCAGCTGCATTCTGCACTTGTTGCCAACGATTTATGTCTTTTTTGGGTAGTCCTGAGAGGAGTGTAATCTAGTCGACTGAAAACAAAAGCGTGAATTAATTTCTCAGCATATTTCAATGATATAAGAGGTCTAACTTTTGCTATGTTTCTTAAGTAAAAAAATGCTGTCCTAGTGGTCTGATGAATATGAGATTTAAAATTCAGGTTACAGTCAACAGTTTTTTATTTCTGTCTTGACTTTTAATCCTAATGCATCAAGTTTATTTCTGATAACCTCATTGAATCCTTTATTGCCAATCACTAAAATTTCAGTTTTCTCTTTATTTAGCTTGAGAAAATTACTATTCATCCATTCAGAAATACAAGTAAGACATTGTGTTAGTGAATCAAGAGAGTCGGTGTCATCAGGTGCTATTGATAAGTACAGCTGTGTGTCATCAGCATAGCTGTGGTAGCTCATGTTGTGCCTCGAGATAATCTGACCTAACGGAAGCATATAGGTTGAAAAGAGCAGTGGCCCCAGGATAGAGCCTTGTGGAACACCATATCGGATATCATGTGTCTTTGAGATTTGATTACCACAACTCACAAAGAATTTTCTCCCTGCCAGGTAGGATTCAAACCAATTTAAGACACTGCCAGAGAGGCCCACCCATTGACTAAGGCGATTTCTAAGAATATTGTGATCAATGGTGTCAAATTCAGCACTCAGACGGAGGAGGATTGCATTTACCCGCAAGTCATTTATTACTTTAACGAGTGCAGTTTCTGTGCTGTGATTTGTTCTAAAACCTGACAGAAATTTATCAAGAATAGCATGTTTATTAAGGCGGTCATTTAACTGCATAATGACTGCCTTCTCTAGAATTTTACTTAAGAAGGGCAGGTTAGAGATGGGTCTAAAAAGCAGAGGGGTTAAGATTATTTTTCTTAAGTAGGGGTTTAACTACATCAGTTTTAAGACAGTCTGGGAAGACCCCTGTATTTAATGATGAATTTACTATGTCTAGAATATTATCAATTAGCATGCCTGATACTTCTTTGAAAAAACTACCATGATTGCAGATTCTCATTCTAACCATATCTTTAAGTAGTGACAGTTTTTTGCTGCAAATTGTTTTGCTTAATTTTTAATTGGCTTGAAACTTAAGACTCAGGCCCCTTAATTGTTTCTGTTTTTTTTCCTTAATTAGCAGCTAAACAATAATGAGTTACAATAAACGCTGTATCTTGACCTGCTAACCTGTGTCCATCACACAATAACTGAAAATAAAGAAAGGTGAAGTTTTAGTAATGCTGAACTTCTCAGATCCACAAAACATTTTGACTGTGCTCTTAGAAAAAAGAAAACCAACAGTTTTGGAAATGTCTGCTTTGGCAGAATACAGGTAGCAACAAGCTGTGGAATTAAATAGCGGGTTTAATTAATAATAAAAATCATAGAGAAAAGCCAAGCAAAATGACACCTTTTATTGGCTAACTAAAAAGATTACAATATGCAAGCTTTTGAGGCAACTCAGGCCCCTTCTTGTACATCTTGCCTGAAGAAGGGGCCTGAGTTGCCTCAAAAGCTTGCATATTGTAATCTTTTTAGTAAGCCAATAAAAGGTGTCATTTTGCTTGGCTTTTCTCTACATTCATAATGGCTAACACGGTACAACAGCCTAGTACTAATAAAAATCATCTAATGAAGAACTTGGTTTGAGTTTGTGTCCCCAGCTTCCACAGTCATCTGGTGGCTGACTTCACATCTCATTTTTGTTTGCCTCTCATATAGGGAAAAAAGGAGCAATTCAGAAAACCTGGTCGTAAAAAATCAAACCAATTAAAATGAAGGAAAAAGAAGGAACTTATTAGCAGAGACTGGTTACTAATTAGGAAAGTAGTAGACAAGGAAATCTGCAGCCACAGTAGCCCCATTGGATTGGAGATAGACGTCCGTGATTTACATAATCTTAAAGAGTGTGGGCAGTTGCAGCTTGCTGAAATGGTCGCCAGTCATGTAATTTGACTCGCCAGGGATTCGGTCAGCTTGGTCTGCTACTCGTCACAGTTTTATTTTGTCTTAAATCGTAGTGGTACGCTCTTGTTTGTGCTAACACTGACAACCAATCAGGGCTCACCTTAAAATACAATTCGTACAATTCAGCCATGAGAAATCAAGAAAAATGGGTGTTTTGAACTATACAAACAGAAGAGAAGTTCATCTGTCTGATGTGTCATGTTTGTCGATCCATGTGAGAATAGAAAAAGAAAAGTCTAAGATTGTGGCTGACCTTGCCATACCCTTGAAATCATTTGTACACTTACAGGCAGCAAGTTAATTGACTGTCACAGAATGCAATGAACATTTGATAGTTTGGAAATTTAAACCTGCGCTAAACAGTTTTGAGTCCAGTCATGCAATCTAACCTCTTCAAGACCTTGAGATCCAGTAACTACAGTTATTAAGACTGATATGCTTACTGACTAGAATTTGTACAACAGACTGCCAGCTTTTTGCAGCTTCCCCTTTGGATAAGTGAATAGTCAAAATGATTATCTTCCTGTTGTAGGACAGATGTACACAAAGAAGACACTAATTATAAAATGTAGAAAAGTTTTTCTGGTATCACGCACAGAACAGTTCCTGGAAATATATTGTTTTGCAAAAAAAAGAATAGAATCACAAATACTTCATTCTTTATTTCTGTTTTGTAGTGCTGACCATAAGAAAATCAGAATGAAAAGAATAGTCCTTCTTTAATACATTACGGTAGAGTTTACAGGAAAGATACAATATAAAGCATTTGATCTTTTTTGTTTTCTCGTAAAATATGCAAAACAAACTCTATAAACACTCTGAAGTAACAAACATTTCTTTCATGGTTTGTTTTTCTGCATACAACAAAGTTCCATAAAACGCAAGGACATTCTTATATGAAAAAGTTCTATAAAAGTTTGCTATAATTCTAATATGTTTTGTATAAATCATAGTTTGGTATATGTGACTATTCATGTTCATACACAATACTTACTAAGTACATGTAGTATTAAACATAAATGAACTGTGAAAGAGATACATATATTGATACAAAATAATGGATTATATGTGGAAAAAACGAGTGAGACATATATGTGACATGGCTTAATATTTAGCTTAATGTACCGTCAAGTCATTTTCTCAATAAGTACAAATTTTAATATTCTTAACAACTGAAGTGTATAAGTGTTTTAATGTCACTTTTTATACATGTAATAAATGTGCACATAAAAGTGAAAAAATAACAGTTAATCAGTTTGAGATGCTACAATTTATTATTGTAAAAGTAGATATTATAAGTTTAAGCAGGTCATATAAAATTCTCTTTCCCATTGGAATCCATCTGTACTGTATTAGATCTGGGTTTATGGCAAGAAATGCAATACTTCATGGACATAAAAAGTATTTGCTCTTTATGGGAAAACAACTTTGAAGTGTAAATATTTAGTAACTACTAAACAGCAGATAGAAGGAAAAAAAGGTTTTCGAAATACTCCTCATTGTGGCCTGTGGGTGTTGTCTTCTGCCCAAAGCTGCTTTTATTGTACCACCATTCATTTTAACACAAGACCGTTATTTTTTATATTTTTCTTTATGTTTTCACGCACACATATACACAATAAGATGACCCACATAAGGAGTTGCAAATAAGTAGCTAACTTCAGCTTTGTCTTTACCATTTGTTTGATCATGTTATGTAGGAGTTGGGATTTTCTTTTGTTTTTGTGACTCTTCATCTAGGCACAAGCAATAAAGTTTTTGCTTTGATATTGCAAATTTATGTTACTTTATTTAAACCTTCTGGTTTTTAAATCAGAAATTAGCTGCTACAGATCTACTAAAACAATACAGTGTGAGTTCCTGATGATTGTGAACTGCGTTCTGAGGTGGTGGGTGAGTGCACGATGTTCATGGCGGTGTAACAGTTTGCAAAAAGAAGGCGTACGGTGACCAGAAGTTGGATGTCTAAAAGGTTTAAAACTTTAGCTTGGAGTTTTCTGCTAACAAGATGCCAAAGAGCAAATAAGTTTGCCTATGGTTAATTAAAATTTCTGTTTTGGTTAATGTAATAGTAATGAATATTATCCATTCTGCTGAGCAGTATAGTGTTATGCCATGCATAAGTAATTATTACACAATGTTAACACCGTTTGACATTAGCATTTGGATACACCTGCGCTGTTACAATTCTCTATTGTAGACCACTTACAAAAAACATTATATACAGTTTGTTATTTGAAAATAAATAGTTAACCACTAATAAAGTACAATAGGGCTGAAAAAGAGTAGTACTGTAGGTTTTCACAAAGCTAGATGAAAAATTAGAACTCAAACAAATCAAGTAAGAAAATGTATGCAAGACGTAAACTTCAGGTGCATTTGGAGACTTGGTTAGCTGGTTAGAAGGTTGCAGCAAACAGTTTGTCATCACAATTTTGTTTATTACATGTTTTTATAACAATGAGTCATATTCAAAAATAACAGTGACAGTAGAATGTAACTATGTGTACTAGTAATTTACATAAAATATGTCTTTATTACCCTTTTATAATATCATGTACCTGAAATCGATTTCATAGACAACACATTCCAACTCACTCAACCAAATGATTCATGTGGTATTGTTTGTTGTTGTGGTCAGCAGTGCTAGTTGAAGCCAATTTGGAGCCCTAGAGCAGGGTGGACAGACGTCACTCTTTGTAGTTAGTAGGCAGACAGTATTATTAGACTTCAATGACCTGTTGGTCCTACTCGGTGTCAAGAGCATGTGCCTTATCACTAGCAAAAATGGCACCCTTCTGAGGTGCACACGCCCCTCAGTGTACACAACGTGCTCACTTTTATAAACTGTCCCAATCAGGTGACAGTGCCTATTTAGTATCCTCTGAGTTTGACGATCTTTGCCCCATCGGTGTTTGGAGAGTGTATCCCTTAACTTTCATAAATGGTGCCCCTTAGATGATGGTGCCTGGCTTGGGGTCTCAGAATAACAGATTTTTTTAAGCTTAAAATTTTTCACATATTTGAAATCTGTGCTGAAGTCTCAAGCTAAAATCGTTGGCTATGTCTTAACATAATAGACAGCAGATCATTGTGGCACTTTGGAAATAAGTTACAGTGTCAGAGAAACACTCAGTCATCATGATCTTTAGTTAATACACCTATGCAGTTGTTTTTAGTGTAACAGAAACACTGAGCATTTATTTAATCACTTTTAGCATAAGGTCTCTGAGCAAACCTTCATACATTTTTTTGGGGACTTGAATATAATTTAACTTACCTGCTTCAATTTCAAGGAGCAGATGAAGTGAGCTACTATGACTGAGGTTTGCACAAGATGCCACACAACCACAGAGACAAGCGTAGGATAAGACAGAGGCAGAAGTAGACTGTTAGCATATAATAAGTCCTATTCCTGCATTTTGGTACAATAAGGGACAGTCTACTTGCCTTGTACAGCGATGAATAAATGAACAATATCATTACATACCATACTGAATGAATCTGCGACCATATTCAGGACTAAGAAGGTTAGAAAATGACTGACATATTGAATAAATAATATCATTATTTGTGAATCGAATGGACAAATACACATCTAACATTGTACCTTTCTCATATGGTTATACTCAGTCATCTGCCTACATCCGACACCACGCTATTCCCTGTCCTGGAGGATAATTTAATTGGAAGATTTTGAATTTTTTAGAAATGTATACAACATGCTGTATTCAAGCCATTTTACTGAAAATTAAGCTAAGCAAATTTCAACACAGTCGGTACACTGAGTGCAGAGTTGTTTTATATGGACAGACAAATGGACAGATATGATTATCTCAGTAGATGCTCTTTGTATTATGTACCTAAAATAATTACTTGACAGCTGATAGAGTCTAGTCCAACTGTAGATATCTAGGAAGAAAGAGGAGGGTAGTGAGCCTAAGTAATCCCAAACTTCTTTGTAATCTGGTGTACTGCAAAGAGTACCTTGTCAAAATATTTCCAGTGTAAGAATACGTAATGTTATTAACTACAAATATAATAAAATGCTTCTACATAATATGTCCAGTATTGTAGCTAGTTTCACTTCCTGCTATCATGCTTCTATTAATTTACCTGTGATGCACATGCTAATTATTTTTGTTGCACTGCCTCTGAGCAAATTAAATTAATGGATAGTTAAAGGAAACACTGATGTATTTTTGTCTTACAGTTTTTCCAACTATTTTCTGACACTGCTTCATTCAGTTCTGTAGTATTTCTAGTATCAAGCACAAGGCAGTAAACAGCCAGTTCATATTTATATGCATACTGTACATGCACAGTAGGCCAAATTACAGACACCAATTAACCTAACACTCACATCTTTGGAAAGGAGAAAGAAGGCTGATATGATTTGTAGACAGAGAAAGAGATTGAGAAAATCTACAAAGTTGAGCTGGAAATCAAACATGGACTCTTGAGTTAAAAAAAATGGAAAAAAGAAAAAAAAAACCTGCAGCCAGTACATAGAATAGATATTTTATTCATATTGTGTGATCTTTAATGTACAAAAAATGGACACATCATTTTTTTATCTTAATAATCAGCATCTACTTTAGATAATGTAATATCTGTTGTCACCTATAGCACCTATGCACTTTGAGCTGTCTTCTGCTACTTTTGTGTCTTTGTTCATCATGCCTCAATGTGCCTGTGGCATGGCAGTGTTTATCATTAAATATTTGGGAAATCAAGAGAAAATAGCTTTAAAAGGAGGAAAAAATGTAAAGCAATTGAAAGAGCAGTGCATACTTGTTTTCCTTTTACATACATTTCATAACCACATTTTGCTGTGAGAAAAGTCCACCATGATAGTCTGCCTAGGAGACAAGCCTTTCCTCCGTAAAAGAAGGGTGAAGACCTAGTTTCTTGCATCCTGAATGTAGCTTAATTTGCAGAAATATTTTTTTTATTATTGACCCATTAACAGATTCTTAATTAGGCAATTTATGAATGGACTATTTAATATCAAGGAGAAATCGGGGTTTAAATGTTATCTAAGTGTTTAAGAGTGGTTCAGTTACATTTGGAAAAGGTTTTTTTTTCTTCCAATCTGTTTACAGGAATTAGATTATGGTAGATGATTGCATAATGCTTCTTTACCTCCTTACAAATAATTTATTAGTTTGTTGTACATGATCCTATACTACCGAATTTAATGTTTAAACTAATCATGCATTATAAACAATTACTTTTACTTATTTGGTCAATGTCTTTATCCAAAGCGACTTACAACATTTGACATACAATTGGTTACATTTCTTTTATTGTTCTATTTGGAGCACAGGCAGGTGAAGTGACTTGCTCATGGTCACGTAATGTCAGTAGTGGGATCTGAAACCCAAACCTCAGGGTTTGAAGTCCTAAAGCTTTAACCATTCAGCCATAGTGCCTGCAAAATTGGAGTTTAGACCCTTTCATTTTACATTTATATTTGTTATTACTTACAGCATTTGTGATACAATTGGTTACATTTATTTTTTCAAATGTTGTGTAAAGACATTTCTCAGATACACAATGTACTTACAAAAAGTGACATTTTAAATTTATGCTTCTAATCAGAAGTCTAGATTAAAATTGTTAAGTTAAAAAAAAAAAAAAATTCATTCAGTCTGTTCCCGATTATATGCCTGAAAAAAACATGGCTTGTGTATGTTAAACACTAAGTATGATCATTTCACTATACCCCGTTTTTCATTAAACTCAGTGACCTTTTGAAAACAATCATCATTTAGAGTATATATAACAGAAGAAATAGCCAGAACTAATTAAGTCAAAACAAACGTTACTTACGCTCCCCTTTGTTTTCTGAAAGTGAAAGAAGGTGATATCCACTGAAGAAAATGTGTATATATACTGTATACAGTAGACTTTAAACTATGAAACTGTTTTGATGTCAATGATGAAGACAATAACAGTCGTATTTTCTTCATTATAGCAACTGTCAGTATAAACACACCACAGTTGTAAATATGATATGAGCAAAATGAAATAAAGATATATTTTTATGGATTATTACAACTACTTCAAAATGGATTATTAGAGTAATGCACAATGGTACCATGTCTATATAAAATGCATTTTCTTTTAACTGAAATCCTACCTGTCTCTCCAGTTTTATAATGACATATACAGTACTAATATGTGTCATAAATTATAGATATATTTCACTAAGAGACAATTTTGAAGCATGGCTAATAGCTTGCTGTGCGAAAAATGCTATTTGGTAACTTTTCAATGTGCATTACCTGTTAGATCATTATTAAAAGAGTTCTTTAATGCTTTTTTCTGCCTACTTAACAACATAAATAATATAACGGGTCAGCACAGGAATCTGCATTGAAACCAACATATCCGGTATCACTGAAATCTCACTTATTCCATCTAGTAGTAATTTGCACTATTCAAAGAAAAAAATGAAGACAGAGAGAAAAGATATTAAGATTAATGGACCACTTTTTAATGTAGATTGACTATTCAACCATATTAAAAATAAAGCACTTTCAATTACTGTGTTTGTGCTTTTATATGTATACATGCATGTCTATACATTTTAAACTTGTAAATAGATCTTACAAACACTTCTACATGAACTTCATATTTATAACCAATTCTCCTAAAATTGTATATTCTGATTTATTTTTCTGCGGTGGACTGGTGCCCTGCCCAGGGTTTTGTTTCCTGCCTTGCACCCTATGTTGGCTGGGATTGGCTCCAGCAGACCCCCGTGACCCTGTAGTTAGGATATAGAGGGTTGGATAATGGATGGATGGATGATTTATTTTTTTGTGGAGAACACCTGAGAAGATACAGTTGTACATTTCCTGTCAGATCAATAGTGTGTGAATTTTGTATTTTATTTAATTTAGCACTCAGATTACAGCAGATGTTATTAGAATGTAATGGTCATTGGAACCTGTCAAATTTGTGACGCTTAAACTATTGAATTTGTGTTATATTAAAATGTAATATGTGTTCTAAACATAACTATCCTAATTTGGCTGCTAAAATATAGACCATTCAAAATCCACGCACCACAAACATGATAGGTAAGGTACAACTGTGTCTTCTGTTAATGTCCACAAGAAAATGTTTTCTTTCTGTAGAGAGGAAATGTGGTGTTGTTTGTGTACAAAAGCACTGTAGCCTTTAAATCACATCATCCTATTGTACTGTTCTTCTGTGCTCCTTCTAAATTAATCTTTAAATTTGTTGTCACAAATGTGCGCATGGAAGGCAGCTACCAAAACCAAAAGAAGGTAATTCCACGCCAGGCCAGGGGGTGGCGGAATACATTAAACCTTTCTCTTTAATCGCTGCAATCCTGCCTGATTCCCCATGAGTCATTTTTGGTTCCGGCCAGCAAAATGTCACTTCCGGTTCCAGTGTCCATGAAGTCACTTCTGCCTAACTGCCATAAAACCCAAACCACTTCCTGCATGAACTCAGTTCTGTCTTGACTCAATTCTGTATACATCTCTGCTTATAATTTGCGTTTATGCAGCCAGGATTCAAGTATACGGGTGGCAGCCCCAAACCTTTTTTTGTTTGTCAAGGCTGTTCATTTCACAATGCCTATCACAAAACCTCTAGTCTAACAACCTCCATAATATGATTTGTATGCTTCTGATCCTTTAGTGGCCCCTACTAGCAGTTGGATGGATAGATTTTTTTTTTTCTAGTGCTGCAACTTTGTGTTTCAATTGAATCTCCCTTTATACATTCACCCTCTTCACTTGCTGATAAAGTAGAACTGGCTTATCTATACAAAATAAAGCCAGATGTATAATTTTAAACATCTATATTCTCATCCACTGAATTGAATAGAATAGGCCACCACTCCCCAGAGAGTCTACGGCTCTTCCTGCTAATTTTCTCGCCCAGGCAAAGAAGACAAGACATATGTCCTGAATCTCCTCCTTGATATTCTTTTGATTGCTTGATATTCCAATTGCTATGCCTAGTAAAAACTCACTGTGTGTGAAGTGGCCAGGAGACAACATAATTACATGCTCAAACAACGTTAACCAGCTCCTCTTAATCCACACAATCATTGGTTCTACTCTTGCAACCTCTCTGTTTTGAGGTGAAGAGGGGATGCAAATTAGTTTTAAATATTTGCTGAAATAAGTGACTGCAGCCTTCATAACCCTCTTGAACCCAGGGCAGTTGATAGTCATGACACAGGATGAGCCATGACGAGAGAGTAAACACACATGAAGCTTACTTGTCCTTAGCAGTAACAATGTTTATTCAGAACTCCATGGACACTGTGGCCTCCCTTTGATGTTGGATACCGCCGGGTCGGGACCCCTTTTTTCCTTAGCACTGATGACCTCTCTCTCTCACTCTTGTCAGCTCAGTCTTTTCAGCTGCACAGCCACCAAGAGTGCCACCTCCTGAAGCTCCTCTAGCCCTGCTGCCCAACACATTCACCATCCTCTATCTTTCTCTCTGTTGTCTTTTGTTTCTTTTCTGATCTCTGTCCTGCACTGACCCATCCTTTTAATGTTCTGCATCATGCTCAATTTGTTCCTGCTTAATTTCCGTGCTGCTTTTGGCTGGCAATCACTAATTATTCCTCTAGCTGGAAAATGCATGTCCCGCACCAAATCAAACCAAACCATGCTTTTTGCATGCTTCCACTAAGATCAAATATTTAAAACTAATTTACTCTCCCCGCTTCACCCCTTATGAATGGCCTGTAAACCCATACAAGAAGCTAATTTTGGCCACTTGTACTTATTTTTTCAGTTCATTAGTGAGGAGTGAATGCTAGAATGATATGTAAATCAAAAGATTTCTTCAAGGACATCAATATCAATTCACCATCATAGTCAAGTACAACATTTGTAAAGTTAATGGCATAGCACTCACTTATTTTTTAGTCTCACAATAACCCTTACCATTTCTCATGAAAAAGGTACCTAAAATTCTTCACTAGGGACATTGCACTTGCATTAAGTGTGGAGATGAAGTCTCTTTATTAAAGGATATTACTGTGACCAAATTGTTTGGAGGTTCTAATTTTAAGTACGAACTACACCAATGTGCAGTGGCAATCACAGTCGGGTAAGGCCAAGATCACAAAATAGTTTATAAACAGCAGAGATGCAATCTTACAATTAAAAATGGAACCTTAACATGTCCATGAAAAAACATGAACAAGAGAGAGCGCGAGATGCAACTTGCTGAAGTACCATGTCCAGACTTAAACAGACTACACTCAATGTCAAGTATACAGACTAAACTCTTAACCAGGAAAGTTAAGGACAAAATGGTACCCCAGTCTACCCTGAACCCCATACTCTTGTAGCACTCTAGAATGCACAGATCCATGAGTTTTTCTCCAATGTCCTGTCACCTTCTTTCCATCTAATGATTCCCATTATTCACCTTGCAAATAATAAGCCAACATGGTGGCTCAAACCAGCTTTTCCAGTCTGAGCCTAACCAGGTTTCATGGTTTTCTCCACTCTCAGGCACCTGTTAACAAAACCAGTCCAAGGCTTGGCACAAGGAGAGGGTCCTGGTATCCCTGTTCTGGGAAAGGTTAGTATGGAGTAGTGGTTCTCAAATTCAATCCTAAAGACCCCATGTGGTGCTATTTTTTGTTCCTACCAGTTTCACATTAGTATTTATTTTATCTCAAAGTGATAACTAGTCTTTTTTTCTCTTCTCTCATTAAGCATTTCGAGCACCACAGTGGGGTGACTTTTGTAAAGAGTCCAACTTAAAACAGAAGTTGGTTGGAACAAAAAAGTATAGCAACATGGGGTCTCCAGAACTGAGCTTGCAAACAATTGGCTTATAGGTTTGTTTACAGCAATTTAAGAAGACTTATTTGTGAACATTTCTTTATCAGGACACTCCTCATTAAATAATTTACATTTCAGGAGTATATGGCTGCGGTGGGGTGGCGCCCTACCTGGGGTTTGTTTTCTGCCATGTGCCCTGTGTTGGCTGGGATTGGCTCCAGCAGACCCCTGTGACCCTGTAGTTAGGATATAGCAGGTTGGATAATGGATGGATGGATGGAGTATATGGCTGTTTTTTCACCAGTCCATTTCTTGCTTGCACATGCCCCAAAACTGACAATGCTGATTGCTAAAGGAGAGCAGTTACTTCACTGCTATGCTCAGTTATTTTGTAAGAAACATTTCTTAATGAGTAGACAAGTGAACATGGCAGTGTCGTAGCTGCATTCCTTTATGATTCAGTGCTGTTTGCACCTGTATCTGCACTTCTTGGTGTTAACCATCAGCGTTTGGTTACAATTAAGGGAGCAACCACTACAGAAAAGGGTCAAATAGAAATAAAATGTAAGCATTTAAAGCTATGGTAAAGAATATGGATATTTATGAATTTCTTAGATGCATGCATAGCCAAGAAAACGAAATAATGAGATCAATTAAATGTAAGAAAAGCACCCTGATTGTGAAATCCTGCCACCATGAGGGTCCCACAAGACTGAACTTGAAAACCACTGATCTATATAAATCTTAATACTGACATTACAAAGGTACTGAAAGTCAGAAAAAAGTGAAATCTATTATTTGCAATCTTTCAAAAAACACATTCTTGAACTATTACCTAAAACTACGAGCCTAGAATCATTTTATTGTGTTCATGAGAATTACTTGTTAATGCTTTGTAACCACAGTTTTTGCTGACTAATGAGTACGAGAAAGCTCCCCACATATGATACACATTTCATCTTGTCTGAAGTCTAGTCATGCAAGATGTCAACCTTTTTGAGACTCCCCTCTATTTTTGGCATTCTAGACCCAAAAACACTCATTTTTAGGTATTTTTTTGGTCCATACATTGTGCAGGAAATTGCACTCTTACAAAAAAAGTAAACCAATAGGTCTCTTCAACCGAAGATGATGCTATGACCACAGGCTTCAGCAATGCCAACTTTATTTCAATCAAATCAGGCACAGTCACTGTCTTTATTCAAACACAGCTACCATTTTAATACACACAGACACAAACAAGCAGTAACAGGGCCATATTAGTGGTTGAGTTAGATTGTTCCCTGCACCAACCATCGGCCGACTGGCATGTTACACATAAAGGCTGTGAACTTGTGGTTGCCTCAGCAACCAACAAGCAATCCCTGCATGCATTGATAGAGTTTCGGCATAGTGCACAGCAGGGGAACTTTGGGGTCTCAAAAATCTCACAGTATGTAACAACTGTTCCAAAGGGGTCAGTGCTAGGGTCACTGCTATTTTTAATAAATATAAATGATTTAGACAGGAATATAAGTAACAGATGTAAACAAGATTGGTAGATTGGCAGATAAATTTGAAATCTGTTAAATCATTGCAGAAGGGCTTTGATAGCATACAGGCTTGGGCATATTTTTGGCTGGTGAAATTTAATGTCAGTAAATGTAATGTATTACACATAGAAAGTAAAAATGTTAGGTTTGAATACATAATGGGCGGTCGGAAAATTGAGAGTACACCTTATGAGAAGGATTTAGGGGTCATAGTGGACTCTGCACTATCAACTTCCCAACAGTGTTCAGAAGACGTTAAGAAGGGAAAGAGAATGTTAGGTTATATAGCACAATTTGTGGAGTATAAGTCTGAGGAGATTATGCTCAAGCTTAATAATGCACTGAAGAGGCCTCATCTGGAGTACTGTGTGCAGTTTTGGTCTCCAGGCTACAAAAAAGACATAGCAGCGCTAGAAAAGAGAAGTGAGACTAGGCTGATTCCAGGGCTAAATGGGATGAATAATAAACAATGATTAAAAGAGCTGAGCCTTTTCAGTTTATAATAACATTAAGAGGTGACATGATTGAAGTGTTTAAAATAATGAAGGGAATTAATACAGTGGATTGAGACTGTTATTTTAAAATACATTAATCAAAAACAAGGGGACACACATAAACATTAGGAGGTTTTTCTTTACACAGAGAACCATAAACACTTGGAATAAGCTGCCAGTTAGCATGGTAGACAGTAAGAATTTAGGAACTTTCAAAACTAGACTAGACTTAATTCTTTTTTAGAAGAATTAAGTGTATAGGGTTGGTGAGCTTTGTTGAGCTGAATGGCCTGTTCTTGTCTAAATTGTTCTAATGTTCCTTTACTAGGAATTTAGCCCTATATGGACCTCTATCAATGGATGTAAAATAACAAATTTCTGTTACAATACAGAATATTTAGACTCTACATATTTCAGTTGAAGCTCACTTGTTAATATTTTGAATATGTGGCGCATCTTCTTTATTATGTATTTTTACCTCATGAAGTAAAACATTACATTTCTTATTTATTTCTCATTATATATAATAATTTTCCAAATTAACTTAGTTGTATGATATTCAGTTATAATGCATGTACAAAATAGATTTGTGAAACCTGTATAGTTCCAGTACATTTGGGATGTACTGGGAATGTACTGTAATGATTGTTGTTCATAATTGGCAAAGCAAATCTGGCAACAGTATTGCCTTAAAAAGTATATTGAAGGGATCTTTAGGTCAGAAATGCTTCAATGATCAATAAACATTCAGAGTTTTACTATGTTAGAACAAAATTATTGGCTTTATTTCAATTATTTAAGTTAATTTAAGTTTATAGTTTCACTCCAAAATTCCTCCTCCTTCTTTCTAGATGGTTTCAGAACGTAGAGCCCTTTTCCTCATGTATGACTTCCATTCTTATCTTTTTGACCTGTCTTTATCTCTTATCTCCTCCATCTTAATCACATAATCATTCTGTGCCTTTTACTCCATATCCCCAGGATCACAGAGTGACAGATGTAGTTTAAAATGCATAATTAATACACTAAAGCAGAAAAAAATAGTTACAAAAACAATTCTTGTCATGCATTCACATGTATAGTGTAACACTTCAGAAATTAACTACATGTTAATGTAAATTAATGGAAATCTCCTTTTTGCCTTTAATTGATTTTTAAATAATCCATTCTTAAACTAACTATTTGCTATGGTGAACTTATTTTGAGCTTGATATGAAAAACAAAGCAGTAAACTACTCCACGCTTTTTGACGTTCTTATTAAACTTGTATCTGGAATACTAAGAAAAAAAGAAGAAATATTTGTTAATTGTGTAATAGCTTCATTGAAGAAGAAATGTGTAGGCTAGTGTAGGATATTTATTACCAGTTTTGTTCACATTAGCTCAATGTTAATAAGTTAGAAATATGTGGCTAATGATGCACGACAGGACGAGTTGCTTAGTATACTAATGTATCATATGAGTATCTTCAAAGTCTTACTTGTATTTTTCATTAATAGGGTAGGGATGTTCATTTAACGTGATTTATGAGGTTCTCTAGATTTTTCATATTAATTATACCGGAACAGAAAAACTAGAGTAATGATAGATTGGCAACTTCCATACTCATCATTTGTTGGCGCACTGTTCCTCCCATTGTCCTCATGTCCTACATCTTAGATTAATTAATGGCATGTACATAAAGAGATTTTTTGGCAAACATTTAGTTATGCGTATGAACAACCAAGGGGGAAATTTCAGATATTGGCATGGCTAAAGCTGCTGGATTGCAAAGGATAATTACATGTAAATAAAAGCAAGATTTATGTGTATCCTGAATACAAATGCAAACCTGTAGCACACTTCACCCTGATTGAGATTTGTGAGAAAGATTTGTGCAATGACATGGTAAAAGTGGTAAAAGTGTTAACTATGAATCCTTTAAGAAAATAAAAACTCATCAAGCAGCTGGTCTACACAAACCATCTAAGCCATGTATTCAGATATTTTCACTCAATCACTGTATCTTGTTTCTATCAAAATATCATAATGCTGAGGAAAACCAAGATAATATGCTTTATAGAATACTTTCCAGTGGTACATACTGCATTTGTGTGTCTACAGAAAAGAAAGCAATTACTCCCAACAACAGCACCATTACAGCCTACTTAGACACATTCCAGTTTAGATGATATATTAAAAAGTGGCTGATGCCAACTTTATGGCCATAAAAGCTGCTCTTGAAAAGATTAGTATAGCTCTTGATACCATTGTACTCTGTGCACACTATTTTATGTAATAGTTACAACAGTCCTACACTACTCCCCAGTTTTGACTATTGCCCAGAAGCATCAAGATATATGGCAAAAATATATTTAAATTTTAATTTAATAATGTTAAATAACCTGCATTGTTTTTGTGAATTTAAGTTATACTAAAAAACAGTTTATTTCTATTTTTTAAACAAAAGATGTAGCTCAAATGCTTTACAACATGTCAATGGAAAGAAAAGCAAATTTAGATAATAATAATTAGTAAACAGTATACAAAAGATAAAAATGCACACTTAATGTAAGGATGACATATTACGGTAATCCCTCCTTGACCGCGGGGCTTGCGTTCCAGAACGCCCCGCGATAGGTGAAAATCTGCGAAGTAGAAACCATATGTTTGTATGGTTAGGCCTATTTTTATATATTTTAAGCCCTTATAAACTCTCCCACACTGTTAACATTATTAGAGCCCTCTAGACATGAAATAACACCCTTTAGTCAAAAGTTTAAACTGTGCTCCATGACAAGACAGAGATGACAGTTCTTTCTCACAATTAAAAGAATGCAAACATATCTTCCTCTTCAAAGAATGCGTGTCAGGAGCAGAGAATGTCAGAGAGAGAAAGAGAGAGAGCGAGAGAAAAGCAAACAATCAAAAAATCAATACGTGCTGTTGGGCTTTTAAGTATGCAGCCACAAAGAAGGGAGAAATGTGAAGGTAGTCTTTCAACATTTTTTAGAGTAGCGTCCGTATCTTCTAGGCAAACAGCCTCTGTGCAAACAGCCCCTCTGCTCACACCCCCTCCATCAGGCGCAAGGAATGTCAGAGTGAGTGAGAGAGGCCGAGAAAAGCAAACAATCAAGCACCGCTCGGGAAGCACATCGTATATCATTGAGGAGTTTTAGTTAATACCTAATACATGCTCTGATTGGGTAGCTTCTAAGCCATCCGCCAACAGCGTCCCTTGTATGAAATCAACTGGGCAAACAAACTGAAGAAGCATGTACCATAAATTAAAAGACCCATTGCCCGCATAAATCTGTGAACCAGCGAAAAATCCGTGATATATATTTAGATATGCTTACATTTAAAATCTGCAATTGAGTGAAGCCGTAAAAGTCAAAGCGCGATATAGCGAGGGATCACTGTATTAAGAGGAGAAGAGTCCATAAACAATAGAATTTTTTAAGTTTCTAAATGGCAATCTGATAAGGACAGATGACCAGGGTGGAGGAAAAAAAAAGTCAGTTAAGATGGAGAAAAAAAATAAAATCTGCAGGGGTTCCAGTCCAAAAGACTGCACAGTCCTCATTGGGCATTCTTCCTTATATAAATGTTCTGAAATATTTTTTTATTGTGTTAATTTAGGTTTTTTCTTAGAGGATTCAATGCATTGGGTCTTTTGACAAGTTGGGGTATCTGATTTGATTCAGAAATCACAAGCCAGCTGCAGAGGACTTTGATCACATGGTGGTGGTGCAGAAGGCTACCATGGAAGAACTAGAAAACACAATACAATCACTACTTTATGAAACATTACACCTTCTGTGTTTGTGTGTATGTGTGTGAAAGTTTTCTTTAACATCTTAAAGATACACATTATTAGGTGACTGGTGATTCTCAACTGCTTATTTGTGTGTCAGTGTGTCTCTTCAATAAATTCCTATCTAAGCTTGAATTCTGCCTTGATCATGATGCCTCTGGGGTAAGATGCAGCTCCATGTGACCCTGTGGTAAACGAAGCAGGTTAAGAAAATTAATAATAGGATGTATATAATTTCTATAATTTTTTACCATCTGTGTATTTTGGGCATTGATTTAATAATCATGAAAAAATAAGACACCTCATAGTGGGTTCTCTGTGGATACTGCAGTGAAATATTTATGTTTGTGACTGAGTATATAATTCAGTGTAACACTTAATCTTATAAAAGAAAGATAATGAAAGCAAATATACTGCGACTTAGGAAGCACACTAATGTTAATCACAATAATGTAAACAGACGATTGCAAGAAAAACATGCAAAACGTTTAAATGTCAAGCAATTTGTTCTTGCGTCCAGCGAATACCAGTTTCATGCTTACTCTTGGAATAATATGATGTATAATAAAGAATGTTTGGGTTGATGGCTATTCCCATTATTCATACCAATGAATGGGAGAATGATGCTGGGTAATTGAATCATTCATTTCAAAGAAAGGGGCATATTCTTTTCATTGGTAGAAGAACAGACAGCATGGAGAGCAATATTAAAACAGGCAGCTGAGTTCACTAAGGATCGCAAAACAAGCAAGTCTATTAATAGGAAAGAAAAGCAAGCAAGAAGCAGGTGTGAACATTACTGCAGGGTGATGTGAAATGATGGAAACATTCCTTGAGATGAGTAATGTGCTCTTCATCATTTTATAAAAATGATGCCCTAATGTACAGATACTGTATGTGCAGAAAAACAGCATGGCTGTGTTAACCAGGAAATATGAGTTGAACTCTGCTCAGTCTCCACCCTTATCTCATATTTTTTAAAGAAGAACTATGAAATGAAGCAATTGTGCATTGGTCACAAAAAATTATAATACTGTAGATGCAGCTTGACGAGTAATCAATACAATGTTTATTTCAATTGTGGGATCCCCTGGAGCTGCACCCTTTCTTGGCAGCATTGGTGGTCTAAAACCCAGTCTATGCTGAATTGCAATTCTACTGCTGGGCGTATTGACATACATTCAAACTTGGGAAAGGAGGAAAAGCAAAATATGAAAAGAAAATACTAAAATGTGAGGTTCATTTAAGTCCTAAATGTAAAAAAAATGCTGTTCACAGAGAAAGGCTAAGACAAATCTTGAGCATAAATAAAAGGTGATTAAAAGGCTGATAAAGGATCAGAATAAAAATAAATAGGAATCTTAGCAATAATATTTATAATTAGTATTATGCATTAAACCTATTTTCCAAATTGAATCTGACTTTTAAGATATAAGAACCAACACATAACCAATGACTAAAACTGTACCATTGCCACCTTTTGTGAAGGTAACTGTCACTTTATTACAGCAAACTAATCACATTTACCTAAAATTAATTTTTATATTAGCCTTTGTAGAAATTTCCTGTAAGAATTATCACAGAGTACAGAATGATTTTTTTTCTCCTAAGAATAGTGAGAATAGTGACCCTCATTCTTATTTGATTTCATACTTATTAGCATGTACTATATTACACAACTGCCTTTACAAAGAATGCAGGAGAGAGAAAGTAATTGCCCACTTTAAGAACGTTTAAATTATAGAAATGAACTACATTTGCCTATTGTAAGCAGCAAATCAGAAAGTCACAATGCACTAACTCATCACATCAAATGCTGATGCTTGCTAATTACCATTGCATTGTCCAATATATAATCTGTTTTCTTTATGTGAATGGAAGTGGCCACACATTAGTATGTAATCTTTCTCTAGAAAAGTAACCGCTGAGGAAATGTCTAATAAATTGCACTTAGTTAATGTACATGCACATCAAGTCAAGAATAGCCACATGCTGCCATGATAAGACAAGACAATACTCAGGATAACATAAATGAAAAATTTATTAACTTGTTGTCATTGGAGAAAAAAATATAAGCATTTTTTAAAATGTATTTTTTAGTAATCATAACAAAATGCATCCATAATTGTGCCCATTTATGCTTATACAGTAGGTTGTTTATTTATAATTACAGATAATAAAAAAAGTTTTTTCATTGTGAAAAAAAAGGTGTCTTCTAGCTGTTGTGGAAAATTCATTAGGTCAGATAACTGTTGTAAGAGGTAATTAAATTCTCATGGCTAATCATGAGGATTGGATAGTTACTGTATCAAAGAAATTATTTATTAGTGATGTCCCTACGGCAAAAAACATGCCCTTGCACATAATTGCATGTACTGTTACCAGGTGTGTGCAGTCTTTGTTTTTAACTTGTTCCATTTTATTATAAAAGAAGGACCATTCCAAATGAAAGCTTTATGATCAAATATAATAGAACATCCAAAGAATATGTATACTGTACATAGGTTAAATCTAAAAAGGAACCGTTTATTAATCGAGTTGCAATACCAAACACTATATTCTGCTTAATACAATGTTTCTCAAACTTGCATAATCCAATCCTGGGTTGCCTCCCAGAACAGGGCTTCAGACCATCACTTACCCACACATCCACACTCATACTGGGCCAAATTAGAGTGACCAGTGAACCTAAGTTTTGAAACATGAGAGGAAAAATGGAAGATATGGAATTTTAATCAAATATTTTTAATCAATACATGATCATTTTTACAATTTAATACAAGCATATACTTAAATAAAGTTGTAACAATGGATTATTAAAAGTATAAGGAAAAGGACTGAAGGTAACTGAAGGCTTAACTAAACGTGGCTTAAAGCTTGAGCATGTGAGGGTTCCCTCATCTTACAGAAACCATTGGAAAAAATTACTATGGTTAAAATGAAGTAAATGATTAATAAAAGCACCCCCTTAAAAAGCCCAAACTCCTCTATTGTGAAGCAGTAATAAGATCATTGGGAAAACCTGTAGGACACCCCTTTAACGAAGCGATGTTTAGAATAATGGAAGAATCAACATGTGTACGAAGTTACTTGTGGCTGAAGCTGATTAGCTAAGATGATAGAATTCTGCATATTAAGAGTCAGATGGCATTATGTATTAGATAAGGTAATGGTGATAGAAAAGTATAAAAGGGATTGACTTGTATTTTTGATGGCTCACTCCATGGACTGAGACATTTGTGCATATCACTGTGCAAATAAAGAATTGTTCTGCATTTTCATCTGTTCTCTGAAAATGACTTTTTTGAAAATAGAGGAAAGTTTTTTTCCACCACAAAGACAACCCAGAAAGGCACAGATAGAACATTCAAAATCAGTATGAGAAAGACCAGGCATGGGATCTGAGCCCAGAACACTGGAACTGTGAAGTAGTTTTACAAACCACTACTCTGCTGTGTCACCTTACATTTCTTTTGATTGAAAAATCATTCGGTACAAAGTTATAGATGTTTAATAAAAGCTTTACGTTAATGAATGATAGCTGGACTGACAAGAAGAGGAATGCACTGCTTTAATTAGAGAGAATGTAAAACTAAAATGAAGAGACTGGGTTCTTGGAACTGTTCAGAAATTAGACTGGAAAAGAAAATCAAATAAAGGAATAAAACAAAAAAAAGATGTCAAGGCTTGCAAAAACTGAAGACAGTAAAAAGGGAAAGAGTGAATAGAAAATTAAATGTGACTATGATCACGATGTAAAATATACTAAGGCAACTGCATATCATCTGTAGCTGCATTTACCCATAATTCTGCACTTTTAGTTTGCGTCATTGGATGTTAGCAAAAGTGTGACGTGTTGAAATGATTCTACTGGCAAAATATCTTTGTTTTTAAAAGCTTTAGTAAAAATTCAAAGCAAAACAGTTCACACAAAAATACAGAAAAAGTTGGCTTTGTAAAGTAAAAAGAAATCCTTGTTTAAAGAAAAAATCAGTTTATGGCTTTTACCTTATTTGTTTCTCAAAGTTTGCTGTTACAGTCAAACCATTTATAAATGCTCAAAATACTGTATGCCTACCCCATTTACAAACTACAAATAGGTCTATCAGTCCATGCTGGCAATGAGACTAATTCCAAAACTCACTTAATTAATACACTGTATTACAGGTATAGCCAAGAAGGTTCTATTTCACATTAACTACAGGGGGCAAAGGCTATAATCTATAGTTATGAAAGAAAATTGTATTCTATTTAAATTAAGCAAACACTAATATGAGTTTAACTTAAAGCATTGACTATCTAGGATTGGCTGTTATATCATCAGAGAAAGATTGAAAGCTAAAAAAAGATATGACACCTGTTTGCTGGCTAATTTAGAATTACATATTAACTGTTTCCTGTATTTTTTCCTTCTGATTCAAAACAATATCAGTCAAAACAGCAAAAACTACATATGAGGCCAACTCAAAATTGCACCTTAATGCAATAGCAAAAAAGCCAAAGCTCTTTGGCTTCACTAGAAAAGGGCTGTTTCTTGAGAGCTCTGTCTGGCGCCTTCTTTTCAGGAGAAAATGACAACTCCTTCTAGGCAGCCGGGTTTCTTTATAGCACATGCTGCTATGTTGCACTTGAGGGGTGGTTTCTCTGAGCTGCTGGGAGAGAAGGAGAAGAGAACATTAACGATAGCACCCCCTCTAGCTGCAACAGGTTATCATATACCTAGATCGAGCCAATGAGGAGGTCCTCAAATGTGCATGTGTGACAATATATATATGAACCATTGAAAGATGAGTAGGGAGTGCCACAAAAAAGGCCACGCCTGCAAACCTGAACAAAAACACATATTTATAGGAGTACATACATTACGGTTTTTCATCTCAGAAACACTTGAAAGCATGTAATAAATCTGTGAAAGGTTTTTGAAAACAGTCTCAAGGTTACAGCATCCATTAAGAGCACATCTGGGGTATTGGAGGGGGTGGCTAAAAGAAGTCGAGAAGACTGGCGTTCCAGGAAAATTCAAGGCATGGATATACTAGCATGGGATTTTAAAAAGGATACTGTAGCCATGAATTTAAGATATTGACAGTTTCAGACCTAGAAAAGAGACTCAGCTGCTACCCAAGGAAATGGCTAGGTCTATTGAGGAGCTTGAGCAGCATCCCCCTTCATGGGAACGCCTGCAAATTGAGACTCCCCCTCAGATCTTTCGAGGAGGATTTCAAGGTTTTGTGAACAAGGGCAGTGCTGCAGCTCTGAGAGTCTAATGACTCTAAAGTTTCTGAGGCAAGGCAGTCAGGACTGGTAGGAAGTGGAGAGCAGAGGATGCAGTGGAGCAACAGTCACGGCTATGCCATAGAGCCCCGGTGGGGTAGTAGGCAGAAGAAGAGTGGGGCTACAATCAGTTATTACCCCCTGTTATAACAAGGCTCAGGGGAAAGAAACGGAGGTGCCTGGTCCTGAATTACAGTGGTGTGAAAAACTATTTGCCCCCTTTCTGATTTCTTATTCTTTTGCATGTTTGTCACACAAAATGTTTCTGATCATCAAACACATTTAACCATTAGTCAAATATAACACAAGTAAACACAAACTGCAGTTTTTAAATGATGGTTTTTATTATTTAGGGAGAAAAAAAACCCCAAACCTACATGGCCCTGTGTGAAAAAGTAATTGCCCCCTTGTTTAAAAAATAACCTAACTGTGGTGTATCACAACTGAGTTCAATTTCCGTAGCCACCCCCAGGCCTGATTACTGCCACACCAGTTTCAATCAAGAAATCACTTAAATAGGAGCTGCCTGACACAGAGAAGTAGACCAAAAGCACCTCAAAAGCTAGACATCATGCCAAGATCCAAAGAAATTCTGGAACAAATGAGAACAGAAGTAATTGAGATCTATCAGTCTGGTAAAGGTTATAAAGCCATTTCTAAAGCTTTGGGACTCCAGCGAACCACAGTGAGAGCCATTATCCACAAATGGCAAAAACATGGAACAGTGGTGAACCTTCCCAGGAGTGGCCGGCCGACCAAAATTACCCCAAGAGCGCAGAGACGACTCATCCGAGAGGTCACAAAAGACCCCAGGACAACGTCTAAAGAACTGCAGGCCTCACTTGCCTCAATTAAGGTCTGTGTTCACGACTCCACCATAAGAAAGAGACTGGGCAAAAACGGCCTGCATGGCAGATTTCCAAGACGCAAACAACTGTTAAGCAAAAAGAACATTAGGGCTTGTCTCAATTTTGCTAAGAAACATCTCAATGATTGCCAAGACTTTTGGGAAAATACCTTGTGGACTGATGAGACAAAAGTTGAATTTTTGGAAGGCAAATGTCCCGTTACATCTGGCGTAAAAGGAACACAGCATTTCAGAAAAAGAACATCATACCAACAGTAAAATATAGTGGTGGTAGTGTGATGGTCTGGGGTTGTTTTGCTGCTTCAGGACCTGGAAGGCTTGCTGTGATAAATGGAACCATGAATTCTACTGTCTACCAAAAAATCCTGAAGGAGAATGTCTGGCCATCTGTTCGTCAACTCAAGCTGAAGCGATCTTGGGTGCTGCAACAGGACAATGACCCAAAACACACCAGCAAATCCACCTCTGAATGGCTGAAGAAAAACAGAATGAAGACTTTGGAGTAGCCTAGTCCTGACCTGAATCCAGTTGAGATGCTATGGCATGACCTTAAAAAGGCGGTTCATGCTAGAAGACCCTCAAATAAAGCTGAATTACAACAATTCTGCAAAGATGAGTGGGCCAAAATTCCTCCAGAGCGCTGTAAAAGACTCATTGCAACTTATCGCAAACGCTTGATTGCAGTTATTGCTGCTAAGGGTGGCCCAACCAGTTATTAGGTTCAGGGGGCAATTACTTTTTCACACAGGGCCATGTAGGTTTGGATTTTTTTCTCCCTAAATAATAAAACCATCATTTAAAAACTGCATTTTGTGTTTACTTGTGTTATATTTGACTAATGGTTAAATGTGTTTGATGATCAGAAACATTTTGTGTGACAAACATGCAAAAGAATAAGAAATCAGGAAGGGGGCAAATAGTTTTTCACACCACTGTAGGTGAGAGCATCACTGGAGGAGGAGAGGTCCAGTAAAATGGTAGGGATGAGACAGCAAGGCGCCTGGACTAGATGGGAGCAAGTAGTGATTTGTAAGATTGTGTGGGCGGACCTCTGTTGGTCAAAGCCACACCGTACTAGATTGTTGGTCCACTCGGTGTATTATATCCTTCCTAGCCCATCCAATCAGCATTGCTGGGGCTTGGTCGATACTGGCATTCTCCTTGTGTGGGAGAAAGGGAACCCTAGGGTATATCTTGAGTCTTTGCTCAAAGGTTCAGAGAGAAGGCCAATATCACTGGAGGCATGATCAGGTGCTTAAGACAACTTGGTACCGCAACCGTTTATCTTTTTCAACTGGCTGAATCCAATGAAAATGCCATTAACAGACTTTTGGACATAAATCCAGCATATGCAAGCTTGAAAAGAAGAGCAAGCACAAATAAATAAGACTTTATGACCAACACCCTCTAAAGCCCACCTTATAAACCCCCTCCCCCCCATCAGCCTACCCTTCCCTCCTTATTTGCTATATATTGCCTTGGATTCTTGTAAATCTAATCATTTTCATCTGATGATGATTCCTGGCAGGAGTTCAAAGCTTAAGAATAAAAAACTATTTTAAGATGCATGATTCATTTTCTCCCTTTGTGGACTTTTAGCTACAAATATATATATATATAAAATAAATACATAAATAATAAATATATTTGTGTGTAAGTATATATATGTTGTCACACACGTGTGATTGGGAGGCAGCTAAAGGGCCTGAATAATAGTAGTACCATGCCAGACCAGAAGGTGGTGAGGTACACTGACTTTCTCTCTCAATTCCCTGCAACCCATCCATGGGAAATCCCATTAGGTCCCAGCACCATAGATGACATCACTTCTGGTACGGGTGGTTGGGGACCATTGATGACGTCATTTCCAGATCTGCGCCATGGATGATGTCACTTCCGGTATCGGTGCTGATGATGGCGTCACTTCTGGTCCCAATGACCAGGCCTGATGACTTCACTTCCTGCACCGGCCTTTAAAGCCGCCATATTTTCACCATCAAATTAGTGCTGTTTTGGACTCAAACCTGTGACTATCTCAGCAAAATTACCCCTTTTGCAGCCAGGGCATATTATACGGGTGGCTGCCCCAAACCTTTTTGATGTCTGGTGATTGTTTTTGTGACAATGTATGTATACTGTATAAACCACAGCAATTAAAACCTTATTAATGTTGTCAATAATGAATATAGTCTTACTTTATATACTACATGTATAGAAGTATCGCACTTTCCTTTTTGTAACTTCAGAACACCATTTTATAACTTCAGAAATGTTTTTATTAACTTGTTTCAGCTCAAAATTTTTAAAGATGACTTATTGTAAAAAATTCATCATATGCACTTACCAACCGATATTGTCCTTTACTTGTAGCCACTAATGTTGAAATAACCTAGCCAAATAAAGTTTAATCAAGTGTTAAATAATATCTTAAAAACCTGAATGTCAGGAACAGAAACTTCCGTTATGAAGATAAATTAAGCAGTGAAAGAAGACATTAGTTCTAACTATATTAGATCTATCTCAGTTTCCTCATGGTTGACTCTGCAACTCCAGAGAAGAAGTTTGAGTTACTGCAATTTGGCACCTCAGACTATTCTTTAATAGGTAATCCATTTTTGTTTCTGAGAGAAAGCTTTCTTTCCCAAGTACCTACCACATTCTACGTTTCTTCAAATAGGTAACATTTTTTCATATCTATTTTCAACTAAGTTGCTACCATACTTCAGGGATTCCTTTCTATGTGTAATCTGCTTGATGAAATACAGTATGTAATACTCTTAGAGCTTCTGCTGGATTTCTAACATCTGCATGGCTGTTGCCTGTTTGATAGATGTATCAGTTTATTCAATTCAGAACTCCTTATACAATTAGCCATGGTTAAATCATCTAACAGATTACACATAACATTGCACACGCAGACTTGCATTATTTTTGAGGGTTGAATAAAGCATATTATAACTGTTTAGTATGACTTTAGTTATCACATTTTATTGTAGCTGGAAAAGGATGTAAGTATATATTAAACTTGCAAATCAATCTTTCCTTTCCTTAACACTCCATAATATATATGGATTTACATAATCTATCTGTTTTACAGTGCATTACCCATGATAAACTGTAACACTGACAAAAGATTTGTCAACTTATGCTGAAGCTCGATAGGCTTCTATCTTTCCATTTTCTGTAGTATTATACTATATGCTTAAAATGTGTATGTTATTTCATCTTTACAAAATAGTATTAAAAAATAACAATTTCCAGTTCTATATCAATATACATATAAATGTACTTTTTCTCCCCAGGTGATTATGTATGCAAAATAAATCTAACAAAATAACAATTTTTAACAGCTAATTCTGCTCAGAAGGCTAAATTACTGAAAATAGTAAGCATTTCTAGTAAACTTGTATGGGTTGTGTTGCTTGGTTTAGATGCATAAAATTGTTTTCATTCAAAACATCTCTTATTTCAGCAGCTGATTTTACATGATACAGCATAAAAGCGGGAGAGCAAAATGTTTTTTTCTGAGTGCAGCAGCCCTTTAAATAAGAATGATGCTGGCAGGGCAGTTTGGTTTATTGGTTACTTCTTAACTGTTTTCTGGAGAGCTAATGCTTCCTTTTTTGTTTTATAGTAACGATTATTCTCTCTATTTATTAGATTTTTTTATCTTGAATTGAAATTTAGTTTAATTAACAGAGCAAGATGCAGAGGACAGGAAGATATGGAAAAAGATGATCTGCTGTGGCAACCCCTAACAGGAGCTGCCAAAAGAAAAAGATTAAAATTTAGTTTAAGCTGTTTTAAATTTGGTGCTTATGAAATAAGAAAACAAATTTTCTCCAATGGACAACAAAGTAAAGTCATAATTTTCTTTAAAGTGCTTTAAAATTCAGAGTCTGTGTTAAACTAAATTTGAAATAGTATATATTTTTATAGAACAATCTATACCGTTTTAATTAAAGAATTAGAATGTTTCTTGTCAGGTGACATCAATTTATTCCTTGACAGTTATCTATATTACATAAAATCAAAACATCCCACGTCTGTCTTTTAAATTTTTCAGCTTTGTTAGATGGCATTTATCCATTTTTCACACTAAGCACCTCATTTCATCCCTGAGATTGCATTGTATCTGTTCATCTGTCATGTAAAAATGGCTTAAATGATTTTCTGTTACCAGATGTCCAGTTTGAAATATAGGCTATATGGTGTTTCAAAAAATGTCATCGTGGGGAAGGTTTGTTTTTGGGCAGGTTAACTGAAAACTGTGCATTCCAAAGTGGAATGAGTCAATCTTAATGAAATTTTACATGTCTAATAAGGCTGAACCAATTTTAATTCCAGGCTACGTGGCATTTCCAAAATGTTATCAGGAAAGGTGGTTGTAATGGGGGTCAAGGGGATTCATCCTGTCAAAATGGCACAGTTTGTTAAGTTTTGTATGCATCCTACTGTTGATACAACTTAAAATTTATGCTTTTAGGTTTGTCACACATGCTGTCGACACACAGGGTTGTAATGAGGGGTAAACCCAAAACTGCATTATGATGCCAAAACGGTTCAGCCAATGGTAAAGAATCTTGAATATTGTTATGGTTTGTTTCTACTTACAGTAAAGCTACATTCCCGATCAGTGATTCAGTTTGTAGTAATGGTGGGGTGGTAGGCGTGTGTGGCGTGATGGGTAACCAACACAAAAATTGCACTTTGTAATTGTAGTTTATGCCTACTTTTACAAAATTTTGATTGTTTAACAGCAGTAACAACACCAAAACTTGTAGTCTTGCCCTGCTTACACGTTGTAACAATGAGTCAATTATTCAACAAGCCATCCAGTTTATTAATGTAGGGTTAAACATTTATTTGTGAAGCCACACTAAACTTGAAAATACCGCAATTATATCTAATCATATAGAAAAAGAACATTTCTCTGAGAGCTGAGAAATTGGTAGTTAAAGAAGTAGAGTAGATCAGGGGTTGCTAACTCTGGTCCTGGAGGACCACCGTGGCTGCAGGTTTTCATTCTAACCCTTTTTTTAACGAGTGCCTTGTTTTTGCTGCTAATTAACTTCTTGTGAATTTATTTTAATTGAATTGCTTTTTCGAGATTTGTTCACCTGAATGTCTTCATCATTCCTCCGAATTGCCTTATTTCTTTCCTTAAATGGCACCCAAACAAAAATTAAATGTGAAGTAAGTGAGCCAACAGAAGACCAACTAAGTCAGGGCCTCAGACTCCAACCAGCTGCTTAATGAGGCGCTGAGTCTTGTCGTTAATTAAACTCGTTCTTTAATTCCATAGCTTGTTGCAGCTCTTGTGGTGCATTAGCAGACATTTCTGAAATTGTTGATTTTCTCTTTTCTAAGAACTCTTTTAAAATGTTTTGGGAACCTGAGCAGATCACCATTCCTGAGATCTTCATCTTTCTTTATTTTCAGATATTGTATGATTGACACCAGTTGTTTTGACTCAGTTTGTATCTCATTATTGTTTGGCTGCTAATTAAGGAAAAAAAATTAAGGGGTCCAAGTCTTCAAGAGCAAGTCAATTAAAATTAGTTCAAAAGAAGTTAATTAGCAGCAAAAACAGGTCAGTAATTACGAAAAGGGTTAGAATGAAAACCTGCAGCCACGGTGGTCCTCCAGGGCCAGAGTTGGTGACCCCTGGTGTAGATGACGGATGGGGCACTTGCATCTCAAACAGCAAATGACAAGAGAGCCAACATTTGAAAAAACACAAATATTTGTCTTTCTTACCATAACCCATTATACAAATATACTTGGGCAATACCATATAATACCATAATAATCTCTGTCTTTGTGTTTTTAGTAAAAAAAAAAATGAATAACAATAGAAAAACAGAATAGAGAAAGCAGAAAAGAACAAAAGTTTTCAATAAATGCTGTCTTGCAAGAATGAAAAATGTATTTAATAAGTATTTCTGCTTTAATTTAATCTAATTATTCATTGTACCAGGAGACCAGAGTTTTGACCTGGTTATGGATAATGAAATGTGGTTCACAGTTTATAGCAGAATCATGATTCTGGGCAAGCCTGAGCCTTTTGTCTGTTATGGTGACTATCAAATGTGCTTGACTGAAGAACTCGGCAGATGTACATGCTGATTTACAACTAACAGGCATATGGGTGAGTCACAAGGTGACATTAATAATTCCTTAGTGTTTCAACAGTGTCTTGTAATGTATCCTTCTTGTTACAATGGCCCAATAGCTCCACTACCAAATGTAAAGCTTTGGCAAAGAGAGAGAAATTTATACTTTTGGGTCCAAGGGACAGAAGGAGAGTCAGACTGTGTGTTAAAAATTCATGACTGCTTGCAAAGATCCACTGTTGTTAAAGAAAAAATGGCCAGATGCTATGAAATGATTTTAAAGCATGACAGTTACTCTATATAGTTATATATCCTTTTAAAATAAGCTAAAGGGAATAGACATGTTTTCCATAACAAATGTGCTATTAATTATTATGTAGTTTGGCATAGATATTCAGTGTGAATATTAAAATAAAACAAATAAGAGTATCAGAATATAAAATTTTCACACAGGTTGCATCTTTGTCTCATTCTTCTATTATTAACCTCTAGGAATATTACTATACATGGAGGATTACCAGTTGTAGATAATTCATACTGATCCCTTTATAGCCAGTGTGACTAATCCTATCCGTAATTAATTCAGACAAGCCAGATAAACGTTGCCTTTTGTAGAATTCTTGCCAGTTATTGTCTGTCTTTTGTTTTGAAGAAATAGACAATCTAAAATATGCTGGAGGTAAAACAGTAAGCTGATGCTGACACCTTACAACCAAAGGCAAAATCAGGCCAAATGTCTTAGCCATTTAATAATGTAACAAAGACTTAATGAAGCATTTTAATGCAAGTGGGCTCTCTTATCTGTTTAATGTAGCCTGGGCATACTAATAAGATTAGATAAGAAGGAACTCACAAGAATGAAATTTTCTATAATCCGTTATGTCTTTCTTTAATAGTGTTCAGGTCATAGTAGGAAGGAATGTACAGAGAGGAGTACAGTATAGAACATTTTTATTGAATGGCTGCTTCATGTTTGTAAGTGATAAAAAGCTTCAAAAGTACTCACACTTGTATACACCAAGTAGAATGTGATCAATGGTAAGATCACAGCGTCTTAACAGGAGGTCATGGTATTTACACACGCAATCTCAGTCAAGCTTTGAAGGTCACAAAGTAAAATATATATTAATTATCAACCATAAATGTGAAAAATACACTAATTAATTTATCACATGACATATAATAAAAATGTAAAATGCTTAAATTAATATATATTAGTATAAAATATAATCTAGCTCTTCAGCTGTAGCAAAACATTTATCACCCATCTTTTATGGGAAAGAGTCTGGACTAGATTAGCTGAAAATATTCTTTAGCATTATCACATTTTCAGCCTTCTTATCTGCTTATGTGATTGTGGGTTCACAGTGACCGCAACCAGTGACCCTCGGAAAATAAAATTTGCACATAAAAACCAACATGGTCATATGTGATTACAAATATCATTTACCAAACTACTACAGTTGCCAAAATATAATTATCCGGGAGGTGAGATGATACAGTAATTAGGGAATAATGCAGATGGAAGAGTGGACAGCTTGTATGAATTAAAAATTCATGTTGCATTTTCTATTAAGCAACTGAAACCTAGCATTACTGTATAATCCCTTCATTTAAATATGCGTATGTCTGATATATTTGACCCAGGTCAAGCAAAAGGAACACTAGCCCATTTCGGTGCTATTCCCTAGTCTGGATAAATAGAAAGGGCTAGTTTCAGTAAGGGCAACCGGGTGTAAAACTTTAGCCACAACCTTAATTATGGAATCAATCAAATCAGCTTCAGAAAATGCTAGGACATACCCTGGAGTTGAGACATGGCCAATGAAGGGAACACAGGAGAAAAAGTTAGATGTGGCCGAAATGAGAATGTTGAGATGTATATGTGAAACTACAAAAAAGGACAGAATAAGAAATGAGGCCATCAGAAGAACAACAAAAGGGGGAGGGATGATTATGAAACTTTAGGAAAGTAGGCTGAAGTGGTATGGAAATGTGATGAAGTGACAAAATGAATATGTGGATGGAAAAGGAAATACAGGGGAAGATAAAGCAAAGTTGGATGAATAAAATAAAGAAGATTTGAAGGAAAAGGGCTTGACTGGCAAGGAGGTGGAGTATTAAGCAGTTTGTAAAAGGCTGATGAAGTACATTGACACCACATAGAAGTGGGAAAAGATGATTAGGAAGTAGAAAAAGAAGAGGTCATAAATGTGTTTTATTATGTTATTAAATCGGATGTGTTGTGCACCTAGCACGTAAGGTACCAATAAAAGTTTTTTTTTTAATGGAGGAAAAGAAGAAATGTCAAAATCAACTACGTAACTGTTACTTGTGAGCTCTTACCTCTGTCGCTGTCCATATTGTAGTTGAGGCATTCAAACCTAGGGACTTCTAATGGCAGACTACTTGCTGACTGGGACTGCGTTTTACTCTAACCCAGTTTACCAATAGAAGATTTCAACAAGCATCCTTTGTGTCCTCAAGGGACTGCAACTGCTAGACAAAGAATGACAATGAGTACTCAACTACATTAGTTGTTATTGATAATATACCCTTAATTGAAATGAGAAAAGAAAGATTTCTTGCAAGAGACAGAGCTACTTCGAAAATGTCTAGCAGCTAAGCAGATAGCCATCTCTATTTAACAATAGAATCCCTGAAGCCTATGAAAACATTCGTAATGTCAGGCTACCTTAAATTCCCTCATTGTTTTGCAAATGTGTCAATCAGCACAAGCAGCAAGCAGCCTGCTATCCCATCCCCCAGCTGAAGCCAAGTCAGAAGCAAAATTCTCAGAGTTGAAGTCTTCATCTGGGAGTAAGGTTTCTGGAATTGTATACAGTAAATAAAATATTGTTATTTGGAATACATATACTTCATGTGTGTTCCTTGTC
Organism: Polypterus senegalus; assembly: GCF_016835505.1. Taxonomy (NCBI): domain Eukaryota; kingdom Metazoa; phylum Chordata; class Cladistia; order Polypteriformes; family Polypteridae; genus Polypterus; species Polypterus senegalus. Next base: position 55,018,604 of record NC_053162.1, on the reverse strand, counting down.
TACAACAATCTGTGTAAATGTAGGATGACAGGAAACGAGAGACAAGAAATGTTGAACATATAACTAAAACAGAAACTTTTTTCATGTTATAGTAATAATGACAAAATGCTGATGTGAAGTATATAATTAGTAAAGGCTGAAGTCCAAATATCAAATAAACACTTTCACAAAAGGTATAGCAAAACAAGTGTACTTTTATTCAAGAAAACTAAATTATTCAATGTACATGTTGCCCTCAATGCATAAAAACTGAAGCCCAAACATCAATCGACACAAAGCTGGTATGTCTAATTGGCTGGTGCAGAGATAAGAACTTTGGCTTGCGGGTTTAATCCTGGATGCTTCCCATGTTTACTGTTTTGAGTAGTGAGCTGCTATTATTATTACAACTGAGTAACACTCGGTGTATATTTTTGCTACTTGTAAAAGATATCGCTGAAGAGATATAAGCAGACACACAAACGGTGGTGAATCCTGTCTTCTTGGTATCTTGTTGTCACTTGAATTTTTTTTAATTTGTTTTTTTTATTCAGCATTTTCTATATTATTGTAGGAATTTTGTTGGAGTGACTCATCCACTTGCATACGCTCCAAGCACTGCATTAGCACTCTTATTCTCCACCTCCTTTCTCTCTCCTTCTGCCTCACAGCATGGCTGTGGTTTCACCAGTAATTAAACACTTGTGTGTTCTCCTCAGAGCCATAGGCTCATTTGCTTACAGCATATTTTTGTGTCTCTTCCAAAGTAAGCAACAGCCTGTTTTGTCCACAGCTTTACCAAGCTAAAGCATACTCTAGTATAGTACCAGGTGTCTTGCACCTCATAACTCTACCTAGTGGCCAAAGGGCCAAGTTACCTAGGGTGATGCTAGCCTGCCTGTTACTAGTGGACTAAATGAGATCCTATTTCCTTACTCAAGAATTTGTTTAGGAAGAAGGAGGGAAAAATGTTTCCAAAATATAACATAAAATACAAACAAAATTTTAAAACATGAAGCTGGTGGTGTATCACAACATTGCTTGGTCATAGGAGATCTTATAATTTTATAGTTAAGAAAAGCAAGAGGAAATATATACCGAGGCTGAAGGTCTGAAAGTTGAACTGTGCAGTTACAATTCATAATTAATGGTTTGTCCAACTATACATGATCTGCTGCATATATAGCAGGTACTTGTTGGTATTATGCCTTTAATTAGCAGAGGCAGCTTTTGTGAGACTGATCAGAAGATCAGATGTGGTCAGAACGTTGCAAAAAGTTAAAAACCTGGAGAACATAAACATAGGCAACCAAAGCTGAAACATTAGGCAAAAATCAAGGTCAAAATGCTCAGGAAGCGACATTGTTACTTGGAGATTCAAAAGGATTTTTAGAAAGTACTGAATGAAAACATAGGTTTTATCCACAAACTTGGATATGGAAGTGTAGAGAGGTGACTTTTTAACCCGTCATGGATTAGCACAGGCATTGTGAATTGCATAATCCCACACCCTGTAACTGCAACAGCATCCTAGACAATGGTTACGCAGAATGGCAATTCCCACAATAGACAAAATAGTGGTGAAAAGGTTCCAAAATAAAACATAAAATACAAACAAAATTTTAAAACATGTTTATTAAGAGAAAAAGATTCCTTGGATCTAACGACCCAAAAAGAAATTTTACTTGATACTAATATCATTAAACAAAGGGACAAAATGTAGTTCATCTCCTACCTCACAATAGCTTGTATGCATCCCATGCACCTCTTCAGGGCCTTCCACTATTTGGGTCAATGCCCTGTCATCCCTAAAATGTCATCAAAGCCCTTACTATACACTTGCTGCTGAACAAACACTTCAGTGAGTCCTGTTTCACTGTAGGAAATCTATTTAACTCTTCTGTGACAAGAGTCCTCTGATTGCCAGCTTCCTCATTGCAGAACTCTCTTTTTAACTCTCATTCACAACACCTTATGTCTCATCATGCAGGGGTTGTCTTCTGTTTCACCCACTCGTGACAGGTCATCCTGACCACTTTTCTTAACACACTTTCTTTCTTCTAAGAAGCTTACTGAATGACAACCAAAATGCTTCTGCCTTCTTTGCATTATCTCAGTGAAAGTACTCTGCTAAATTCCCCAAAGAACTGTCTCGTATTTTTGCTCACAGCTCAAAGGTTCATCAACAGCAGGAAAAAAATAGCACAGGTTATTTCTTCAACTTTATTTATACCCTACTGCACTGTCAGTGCATTACATTGGGGCATCATGAAATATTCTGTTGGGGTGCCATCCTTCAACCTGCCATGATCCTTATTACATGGTTGCAGTAATAGCTAGGTTCATCAGATTACCTATGTACCAAGTATCTGTCTGTGTCCCTCAAATGCTTTGCAGTCAAGCAAAAAAACATTCACCCCAACACAAAAAATGGTTTAATGATAGATTTAAAAATGATAGTTTCCAAATTAAAAACACAACCATTTTTATCATTAAATTCTAAACTCTGCACAATCCCAAAACTAAAATGTAATTCAATCTGCTCAGAAACTATTATCTCTAAAGTGAAGGCATTATGCTGGAACCACATCCACTTTTTGTGCTGAATTTTCAAAGAAGACTTACTTCTTCCCTAACAAAAATGTGGCACTAATATAATAATAATAATAATAATAATAATAATAATAATAAAAAAGCAATATCTTTTCTAGTTACTAAAAGTATATTTGTGTCCATTTAGCAAAGTTGAATAGCTATGATCTGCTCAAAAGATAAGTCAATATTTTGTTTCTGAGGTCCATCTTTTGAAAATGCTGTAATAAAGTTAAAAATGGTGTTTTTTCATGCCTGATTACATTTGTAGGACTCACATAAAAAGAAGCAAAGAAGTCTGTAATTACATGTTGCCTTTATGCAGTATGCTGGATTGACATGTTGTGGGTGACATGTTGTGGTAAAGTTGATCTTTATGGCCTTGTGCTTTCCAGTTCAGCTTCTTAATCCCAAGATCTATATCCTATTTGAATAAAATAAAAATAATAAAATATGACTGAAAGCATCATGAATATAATTCTAAAAGTGTGGGGAAATAAATAATGCTAAACAAGAAAATAACAGCCTGTAATAGTTATATAAGCCAGTCTAATGGTACACTTTTGTACAAACTGTCATCTTTTAGTTCCTCAAAGTACTGAATGTTATGTCCTTGAGTGTCTTCTGATTTTTTTTTTTTTGTAGTTTCAGTGGGTTTATCTTCATCATCAGAGCTAATAATCATTTAAAAATGAGCTTAAATTGAGGTTTAGTGGCTTTGTCCTCCTTTAATGGGGTCATTCTTTTTTATTTCTTCATGCCCACAAAACCCAACCAGATCATCATCACATATTAAACCCTGCAGATGTTGTGAAAGGTGAAACCTTTTTCAAGTGGCCAATTTATTGCATCATTCAAGTATAATACATCAACATTATTTTCCGAATGTTGGAGCAGCAATGTCAAAGGGAAAAATGCAGCTTCCAACAATGCTATAAATTGTGCCTCTAGTCATTTTAGACTTAAAGAAGAATTGATCAGCAGGGGTATGTGGACAAAGTCAATTACATGGATCCTGTGAAGTAAAGGCTTGTTTTAGATAACCAGCACAAGCAAGAGGTTATCTTATAAGTACAGATTTCAAACAAGTTAATATTCTGTTTAACAGTCAGCATTTACAGTATGTAGCTTAAAGATCAAACTAGCACACTAAAATAAAATAAATAAATAATACTTAATAATAATAGTAAAAATAATATTAACTAGAATATTTAAGTAGAAAAACAGGATTTATGCTCCCTGAGTATGTATTTAATCAAGGAGCAAAGCTTCTAAATTCATTAATTGAAATGATAACATTAAAGGGTGCCCTGCCCAGGGTTTGCTTCCTGCCTTGCGCCCTGTGTTGGCTGGGATTGGCTCCATATAGCAGGTTGTATAATGGATGGATGGATGGATGGATGGACATTAAAAGGATTAAATTACAGATAACTAAAGAATACTACTAGAAGGTTCAAGGAGAAATATGCAAATAACTGAAAGGCGAAAAACATATAATCTGCAGGTAATGTGACAAGCAAATGTGAAGATGTCAAGAATGTATATCTTCAGTTGAATTTTAATTCATCCTTGCACTTTCTGTTCTAAGTGGAATATATCAGAATGCAGGTAACATACAAAAATAATGACGTGTCTATGGGTGAATCCAGCAGTAACATTAAAGGTTACCTGTCAGTGTTAAAGGTTGTATATTTAGAAAGAATAAACTTAAAAAGGGGTTGTGATAAATATTTTATGTCTCATTCAATTAAAAACAATTATATTTTTTGCAACCATTAAGAAAAAATATTTTGAATAATTATAATATATTGAAGCAAGAATATTATGTTATTAATCTAATAAATATAATTACTATATTGTATCACTTTTTTGTATATTTTAAATACTGTAGTATTCTGGTGATATAAACAGGTGACTTACATGAAATTATAATTTAGAAGAATGGTATCTGAATTGGGCTAAAAAGTGGGGTTTCTTTTTAATTTTTTTTTCCAGGCTTTTCTTGAGGTATAGAAATCATCAGTTTGTTGTTTCTGGGGTTTTTATACAGAAGAAATTCAATTCTGTGGTCATTTTCTTGATTGGAGCCTTTGTTTAGAAGTTGCTATTTGTTTTAATTATTTTGTGGATTCAGTCATCACAATGTGGATCCTCGTTGCTAAGAGCATGGTCTATAGAATCACAACATCAGGATTAAAAAAAGATTGTACAAAACTTAGCAAACTCTGGCTATTTTGATATTTGGTTACTGGTTGTAAAAACAAGCCCTGCTTTTTATTTTTGGTTTGCAATTTGGCTCTGTCGTCTGTTTTGGTTTTTTTTTGTTGTTTTTTTTTCTGGTCTTGGCCTTTGCTTTGGCCTTGACTCCATTCTTTCTGGTGATCCTTGCTCTAAATTGTTTGAACTGTCTACCATTTTTGAGAGTGAGAGAGAGTATGTTCAAAGGTGTGCCACGCACCGTATCAAGAGGTTGTTGCTACCTTAACTTACATATGACCTCCAAGCATCATATAATTTAAAATCTCCTTGTACTGCCAGTTTTGCTTCAATACATTTAAACTATTATTAAAATGGTCCCCTCTTTCTTCCTGGTCATTTAGTACTGAGTTAATACTTCAACTACTAATTCTGAGCTTGTACAAACACAGTTATCTAATTTTTTATCTTTTTGTAAAAACATCTGATCCCATGCTCTACATTTACACAAAAATAGTCTGTACTTTTTACCTTAAGATGATTTAACATAATGCACCAAAGGTGATTTTCTTATATAACATCAAATACTGTATCAGTTTTAATAGAAAATCTAACCAGGTCTAAATCTTAAGAGATTAATGTTAGTTTTGTATAGAAAAAATCATTTTATTTCACTGAACCACATAACAAACACTTACATATTTAAGATATTTAGGTTAGTTTATTTCCTGAATCCTTTGTAATGATTGACTTTCAATAACGTTCCGTTTAATTATAGATTTTTTATTAAAAGTCAAATTTGACGTTCATGAACAGCAAGTACACAATTAAGTCATGTATTGTGATCGTAGATTAGTTTGAAAGAATAAAACAATAAAAGGTACAACTTATCATTCATACTGTTATGACCTTGACACTTCATAACCTCAAAAGAGAGTGTATGCCTCATTAAACAAAATGTCAAACCTGCCTACACAAGAGATCTAGGACAAAGGAACAGGTCTTGCCTCCTCTGTCAGCCTTGTTCTGGTCATAAGTCAGGCCTGTGGCTTGTGCAGGCCCAAACTGCAGTAAATACTTTTAAAATGTCCATAATGGAGCAGAGTGGAAAAAATGAGAAAAAGCTCTACCCTAAAAACAAGGCAAAAGTAATTAATAATTATTTTGTTTAACAAATTCAAACAGATTGAAATTTGAAAACAAAGGCAGGAAGAAGGAGACAGAGCTGGAGGTAGCAGAGTTAAAGATGTTAAGATTTGCATTGGGTGTGACGAAGATGGAAAGGATTAGAAATGAGGACATTAGAGGGTCAGCTCAGGTCGGACGGTTGGGAGACAAAGTCAGAGAGGTGAGATTGCATTGGTTTGGACATGTACAGAGGAGAGATGCTGAGTATATTGGGAGTAGGATGCTAAGGATAGAGCTGCCAGGGAAGAGGAAAAGAGGAAGGTCTAAGAGAAGGTTTATGGATGTGGTGAGAGAGGACATGCAGGTGATAAGTGTAACAGAACAAGATGCAGAGGACAGAAAGATATACAGTGGGATGCAAAAGTTTTGGTAACCTTTTTAATAGTCATTATTTTCCTGTATAAATCGTTGGTTGTTACGATAAAAAATGTCAGTTAAATATATCATATAGGAGACACACACTGTGATATTTGAGAAGTGAAATGAAGTTTAGTGGATTTACAGAAAGTGTGCAATAATTGTTCAAACAAAATCAGGCAGGTGCATAAATTTGGGCACCACAAAAAAGAAATGAAATCAATATTTAGTAGATCTGCCTTTTGCAGAAATTACAGCCTCTAAACGCTTCCTGTAGGTTCCAATGAGAGTCTGGATTGTGGTTGAAGGTATTTTGGACCATTCCTCTTTACAAAACATCTCTAGTTCATTCAGGTTTGATGGCTTCCGAGCATGGACAGCTCTCTTTAACTCACACCACAGATTTTCAATTATATTCAGGTCTGGGGACTGAGATGGCCATTCCAGAACGTTGTACTTGTTCCTCTGCATGAATGCCTTAGTGGATTTTGAGCAGTGTTTCGGGTCGTTGTCTTGTTGAAAGATCCAGCCCCGGCACAGCGTCAGCTTTGTCACTGATTCCTGGACATTGGTCTCCAGAATCTGCTGATACTGAGTGGAATCCATGCGTCCCTCAACTTTGACAAGATTCCCAGTCCCTGCACTGGCCACACAGCCCCACAGCATGATGGAACCACCACCATATTTTACTGTAGGTAGCAGGTGTTTTCTTGGAATGCTGTGTTCTTTTTCCTCCATGCATAACGCCCCTTGTTATGCCCAAATAACTCAATTTTAGTTTCATCAGTCCACAGCACCTTATTCCAAAATGAAGCTGGCTTGTCCAAATGTGCTTGAGCATACCTCAAGCGGCTCTGTTTGTGCTGTGGGCGGAGAAAAGGCTTCCTCTGCATCACTCTTGCATACAGCATCTCCTTGTGTAAAGTGCGCCAAATGGTTGAACGATGCACAGTGACTCCATCTGCTGCAAGATGATGTTGTAGGTCTTTGGTGCTGGTCTGTGGGTTGAGTCTGACTGTTCTCACCATTCGTCGCTTCTGTCTATCCAAAATATTATTTGGTCTGCCACTTCGAGCCTTAACTTGAACTAAGCCTGTGGTCTTCCATTTCCTCAATATGTTCTAACTGTGGAAACAGACAGCTTAAATCTCTGGGACAGCTTTCTGTATCCTTCCCCTAAACCATGATGGTGAACAATCTTTGTCTTCAGGTCATTTGAGAGTTGTTTTGTGACCCCCATGTTGCTACTCTTCAGAGAAAATTAAAGGAGGAGGGAAACTTACAATTGACCCCCTTAAATACTCTTTCTCATTATAGGATTCACCTGTGTATGTAGGTCAGGGGTCACTGAGCTTACCAAGCCAATTTGAGTTCCAATAATTAATTCTAAAAGTTTTGGAATCAATAAAATGACAACGGTGCCCAAATTTATGCACCTGCCTGATTTTGTTTGAACAATTATTGCACACTTTCTGTAAATCCAATAAACTTCATTTCACTTCTCAAATATCACTGTGTGTGTCTCCTATATGATATATTTAACTGACATTTTTATCGTAACAACCAACGATTTATACAGGAAAATAATGACTATTAACAAGGTTGCCCAAACTTTTGCATCCCACTGTAGAAGAAGATGATCTGCTGTGGCAACGCCTAATGGGAGCACCCAAAAGAAGAGGAAGAAGAAGAAACAGCACCATTTAACAATAGTAAGTATCAAAACCAGTTAACCCAAGAGCCAAAAAGCTCAAACCAAAAGACAAGAGCAGTAACAATGCCGAAGCAGCCATTTCATTTTAAATACAAGTATCAATCACACCCAGGTCTCTTCATGTAGCACAATAAAAAGGTAACTTTATTCTTGCATTTGCATACATTGTCGTTCTGCTGTGTCTCTGAAAATTTTGTGAGTGTTGCTTCCAGCACTGCGCTCTTCAGTTGCTGCTTGCTTCATCCACACTGTGTCATCTCACATGCTGTTCTTGCCTCAAGTCATATTGATGCTGTCTGTATACTAAGTATTTCAAGTTGTGTAAAAAGCTTGTTATGCCATTTCAAATGAGTTTATGGTCTTTTCTTGGTGAAGCATGAGCTGTTTTTCAGATTTGTCTGTTATTTTTGTTTTCAAGGATAGTGAAATAATGTGATTTTAAATGTGATTTGTTTTCAGTAATTTATTTTTTAGTGGTCTACAGTTGAGAGAGACAGCAATTAACATGTGGGCAACAGTGTTTGTAATGTTGATAACAGTAGCAGTTGAGGATTTGTCAAGGTAATTCATGCAAATGCAATCATGTACAAGCCAGAAGAGAGAGACACAGCAATTCTCTCAATGGAGATGCTTGCAGCAGTAACAGAAATCTTTTCATGTAAAAAATAGACAATGGAAACACCTAGTGCCGTCATCCATGGCTCTTCTAGTGTTAAAGGAATGGCGAAAATGTTGACATTGCAGAATTAGTTAATCAGTTTACTGGTTTGTGTTTTAATCCATACAATGAAAACAAAACAAACTTTTTGAAATGAAAAATCCTACAAGCTCAGCAAAGCTCATGAACTGGAAATTCTGTAAGCCTTCAAAGTACTGTTTTCAGTCGCAAATACTAGGGGATCTTTTATAACTACCTTTAATTCTATGAATAGATCTGTAATGAATAATCTTCAGAATTTAAAAATGTATTTTTACTAGTAAAGTTAAATGCAGAAGAAACTCAGTGATGTGACAGACATCTTCCTAACTCCTAATTTTCTTAGGAGGTTCACTGCAGAGAGTGAACCAGGGTGAGGTGGATATGTCATTTTAATGACCACTTTACAGATAAAAACTATAAAAATACACTTTTTTTTCTATCCATAATTTTCTCAGTACTAATAGTATAGGAAAAATGCTAGAGGCTTGTTTATTCTTCATCAGTCTATTCTGAAGTGAACTAATTGTAGTATTCCTCACTTTCTCACTTCTTCAAAACACTACGCAAACATAATTTTTATAATACCTTGACATTTAGAGATTACATTTTCTATATCTGAGCCAGCTTCTGTAGCCGAGGATCGGACCGCCAAGGTCCCCGCCTTCGGCCACCACCCATCTCACACTGCACCTGACCTCCTTGGCCACTCCAATAGGTGGTGAGCCCATGGGAAGAGGGACCCACGTTGCCTCTTCGGGCTGTGCCTGGCTGAGCCCCATGGGTGCAGGCCCGGCCACCAGGTGCTCGCCATCCAGGTCTGGCTCCAGAGGGGGGCCCTGGTGACCCGGCGAGGGAGAGGGAAAATGCCATCCAAAATTTTTATTCTTCATAGGAGGTTTGATAAACCGCTGTTTGTCTCATCCCTCACCTAGGACCAGTTTGTCTTGGGTGACCCTACCAGGGGCATAAAGCCCTGGAAATCAGAGCTTCTAGGATCATTGGGACATGCAAACCCCTCCACCACGATAAGGTGGTGGTTCGAGGAGAGGTATTGTGAGGGTCTGCTGGGAACGTCTGGCAGAGTCCCCTGTCAGAAGTAGCTTCAACTCCCACCTCCGGCAGACCACGTCCCGAGGGAGGTGAGGGACATTGAATCCGAATGGGCCATGTTCTGTGCCTCTGTTGTTGAGGTGGCTGACTGGAGCTGTGGCCATAAGGTGGTTGGTGCCTGTTATGGCGGCAATCCTCAAACCCATTGGTGGACATTGGCGGTGAGGGATGCCGTCAAGCTGATGAAGGAGTCCTACAGGACCCTTTTGTCCTGTGGGACTCTGGAGGTAGCTAATAGGTACCGGCAGGCCAAGCGGAATCACCGAGGTGATCAAAAAACTCCTTGGTGGCAGGGCCCCAGATGTGGATGAGATACGCCCGGAGTTCCTCAAGGCTCTTGATGTTGTAGGACTGTCTTGGTTGACACGCCTCTGCAACATTGCATGGACATCGGGGACAGTGCCTCTGGATTGGCAAAACGGGGTGGTGGTCCCCCTCTTTAAGAACTGGGACCGGAGGGTGTGTTCCAACTACAGAGGGATCACACTCCTCAGCCTCCCTGGAAAAGTCTATTTGGGGATCCTAGAGAGGAGGGTCCGTCGGATAGCCGAACCCCAGATTCAGGAGGAACAGTGTGGTTTTCGTCCTGGTCGTGGACCAGCTCTACACCCTTAACAGGGTCCTGAAGTGTACATGGGAGTTTTCCCAACCAGTCTACATGTGTTTTGTTCACTTGGAAAAGGCGTTCGACCGAGTCCCTCGGGGAATCCTGTGGGGAGTGCTCCGGGAGTATGGCGTACCGGACCCCTGATAAGGGCTGTTCGGTCCCTGTACAACCGGTGTCAGAGCTTGGTCCGCATTGCTGGCAGTAAGTCGAATCCATTTCTAGTGACAGTTGGACTCTGCCAGGGCAGCCCTTTGTCCCCAATTCTGTTCATAACTTTTATGGACAGAATTTCTAGGCGCAGCCAGGGCATTGAGGGGGTCCGGTTTGGTGGACTCAAGATTGCATCACTGCTTTTTGCAGATGATGTTGTCCAGTTTGCTTCATCAGGCCATGATCTTCAGCTCTCTCTGGATCAGTTTGCAGCTGAGTGTGAAGCAGCTGGGATGGGAATCAGCATCTTCAAATCCGAGACCATGGTCCTCAGTATACTCAGCCGAAAAAGGGTGGAGTGCCCTGTCAGGGTTGGTGGCGAGATCCTGCCCCAAATGGAGGAGTTCAAGTATCTCGGGGTGGTGTTCACGAGTGAGGGAAAAATGGAGCGTGAGATTGTCAGGCGGATCGGTTCGGCATCTGCAGTGATGTGGGCTCTGCATCGGTCTGTTGTGGTGAAAAAGGAGCTGAGCCATAAGGCAAAGCTCTCAATCTACCAAACAATCTATGTTTCTACCCTCACCTATGGTCATGAGCTATGGGTAGTGATCGAAAGAACGGGATCGCAAATACAAGCGGCTGAAATGAGTGTCCTCCGCAGGGTGCCTGGGCTTTCCCATAAAGATAGGGTGAGAAGCTCAGTCATCCAGGAGGGGTTCAGAGTAAAGGCACTGCTCCTCCGCATGCCTCCCTGGTGAGGTGTTCTGGGCACGACCAACCGGGAGGAGGCCCTGGGGAAATCCAGGACACGGTGGATGGACTATGCCTCCCGGCTGGCCTGGGAACGCCTCAGGATTCCCCTGGAATAGCTTGAAGAAGTGGCGGAGGAGAGGGAAATCTGGGCATCTCTGCTCAAGCTGCAGCCTCCGTGACCCAATCTCGCATAAGCGGAAGAGGATGGATGGGTTTTCTATATCTATTGTCATCTGTCTGGCCTGTTCTACTCAGGCTCCATGTTTACTATTTGTGCATTCCTTATTCAGTTCCTGATGATCCAATGCTCAGGAATATCTCATACTGGAGTATAACGTTTTCAGTTCTGCACTATATTTTCTTTCTGCTTCCTTGACTTTTGTATTTTATTTTCTCTGCCTTACTGCATGTTTATTTCAAGGTATTTTTTATACATTTCTGTGTGGCTATCCAATAACCCAGTACTCTTTGGAGTCTGTTTTCCATGTTTCTGCCACAGCAATATGCCATCAAAAATTCTGTTTGTTGCTTTTCTGTTTCTTCCTCCACACTGAATTCCTTTTGAATAAAATCTATTTAGAACAGGGATATTGTATTGATATGTTACATTTACTTTGTAGTTCAAATTTTAAACAGTAATCAATCAAAACATTGAATGCAGACATAAATTCTAACTTTTAAAAAGGTGGAAAAGTTGCACTTGGGGATGGTTTAATTCACATGTTTAAGGAACATGTTGTTTGATTGCCATTGCTATTTCTATTTCAACATATCGTTTAACCTTTGGACTCCTGCTTTGGGATTCTCTTTTGCTAATTATGACTGTCCCAGCCACTTTCTTTTCTTGTCACCATTTCTACCTCATCCAGATATACCTTACAGTCTCTTACATTTTATTTACTAAAAAAGCTCTTGGCTTTTAAGCACACTCAGTCCTGAACTTCAATTGTCAGTTTGTATGTCACAAAGACAGAAGTTGCCTTGTCTAAACTTAATCATCACCTCTCTTACCTTACATTGGAGAACCAGCATAAGGGCTCTGGCTTGATTTAGCCCCCTGCTAGCTGGGCATCATAGTTCTTGAGCCTTGATTTTCAAATCCACTTTTACATTGGCTGTGGAATTAATCAGTGTGGGTTTGCGCTCTGCAATACACTTGCATCCTTTGAACTGGTCCCTTCTTTTTCCTCATTGCTTCCCTTGATACACTTTTCAACCCAGTGATTCAGTAAAGTTAAAACAAAAGTTCACCAAATAGATGGATTAATATCTAATATTTATTTTTACAAAATCTCTGTAGAATATGGCTTAGAACAGCATTCCTGGGCTGCATACTGTATTTGTGAGTTAATACCTAGAGTACTGTGTGCAGTTCTGGTGACCCAACTATATGATTCATAGCAGCACAAAAATCTATACAGAGGAGAGAAATCAAGCACATCTTTGGACTAATAGGCATGCCCCACTGTGAGAGGATAGAAATTAAAACACTTTAGTCCTGAACAAAGAAGGTTGTGTGAGGACCAACTTCAGGTCCTCATAAACTGGAAAGGCTTTGAGTAAGCGTAATGAGATTCAGTTATATTATTTTAAATAAATGGTGAACAGCAATGAAGGGAAAGTAAATTTAGAACTGCAAGCACTATGTTACACAAAGAGTTATGGGAATCTGGGATAAACTACCAAGCCCTGTAGGAAATCTTGACAACCTTTACCTAGGTAAGCTATAGGGACAGTTTTGCTATTGGCTTACAAAATGAGCTAATAATGACTAGATATTGTTACTTCCAGTTTTATTTTGTATATATGAATCGTATCTGTACATTATATAAAGCACAAATACAGTCCTATTAAATTACACTTAATTATGAAGTAGGAAAGTAGTAAAATGGGCTTTATTTCCTTCCTCTAGTGAGAAACAGAGAGCACCAGTATATCAGTATCTCTTCAATGTGGAAGAAAATTAAAGTAGCAAGTCATCACTAAGCCATCTGTGGCCCAATATTACCTCCTCAGCTTCACACATTTATAAGTCAGGCATGACTATACTACATCAACATTAATGTTTTGTCAGCTTCTAGCGTAAAATCTTTAGACAAACATATTCTGTCTTGCTAAGAATAATAGTTCTAAAAAGTTTAAAGCATAGTTCTTTAATATTAAACATGTATACCCAACTAACCTTCTTTTATACTTTTTTTTTAACTGTAGTTTTGATTCCTAACTGCCACAACATTTCTGGTTCCCGGTGTTATTGACAAATAGATTTTCAATGAAATGTATGATTGGGGTAATTTTTTGTCTGCAATTCTGATGCATCAAGTCCTTCTGTAACACTGCCAATAATATAGACAACAATCTTTTGTTAGTAGTGCTGGGTTTTCTCTCTATTGCTCTTTACATTTTGTGTCTCACAAATCTTATATATACTATATACATAATATGTGTGTGTGTGTATATATATATATATATATATATATATATATATATATATATATATATATATATATATATATATATATATATATATATATATATATATATATATATATATATATATATATGTGTGTGTATATATGTGTGTATATATATATATATATATTATACAGGGACACACTCACCCCTACATCTTATTTAAATAATTTGTTACATGCAGTAGACCTAAAAATATTTCTTTTAAACAATTAAATAATAATCAAATAATTAACATGTAGCTTTCTGTTAAACTCTAGCTATAAATAACTGCTTTATAGCAGTATTCGTTTGAATTTACATTACTTTTGCTGGGCTTGGTTCTAATGCTATTGTATCAGTGTTGCCATTATCTAATGAAATGACTGGTTACTTATTTAGGACACTGGGAAATATCATTATTAGGTAAATCTCTAGTTTCCTGACAAATTTCCTGTAATGGATTGATTTATGTCGTTAGCTAACCTAGATTTTTGTTTTGCCTCTCTGCCCATCCATCTATTTTGGAACCTGCTTTTCACTTTATAGGGTCGTTAGAGCCAGGGCCAATCCTGACACAGATAAAGTATGAACAAATACTGGATATTGGGCACATTCATGCACCAATTCACACACTCTTAAAATGGGCCATTTCAGTGTCCCCAGTTAACCTAAAATGTTTGCTTTTGCAGTGTGGCACATTTCTGTAGTATACAGAGAAAAACTCACACAAACATGGAGAGAAAGTGACAGATCTACTCAGGCAATATCTACCATACTGCCCTATTTAGATTAATTAATAACTTGTCCTTAAATAATAAAGGCTCATTTTACATTAGTTTCATGAAGTAAGAGAAGTTTTTTATAATATACATAAGCCAGAAACCTAAATTTATGAAAAATGTGTTTTTGTTTTTTTGTACAGTTTATAGAGATGATAATAAAATATGGTTAACAAACAGCAATATAAGTTGTCAAATATTTAATGATGCACTTGAGACACCAGGCATTTGTAGAGAGATGGTACAATCTGATTAGCTGAAGCTCTGATACAAGAAATCTGACACTCTGATCTGCCGCATTTAATCTCAGCAACATTATCCATTTTTTAACCATAAATGATATAGGCAAGTGTTCCACATGGGACCAAAATAATGTGAATATATTTACTTAAGCTTCCTTTTAAAGTATTTACATAGGGTGGCATGGTGTGCAGCAGTTAGTGCTGCTGCCTCACTGCTCTGGAGAACAGTTTAAATCCCAGCCCAGTCTGCATGTTCTCAGTATATCTATGTGGTTCTTTCTCTGACATCCCTAAAACATGACTGTTGTTGTAATTTGTAATGCTAAATTGAACAATTTGTGTGAATAATTGTGCTCTTTAATGGGTGGATATCATACCCTGGATTGGTTCCTGGATACTGTTAAGGTGGACTCTGATCACAAATTTGTAATAAGTGGTTTTGAAGCTGACTGTAGGAATTATTTCACTGAAATGCTGAAAATCATTACAGGTGGGTGGGGCTTGCAGAATATTTTGCAGCCATTTTTCAGATGCTTAAACATAATTTAGATTTATTTGGTATGCTTTTACTGAAACAATTTGTTATGTACTTCCAGGAACCATAAAAAGCTACTTTATTTTACACCTAGTCTTGTTGAGATAGGCTCTTGCTCTTTAGGGCAAATGAATTGGATTAATTTGTCCTAATAAGGGAGGAATGGATGGATGGATGGATTGAAGGATAAGCTCCAATTATTTTATCTATTATCACAGATTTAAAATTAAGTTGTCTTATGCAAAATAAGTAGTATCAATGTGCTGTAAAAAACAGAGTCACCCAAGTAAATGTTTCACCTCTATAATCAGCAAAAACTAAAAAGTACTGTTACTTCCTTTATATAATAAGAAACCCTATTCACAATTTTAAGGGGGTTTCTATTGTATGTTTAGAGTTGCATAATCCATACCTTGTTTAAAATGTACAAAAATTATGTGTGATGCAAGAAAAGTGTACTTCTTCTGCTGTATATATCTACTGTAAAGTTTCCACTCTGACAAATATGATCAGATTAATTACTACAATCTACTACAAATTTATAACACACCCTCCCTCTAAAACCCATCCATCCATCCATCTTACTCAGGGCAGGAGTGGGACTCATTTTCAGTCGTGGAGTTTCATGCCTCATACCGGCCCACTATATACAGTATACACCCTGTGATAAAAGGTGCTATATTGTGCCCGACCCGGCACACATTGTCCCAGAGGCACGTTTAAAAGCACAGACTTTATTTTTCTTCAGCTGGAGGGCACGTCTTCCCCGTACTTCCTCTAGCCACAACACAGTCCCAAAAGCACTAAAGGCAACACAAAACACTTCTCTTCTGGCACCACCACTCCTCCCAGGCAACCTCGTTCTCTTCCTCCCGATTCTGGCTACCAAGTGGTGCATGCTGGCCCTTTTTATAACCCACCCAGAAGTGCTCCAGGTGTTTGATCAGCTGGTGCTAATTGCATTTCCGGGGTGGGGCTGTAGAGGTGTCCAGGTTGGCTCCGGGATCCATACAGCACACCATGGCGGCCACCCCAGATCCCCACAGGGTTGAGGAGAACTCCAACTCCCATGAAACCCTGCAGGAAACTGAGGCATCATCGTGAACCAGGGAGGCTGCCACTAAGCGTCCCAGGGGAGGTACTGAGGAGCCCATGGCTACTCCCCTGTAACGTAAGTAGAAAGGGCGTCCCGGCCGGGCATGGGACCCAGCTGCCTGCCACAACACTCATATTATTTTTAAAACTCTCAGCTCACCCTTTCTTTCACATGGGTGGTTGCATATTCACTTCGAGCTCCGGTCCTCTACCAGAGGTCTGGGAGCTTGAGGGTTTTTTGCAGTATCTTAGCTGTTCCTAGGACTGCACCATTCTGGACAGAGATCCCTGAGGTTGTTCATATACTTGTTCATATAAAGGAAATAATACTTTACAAATTTTGATTTATTTTCACAATTAAGCAAATGAGTCACACAATGACACATTGTCAAAAACAATGCCTTTTATGACAACATAAATTTCTTCCTTCTGTGATTTACATTTCTAAATATCCAACCCTTAACCACAAATAGATCAAGTAAAACAAAAATATTTGTACTGTTCTTTGCTTGTTTGTTATATATACAGTGTAACTTTCTTGTAAAATGTTTTTCCTCTGTATCTTCATGAACACATGGCTAACTTTAAAGGATTAATGAATGCCTGAGCAGCGAACTGGTTTCTGCATCCTTGTTTATAATCACATCATTGTCCAAAGACATGAGGATTTCTTTCTCAGTGCACATGAGCATGTATGCATCCAGGTTCTTTTGGGCTAAAGTGCTTCTGAGCCTGTTTTTTATAAACTTCACTTTTGAGAGCTTCTCTTACAGGCTACTTGTGTGATGGACACTGTTAATAACAACTTGTAGGCCAGTTCAATCACATGGTGTGCATCAGTTAGAAGATTGTACTGGGAGAGAATGAGATACACACAAATGGTGCAGTTTTAACAGGAGGAACAGGTTTTTTTCTTTAATTCAGCATCTTGCTGTTCTGTGAAAAGATCCTCCTGACTTCCTTGTGACATTTCACTGGCTGTCCTGACAATGTAATACTGCATGGGGGACATCTTTAACTTCTCCCACTGGAATGCAAGGCTGCACAGTTCACCACATAATATGCCAACTGTAGCTCTACTGTCAAACGTAAGCAGACATTTGCTTATTTCTTCCAGAGCTGGACTCGGAAGCCCAATTTCTCTCACATGAGCAAAGTTTCTAGGTACTAGATGGGCAAACGCTGAACAAAGTTTTGCATTAGCAGAAAACCTTCTATGGATATTGTCAGTCACTGTGTCTAAAATAAAATTGTGTACATTAATAGTGAAGTAAGTGATAGCTGATGCTAATGGCTCATCTTCTGCAAGCTCGCTTGGCATTTTTTTCTTTTTTCCGACCCTTCACTCAGAAAGGGCAGTTTGCACCACCAGCTCATACTCTTCTTCTTCCTGCAGCTTTCTGTTAGCCCACTGCACAAACTTATCAGCTGCAAACTTAACTCCTTCAAAGTCCATAGCATACTTCCTGAGACTGTCCTCTGTCCCTTCAGCCAGCCGTTGAACTGTAATAATATCCATTCCCTTGGAGATGTCTGCTTAAAAATGTGTACGAAAATTTGAGCAGTGAGCACAGTTTCATACTTCTCAAGGCCTTCTATGAATCCCTTTGCCTTGGCCCTCACAGTTGGCTTTTGTGCACTGTCCTCTACAATGGTGTGTAAAGTCAAAAGCACTTCAAAAAACAAGGCTCTGTGAGGGTTCTTAAATCACCCAAATACTTTGCTTAGTGCCTGATCCTTAGCCCACCACCTTGTGTACCCTATTGGGCAAAGTCTTCTGTGGTGTGTGTCCTGACTCATCTGTTCCCACTTCTGCATGCACTTGTACAACTCTCTCAAGAAAACTGCTATGCTCATTAAGCAGTGAGAAGAGAGAGGCACTTTCCACAACACTGCCCATTGTGTCTGCAAGGACAAGATTTAAAAGATGTGCATAACACCATACGTGATTCTGACAGGGAGACTGCTCAGAGAGAAGTGTAGAAAACCCCTGATACTGACTCTACATATTAGCTGCGGCATCTGTTGTGTTGCCCGCACATGTGCTGATGTCAATATTGAGCTTCTCTAGCATTTTTTTAAGTTCTCTGCAAAATGCTGCCCTGTAGATGACTCACAGTCCACTATGGCAATCAGTTTTTCATGGATGACATCCACTACATATCTAAATATGATAGAGCACTGGTCTGAAGAGCTGATATCCTGCATTCTGTCTATCTGAACAGAAAACATGCCAGCCTGTCTAACTTCTTTTGCTATTGTTCTATTTATGAGTTGACTGATTACATCCACAACTTTGCTGAACATGTCATTAGACAGCAGGGAAACTAAACGCACCAGTTTCGTGCTGCTTTTTGCTACTTTCTATGCAGGCGTTTACATGCTGCTGAAGGCAAATGTCATATTTGCTTAATACCAAAATCAGTTCGAGGACATTTCCATGCTTAACAGCAATGTTTTCTAAGCTATAAACAGCCTCTTCTTTATCAGCTCTGAAGCTAAGGCCACATTTTCCAATAACTTCAACTACATGATCCATCACCTGACATTTCTTTTTAACTTGTTCAACATGTAATGACATTTGTTTGCTAATCAATAGGCTTCAGACATCTGCCATTTGTGCTTTCAGAAAGTAGGCATCTAAACTATCTTTGTGCATCTTACTTTTTTCATGGTCCTCTATTCTTTGGTGAACATGTTTCCATATTTTCATGCCTCCCTTTATGAAAGGGCTATCACTAGAAAACGGAGCAAATGCCAGACATACAGTACAGTAGAGAAACTGATTTTTTTCGCAGAAAGTCAACCATTTACAGTTTGTTCCATCTTTTCTGTTTTAAACTTTTGGTATAGGACAACTTGGAGATTGTTGTGGATGAAATGAAAAAATGCATTTATGCCCTGTAACTGAGGACGAACAATGTAATCAAAGTTACCAAAAGTCGCATCTTCAAATTTCTGCCAATGATTTGCTGTGGCCTGTTTAATCTGCCGCTTAGTAGACTATTCTCTTTTATTCACACTTCCCTCAGTATCCATATCCCTATTAGACTCATCTGCACCTGCATTACAATAAAAAACAACGTTCTGCAAGATTGACATGGAACATGCTTTTTATCAAAACAATTAAGATTTTTCTCACTGAAAAATACAGTCTTATTTTCCTTCTATTCACTTTCAGTAGTGGATTTTGTGTATTTACAAACTTAACCTGTAGAAAAAGTATAATCAGTCTGTAGTAATATGAGGCATAAAAGGTGGTTATAGTGAAATTGAACTAATCCATCCTATAATGAGCTCACATAAACCCTTCACAGTGACAGCAGCACTTCCTGTGGACACACTAGGCTTACCCCCTTCTGACTCGGCTTTTGATGGCACATAAAAACTGTAAACATTTTTAGCCTAAATGAACCTTGATTAGAACGTTTTCTGATCAGGTCAAAGCAGAGTTATTTGTGATGCCAAATCATTCATAATCTCTGGGCACTTTTTATATAGGCAAATATTATAGCATATAATGCAGTGTTCTCCCCAGAACTTTTTTCCAGCCGGGTGGCAAGAAAAAGTAGCCAGGTGGGGCAGGACAGGTTAAATTTGGTGGTGGGAAAAATTAAATGTGCACTACTTTTATTAGTTAATTATTATTAATTATTTTCCAAAGCTCAATATGACTTCCTTTTTTAAGGTTTGACACTTGTGCCAGAATATTTTTATTAAATTTAAGAAGTATCCAACTCAGGATCCTGCAACCCTAACAAAAAGTTTAAATAACAATTGTTATGACATAAACCAAGAGGCACAAGTATTGTCGCTGTCGGGAAGAAAAGCGAAAACAATGAAAAAAGTATAGGAAAACAAATGAAGAAAATTTTTTAAATATTCTTCAAAGCCAACTTGCATATGCAGAAGGTGTCTTCAGTTAAATATTTATTCTTCTTTTCTTCCTAGAGGCCCAGTTGTCTGCAGCTTTCCCATAATCAAAGTCCCCAGGATCTGGACCCTCCAAAGAGATCACTCATCGTACACTGTCATAGTAACTGTACTGCAAAGTCATCAGACAGCCATCTAGTGTCACTGGCCATTTTCAGCTTAATCTGGGGAATGTTCAGAATATTTTGAACTTTCGTTAAACCAGCCATCCTAACTGAAGAATTTTGGAAGAAACAGAATAGCTGCCTTAAGATGTTCAGTTTTGTTAAATAAGGTAGAGCAGCTGCTGTTTGGGCACTTGCAAGGGCCAATCGGCGGTTTACACAGTGGCAATTGACCAAGAGTCCAGATGTTTTATCTCTAAGCAGTTTTGCCACACCTTTCTGTTTCCCAATTATAACAGCCGCTCCATCTGACCCTAGTCCAACCAGATTAGCCTTTTTCAAGCCTAGAGTGTCCATAGTCTTACTCAGTGTGTTGATTATAGACTCCACTTTGCCATCAATCATATTGCGGGTTGATAAAAAACTAATTCTGACCTCTTTAGTCACCTGGCAAACATATTTAATGTAAATAATTAATTGTTTTACATCTGAGATATCTGTGGTTTCATCACACCAAATGCTGAAAAACTTTTCTGTGTATTTTTCAGTATGTTAGATTTTATTTCTGATGCTAAGACATCCAGCAGGTCTTGCATTATTCTTTTAGAGGTGTAATGTGCATTTTTACCAATATTAAGATGTAAAAAGGAACAACCTATTTCTTTACAGTGTTCCAACAGCTTTTCAAACAACGTTGTATGTGGCAACTCATTTTTTAAAGCTCCACAAAGGCATCTCTCTGTAAGTTAACACAGATACAGATCTTTCAATTTGACCGATTCCAGTTTGCTCTAGTACACACTTTCAAAAAAAGGTCAGCAGAAGACTCAATTTGCGTTTTACTTTTTTCATGGTCCAGCAAGCTTTTTTTTCGAATTCTTGTGTTTGGCACGTTAACCCAAAGTAACCCCTCCTTGGGGGGTGTTTGTTTGAGTATTTCATGCACAATGAGCACCACATAACATTTTCTTTGACCATTAGCCAATCAAAATCTTTAAACCATTGTTTGTTTATGCCGGATAAGCGGTGCTTAGATTTATCAGTTAGCAGAGTGTGTGCTGAAGAGACTTCCCCTGATGGACCAGCCTCTGCAATGTCTTTGTCTGAAATTGCCACATGAGGAGTTGACGCCGCACCTTTATTAGTTTGTGACGTCTCTTTTATGAAATAACTGAGCAGTGTTGTTTTCTGAACACTTCTTTTGCACATGTTGGTAAAATGTTTGAAAAAAAATTAAAGTACCTATGAATAAGACTTTTGAGTTTTGAGGGAGAGCCTGTTGGATATTCAATTCACACTTACACTACAGCAGGTACGCATTCTCGGCATTTCCACTTTAATCTCAACGCTTATGTCGAGAATAAAGTTGACATTTCCACTTTATTCTCGACATTTCTACATTATTCTCGCCGTTCATCTCGAGATTAAATTCAACATGTTGACTTTATTCTCGTAGTTTGTCATTAAAGTCAATCATCGTAAACTAAACTTCACCTTAAAATGAATGTTTACTAGATTTTCTCAAACCCCGTCATAACTTATGTAGCAACATGTCAACATGTCGACTTTATTCTCATCATAAGCGTCAAGATTAAAGTGGAAATCTCCAGAATAAAGTCAACATCTCGACTTTATTCTCGACATGTAGTTTTTTTTCTTCACTTTGTCCATTTTTTTTCCTTCACTGTGGCCTTCACTAATACGCTTCCTTACAAAACCTTCAGCCATTCAGTGACAAAACCTTTGCTCAGGACACAGAGTGTGCTGCAAGGGTTTCTGCACCCTTTTTGCAATATGGACGCAGGTCTAAATATGAGCAAATATAAGAACGGCAGATGAAGTCACTTTAAACAGGAACCACAGTGAGTGCTACAAGGATTTTTGCACACAGAACAAACCTAATGCTTAAAGAAATGTATGTATATATATATATGAAACTTATGGGATATTAATCTGGTCAGTTAAGTAGCAGAGGGGGTTGTTAATCAGTTTCAGCTGCTGTGGTGTTAATGAAATTAACAACAGATGCACTAGAGGGGAAACAATGAGATGACCCCCAAAACAGGAATGGTTTAACAGGTGGAGGCCACTGATATTTTTCCCTCCTCATCTTTTCTGACTGTTTCTTCACTAGTTTTGCATTTGGCTACAGGCAGTGTCACTACTGGTAGCATGAGGCGATACCTGGACCCTACAGAGGTTGCACAGGTAGTCCAACTTCTCCAGGATGGCACATCAATACGTGTCATTGCCAGAAGGTTTGCTGTGTCTCCCTGCACAGTCTCAAGGGCATGGAGGAGATTCTAGGAGACAAGCAGTTACTCTAGGAGAGCTGGAGAGGGCCATAGAAGGTCCATAACCCATCAGCAGGACCAGTATCTGCTCCTTTGGGCAAGGAGGAACAGGATGAGCACTGCCAGAGCCCTACAAAATGACCTCCAGCAGGCCACTGGTGTGAATGTCTCTGACCAAACAACCAGAAAGACTTCATGAAGGTGACCCAAGGGCCCCATGTCCTCTAATGGGCCCTGAGCTCACTGCCCAGCAGCATGCAGCTCGATTGGCATTCGCCATAGAATACCAGAATTGGCAGATGCACCACTGGTGCCCTGTGCTTTTTACAGATAAGAGCAGGTTCACCCTGAGCACGTGACAGAAGTGAAAGGGTCTGGAGAAGCCATGGAGAACATTATGCTGCCTGTAACATCATTCAGCATGAGCAGTTTGGTGGTGGGTTAATGATTGTCTGGGGAGGCATATCCATGGAGGGTCACACAGACCGCTACAGGCTTGACAAAGGCACCTTGGCTGCCATTAGGTATCAGGATGAAATCCATG
This sequence comes from Polypterus senegalus, assembly GCF_016835505.1. Classification (NCBI taxonomy): domain Eukaryota; kingdom Metazoa; phylum Chordata; class Cladistia; order Polypteriformes; family Polypteridae; genus Polypterus; species Polypterus senegalus. Next base: position 54,995,278 of record NC_053162.1, on the reverse strand, counting down.
GACCCATTGTCAGACCCTATGCTGGCACAGTGGCAATTCCTGGCCTCATGTGGTGAGAGAATGCAGGCAGTTCCTGGAGGATGAAGGAATTGATACCATTGACTGGCCACCACACTTTCCTGACCTAAATCCAATAGAACACCTCTGGGACATTATGTTTTGGTCCATCCAATGCCACCAGGTTGCACCTCAGACTGTCCAGGAGCTCAGTGATGCCCTGGTCTAGATCTGGGAGGAGATCCCCCACAACACCATCTGTCATCTCATTAGAAGCATGCACCGATGTTGTCAGGCATGTATACAAGAACACAGGAGCCATACAAAGTGCTGCATACAATTTTGAGTTGCTGCAATTAAATTTTGGCAAAATGGACTAGCCTGCCACATAATTTTTTCACTCTGATTTTGGGGCGTCTTTGAATTCAGGGCTCTGTAGGTTGATCATTTTCATTTCCATCAAACGATGTGGCATCCTTTCGTTCCTAACACATTATCCAGGAGGATTTCTTTTTCCCATTGAGATCTGATGTGTTTTCAAAGTGTTCCTTTAATTTTTTTGAGCAGTTTACAGTATAAATGTATATATATATATTGGTTTGCTATGTACTATACAAGAAGAGAGCTGCTGTACGCTCAGCCGCACTATATAGACTGCACTGACGCGGAGACCAGAGATATCACTTCCTGACGCCTTTTTTCTGATATCTGACAGGCTGGTTCAACTAGACTTTTTATTTTATCATTACTCCTCTTGCCCGCCCACCTCCACATCCTGTTTGCTTGTGAACTGCCGCTCCGCTCCCGCTATTAGCATGTACAGCCCCCTCTCACCCACCCAACCTCTTCATACTCATTGCTACTGTATTAAGCTGCTACACCCCCGCTATTACCATGTACAGCCCGCTCTCAAAACCCCACCTCCCCATACTCTTTGCTTGTGAACTCTGCTCCGCCTCGTCCACGCTATTAGCTTTAGCAATATTTGCCCACCTGCCTGTGCCTGCAGATCTGCGGCTGTCATCTCACAATGTTATGCAAGATGACAGCTGGGCACTCCTGGCTAAAAGACGCTAGGGAGAACACTGTAATGCATAATAAACTTTATCACAATGTTCACTCAGAGAGTAATCCTACCTGCTCCCTTTGAAATGAAGGCTTTATGGCTGCTGTATCACCAGCAGCAAATTTGGGATGGAGACAGCTGCTGAGGGGCTAGAGGACCACAAAAGTGTCTCATTTAGGTGGCATCAGTGTCACAATAAACAGTGCTCTAAACAAAATACAGCACTGCCTCCAAATTACTGTTTAAGTTTATGAATCATGTAAATTAATTATGTGGCATTATGGCATATAGTCTAGTCTGTGTGATACGAACAAATTTGTAGTTTACTTACTTTTTTCACCATCTCCACTTAGACTTTTGCTCTCAAACTGAGGGTTTTTAATTAAAAAGCCACTAAGTTTGCCGTATTTGACCACGTCATTTTCAAGTGCCTTCCATTTTTTCATTCTTGCCTTTTCTGCACCACCTTTGCTTTTTTTACCATCCATCAACTCTCGAGCATCTCTCAGAGGAATGTAGCTCGGTAACTGCAGATCCTCTCTACTGTAAGGCTCTGGGTAACAGGCAATCAGCCCTACACACCAGCCTCTGTGTGATTGGCTGGTTGTGGTCACATGGCACACATTAAAGCAGTTTACACATTGAGCGCTGGCTCGTTGTACCTGTGAGTGCAGAAGCAGTAGGTGCAGCTTAGTATGTGACATGTATTTTGATTCTGATTTAACACTGGCCCTTGCAGTCCATAAACCCAGCCGGCCCACAGGGAATTTTCCCGTTTTTCCCAATTAGCCACTCCGAGTCTGATCTTATGTAGGGCAGGGTTGCAAGGCATCTGGAGCCTGTCTCTACAATCACAGGACACAAGGCCATCGCAGCCTTCCAAAATCAACATTCTGTTTTTGCAAGTTTCATTAATCTGTATAATATACAGTGTTTAGAATAGTGTTTCTCAGCCTTTATGGTCTTATGAGCCAGTATTCCCTTCTTATGTTTATTCAAGATCCACAAGTCGAGGTGAAAGGAGCGTGACTGTCAAAGCGAAGGGAAGAGTACTACCATGAATGCAGATACAAGTCAAGTCAAGTCAAGTTGGGGAACATGCACTGGTACAGTGCGTTGCCGCTCCCACTACACAATGAAACAACTCGGGATCCCGGTTGCCAACCCCCCAGGCAGACACATGGGGCAGTCCCACCCTCCGGAAATTACCCTCTATCTGCTGCAGCTAGGTGTTATGTGGGCAACCCCTTGGCCAGGTCCAGCCACTCGGGTCCCCAACAATGAGGGTCTTACGAGCTGGATCACCCTTGGGGAAATGCGCCACATGGCCGTAGTGCTGTAACTGACGCTCCCTCACAATGCAGGTAATGTGTCTCATTCAGAACTCAATGAGCAACCGCTCATTCGACACAAAGTCAAACCAATGGTACCCAATGATTTTCCGGAAAGACACAGTACCAAAGGAGTCCAGTCTTGTTCTCAGGTCACTGGATAGCGTCCTTGTCTCGCAACCATATAGCAAGACAGGAAGCACCAGGAGTCTAGAGACTTGGACCTTTGTCCTTTTGCATAGATATTGGGAGCGCCACACACCCCTTTCCAGCGACCTCATGACCCCCCATGCTCTCCCAATCCATCTACTGACTACATAGGAAGAGTCACCAGAGACGTGAATGTCACCGTCAAGGTAAGTAAACCTCTCAGCAAGGTCGACACTCTCTCTTCAGACAGACCCACTGCTGATGGCTGTGCCCAAGATGTCATTAAAGGCCTGGATCTTGGTTTTTATCCAGGACATTCACAAGCCCAGACACTCAGACTCCTCGCTCAGTCTCTCGAGTGCCTTGATCAAAGCCTCCATTGAATACGCGAAGATCCGTTAATCTTTCATCACCAACAGATGCCCTACAGCCGCTGGACCCGACAACCTTGCCCAACACCCAGTCCATACAAGCATTAAATAGAGTAGGAGCAAGAACACACCCCTAATGAACCCCAGAATCAGCTGGGAAAAACACAGAGGTTCTGCCTCCACTCTGCACAGCACTTACAGTACCAGTGTATAGGACGGCCATTATATCCAGCAACCTCAACATCCCACAGGGCAGCTCAATCAACTGAGTCGAACTCTGCCAATATTCGTATTTGTGCTTTATGAGAACCTTAAGTGCCAGGATGCGGTCGATGGTAGACTTCTTATGCAAAACAACCAGACTGTTCTGGTTGCTGGTAGGTGAGCAAGTGATCACAGATCCTATTGAGGATAGCAAGGACCTTAACTGGCACTGAGAGCAGTGTTATCCCCCTGTAGTTGCCGCAATCCAGATGATCACCCTTCCCTTTCCAGATAGGGGCAACAAGTCCCGTTTTCCAATCAGTCGGGATGATGCCAGTCTCCAAAATGGAAGCAAAGATTGCTTGCAATGCCAGGAGGACAGCCTTACCACCAGCCTGGAGAAGTTCACCTCGGATACCACAGATCCCTGTAGCCTCCCCTCAGCTGGTTCACCGCTTGTGCAATCTCAGGGAGATTGGGTGGTTCACAGCTAATTGGAGGATCAGCCTCAAGAACCGTGGGTCCTGAGATATCCAACATCCTAGCCGTAGGATCAGCTTTGAACAACTGCTCAAAGTAGCCAGCCCAGCGGGTCACAACTGCAGTGTCGGATACAAATGGGGATAAATGTCACGCAGCATTGTCGATTGCTTAGGTGGCTCACCGTGATCCACCGCAACTGCATTCAACGTCAGAATCCCCAGTGGTTGAGAAACACTAGTTTAGGACACTTCTTTAAAAAAATAGCAACACTACAAATAAACAATAAGGGTTTATTGATTATCATTCAAAAATGCTTTTGTGAGTGCCTACAACTTCCATAATTGCTTATCAGAGAGCATTTAAGGCACACAGTTATGTCACGCTTTGTGAATCATCAGTACCACATGACTTCCAACTTCGTTTGCACTTATAAACAAATCACCAACGTCCATGCAAGCCAACATGCAAAATGAAGTGATGGTTGGAAAAACAGTAAATAACATGATGATGATATGGTGACATTACCAAGCAGCGAATAAATAATTCAAACCTAAAAATGATTATTAATTTTGTAACAGAAACTTAAAAAGATCAGAAATAAACAGTGTGTTCTTAACAGCACTGTTTTTTTTTATTTATTTCTATGCTTCACACATCCAAGTTTACAATAAAATGAAAGGTTTCTATAGAATACATTGAGCTTGAGTTACAAACCATAGCACCCAGCTAAAAGAAGATGTTCACAAATGTGCACAAAGCTAAAATGGGGGAAAGACTATGAATTAAATAAACTGCAAATAATCTATAATAAAAAAATCAACCAAGAGATGGTCAAAAAATACTACCAACAGATGTAAGATTGTTACAGAACTAAGTAATATCTATTCATTTACCAGGCTTGCTTATTTTGGTGAGGTCTGTGACGTCAACAAACTTTTAAGGTTAGGTCAGGTCCCCCATTATATACAAAAAAAACACTCTTTTGCCTGATCTAGTCCCCCAAGAGAATTAAATGTCAGCAGAAAGAAATATTAATATGTGCTGGATTTGTTATAGGGCCTTATCCCCTTTGAGAGCATGCTGCAATACAAAACACATTTCCAGGAACATTACTAGGGGGTTGATATGTAGATGAAAATTTTGGAATTTACAGTTTTCATAATTTGTAAGGTTTAGCATTTATGCTTTGTTTTAGCATTCTTGATTTGGTAAGGTTTAAGAATTGAGGTTTAGGCTTAAGGATTGTTCTTATATTTAATAAAAGGTTTGATGAGAAACCCATTCAGATGGAGAATTCTTTAAACACATGTTGTGATCGACTGAAATTGCAGTCCCAAAAGCAGTTGGGGTGCCAACCGGGCCACCCCATTTAGTATTTTTTTCTAACTTAAAAGCTGTAATTGCATAAATAAATAGGTGCACTAGAACACAAAATCTCCTGCTTTTGACTGAAATGGAGATCCATCCTGCTGAGAGTTCAGGTTGAAGTGAGACACCATCTTCTGAGGACAGACTCTTTATATATGTTTTAGACCAGAAAGGTTGGGTCTTGAGGAAGCAATGGTTGCATGGTCAGTCAGCTTCCTGGGTCACCTTCTCTATGCAGAAGGAAGAGAAAAATTGGTTAGTGAGAGTGTCCCCTCTCACCCTCGGCGAGTATTACTTACTGTACCTGATCAGAAATGGCATGGTCAACACAGCCATGCATCCATGACACTCGCATAAGTATTTACTGAGCGTTTAAAGTTTTATTTAGAATAAGGATAACAAGGAGGCGTAACTCAGCACTCATAGGATGGCATATTGTTGTTTATTAGATAGTAGACTGTAGCATGTGTCCGGGGCCCTTGCCCAGCTGATACACCTCCACACAGAGAGGACTGGGAGAGCAAGCGTGGCCAGAGCGTTACCTCCTCTTGGATGCTAAATGGCAATCCCCCTGGGTTGCAGCGGTGCCTCTGACTCCCACAGGGCTTCATGGTAGTTGGAGTTTGGTGCAGCCCTGTTGGGATCCACAGGTGCTGCCAGGGGGTGCTGCAATAGGAGCTGCTGAGCCCTTATGGGCAGTTCTTCCGACACACCCGGAAGTGCTGCCGGAAATGAGTCATCAAGCACCAGGAACACTTCCGGGTGCCTTATAAAAGGAGCCAGGAGCCTCTACTCGGAAAGCCAGAGTTGGGAGGAGGAAGATGAAGCTTGACCAGAGGAGTGGAGGAGAAAGGATGAAAAAAGAGAGAAGGAAGGTTTTGTGCTGTGCTTGTGCTGAGACTGTGTTGTGCCTGTGGGAAATGGGGGAAGGTGTTTCCCGCGAGGTATAAAAGGAAAAAATGAAAATAGTGTGTGCCTTGAAATTGTGTCCCACGTTCGTCTGTGTCGGGTTAAGCTGATAGTGCCAGTCTGAGTGGTCCACAAGATATAAACTGGACAATAACCCAGTGAGAGGGTCTTATTTTCCATCTGAGAATGACATGTTGTTTGTCTGTCTCTGAAGACGCTCTGTAACTAAGAAATGTGCCACTTGATTAGAGAATGAAGATCATCTTACGTAGTACTTTTGCTCATGCTTCTGCTTATGGAATTACATTTAGATTATACCGAATAGAAGAACAGTTTGAGTTAAGTGCTCTTCTGACTGTGGTTTCTCGTCTGGGAATTAAGACCTCATCATTAATTCCATGTCAGTAGAGCTGAGAATAGATGTCCTCAACAGAATCTGAGCAAGGGTGTACCTTAGTGGCTAAAGCCCCAACTGTCTAGTTGGCATGCTATGGCTAACAATCCTAAAGTCTGGTAAGCAGAAATGCTAACACACAAGTTTAATAGAAAGTCTGTGCATAGTGCTGTCTTGGGTGAAACAGCTCTATAGATGAGGAGGTACCTTAGTAGCTGAAACACCAACTGTCCACTGGGTGCAGTATGTCTGACAAGCCTGTCCAGGTGAAAGTGATATGTGCTACAGTTTGAAGTATATGCTCCCACATACCAAAGGACCTAAGGTTTGGCTGCTGTTTCAAACTGGATATTCTCATGCACTGATTATATCTTGTCCTGATGCTGAAAATGATGTACACTTCAGTAAGATGCACAATTTCTGTAGTCTAATACTAATCTAAATCTAGTTTTAAAATCAAGAAAAAGGATGTATTGTACTTCTCACTCCACAAATACAGGGAATGAATCATGCATAGCAGTAATTTTTACCATGCTGTATATCTGCAGAATTTCCCACTAGCTAGTCATTCCTAAAATCAATGTACATATCCTGAAAAGATGTATATGCAGATATAGAGAACTTTTAAAAGTTATCAATGATCTATTTAAAGGTAAAGGCCCGATTTCCATATAGAAATTATATTGTACCTCCAAAGATTGAAATCTCCTATCCTGATCCTGGGTAGGTGTAATTAAAATCTCCCCTTCCACTCCTCTTTTAAAATGTCAGAGATCCTGTTTACACTTTTCAAAATGCAGAGCTCTAGTGTTTAGCCTGGGCCTCATCCCTGTCCCAGTGGATGTAAACGTATGGAACTTTCATGCCACTATAGTACACTTAACCATATAAATGAAATAAATCTCATTAAGCTTCCATATATACTGTTAGCAAAGGATGGTTGCTTTGATTGGTTCATTCAGAAGGGTGAAGCTGTTGTACAGTGTTTGCTTGTGTCCTCTGTAAGTGGGAAGACAAATTCTGTTAATACAACTTCTGTTAATGCAACCTGGCATGTCCTGTCTTCATATTAGACAGCAGAATACTTTAATGGTTTTATAAATTATGACTGGAAATAAAACTCTACTGTTTAAGAAATGTCTGGACCTTCAGGTTCTCAACAGAAATAAAACATCCAAATAATGCTTTTCTTTATTTTGGGTTACCTCCTTGTAAGGCTTCTGTCTTTCAGGTTGCAGTGGGTTATCCAGAAGAGCTGGGGAACCTTGAGACTAAGTTTGAAATTAGGGCTAATGTATTCAAATGTAGGCATGCCACACACTCAGTAAGGCCTTATTTATTTATTTATAGAAAAGGTACAATAATTTCTCTGGTTAATTCCTTTTTAAAGTTTTTGCTTTTGGGTTTTGACTGTTATTTTAGTACATGACAATGAGCCTACTTTGCCCCTTAATTCAATAGTGATCTTTGCCTTATTCTAACTACTCTTTCTGTCTATGTTTCTCTCTCTCTTTGTCTTTCTGTCCCCTTTAAAAGAATTCTCTACCTAAATCTCATAGTTGATCAATTCTTGACCTTATAATAACTCAACTATCACTGCTGTTACCAGCTGAGCAACTTAGCATAAATTTGTATACACGTGTTTAGATTCAGAAGAGGAGCCGACAGCCAAACATGCATGTGATCAGTGCAGTTCTAAGCTACAGGATGCCAAGCCTTTGGGACTCAAGTAATCTAGCCAGGTAAAGGCTCTCTGTAAATGTTGGTGACGTAAACCATAAGGGATAGCTTCCCTCCTGGATGGCAAAATATAATTGAGAGATGCTCTGTTAGAAAATTTGTTGGTGGTAGTGCTAGATTGTGAAAGGATCTATGCTTAGCTATCTGGATTAGAAGATATTGGGATTCATGAAAAGGACTGGTAAGCAGAAAGATCCAAGCAGTAGTGATGGTTGATTGACACTGGGACTGTAGGGTAGTAAATACTGAAAAGGGAAAGCATGCTGTAGAGCCACAACACCAGAACATGAGTCATGTGGTATCTTCTGGAGCCACTGGAAAAAATCAAAGAAGACAACAGTGTGCTTCTAAGTCTGCTATTGTATTCATGCTGTTATCTGCCTTTATTCTTTCCAGTGTTCAGGCCATGAACATTATTGTTAGAATGTGTAAATAGTTGGTATTTGTATTTAAATAAAGTAATTTTTTTTTTTCAATCTGACTTTCACATTCTTGTTTTCCATTTCTCTACATACTCTTGAGGAGTAGCTACTATATTTTATTTGTCATGGAAAGACTGAATTAGTTCCAACATTAAGTATACTTGTGAGCAGCCAATGTTCAGATATGCTTGTTTTGAACAATCCAAGGATAACACACAAACTAAATAGCAAGAAGGAATTTTCTTCCAATGGTATTCCTTCATGTGCCTTTGTCTTTCCCAAATCTTCCAGAAACAAAAATGAGTCAGGCTGTGATATCCTTTTGAACATCACACTCCAGTTTGTAAGAAGGGTGAATTCTTTGTGGCATTATGGAGACTCATTCTGTTTATCCAGTAAACACCAATTCCTTGAAGGACATCAAGATTTGTATCCCTGGTACAGGGAGGTTTGCCTAGATGTCAGAATGATTTTGTTGTATTAGGAAACTGTCTACTTCACTAGGAAATAAAATTGTCAGAGAACACAAACCTTAGTGCTTAACAAATTAATTGATTTTTTGTGATTGATGTGAACTCATTCATTTGTTATATTCCTAATTTATATGACCTGTTTGTGGGAATACTGTTTACTTTTTCCATTTTGAATAATACTATATACAAATATATAGTAGTATATATATATATATATATATATATATATATATATATATATGTGTGTATATATATATATATATATATATATATATATATATATATATATATATATATATATATATATATATATATATACAGTATATACTATTATATATGACCGTGTGAGTGTATATGTATGAATATACGCACACACACACAAACCAATGTAAAATGTCTTTTGGTTACAAAACCCCTCTCAGTCCTTATGTTAGCAGCATATTGAATGCATGTCACAGTTCTTTTTGCACTGTAGACTTCTGGAAGTTACTGTCTGTTCTGGTTTAATAAAAAATATTTCACTGAAGAAAATGAGCTATACTAATCCACTTCCTTGGTGGTCTGCACTCTTATCTCAGTCCAAGTTGGCTAAATACCATTGCTGGAAGACGATGATGAAAATCAGTCAGCTTATCTGCATTTCCACATAAATGAAATGATTTTCTACATCAGCTCATCCATAATCCCAAAGGGCTCTATGAAGCGTGTCATGATAGGGGTTGGCACCCACTTACTGCTTTATTTTGTAATTCAGAAAATACATTGATATGTAACAATAATTTCTAAGTGGTGAAATTACTTTTTTGTGGTATATCTGACTTGAATTATCATCAGAAAACAGAAACTCTATGCTAGTGTGTGAGTTCTTCTTTAAAAACATTTCAATTCCCTCACATTTCTATTATTGGATGTCTCTTTAACCTATGAATGTCAACTGTTTTTTGAATATTAAATATGTACTTTATTACTCATTATAAGAAATGACAGGAAAAAATGACCTAAATTATGTACAGGGTTAGTTATAAATATTGTGAATCACTTTGACGGTAAGGCAAGAAAGGTTCTTTTTGTGGGAAAAATTATAGTAAATAAAAAGTGACCATTCAAGGTGCTTTTCTAGTCGTTGGCATCCTGTGCAGGAATGATTTTGTGTTCACTCTTATCATGGGACAAGATCAAGCCTTTCCTTCAACAACCTATACATCTTTTTTGACATGGGAACAAACAGAAGTACTTAGAGGAAACACTCATAGACAACAGTAAAAACATTCTGTTTTTAACAGAAGAAAAAACAACAATGTTTGAAGAATTAAATAAGTAGGAGATAAGTCATTTGTGCTGTACCCTACATGATATAATTTTACCAGTGCTGAAAGATGTAGCTTATAAACAGATGAAAAATCTTTTCAAGCAACCACTTTAGATAAGAATTTCTAATAACTGGGTGCAATCACAGCCAATATGGAAGAACACATAATTAAAAAGGGAAATAATAAAAAAGAATAGAATGTAGTCTTCCTAATTTTTGAAAATATTGCATATTTGAGGATGCCACAGTATGATATACTATTAATAAAGATTGCATATCAAAGGGTCCAAAGGCTTAAGGAAATTAGGCTTCATCATAACATGCACTGAATATTTGACTGATACACCTACTCATGATGCCGTTGGTGGAGAAATTTTTGTACTTGTCACATGTCTCATATAGATTTTTTTAAATTCCATTCCAGTTATTAATTAAGAAATGGCATTCTAGAGATGGACTAAATGGACAAGTAGGAGTGTGTTATAGGCAATGGTTGGCTTAGCCTAATCTCCATTTTAGATATTAATGAAAATTTAAGTAAAGGAGGTGAAAACAGGGTTGTATAATTACCAATGCTTTGGACAACAAACCCTAAGGCTGAAGGCTCCATTCTGTCCTGTTAGATCTGTGTGATGTGGAGTGAGTCACTTAACCTGCCTATGCTCTAGTAGTAAAAATATATAAAAACAGTTGTAATGTATCCTGAACTTTAAAATAGCCTTGGATAAAGGAATCAGCTAAATGTAAGCGGAAGCAACAATAATGCTCATAACAGGCACTTCTTGATACACATTTTGTGAAGCACTGTAGAAAGGTATTCAGAATATGTAAGTCTGCATGATGACTGCTTAAGGACTTCAATATGTGTAGTGCATTAGACTGACTTGCCTGCTTATGATGTCCATACAGGGCATTTCACATCACTCAGAAAAATTATTTGAAATATATTATATTTATATAGCTAATATAAAGAATTCCCTAAAAATACACATATTTAATGGCCTGGCATAAAAAATTCAGCATCATTACCTAAATGCGTACTATAGGTGCCTTTTTACAGTACATACAGTACAAGCTGTTATGTAACAAAACCTAACTAGGAATTGTGTGAAAGTCCAGTAGGTTTAGAAGAACATAATAATAAAATTAATAATACATTTTATTTATATAGCACCTTTCCCAGGCTCAATGTGCTTCACAGAGTCTAACAAAGAAGCAGCAGGTATATGTAATATTGTACTCAAATGTTTCCTGAATAGAACACTAAAACAGATAAATACAGGACAGACACAAGCATTAAATAGAATAAAAGACAATAAACCAGAGTAAAATACTAAATTCAATACTAAAAGAAAAGCCTAGCAAAAAACATCATTTGTGATATAACACACACACAAATTATACAGAGCATCTGGACAGAGAGGAAGACTAAAGAGGAGGCAGAATATCAGGATAAGTTAAAAGCCATCATAACAGATGAGTTTTATGTGTTTTTTTAAAAAAAGAATGAATGATGTAGTCAGGAGCAAGGCCATTTGAAGCTTTGTAGGTTAATAATAGACTTTTATATTCAATCTTGTAAGACACAGGGAGCCAGTGAAGATGAAGGAGGATGGATGTTGTGTTCTTGCTGTTACTGGTTTGTGTTAGGACTCTTGCACCAGAGTTCTGAATAAACAGGAGCTGTAAAATAAGATTAGAAGTGGCACCTGTCAGTAGGGAGTTACAATAACCGATACATGTTGCAATATATTGTTAGCGTGGACAAGATTCTTAGCATTTGAAAAGGAGAGGAATGAGCAAACACATGATATGTTATGGAGATTAAAGTAAGAATGTTTCTAAATGTGGTTTAATATGGGCAGAATAAGAAAGGAAGGAATCAAAAATGACACCAAGATTCCTTGCATCTGAAGAAGTTCTGATGAGATCACAGTGAATAGTGACTGAGTAGGAGCTCATTTTCTTAAGCTGCACTTTAGTACCAATTTGCAGGAATTCAATTTTCTTGTAATGTCATTTTAAAGAGTTCTGCGCCATCCAGGTTTTAATTTCACTGAGGCAAGTTGTGAGCTGAGAAAGCACAGAAGTATCAGTTTTAACATTGAAATAAAGTTGAGTGCATAAAAATGATAAGGGGAAGCATATAGATACAGAAGAGCAGAGCATCGATGGCAGAGCTCTGTGGACCCCTTGTGTGACTGATGTTGAACTGGATCTGCTGCCAAGACTAACAAACTCTTTCCTGTCAGTCAGATAGGACTTAAACCACTGGAGGGCAGTGCCAGAGGTACCCAAAATGTTCTCCATTCTGGACAGTAATATTTCATGTTTGAGAGTGTCTAATTCTGCACTAAGATCTAACAGAATTAATATTCAAGTTTGTTCAGAGTCTACTGCCATAAGCAAATCACTTGTTAACTGAAGCAGAGCAGTCTCACAGCTGTGCGGTACCCAAACCAGACTGAAAGGGTTCCATCAAATTATTAGAAGATAAGTAATTGGTGAGTGGGGATGCTACAATACACTCAAGAACATTTGACAGAAAAGGCAAGTGAGAAATAGGCCAAAATTTGTTAAGACGGTCAGCATCAAGGCCAAACTTTTTTTAACATTGGGGCTAGAAATGTGATTTTAAAAGTGGTTGACACAAAGCCAATGTGAAGGGATTTATTTATTATTGTTGTAACGGTCAGGATTATTGCATGAAGGCAGGATTTAAGAAGTGTGGTGGGGATGGGGTCCCAGTACACAAGTAATCAACCTTATCTTAACAAAGGAGATCATTAACAAATGCAGTTGTGACTGGTGAAAATTTAGAAAAAGAGCTGGATGGAGAAGGGAAGACAGGGAAAGATATAATGGATGATGGATTTTGGTTAGTTAAATTGTTTAATTTTATTGTGGAAAAAGTGGAGGAATTTTTTCCGACATTGGTACAGGAGGTAATTGGGCCAGATGCAGGTTGAAGTAGTTTATTAACTACAGAAAACAAAATCCTTGGGTTATCATGGCCACTCTCTATTATTCTGCCATAATGTGTGTTCTTGGCTGCAGTTAGGCTATTCCTGTAAGCCCTTTGATGGTCAGGGAAGTCCTGGATATGCAGGGTGAAGCCAGTCTTACATGACACTCTCTCAAGATGTTGGCCAGCTGCTTCCACAGACCGTAACTCTGAATTGTACCACGGAATTGAATGCTTAAAAGAAACCTCCTTATGTTTTAAAGGAGCTGTTTTATCTAGTGCTGAAAGAAGGGATGTGTTATAGTAGTTGATGGAATAGGTGAAGACAAAAAAAAGATAAGAAATCGAAGTAGCAAGGATAGAGAGACAGATATTTTTAAGATTTCTGAAAGAACTTTGACATTTACAGGTAAGAGGAGGGAGCCGTAATGAGACAGTGAAAAGTACTGCTTTATGATCAGTGAGTTCCAAAACACTGCTGTAAGGGTCGCTGAAAGATAAGCCAGATGTGCAGATCAGGTCCAGTATATGACCACCAGAGTGGGTGGGAAAATCAACATGTTGCACCAAGTCAAATCAGTCCAGTAAGGATAGGAATACATTTCTCAACTTTCATGTAGTACTGTCAATATGGATGTTGAAATTGCCAAGAAGAATGACTCTCTACAAAAGGGAACTTAAATAGTTTAGTAATTTAAATTTAAATTTTAAAAGAAATTAAAAAATAAGAGTCACCAAAGTCCTAATTTTGATGTTTGTAGTGTGCAATGTTGCTGTTTGTATTATGCGATGCAGTGGTCCTCTCACCCAAATATTCATATTTGTTTGTGCATATACCATGCATATCTTGACTAACGTCATTTGAACTGCAGATTTTATATAGAAGGGTATATGGGGAATCAGTTAACGTTAATGAACTACATAGTGCATTATATCTTTGAAGTATTGTCAAACAGTGCCGACAATCAGCAGACTAACAAACTGTTAATTACTTTCAGGCTTTCTAAAGAGTCCCTTTTGACTTGTCAGTAAGAAAAGCTAATAAAATTAATTTTAGCTCAGCATTCTATTGGCATATTATGCTTTAAAAAATAATACAGTTTTGACTATCTTTTATACATGTGTTTTCTGCACAGTTTAGCATGGCCGGTTTAGTTTTCTCACACACTGTTCTGCGTTTTTGGATCCCATTTTCCCTCCATTCAGATATATAGTGTATACTGTATATAATTTATAAGACTTTGTCATCTGCAACTCCTTTTATAAGATCAATGATCCATATGCAAACTGGCTTCTCTCCCTCTTTCTCTCCAGATTATTATAAATCCATTTGACTCTATCTAGAGCTTCTGCAAGTCTGCAAAAGACTGGAAATGATAAATAGATGAGAAATTAAATTAGCTTTAAAACAGGACACAAGTGTTTAAAAATATTCATTCCATAACAATAATTGTTAGAATCAACCATTATTTTATATATCACCATTCCTAGTGAGTAAATTAACTTTGGAGTGAATCAGAAATCAAAATATGCAATGCATGATTGATAAAGTTACTTTTAAATTCTAAGTAATGTATTGATATGAATGAACTGCAGTAATCTCAAACTCTACTAAATCATTTGCCCTGCAGAATAAATTATACTGGCAAGATGATATAACACAGCAATATTTGAATTAACTATTGCTTAATCCCCAGGGTTCATAATTTAGTAATATATCATTTTAATCAATTTCATATCCTGTATACAAATTGCTATCTGTCACTTTGGCGCTGTCTATTGAGAGGTGCAGTATGTTGTGCAGTGTTGTCGTGCTATTTAAAATTCAGTGAAATCGATTTTTTTAAATGGGTGGAATATCTAAATTATTCTGCATATCTTCTTTTGAATGAATGCTTGTCTGCTACTGGCCAAAACTGTATTGCGGTGATCATGTATTATTCACCTTTCTTAGGACTTTTGCCATTGCATGGTTAAAGGTATTGCATACCCTTGGGATAATAGGCTGGAAAACGTGCCCTTTTAGTAGAATTACCATTAATAAACCTGTCAAGGGGCAACGATCTACATAAATAGTAATCCAAAATGTGGCAGCTATCATAATTCTAACTAAAATTATCATCCTGAATAAGGATTTCTCGCATTGCTCCTGGATTCAGGGCTCATGGTGGTCCAGGGTTGTGGTGGTCCATACAGCTCAGTTGTCTCTGCCACATGCTGTTATTATATAGACTGCCAGTTGGAGAAGGGTGTTGGGTTTAGTGCCAGGTATTAGTGAGTGGACTTTGGATATCAGAAGTCACTTTTGACACACTGGGTATGACTTCCCTGGAAGGTAAGAAGCTAGAACATTCATGAAAGGAAGAAAAGTACAGGATAGATATAGTCAAAATATATGTAGTTATTTATTTGAGAATTACATTTCTTTATAGAATTATATTTCTTTTTAGAGATAGTATCTCTTCCACTTCACAATTGTCCTACAGGTTTGGTTCATTGAGTGGCATTTTTTCAATTTATTCTTATATCTTTAGGCAAGTGATTTACTATTAAATAGAAGTGAATTTTGTGACTGGGAAAGCACAGAGTTGTTGTGGGAACAGACTGAAAATAAAAAAAAAAAAAGTTAAAACAGACAGGCCAAAACAATCTGGTAACAAAGTTAAAAACAAAAAGAAATATTTTTGGACAGGAAAATGCAAAACACAAACCAAAACCAAACTGTTCAAACACAAGAAAATATATATAATTTTTTTTTTTTGCAGTTTTAAATGCAAGGCACACAGCGATCTATCCCAAAGCTAGGATAAAGTGCACACCGTACAATGCTTTATTTTTTTTCTTTATTCAGGCCATGTTGGAGCCTGTTATAAATTTATTTTTTTTGTCATATGCAATTCTTAGAATAATAACTGATGCTACTTAGAACATTATTCGTCCCCTGGGGAAAATTTGGCTTTTTACAAAGGTTTATTAAATAAATAAATAGATAGATACATAAATCTACACACACTCACACACCAGAATGACTAATAAACAAGAAAATTAAAAAGACACCAAACTTGGCTGTTACAGTCCCAGTTAGGCATTATGCAGGTGTATTGTTGTTGACATAAAGGAGGCCCAGTAGCGCTTCTTGACACACTTCTGCTGAAGGATTTCTGCGCTGAAAGATGTCAGTGTTAGTGTGTTGGAGAGGGGATGTGCAACTTTGTTCATAATGGCACTCAGTTTTAATTCCCTCCTTCACTACGATGTCTGGGGGACCAGAGTGAGTCCCAAAACAGAGGCTGCCCAGTACACTACAGCATAGAAAATGACACTAGCCATCACAGAGTTGTATGTGAAGGATGTTTTCTTTATAATTTAAACACTGCAAACTGTCCATTTTCAATTAAGAGGATGAGTCAGACATGTCAGTGTCTATGGTTACAAACCAACAAGAAGTTACTTCAATTCTGGAATCCAGTTGTATCCAAAAAAAAAAAACAAATTCTTGAGTCATGAGAGCATAGATATTTATATGGAAGAAATGTGGATGATCAATGGGACAGCTATCAATAACAACTGGGTCACCATTTAAGAAAAACACATAAACCTTTGCTTTCTTTTATTGACCCATTCTACAAATATACCCAGGGCAAACTTTGGCTAGTTTTTCTATAAACATCAAGGGGTGTCAGTGCATGCTAAAAAAAATGCATCACATCCTCACACTACCAGCTTGCATGGTCGGTATTTAACTGAGGTAATCAATAAACTCCTGGGCATTTTCGTATATCCTCTTCAGTATGAATCAGCAGGATCCACTGTTACCCATCTGCATTAGCCAATATTTTTTTTTATTTATTTGCCTATTGCAACTGCACTTTTTTGTTTTTTAATTGACAGACATAAACCTAAACTGGGTTAATGACAAAATATAACAAGATCTGAGTGTTCATATGTCTCTTTTGGCTACATTGCTGTGGCTCAGAGGTTTATTGGCAGAGTGCAACTACTGGTCCACTGCACAATTTCTGTCAGTTTTCAATAGCTTCTTTAATTAACAGTCTGCTTTTGTCTCAAGGAGTTGCTCTTTAGTGAATGTTTTTAGGGTTACTGACTATTATTGAGCCAGAACACTAAAACACTAGTCATGTTCTTGGTGCGCTCACATTGACTTGTCTGGTATGCACTACCATTTTTTAAAGTCATTTGAGTGTTTTACTCCATTCTTGCTGTGATCTGCACACATAAATGACCTTTGCTACCTGCATATGTGATTTAAATTAGACTGTCTGCACATATTGTCAGTAATGCTACTCTAAGTTTTTTCAGAATAAAGAATTATACATAATATAGTGGACAATCAGCACATGTATATTATACTGTTTGAATACTGTATATGTATAGAATGAAATATACATACTGTAAATCAGTGGTGGTTTTTAGCATAGGTGATATAGGCATTTGCCCTGGGTGACATGTTCTTGGGGCTGCATATGCCACAACCCCAACTCCAAAAACAAGAGAAGGAGAAGCATGCTCAAATTAAATTATTTGACTAAATTAATTAATTGATTAATTATTCTATCATGTCATCTATTATTATGAGCACTATGTTACTTTTTACAATAGCAGTTTGCCTTTGAGTCAATTTAGAGCTCTATCAATGCACTACAAGTTAGCTAGCATGCATGCATGAACTAGGCTCGCATGAAGGCAGTATGTTAAGCTAAACTTTCTCTTAAAACATTCTCAGAGCATCATAAATTACAAAGGTTTTTTGTGTTGTTTTAGTCTCACCTTGACTGTAAAAATTTGTAGAATGTTTGAATTTTAAACTATCTATTGCTAATCTACCTTTTGTCCAAAACAAAGGCAAGGTTAAAATAAGAATAATACCTTCACAGCACTTTCTGCAAACCCGAAATCAAATGAACATTTTGTTTGTATAAAATGATATTATGTGACAACCTAAATATGAATCCCATGACGAGTCTATAAATGATGCACTTAAAAAGTTGCAGGTGACTTTTTTCAGTGTAGTTGAGGATTGTGCAGTCTTTGCACTTAAGGAAAGACTCCTGACCTTGAGAAATGTGAGAGAAATGACTGGAATGCTCTCAGACTTTCAAAATCTGTTGGCTGAGGAGCTGGCAGAATGTTGTCTATGGCACCAAATGTTCCAGGACCACCACTGCTATAATTAGTAAAGACTGACTCAACTAGCTAAGGAATTCCTAGGCAGTGGTGGCAGGAACCCATACAAGTGCAGAACATATCATGCAAGGAAATTCTTAAAATGTGTATGACTGAAAGGGAAGACATGAAGAATTCCAGAAAGGCAAATGGATTTCCACAAAACAATATAGATAGATAGATAGATAGATACTTTATTAATCCCAAGGGGAAATTCACATAATCCAGCAGCAGTATACTGATACAAAGAAACAATATTAAATTAAATAGTAATAAAAAAAAAAAAAAAATAACTTTGAGTAATGTTAGCATTTACTCCCCTGGGTGGAATTGAAGAGTCGCATAGTGTGGGGGAGGAACGATCTCCTCAGTCTGTCAGTGGAGCAGGACAGTGACAAAAGTCTGTCACTGAAGCTACTCCTCTGCCTGGAGATGACACTGTTCAGTGGATGCAGTGGATTATTCATGATTGACAGGAGTTTGCTTAGCCCGTCACTCTGCCACAGATGTTAAACTGTCCAACTTTACTCCTACAATAGAGCCTGCCTTCTTAACAAGTTTGTCCAGGCGTGAGGCGTCTTTCATCTTTATGCTGCCACCCCAGCACACCACGTAGAAGAGGGCACTCGCCACAACCGTCTGGTAGAACATCTGCAGCATCTTACTGCAGATGTTGAAGGATGCCAACCTTCTCAGAAAGTATAGTCTGCTCTGACCTTTCTTACATAGAGCATCAGTATTGGCAGTCCAGTCCAATTTGTCATCCAGCTGCACTCCCAGATATTTATAGGTCTGCACCCTCTGCACACAGTCACCTCTGATGATCACAGGGTCCATGAGGGGCCTGGGCCTCCTAAAATCCACCACCAGCTCCTTGGTCTTGCTGGTGTTAAGGTGTAAGTGGTTTGAGTCGCACCATTTAACAAAGTCTTTGATTAACTTTCTGTACTCCTCCTCCTGCCCACTCCTGATGCAGCCCACAATAGCAGTGTCATCAGCAACTTTTGCACGTGGCAGGACTCGAGTCATATTGGAAGTCTGATGTATATAGATTGAACAGGACCGGAGAAAGTACAGTCCCTGCGGCGCCTGTATTGCTGAACACAATGTCAGACCTGCAGTTCCCAAGACGCACATATTGAGGTCTGTCTGTAAGATAGTCCACAATCCATGCCACCAGGTGTGAGTCTACTCCCATCTCAGTCAGCTTGTCTCTAAGGAGCAGAGGTTGGATGGTGTTGAAGGCGCTAGAGAAGTCCAAAACATAATTCTTACAGCACCACTGCCTCTGTCCAGGTGGGAGAGGGATCGTGTAGCATATAGATGATGGCATCCTCCGCTCCCACCTTCTCCTGGTATGCGAACTGCAGAGGGTCGAGGGCGTGGCGGACCTGTGGCCTCAGGTGGTGAAGCAGCAGCCGCTCCATGGTCTTCATCAGATGTGACGTCAGAGCAACAGGCGGAAGTCATTCAGCTCACTAGGACGTGATACCTTTGGGACAGGGTGATACAAGATGTTTTCCAAAGCCTTGGGACTCTCCCTGTTCCAGGCTCAGGTTGAAGATGCGCTGTAGAGGACTCCCCAGTTCCAACGCACAGGCCTTCAGCAGTCGTGGCGATACACCATCTGGACCGCTGCTTTGCTGGCACAAAGTCTTTTCAGCTCTCTGCTCACATGGGCTGCTGTAATTGTGGGTGGGGATGTCTCACCTATGCTGGTATCAGCAGAAGGATGGTTGGAGGATGCAGTACTCCAGGTGAGAGTGGGTTAGTGATCAAACCTATTAAAGAAGTTGTTCATTTGGTTTGCTCTCTCCACGTCTGTCTCGATGGCGGCACCCGCTTGAGCTGCAGCCAGTGATAATCTTCATCCCATCCCACACTTCCTTCATGCTGTTGTTCTGCAACTTCTGCTCCAGCTTTCTCCTGTACTGCTCTTTCGCCCTGAGCTGGACTCGGAGTTCCTTCTGCACGCTTGAGCTCATGCTGATCACCACCTTTAAAAGCCCTTTTCTTCTGGTTCAAAAGGCCCTTGATGTCACTTGTAACCATGGCTTGTTGTTAGCATAGCAGCATACTGTTCTTACTGGAACTACAATGTCCATACAGAAGTTGATGTAATCAGTTGTGCATTCAACAGCCTCTTCAATGTTCTCACTATGTGACCCAAGCAATATATCCCAGTCTGTAGTTCCAAAGCAGTCTCTCAGAGCCTGCTCTTCCTCAGGGACCACTTCCTGAATGAGCGTGTAGTTGTAGGTAGCCCTCACTCTTGGTTTGTATTGAGGCTGAAGCAGAACCAGGTTATGATCTGCTTTCCCAAGCAGGCAGCGGGGTGGGCTGTATGCGTCTTTAACGTTTGCATACAGTAGGTCGATAGTCCTGTTTCCCCGAGTGTTACAATCCACATACTGGGAGAAGGCAGGTAATGTTTTGTCCAGCGTTACATGGTTAAAGTCTCCAGCGATTAGCACAAGTGCCTCAGGGTGCTGCGTTTGTAACTTAGCAACTGCGGAATGGATGATGTCACTCGCCATCTCCGTGTTCGCTTGAGGGGATGTAAACAATAACAACAATCACGTGTCCAAACTCTCTGGGCAAGTAATAGGGGCGCAGACTTACGGCCAACAGTTCGATGTCCCTGCAGCAAGTGGAGATTTTAACGTTTACATGTCCTGAGTTGCACCACTTTGTATTGACATAGAGAGCGAGTCCTCCTCCTTTCTTCTTTCCGCAGGTACTTGCGTCTCTGTCCGCTCTAAATGTGTTAAACCCGGGTAGCTCCACTTTAGCATCTGGGATGGTAGTTGTTAGCCACGTTTCACTAAAACACAGCCAGCTGCATTCTCTGTAGGTTCTGACATTTTCACCAGCACAGCCAGTTCGTCGATCTTATTTGGTAGTGAGTTCACATTTCCCAGGATCACAGAAGGCACCGACGGTTTATAACGCCATTTTCTCTCAAGTTGTCTCGATTTAATCTTATCTTTTATCTTTGTGCCGGCTCGGCTGCCCCGATATCGTCTTCTTACCTCGTCAGGTAAATAAGGAACCACACCGGCATAAGCATTTCTTCTCAGTGCTTTAAGCTGACTACTTGAATAGGCGATTCTCGGAGTGTAAAAATCCATGTCAAGTAGTAAAATAGTAAAAAGTGTCCAGGGAGCAATTCCACATAAAAGAAAGTGGTAGAAGTGATCAGTGAAATAGAGAAAAATAGAGATAAAAAGGTAAAAAAATAAAGTCATATACGGAGCTGCTGGAAAGGCTGCCACTCGGATGCGGTGCCGGAATTCATTCATATACAGATATTATTAATACATAGCTGTGTAAGCCTGTCCTGTAGAAAGCCCAGGCTCCTGGAAATAATTAATTCTGGCACTTCAATCAATCAATTGCATCGGTTGTGCATTACCAGCTAAGTGAGTTTCTCTTTCCTCAGCGTTTTCGTTTTGCCGATGTGCTCGCCTTGCTTGAGTATTAGTGGCTAAACGAGTTTCTCTTTTCTCAGCGGTTTCACTTTGGCAACAGACTCACATTCTTTGAGCTTCATGCTGTAGTCTTGCAAAGTATAGCGACTGCAAAAGTGCAACGGCAACTTCCACCTGCAGCTATAGACTCTTCAGTACGAGAGCGATTCTCCACACTAGTGGTTATATCTGGACAGTGTATGTGCCCAAAAATGAAGTCTGACTTCATTCTCATACCATTGTTCTTGTACTGAAGTGTCAGCATGCACTTTTGTGGCATTACACATGTAGTTTGTGAGCATGCACACGTCAATCAAACACAGGAAGCTCTGTAGTCTACATGTGACTTCACACTGTTGGAAGATGAGTAAATAAATCAAGATAAATAACATTCAGTCTGGCTTTTATATAAGTAACATGTAAATGTTTTTCATATAAAGACCATCAGAAAACATAATCAAAAACAGGACTTTGCACGATACCTTGGCAAGCTTTGTAAGCGCTTCTTTTTTTTGAAGGACACGCATGTGGCACATTGAATGGCAGGATGATGCCTGACCTGTTGCTGCATCTAAACGGTGCCATCTTTTGCCTCTATGACTGGTTCCGCTGCGTTGTTCTTATGTGTGAGTGGACGTTTCAGAGGGCTTCTGTTCTCTTTCTCTGATGTAGAACCCTAATCATCATCTGAGTTCACCTCTGTTATAGCACGTCTTTATGTGAAAACAGAAGTGTCAGACCGGGGGGAGCGTAAACGTGACTGGGAGAATAAAACTAAATAAAAAAAACTGTAACTTTTACAAGTACCATAAAATTTACACTGGCTGTTAAAGACTCAAATCAAATGTATGTTTGTATTGTATAATAGTAAGAATAAGAGCAGCTCACTACTCAAAACGGACATGCTCTGAATCAAACTGGTGACCTTTTAATTACCAGTCAGCAATTCTTACCGCTGCACCAACAAAGCTCTCATGTCAGAGTTGTACCCTAAACTGATTTCTTTTTCTTTTATATTCTTGAATAAAAGTGCACTTGTTTTGCTATACTTGTACCTTTTGTGAAAGTGTTTATTTGATATTGAGACTTCAGTCTTCACACAATATACACTTCATGTCAATTATTACTAAAATAAAAAAATCGTTTCTTTTTTAGTCATGTGTTCAACAATTCCAGCCTTGCACTTCATTCTACAATTTACACAGATTGTTGTAGACATGAAACACACATGAAATGCATGTATTCCAAATAACGATATACTGTATTATTTACCCTATACAACTCCAGGCACCACCCACGCAGATAAGGAGCCTTGGCTTGAGCTAGGAGAGCTTTTTGCCCAAGATGAGCTCCACCGATATGGGGGATGGGATAGCAGGCTGCTTGCTTCTTGTGCTGATCGACACATTTACAAAATAAAAGACACTGATGGAGAGGTGCAAAGAGATTTAAGGTGGGCCGGGATTACAAGTTTTTTCGCAGGCTTCAGGAATTCTAGTGTTAACCATTTTAATCACTTCTAAACACTGTACCTGTGGCCTCATTTGTAAAACTTCATATAGTTTGGAGTGTATGCTGAAATTCAAGAAATGCATACACCAAAAAAATCAGATTTATAAAACCTGGCATACCCACATTTCTATGCAATTATCATTTATAAGTCACAATTATCTTGTAAATGTGTACTCATTCATGCACCTCAAACCCTTTCCAGTTTCACACTGAAACAACCACATACAGATGGAATCCCATTATAATGAAACTCATGGGATCATAAAAATATTTCGTTATAAGGGAAATTTTGTTATAACTAATGAGAAGAAACTTATAGTACTGTGACCGGGGTTGCTGGGGATTTGCAATGTTTAACAACAGTGGCACAAGAACAGCTCTGTAGCTGCTCTGCTGCATCTGGTAAATAGTAAACCAAGGGAAAAGTAATTAGCTGGCGTACCGTGTAACTTTCTTGTTGCGCATTGATTAGAACATTTAATGCCGGACTTTGATCTGCTCTTCCTTGCAATCTCCTTCCTGATCTTTTTTCTCCAGACCATTTCTGCGGTGATTCCATGCTACTGGTTCTTCTAATCTGAAGATTGGAGCTAAAGCAGGGTTCTTTGAAAACCTGAACTCCCCTTCCTGTCTGTCAAGCAACTCTGTGATCCCAGCTTGACAATAACTGTACAAAAAACAGCGGTTCTTAAAATACAAAAAATATCGTATTTGAAAATGAGACGTTAGATGTAATTGTTTTTAATAGAAATAGAGGTATGAATACAGAATGAAAACGAAATGTTAGATGCCACATTTTTGAAATACAAATATAGGTATGAACACTGAATGAAAATGAGATGTTTGGTGTTACTTTTTTAATAGAAATACAGGTATACAAATACACAATGAAAAGGAGACGTTAGATAAAGATAAAGGCGTGATTCCAAATGCTTTATCTCGTAATTTTTCTTCATTCCGGAGTCAACTTTTCCAGGATTGTTAATTTTCAGTTTAAACTGATGCTGTTTCTGACTTTTTTGTTCATTTCAAAGAAAACTTTGAGAAGTGTTACTTGAACAGTACAGTATCCGCACAACTAACCATGGTCAGTGGAGCACTGACTCAGAATTCGGCTATATGTATAATGTTGTGCTTACACTCTCACCCAACTTCACTGAAACTGCCCGAGACCAGAAATTTCTCAACAGACTGTCACTTTCTTTTGGTCTAACAAGAAAGAGACAGCTGTTGCAGGGTTCCCAAGACTCGGTGAAAGTGTAGGCACAGTATTAAATATTTTTAGCATTGCATTATTTTTGGTATCCAGTTTTGGTTGAAAAAAATGTTTTTTATACTGAAATGTACATTTCTTTAAAATGAAAATCATTTAACATGATGTTCTTTGAATGATTGTCGGGGCCCACAAAAAGTATTCCTAAATCTGAAAATCTTGTTATTTCGGTATTTGCTATAATGGGATTTGATCTGTATCAACCATAATAATCAACTTTATACATCTACAAACACGATACTGCAGACTTTCATTGGCTGGTAGTACAGCCACATGATGTATCCAGTAGTGCAAGACAGAAGTTCTCATCTCTAAATTAGAGGCATTCAAAGAACCTTTATTTAGTGGCCTAAGCATGAGTGTCAGCAACAAGCGCAAATAAATGCCTTGAGCTCCAGCAGCACAATCTCTGAATAAAAAAAAGTTCCATCTATGTCGACAAAGTAGATCGCTACTCAGTGCCAGAGTGTGCATGTAATGGGAGGATAAAAAAAAGCATCTATACTCTCTGATTTTGATCTGCAAATGGCATTTTGTAATTCGAGAGGCCATTTTATGCAACATTATGTCAGAGCAGTCCCAGTCATTTCTTGCCATCACAGATGACTTGCATGTTAACAGAACGTAACTGCCTATGGCTAACAAAAAAAGCTTAATTCTCGCTTGGTGCCTTTATCTCAATATGTGTGAATTAAAGTGCTCCAAGTACATTAGGTAAAAGGACACTGGTACAAATGCTTATGCATCCCAACAATACAAAAGCTGGATGTGGCACGTTGATTGGTTAGTGGCTTCCAGCACAGCAGGCATAACCGAGTGAATCTTGCCTGAGATGTTCCTGACTTATTATCACCTGAAAGGTGACATGTAGCTAATATAAACTGATGAGAAACTGATAATGGTACAAATATTTAGCATTGGCCCTCTTAAAAGGGAAGTAAAATACAGTCTGTACATTATATTCATCACTTTATAGCTGTAACATACTGTATTTGTTGCATCAACACACATTGCAATAATGGCTTGGTGATATGAAATATACGTGCTAGTCATCATTTAGTTGGTTTAGCTGCATTTCAATGCTTGATCAAAGGTGTCATAATTTCCCCACTTTGTCCAAAATGTTGCATATGCATGGGTCAGAGTTGCCAAAAATAGAAACACATTGCCCCATCATGTTTTCTTTTGTAAATCCCAATTTTTGGGTGGGAAGTTTACAGGTTATCAATACAATCACTATTGGAGAAAAATCTAAGCTTAATTGTAGGTCTATCCATGGTCGCTGTAAGTTTTGGTTTGTATACTTGAGAGTCAACGGCTTGACCCAAGGTCAGTGTGTGTGTGACATGTCGAGGTGATCACCTCAGGGTTGCATTTTCATACAAGATTATTTTTTTTCACATTATTAAGTAATAATAATAATACAAAAGATGAAAGAGTCACATACATATTAAGTCCCTAATTTATATATATTTATATATAGGAAATATTTTAATTTTTAAAAGTTTTAAATCTCTTAGAACTGTGTGACACCCAGACACAATCATACCAAGACACCCGCAAGTTCAAGTAATTTTTTTATTCACAAAATACCTCTTTCACAGTCCACACCACATTCTTCATTTCACGATACTCCTTCTTCTCCTCCACCAGGTGAGCTTTGCGCTCTACCTCCTGACTCTGAATCAACTGGAGGAGGCCAAATGGCTTCCTGTTATGTTAGACCCAGAAGTACTACTGGTGCCAAGGCATAGCCTGATGGAAGCACTTCCGGGTCAAGCAGAAGCCCCCCAAAACAGGTAGTTCTTCTCTTTGCAACTCCATCTGGTAGCATCCAAGAATCCTGACAGGGTTTCCTTCAGGCGTAGTAATCCCATGGATCCATGCAGGTGTCCATACTGGGTCCATGCCAGTAGAGCACTGCCATGTATTGTACCTGAAGAAAAACTACTCTTGACAGACAATTTCCTAGAGTCCATCCATTAATCTTTCAACCCAATTGGGATAATAATCCAGCCCCATCCTGGCCAGATTATGCCTTCTCTCATGTTGACCTTCTGTTATGGCTTCCCAGCTGTGCAAGGATTCACCTTCTATCCAAGTCGGGATGCCAGTCCATCCACACTTGACACACTTCAAACTTTTGGGCACCAAAACAGAACATTTTAAGCGATGTCAGTGACTGATATTGATGTTCATTTGTCTACAGATTGACTGTCATTTTGTTAAATTCTGGAATTTTATTAAGTTGTTAGTCACAGGTACAATGTCTCTTAAATGTATCAGGTTTTGAAAAGTGAACTTTTAAACTGCCAAGGAAATTACAGAAGCATGCAGAGTGAGGGGAAGAGCTGAGTTTTGTTTTCCAGTTAAACTCTGCAACAGATATATATTTGGATCAAAAAGAAGTTAAGAATGTATGCGTTTGTATTAGTTATAATACCTATTTTCAGTGTTTAATTGATTTTGTACTAATCTTTTTCTTTTTTGTCACTTTTATCAGAAATATTATTTATTATTTTGCCAGTTTTTCCTTTATATATGTAATAAGGATATATATGGGGGTGACATATTGCGCTTTGCTTCAGGTGGCATTAATGTCCAGGCCCTGACTTGACCTAAACCAAAGTTTTATGCTTCTTTGTCTGAATGAAAAATAATTTTTATTTTTTTTACATTAATAAAGCATTGATCAGATAAATTATGTATACACATATTAGAAATTGTTAGTTTCGTTTGGATCTTTAACTTCTTAATGGTCTAAATTCTGTGGAGATTAGTGAAAGTTATAAAATTACTTGCATTAGTAAAATGTTAGTTCATTTTTGAATCCCATGACATAAAAGTCATTCCCTCACTGCCTCCAGTTGTATTCACAATCTAACATTTTAACTGAAGGTTTAACAGGGCATGCTGTTTTCTTTTAATTAGGAGTGAGTCAACCCCATTTTACATTTGTGTTTTGGATAATCTTGGATAACATAACATTCCCAGAGTTACTTAGTCCAATTCATGATTTGCTGGGTGGGCGAGACCTATTTTGGCAGACGCAACATAGGAACCTGCCCTGTACAGGGAGCCAGTTCATTGTAGTGCCCACTTCTAACGGTACTCATCATTATGCTAGGAAACATTGCTGGGACTCAAAGTTGAAAATGGAAGAGCGTTGCTCAGAAGACTAACATAGAGAGAATGTGCAGCAGCAGCTCTTGGTATGGTAATTGATGCTTCAACTGTAAAATTGCACCCAACATTGCTTCAAAGTTATACTTACAAAGCAAGCACAGCAACAAGTCCTTCACGTTGTTCTCAGCAGAGTTAAAACCACGAACAGAATCTGACTCAAGGTTTTCATATTCTGTATCACTAACATTCTGTAACTTTTCTAGGACTTAATCAACCATATGTTTTCTTATTTTTGGAGAAAAGACTTCCCCAGTACCAAACAATCCCTATAGTTTCACTGCTGCACTATCACAGAAGCTTAATGTGCAACTGTGTGTAATACCAAATTCTTGCCCAACCAATTTATTTGAAGTCTTTTGCAGGCAGATGTGGCATTTAGTATTAATAACTAATCACAGACAAGTATACATAATTGATGGTCTGAACCTCAGCTATCAGATGGTAATGAGCCTTTCACTGTTTGTGGTGAGACACAGGTGGGATCTTTGGGAAAAGCAGATTCACTCAGCTGTGACTCGATGCTTGCCTCGGCATATACGTGTGCAAATTGCTTATTTTACTACTAATAAACAGCAGACAACGTGGAAACATGATTTATTTAAAGAGGACAATCTTGGGTATGTAAAAATAATTGTATTGTTTTTAATTGACTTGTGAGCGAATTGCAATTTTCACAAACAACTTCAAAATACGGTTGTGTTCCACCAGCTGGGCAATGCAGGTTTAAGTGGTCAACTTCTGTTAGTAGTCTAAAAGTGTCATTTACATTGATTTTCATCAAAAAACTCATCCAGGGTATATATGTGCATGCTGAGATGAGCTGTCTTTCTGTTTTGATTGATTATTCCAGATATTATGGAGATGCCCCAGTGAAGCAGCCAACACTCTGGTGGACTTTCAGCTAAGGCAATGACTACTGACTGCCCTCAGCAATGACCACTTGTTTACTGAGATTGATAGTGCAGTTAGATTTTGGTGGAGTGGCTACGGGACATTTAAACATCAATGTGATTAATTGAAGACTTTATTGTAAAGTTCATTGTTGCCTTGGTTTTGATATTTTAAAACAATCAAAACAGTAGTTTTTTGATGCAAATGGCAGGCAAACATTTAAGGGAAAATAGCAAAAACTGGTCAAACATAGCAGAGTTCTATTCACTGACTAGACAGGTATCCAAATCAGATGTCCAAAGTAAACTTGAAATAAGTAAGCAGGCAACAAGTCGAAACCAAACATGTAAACCAAAAGAAATTGCTCGAAAAAAAGTTTTCTTTTACCAACATATCTTTCCTTGCAGAAATAAAATGCACAGGCTTTGTCTTTCTTTTCAAATCACACTATAATGATGCCAGACTCTGGAAACAATGTCCTTTAGCATTTGTGTGGTGTAATACCAATTAGTTCTATTTATATCAAATGAAACACGTGGAAGCTACAATGAATCTGAAAATGACCTGGTAGGGCTAGCTTATGGGAAACTGGACTAATCCGTTTAAGGATGGTATATGTTATCCTTTATTCCTTGGACACAACCTGCAGTAACCTTAAATGGACATCTCACATTGTGAAACACAACTTCTATCCCATTCTAAATTCTGTAGATATTCTCTTGTTATGAAATAGCTTAACTTGCTCAGAAGAGAATGGATTTTAGGCCAAGAAATTGACAAAGTAAAAGAGGCAAAACAAAGAATAGTCAAAAAACAGGCAGGAGTTAACACCAGAAAGATAAATAGCACTAGCATTACAGTAAAAAATGTTCCCCAAAGGGAAGAGAGTTCAGAAAAGCAAAGCGAAAGATACCTAACTGCCTTTTAAAGTCACCACTACTTTCATTTAAAATGATAAATTCCAGGTACTTGGATACTGGTGAATCTGCACCCCTTTAAATATTCACAGTAATGATGACATCACACACAGTGCCGCCGTAAACCCTGTTCTAGGTAAAATATTCTTTGGAAAATACGTAAATAGCAGCAAGATAGCATCATAAAAATAACACAACTAAAATAAATGTGCAAAATAATGCCAAAAAATTAGATTTATAACAACTCAATGCTTCTGATTTGAATGTGCTTATGGAGAGGTTTCTGCCTTCACCAGATTCTCTTTAACTAATTACTTAGTTTTCTTTAGGCTTTTGAAGTATGCAGTAAAACTGAGTACCAAGGAAGGGGAGGAATCAAAATGAAGCAAAGATGGCTTAAAGTAAACAGGTGATATTCTTGCATCTGTGGTCATAAGAACATCTCTAGGGAATTCTGCTTGTGAGAGTAAGTCTTTCCAATTTGATTGAATATAATTAATAGTATTTCTCAAAGTCTTGATCAATGTCATCAGTTTGATGATAGCTCTCTGAATGATAACCTGATGTGCAGCTTAAAGGAAGACCAACTTAAACACAAAAGTATCTCCAAAACAATGATACAAATTGAAGGAATTTATTGACTTGGTAAAGCATTGCAACCAGAAAGATTTCTGGAAAAATATATCTATTTATTTTAATATGTAGTTTTTTTGAGAGGGATAAAGGATGCAGCTTAGAACGTTTGCGTACCATTATAAGAGTGGTATTATGTTCCTGTGATGAGGCAAAATTTTGAATAAAACCAAGGGAAATATGTTCCCAGCAACTGCTCTTTGAGACTGGAGTCTATTGTAGCAACAGCTATGAGAACAGGCCTTCAACCTCAGTTTGGTACTCTGCTAGCAGAAATGCTTCCAGAAAACACACATGGAAGGAGGTGTAATTCTGAATATTATTATACTTCACCTGCCACTGGTATTGTGCTGGACCCTGAAGAGATACACTCAGGAAATCCCTTGTTTGAGCTGGAGCCAAAGGGTGCAATTCTAGAAATTCATCTGTCAGATTAAAAAAAAATGGACAAACAATTTTGAGAGCAGTGTTTGATGTCATTTAAAGATGGATTAATTCTAGGGATGGGCTAATATATGAATGATTTCTTATGATAATATAATGTTTAATGATACAGATGTCGCTCCTTGTAAGCAACATGCATACCACATGTTTCAGAAACATTCTACTTATGTAAAGGAACATATTCTCATATTAGGGTGGCACAGTGGGTAGTGCTGCTGCCTCGCAGTAAGGAGACTTGGGTTCGCTTCCCAGGTCCTCCCTGCGTGGAGTTTGCATGTTCTCCCTGTGTCTGCGTTGGTTTCGTTCGGGTGCTCCGGTTTCTTCCCACAGTCCAAAGACATGCCGGTTTGGTGCATTGGTGATTATAAATTGTCCCTAGTGTGTGCTTGGTGTGTGTGTGCACGCTCCCTGCGGTGGACTGGCACCCTGCCCGGTGTTTGTTTCCTGCCTTGCGCCCTGTGTTGGCTGGGATTGGCTCCAGCAGACCCCTGTGACCCTGTAGTTAGAATATAGCGGGTTGGATAATGGATGGATGGATATTCTCATATTATGATGCCAATGTTATACTGTACATCATTAACAGCTTTTTTTCATACTGTAGCTGCTCATAATTCCTAACCACAATAATTCTTTGGTCATACATCATTAAATAAATGTACAGTAATATAAAACAAAATGCATTGTAATCTTTTCCAGTTGTAGGTAGAAGCTAACATTATAAGTCAATCCCAGATTACCAAAAATATTGCGTTGGACTGCTTCATTTTGGTAAAAGTCATAAATAATTACACCTAAAACATTCTGGTATAGTGCAAAGGCATTTGACAACAGTTTTAAGAAAGTCCAAAAAAGAGAATTATACTACTTTTCTTACAATACTACTTTCACAATATATGTATGTCTTTTATTCCTAAATTGTCGTCATCATATTTGAATTAAACACTATATGAAGTTTAAAAAGCATATTGTACATTTAGGCAGTGCATTCAAACAGTATATGTGAAGATAGAAGCCTGAGACACATAGTAAGGGTTTGTCATGGCCATGGCTGGCATAAAACACCCATTACATGCAGCACATACCTTCTATAAATCAGAGTGACTCCACACAAACCACTGCAGAAATTCCATTTTCCACAGTGTCATACAGCTTTTTATGAAAAACATTGAGAGTTTGGGAAGCTGTGAGGGTGAAAGTTTCTTCATAAGTATAGTGACTATTTTTCAAGATTGTTACAGGGACTGTGATTATTAAAGTTTGCTTTTTTAAATGTAAATATCTCAGTAATGTTTGTGCCTTTGTGTTTTTTATTCTTGTCTATTTAGATGCAACTGCAAAAGCACATTTGCCATTTTCTTGTGTGAATATAACTAAGTAAAACCTTAAATCTTAAAAAAGGGCTGGCTGTGGCATGACAGATCTTCAATTTATGGCTCAAGCATGAACCATTATGCTTTTGTTTTTTAATAAGATTCAAGTCATGCCGAAGCTTTTATTTCCTTCTCCATTTCTATAAAGTCGTTGGTCTTTGGCATGAAATGGGTGCTCAAGCATTTTCATGATTTTTGTTTTAATGAATTTTAATCTGGTCCAGCACAAATTGCAGTATAACTGAAGGCTTTCCTAGACCAAACAGGCTGTATTTGCTGAACTGCAGCATTACTTACAGTATAAAGAGGCATCTCAGAATTTCATATGAAGGTCTGCTTTTGCCTTTTCTGTTAAAAAATATAACACATTGGATGAAGTGTAAAACATGTATACATGCAGCATAAACCATGTGTGAAAAGTATAGGATGTAATCATGCACTATAGTTTATCTGGCTTCAAAATACATGCAACTGCTTTGGAAGAATTTTCAGTCCACACACTGATATCAGACTGGAGTGCAGGGCTAAAACCTATGGACATCCAAGCAAAAAGACAGTGCCTATAGAGAATATGGTACTTATAAGCAACTTAAGCACACGTGCCATAAAATAACAGTTTGGTAGTTTTAAAAACTCTTATGAGCTGAGTCTGACTTGTAACTATTGCAAAGCAAAACTCTAAAAGTGTGCAGCTTCAGAACTCAGAGAAACCTGTGGATTGATATTATGATTCCTGAAAGGCAGAAACTGAGTCTTTGTTTTATGACAATATCTATCTCACCGGTGTAGAAAGCGCCTGGAGTATAAGGCAGTTTTTTGAAGAACACATATTAACTTCAGCACAGCATGCGCTCCTTCCAGCGGAACATTGTGCTGTTGCCTTTTTATTACAGGTTATTGACTTCCTTATATTGTGTGAAATACATCAGACACAATGTTGATGCACATCTGTTGTACCATTTTATTTATTTGCTTAGGAACTACATGTGCAACTGCAAAATTTATATACTGTTTATAATCATTAATGTCCTTATTTTTTATTGTTTTAAATAATTGCATAAAACATCAAGTTAATAACATTTGGTTATTTATTACAATTTATATCCATATCCAAATGATACCAAAGATTACAGCCTAATCAAATTCTTTGAAAAATAATTAAATTAGGGCAGCTATTTCCAAAGCTTCTACATGTGGACAGTAATGTTATGTCTTCTGAATTTTCTGCATACTAATAGCAAACTTGAAGCTGTCATTTGAACTTAGTTTCTCTCAAACAACTCAACACAAAATGCACATAGAGTAGTTATTTTTTTTTTCTTAAGAAATTACACATATCAGGGGTAGGAGCGTCCATGTCTTTCTGTCTCAACTTAAAGTGAATAAAGTGCCATTATTTTAAAGGTGTGATATCTTAATTCATCTACAGTATACTGCATTGGTCCCTTCTCACAGGGATTCATTTCTTTAGTAGAACACAATTCTCCACTTGCTCTTATATAAAATGGAATTTGTACTTTTGCCACATGTGCACAGACTTTTTAGGGATGGTCCTGGTGCAGCAACAGGTCAACAGAGGATGGAAGCACAAAAAAAAATAAATAGAAAATTCTTATGCAAAGTTTCACTTAGTACTTCAAAACTATCATAATTTTGACTTACTGTCTCATAATGTTGACATACTATCTTCTAAGGTTTAATGAATAATATGAAATGACATGGGTCTGACAAAATTGATGAAAGGTTCCTGGAATTATGAACACCAAGTGGGTAATGCCCATGCCATTCTTCTTACCCAGCCTACATGCCATTTGTTGCTCATGCCATTCTTCTTACACAGCCTATGTGCCATTTAAGCATGTACACTCAGCACATGTTTCGATTTTAGCAAATGCTGGGATTCTTAATAAGTTTAAGGATGTTGTGATTAGGATACAGGAATATTGGAGAAAAGAATGCAAGTCCTCCAACAGACCTCCAAAGCATATCAAGAGATTCATGGGCCTACCCAGAATAGATCATCCTAATGCAATCTGTCCCCAAATACCACCTGCAAGCCTTGACCTAATAAGGCCACAAAATGCAGACAAGTCTTAAAGATTAAAAAATAGAAAGATTGCCAAGAAATGTCAAAAATGCTCTATAGGTAAGAGAAATTAAAAAATCTGGCTTGTAAAGACAACCTCAAACTTTAAACTTTATAAATTGATAGTTTATAAATAAAAAAGGAAAAAATACAACAAAATTCACAAAGGTGTAAAAAGGATGTGACTAAAAAGACAATATGAGGTGAGCTAAGTCCCAATACACAAGTCCAATTGCAAAATCCAATGAAACAAGGAAAAAAATCCAATAAACCAGTGAAAAAATAATAATAATAGTTCTAACAATAAATCCCATTAAAAACACAATGTTCCACTGCTTATGACTGACTAATAAAGCCAGAAGGAGGACCTAGGAGCAGTAAAGTCAGGGTGGCCACACCTCTTGGAGTCCCAACCACAAAATACAAATAAATATTCAGGCTAACACATAGCAAATGATAATAATAGATATCACATTAAATGAAAAGATGAAAAAACTATGCTTGAAATCTTTCAATATTTTATTCTGGTAACATTTAAATATTACAATCAAAAGGTAGGCATAGTTTTATTTTGTTCTTTTTTTCATCAACAGTTCTGCATCTGCTCTAGTTCCTGCAACTGTGCAAAGCAAGTACAACCTTGTGAATTCTATTCTGAGAGTCCAAGTGTTCACAAAAAACATGCTGGAACAGTAACATACACCAAGATGATATGTAAGTGGGTCAGTATTGTAGTGTAAACAGCAGCATACTGGGGTCAAAAGGACAAAAACATTTCCTCCAAATGCAAGCAGAACCATATAACCTTATACTGCCCAATAAACCTTAGGAGATGGAAAGTCATAATTCTGAGAAAGTAAATCAAAATTTTAAGAATATTTCAAAATTGTAGCATAGTATATCATACTTTCATCCAACTATAAATTATTAATTATTAGTAAATTATTATTATGACAGAGTTGGTCATACATTTGCTCTGTCTGTGTTATATTTATTATCATTTACTAATTTTTGTTTCAATTTTATGTTATGTTGTTAAGGTTTAGTTTATTTGGCCTGTTTCCTTATGATGTAGATGGAGACTGACAGACTGTTAAAAAAAAAACCCATGAAGCTACCAAAGGGATAGGCAGCTTCAGCACTGTGTTTTTATTTTGTTTGTTTTCTTCCTTGACTCTTGGATTGAGGCGCTGTCTTTGAATTCTGTACTTGATTTGGCTGCAATTGGCAAAATTAATTTCTACAATTCTTTTGGATCATCTTTAATAAATCTTTAAATTCAAAGAGACTTTGTTTTGTTTTTCTTGCATCAGATGGTTAATGGTTTACTCTTCTCTGTTTTTGAAGCATTTTGAGACTTTTATTATTTAAAAGCCTGTGACCCATTTCTAGGGAAGTGCAGGCCAAAGTCTGTCATTTGAGTAGTGATTAGGCTGCCTGGGGTGAGACCAAATATTTGGGCTCAGACTTGAATTAATTGCGAACCTTATTATTTTTTGTCCTTTCAAGTTTATCATTGGGCTTTTTGTATTTGCTTATTTTTCATTTATGTTGTGGTAATTTCGGCAAGGTCACAGTTAATTTATGCAGCCACCCTTGGAGTGGTTTGATTGACAGTTTTTGGTCAGGTGAAACCAGCCTTGTGATGTATGACATCATCACCTCCAGCATACATAAAGTTGGCGGCACAGGCTCTGGTTAACCTAGTTTGGTGATTTTCTAAACTTTTGTTTACTTTGGTTAGTGGTTTACCCCTGATTAGTCTGATCATTTAATTCTGCTCAGGTTTTTGACTTCAGTAATTTCTTTGCCACAAACAACTACTTAGTTTGTTGATCTTGTTAACTTAACTGTTTTTGACCTGTGCCTGTCCTTGACTCTGAGCTTGTTTCTACCTCTGTTTAGTTTTTTTAATCTTCTAGTCACAATATTCACAATAATCTTGGCACAGACTCAGTCTGTTTATAACAGAATTTTGAGCATGTTTGGCCTTTTGTGTGCTTTTCTGAGGCCTGCTCTCATTTTTGCACTTCACAGAGACAGGAATTCTTGGCAGCTGGTAGTAAAGTCTAATATTAATTTTCATATTGTATTTCAATAAAATACATTTTTATAAAGTACACTTTCCCACTCTGAAGACAGTGTGCGTCTTAACTAATATAACATAAAATAAAAATCAATGAAAACAGAAATCACAAATTAGTAAAGCATAAACCACCATGCAATATGTAAAATGTATCTGTTTTAGCTGTATCTGTCTCTGGATGTGAAATCAAATATGCAAATATATACAGTGGGTACGGAAAGTATTCAGGCCCCCTTCAATTTTTCACTCTTTGTTATATTGCAGCCATTTGCTAAAATCAACCCAACCAACCATTTTCTAACCCGCTGAATCCGAATACAGGGTCACGAGGGTCTGCTGGAGCCAATCCCAGCCAACACAGGGCACAAGGCAGAAACCAATCCTGGGCAGGGTTCCAACCCACCGCAGCATTTGCTAAAATCATTTAAATTAATTTTTCCTGAATTAATGTACACACAGCACCCCATATTGACAGATAAAAAAAAAGAATTTTTGAAATTGTTGCAGATTTATTAAAAAAGAAAGTATTCAGACCCTTTGCTCAGTATTTAGTAGAAACACCCTTTTGAGCTAATACAGCCATGAGTCTTCTTGGGAAAGACGCAACAAGTTTTTACACCTGGATTTGGGGATCATCTGCCATTCCTCCTTGCAGATCCTCTCCAGTTCTGTCAGGTTGGATGGTCAATGTTGGTGGACAGCCATTTTTAGGTCTCTCCAGAGATGCTCAATTGGGTTTAAGTCAGGGCTCTGGCTGGGCCATTCAAGAACAGTCACAGAGTTGTTGTGAAGTCACTCCTTCGTTGTTTTAGCTGTGTGCTTAGGGTCATTGTCTTGTTGGAAGGTAAACCTCGGCCCAGTCTGAGGTCCTTAGCACTCTGGAGAAGGTTTTTGTCCAGGATATCCCTGTACTTGGCCGCATTCATCTTTCCCTCGATTGCAACCAGTCGTCCTGTCCCTGCATCTGAAAAACACCCCCACAGCATGATGCTGCCACCACCATGCTTCACTGTGGGGACTGTATTGGACAAGTGATGAGCAGTGCCTGGTTGTCTCCACACATACCGCTTAGAATTAAGGCCAAAAAGTTCTATCTTGGTCTCATCAGACCAGAGAATCTTATTTCTCACCATCTCAGAGTCCTTCGGGTGTCTTTTAGCAAACTCCATGCGGGCTGTCATGTGTCTTGCACTGAGGAGAGGCTTCCGACAGGCCACTCTGCCATAAAGCCCTGACTGGTGGGGGGCTGCAGTGATGATTGACTTTCTACAACTTTCTCCCATCTCCTGACTGCATCTCTGGAGCTCAGCCAAAGTGATTTTTGGGTTCTTCTTTACCTCTCTCACCAAGGCTCTTCTACCCCGGTAGCTCAGCTTGGCCGGACAACCAGCTCTAGGAAGGGTTCTGGTCGTCCCAAATGTCCTCCATTTAAGGATTATGGAGGCCAATGTGCTCTTGGGAACCTTAAGTGCAGCAGAATTTTTTTTGTAACCTTGGCCAGATCTGTGCCTTGCCACAATTCTGTCTCTGAGCTCTTCAGGCAGTTCCTTTGACCTCATGATTCTCATTTACTCTGACATGCACTGTGAGCTGTAAGGTCTTATATAGACAGGTGTGTGGCTTTCCTAATCAAGTCCAATCAGTATAATCAAACACAGCTGGACTCAAATGATGGTGATCTCAAGGATGATCAGAAGAAATGGAAAGCACCTGAGTTAAATATATGAGTGTCACAGCAAAGGGTCTGAATACTTAGGACCATGTGATATTTCAGCTTTTCTTCTTTAATAAATCTGCAACAATTTAAAAAATTGTTTTTTTTGTCTGTCAATATGGCGTGCTGTGTGTACATTAATGAGGAAAAAAATGTATTTAAATGATTTTAGCAAATGACTGCAATATAAACAAGAGTGAAAAATTTAAGGGGGTCTGAATACTTTCCGTACCCACTGTAAGTATATCCATAGACATTATTCTTGAGATTCCAAAATGCAAAGAGTAATGAATATCCACTGGCAAAAAAGGAGAATGTATTAATAGCTAGGTCAGAATTTTTTTATTTAAAAAGAAGTAATAAAATACTCAGATTGAGGAAAATGAGCCATACTAGTAATCAGCAAGAATGGATACCACAAAAAAAGCTACTTAGTAATACTCAGTAACTGCTTGAAATGACATTCTCACAACAATATTGGGGGGTCCTAAAACAATGCAACATACAATCTTAAACTAGTTTTGTTTAATATACACAAGCCATTTTTTTTCCCATTTACAGTTCGGTTTTGAAATTTCAAATAACTAGTAGACTTCTTTTTTTTTTTTTTGAGGTTCATTCCTTACCATAGCACTACCTGTTCACCTGACATTCTCTCTGTCACTACCTGACCTCAGATTCTTTTTAGCTTTGGCCCAAGTCAACTTCATACCCCCTTGCTAAACTGACACACCATCTAGGATTGGCAATAGACAATCTTTGGCTGCAAGAGCAGTCTTTGGCAGTCATTGTTGTCATTTTACTCCTGTGCCCTCCATAAAGTTTAAAGAGCTTCATCTCCAAAGCGGTTTCCGGGTAGCATATTTAAAATAGGCAACAAAGTCATAACTCATCTTGGTCAAAGGCTGAGTGCTTTCTCATTAAAACATAAATAGTACTTACAATTTAGAGCAGTGTGAATTATTTCATGAAAGGTAACTTGAGTAATTAACACTAGAATTGCCAGAGCCTATGAAAAAACTCGTAGATCCGTCCCACCTTAAATCGCTTCTCACCTCTCTGTCAGCGTCTTTTATCTCTTAAATGTGTTGATAAGCAGCAAGCAGTTTGCTATCACATCCCCCACCTGCGCACAGTTTTCTCAGCTCAAGTCTGTTTAC
The DNA here is from genome assembly GCF_016835505.1 of Polypterus senegalus. Classification (NCBI taxonomy): domain Eukaryota; kingdom Metazoa; phylum Chordata; class Cladistia; order Polypteriformes; family Polypteridae; genus Polypterus; species Polypterus senegalus. Next base: position 54,956,170 of record NC_053162.1, on the reverse strand, counting down.
CTGCGTGTCTGTTGCTTGGAGTTGTATAGAGTGAGAAGTCAAGCAAAATCACAGCTTTTATAAATTCTATATCGCTATTTGGAACACACGCATTTCATGTGCGGTCTGTGTCTACAACGATCTATGTCAGGGGTGCCCACACTTTTTCGGCTTGTGAGCTACTTTTAAAATGACCAGGTCAAAATAATCTACCTACATTAAAATATATATATATATATATATATATATATATATATATATATATATATATATATATATATATATATATATATATATATATACACAGTATCAGAAGGGGGTAGTAACAAGTTACATTTACTTGAGTAACTTTTTAAAAAAAACTGTACTTCTAAGCATCATTTTTACTGCACCATACTTTTTACTATTACTTGAGTACAATTGTGAAGAAGAAACACTACTCTTACTTCACTACATTGGGCAACAATCAAATCATTACTTTTTTTCCATTAAATAAAGTCTGACAGACAATTTTCAATCTGCTCTGTAGCGTATGCTGTCAAATTGCGCACACACCTTCCATTGCGTCTCAACTGCGATTGTAGTTCCCTCTCCTTTCTGTTTCTCAGATCGCTTTTCGGAAGGAAGTCAGTTTCATAGTTTTTATGAACAGTTCGAAAGTAGCTTTCCACATTTTCCTTCTTTGGAATAGCAATGATAGATTGACAGATCAGACAAATGCACTTCGATTGTGACATTGTGAGAGAAAAAAAAATCCTCTTCCAATTCCACATCCAGCCCATAAACAACAATTTTTTTTTTAATCCCTTCTTTAGTCGAGTATGGTGCAGTAAAACTACTCTTAGAAGTACAATTAACAATACAGTATTTTTTTTAAAGGTGTGATTTTGCATGACTTCTCACTCTATACAACTCCAAGAAACTGACACGCAGGCAAACAGATCTGAACTGAGAAAACTGTGCACCGGTGGGGGATGTGATAGCAAACTGCTTGCTGCTTATCAACACATTTAAAGGACAAAAGACTCTGATGGAGAGGTAAGAAGCAATTTAAGGAGGGACGGATCTATGAGTTTTTTCGTAGGCTCTGGTAATTCGAGTGTTAATGAAGCTTTGCCAAGGTTTCAGAGCAGAACTTAAATACAGAAGAAGAAGTATACATTGTGATCCAAGAACAGGAATTGCTCTGTCCCTTTGAATACACTACTCTACCGTCATGCACACAGAGTATACAAAGGATTGATACAGGAGAAAGGGTGAAATGACACCTTTTATTGGGTAACTAAATAGATTACAAATGCAAGCTTTCGAGGCAGCTAAGGCCCCTTCATCAGGCAAGGTGTAACAAAGAAACTAAAAAATGCTCTCGCTTATATTGGGACAGCAAAGTGATTTTATTCTTTCATCTTTACAACCTTTTTGTTCAAATGTTAGCAAAATGAAAACACCTGAGATGAATTAACCCTGAAAGAAGAGAACAATGAACTAATAAAATGTAGAGATAAGATAACCATCACTAGAGAAAGTCCTGTAAGATTTTTTTTGAAGTGCATTGTCTGTAAGATAGGCCTCTGATGTAGTCTGCTGGTCAGTCAGTCTGTTAGTCCACATATCTGCTCATAAAGCTCTTGTCTATGTTAAGACCATTTTGTAGAGTGTTGAATTTAAGCACAAGTTTGTATTCCCATTCTCTCCGCTCCTGTTGGGTCTTGAATTCACCCATAAGCATAGTGACCCTAAAATCCTTTATGCTGTGGCCATTACTGTTGAAGTGTGCTGTCACCGGAAGATCAACACTGTTCTGATTAATATTAAATCTATGTGAGTTCATTCGCTTCATTTCACCCTACTTTCTCCTGTATCAATCTATGGCTAACATGGTACAACACTCTACTGCTATACAAAGGATTGTCAGATGAGAACCATTCTATAAAATGGTGCTACTTTACTTCCATATTTGAAATATAAGATACCCAATTTACCTGCTTCTCAAAATCTTTCAGTATGCTGTATAATTGTGCTGATCTTTTATACTTTCTGCACTGCTTTTGACAATTTAATTTCATTCTATTTCACTGTGTTAGGTACATACTGTACATTGTCTTGGACATTTAAAATCTCTTACAATGAAAAGGCCTGTTTAATTTAAAGATTAAGAAAACAAAACAGAAGCATCCCGGTGGGCACTGCATTGACAATAATTACTAATTGATTTTATGTATGCACTGAACCATTTTTTTATGTATGGAATTAGATTTATCCCTTGAAAAGCAGTGGTTCCATATCAGATAAAATTAAAGGTTGGACTATATTGTATAGCGTTGAAAGTAGAAAGAGCAATGCTTTTTGGATCAAATCAAGAGAACCTTGTGTAGTCATGGAAACACAGACACTTTACAAAATGAATAATGCAAAGCAACTCACTGATTGCCAATTGCCTTACAATCTCAGAGAAGCTGTGCTAAAAGAGAATCAGAAAAAGCTGAAGAAAACATGTAAGAAAATAAATATATATATATATATATATATATATATATATATATATATATATATATATAAAATTTTCCAACTCATCTACTAAAAGAATGAAAACTCTTTATTGTTTGGAAAAGCCTGACTGAATAAATGAAAATTGCAGTTTTACATAGTATACACGTTTTTATTCAATAATTACCTATACTTATTAGGGACAACTGACCTGTGTTCCCAGAGTTATCTTGTAATTGATAGTTCAATTTATATATGTTAACTGATTATTTTTCACACATAATTTTGAATTTGTTTGCCTATTGATGCCCGTGCTCACACAATATGTCTGTTTAGTAAATTGACAAATGCATGTTTTTTCTTTCATTTTCAAGAATTTCAACAATTGCACCTATCCCATTGAAGCATTTTCTTTCTATATTGCTTCTCATACATTCTGGACAGAAATTTTGCTTATTCGATTCTGGGTCCAAGCATCTCTTTATGAAATTAGTGGGCTCTTCAGTTTAGGTGTAGACACTCTATGGGTTATTAGTTTGTTTTAAAACTTTTTCTTATTTCAGCACCTTTGAAGCAAACTTTATTTGGGCAATTAAAAATGTTTCCATTAAATGTGTCAGATTATATTTAAATCCAAGTTTCCTTAGTTTCCCCAGGTACTTAATGTCTCTGTTTCTGTTTACCCTGTTAATGTATGAAATGGACAACATGTGAATTTGGTTTCGTTCTTTATATTATACAGTGTGTGCCCTCTGTTAAATATCTGTCTCAAAAATCCATGTAGTTGGTGAGTATAAAATGTTTTTTTAGAGTCTGATGCAGTCCAAAATCTAAATATGAGGTCTTGTTTTGGACAACATTGTTTTCTGTAATGCATTGTTTTTCTTCCTTCTTTCTGATACAGCAGCCAGGATTTAGTTGTTTTGAAAGCCATGCCTGGCTTCTAACAGTACCTATGGGGCAGAGAGGGAAAGGATTATCCTTCATTCTATTCTTCAACAGGAAAGCTACCTTCATATCTGGCTAGACACTCCCTGTCAAAATTTAAAAAAAAAAAAACACTTGTTCTTGTGAAGATAAAATTAGAGAAGGCTCTGCTGCAGACCTCCTTTGGCAGACCCATCTGTGGCTGCTCAAGCCACACATGCCTAAATTATGTCACAGTGTCCTGTGACTGAGGCACCTGTAAATTGAGGTCTGCAGCCAGACTCTATTGCAAAAGTAACTACGAAGGAATATCAAATAATTGATAATCCATCTTGGGTTAAGTAAAATGTGTGTGAGGACACCTTGTCACTACTGATTTACAAAATAACATTTAAAATGTGATTAAGACAGTATGTCTCAGTATTACATGCAATAATGTTAAATTTATGAGGTATTATCTATCTATAAGCATCATATTGATGTTCCTATTACTTTTGCTGAACCATCATGAGAGTGATGTCAGAGTACCACACCATTAATGTGGATGTCTGATGACAGCATAAAAGCCAGAATCACACCATTTGTCAAAAACAAACTAGAATCAAGTACTTAAGCCATCCACTAATATCTTAGTTTTGAACCCTAAATGACTTTAGAAAATATAGAGAGGAAGGAAAAAAGTCACCAAGGATAAAAAGCAAAGAGGAACACTGAAGGATAGGGGATCATTGAGCAAACTGCCTACCTGTCACAGTTTTATGTGGGTCTTGGCCTTGCATTTTGTTTTGTATTTATTTTTTATTATGTGCATTCTTTTGTAATTTGTCTCTTATTTTTTTTTGGTAATAAGGCATACTGTTTTAAAGCATTTTACTTGTTTAAATTTTCCCCCTAATTTCTGTTAATAAGTATCTAATTGGTTTTAAAGGTGGTTGAATGAGACCCTTAATTAAACTTCAATCCCTAGGTGTTTAGATTAGGCCTCTGTAAGCACTTTGGGTAAATATGTAGTTTAGGACTCAGTCTCAAATAGGTTCTGGGTCTTTCCTTTAATGTTCTGATTACCTTGCTATACATTTCTTTTATCTTTTGTGGTCTTTTGACTATTTTGTTTTGATAAGCTTATGTTTTGCTTTTTGACTTGTTTTGTGTTTTGATTTTGGAGTTCATATTTGGCTTTATTAGAAAATAATTGATTTTTAATTAATAAACTAAAACATTAATCTATTGTCATCTGGCATTAGAGAACAAGAAAAAAAATCCATCTACACAGCAGGGTTGCATGGTATGCCAGTACAGTAAAACAAATTTTATAACAGGTAAAAGCACTTTGGTATTTTTATTACCAGAACCAAAGACAGGCTTTCCTCTTTATCCCCCACACCCCCTTCCCTTGAAATTTGTTACTTCAGTTGTGGAAAAATTTCCATTTCATAGACTTCACAAAACAAAAGTACATTTCTTCAACGTGATCCTGTCGTCTACGCAATCGGTCCCGCAGTTCTTCATGATCGGTACTTCCAGGCTATTAAGAGGGAGATAATGTGGTGCAAGCAATTGTGCCTCACACCATGGAGGCTGGAGTAAGGCAGGGGGTTTTAAAGTTATCCGTTATTTACTTCAGAACCGTTTTGGTACCAGTACTGAGGGCCGAAGCTGGTATCGATACGTCAAAATTTCAGTACCGATCCAACACTTCTACACACGTTTTGTAACAACCAATCAAAATTGCTACAATTGCTAAACACCAACAAAAGCAGCTTCATCAGCAGGTCTACATGGTAATATAATAAGCCTTCATTATTTAAATGTGAGACCAAAAAACATAAAAAACATATTTTTATCAACTCAGAGTTCAAGGCCCTGTACTTGAAGTTCCTGCCTAGCAAATTACTATGTTGATTTATTATTACATACTTAACTAACACAGTCTGCAAGAAAATTTTCTTTCATCGCAACATTATGGTATCCCCATGATTTCAAATAGCTAGGTTATATTCATTATATACCGTGTTATATACCACATATACTCACGGAAAAGTCGGGCTTGATTTTACTGTTTAATTTCTGTTATTTTATAATGTCAGTCGTATAAGTTGAATGCAGAAAACTCACGTTGGTCCAAGAGATTATGATATGCTAACTCGGTGCATACTGCCTTTTATTTCGATGTATTGTGCATACATGACCACACAATAATACCCAAACTATTCCGAAGCGACGTTTGCACTGTTTTGTGTTTTTTGTGTCTCACACCCTCATACACCTTTATTGTAAGAGCATCCCTTATCTATGATAGAGCATTCAATAAGAAGAAAATATGAAACTGGTTTTAAATTAAAAGTTGTTGAAGTGTCAAAAGAAATTGGTAAGTGCGCTGCTGCAAGAAAAATTTGCTGTGTCTGAGAAACTGGTGCGAGATTGGAGAAAGCAAGAAGATGTATAAAAAAAAAAATATATATATATATATATATATATATATATATATATATATATATATATATATATATATATATATATTTGAACAGGCGTATAAGTCGGGGTCTGATTTTATGATAGATTTTTCAAGTTTCAAAACCCGACTTATACGTGAGTATATACAGTAATTATTTGGCTGTAGTGTGTAACTGCTCACAAATACTGAAATACCAAGATGTATGAATTACCCAGTTGATTCTAATCTGTAAGTATTCTTAGAATGCAGAACACATTTAACTTTTTAAAATGTTTTTAAGTTGTATTTTCAAATGCCCATATCTTCTCTTACCTTGAATTTCATAACATGTGATTAGAAATTAAAATGGTTCATGATCCCAAAACATTTCTTTTAATAATAAAAAAGTAGTTCAGGCACAATTTTGACTTTGATACTAATCAATGTACTATAAATATTGAACATGATAAAAAATACTCAGGTTAAGCAGAATAAGGTCAGAAAATATGTATTTAACATTGCATTGGGTTCATGCCATACCAGATCTCTGCAAAACAAATTACAGTATGCAGTGGAGACAGCTCTCCAACTTTCCTGATAAATTCTTCTATTTGCTTCTCTATTCCTGTCAAAATAAAAACAATAATAAACTAACCAAAGTCAATGAATCCTAACCCAAAATTCACACAAAGTAAAGCTACTTTTTACTTAAATGTTTGAAAAACATATATCTGTCATGCTAGAATTCTTTGTTGTTTGACAAATCCAAGCAAACCATTCTGCCAAAGCCTCCTTCTGCTTTAGTGTTTCAGCTTCTCTCTGCTGTAAATGCGTCTCCTGGTTAATCATCAACATGCTCTTTCTAAGTTCTTTTCTCTTAACACAAAAGCTACTTTTGTTCTTTTCACTGCAATACACAAAATGTTGTTTTGTTTGGTTTTTTCCCATTTAATAAAATACATCACTCTTCTTTCTGTTGTTTTACTCTGGGGCTTTTGTTTTCATGTTTCCTCCAGTACAAATATTTTTATTTGTTCATGTTGTTCCTGGTAAAATATAAGATTCACGCTTATTCTTTGGAACATAAACTTCTATCAATTGTCTTTTTGTACAATTACAACATTTTTTTTATTTATTTACTTATTTGGTATTTCCAAAATATTCTAGCTACAACGACAAAGTAGCATCTTCCTGGCAGTAGCAAAGTTATCTGGAGGAGCCTTTGCTTATTATTGGCTTTCTGTTACCAACTTGTGATTTGATTTGAACAAAACAAAAAAACACTGGGGAAAATAGTAAAAATGGTATATAGTAGTGAAAAGATGCACACAGATACATTCAGATTCTTGAAGTTAGAATACATGTGCTACCGTAATTCAAATAAATACATTTTTGTACAAAAATAATAACATATATAAAAGTGATCATTTTTATTTTGATAATTATTTCATACTTTGCTGTCTATACTTTTAATTGATTTAGTTTTTAAAATGGCCATTGAAAAAGAACACGTAAATTAACTTAAATTGTTCTGTTTTTCATATTGCATACTGTATTCTGAGTAACAGGTATGCCTTTATGAAAAGTTATTTTCATAGAAACACAAGTGATTTCACTTTCTTGCTTCAGCATATGTCATTCAGCTTGATAATTTGTTAAAGTGCCTTAAATCTCACTTATGGTGCAGTAGAAGTTTAACATTCATCTACAATTTATATTCACGTTATTAGTGAATTTTTGTCATTACTTCAGTTTCTGTCAACTTTATGGCCATGTAAAACAGAAGAGCATATTTTGCTGAAAGCATAAAACAAAGTTTTGAGTTCTAAAATCTTTTAACAGGCCCTGAAAAACTAAACTAGACCGGATGTTTTCTAGTAGAGTCTGCCAGGACTTGCTTTGTGTATCTGGCCTTACTTGCAAACAGTAAATGCCTGCTAAAGTAATTTTTAATTAGTAAAAAGAAAATATAATGTACAGAAAAAAACACACTTCAAATTAAAATAAAATGAGAAAACTGACAGTCTTATCTTCTTCACAGCCTTCCTTCTGTAAAGAAATTTACCTCTGTGATGACATAAATAGATGGCTTGGCCAAGCCACCGTTCTGCATAGTTTTATCTACTGACGTGAAGTTACAATACTAAAGCCATCTTGGATTCTTCAAAGCAGTGTTAGAGTAACATAAAATATTTGATAAAAATGCATGAAACTGTGAAATATGTAAGCTGTCATATCTGATCCAATTAAATTTATATAGTCTGTGTGACATTAAATGGTTGACCAGTGATTAAATCTATCATCTTGCCTTGTTTCTAATCATTGTTTGTAGTGCATGATGTTATCGTTGCAATGGTAAGTGCTCAGTGCCATGTACTTCCTGCTCATCAGACATTACAAAAAAAAAAAAATATATTGAAATAGTGAGTGTAGTGTTCCTGTTCTGATTCATGTTTAAGACTTTACGGCTTCTTATTTTGACTATGAATATAGGTTTCTGTTTTGGGTTTGGTGAATTATACAGCAATTGCTTGCTGAAATTTTGGCTTATTTAATGGTATTTTTCCCTCATTTCCTCCTTCCAACACATTGCTCTTTTTTCTCTTCCTAAAGGCATAATATAATCAAAGCAAATACTAATTTAACCATCATGCCTTTATAATTTTGCTATTTTTTAGACTAAGGATGTGGAATCTTGAGGTTTTTAAAAGCCCATGATTTATTTTTTTTGTATTTCTTTGCCTTGTTAAAATTATTTTTGCATTCTTCAATTGCATTGGACGCCTAGTTGACATTTAACTACATTTGTCTGTTATTATGGCCACACTGCTCGAAAAAGGAAGTATTTCTGTTGTTGTTTCAAAGTTTACATGTCTACACATTATCAAATAGAGCCTTATATAATGCATCCATAATAGAATAAATAAGGTTTTTTTGAAAATTTTTATAATAGTGTAAATAAATGTCTGTTTTTGTGTTGTACACTCGCCTAAAGGATTATTAGGAACACCTGTTCAATTTCTCATTAATGCAATTATCTAATCAACCAATCACATGGCAGTTGCTTCAATGCATTTAGGGGTGTCGTCCTGGTCAAGACAATCTCCTGAACTCCAAACTGAATGTCAGAATGGGAAAGAAAGGTGATTTAAGCAATTTTGAGTGTGGCATGGTTGTTGGTGCCAGACGGGCCGGTCTGAGTATTTCACAATCTTCTCAGTTACTGGGATTTTCACGCACAACCATTTCTAGGGTTTACAAAGAATGGTGTTAAAAGGGAAAAACATCCAGCATGCGGCAGTCCTGTGGGCGAAAATGCCTTGTTGATGCTAGAGGTCAGAGGAGAATGGGCCGACTGATTCAAGCTGATAGAAGAGCAACTTTGACTGAAATAACCACTCGTTACAACCGAGGTATGCAGCAAAGCATTTGTGAAGCCGCAACACGCACAACCTTGAGGCGAATGGGCTACAACAGCAGAAGACCCCACCGGGTACCACTCATTTCCACTACAAATAGGAAAAAGAGGCTACAATTTGCACGAGCTCACCAAAATTGGACAGTTGAAGACTGGAAAAATGTTGCCTGGTCTGATGAGTCTCGATTTCTGTTGAGACATTCAAATGGTAGATTCAGAATTTGGCGTAAACAGAATGAGAACATGGATCCATCATGCCTTGTTACCACTGTGCAGGCTGCTGGTGGTGGTGTAATGGTGTGGGGGATGTTTTCTTGGCACACTTTAGGCCCCTTAGTGCCAATTGGGCATCGTTTAAATGCCTCGGGCTACCTGAGCATTGTTTCTGACCATGTCCATCCCTTCATGACCACCATGTACCCATCCTCTGATGGCTACTTCCAGCAGGATAATGCACCATGTCACAAAGCTCGAATCATTTCAAATTGGTTTCTTGAACATGACAATGAGTTCACTATACTAAAATGGCCAACACAGTCACCAGATCTCAACCCAATAGAGCATCTTTGGGATGTGGTGGAACGGGAGCTTCGTGCCCTGGATGTGCATCCCACAAATCTCCATCAACTGCAAGATCCATCCATCCATCCATCCTCTTCCGCTTATCCGAGGTCGGGTCGCGGGGGCAGCAGCTTAAGCAGAGAGGCCCAGACTTCCCTCTCCCCGGCCACTTCTTCCAGCTCTTCGGGAGAATCCCAAAGGTTCCCAGGCTAGCCGGGAGACATAGTCCCTCCAGCGTGTCCTGGGTCTTCCCCGGGGCCTCCTCCTGGTTGGACGTGCCCGGAACACCTCACCAGGGAGGCGTCCAGGAGGCATCCTGATCAGATGCCCGAGCCACCTCATCTGACTCCTCTCGATGCGGAGGAGCAGCGGCTCTACTCTGAGCCCCTCCCGGATGACTGAGCTTCTCACCCTATCTTTAAGGGAAAGCCCAGACACCCTGCGGAGGAAACTCATTTCAGCCGCTTGTATTCGCGATCTCGTTCTTTTGGTCACTATCCATAGCTCATGACCATAGGTGAGGGTAGGAGCGTAGATCGACTGGTAAATTGAGAGCTTTGCCTTACGGCTCAGCTCCTTTTTCACCACGACAGACCGATGCAGAGCCCGCATCACTGCGGATGCAGCACCGATCCGCCTGATCTCACGCTCCATTCTTCCCTTACTCGTGAACAAGACCCCGAAATACTTGAACTCCTCCACTTGGGGCAGGATCTCTCCCCCAACCCTGAGAGGGCACTCCACCCTTTTTCGGCTGAGGACCATGCTCTCGGATTTGGAGGTGCTGATTCTCATCCCAGCCGCTTCACACTCAGCTGCGAACCGATCCAGAGAGAGCTGAAGATCACGGCCTGATGAAGCAAACAGGACAACATCATCTGCAAAAGCAGTGACCCAATCCTGAGTCCACCAAACCGGACCCCTTCAACACCCTGGCTGCGCCTAGAAATTCTGTCCATAAAAGTTATGAACAGAATCGGTGACAAAGGGCAGCCCTGGCGGAGTCCAACTCTCACTGGAAACGGGCTCGACTTACTGCCGGCAATGCGGACCAAGCTCTGACACGGTTGTACAGAGACCGAACAGCTCTTATCAGGGGTCCGTACCCCATACTCCCGAGCACCCCCACAGGATTCCCGAGGGACACGGTCAATGCCTTTTCCAAGTCCACAAAACACATGTAGACCGGTGGGCAAACTCCCATGCACCCTCCAGGACTCTGCTAAGGGTGAAGAGCTGGTCCACTGTTCCGCGACCAGGACTAAAACCACACTGTTCCTCCTGAATCCGAGGTTCACTATCCGGGACCCTCCTCTCCAGAACCCCGAATAGACTTTTCCAGGGAGGCTGAGGAGTGTGATCCCTCTATAGTTGGAACACACCCTCCGTCCCCTTTTAAAGAGGGGACCACCACCCCGGTCTGCCAATCCAGAGGCACTGTCCCGATGTCCATGCGATGTTGCAGAGACGTGTCAACCAAGACAGTCCTACAACATCCAGAGCCTTAAGGAACTCCGGCGATCTCATCCACCCCGGGCCCTGCCACCAAGGAGTTTTTGACCACCTCGGTGACTTCAGTCCCAGAGATGGGAGAGCCCACCTCAGAGTCCCCAGGCTCTGCTTCCTCATTGGAAGGCATGTTAGTGGGATTGAGGAGGTCTTCAAAGTACTCCTCCCACCGACCCACAACGCCCTGAGTCGAGGTCAGCAGCGCACCATCCCCACCATATACGGTGTTGACACTGCACTGCTTCCCCCTCCTGAGACGCCGGACGGTGGACCAGAATCTCCTCGAAGCCGTCCAAAGTCGCTCTCCATGGCCTCTCAAACTCCTCCCATGCCCGAAGTTTTGCCTCAGCAACAACCGGCCGCGTTCGCTTGGCCTGCCGGTACCTATCAGCTGCCTCCAGAGACCCACAGGACAAAAAGTCCTATAGGACTCCTTCTTCAGCTTGACGGCATCCCTCACGCGGTGTCCACCAACGGGTTCGGGATTGCCGCCACGACAGGCACCACCACCTTGCGGCCACAGCTCCGGTCAGCCGCCTCAACAATAGAGGCACGGAACATGGCCCATTCGACTCAATGTCCCCACCTCCCTCGGGGCGTGGTTGAAGTTCTGCCGGAGGTGGGAGTTGAAGCTACTTCTGACAGGGGACTCTGCCAGCCGTTCCCAGCAGACCCTCACAACACGCTTGGGCCTACCAGGTCTGACCGCATCTTCCCCACCATCGAAGCCAACTCACCACCAGGTGGTGATCAGTTGACAGCTCGCCCCTCTCTTCACCCGAGTGTCCAAGACATATGGCGCAAGTCCGGACACGACCACAAAGTCGATCATCGACCTGAGGCCTAGGGTGTCCTGGTGCCAAGTGCACATATGAACACCCTTATGCTTGAACATGGTGTTCGTATGGACAATCCGTGATGAGCACAGAAGTCCAATAACAAAACACCGCCGGGTTCAGATCGGGGCGGGGGGGGCATTCCTCCCAATCACGGCCTTCCAGGTCTCACTGTCATTGCCCACGTGAGCATTGAAGTCTCCCAGCAAAACGAGGGAATCCCCAGAAGGTATGCCCTCTAGCACCCCCTCCAGAGACTCCAAAAAGGGTGGATACTCCAAACTGCTGCTCGGTGCATATGCACAAACAACAGTCAGGACCCTTCCCCACCCAAGGCGGAGGGAGGCCACCCTTCGCCCACCGGGTAAACCCCAATGCACAGGCTCCAGTCGGGGGCAATAAATATGCCCACACCTGCTCGGCGCCTCTCACCAGGGGCAACTCCAGAGTGGTAGAGAGTCCAGCCCCTCTCAAGGAGATTGGTTCCAGAGTCCAAGCTGTGCGTCGAGGTGAGTCCGACTATATCTAGCCGGAACCTCTCGACCTCGCGCACTAGCTCAGGCTCCTTCCCTTCAGAGAGGTGACATTCCACGCCCCAAGAGCCAGTTTCTGTAGCCGAGGATCAGACCGCCAAGGTCCCGCCTCGCCACCACCCAACTCACACTGCACCCAACCTCCTTGGCCCCTCCCATAGGTGGTGAGCCCATGGGGAGGAGGACCCACGTTACCTCTTAGGGCTGTGCCCAGCCGAGCCCCATGGGTGCAGGCCCGGCCACCAGGCGCTCGCCATCGAGCCCCACCTCCAGGACTGCAAGATGCTATCCTATAAATATGGGCCAACATTTCTAAAGAATGATTTCAGCACCTTGTTGAATCAATGCCACGTAGAATTAAGGCAGATCTGAAGGCGAAAGGGGGTCAAACACCGTATTAGTATGGTGTTCCTAATAATCCTTTAGGTGAGTGTACGTATAAGCTGTACATACAAGTAAGCTGTACTGAAATCATTGTACGGTTTAATTTTCCCTAAAATTATAGTGTTACTTAACTTGATTCCTAAGCTTGAATTATTTATTCATATTTGACTGCTTACTGTTGGTTTGTATTATTCACAAAACACCACACACAGAGTATGTATAAGTTACAAAGGTGTATTATCTGTTTAGACTAACCTAGGTTTCAAATTAATTCTTCTCTAAAAAGATTTAAGCAGTAACCCAAATGTTAACCTGTGGTTTTATATTTATCTTTTCTGAAAATCTGTTCAAGAAAGTTTAAAGATTTCACCAGTCTTTCTGAACCCTCTGATATGAATCTGATAACATGTATTATTCAATGTTGTACCATGTTTCAGATAATGTTACCTTACCTAATCACATGGAATAAACTAGCACACATTCCCCTGCTACAGGTAAATAACACACAAGCAGGTACAGATGTTCTAACAGCATACAAAATAATGACCACATACTCAGGAATAATAATACATTCTCTGAAATAAATCCAAATTACCAGCAAGAATGAAGCAGATGGCAAGCAATGATTTCCATGCAAAAAGCCACATTTAATAAAAATTGTACTTTATTTTCACTTTGTTTGCATTTTCCCTGTAACCTCCCAGATTAAAAGTCACCATTATTGGCTATAGCATTGTGTTCAAGAAGAATGTATTTGAAATATATTTTGGTGGTCTTATGATCTGGGTATTTCAGCCTTTGCTTCAGTGAATGAGTGGGTCAGTCTTTTCAACTGCTCCCTGCCGTATGTTTTGTTTTATTTTTGTTGTTTATGTAACATGTTTTGCAAAATGTCTAATCTCAAACTCAGTGGAATACTTTCAATTCCCTATGGGGATTGCCTTTTTAATTTGTTCTCCATTTTGTCCTGTACTATAAATAATGATGTATGTTGTTGTTGCTTCAAAAGAAAGCCAGCGCTCAGAGCATCATTCAGTCACTATTCATCCTTAACAATGGCTATTGAGAAAGACAAAGGAAAAAGTGGAGTGGAGAAGGAACTTCACCCTGACAATATAATTCTGAAGATGGGCTTCAAAGGATGATGAACGAAGTGCACACTACAGGCTAGAGGTATGGTAAGAAGATCAATGTGAAAAAGATAAAAGCAGTGGAAGTGTGTGGAGAGGGTAGGCAAAAGAGGAGAAAAGAGACACATGTAATAGTTGATATAAATTTGGACAGGTGAGGGTGTTATATTGCTTTGGTTCAGACAAAGGTAGGTTTAAAGATGACTTTAAAACTAATGCCATTATAGCCATTTTAACCAGTGCACAGAGCTACTTATTGATCACTTGAATACAGAACTCCACAATAAGCCTGTTACGAATGCCATATGAAGCAGCATATTATACTGTTCAGAAACATGGATTGTATATAATGTATAAAATCAAGTAAGTTGCATTGATATTCATGAGGCATGAAAGCTGGAGTACATACTGTATATAGCTTTTGAATACCAAAATGTGAAATGATAAAGGGCTTGAAAACATTTGAAGAAAAGAAATTTTGTAAAAGGAGTACTTGAAAGCAGATCAGAAGAACAAAATCCCACAGCCCAATCAATAGCAAAGTTAAATGGTGCAGGTATGTTCATTCTCAATGTGAATATGTAAATATAATAGTAAAATGAAATAGTACATGTGTATGGTATATCCATCCATCCATTTTCTAACCCGCTGAATCCGAATAGGGTCACGGGGGTCTGCTGGAGCCAATCCCAGCCAACACAGGGCACAAGGCAGGAACCAATCCTGGGCAGGGTGCCAACCCACCGCAGGACATGTATGGTATATATTAGATTTAAAATACCTTTTAAATATTATGGTTAAGTAACAACCTAGAAAAGAGATTAACATCTTGGATAAAACTCTTTGTTCTCCTAAAACAAGCATGCAGTGCTACAGTCCTGTAATAAACACCTCCTGCTGGGGCACATCACAAGCAGATCGAATCTTCACCAGTCTCTAATGATCTTCCAAGAAGCATTGTTCTAAAGAAATATTACTATATATTGTATGTGTTCCATTTTTTATTTATTTATTTTTTTTACATTTTTAACCTGTTTCTATTTGTGGTATTAATAGCAAAAGCAATGGATGGAATATTTGGTAATTACATTACCAGTATAAAAAAAAGAAAATAACTTGTGGCCTGACATCAAATGAGAATAAACAGAAACAGATAAAAAATATATTAGCCTTATATTGGGGAAAACCCAATAATGATCATGGGTGTCCATGAGCGAGGCAAGAAGGATGCATGTCCATCTTTTGAAAGCCAAGTTCTAGTTTCATTCAGTACTGCAGTCTTAGAACTGGAGTTAATGATGCAAAACTGTTAATTATTTTGCATTTTTAACTTTCCCGTTGTTTTGCAAACATTTCAAGTACTGTTTATTCATGCATTGGTGTTTACTAATTACCTGTAAAAAATCCCATTTGTAATTTCTCTAACCGAAAATTGGTTGTTACATCTCTTAAATATTTCCGTCTAAAGTCCAATATCCAAATCAAAACCCCGTCAGAAAAATTTAATAGCATGTGCACCAGTGAAACATTTTAAGTTTCACCAGCCCAGAGAGTTGATGAACATTGCATTATGGACATTTGTGTCTCAGTGGTTTATATGGCTGTGTTTTGTGTACTCGCTTTTTAAAAGGGTTTAACAGATTTTTCGCTATTGTTTTGCTCCCATTATTAAATGATAATCTTTTTAAAGAAAGTGGACACGAAGAGTGTAAATACCCCTCCAGCCAAACACAGTTCAATTTTTCAGTCGGTAATTAATCTTTCTTTTAAAATTGCCTCATTTTATATTTGCTGTGTGTTTTCAGTGTTTATTGCAACAAATACTGAGAAGGAAATGTAATTCATTCAAAATTTACTTTTGTACTGCAACAAAACATAAACCTTGATTTTATTAAGTGTTAAACAAGTAGTAAATTGGTGTTTTAGATACAGTACTTTATATTATGTAAAAACCTCTGGTAGACTGTAACATAAGTGTTTAAGAGCATCTTAGTGATATTTTTCCAAATGAAAATATTGGAATATAGGCTTCCGCTATCTAAAAATCTACTAACACAAACGTTTTCAGCAATAGAGTACGTTCAAATTGTAAGGGATAGTTTCATCAAAGTGTCATCAAACCAGTGAACATACCCCACAACTTTGAATCGACAGTTGCTGCATCTCACTGTCTCTGAGGGTGTCAGTCAAATTCTAAGACTTTGAGTCATGGAGTCCCTGACTGCCTACTGACTTTTAGGCAGAATTTTAAACATACTTTAATCACAAGACAGTCAACAGCTAGAAACAGTATGTCATAAAATAGTCTGTTTGTTGTTGGCTATAACTTCACACTGCAGTGGTGTATCATGGAGCTCTCTGCACCCCTCAGCTTTGCCTAAAATTAGCCAAGATGATGGGCCCATATTAGTGGAGCAGTAATCCAAATTAAAGGGCTCAAAGGTAGTGGTAAGAGAATCATAATAGGTGAAGTTTGCAGAAATGTTTTCATTTGTATAATTTAATCAGCATGCATGAATGCAATGTTAGAAAGCTTTTACTAAACTTAAAATGATGTAAGAACCAAGAGAATTAGTTAAAGTAGTGAGGAGGTTAAGATTTCTGTCAGCAAAATCCCTTTCACACATGTAGTTTTACTCACAAATAATCTACCTGGAAGAGCTATGAGTAAAGCTGAGTTGAAAAGCTGACCCAAAGCAGTGAACTGTCAAAGTTAATAAGTTCAGACGAAATAACTTCTGACTATAACTGCTATTCAAGTAACAGTGATTTAATGCTCATATAATAGTCTTCTGTATTCAACTTCACAATCTTTAACTTTTATGAGTTTATTGGTATATAATATTACCAACATGCTTATTGTGAAAAATGCATTTTTGGAATCAAGAAATCATATGTTATCTGTTTGTTTTCTAATATTGCAGTTTAATACCAACAAAATATACTGTTTAAGTTGACCTCTCTTTCATATTTATTCTGTTGATCCTTAATTTTTTTGGTATTCAAACCCCCGCCCCCAGCACTGCAACATTTCATGTGGATAGATTTCCATAATTATGATGATGCCTATGATGGTAAGTGGGATTTCTGTATATTGTATAGATATGTCTGCATATAGTGTACATTCATTATTACATTATATAACACAAGTTACCCAGTATATGGTCTCAGTTGACCTGGATCATGGACACAACCTGAAATGAGGAAGTAGTTCCTCGCAGAGTATCCTGGCACACATTTAATTATGCTTTTATGGACAATTGAGAGCTGGCAATCAAATATAAATCAGAGAAAGAAATATATATACAGTGGAACCTCGGTTCACGACCATAATTCATTCCAAAACTCTGGTCGTAAACCGATTTGGTCGTGAACCAAAGTAATTTCCCGCATAGGATTGTATGTAAATACAATTAATCCGTTCCAGACCGTATGAACTGTATGTAAATATATATCTTTTAAAGATTTTTAAGCACAAATATAGTTAATCATACCATATAATGCACAGCGTAATAGTAAACTAAATGTAAAAACATTGAATAACACTGAGAAAGCCTTGAACAACAGAGAAAACTTAACACTGCAAGAGTTCGCGCTACGAACCGCTTGTTAAAAACACTTTTTTTAATGAGCTTTAAGCACAGGGAAAAAATGAACATTTGAAAAATCCATAATTTAATAAACCAACAAGAAAAGTAACATTGCAAAAATGCACGCTACGAACCGATCGTTGTAAACAGAAGTGAAGTGGAGGTTAAAATCCAATAGAAAAAAATCTTCATTAAATTCAACACGGTTAAAACAATGTTCGGATCTGTCTCTTTAAAAACAAGCCTGGTAAAACTGCCTTCTCAGCCTTATGCATCCAGCCGTCTCTCTCTCTGTCTCGTATGCGTGCGTGTGTGTGTGTGTGTGTGTGTGTCTGTCTCTCTCTCTCTCATGCACGCGTGCACACGTGTGTCTCTCTCGCGTGTGTGTGTGTTTCTCTCTCGTGCATGTGTCTCTCACTTGCATGTGCGTGTGTCTCTCTCTAACTCGCGTGTGTCTCTCGCTCGCTCGCATGTGTCTCTCACTCGCGTGTGTGTGTCTCTGTCTCTCTCGTGTTTCTCTGTGTGTGTGTGTCTTTCTCACTCACTGCACAGGGAATGCACAGGGAGAGACTGAACACGGGTGGAAATCATAGGCGCGCACCAACCAAAAGGGAAACTGGCTTGTTCGTTTACCGATTGTGTGGTCGTGAAAGTTTGACGAACTTTTTGGTTGAAAACCGATTTGTACGTGTTTCAAGACATTCATGAACCGAGGTTCCACTGTACAAATGTTTAGGGTGTGTCCAGAGGAAAAATCCATATGAACCATATGCTGAATATGCAAATTCCAAACAGGCACTGCTTGGTCTGGGTTTTATACTTCGGACCCTGGAGATACAAGGTTAACCACATTTACATTTAGTTATTGGGCTGATTCCTTTATCCAAAGTGACTTACAACATTTAAGATAGAATTGTTTTTCCAATTGGAGCACAGGCAGATGAAGTGACTTGCTCATGGTCACACAGTGTCAGTAGCAGGATTTAAACCCACAGTCTAAGGGTTTGAATTCTAAAGACTTAGCCACTGTACAACACTGCCTGCTTAACCCCTGCACTACAGTGCCATTCCATAGTTGTTTTTATGTGTTTCTCCTTGTTTTTTAGCTCCACTGCCACATTTGCTTTTATTCATTTATGTTCCAAGTACTAATGGTATACCTATTTTAAGAGTTCAAAAAGAAAAAACAAATACATAGCTCAGGAAATTCCACAATTATCTTGCTGTCAACACTGATGTTTAATAACAACTGCTCCAATTTGCCACTGTTGCTCAGTTAAATGTCAAAGGAATTTTGAATAAATTAATCAACTGTAGTTTGATTGTTCTACTACATAAATTTGATTGTGATATTTGTTCTTGTTATAATGTTGGCATTCTATTTCAAATGCTCTCTCGGTAAATATATATTTAGTAAACACAAGTGTATTTAACAGAAACCAATTATTCTGCCTAGAATGTCAGATGATTGTGACCTTTTTGCACCAGCAGAATCGTTATTACCAAGATAAAATTGCAGAAGCTAAAAGGTAAATAATTTACAGAAGCATATCACAAAAAACTGGGTCAGTTGTAAAAAGAAACTAATGCTCATATTAGGTTTTGATGGTGAAGAGAATCAGATTGCTTCTGCTGGCTACATGTACTGTATATAAATACCTAGATTTCCCTTAGATGAAGATTTGTAGCATGTAGTAGAAATTATAGACATAAAAGGATGTAAATTGTTTTGGAAGAGGCAACAGGCATAATGGTTGGAAAAAATAATATGTTTGCTTAAGAGCATGACTTCTATCTAATGCATTTCAAATAATTTATGAGAGAAATTTGGTAACTATTTGTCTAAGACTTTTAACTTGGCAAAGTGTCCACATTGTAGCAATAATCGCCTTTCTATGGATCTGTAAAGCATAACAGACATTTCTGATGCAATCATGTAGCTAACATAACTGACCTTAAATGTCACAAAGCCTAAGCTATTAGACTTGGCAGTTAAACAATACTGCTCTGCTGTTGTAAATTATGAGTAGTATCAGCAGTAACCACATTCTAAGGATGTGATAAAAACTCAATTCACATTATAAATTGCAATACTGTGTATTTCCCTTTCTGGAAAAAATGCACCATGTAAGGCAGCAAGATAAAAGAGGGAAACTCAAGAATTATGTGATCTGTTTCAGTTGGGACATGTACATTCTAGGTAAATTCAATTCAGTTTATTCTTATGAAACTCACATAGAATAAATTCAGTGTAGATAAAATTAAAAGCAAAGTTAAATGCAACAAAAATATAATGTTGAACAGAAAAAAAACATGCAATATGCACATAGAAATATACACACATATAATGCATATATTGTATCATGGACTTTGGTGATGATTACAAATAGGAAAGAATAATAAGAAAAATAAGAGAAATTCTTATTAGTTTCAGTGCCCTGTGTCTTTAGCTCCCAATGGCCACTGATCACTGGTCTTTTTGACAGGCAGCTACAAAGTTCGGCTCACATATAGGAATCAAAGGTACTTGGATCTCTCAATTTTTCCAGGGGACTTTTTCATTCTAGGTACTGCTTTCTTTTTCCACTCTGATAATCACTGCTTGTGTTACAGCATCTCTGCAATGTACACCACGAAATGGGTCGTGTTTAATTTTCAGAAGTAGTAGTGCAAGCTACTTGACTTCCTTTAATTAAAGGCTGAATCATATCACTCTTCTAACCCTACAGTTCTGCTATACAAGCTTCACTCACCTGCATAGTAGCATCTGATTTCTGCATTATCCAAATGCATAAAACTATAATCTTTGATGGTGTTTAATGTATACCTTTGGCCTAAACTAGGGTTCTCTATGTATTTGAAGTGAATGTTTAATTTGAGAGAATTCTGGCAGAAGGTTTATCTTTTCCTACAATTCATTTAAATTTAACTTATAGTCTACAATAGCCATGTTTTGTTGTGAAGTGACTGTAAATTAAACCACAAGCACTGTAGAAAGAGGGAAGCTGTTACCTTGACATTGTGTTCTAGATCTGATTACATGACTCTTTTTGGCCACTTATGAGTCAGATATCACATGGAGGTTTTGATCCCCCTGTAACTCATTTATCGATAACGTTTCTTCATTAGTGCTAGTTTTTATTTTGTACTTTCAGTAATCATCTTTTCACCTTTATTGGGGACTCTCTCTGTGGGCCCTTTCTTCTCTCTAGACTTAGAGTTAGGCAATAGTCATGTGAGTGAAGATGTATGCTGTTTCATGCTTTCTTTATGCTAATGAAATTCTTAAACGTACAGGTAACAAACGGAAAAGAGAAATTTAAAATTGTGTTAGTAGGACAGTGTGGTGAAAGATAACCTCCTCTGTGGTCGTTAGCCAAACCCAAGATGCTCTCATAATCTTTTCATATTTTAGACTGTTATTCCTTTTGAACATTTTTATAGGTGAACTATACATATTGTTTTGAGGGGTCTACACATTGTTAAGTCTCTTCATAATTGGTCTTGAGCATTTTCTACTGAATGCATAGTACAACAAAACAATGCTCGCAAGTACTAAAGTACACTATATGTTTACATATTTAACTTCCAAAGTCAATCTACAATATTAAATGTCAGAATGCATCTTATTACTTCCCAAATTCTAATGGCTTTGTAATAAAACAAGGCAAAATTACTTTTTACATACCTTGTACACTCTTAGTGTATAAATACAGTATATGCAGAGTTAATATAAAGGAAATATACAGCTAATCCTCACCCTTTGCTCGCGTTACATTTCTAGGAAATAATGTGGAAATCCGAATGATGATACATTGAACCTATGTGAAACAGGAGCTTAGATTACTACAACCACCAAAAACTGTAATCTTTTGCTAGAGATTACTCAAAATACACTTTTCTGCACATAATTCTTTATAACAAAACACTATTTTTGATAATATGCAGTTTTCATAACACAGTAACCATGAAATAACCCATAAAATGCAGTACACAAAATACAATTGGTAACATGCAAAAGACAATTTTTCTCACTAGTCATTCACTACAATTTACTCCAATGGTAGGGTAAACAACACAGATGAAGCATTTAGTAAGATACTAGCTGATCTGTACACCTGCGTGCATCGCACTTCTTTTCTTCTTTACTGTGCATAGCCATGAACCTCTCAAATGTATGAATTGCTAGCACGAAAGTAAAAAAAGAGGTTACAAAGAAATGATGCGAATACTTCAGGTGGCAAAAATTAAAAGCATGGATGTTGAGGATTGATTGAACCCCATAATTCTTGATCACTCCTTTGCAATATGGTTCAGCTCTTTATAAATATTTAGAATCTGTTAAAAGTTTCTTGATATCATCACAGGAGATACTACTTAGCTTAAGCTAAATTTATTCAATTTTATTCTTGTAATTCTAGCTTGAATTAACTGGATTGTTTGCTAAAATGCCTGTTTTATGTGGTATTTGTGCATCCACTGACAGAACACTAATACTTGTAAGTGACCATATGCTAAAACATATAATAGTTGACTTTTGATAGGCAGTGAATTACACAGATCCAGGATGCTGAACATGCACAGTAAATGCTATCCAGTCATAAGCAGCTGCCTCCATTGACAAATGAAATGGTTGTGCTTGTTGCGATACACAGTGTGAAGTCAGTGCCCACTAATAGTTCATAGCCGGACGGCACTAAAGATGCCCCAAAATACAAATAAAGCATTAACTATTGTCAAAACAAAGTCACTGCTGTTTATTGCAGGAAGAATCATAATGTAGTATTTGTTGGTGAAAGAAAAAAAAAGATGTCAGGAAAAGGTAAATAATCTGTAAAAATAATTTGCAACTATCAAGAAAAACAAAATAGTCATATCCAATAAAAAAGGACAAATTTAATAAATTATTGAAAACATTCATGCACAGTAGCTACAGGCAAGGGCTCTGAAAATGTCCAAAGCTGTCAAAAAAAATGGAAGAAAGAAAAAGGTTGAATAATGTGTCAAATGGGTCTGTAGCAGCCAATATCTATCTCTTATCCCTGTGCTGAAGTTCTCCCAAAATCTTGGAAGCACTCTGGTTTAGAGAGGTTGAAAAATACTTTTAAGACAGTCAACAGTATGGGGAAAAAAACTGCAATACGGACAACAGCGACACCTATCCTCCCCACTGACTTGGCAAAGGATTTTTAAGCATTTCCTACCTACTTGCCTAAAGGCAATGGGCTCAATAGAGAGGGGGATTAACCCCCTTATTCTCACTTTATTCCTACACATAATCTAATTTACCTGCATTTCACCGATACCTGGGGATTATTTCTAAACTCTTAAACAACAGCAAAAGATAATATCCACAGACAAGTAAAGTAAAACTATTACAATCCCCACACTGTGACTGTTTTCCCCCTTTCCCATTTCGTTACTTTTGAATTTTTGTGAAATCAGCTTCTTGCTTGCTTTTAGCAGCATAAAGGGAGTATGTACTGTACCAGCGTGTGCACTGAATGAAAACTGCCAATCAACTAACCACTAAAGCAGTTACTCTGCTAAAGAAGAAGACTCTGCCAAGTTGGTAAGTGTAGGCATTGTATACAATCTAAAAATCTGATTTGTACTGGAATAAAGTACCAACATTAAGTGTCTTGTAGGGATTCATTTTAAGTTACTATCTTTCAGCACTACACCTGTCAACTCTAGACTGTGTTATAGTTGGTTAAATACCAGCTTCTATCGGTTCTTCGAGCTCACCATAGCTGGCAAAGGACCCGCTGATGGTTCTACTACTGTCACAGTGCCAAGTCACCATCCTTGATGTTAAGATAATGTATCAAATGTCAAGGTATTATATTAAATGTTGACACTTTCTTCTACTAACACTAGGCGCAAACATCTTTTGAGAAAAGTGTGTTTTTGTAAATCATACATTTTGTAAAGGTTAGACTTGACTCTTGATCCAAAAGATAGTACAGGAAGGAGAATCCAGCCTACTTCTATGAGAGGTGATCAAAAAGTTCTGAAATTAACCACTATGATAAAAAACAGGAAAACCAGACAAATTTTGTTCCTCAACATAATTCCACTACTGCTGTAGCTGGGCACAGGGAAGCCTAGGTTGACCTGATTTTCCTGCTGCTAATGTCACTCTTACCTGGAAAAGAGATTACAGAAAATGAGACTTCTTTTAACCTTCAGAGCGCTTTATTGAGCCACTTATTTAAATAATTTTATCTTGCTTACAGTCAATCTTATTTAGCTATTGTGATGTCTTCATCATTGCCATTGCCATTGCAAGCTGCACATACACTTACCTAAAGGATTATTAGGCACACCTGTTCAATTTCTCATTAATGCAATTATCTAATCAACCAATCACATGGCAGTTGCTTCAATGCATTTAGGGGTGTGGTCCTGGTCAAGACAATCTCCTGAACTCCAAACTGAATGTCAGAATGGGAAAGAAAGGTGATTTAAGCAATTTTGAGTGTGGCATGGTTGTTGGTGCCAGACGGGCCAGTCTGAGTATTTCACAATCTGCTCAGTTACTGGGATTTTCACGCACAACCATTTCTAGGGTTTACAAAGAATGGTGTGAAAAGGGAAAAACATCCAGCATGCGGCAGTCCTGTGGGCGAAAATGCCTTGTTGATGCTAGAGGTCAGAGGAGAATGGGCCGACTGATTCAAGCTGATAGAAGAGCAACTTTGACTGAAATAACCACTCGTTACAACCGAGGTATGCAGCAAAGCATTTGTGAAGCCGCAACACGCACAACCTTGAGGCGGATGGGCTACAACAGCAGAAGACCCCACCGGGTACCACTAATTTCCACTACAAATAGGAAAAAGTGGCTACAATTTGCACGAGCTCACCAAAATTGGACAGTTGAAGACTGGAAAAATGTTGCCTGGTCTGATGAGTCTCGATTTCTGTTGAGACATTCAAATGGTAGAGTCAGAATTTGGCGTAAACAGAATGAGAACATGGATCCATCATGCCTTGTTACCACTGTGCAGGCTGGTGGTGGTGGTGTAATGGTGTGGGGAATGTTTTCTTGGCACACTTTAGGTCCCTTAGTGCCAATTGGGCATCGTTTAAATGCCACGGGCTACCTGAGCATTGTTTCTGACCATGTCCATCCCTTCATGACCACCATGTACCCATCCTCTGATGGCTACTTCCAGCAGGATAATGCACCATGTCACAAAGCTCAAATCATTTCAGATTGGTTTCTTGAACATGACAATGAGTTCACCGTACTAAAATGGCCCCCACAGTCACCAGATCTCAACCCAATAGAGCATCTTTGGGATGTGGTGGAACGGGAGCTTCGTGCCCTGGATGTGCATCCCACAAATTTCTATCAACTGCAAGATGCTATCCTATCAATATGGGTCAACATTTCTAAAGAATGCTTTCAGCACCTTGTTGAATCAATGCCACGTAGAATTAAGGCAGTTCTGAAGGCGAAAGGGGGTCATTAGTATGAAGTTCCTAATAATCCTTTAGGTGAGTGTAGATAGGTAGCCTTTAAGAATGGGGGGGCAGATGGTAGTCACACAGGGACAGGTTCTGAATAATAGGGTCGATGTGGCATCTCTATGAAGCCAAAGTTTTGCATTGTGAGGAGGGAAATTATCATTAAGTAAAAGTGGGATGGTCAGCATCTGTCATCAAAACCTTTCACTTATCGACTGCTGCAAATGCCTACACGTTAACTCATGCAATTCATTTTCAAAGTTCTAACACATTATCTTTATTTTGTCAAATTTCACACATGTGTTGTTTGTCACTCCATGCTGTCTAAGCCAATGGTTTTCAAACTCACACTCACACATCAAGACCGATGGATTTTTGTGACACAGAGGATCTCGGGTAACTTGTAACCATAACACAAGCTGACTGCACAGAGTGTCTCTTTCTCTCTCTGGTCTGATCTGCTAATGTTACAAGATTTAAAATTTTGGTGAACTTGTTTTTTTTTTTTTGCCATCATTTTTGGAATAGTTTTAGAAATTGGCAGACTAAGGCAAAATAATATACAATAAAGAACAAAGATGAATTTTAACAATTATTAAAAATATAATGCACATATCTAACATTTCAATTTAGTGCTATTTATATTATCAGCAGAAAGCTATAGTTTCAGACAGAGTTACCAGAGTTTAGTACTCTTCATCTTTCCTTTAAAAATATAACAGAGAAAAGCAGAAGTTAATTTTAAGCACAGTTCTGCTTCTGGAATCTAACATTTTGACAATAGTGACCCTATAAAACATAAAGACACTCCATTCACAATTAGCTTTCAGTTATTTTTCTCTTTTTTGACCCGATATCATATGTAACTTATTTTTCTTTTTTTCTTTCTTTTTTTTAAATCTGGATTCATATGTAATTGTACAATTTTTGTAAATAAAAACATGAACATTTTAGGCTTTCTAACTATTATTCTTTATCAAGCCATGTTTTTGTTCTTACATTAAAAAAAATCATTAAAAAAGTGTTTGATGTGCAAAAGAAAAACTAAAAGACATACACAAACAGACAAAAAAAAACTCTTCATAATTACTTATTAAAATCCCCCAATACAGTATCAGGGGATGAGTGGGAATTAAGAAATCTTACTGCCTAGTAAGAGTTCAGTATTTAACAATTTAAGACTGTAACAAAATATTTCAATTCCCGGAGGTACTACACCAAGAAAAATGATTGAAAACCCCTGACTCAGAGCTATCATGTGACATTTAATCACAAAACCCTGCTGTAGTTAAGTGTTTTCTTTGATTAGCAAGTTTACTATTATACAAAATCATGCAGTATAACCACTGTTAGCAGTAACCAAGATCCAAGATCATGCCCTACTTCACAGCTTTGGCTTTATATTAATGGGGGCCCTGACCTGATGGTACAACTTTTTTGGGAGCCATGGATTAAAGTTTGGGAATCCTTAATCCTAAAATATTTCATTAACAATAGCTGAGACAGAAAAAAACTATGATGTATGCTTTGATTGAAAACTCTGGCAGATGGTTCAAAAGACACATTTGTTGATTGTAAACGTATTGAGGGCAAATTAATTGTAAATATCAAGGAAGCAATGACCTTGGCTTATTACTTAAGAGGAAAACATGTATAATGTTGCTGTTAAAAACTGTAATGTTAATCACCAAAATCCAAGGAGTACAATGTATGAATGTACACTTTGACTTACATAGATTTACAGAATATAAAGGGCACAACTCTTTGCATTTTGAGTAACTATAGACATTAATACAGCAGTCACATTCATAGGGGACTTCTGAACATTGCTGAACTACCTTGGGTAAACGTGCGATTGTTCGTGAGTAATCGAAGGACATGTTGGAATTAATCACAATTAAACATTTTAATCGTTTGACAGCCCACATATAGAAATCAACTGATCATTACAGTTTCTTTTCACAAGTTTAACAATTTCATATTTCAATCAAAATAAAGAAAACTATTTTACTTTTGGGATAACAATGTGCAAATATGTAATGAGATAACAGTTGCTACTGTGATATTTACTGTGATGAAAAACGTGAATAGAGAAAAATGTCAGGAAATTAAATAATTGAAAGAAGCAGGCAAAAATGAGTCATGAAAAAGGCAAGGGTTTATAAAGTAAAAGGGAGAATACTAATACCTAATCCAAACATTATCTAAATTTAAAGGCTGGAAGCTATCTGACAAAGACCCTTAACCAAAATAAATGTGAGAAAATCAATGTTTTCTTTTGGAATACGCAAAGACTAGGATACTGAAAATCACCAGGCCAGTATCTCACATACCTAATGCAGGGTTACATGGTAGTAAACAACCAACAACTACTGTATATGGCCATGCTCTTATGGGAATAATGAACATTAAAAATATGTTGATGCAATGAAATTACTGTTGTAACAGAAAATAAATAATTAAAAACAAAATATTCAGTTACAAAAACCATTCATAATAAATAAAAATGAGAATCAATACAGCTAGTGCTTAACTCCACCAATTACAAAGTTTACCTAAAATAAACTTCAGTTATATTTTTGCTATTTCAGTGTGCCATGTAACTTTTATTATTATTGAATTTCTAAAAAAAATGTATGATTTACTGAATAAAAACAGTCTTCAACAGCATTAGAGAAATGCAGTTTTTTTGTATTGCCTATGAAATGAAAATAGGGCCACCTGCACACTGAGGATAGAAATTTAAATTCTTCAGGAACTAGTTTTTTTTTATAAATAGAATCTCAAACAAGTATTTTGTCCTTAAAGTGCATGGTTCTCTGTTACTTTTTCTTTTAAATTACCTTGTCAGTTCAAGGGAAGGCACTCAAAAGCAGGTAGTGACAAGACTCATCCATGTATATAAAGCTTCCATCTGCTGCTGCCGGCCTTTCTCAGCAGGTGATAAACGTAAGTGGTGAAATTAATTAATCTGGGCAATACTGTAAAAGTTACGATATTAGCATATTGCTCCAAAGTTGAAGATGATTTCTGGTCAAACGTCCAAACATATGGTTATTTTTAAACACTTTCAGACAACTGTAAAAGTTCTTACCCTTTCTCATCAGCAAAAAGCATTCATCCATGAATGATTAATGCAATTACAAAAAACGTATGAAGAAAAAATTTGCAAAGAGGAAACTCTATTTAATTATCTACTACTATTATTTTTTAATCAACAATAAACTTTCAAAATATTTACGTCTCCAAGAAAAAAAGCTTCTATAACACAACAGACCTTATCGTATTGATATTTTTACTTTTAATTAGCTATCTACCTCAGTATAACAGTTATAACAAAAAAACAAGACAGCTAACAAAAGTCATAAATTCCTATTCACTAGATATCAAAGAAAATATGAAGTCAAGATTTCAAGGTCTCCAAAAGTGATACTTTCAAGTTTACCTCAGGCAAACTTCTTCCTTATTGATTAAACATTCTAGTTCTATCCCTGTAGTGTTTTAAATAATCTTATTAAAAAAAGATAGAATACTGTTTAATGATTTTTAAACACAGCCACCTGATTATGCTCCATTTGTTTTAACTGAAAAGATTCACCTTCAGTCCTGCCTCGGCAAATACTCTGATATCCTACGAGTCAAGCAGTTCTTCTTTAGGCCCTCTAGTGCTATTTGGCTCTTTTAGTACTATGACCACAAATCAAATAGCGTTCCAGATGAGGGCATTATACCTATTAAGAAAGCTTGTATTGGTGTATAGTTTAAACATTGAACATGAATTAGTGAATCAAAGCTAGAAACAAAAACCATGTAAAAGTAGTGGGGATTCTTTTTGAATTCAAGATGACTGATATTATTAGAAGTATTACCTATTATGATGAAAATATTTGAGTACTTTGTTAAAGCTAATAATATTGGTGGGTTGACTGTGTATGAGTGTTGCTGGACCATAAACATTTAACTAATTGTAAAGTCTTGTTCAACCTCATAAACCAAGATAAAAACATTTACTGTCAGATATTTGAGAGAGCACATTTCTCCATTAAGTCTCTAGCAATTACAGAAAGATTCAGATTCCACAAATGCTGCTGGGAGGATGAGGAATCACTGGCTATGTCCATTGCAGTTCAGAAAACAATTACCTGAGCATTGTAATTTCAAAGATGTATTAAATGAACTGGAAAAAGTCTGAGAAGTAAAGCTGTACAAGCATATCTCTTGACAGAAAGTACCTTGACCCACTCAAAGGTCATTGAAAATGAGATTGTCAATGACAATGGAAGCTAAATATGCTCACCAGTTGAGCATAAGTAAAATTCATAAACTGAATACTATATTTGAGGAGATCTTTATGAGATAATTACTATCATCATTCCAAAGAATTATTTTTAGGATCAGGGTATAGGATTAAAGACCTGGGGTCTTATGTACAAATGATACATATGAACAAAAATGTTGCATATGCCCATTTCCACGCATACTTCGAGAAGTGTGTAAAAACTAAATTTAGTGTAGAGCCAAGCACATTTACACAGCAGCATCACTCCTTGCATACACACTTTTCTGCTCAATTTTGCAAACTGGCGACACCCAGTGTCAAAACATTGCTACTTTTTCTGTATCATTTCCCTTTCTTTTTCATGACGTGGGCATTATCAAATAACCTGAAATTAATTGCATATCGTTTACAAATTTAATTCACTTGATTGTAATCATTCTGTAGCAATATAATGGTGCATTGTCAGAAGACATCGCAAATGGAAGAATTAAAAGAGAGCGCATATTTATAAATGATGATGATTGGCTACTAAGTCTATATCGATTTCCAAGAGCCATCCTCTTGAAGCTGTGAGCTGAACTGGTGCCGGCTTTACAAAGGCAGATTTTGATGAATTGTGCTCTACCTGCTCTTTTTCAAGTTCTGACTACTCTTAGGTTTTTAGCCACAGAAGCTTTTTAACATGAATTTGCTAACCGATAGGATATTTCATAAACATCACTGAGTCACTCCATATCAGCTGTATAGGGTAGTATAATACACTTGTCATCCAGATATATAAGATTTTCATACACTGTGGTTGAACTGGGAAACATCAAAGTGAAATTCACAGCAACATTAAGTTTTCCAAATGTAATTGGAGCATGCACGCACATTGCTATTGCAGCGACGCTGGACAAGTTATATCAGCCTGGAATGAATCGCCAAAGGAATGATCGACTACATCAACTATAGCAGGAGAGCCTATAAGAACAGAAACTGCACATTTGCAGGTGTTTTTTCCAACTAGTATGGCAAAAAGAAAGCAGTTCTTTTAAAGATGGTGAGTCACCTCAAAGAGCCATGTAAAGAACAGAAAATCAATGCGTTGTGGCGCTTAGTGCCGACACTACTCTATAAAGACGCCTTCAGAGAAATAATTGGCTTATATAAATAGAAGGCATTTCTGCCCTTTTATTGTGCTGCTCTATAGTCCACAAAAAGTGTGCCACATTGTGCAAGCGTGTGGCTTGCTGCATAATGTGACATACAATTGTGGCTTGCCCGTACCTGAAAAAATGCGGTATGATGAACCTAACCCCGACTAACCAAATGATCTGCCAAATCAAACATCATTACAATTTCGTTTGAATGTAATTAGTAGAATGTAAAAACAGGTAATCAAATGTAGCATTTATGTTTTAACCAATTAATTGAATTTGTGGTCAATATCGCGTAGTACAGTCTTTATATTCCTTTGTTCATTGGCCACATCTCTTGCAGCATCCACTATTGCATTTTGTGATTCCTGATCAGCGCCCGTCAGCACACGGCTAGATGGTCGCCCAGCAGTTTCTGAAGCAGTAGTTTTTGCACAGCAGCACCATTACTGCCTGAAGTCGTGTCCTTGGCACGGGGACCAGCTTTTATAATATTGTCCGAAACAAAGTAAATAAATGGTGGGCTGCTACTTGCGATTTCACGCTGACTTTGATTTCTGACCACTTCGTTTTTATTTTGGGCACTGTGCGACTTTATGAATTTGAACTTTCATGTGTCTCTGCCACGCTGTATCACTCCATCAACTTTCTTTTGTTGCTTATACCACTGCTTAAACCAACGTTTTTCCTTATCTCCACTTTGCATTTGCTGAAATTCTCCTTTTTTCCATGTGCTTTTGCCATTGTCTTTTAACAAAACACTGAATGGAAGCTGCTATGTATATTGATTTGCTTATTCAAATATGTGAAATTCTGGGGGAAGTTGGGGTGTAGGCACATGCATTAAAATTCATGTTCATTAGGATTTAATAAAGCGGAAGTGTGTGGAACTTGGTTTATACATCTAGATTTGTTTGTGCATACACACATCTCCAGTTTTGTCTGTACACCATATTTTAGTGGGACTTCTATGCACGGCACTATACAAGAGGCCCCTGGGGTGTAGTATCTGTGGCAAGAAAAAAGATACATGTGATTACTCATATTTTTGTGAGGATTGTGGTTCAGAAGAATCACTTTGTATTGACCAACAGTATGTATGATGATCAAAGGCGAATCACCGCTGACAGAAGTTTAAAAAAAAAAAACAGAAAAATGAGTAGTGTGAAAAGTTCAGGACACTGCTTTCAGATCAGTTCTCCTCACCCATATTAACCAGCACTACAACTGGAGACAACCTGTCATTTTCCCTGTTTTTTGCCCCAGTGATTCCTCTGATTGTGTCATATGGTGCAGAGAAGTCAAATTCTTTCACTTTGCATACTCTGTATGATACTCGGAGCAATTATGCCCATGTTGAGAGAGTGGTACTAGACATTATGTTTTGAATTCATAGGCTTTACCAAAGTATGTCTATAGAATTAACTGTTGAACAAGTACCTATTTGTTTATGTTTTATATTTGGAAACCACTTTGCAGAGATCTGTTTTTCTTTAAAGAATCTTTACTATTTTAAAGAATCAGCATCAACTAGGGAATCCATTCCCGGGAATTTGGGAATCCCGCATGTACAAGCAGTTCATGGTGTCATATAAGTACATGTATCTAGTTCAGGGGTGCCCACACATTTTCGGTTTGCGAGCTACTTTTAAAATGACCAGGTCAAAATAATCTACCTAAATTATTGCAAGAAGCAGATCATAGAATGTTGCAAAGTTTTACTGTCAAATAATGCAAAGAGTATGCGACACATGTTTCACCCTAATTTTGAGCTCATCAGACGTACACACTCACTGCACCCCGTTTCGGGAATCAAACCTCGGACGTCAGCGTCAGAGGCGAAGCCACGGCATGTGGTTCGTTTACTTGACAGCATGTAGATCGGAGTAATTACATTCATGGCATTCGTAGTCTGAATCACAATCTGATAGTATGGGTGAATATGGGATAACCAGTGTCTTAGAAAAAAAGAGATCTGACTGGCCGCCCTGTATGTCAATCAAATGGCAAATGCCATAGGGAGGATATACGATAGACTAAAGTTTAAAAAAAATTTTTTTGAATGCAACGCGATCTACCTGATCAGATACTGATACACTTGTTCTAAACAACGCCCGCGCTTGCCATTGCTCTGAAACACCACTATTTCAGCTTTTACTGATGCATCCAGTTTCTTGTCATCATTCTGTGATGGCGAATTTCTTGGCACAGATAATGCGGATGCAACAGACTGACGCATTGCAATTTCAAGCTGCTGTTCAAAGCTGTTGTCTGACAGACGTCAATGAAGTCTGCCCTGTCCCGGCATTCGTGAGCTGCAGAGTGCAGTCTCTTCCTAGTCCACTGTTCTCAGTCTTAGTCGAAGCTGGGAGACTGACGACTGCTGCTGGTTGACTGAATCAATATATAACACACTACACCATGGGCCGAAAAACCGTGCCTAATTAATTAATTAATTATTTTCAACTATAACTCTGTTATTTCTTGATCGATTTGTACACTTGCACCCTATATATGCGAGTTTGGCCATTCCCGGTTTCCCGGGAATTACAGCAGTTTCATTCATAATCAGGAGCCTGGGAATGGATTCCCTAGCATCAACAAAACCCAAAAAAATTTGATAAAATATGTTATGTGTCAACCTGGGTATATGTGGATTTTCTGTTTTATTGTTTTTGTTATCTTTGATTCATTATTTTTCATATTTTATCAATTTCAGTTTTGTTGGTTTATGTATGACATGTATGTACTGTCTCTTGAAATGTTCTGATGTTCCTTTGATTCTGTGGGTGGAACAGAACATCGCTGGTAGGTGAAAATCTGCGATATAGAAAGACCATATAAATAAACCTTTTTGTATAGTTTAAGCCTTAAAATACCCCTCCCACGAGCTTTAACACTAGAATTACCAAGACCTACAAAAAAACTCGTAAATCTGGCCCACCTTAAATCCATTCACACCTCTCTGTCAGCGTCTTTTGTCCTGTAAATGTGCTGATTAAGACAAGCAGCAAGCAGCCTGCTATTCCATCCCCCCACCACCGCAGAACATTCACAAAGTTCTCCCAGTTCATGCCTTGATTATCTGGGAGTGAAGTGCTGGAGATTTAGAATGGAAATAGTAGATCGTTATTTGGAACACATGCATTTCATGTGTGTTCCGTTTCTACAATAATCTATGTAAACACATTGTTAAAACAGAAACGTTTTTCATATTTTAGTAATAAATGACAAAATGTAGGCATAAACTATATAAAGTGTGAAGAGTGAAGTACTGGAGTTTTAGAGTGGAAATAGTAGATCGTTATTTGGAACACATGCATTTCATGTGTGTTCCGTTTCTACAATAATCTGAGTAAACACATTGTTAAAACAGAAACGTTTTTTGTATTTTAGTAATAAATGACAAAATGTAGGCATAAACTATATAATGTGTGAAGCCTGAAGTCCAAAGATCAAATACATACTTGCACAAAAGGTTTAAGGACGATACGATAGCTTCCATGGCCATCCATCCATCCATTCATCCAATGCTGCGGGGGCAGCAGCTTAAGCAGAGAGGCCCAGACTTCCCTCTCTCGGCCACTTCTTCCAGCTCTTCCGGGAGAATCCCGAGGCGTTCCCAGGCCAGCCAGGAGACATAGTCTCTCCAGCGTGTCATGGGTCTTCCTCGGGGCCTCCTCCCGGTTCGACTTGCCTGGAACACCTCACCAGGGAGGCGTCCAGGAGGCATCCTGATCAGATGCCAGAGCCACCTCATCTTACTCCTCTCAATGCGGAGGAGCTTCCGTGGCATAACGGTAAAATTTGCTGACTTGTAATTAAGAGTCAGCGGTTTGATCCTGACTGCCTCCTATATTTACCATTTTCAATAGTGAGCTGCTCTTATTGTTAATATTATACAGTACACACATACATTTGGTTTGCATTTGTAACAGCTGCTGTTCATTTATAGTACTTGTAAAAGTTACCGTTTATTTTTTTCACTTTTATTCTTTTAGTCACAATCAAGATACATACTACCACCCCCCACACCCAGGGATCTGACACTGTTGCTTTTTATCTGAAATTGGGAATAACTGTAGATGTGAGTGGTGTTTTGAGTCAATGGAACTGGATGGATCTGGATGGATAAAAGCTGACACACAAACGCTGGTGAATCTGCCTTCTTCGTATCTCACCGTCACTTGATTTTTTTTATTGTTTTATCGAGTGTTCCTGCTCACGCTGAATCAGTATGCGCCTTATGGTCCATGATGTCAAAGCTGCACTGACAAAAAACACAGACATATGTATATATGATATTTGGAATAACTCATTTTATGACCTGTATAGTACATTTCGGAAAACATTGTGGCACGGATGCAACATTATTTATATTAATTTGCATAACATCTTGCAGTTGTAATCAGTGATTGGGTGTTTCTTGTGTGTTTTTTTTTTTCCCCGATCTTGCCAGTCCCCACATGTTGCTGTATAGGGTTGTTTCTTTTGTACTCCAGGATATGAAGGGGAAAGAATAGTACAGAGAGGTCAGTTCAGCAGTATATGCATTCATCAGATTCAAATGTTAACAGTTCACACACCTACAAGGACCATCATGCCTAGATTTTACGACATGTGTACCTGTTGCAATCCGCACACTTGTCTCTATGCTTTGGTTCCTATTACAGTGGGATGCAAAAGTTTGGTCAACCTTGTTAATAGTCATTATTTTCCTGTATAAATCGTTGGTTGTTACGATTAAAAATGTCAGTTAAATATATCATATAGGAGACACACACAGTGATATTTGAGAAGTGAAATGAAGTTTATTGGATTTACAGAAAGTGTGCAATAATTGTTCAAACAAAATCAGGCAGGTGCATAAATTTGGGCACCGTTGTCATTTTATTGATTCCAAAACTTTTAGAACTAATTATTGGAACTCAAATTGGCTTGGTAAGCTCAGTGACCCCTGACCTACATACACAGGTGAATCCTATAATGAGAAAGAGTATTTAAGGGGGTCAATTGTAAGTTTCCCTCCTCCTTTAATTTCTCTGAAGAGTAGCAACATGGGGGTCACAAAACAACTCTCAAATGACCTGAAGACAAAGATTGTTCACCATCATGGTTTAGGGGAAGGATACAGAAAGCTGTCCCAGAGATTTAAGCTGTCTGTTTCCACAGTTAGGAACATATTGAGGAAATGGAAGACTACAGGCTCAGTTCAAGTTAAGGCCCGAAGTGGCAGACCAATAAAGATTTCGGATAGACAGAAGCGATGAATGGTGAGAACAGTCAGAGTCAACCCACAGACCAGCACCAAAGACCTACAACATCATCTTGCAGCAGATGGAGTCACTGTGCATCGTTCAACCATTCCACGCACTTTACACAAGGAGATGCTGTATGCGAGAGTGATGCAGAGGAAGCCTTTTCTCCACCCACAGCACAAACAGAGCCGCTTGAGGTATGCTCAAGCACATTTGGACAAGCCAGCTTCATTTTGGAATAAGGTGCTGTGGACTGATGAAACTAAAATTGAGTTATTTGGGCATAACAAGGGGTGTTATGCATGGAGGAAAAAGAACACAGCATTCCAAGAAAAACACCTGCTACCTACAGTAAAATATGGTGGTGGTTCCATCATGCTGTGGGCTGTGTGGCCAGTGCAGGGACTGGGAATCTTGTCAAAGTTGAGGGACGCATGGATTCCACTCAGTATCAGCAGATTCTGGAGACCAATGTCCAGGAATCAGTGAGAAAGCTGAAGCTGCGCCGGGGCTGGATCTTTCAACAAGACAAGACCGAAACACTGCTCAAAATCCACTAAGGCATTCATGCAGAGGAACAAGTACAACGTTCTGGAATGGCCATCTCAGTCCCCAGACCTGAATATAATTGAAAATCTGTGGTGTGAGTTAAAGAGAGCTGTCCATGCTCGGAAGCCATCAAACCTGAATGAACTAGAGATGTTTTGTAAAGAGGAATGGTCCAAAATACCTTCAACCACAATCCAGACTCTCATTGGAGCCTACAGGAAGCGTTTAGAGGCTGTAATTTCTCCAAAAGGCGGATCTACTAAATATTGATTTCATTCCTTTTTTGTGGTGCCCAAATTTATGCACCTGCCTGATTTTGTTTGAACAATTACTGCACACTTTCTGTAAATCCAATAAACTTCATTTCACTTCTCAAATATCACTGTGTGTGTGTCCTATATGATATATTTAACTGACATTTTTTATCGTAACAACCAACGATTTATACAGGAAAACAATGACTATTAACAAGGTTGCCCAAACTTTTGCATCCCACTGTACACATCTGAAAGAAAGAGATAATATATGTGACATTTTGAAGAAATAATTTTATGACCTGAATAGTACCAATCAGAAAACATCATCGCAATAATGTAATATTATCAGTGTCAGATCGGGTGTTAAATTTATGCTGGCACTGTTACTTAGAGTCAGGTCTGGAGGGTTTGGGGGGTTTTAGAGTGTGATCGTGAATGAGAGAATAAAACTGAAAAAGCTAACCTTTACAAGTACCCAATGTCCCATATATTTGTCTCTTTCTTTTTTCCTCCTTGCTGCATTGACATTACATACCAGAAGGCATGAGCCTATTCAGTGCAAGCAGGAACATGCAGGTGGCCAGTTGTTGTGTGCTATAACAAGCTTGATCAACGCCCGGATGCTGTTGTATCATCCTTGAACCATTTGTGAAAGTGTTTATTTGATCTTTGGACTTCAGGCTTTACACATTACATAGTTTATGCCTACATTTTTTCATTTATTACTATAATATGAAAAACATTTCTGTTTTAACAATGTGTTTACACAGATTATTGTAGAAACGGAACACGCCTGAAGTGCACTTTATTCCTAGATAATCAAGGCATGAGCTGGGAGAACTTTGTGCCTGTTCTACGGCAGTGGGGGGATGGTATAGCAGGCTGCTTGCTGCTTGTCTTTATCACCACAGGACAAAAGACGCTGACAGAGAGGTGTGAGTGGATTTAAGGTGGGACGGATTTCCGAGTTTTTTCATAGGCATTGGTAATTCTAGTGTTAAACACATGTAAACTCGTAATGGCGAGCGACATCCACGTAACACTTTCCTTCCCAAAGCATATCCAGGAGTTTTACCTTCTCCTGAATGGTCAAGGTGTTCCTCTGGCGCTTAGGCTCACTACTACCAGAAGGCTTAGAAGATGCAGGACACTTGGGAGCCATCGCAGGGCTTAAAATAAAATGAAAAGTTCACAATAATTTTGCTCACAACAATCAGACCACAAGCAAGGTACATGATACGCAGAGAACTAAGATGCGTCGGGGATCCACGCTCGCTGATCTTGTGAGATTATACCATGTTAGCAGCAGCCAATCAGAGCCGAAGAGAATGAAAACCCCGCTCTGGTTGGGATGAGTTTCCTGTTTCAGCCCATAATGGGCCTTGTAAGGAATCATTTTGGTACAGTAATGTGAAACGTTTTGTCTACCGTAATTACAATGTACGTATATTTAATGATTTACTGTACTGTATTGCTTAAATGTTCACTATTTTATATACATATTGACTTTTTACTGCATTTTAGTCAATATTTACAGTTATGTTATATTTATTATAAATTATAATATGTATTGTTCTAACAAACTCTTGTCTAGCACGCTTAGTGACAAATGAAAAGCGTATGTACATTTTATTATGAATTGCGACTCTGTCTACGTATTCCTGTAGCAGTATGTTTTATGGTTTACTAATGTATTGCTTAAATGTTACGTATATGTTAGTTATTATAAATTATAATATTGTTCTAACGAACTTTTGTCTAACACACGCAGTGACTGCTGAAAACCATATGCTTTGTTATGAATTGAGCTGCAAAGTACACTACAGGTAGGATGTACTGATTGAATTTTTCTGTGGTATAGTAAGGGAGTGATATAGCGGGTGTTCACTGTATATTTGTTTTTTCTTTTTTGCTGACAAAATGATAGGAGATAAACAATAAACAATCGTACATTAGATAAGATTAGATAACCCAAGGCCGTTAGATTCTTTAACTGTCCCCATCCTCTATACTGAGTGAGAGAAAAATAATCTCAGCAGCGGATCATTGAGTTTGTTATGAGTTAGGGTAGTTACTGTTTTTCATTTAAATTTTATATTTTTTTTTTGCATTATTCTGCCTTTTCCTATGGAGTTTTGCCTTCAGAGTATTCTGTTAAGACATATTAGCTTTAGATTGCCTTTTAGACAACTCTTTTCTCCTCTTTCAGCATTTTTGTTATTTTGTCGTACTTTGTGCCTTCTTTCAATAAATATTTCCTTTTAAAAAGATTCTTTGTTGCCCTTTTGGTTACATGCCAGAGTTTTTATATTTTATGTCCCTTGTTGGGCATTTTGAGACATTTGTAATATTTTAAAACTTTGAAAAGCAAGCTTTTTGTTAGGCCTGTGTTATCCATAGCCTGCATGTAGCAGTTTGGAGACTTGCAGCTTCTGGGCTGTCCATTGAAGGTTCTGGTCTGCTTTGTGGGTCTTTTGGAGGCATCACACTCTTTTATCTTGTTTGCTGCTCCATGTTACAACTCTGTGATTCAATGTTGTACATCAATAAAATGTAAATATTTCCAATAAGCATTATAGGCACTGTACATATAGAAATAGATATAATTATAGATATAAGGGGCACATAAAAAAGTTGATCATGAAACTTGCAAATATTCCATGTTATTAGTTTGATAAGTGACCAAAGATTAGCTCATGTGTACTGAAATAAGTGAATTATACATTTCCAGCATTTGCAGTTTACAATTTAGCATTCTTGTTTCAGAGCCAAGTCAAAATGTATGCTGAAAACTACAGAATCAAGCATCTTGTCATTACTGATTTTCTAGCATTTCAGAACATTTACATCTTTGGAGATTAGTTTTCACCAAGTCAATGTGTACAGTCACCAATCCTCATCATATGACACAGTAAAGAAACTTGTCATGGCTAGGTCTGGCTGGCTTTCAATATATACAACAGAAAAAAATGCTGCCACCTTAGAACATATCACAATGGAGATTAAAAAAGTGACAGCACATGAAGTAGAATACACTGTAGGGACTAGTTGTGGGTCACTTGAATCAATTTTTCATTAACAATTAAGCATACGGTAAGCCAGGTTTGAACACAGTTAGTGCCCAGAATTTTGACTCCCATATGACAATGTCCAGTGTTCCAATAAGATTGCTAAGCTAATGAATTCAGCCTGGGGGAAATTTAATAATAAGCATTTAATTACTAGGAAAGAAACCTGGATACATCACCAAGACAAACATTCCAACAAAAATCAAAGTACTGTACTGTATAATGATATTCGCAACACAAAAGAAACTGAATATCCATGACGGTGCCAGCAGAGTTTTTCATAATGTTAAGGCTGTGTTATGAATCTCAAGAGCTCTTAAAGAACAAAGTCCCTACAGCTTATAGAAATGCCCATTACAGGGTGATATTACTGTTAACCCTTGGTTAGTAATCAGGACAAACACAAAATCTTTCTAAAATAAAAAGATACAGAAAATGCTCTGTAGTACAAAAATCAGCTCCAAGGAGCACAAAGGCAAATGGTTTTGCAAATAAATTCCAAATAAATGAGGTTATGGTTGAATCTTATTGCGTAAAAATGATTTATTGATGTATATTGGAATGTTTTGAAATAAAAAGAGAAGCTTAGGAAGGATATTTATCTTAACAATGTTAATTCTTCCAGCTAGAGTGAGATGAAGGGTTGACCATCTATGAAAGTCTTGCTTAATTTTTTTCCATACAGACAACAAAATTTTGTTGATAAAGAGCTTTAAGTTTACTTGTGATATTTACCACTAGGTATTTAAACTGATCTGCAATGATAAAAGGGAAGGTACCCAATCTAATTATGCTTGAGAATTCACTGGAAAGAGTACACTTTTATTCAAATTAATTCTTTTGAAATTCTACAAGTGCTGTTAAGACTGCAGGCACAGTATTTTGTGGGTCTGATATATACAGTAGCATATCATCTGCATATAGAGAAGATTTCTGTTCAAGTCATTCTCTGATAATCCCCTTTATCTGATAAGCATTTTGACAGTGAACTGGTACCAACTGACACCAATGGTACTATGTTCTAGTTTAAAGTTGTCTAAACAAATGTTGTTAATACAAACTGAAACTTCTGGATTAGTATACAGTAGTTTGATCCATGTACAAATGTTCGGGCCAAACCCAAATTTTTCTAATGTAGTGAAAAGGTAGTTCCATTCAATCATATCAAATTCTTTTTCTGCATCCAACGATAATAATATTTCTGGGGTGTTTGACTTTGCTGGTGAATATATTACATTAAACAGGCGTCGAAGATTGGAAGCTGTCGGCCTTTAATAAATCCAGTTTGATCTTTTGATATTACTGAAGGCAGCACTTACTCCATCCTTCTATCTAGGATTTTTGAGAGTATCTTAACATCATTATTCAGAAGTGAAATTGGTCTGTATGATGCATATTGTAATGAGTCCTTATTTTGTTTAGGAAAGATTGTGATTAATGCTTGGTGAAAAGTTTGAGGTAGAATTTGTTTGTCTCTAGCTTCTGTAAATGTTGCTAATAAGAGGGGAGCTAGCTGAGTGGAGAATTTCTTATACAATTCTACAGGGTAGTCATCAGGGTCTGCTGCTTTCCTGCTTTGAAATAAGTTTACAGTATCTAG
This sequence comes from Polypterus senegalus, assembly GCF_016835505.1. Classification (NCBI taxonomy): domain Eukaryota; kingdom Metazoa; phylum Chordata; class Cladistia; order Polypteriformes; family Polypteridae; genus Polypterus; species Polypterus senegalus. The sequence continues at coordinate 54,914,756 of NC_053162.1, read as the reverse complement.
TAATTATAATAGCGCCAGAGGTTTATTCAGTTCCTCTGCACTAAAAGTATCTACAGTAATCCCTTGCTATATCGCACTTCGACTTTCGCGGCTTCACTCCATCGCGGATTTTAAATGTAAGCATATCTAAATATATATTACGGATTTTTCGCTGGTTTGCGGATTTCTGCGGACAATGGGTCTTTTAATTTAAGGTACATGCTTCCTCAGTTTCTTTGCCCAGTTGATTTCATACAAGGGACGCTATTGGCAGATGGCTGAGAAGCTACCCAATCAGAGCACGTATTACATATTAACTAAAACTCCTCAATGATATACGATGTGCTTCCCCGAGCGGATTGTTTGCTTTTCTCGGTCTTTCTCTGACATTCTCTGCGCCTGACGGAGGGGGTGTGAGCAGAGGGGCTGTTTGCCTAGAGGATATGGACGCTCCTCTAAGAAATGAAAGCACGTATTGATTTTTGATTGTTTGCTTTAATCTCGTGCACTCTCTCTCTCTGGCGTTCTCTCTGCCTGACGGAGGGTGTGAGCAGAGGGGCTGTTTGCACAGAGGCTGTTTGTTTAGAAGATACGGAGGCTACTCTAAAAAATGCTGAAAGACTTACCTTCACATTGCTCCCTTCTTTGCGGCTGCTTTATCGCGGTGCTCATACTTAAAAGCCCAACAGCACGTATTGATTTTTTGATTGTTTGTTTTTCTGTCACTCTCTCTCTATCTCTCTGACATTCTCTGCTCCTGTCGGCGCTCGTTTGAAGAGAAGATATGTTTGCATTCTTTTAATTGTGAGAAAGAACTGTCATCTCTGTCTTGTCATGGAGCACAGTTTAAACTTTTGACTAAAGGGTGTTATTTCATGTCTAGAGGGCTCTAATAATGTTAACAGTGTGGGAGAGTTTATAAGGGCTTAAAATATATAAAAATAACCATACAAACATGTGGTTTCTACTTCGCGGATTTTCATCTATCGCGGGGGGTTCTGGAACGCAACCCCCGCGATTGAGGAGGGATAACTGTATTTGTGGTATCTGTAATGTATCCAGAAATGTATTAGATTGTGTGTTGTCTTCTTTAAGCTCAGTAGAATATAAGAATTTATAGTAGTCTCTAAATGTATGCATTTTATTTTTATGGTCAATGAATTTATCTCCGTTCGTGTTGGTGATTTCTGGGATTGCATTTTGAACTTCTTGCTTGTGGATTTGTTGAGCTAAGAGCGTATTAGCTTTCTCTCCGTGTTCATAGCAATGATTTAAAAATGAGTTTTTCCGTTTCTTTGGTTGTTAAGAGGTTCTGTAACAACCAAAGAATGTAGGTTCTGAATGCAGAACCTGCCTTTTCCTACGAAGAGCCTCACTTGGACACTTGGAATGTTCTTCAACTATTCTAGTAATTTCGCTGGTTAGCTCTGATACCTTCTTGGTTTCTAATTTATTTCTGTTGGAAAGATATGAAATCATATGTTCTCTTTAGGAGGCCTTTAGAGTTTCTCAGAGTATTCCTGCAGAGACCTCTGAGGATGTATTTGTCTCTAGGAGGAAACGGATTTGTTTGGATATAAATTCTGTACAGTTCTCGTCTGCTAATAGAAGTGGGGTAAGACGCCATCTGCGAGATAATTGTGTGGGGCATTATGATTTTAGCTTGGTCGTAGCTTGGCATGGTCGGAAATAACAATAGCGTCATACTTGCAAGATTTAATCATAGGCAAGAAATTATTATCTATAAAGAAATAATCAATTCTTGAGTAGCAATGATGCACTGGTGAGTAGAAGGAATATGGTCTTGAGCTTGGGTTTAGAAACCTCCAGGGGTCTGATAGGTTGTGGTCAGTTAAAAACTGTGTAATTGTCTTTGCAGTGTTAGATGTTATTCCCCCTGTGACAGGAGGCCTATCTAAGAGTGGATTTAAAACACAATTAAAGTCCTCAGCCATTATAATTTTATGAGTGTTCACATGGGGAATTAATGCAAATACATTTTGCATGAATTACCTATCATCAACATTGGGTGCATAAACATTTATCAGAATCACTTTACAGTTAAATAAATTGCCCATGACAATCACATATCTCCTTTCACAATCATATACTACATCTGATACCACAAATGAGACTGTTCTATTTATGAGAATTCCCACACCTCTAGTTTTCTTTATAAAACTGGAATGGAACATTTGGCCAGTCCAGTCTTTTTGCAGCCAGAACTGATCCTTGATTAGTAAGTAGGTCTCCTGTAAAAATACTATTTTAGCATTTAAACCTGTTAGGTGAGAGAATACTTTCTTTCTCTTTAATTCATGATTCAGGCCTTTAACATTCTAGCTCACAATGTTAATTGTCCCATCCTGGAGACATTGATTCTGAATTTTTGTAGTCTTAACTGGAAGTGAGACAGCTTTAACCTTAATTTCCAATTTTCTCACAAGTTATTGCCATGCAGCCTATTGTTACGTCGGTAGTTATAATTATAAGGATTAAAAGGATAGGTTACATACAGCTTGCTCACTTTCTCAAGTAGTCAAGTCAAGTCAAGTAGAGCTTTATCGTCATCCTAACAATATACTTATAGTACACAGTGGGACAAAATATCCTCCAGGGTCAAAAGGTGCAATACACAAGATATATAACTATAATAAAAGAAAAATAAGAAAAAAAAATGAAGAATACAGTGGGATGCAAAAGTTTGGGCAACCTTGTTAATAGTCATTATTTTCCTGTATAAATCGTTGGTTGTTACGATAAAAAATGTCAGTTAAATATATCGTATAGGAGACACACACAGTGATATTTGAGATGTAAAATGAAGTTTATTGGATTTACAGAAAGTGTACAATAATTATTCAAACAAAATCAGGCAGGTGCATACATTTGGGCACCACAAAAAAGAAATGAAATCAATATTTAGTAGATCCGCCTTTTGCAGAAATTGCAGCCTCTAAACACTTCCTGTAGGTTCCAATGAGAGTCTGGATTGTGGATAAAGGTATTTTGGACCATTCCTCTTTACAAAACATCTCTAGTTCATTCAGGTTTGATGGCTTTCGAGCATGGACAGCTCTCTTTAACTCACACCACAGATTTTCAATTATATTCAGGTCTAGGGACTGAGATGGCCATTCCAGAATGTTGTACTTGTTCCTCTGCATGAATGCCTTAGTGGATTTTGAGCAGTGTTTCGGGTCGTTGTCTTGTTGAAAGATCCAGCCCCGGCACAGCTTCAGCTTTGTCACTGATTCCTGGACATTTGTCTCCAGAATCTGCTGATACTGAGTGGAATTCATGTGTCCCTCAACTTTGACAAGATTCCTAGTTCCTGCACTGGCCACACAGCCCCACAGCATGATGGAATCACCACCATATTTTACTGTAGGTAGCAGGTGTTTTTCTTGGAATGCTGTTTTCTTTTTCCTCCATGCATAACGCCCCTTGTTATGCCCAAATAACTCAATTTTAGTTTCATCAGTCCACAGCACCTTATTCCAAAATGAAGCTGGCTTGTCCAAATGTGCTTGAGCATACCTCAAGCGGCTCTGTTTGTGTTGTGGGCGGAGAAAAGGCTTCCTCTGCATCACTCTTGCATACAGCATCTCCTTGTGTAAAGTGCGCGGAATGGTTGAACAATGCACAGTGACTCCATCTGCTGCAAGATGATGTTGTAGGTCTTTGGTGCTGGTCTGTGGGTTGACTCTGACTGTTCTCACCATTCGTCGCTTCTGTCTATCTGAAATCTTTCTTGGTCTGCCACTTAACTTGAACTGAGCCTGTGGTCTTCCATTTCCTCAATATGTTCCTAACCGTGGATATAGACAGCTTAAATCTCTGGGACAGCTTTCTGTATCCTTCTCCTAAACCATGATGGTGAACAATCTTTGTCTTCAGGTCATTTGAGAGTTGTTTTGTGACCCCCATGTTGCTACTGTTCAGAGAAAATTAAAGGAGGAGGGAAACTTACAATTCACCCCCTTAAATACTCTTTCTCATTATAGGATTCACCTGTGTATGTAGGTCAGGGGTCACTGAGCTTACTTAGCCAATTTGAGTTCCAATAATTAGTTTTAAAAGTTTTGGAATCAATAAAATGACAACACTGTATATATACAGTGTTATGTAATGTTATGTAAACCAGAGAGTGTATGGAATAAAGAGTCCAGTGTGGAGGAGGGCAGAATGGTGTTCAGGAGCCGGACTGCTTGGGGAAAGAAACTATTGCACAGTCTCGCAGACCTGCTCCTGATGTTGCAGACTCACCTTCCAGATGGAAGAGGAGTAAACAGTTGGTGGGAGGGGTGGTGGGGATCAGCCATGATGCTAGTGACTTTATGAAGGCAATGTGAGGTCTTGATCTCCTGCAGACTGGGTAGAGAGCTGCCAATAATGCGCTCAGTGGTCCACACAATCCTCTGAAAGGCATGGCAGTTTCCATACCAGACTGTGATACAGCTGGTCAGGAAGCTCTCTATGGTGCCTCTATAGAAGGTGGTAAGTATGGGTTTGGGAAGGTGCACCTTCTTCAGTCGTTGCAGGAAATAGAGGCGCTGCTGGGTTCATTTTGTAAGATAGCTGGTGTTTTTGGTCCAGGACAGGTCCTCTATGATGTGAACACCGAGGAACTTGGTGCTCTTCACTCTCTCTACTGTGACGCCATCAATACTGAGTAGGAGATGGACAGCCTTGGTCTTCCTGAAGTCAACAATCAACTCTTTTGTCTTTTCAACATTAAGAGACAGATTATTGTCTTTGCACCAAAGTACCAGCCGTTCCACCTCTTCTCTGTACGCCGCATCATCATCGTTCTCGATGAGTCCCACTACTGTAGTATCATCAGCGAACTTGATAATGTGGTTTGTGTCAGAGTTGGAGGTGCAATCAAGGGTCAGAAGCGTGAAGAGTAGTGGGCTCAGCACACAACCCTGGGGGGCACCTGTGCTCAATGTGATGGTGTTACATCTTATATTCCCAATCTGTACTGTTTGTGGTCTTTCAGTGAGAAAGTCCAGAATCCAGTTACAGGTGGAGGTGTTAAGTCTGAGCAAAACCAGCTTACTGATCTACTGCCTGGGAATGATAGTATTGAATGCTGAGCTGAAGTCAATGAACAGCATTCTTACATGTGCGTTGCGGTGATCCAGGTGTGACAGAGTCAGGTGGAGTGCCATTGAAATTGCATCGTCAGTTGATCGGTTTGATTGATAAGCAAACTTTAAAGGGTCCAGTAAGGGGGCAGCTGGTTCTTTATGTGACTCAAGACTATCCGCTCAAAGCACTTCATAATGATTGAGGTAAGTGCCACTGGGCGGTAGTCATTGAGTTCCGAAGCTGTGGCTGTCTTTGGAACAGGTCTGATGATGGTATTTTTAAAACATTGTGGCACAACAGCTTGGCTCAGGGAGATGTTGAAGATGTCCACTAGGACATCAGTCAGCTGGTCAGCACAGACACATGTCCAGGTATGTTATGTGGTCCAGCAGCTTTGTGTGGGTTGACCTTGGTGAGAGTCCTTCTCACACTAGCTGCAGACAGGGACAGAACTTGATTGTCTGGCGAGGGGGTGGTCTTCCATGCTGGTTTGTTGTTCTGTGTCTCAAACCTGGCATAGAAGGTATTAAGAGCGTCTGAAAGAGAGGTGTCGTTAACACACATACGTGGTGGGGTAGACGAAGTGATCGCTAATTTTCTTTGAGTACTCCCGCTTTGCTAGCTTGATGCCTCGGGACAGGTTGGTTCTGGCTGCTCTAAGTGCCACATCATCATTGGCTTTATAGGCAGCATCCCTTGTTTTTAGAAGCTCACAAACTTCTGCTGTGAACCATGGCTTCTGGTTAGCGCATGTTGAGACAGATTTGATGACGGTGACATCTCCAATGCATTTGTCAATGTATCACGTCACTGCTTCGGCGTACTCATTAATGTCAATGTGATGGTCAGTGGTCGCCGTTTCTCTAAAGACACTCTATTCTGTGCACTCAAAACAGTCCTGCAGGGCTTCAATAGCTCCATCTGGCCATGTTCTGACCTGCTTTATTACTGGCTTTGATCTCATCAGCAATGGCATATATGCTGGAGTGAGCATTACTGTAATGGGATCAGACAGTCCAATGTGAGGGTAGGGAGTTGATCTGTATGCAGACCTGGTGTTAGTGTATACCAAGTCTAATATATTGTCTCCTCTAGTCGGAAATTTAACATGCTGGTGGAGTTTAGGCAGAACAGTCTTTAGATTCACTTGATTGAAGTCCCCAGCGATAATAAAAAATCCCTCAGGGTAGCGAGATTGCAGATCACCGATGGCATCATACAGCTCGCGTAGCGCCTTCTTAGCATTAGCATTCGAAGGAATATACACTGCCACAATAACAATAACACTGAATTCTCGTGGCAAATAATAAGGTCTGCACTTAACTTCCACAAATTCCACCAGCGATGAGCAGCGCTTCATGATAATACCTGTGTTTCCACACCATTCTGTGTTGATACAGTGGTGTGAAAAACTATTTGCCCCCTTCCTGATTTCTTATTCTTTTGCATGTTTGTCACACAAAATGTTTCTGATCATCAAACACATTTAATCATTAGTCAAATATAACACAAGTAAACACAAAATGCAGTTTTTAAATGATGGTTTTTATTATTTAGGGAGAAAAAAATCCAAACCTACATGGCCCTGTGTGAAAAAGTAATTGCCCCCTGAACCTAATAACTGGTTGAGCCACCCTTAGCAGCAATAACTGCCATCAAGCGTTTGCGATAACTTACAATGAGTCTTTTACAGCGCTCTGGAGGAATTTTGGCCCACTCATCTTTGCAGAATTGTTGTAATTCAGCTTTATTTGAGGGTTTTCTAGCATGAACTGCCTTTTTAAGGTCATGCCATAGCATCTCAATTGGATTCAGGTCAGGACTTTGACTAGGCCACTCCAAAGTCTTCATTTTGTTTTTCTTCAGCCATTCAGAGGTGGATTTGCTGGTGTGTTTTGGGTCATTGTCCTGTTGCAGCACCCAAGATCGCTTCAGCTTGAGTTGACGAACAGATGGCGGACATTCTCCTTCAGGATTTTTTGGTAGACAGTAGAATTCATGGTTCCATCTATCACAGCAAGCCTTCCAGGTCCTGAAGCAGCAAAACAACCCCAGACCATCACACTACCACCACCATATTTTACTGTTGGTATGATGTTCTTTTTCTGAAATGCTGTGTTCCTTTTACGCCAGATGTAACGGGACATTTGCCTTCCAAAAGTTCAACTTTTGTCTCATCAGTCCACAAGGTATTTTCCCAAAAGTCTTGGCAATCATTGAGATGTTTCTTAGCAAAATTGAGACGAGCCCTAATGTTCTTTTTGCTTAACAGTGGTTTGCGTCTTGGAAATCTGCCATGCAGGCCGTTTTTGCCCAGTCTCTTTCTTAGGGTGGAGTCGTGAACACTGACCTTAATTGAGGCAAGTGAGGCCTGCAGTTCTTTAGATGTTGTCCTGGGGTCTTTTGTGACCTCTCGGATGAGTCGTCTCTGTGCTCTTGGGGTAATTTTGGTCGGCCGGCCACTCCTGGGAAGGTTCACCACTGTTCCATGTTTTTCCCATTTGTGGATAATGGCTCTCACTGTGGTTCGCTGGAGTCCCAAAGCTTTAGAAATGGCTTTATAACCTTTACCAGACTGATAGATCTCAATTACTTCTGTTCTCATTTGTTCCTGAATTTCTTTGGATCTTGGCATGATGTCTAGCTTTTGAGATGCTTTTGGTCTACTTCTCTGTGTCAGGCAGCTCCTATTTAAGTGATTTCTTGATTGAAACAGGTGTGGCAGTAATCAGGCCTCGGGGGGGCTACGGAAATTGAACTCAGGTGTGATACACCACAGTTAGGTTATTTTTTAACAAGGGGCAATTACTTTTTCACACAGGGCCATGTAGGTTTGGATATTTTTTCTCCCTAAATAATAAAAACCATCCTTTAAAAACTGCATTTTGTGTTTACTTGTGTTATATTTGACTAATGGTTAAATGTGTTTGATGATCAGAAGCATTGTGTGTGACAAACATGCAAAAGAATAAGAAATCAGGAAGGGGGCAAATAGTTTTTCACACCACTGTATATACACACAGGCCGCGGCCACGTGTTTTTCAGGATCTGCTGGCGTCTCTGTCCGCACGGATAGCATGTAGCCCTGTTAACTGTATAGCCGCATCAGAGATATTATCATTCATCGAGGTTTCCGTGAAGATAAAAACACAGCAGTCTCTTCGCAACATTTTGCTCTTAGAAATCGAATATGGTCAAGTTTGTTGTCCAATGAACGAACATTTGCCAGGATGATGGATGGAACAGCCGATCTGGTTGGATTAGCCTTTAGCACTAGAATTACCAGAGCCTACGAAAAAACTCGTAATTCCGTCCCACCTTAAACTGCTTCTTAAATCCCTTCACACCTCTCCGCCAGGGTCCTTTGTTCTCTAAATGTGCTGATAAAGAGAAGCTAGGAGCAGCCGGCTATTCCATCCCCCCACCAATTTAGAACGTGAACGAACTTCTCCCAGCTCATGCCTTGATTGAGTATCTGGGAGTGAAGTGGAGTTTTAGAGTGGAAATAATAGATCGCACAATTGCACTTGTGTTATTCTTGTGAAAATGTTTCTTTGCTATTTGGACTTCAGGCTTCATACATTATATAGTTTATGCCTACATTTTGTCATCTACTACTAGAATATAAAAAAGTTTCTGTTTTAACAATGTGTTGACACAGATTACTGTAGAAACGGAACAGACATGAAATGCGTGTGTTCCAAACAACGATCTATTATTTCCTCTCTAAAACTCCACTTCACTCCCAGATATAAAGTGATAAAACTTCAAGTCAACTATAGAACAGTGGTTGCACAAGCAAGATGAAGTATTTTATTAGAGTATCATAAAAAAGCTTTGCAAATGTTATAACAAGTATTTTCTTTTTCAAGGAAGTTATATCATAAAGTAAAGCTTGTTTAGCTTCACTGGATAGTCTTCTAATTAACTGGGCTTCATACTTTGATTACTTGTGTATATAGATACAGTATGTAGGGCTTACCTTTTCCCTCATTTCACAGGAAAGTCCCCAATATGACTAATGTCTCACTGTACTAACTTACACAAACATAACACTGTACATATAGTTACACACAATTTCTTGCTGTTCAATCATCACACATATAACCTTTATACAAAACAAACAAGATCTGACTGATCAGATAACCTATGGGTCTGAAACCTATACCTCTGTCATTTGTGCACTGCCAAGATACGTAGGTTTCTCTGGCTATCTATGCACCCAATGAAAATCTTTGCCAAACGAAGTCTGTCCAGTTTTTCTCACCTCCCACCTATTTCTATTCCAGAAGAAATATTGGTTCTTGAAGACTCAGCCAGCATTTCTGTAATATATAAAAACATTTTAAAGGAAAGACTGCTTTTATGTTGGTTTTGTAAACTATAATATAAATGTCAATAAAGCTAGTAGTAGCAATTCAATACCAGTTTTTACAAAGTGGTTTGTGTCTTGTGGCATGGCCTGCTTGCTTGTTTGTTGCCGTTTGTGCTTTGACATACATGATGCTTTAAAATAAAACTGTGACTACATTCTGTTTATGAATTATTATAAGCTGCCAAACTAAGCACTCCATCCTTGTTTCCCAAAGAGAACTATCCCCTCTCCTCCCCTCAATGCTTCTGCACTGTTCAATGGAAATAGCTGGTCAAGCTATGTCTTTGTATTTAATTTGGGAAAGAAAATGGCAGTAAATCATATGTATATATGTAAAAAGCAAAGTTTTTGCCTTTGCTACAAGTATCATAAAAAATGTTTGCTATTTGTGCCCTAATATGTAAATCTCTTAGTGGCCCTATAATTAAATATTCAGATTAATGGATTCTTAGTACACATCTCCTTCTCTTTAGCCAATCTATGTCTAATAAAATACTGAACGACTACATTAGGGTTGACTTCCTTATGATGATTCTTTTTCTGCAGAAACTTGCATGACCCAAGCTAAACTTAATGTTCCCTGTTTTATACAGTCTTTGACTAATGTGTATAACGATTTTTCCACAACATCTCTAATTTTCCTGTTCAAGTAAACTCCATCTTAGGGGTGAACATTCCATCTGGTACCAAAAGAGCTCCTCTCTTCTGTAACCAGATTAATGCCACTGATCTTCACTATCATACCTAAACTAGCGTGCGGCTCAGGCCCAGACCTCATGACCTATCCTTACCAATGTCATTTTCTGCTAATGTGGACAAAGACAACTAGATCTACAACAGCTCCAGTCAGGAGCTTATCCTCATCCCAGGATGGTCTTCTAACTGTGCACCTTACAGGCAAAACATGGTGCAGCACTTACTGGAGGCACCCTCTCAATAATAATAAGCCCAAAACTATAATAGCTTCCTTGTTTTTGGGTCTAGTTTGAGTCATCTGTAAATGTACTAAAACAACGTAAAGCTGCACGTTTTGATGAAGTGAGGTCTCAGATTTAGGGTAACCATTGACTTATTCAGGAACAATTTAGAAGCATATTGGTATCCTATGCTTCTCCCTGTATTATTTGTAAAATTAGTGATTATTTTTGGGCAAAATCACATTTTGTGACCTATTGGTCAAAAGTCATTGTCTTGAGTATATGCAGGTCTGCCAGAGGACAAACTCACAGATGGCAAAAGGAAGAAATATATCTCTGTCGAGATATAAAAGAGGAATATATACTAACAAGTCCATGATTTATGGACCACTATGAAAGCTAAACTTTAAAGCAGTGATGCAGTTATGTGATGCTGTATGGAAAAAATTGTTTAGATATATAAAGGCCAGATCCACCAATCATAAACCCTTGTGAAACAATCTAAAGCTTGAATATAAATTTCATGGCTTACAGATAATTTTTAACATTAAATTCCTTTAAACTAGCCAACAGCTCTTAGGATCCAATCAAAGTGATATATGAAACCATTTCCACAAACCAAACATATCTCAAAACATTATTAGCACAGCTCTTTCAACTTATTAAGGTACACAGTGCTAAAGGCATAGTAGAAAAATTCTTTCTACCTGATAAAGTACTTCCTCCTTCAGGTCCTTCTCATATAAAGTAAAAAAATGCGAAAGATTTATTGAGGTGGCCTCTCTCAGAACTAGCCTTGACAAAAAAGAAAGCAAAAGTAAATTTCACCCTAGAAGGATATAACAACTACTGCATTCAGCCAAGCAATTCACTCTATTCAATAATTAAGATTATTCCTTGAAAGGGACATGACTGCACACTATACAGCATATTTAAGTTAATTCTAGGCTTTCATATTTTAGGCTATACCTTTTGTGTTACCTGTCTTCTACACTTAGATATCTTAGAGATAAAAAGGAGACTGAATATAAGGTAAACTCTTAGTTCCTATGGTTAACTACTATTGCAACAATTCTGTACTTTATTAGGCCAGAAACAGCAGCCTTTTTTTGCAGGTATCATTGCTTTCCATCTTTCCCTTCTTCTTTCTTTTATTCAAATATCTGGTCATCAGAGGTTTCCTCGACAGCCCAGACGCTGAAGATCAGGGTATGAAAGTGCACTGTCACCTAGAACCTTATAGATAAATATTTCTGAAGAGATGACAGTAGGTGGTGTTTTGTTGTCCTTTATTTGTTTGATGACTCTTAACATCTCAATAAAGGCTGAATGCGACTGGAAATTGTGAAATGGAGTTAAATACACTCTTATTAACAAAAGAATCCCAATTGAGAAGATATTGAAAATGCTCAGTCTCTTTTCTCATTTAACCTCCATCTTTAGCTCTTTAGGTTATAAATCCCATGAATGCTTGCAGCATTGACAGATTTCTTTGTCCTAAAAATAGCTATGCAATTTAGGGGTTTCAGTGAGATGCTGGATTTCCTTTGCTTTTGTTTCCCACTACCTGTTCTTCATATCATGTCTTCTTCTTTGACTTGCTGTTGAGCCAGTTTCTTTACATTGGAGCTAACAAAATTTTTCCAGACAATAGAAAGCTTTGTGCTTGCATTCTATCAACTCTTTTATCTCAAGGTCATATGAGTCTTGATGTTTATTGGAAGAGAAAACCAGCGATATGCAGTAATAATGTCAGCCTTAACACTAGAATTACCAGAGCCTACAAAAAAACTTGTAGATTTGTCCCACCTTAAATCGCTTTGCACTTTTCCGTCACTGTCTTTTGTTCTGTAAATGTGTGGATAAGCAGCCTGCTATCACATCCCCCCACCACCACACAGTTTTCTCAGCTCAAGTCTGTTTACCTGCGTGTCAGTTGCTTAGAGTTGTATAAAATGAGAAGTCAAGCAAAATGACACCTTTTATAAATACTATATCATTATTTGGAACACTTGCATTTCATGTGTGTTCCGTTAAAACAGAAACCTTTTTCATGTTTTAGTAACAATTGACAAAATGTAGACATGAAGTGTATAATATGTGAAGCCTGAATTCCAAATACTGTATCAAGGAAACACTTTCACAAAAGATACAAATATATTAGAACAAATGCGCTTTAATTCAAAAATATAACTGCAGAAAAACAACCAGCGTTAGGGTGCGACATTGACACGCATTTGCTACGACAGCTTCGGTGGCGCAACGGCATTAACTGTTGACTGGTAATCAAAACTTCACAAGTTCGATCCCGGACAAGTCTGTCTTGAGAAATAAGCTGCTCATATTCTTACTATTTTGGAATAAAATACATTTGATTCCAGTCTGTAACAGCCAGTGTAATTTATGATACTTGTAAAGGTTAGCTTTGTTTTTTTTTTTTATTCAGTTTATTCTCTCAGCCACGTTCACGATCCCAACCAAACCCCCCCGCATTTGACACTGCTGTTTCCATATAAACGCACTATAACAGAGGTCAACTCAGGTCATGACGACGGTTCTACATCGGAGCAAGAATGTACATCGCACTTTTGCCATCGCTGTAATTTGTATATGTACATGGGAAGCTCTGCACTCTACTTGTGGCTTTACGCTGTAGAAAGTAAATAAATAAAGGTAAATAGGTAAATAACATTTGATCTGGCTCTTACGTGCAAAGGATGGTGTATGTAAGGATGGTGCATGTGCCCAAAACATTAACATTTATATGTTATTTACATAAAAGCCAAGTGTTCCAAATAATGATATAGTATTTATAAATGGTGTCATTTTGCTTGACTTCTCACTCTATACAACTCTAAGCAACTGACTCGCATGTAAACAAGCTTGAGCTGAGAAAACTGTGGTGGTGGGGGGTTGTGATAGCAGGCTGCTTGCTGTTTGCTGCTTATCCACACATTTACAGAACAAAAGAGGCTGATGGAGAAGTGCAAAGCGATTTAAGGTGGGACAGATCTACAAGTTTTTTCGCAAGGCTCTGGTAATTCTAGTGTTAAGGCCATCCCAAATCGACTGACACATTCTTTGCTGTTCATCTATGACAGTTTTTTTTTTTTTAACTAAAAAAAAACTTGAGGAAAAGGTCACATTTAATAGGATCCAATGGGTAACTTCATATTGATCTTCAGTAGAGTTTATCTGTCACTTGGAAGCCAGTTTTCTGGACATGAGACTAAGCCTATGAATGGTCCAATAGTCATCAGTTCCTGACATGGCTCATGCGATATGGACATTTTTCTCTTATATAATCAATCAAGTACCAGTTCTTAGACTGTGAATGATGCATTGATGTCTTATGCTTGCTCATCTTTTGGAACAGTGTGTTGGTGATAGGGAGTCTGTTTTCAGCACTTGGTCAAGGGGAAGGTGCATTTTCCACTCATTCCTTGCAGATGGTTACTTTTTAGAAGTTACTGAGAAGTATAAGTCTATCTCTCTCTGGAAATCCTGAAAGAATTTGGTTGAGTTTACTGTTTTGCACCTGCACTCACAATTGGTGAAGAGCATTAAACAAAAATAAACTGAATTGAATTTATTTGAAACTGTACAATTTCTCCTTGATTTCCTCACTGGTATCAAGAATCAACCACATGCTGATGACAGTAGTGCCTACCAGATTACTTGAGAAGGACAACAATGGGGCACTTGTTGACCCCAAAGGGGATCGCACTGAGTTGGTTGATGAGTTTATGTTTGATAACAAAACCAAACTCTACAAAGTTAGCATTCCTAATCCATTTTTCCCTTCAGAAAGAATGTATGGCGAAATCCTTCTTACTTCAGCTGACCCGAAATTCCAAATTGCAATGTTTGGTTACTACAACAACATGAGTTACATTAAGGGTTTTAATGCAGTCTTTCTAGCTCATTCCCCAAGAATACCGTCTTCATTTATATCTATTGAGGATTCTCTAAAAATTCTCCAGTCCCCAGAGTTAAAACAATCCTGCAGTTTTTCCTCTATCCACTGTAGTTTGGCATTGTACCACTCTTCATTCTCTTCTTGTAGTCAGGAAGAAGAAGTACTGAAATATGATCTGATTGTTCAATGTGAGGATGTGGCAGTGAGCAGTAAACACTTTTAATCATAGTAGTTAATAATACAGTGTTAACAACCTTGGTGGGTAAAAGAGCAAAAAAAATGTTTTCAGTATAGTTCACATTGGTATATAGGATTCTGTTCATGCCAACAAATGTGATTTCACTGAACAAATGACTATATTCAGAGACTGCAGATTTAAAAAAAAAAATGTATATTGCTAGCAAGCATGCCACATTATTTTTAGTCCCTTTTTTTGCTTTAAAATGCGAATTATAATGCTTCCTAAATTTTATCAAGCAGAGAAAAATATCTGTCTTGATAAGCTGCACTCTTAAATTTTCACATAGGGCAGCTATTCTGTTTCTTTGTAATGACAAATGTATTCTTTTCATTCAAGTAAGCATGTCAATGTACTATGTATTCTTGACAATAATGACTCTATAAAACTAATGATCAAACCATGTTGCTATTAAATCTAGGTGAAGTTTTCACTTTAACCATTTTGTTCTGGAGTTTTGTTTCTCTCACAAATCCTAAATACATACAGTATGTGTTAGGATGCTTCACAATTTTGTACCGATGTGGCATTAATGAGTGTGTTTGCAAGTTGTAAATGTACCCTGTGGTAGACTAAAACCATATGAAAAGGTCCATTCCAGCCTTCTGTCTGGCGCTGCCAGGCTTCTGCTTTTGACCCTAAATTACAGTTAGGAGTTTCACAAAGAGAATAGGTGAATCTTGAAAATATGCTGCCTAGAGTGGCTCTATGTCTCCATTCAAGGTTGTTCTGTAATTACAGGTTTTAAAGAAGATCCAGCTGATAAAGATATCAATTGCACACATGAGTAACCATGGCACAGTGCTGGTAAAAAGGATAAATAGTCCTCATGTTAGATTACAATGCTATAAGAAGGCATTGGCATTGTATTTAGAGAGCAAAATGAAGAAATAAGTGCCACTAGGTGACTCTAAATAATAAATCAGGAAAGGAAATCACACAATTCATTGTGTAAGGTCTAATGTACAAAACATAGAAATTGATACACTTCTGTGCAGTATATATAATGAAGACTCATTGATTTGTTTATTTTTTTACTTTGCCTGATTGATAAGTCACATGTTTAGTGCAGAACAGTGAAGGGGTTTACATAAATATATTTTCTCTACTGTGACCTTCAAACAACTTTTAAATATCAGAGCAACAGCAAATAATATGGTTAGTTAGCTAGCAGTTATTTCATAAACAGGCAGGCTTATACTGGAGAAACATGTAAGAATCATTTTCAAGATTGGCACAAATAATCATTTTCAAGATTGGCACAAATCATTAATGTTAACTATCAAATTAGCCAATTCTTTACATTATGTCTAGAAGTAAAAGAATTGTGTAAGCAACATCTAAAATGTTTATATTAAGTGACTTTAGCAATAGAATTAAAGTGTTAAATTTGTTCTGTATAGCATTAAGACACATGACTTGTTTTAAATAAATATTCTCTTTTAGTACATACCATATTTATTTACAGGGACTACTAATCTCAATCAGGTTTTTTAAACATTATGGCAATCTGCACTCATTAATGTAGCAAAATAAGAGCAGGAATAAATTGTGTAAATAAATAACAGATTCCTTTAACAGCTATAACGTGAACAAGTTAACATCTCTGGATCCAAATTTGAGATCCCTGCAGTCTTACCTTCAGCTGCTTGCTGCTCTGTGACAGTCAGTTGATTCCAATTGGATTTTTGCTTCCTCTATCAGTATTTTTTCCCTCCTATAAATTTTTCTATTAAAAATGTATTTTATTAGGATATAGTATCAGTTGTACGTGGCAGCTATTTATTAAACTATGCTTCATGGCCTATGTGTTTGTGATGTGTCATCCATTGTATTGTGTACTAAAACTAGCCTGTATTACACAAGCTGAAATCTACAGTCGCTGATAATCCTTTGATGTACTACATAGTCCTTTATTTTTATGGTACAAAATTTTAACAAAACATTCTGGTCCACCACTTAACCTAACTTCTCAAAAGTTGTGGAAAAATCAAACTGAAATTACTGATAGCACATATGAGAAAGGAGAGAAAATGCATTCATGGGGATGCTGAATGAAACAGATAAGCTTATGAGAATAAGGGAATCTGACACTAATCGGAAATGTTGAAATGAAAATATAACCAAATATTTATTTTTTCTGGCTTTAGTAAAGGTTATTCTAAGCTGATACTGTATTGCACAAAATGTGGGGTTGCTCTGATACATAGACACTTCAAGACTACCCACAAAGAATGTTTGGGCAAGCCAAAAATCTTTTTTTGTTTTATTTTTTTTTTACTCTAATTGGAATAGGCATTTAACGCATTTTAGAAAAGCCATGCCAGTTAATAAGAGGACTCTGAAATTGTCTTTAAGGTGGGCTGCTGTATTGCTAAAGCTATGAAGTCACATGCCATTGCTCAGACTCTGATATAGCCAGTGTCTGTTGACAAGGTAAAAGCAATGTGCAATGTGTGCTTAGGCAGAGGGCATAAAAATTGAAAACATTACCATTATTAGAGAACACAGTGACATGGATGAATTGACACCACAATCAAACAACCAAGAAGGAAACCAAATTAAGAGACTGCAACAATTGTCAACCTTTGTTTTACAGACTGACTTTAGCACATTGGGGAAAAATGCTCACATATTGACTTTTATCCACCTGCACTGATGAAAATACAATCCATTGAGGGTATTCTGTATTTCAGCCAACTTACAGCACATGAAGAAGCACAGGAAATGGTTGATGTTCTGCACAAATACATGTAGGACAGAAATATTCTATTTGATAGAATAGTGGAAATTTGCACTGACAGAGGTACCACTATGGCAAGTCATCAGGCAAGTCTCTGTACACTGATCAGGGATGGATCTCCTGCCTTATGAACTCACTGTATAAAAACCATGAGCAACTTGCCTCAAAGGATCTAAGCATTGTCCTTGGTGAGGTGTAACAGCGGGTGACTTCCATTATTGTTTATATTAAAACACATCCATTATACACATGTATATTTAAAAAAAAAACTGTGCACTGGTATGGATTCTGAGCTACCAGGGTTACCATGGTGGTCAGAGTGGAGGGTTTTATAGCTATAAAAAAATTGTTTTAACTTTTTTGTGAGATCAGTAGAAATGTCTTCTTGCCACTGTAACTGATATTTTTGCAAAGCAAACTGAACTGAACATTAGAATGCCTGGGGAAAAAGAAAACATCCTACTGCTCAGTCAGTTCATTGACAGATTCAAGGGGAAATCAGCATTCTGGAAAAAATGCTTTTCAAAGGGTAACCATGGCCCTTTCCCTATTCTCTCATTCTTATCTTGTTACACAATAATATAGAAGCCCACTGCCCTGTAAAAGCCATTTGTGATATTTAAAAAGGTCTGGAGGAGTAGTTTGCTTCATACTGTTCCAAATTAGACATGTCAACGTTTGACTAGTGTAAGTTGCATTCAATTGTGAAGTGGTCAGTGCAGACCTGCCTGCCAGTTTTGTGGAGCAGCTGATTAAACTGTCATATGATACAACATTTCCAAGACTTGCACTCCTGGGTAACATTAGAGAAATTTCCATTTTGCCTGAAAGATGAATATTCAGAATCATCATTATGTATTGTACAACTGTTTGTTCCATTTTGAAGTACTTAATTTTGTGAAGCATGATATGCTGCCCTTGTGTGTATCAAAACAGCAATGTAGACTGCATGTAATGTCATATATATATGTATATGTGTACTGTATATATATATATATATATACAGTACAGGCCAAAAGTTTGGACACACCTCCTCATTCAACGTGTTTTCTTTATTTTCATGACCATTTAAATTGGTAGATTCTCACGGAAGGCATCAAAACTATGAATGAACACATGTGGAGTTATGTACATAACAAAAAAAGGTGAAATAACTGAAAACATGTTTTATATTCTAGTTTCTTCAAAATAGCCACCCTTTGCTCTGATTACTGCTTTGCACACTCTTAGCATTCTCTCGATGAGCTTCAACAGATAGTCACCTGAAATGGTTTTCCAACAGTCTTGAAGGAGTTCCCAGAGGTGTTTAGCACTTGTTGGCCCCTTTGCCTTCACTCTGCGGTCCAGCTCACCCCAAACCATCTCGATTGGGTTCAGGTCCGGTGACTGTGGAGGCCAGGTCATCTGCCGCAGCACTCCATCACTCTCCTTCTTGGTCAAATAGCCCTTACACAGCCTGGAGGTGTGTTTGGGGTCACTGTCCTGTTGAAAAATAAATGATCGTCCAACTAACCTGTCTTCTGCACAACACAACTGCTTGTCCCAACCCCATTGATAAAGCAAGAAATTCCACTAAATAACCCAGATAAGGCACACCTGTGAAGTGAAAACGACTACCTGTTGAAGCTCATCGAGAGAATGCCAAGAGTGTGCAAAGCAGTAATCAGAGCAAAGGGTGGCTATTTTGAAGAAACTAGAATATAAAACATGTTTTCAGTTATTTCACCTTTTTTTGTTAAGTACATAACTCCACATGTGTTCATTCATAGTTTTGATGCCTTCAGTGAGAATTTACCAATGTAAATGGTCATGAAAATAAAGAAAACACATTGAATGAGGAGGTGTGTCCAAACTTTTGGCCTGTACTGTATATATGTGTCTGTGTGTATGTATATATATATATATATATATATATATATATATATATATATATATATATATATATATATATATATATATATATATATATATATATATATATATATATATATATATATATATATATATATATATAGTAGAAAACTGGCCCGGACACAGACAGACACGGACTGAGAATGTCCAAAATAACACACGTTTATTTCTCTGAATGTCCCACACACAACACAGTGCTCCAATACACACAATACTCAGTCCTTTTCTTTCCTTTCGCCGCCTGTACTCCTTTCTTCCCAAACTTCGTCCTCCTCCCCCCGACTCTAGCTTCTGAATGGAGTGAGATGGTCTCTTTTAAAGTGCACCCAGAAGTGCTCCGGGTGTCTCTTGATTAACATGCGACAGCACTTTTGAGTGTGGCAGAAGTGCTGCATAGGAACCTCGCTCCTCTTCTGGCAGCACATCCGGGTGTGGCGGAAGTGCTGCATGCCCAGACTCTGGAGCTGTCCAAGCTTCTGAGCTCCAATTCCGTGGCCCCGATGTAAACCAAGGGGGCTGTCCTCTCATGTCCCAGGGGAGGTACTCCTGATAGTACACCCATTCCCCCCAGTCTTCTCTTGAAAAGGGCATCCTGTCCAGTCAGGATCCCCGATTGGCTCCAGCAGACCCCGTGACCCTGTGTTCGGATTCAGCAGGTTGGAAAATGGATGGATGGATATATATATATATATATATATATATATATATATATAATAGAATATACATATAGCATTTATATCACATTTTCTAAATAGAATTTCAGAATTAAAACAATATCAGCATTTACCGTGGAGCAATTTAGGAAAATTCAAGAAAGGACAGGAGTGTGACGCACATGGTGATGAAAAGATTCAAAACCACAATTCCAGCTGGCGTACAGCATGGTGATTTTTCATTTTCACATATTAAATTTTATATAGCTAGATGACTGATATGATCTGCACAACCCATGATGAAACTTGCTTGAAGGTTTAAAAATTTAACATGCACGTTTGGACCATATAAGGGAAATCATTAGTTCTTTTCTAACTCAGTAATTCTCAAAAAAATGTGTCTTGTGCACAGCCTCTTGCAAATATTGACAGCTGCTTACTGCAATGATTTTTCACTTTCATAATTGCATGAAATAAGGGCATTCCATGAATGATATTAATATGACAGTGTAAATAAGGACAATAGGGCAGAACAAACTAATTACATTTCAGTGAGATAATTGGCCCTTGTCACTCACTAATGACTTTTGTCATTTTGGAAAGCAGAGAGGCGACTGCTGTGATTAGGCTTTTTCCCTGTCACTGGACTGTTTCTCAATTTTGGTTCTTGATCTGGGTCACTGCAGAAAAGCTTGTTTCACAAAGGTATAGGTCACTTGAAAATGTAGAGGATCTTCAAAAGCTATATTTTATGTTTGAAAGTGCTCCTTTCTCACACAGACATAAAACTATTTCTGAATAGGTCTTTCAACTGCAGGACATGTAGTGAAGTCACTTCCAAGAGTGTTTCCTAAAGATGGGCAGGAAGCTTGCTTGTATAGCTTTCATACTGCAAAAATGGATTTCTTAACCAACTCAGCTGTGCATATTTATCTTTGATATCATTTAAAAAATACATGGTAACATTTTAGAAGTTGAACTTAAAGAGTTTCCTGTATTGTACCTGTTTGTCACTTACTGCTATGTAACACAAATAAGGCCTTTGTTAAGGTCTTGTTATATAGCAGTAAGCGGCTAATTAGATGCAGCATAGACAGCATCTATTCTACTGTGGTGTGATTAGTGCTTTGAATGTCCTATAAAACCACACATGGTATTTGCTAATGTCTCATCACATAACAGCTACTGAATAACAGATTCACCTTTTTTCACCTAAAGTGTTACGAAATTACTTCAAATCACAAGTCAAAATAACTTAATTTTTTTTTGTTGTTCACTCAGATGCAGGTGGCTTTGAATTCTAAACAGAAAGATAAGCACCAAGCATGAGGAAAGTAGATGGAATTAATTTATGAATATATCCTAGAGACAAATTCAGTTTGTTTAAGCAGGCTTAATATTTCTTTGTTTTCTTCTGAGTAGCCTATAAATGACTTTGTGTAACTGTAGTTTGGTGCAATGACTAGGTTGCATGTCTGGCTATTCAGTCCATACTTTTCATTGTTTCATTTACATTCTTTCATTTTGGAAACATATTCCATCTGGCTACATCCTCTGACCAATGTCTCACTTTAACTTATTTATGTCTTATACCGATTGCTTATGATCAACCACCTTGTCATGGTGGAGAAGCTTTTAAGTGGAAAGTTGAAAACAACTACTGACTAATGTGACACTGTGATCTGTGAGAGGTTGCTTTTTAATACACTTCTGCTTAGCATGCATATACTGTATATTTTTTAGCATAAGAAATGCATAAATAGACTTGCTAACTAAGCCACAAGCTGAAGAATCTTTTCAGGCAGCTATAGCAGTATAAATATTGTAAAAGATGAGTACGAAGAATATTAATGAGCAAAATAGATGCAAGATTGTTAGCCATTTAGGTGGTCAAATAATGAGCTGATTTGATAAGGACTGAGGCCTAATCTGTAATGAATATAGCACGGGTCAAAGGAAAGTGTAAGTGATTGCTTTGGGAATGAAGAATAGTGGCTGCTTTTGGAATAAAGAACTGTCGTGAGGTTTTGAAAAGATTGCTAAAAGTATCATGGAAACCTACCTGAATTTTGCTGGATCTACAGTACTTTATCCTTGCCTTTATGGATTTTGAATACCTGGATTAGGTTCCCATGCAGTCTCCCCTGCTCTAGATTAAACTGGTTTAATTCTCAGAGTTTGTCTCAGTTCAGATGCACCTGGTTGTTCTCCTCTTTACAGTTTCGAGTGCCGCTATGTCTTTTGTGTACTCTGGTGCCCAGAATTACACACAATGCTATAGAAGTAGTCTTATCAGTGCATTATATTATATCAATCATATCCTGCGCCACCACAAATGGCAGCCATTCCAGCAGCTCCGTGTATGACTTTATCTTTTTACTTTTTTTTTCTCTATTTCACTGATCACTTCTACCACTTTATTTTATGTGGAATCGCTCCCTGGACACTTTTTACTACTTTTACTACTTGACATGGATTTTTACATGCCGAGTCGCCTATTCAAGTATTTATGAATTTCCCCTTGGGATTAATAAAGTATCTATCTATCTATCTATCTATCTATCTATCTATCTATCTATCTATCTATCTATCTATCTATCTATCTATCTATCTATCTATCTATCTGTCTGTCTGTCTGTCTGTCTGTCTGTCTGTCTGTCTGTCTGTCTATCTCATATAGTTTGAACATAACATCCCTTGACTTAATTTCAGCAGTTTTTATGATATAACCTAACATTTTACTTGCCTTTTTAATTGCTTCTGTACATTGCTTAGTTGATGAACATGTTGCATCAACATAAACCCCTAAATACTTTTCAGAGGTTGAATCTTGTTTGATAAATGTCTTCAATTTATAATTGATGTTCCTTTTGTCCATGTGTAGCACTGCATTTTTCAGATGTTCACCCAATTCTTTAGGTTGTCTAGGATATTTTGAATTCATTTTTTCTGCTTCCTCAGTGTCTACCATCCATGCAATTTAAGATATGTACTATCTGCGAACTTGAAAAGTTTGCTAATTATACCAGAATCAGTGTCATTAATATAAATCAGAAAAAGTAAAGGCCAAAAGACAGACCTCTGAGGGACTCCAGACCTCTGAGGGACTCCACTGATGACCCCTTACTCCATTGGGTGCATTCTCCTCTTATCTGTACTGTTTGTCTCCTGCTGGTTAACCAGCTAGAGATCCAGCTTTGTAAGTTACCTCTATTCCCAACAGCTTCAAGTTTTAGTATCAGTCTTTGGTGAGAGGCTGTATCAGATGCTTTTTGAAAGTCTAGGTGAATTATGTCATATGCTTAATTTTTATCAACTATTCCAGCTGCTTCTTCTAAAAAATCTAAAAGTTTGGTTTTGCAGAACCCATGCTGGCTGCTATGTCAAATATTATTTTAGTTTAGTTAATTTTTTAATTTATTTCCTATAGTTTCCATATATTTTGCATGGCTCTTAAGTAATACTAATTGGTATGTAATTACTAGGATCCATTTTGTCTCCTTTCATGAAGACTGGAGTCATGTTTTCAGCTTTCAAGTCCTCAGGTACTTATGACTGCTGAAATATGCCTAATAAGGGTTTATATATATCTTTCATTTCTTTAAATAAAATTGGTAAGATCCCATCAGGTCCAGGGATTTTATTAGTCTTCAACTTATTGAGGGTTTGAAGCACACCTGACTCTACTGTTTCAAAATCTATGAACTCAGAGTTTGTTTTTTCTTCTGCATGAAGCATTCAACTTGTTTCTTCCTCTATAAATACTTGGATGACATGTTTGTTCAGTTCATTTACAATTTCCCTCGCATTTTCAATGTTTTCAACATTTGTGTCCCTTTTAAGAAAGTCAGTCAGTCATCTTCCAATCTGCTATATCCTAACACAGGGTCACGGGGGCCTGCTGGAACCAATCCCAGCCAACACAGGGCACGGGAGAAGGCAGGAACAAATCCCTGGGCAAGGCACCAGCCCACCGCAGGGCACACACACACACACACACAAACCCACCACACACAGACCCGGGACAATTTAGGATCACCAATGAACCTATCCTGCATGTCTTTGGACTGTGGGAGGAAACCGGAGCACCCGGAGGAAACCCACGCAGACACGGGGAGAACATGCAAACTCCACACAGGAAGGACCCGGGAAGCGAAACCAAGTCTCCTTACTTCAAGGCAGCAGCGTTACCACTGCACCACCGTGCCGCCCCCTTATAACAAAGTAAACAGCACAAAATATGGTAAAATGAGAGCATACTGCATGAACTACAGATTCAGTCTTAAGACATAAATATGAACGTTGTGTAGGGTTAAATTCTGTAACAGGTTAGCATAAGATTTTGTTACAGAAATGTCCTGATTGTATTTTCCTTAACCAGGGTTTTTACACTAATTGAAGTGAGGTCATTCCATGTCAAATCAACCAATTGCCCACACACTTCAAAATCAAAAAATTCTGGAAAATTTACAAGGTGTCCCCATGTTGGTCAGGAGACACTGTGTATTTTTTTTTTTGAGGTAAGATCAATACTTTCCAAGATACAGCTAGTTTGGCAAGTGGATTGGGGGTGTCGATATTATCCAGCCTCATTTTTTCATCAGATTTTACAAGTCCAAGCTGAAGAACTAAACCACTGAGCAGGCTCAGACATTGCACGTTGGTACATTAATTGGTATAGTATGTTACGAAATTAAAACATTTGTTCCAGATGACCCTGCATGGTCAAAGCAGACCCTTGAAAATGACCAAAATTTTATTTGAGTTTTTGCCTTAGCAATGTTTAGGTTTCAGAAACACATATTTGTAACCCACACAGACTTTAGATTTTTTTTCCTTATTCAGATAACTATATTGGCTTTCTGAAGAAGCAATACACAGAAAAGTAACTTTATCAGGGTTTGAACAGCAGACCTCTCAAATTCAAAAAAATGAATTTCAATTTCAGCATACCCTAATGGCATGTGGGAACGTGCAGATAATTTAAAAAATATTTTTTGTTTATTCTACATTGTCCTATCTTTCCAAAATGCAAACGTTACTTTTCTTATGCAAATCTTTCATGTTTATTGTCCATCCTAAACATTGGCTGAATGTGTCATGTGTCAATAATGGTAATCATTGAGTTTTCAAACATTAAGTTATCAGAGATGTCAAACTTTTTTTTATATCAAATGATGTCCTATCTTATGCTGTTGAATAGAAAAAGTGATGGTCCATGGCCAAAAAAGTACCTGGTACTCAAGAATACCTCTGTTACATCCCTGCAGAAGATGGCAAACTCAGAGTCAGCCAGGAGTCTGGTGAAGACAGTCAATTGACTGTCCAAGTATTCACCACTGAGATCACAGCTGAGATCCTGCCCTCTCAAGATCACACTCCTGATGGTTCAGATGTATCCCTCATATTAGAACAGTGACCTATTGGAGGCTATGTTGGGTGCATGTATGATGGAAAATGTTGGATTGATGTGATGACGAGTGAAACAGAATCAGACATCCTGATATGCTTCATGCATCCACAGTATTCTGCCCAGTCTTTCCATTGGCCACCTAGAGACAATATTTGTTGGGTACCATTACAGTGTGTCATTGCACTGTTTAGTGCAGCCTACAACGGTCAGTGGAAGGCAGCACCATCTTGATCTCAAAGACAAAGATGCCTTACACTCTACACCTAGACTGAAACAGAAATGAAATGGGTCACATTCCTGCTGCTGCAATACCAAGATGTTAACATTTCATTATAACTAGTGTTGTATTTAATGATAAATTGAGTAGCTGTTGTTCATGTGTTGTGCTTAATGTACCTTTGGTGATTTATTTTTTTCATTAATCCAATACCCAGGTTAGAGAAGAAGAACTTGATGATTATCACTACTGACAAATGGTGACTTTAACACATTTTTGAATGGAAAATAAAAATGAAAGATTCACATAAGAAAATTTAGAATTATTTTTTGAGAAAGAAAGGACCATGTAAGATATAGGAACATTATTTTTAAAAATGTCTGGACGTTCCCACAGCTGGAATCCCTCAATAAGTTGAAGCTGGTCTGAAAATTAGACCTAAAGTGTTTTTTTCACATTTAAAAGGTCTGCTGGTCAAACCCGAATGCAATTTCTTGTTTACTTAGAACCTTTTGAAAAGCCCTATGTAGGTATCTAAACATGGAAAAAATTGGTATTTTTTTCAGAATTTTTTGAGACTAAAGTGCATAGGATCACTGAAAAATCATTTGATTTGACATGGTATGACCCTGTGGGATACTTAGTTTCAATATAAATTACTAGAGACATTCATTATGTCAATATAAAATACCGTATAACTCAATTCATTCATTTATTTTCCAGCCAGGTTTTTAATTAACATTATTACCAGCAGTTACAGCCTGTCTTGCTGGCACTGGGTGCCAACTCTGAAATGACATGCTAAATGATCAGACATAACTGTTTCACCCAAATTATAAAAA
Source organism: Polypterus senegalus (assembly GCF_016835505.1). NCBI lineage: Eukaryota > Metazoa > Chordata > Cladistia > Polypteriformes > Polypteridae > Polypterus > Polypterus senegalus. The sequence continues at coordinate 54,888,452 of NC_053162.1, read as the reverse complement.
TTACTTTAATATTTGATGTAACAGTTGCTCTACAAATGTTCTGTAATAATACTGTAGATGCTGTTTATCAACATGAAAAAAGTAGTCCACAAAGTGCCCATATAGGTCTCGCAAAGTTCCTCAATAGCTTCAAGCATTAAAATTTCCTTTTAAACTTTTATCTTCATCCTGTTCTTTGTTGTCACTCACTAGTTTATTTTAATCACTTTGATTACTTGAGAAGTGATGACTAGTTTATTTTCCAAAGTGACATTACCAAGATGGCAGTCTTAATTAGACACCTGGCTTCAGAGATCCCTTGATGAATTACAAAAATGGAAACATTTACAACCTCAAAGTTCACAGGAAATTTGATCTTCGCTCCAACTATTACGGTAGTGCTACACATCCTGTAATGCATATATTTCCCAACAAAGAAGTAAGCATGGCAAAGAATATATTTTACATTCTGCTGATAAATTGGAATCCTACAGACTAGCTAAGATTGCAATCAATACTGTGTCTACAAAATCTGTTTTTTCATAATATTTTTGCAAATAATGTTAACATTTTTCATTTTTAACCATGGGGTTACAAGCAACATAACATGATCAACAAAAGACCTTAAGGTCCAACAAAGATGTTTTTAAATGAAAAGTTTTATATAAAATAAATTAAACAATTGATTGAATCTCCTTTATTCTCTTAAAGATGATACAAATGTTTTAAGTTCATTCTAGTACACTTATCTAGCTTTCAGGTTATAAATGCCCTTTCTCTTATAACATGAAGGCTAACTTTATAGTTGTGTATTACAGTAACAATTATTTTATTCAAAGAGTTACAATTAATATACTGTGACATAACAAATGAAACTGAAAAAACACCAGTAAAGCTGTAATATTCTAAAATAATGTATAAAAAGGAAACAAAACAATTAGAGGTGGTATATATGCTTATCTGCAAACAGTAGGTGAATATGAAATGTGACATTTAAAACACAAAGCTAAACTTAACACCACTGTTTGAGTGGTATATACTGGTACAGACTGTATACTGTGTGATTTAAATGTTTTCAACTTTTGGTTCAGATAGTAAATAGTAAATTGGTAAATTTATTTTGAAGCGGATTTTACAAGTTTTACAATCAAACACACACACACACACACACAGATATATATATATATATATATATATATATATATATATATATATATATGGAAAGTCTAATGCTCAAAGTTACTTTGCTAAAAACAAAATGATTAGTTTATACACAAGGTAATCATCATTTAGTTAAGTGGTACTGAAATTAACTTTAATTACAAATGGTGCAAATTATTGAATCACATCAGAATCATTTTAGAATGCAGATCACACTCTTTATTTAAAAGAAATCCTCTTTTGCTTTTTCTTTTTAGAATTTCTATAGAGTTTTTATTCTTTTTTCTTATTAAGTTGTTGTACCATTTAATCTATTATTGCAAAGAAATACTATCAATTTGCATTCTGCATACATTAGTAGTTAAGCAATAACAGATTTGAATTTTCCACCTCATTAGAGGACAAAAAGTCCCTTTCCAATCTATTCACATTTTTACATTAAGCTAAAGACTGAAGGTTGTTAGAAATGTTTATCACTCCCTAAAGAATTACGTTCAGCTTAGAAGTGAGAATAAAGCTATTGCATTGACTTTTCATTTTTAAGGACTGAGTAATTTATCCAACTTTTATTTTCATTGCCATCATGTTATACAATTATTCTTTTTTATTGTAAGACACAAATTTGACATGCACCTTCATTTTTCTCTTTTATTGAATCATTTAGGCTACATTCACACTGCAGCTCAGTTCTGATTTTTTCGCTTGTACAGTATAAGATACAGAACCAGGATGAGTTCCTCAAAAGCATCATAATGTTATAAATGTCACAAACTTTCTCTCAAGCTCAGTGTTTTCTAAAACTCATCGTAATTAAAGTAGTCTATGCCCTCCCGGACCTACTTATTAATCCCTTATTGCTTCTTTAACAACCATACCAACAAATTGGTCATGACAATTTGCCAAACATGCAGAACAGGAAGATTTATACTTGACCAGATTACCTCATTTTCATGATGAAATTCAGTAGTAAATTTGTAGGATTATAATATATGAGGGTGTACCCAAAAATAACCGAAATTGAAAAAAAAAAATTTGTACTTGCTGAAACTTTAGTCTCCTTCAAAGTACTCTCCATGGGAATGAATGCACTTGTCCTACCGGTTTTCCCACTGGCGGAAACATTTTCGGAATTGCTGAAGAGGAACATTGTCAAAGACCTGCACCGATTTTTCTTTGACTTCCTCCATGGTATAAAAATGCTTTCCTTTGAGTTCTTTTTTCATATGCTAAGCAAGAAAAGACCCCCATTTGAAATGCGAAAAACACCCGTAGACCTGTGTGTTACTTAAAGCTTTCTCTTTAAAAGCAATTTCAAACATCACTAGCTTCAGCAGCTGTTTTCCTTAAGAGAAAACAAAATTTACCACAGACTCGCTGTTCTTTATGTTCACCCATCACAAAAATTGCACAATACGTTTAATAAATACCAAAAAAAAAAAAGACACAGAATGCTGTACAAACAATACAGAGCAACACCACTTGGCAGGCTGCCACAGAATACTGTAAGTATGCTACACCTATCAGCGAAATTTGCAACTAAGTCTAGATTGTGCGCCAGGTACAAATTCCTGTTATTTTTGGGTACCCCCTAGTATAATTACATTTATTTAACTCATTTCTTTTATTAATTGTTTGTTCAAACTGAAAAGGCTCAGCTCATTTAATCTTTCCTTATAATTCATCTTTTGTAGCCCTGGAATCAGCCTAGTCAAGGGCATTTTCTGTATTGCAACTGCTAGGGAGAGAAGTAGGAAGAAAAATAGGGAAGAACAGGAAATTGTATTTAGTGCATTAAGAGATAGTATTCTTGCAATAAAAAACTACACTGAAGAATATCTAAAACTACAGCATGAATGCTACACATGCATTTTTAATTTTGTGCTAAATTAGCAGGGTGTAGTTGATATTTATTCATAATACTAGGAACTTGCAACCAAATAACATCTGCCATAAAGGTTCTCTGCACTGAAAGTACAGGTAACTTGCGATCACTAAGGAAGTTTTCACAGTAAAATCACCAGTTCTAAATTAACATTTACAGTGTTGAAACAGTGAGTGTGTTGCAGGAGTTACTATGATCAGAGGGCACAGCAGGAGGAGAAAATGCGGGTAAGGGACACAGCTCACATTTTCCTTCTCAGCATGGAACTCTGCCCCTTCTGGTCAGACACAATAAAAAGACAATGGCTACTGGGAGAAGGTTGTCATTTGACAGACCACCTTCCACCAAGAAGGAACTTTGTCTAATGCTATTGTGTTTATTTTGTGCACAATTTATCACCTCTACTTTCAACCATTAACCAAGGTTTTCCCTGGAACACTACCCGCTAATGTGATTGCTTATCTCTTATTTATAGTGTACAGTATATTTTGAACAAGTCTTTATATATATATTCACTTTTAAGGGCGAGTTTAAAACTGAAAGAGTTCATTTACAATTGACTGTCCTGGGAGTACCTATAATGTCTTCATTTGGGTCATAATGGCATACTTATTAATACCTGAAATTATCACCCAGGCAGTGTCTGAAGAACAATAAAATGTAACAAATTGGCAAACACATAGCCTGGTGGGATATAATGTAGGTATGTTAAAAATGCTCTTCCAATTTCGTCATAAATCGGAGAATCAGATTTTCATAGTAGCAGCTTCAGTGCATTGCTCTTATAAGAGGAGTTTTTCTACCCATTGAAGAAAAAGAATAAAGGCTGGAAATTGGATATCTCAAAACTCCTGTTCTTAGAGTAGAGGAAATATATTTGGCTGTTATGGAGGCTAGGCAGACCATCAATGCTACAATTTTTACATAATTAACTTTCTTTGTTCTTAAACTGCATTTTAGAATTATTCCCCAAATATTTCATAAGTAAATACACTGCACAGTGTTAAATTTTGTATATGTAATGGAATTTATTTAATCTCTTACTTTTCAGTGGAAAAAAAATAATATAAGTAAAATAAACACTTAATTTCCAAGCTGCCCACAGGTTTTCATGTGGCTACTATGGAATAATTGTAAATTTTCTTATGTATCTCAACCCACTTTTGTTTATTCTTGCTATTGGAAAGACAGATGGGTCCTTTAGTAAACAACACTCCATTGTCATTTAAAAGAAGAACAAACTCTTTTTTAGAAAAGTATAGTTTTTGTTTACGGTGTGTATCCATCATTTTGCTTGCATTGATCTTAGAAATAATAGGTATCAGATTTTATTCATAAGTATATGCTTTGTGAAACTGTTTATTAAATGATTTTGTTATTATAATTATTATTACTTTTACAAATAAATATTTCACAGCATCTTTCCCATAATGTTTTCTTTATATTAGCCCATTGCGTTACTTCTTGTGTGATTTTGGGCTATACAAAAATAAATTGTATTGTACAGTATATTAATGTTCACTATATATTTGAGACCATATAATGAAAGTTGTGTCAATCAATTTTGACCTGTTTTGCTTTTCTTGAGACAATCCATGAGAACCTAGCTTGTATTTTTTACATTTTTCATAAAGGTGCCTGGTAATCAGTAAGATTAACCACATATGGGCAATTAACCCTTGATCTATTTAGAAAGAAGAGAGAAGTGTGAAGAGCAAGAAAAAAAAAAGTAAAATAAAACACATGGAAATTTTCAGATCGGATTTAGACCACTTTCACACATGATATTATATCCAATGTAGACATATACAACATGAATGAGACTGACATTTTAAAGGTTGGAATTGGAATTCTTTGGAAGTTCACACTCACCAGCTAATATTTACATTATGACCTTTGTCATATCTCTACATTAAAAAAATCAAGATTGATCATTGTACCAACTCAGCATCCTAATGGAAAGACATCAAGGTGGCAGACTTAATTAGTATTTGGGGAGACTGTCACCAGCCAATATGACTACATGTTTTCTGTTGGAAACAGTGTTATTTTTTCAGTGAGTCTTGTGGAAAAACACAAATATAAATAACCGAGTGTTCTGATCAACAAATTTTTCCCACTGGACCTGACTCCCCCCTCATGTCAATGAGTTTCTATGTACAGATAGGGCAGTGATAATTGTACTTGAAAGCTGTGATCCTTTGTTTTCTATTTGTCTTCCTTTCAATCACAAGACTGATGCATTGCAGGCAATCTGCAGTGAAAACAGTATTAAGTAGTGCAGCAGCCAGCATGCTGTTGGTGTTCAAGATGGTCATGATAGGTCAAATCTATCTGACAAATTTGTTTTTATTAATTTTTCTCTTGGAGAGCATATTCAGTATACATACCTGTACATACTCATATTGAACTTGGATTGCTTAACACTAGAATTACCAGAGCCTATGAGAAAACTCGTAAATCCAGCCCACCTTAAATCCTTTCTCACCTCTCCGTCAGCGTCTTTTTTTCTGTAAATGTGTCGATAAGCAGCACACAGTCTGGTATCCCATCCCCCCACCCACCGCAATTTGCAAAGAAGTTTCTCAGTGCTCAGTGTTTATCTTCGAGTGAAGTGCTGGGGCTTTATAGGGTAAAAAAGTATATCGTCATTTGGAATACATACATTTCATGTGTGTTCAGTGTCATCAACAATCTATGTAAAAACGTCGTAGACACAGAAATGTTTTTCATGTTTTAGTAATAACTGACAAAATGTAGACATGAAATGTATAATGTGTGAAGCCTGAAATACAAATATGAAATAAACACTTTCACAAAAGGCACAAGTATAACAAAACAAGTGCACTTTTATTCAAGAATTTAACCGGAGAAAATAGAAAGCAGGTTACTGTAGGCGGTTGATACAACAGCTTGCATGGTGCAATGCTAAGAACCACTGCCTTCCAATCAAGAATTCGCGGTATCGATATCAGTTGCTTCCCAAATTTACCATCTTGAGTAGTGAGCTGCTCTTATTGTTAATATCATACTGTAAAAACATACATTTAATTTGCGTGTGTAAATTTATAGTATTTTTCAAAGTTAGCATTTTTTTTCCCGTTTTATTCTCTCACTCACGTTCAAGCTCTCACACCCACCCCCACCCCCATGTGACTCCATTTTCAAATAAAGATGTGGTATAACAAACAAACTTGTTGTGTTGTGCCCCCTCTTTATTTGAAAACCGTGACAGATCACAACACCTCCCTGCCCCCCCAAACCCCCGATCTGACACTGTTTTCAGATAAAGACGTGTACTTGACTGGGAATAATTGTGATGATTTTATATAGCATAGAACCGACCTCTCTGTACTATTCTGTCCTCTGCATCTTCTGGAGTTTGTTTGTTATACAACTTCTTTATCTGAAAACAGCGTCAGATCGGGGGTTTGTGGGAGCAAGGAGGTGTTGTGGGAACGTCAACGTGAGCGAAAGAATAAAACTGAAGAAAATAAATGCTAACTTTGACAAGTACTATAAATTTACAGCAGCTGTTACAGTCGCAAATCAAATGTATTTTTTAATTGTATACTATTAACAATAAGAGCAGCTCTCTACTCCAGAAGCTCTTGATTGGGAGTCAGCAGTTCTTAGCATTGTGCCATGCAAGCTGTCTTATCAACCGCCTACCGTAACCTGCTTTCTTTTTTCTTCGGTTATATTCTTGAATAAAAGTGCACTTGTTTTGTTATACTTGTACCTTTTGTGAAAGTGTTTATTTTATATTTGGACTTCAGGCTTCACACCTTATACACATGTAAATGTAGGAAGGACGGTCCTTGAGGGTGTGTGTGTGAACTGTTAACATTTGAATCTGATGATTGCATATAGCACGGAACTGACCTTTCTGTACTATTCTGTCCTCAGCATCTACTGGGCTTCAAAAGAAATACCACCATGCAGCACATGTGGACACTGGACAAGATCGGGGGAAAAATAAACAAATGCGGTCACTGACTACAACCACATGAAGGTATGCAAATAAATATAATGTTGCATTAGTGCAACGTTTTCCGAAATGTACAGTACAGGTAATAAAATTAATTTTTCCAAATGTCATATATACCCAAGTCTCTGTTTTTTTGTCAGTGACATCATGGATCAGAAGATGCATACTAATTCAGCGCGAGCAGGAACACTGAAGAATAAAACTAAATAAAAAAAATTCACATCCACAGTCATTCTCAGTCATGCACACCACTCACATCCATGTCCACAGTTTTCCCAGTTCCAGTCTCGTTCTCGCACAAGATCTGACACGGTTTTCAAATAAAGAGGGGGTATAACAAAACAAGTTTGTTATACCATATCTTTATCTGAAAACTTGAACATGAGTGAGAGAATAAAACTGGAAAAAAAAATGCTAACTTTGACAACTACAATAAATTTACGGACGCAAATCAAATGTATGTTTTTACTGTATGATATTAACAATAAGAGCAGCTCACTACTCAATTTGGTATATTTGGGAAGCAGCTGATGTCGATACGGCAACCTCTTGATTGGAAGGCAGCAGTTCTTAGCATTGCACCACGCAAGCTGTTGTATCAATTGCCTACCGTAACCAGCTTTCTTTTTTCTTCGGTTAAATTCTTAAATAAAAGTGCACTTGTTTTGTTATACTTGTACCTTTTGTGAAAGTGTTTATTTCATATTTGTATTTCAGGCTTCACACATTATATATTTCATGTCTACATTTTGTCAATTATTACTAAAACATGAAAAACGTTTCTGTGTTAACAACATTTTTACATAGATTGTTGATGACACTGAACACACATGAAATGTGTGTATTCCAAATGACAATATACTTTTTTACCCTATAAAGCCCCAGCACTTCACTCGAAGATAAACACTGAGCACTGAGAAACTTCTTTGCAAATTGCGGTGGGTGGGGGGATGGGATACCAGACTACCTGCTGCTTATCGACACATTTACAGGACAAAAGACGCTGATGGAGAGGTGAGAAAGGATTTAAGGTGGGCCGGATTAACGATTTTTCTCGTAGGCTCTGTTAATTCTACTGTTAAAAATTAATATGAAAACTCAAACAAATAACATCGGATATGAGCCAAAACTGAGTCACATTTATCTGAAGCGTGAGCCAAATTCATGCATGTTTGCTAACTTTAAGTTGTTGGGAAATGGTCAGAAGGTGGAACGTAAAGTTTGGTACTATGAGGTATTGCAGCCCTGGATTAATTTGTGTCTATAGTTTATTTTATTATCTTAAATGCATTGATTAATTTACCATCCAAATTTACTTAATTGATTATGTTTCACTAGATAACTTCTTTATGTTACAAATTTATGTTATTTAAACAGATGGATCTGTTCACTGGTGTCAATATTTCATAATTCACGCAAACCACACTGAAAATATTTATCCAGGAAAGATATCCCTATAGACAAAGATGACACTGGACACAAGTCCATAAAATAAAATAATAATTAACAACAATTACAAACCTACACTCAGCTTTATATGTTACATGGGTATCTAGAAATATCTAATCTGATCTAACTTGAACGGAAGCCGAGGGAGTCTTCGTCATATGCTCCAAGAGTTAAAAAGAATGGACCTGTTTTTAAAGTGACATACATTGCATTGAATCAAATTTATTTTTCATTTTATTCTGAGAAACTAGTGATAGGTAGCAACCATCAAATATGAAGCATCTACTGTAAACTTTGGAAAATCCACCTGCCAATTTTTAAAAAGCGTGTAGTTGAATACGGAACTGCAGATTCCCGAAGGAAAATGTTGTGGCGCCAACATTTAAGTCCAATAAATGGAACAAAAAAGGGCTGTGATGTGCACCAAAAACAGAATTAGCTTTCTGTCAATTGACATTTGAGCTTAGGTTTGTAACTCTTTGACAGCAACATGTAAATTGAATGATTTTTTTTTGCTTTGGTTTTATTCCTGAATAAAAACACACATGTTTATTTGATATTTGGACTAAAGTCTTCTCACATTATACACTTCACGTCATTATTAGTATAACATGGAAAAAGTTTCTGATTTAGGTATGTGTTCACCATTTCTTGCCTCGCATTTATTTCCTTTCATCCTACACTTAAACAGATCTTTGTAGACATGGAACACACATGAAATGCATGTATTCCAAATAATGATATACTTTTATTTACCGTATACAACTCCAGGCACCTTACAGAGTTGAGCTCCATAAAAGGGGTGGGGGGGTTATGGGACAGTAGGCTGATCGACACATTTACAACACAAAAGATGCTGATGGAGAGGTGGGTGCAAAGCAATTTAAGGTGAGCTGGGATTCCGAGTTTTTTCGTAGGCGTCGGGGATTCTAGTGTTAATTAAACTGAAACAAAACAAGCCAAGCAAGCCAATATCTTCATGTAGTCTTTGCTAAGTTTTTCGGTACTCCATCCTATGATTCATTTGAATCAGAACTGACCACCTGTTTCTAGCAGCAGTGAGCTTTAAAGGCGGGACTGGAAGGGGTGGAGTCAATTACCCTTGCTGTGGAGGGAAAAGAAGAGTAGCTACTCCTCTTGGTCTGAAGTGGTATTACCTGCATCAGCCAGGCCTAGAGGGTGATCTACAGATGTGCATGTGTGACAAACCTCATTTATCTTAGTATTTAGAACAAGACTGAAGACCATTTTAGCACAGTATATTGCTTTAGAGCTGCTAATGAAGTTTTTCACATTGCCCTTTTGCGTTTCTTTTTAATTCATTGTACTTTTTTTTCTGCCTTTAGTTAGGCATTAGCAAGTCTTTTCCATTTTCTTACTCCTCTTAGTGTCTGCCTTGAAGGAAATGTTTTGTCCCATATCATGGACCTTTTATCAAAATTAAATTGAGGTTTGTATGCAAAGTAATCTGTTTCAGAAAGAAATGAAATGTCATTTTTAGTTAATTTGTTATGGTAGAAACTGTATTTCTTTAGCTACCATGGGTACTCCACTTAATGCTTACTTACTAAGTGAACTCAAAATTCCTAAATCTGACTGAATGAAGCTGTCAGAAGAATAGCATTCATAAATGGAATGGTAACCTGTCCTCAAGTAACACTTTGAAAGAAGAAACTGCTTAACTTTAATGTTAAGTCTGTTTCTTATGACTCTGTTATTGCTTCCAAGCCATAAATCACTCATTAGTATGCATACTAAAGCACAGGCTAATTTAAACCTAATAATTTCAGAAAACAACCAAGTGGCAGTACTACTCAAATATTTTCAAGAATTATTAAATTAGTAGCCTTTTCAAACATCTTCTGCAATGTTGAAATTAAAGAAAAGATATCTTGGGAACCAAACGTTTTTGATGAGCACAGATAAAAAGTGGAAAATAGCTTTCTCATCGTAACATACTCTTCTTCACACCAATCACCTAAGAATGATTACACCATGGTAACTGAAAAGCTTAACTGAATTGATTAGTTTCAGCTTCAGTAGTTCTGAGGTAGTGGCATGCAATGATCTGTAGTAAAGCACCAGTGAAGAAAGCATTTTCTTCTGATCAGTGATTGACAAAATGTAAGATAATAATCCATGATTAATGGTTTTGCAGTCAGATTACATATTTCATTCATATATTTCTGATTCTGAGTCAGAGTAATTATCAAGGACTGAAAATGAATTTTTTGTATTTCTGTGTCAGATTTTAAAGTCAAAGATAATGGGTGAATCTCTAATAGTGATGTGATTTCCATATCAGATCACACACAGCCTATCATTCTAGGATTCATTTTGTTCCGCATTTTGTCTCAGGTACTTTGTCTACCTGTTCACTACATTCATTGGAGTACAAAATCCATGGTGTGAAATGTTTCAGCTATTATTTCGACTTTCACTGCAGCTATGATATTAATCATTGATTAATATAATTTATAAATGACTGTAACTGTTGAGTAACTTAGCTGGAGTCAGCTGAGAATAACATCAGTCACTTTACAGTTCAGCTAATCCTGACACATGAAAGTTCAGTCAGAATTTGTAAAGAATTTCAGGAGGATTGCAGATACAAGTTGCTTAAAGTTGTAATTATACAACTGATATATAAAGTGTCATTTCATTTCATCATTAATCAGTTTGCCTCTGATCACCTCAAAGCAGAACTCTGAAATTGGATTGGAATCATAATTGATGAGGAATATTTTCTTTCTGCTGCAGGCGTTTGTGGAAAGTTTAGTCTCTTTCTGCTGAAAGTACTTACAGGAGTCCCAGGTTGTTCAGTTTACTAGTGCCATAGGTTCAAGATGGAAGGAAATGTAAAGACACAAAAGCAGGGTTTATAGCATTTTTTTGTTATGTTAGATTTGCTAGTTTTATGTCTCAATTTTAACAAATGCAATTAGTTTATTTATTCATCTGTCCTGCAAGGAGTTCACTCACTTACAAACTGGATTATCAAAAAGATTTCCTTAATTTTACACTGGGGATGGTCATAGTGGTATAGTCCATCTCTCAAATGAAGGAATCAAGTTCTACATGCTAGTTAGAAAGTAAATCCTGGGTAAGAATTTAAGTATGGGCTGAACTTCTTTTACTGTACTATTAAAGTTCTTGCATTTTAATAAGTAAGATGGAAAAGTGGCCTAGATATAATGTGCACACTAAAATTCAATACAATAATAACAATTAAGCAAAAAGATTTTAACTCCTACACATATCTGTGAGGAGTCTGGGTGTCTGGGCTTGCAAGTGTCCTGGATAAAACCCAAGATCCATGCCTTTAATGACCTCTTGGGCAGAGTCATTGGCAGTGTGTCTGACTGTGGAGAGAATGGTGACCTTGCTGAGAGGTTTACTTACCTCGGCAGTGATATTAATATCTCTGGTGACTCTTCCTATGAAGTCATTAGATAGATTTGGAAAGGATGGGGGGATCATGAGGTCACTGGATGGTTGTAAGACATGGACACTATCCAGTGACCTGAAACAAAGACTGGATTTGTTTAATACTATGTCTTTTCAGAGAGTCCTTGGGTACAGCTGGTTTGACTTTGTGTCCAATGAGCAGTTGCTCACGGGGTCCAAAATGAGGCACGTTACCTGCTTTTTTATGAAGCATCAGTTACGGCAGTATGGCCATGTCACACAATTCCCCAAGGGTGATCTAGCTCACAGGATCCTCATTGTTGAGGACCCAAGTGGATGGACCAGGCCAATGGGACATCCATGTGACACCTGGCTGCGGAAAATATATTGTCATTTCTGAGGGGGTGGGACTGGACTGTTTGTCTGTCTGAGGGGTTGCCAACCAGGATCCAAGCTGGTTCATTGTGTGGTTGGTGTGGAAACATGTTGTACCAGTGCCTGCTCCACAACCTGACCTGACTTACAGGTCTGCTTACTTCTTCCTCCCATGACTCTGAACTGGATTGAGGAGATTAAAGAATGTTATATTCTAAACTGAAATAAAAGTTCATCATTCTTTTTTTTTTTTTTTTTTTTATTTATTTATTTATTAATTTTATTACAATCAATACATAGCAATCAAGTTTTACAAAAAAAAAGAATTATGCTAAGAACAGATCGATCCCCACCCTTGAGAGAGAGAGCAAGCCAAACGGTGTAAAATTTAAGGCTTTTAAAAATACCTAAATCAACAAATTCTCTGTGCTTTATAAATCATTTCAAAATATTACTGATTAGATCCTGCCATGTTTTGAAAAAAGTCTGCACAGATCCTCTAACTGAGTATTTGATTTTTCCAATTTTAAATAATATAACACATCAGTTTCCCACTGACTTAAAGAGGAGAGTTTGGGTTCTTCCAGTTTATCAGAATAAGTCTGCGTGCCAACAGTGTAGTGAATGCAATCACAGTTTGTTTGTCTTTCTCCACTTTAAGACCCTCTGGAAGAACCCCAAACACAGCTGTTAATGGGTTAGGAGGGATTGTGAGTCCAAGACTGTCTGAGAGGTAATTAAAAATTTTTGTCCAGAATAATGTTAATTTGGAGCAGGCCCAGAACATGTGACCTAGTGAGGCTGGGGCTTGGTTGCAACGTTCGCAGGTTGGATCATGCCCTGGAAACATTTTGAGAGTTTTAGTCGAGACAGATGTGCTCGATATATAATTTTGAGTTGTATAATTGTATGCTTTGCGCATATGGAGCTTGAGTGAATTCTCTGCATTGCTACTTTCCACTCCTTTTCTGATATATTAATTGAGAGGTCATTTTCCCAGTGTCCTCTTGGATCTTTGAAAGGAAGGGATTGTAAAAGGATTTTATATATTGTAGAGATGGAGTCTAACTCCTTGAAATTGAGCAATAATTTTTCCAGCGTGGATGAGGGTGCAAGATGAGGAAAATCTGGAAGGTTCTGTTTAACAAAGTTCCTGATTTGAAGATAGTGAAAGAAATTTGTAGCTGGAATGTTAAATTTGGAACGTAATTGTTCATAGGATGCAAAGACGTTGTCTATATAAAGGTCTCTAAGCAAGTTAATTCCAAATTTTTCCAGATATTAAAACTGCATATGTTTGTGAGGGTTGAAAGAGGTGGTTCTTTTGCAGGTGCCACAGAAAGAAGCTTCTCCGTCTTAAAATGCTTTCTACATTGGTTCCAGATTCTAAGTGAGTGGAGCACAATTGGGTTATTAGTGTATTGCCGATAACGTGTGTTTATTGGAGCACAAAGCAAGGAATACAAAGAAGTACTGCAGGATTTTACTTCTATTGCGGTCCATGCCTGTGTATGTTCTTCTATTTGTGTCCAGGTTCTTATCGACTGTATATTTGCCCCAGTAATAAAACTGGAAGTTAGGTAGAGCCATGCCGCCTTCTGCCTTTTGTCTTTGTAGGGTCGCTCTTTTGATGCGTGGATGTTTAGAATTCCAAATAAATGAGGTTATTGTTGAATCTAATTGCTTAAAGAACGATTTATTAATGTATATTGGTATGTTTTGAAATAAAAAGGAGCTTAGGAAGAATATTCATCTTAACAGTGTTAATTCTTCCAGCTAGTGTGAGATGAAGGGTTGACCATCTATGCAAGTCTTGTTTAATTTTTTCCATACAGACGACGAAATTTTTTGATAAAGAGCTTTATGTTTACTTGTGATGTTTACCCCGAGGTATTTAAACTGTTCTGCAATGATAAAAGGAAGGGTGTCTAATCTAATATTATATGCTTGCGAATTCACGGAAAGAGTACACTTTTATTCAGATTAATTCTGAGACCAGAGAGCTTTTGAAATTCTGTGAGTGCTGCTAAGACTGCAGGCACAGAATTTTCTGGGTCCGATATATACAGTACCATGTCATCTGCATATAATGAGATTTTCTGTTCCAGTCCTTCTCTGCTAATCCCCTTTATCTGATCAGTATTTCGACAATGTATTGCCAGTGGTTCAATGGCAATTGCAAACAGCAGTGGTGACAAAGGGCATCCTTGTCTTGTGCCACGCTCTAGTTTAAAGTAGTCTGAGCAAATGTTATTGATGCAAACTGAAGCTTCTGGGTTAGTATACAGTAATTTAATCCATGCACAAATGTTCGGGCCAAACCCAAACTTCTCCAAAATAGTAAAAGGTATTTCCATTCAATCATGTCGAATGCTTTTTCTGCATCCAATGATAATAATATTTCTGGGGTGTTTGATTTAGTTGGTGAGTATATTACATTAAACAGGCGTCGAAGATTTGAAGATAAGTGTCGGCCCCTAATAAATCCAGTTTGGTCTTGTGATATTATTGAGGGGAGCACTTTCTCCATCCTTCTAGCTATGATTTTAGAGAGTATTTTAACGTCGTTATTCAGAAGTGAAATTGGTCTGTATGATGCACATTGTAATAAGTCCTTATTTTGTTTTGGAAAGACAGTGATTAGTGCTTGGCGAAAGGTTTGTGGAAGAGATTGGTTATCTCTGGCTTCTGTAAATGTTACTAATAGGAGGGGAGCTAGCTGAGCGGAGAATTTCTTGTAAAACTCTGCAGGGTAGCCATCAGGGCCTGCTGCTTTTCCACCTTGGAGTGACTTTATAGCATCCAGTAATTCTGATAATGACAGAGGTTTATCGAGCTCCTCCACACTAATAGCGTCAATTTGTGGTATCTGTAATTTATCCAGAAATGCATTAGATTGTATATTGTCTTCTTTAAACTCAGTAGTATATAGGGATTTATAGTAGTCTCTAAAAGTGCACATTATATTTTTGTGTTCGATGATTTTATCTCCATTCGTGTTAGTAATTACCGAGATTGCGTTGCGCACTTCTTGCTTGTGAATTTGTTGCGCTAAAAGCTTATTAGCTTTCTCTCCATGTTCATAATAATGATGTCTGGATTTGTAAATTAGTTGTTCAGTTTCTTTAGTTGTCAAGAGGTTTAATTCTGAATGTAGAGCCTGCAAAGTTCATCATTCTTTCTACCTTCTTTTTATCTATCGTGTCTTAAATTATAATGAATAAAACATCATAGAATGACAGTTACCAGCAGTAAATGGTATGCCAGTCTAATATAGGATACAATTGCACACACATAATCATAAAAGAAAAACATTTTTAATAGGTAGTTTTCAACTCTCAGAGAATATTGTAGTCTAGGAAGGCCTTCTGAAAATGGGGTGAAATGTTTAAACAATGCACAGAAAAAAAACACTGACAAAAACTTATACCTGGTACAAGCTTACACACATCATAGCTCCATACTAAGCTACAATCATATGTAAAATATAAACACACAAAATCAGAAGAACATGCAATTAAATGAGAAACCATAATTCAGTTTATATGGCTTTTGTGTTTTGTAACTAATGCATAAGTTGTTTCAGTACCAAATCCATCAGTCCATTTTTTTGTCCTTGTTATTGAAGCACTGTTGGAGTCTACCATAAAAATGTTACATAGGGTCCATAAAAAAGTTTACAAAGAGCTGAGGAGGAGTATAATTTAAAGACTCAATAGCAAATGAAACTTTGTATGTCTTTAAAAGCAAATACAAAGCTTGGTCAATGCTGAAAGTGACATATGCAGTGAAAGAAAGTTATTTTTAAATTGTACATGGTCCATATAATTTTCAAAAGCTCTGTGAGCCAGCATAAACATTTTCAATTTAGGAAGCAAGGATGCCTCACCATGAATGGCAAGCAGGTGTGGTAGTTTAACTGGGTCATATAATTCAGACCTTTAAATGGTAGCAAAACATTTTTGAGTTTCAGAGCAAGCCAGTTTATTTTCAAAAAACAGGTGGTCTATCATCATCCTAGTTAGGATGAGTGGCAGCTTTTTGATTTTTACTGAAGTCCATAACATTATTATAATGTGCACTAAGGTAATACAGCTGAGAAACAATGAATTGTTTAAACCCACCTGGCTGCAGTTAAATTAGTGTTGCTTTTATCATGTTACTTTCATAATGTACTGATCTCAAAGAAACATCTTTATACTGCTGTAGTAAACTTTAAATAGTTTAAAACCTAGATTTGATGAGGGCAAATTTACACTGACCTGCATTTATTTGAGTCCATGAGAACTTTACAATTGTCTAATTTTATTTTAAGGAACCAATATAGTCTCCATTTCTTTACATCTAAGAAGAAGGAAAGCAAAAAATGTGCTACAGTCTACTAAATCTGTGTGGCACATTAATAGATTTTCCCTTTCCCTTTTTCCAATGACCAGTCTTCCCACACCAACTCTGTTACATCAACAACTCCTACCACATCAAATGAAATCGCCAGTGATGAGTCCACCTCTTACCATCTGTATAAGCTGTCGATAACTAAAGACCAAACATAGACAGCTGAGGAAGTTACACACAGCAAAAGCTGCCGGGCCAGAAGGAATCACTCCTTGAGTTTTTAAGGACTGTGCTGACCAACTTTGTTGTGTACTTTGTCACCTGTTCAGTCTGTCTTTAAGACTCCAGAAAGTGCTGCTGCTGTGGAAAACATCCTGCATTGTTCCTGTTACAAAGAAGGCTACTGCTTCTTCACCTAATGACTACATGCACCTAATGACATGGAGGATGCAATTATCTATTTGCTCCACAAGACATAGTCTTACCTGAGAGTAGCAGCGAGCAATGCAATAATTTGTTTTTTGATTTCTCCAGTGCTTTCAATACCATCCAGCCATCCATGTAAAGGGCTAAGCTCAGAGATATGTAGATGGATGAGACTATGGTGACCTGGATATTGGAATATCTTTCAGGCAGGCCACAGTTTGATAGACTCAAGGACTGTGTATCTGATTATGGATGTGAGCAACACAAGGAACAGTCCTGTCTCCTTTTCTCTTCACCAGGTCATATCACTTGCAGAAATTCTCAGTTAATTTTACACTTATGTGGTGTACATAATCGGGGTGGGGGGTATTGGTGGTGTGTGTTACACAGAGTATATGGATCAGGTGAAGATCTTTGTTTCTTGGTGCAAAGGGAATTGTCTGCACCTTAACATAAGCAAAACCAAAGAAACTGGTTATAGACCTTTGCTCTGCACCTCTATGTCTAGCCATTATTCAGGAAGTGGATGTAGAGGTGGGGCACTCCAACAAGTAATTGAAGTCCTACATAAATGATAGGTTGGACTCATCTTATAACACAGTAACTTCTTCCTAAAGAGACTTCATTGCTTTAATGTGGGAAATGACATCTTTACATCTTCTACAACTCTGTTATGGTCAGTGCAGTTTTCTATGCTGTGGTGTGCTGGGCTGGTAACATCACTTCAAGAGAGGCCCACTGAATTTAACAAGCTAGTTAAAAGGCATTATCAGATATGGAACACACTCTGGACCCCCTAGAGGTAGCAGCAAAGGAGAGAAAACAAAACTGAGTGCCATTATAAACAATACTGTACATCCTCTCTCTGACTCACTAACCTGTGTACTTTCAGCCAACAAATTATTCCGCAGAAATGCATCAGGAAAAACTGCATGGCATCCTTCATTGTGTCTGTGCCTGCCAAGTCACAAGTGTGTATCTTTCTCAGTTGTCTCTGCACTTAGTTTTCAGTTATGGACACTGATGGTCGGAGGTTGTTTTGTGTTGGTAGAGTTCTATATTACTCTATCATATTACTCTACTTTCCCCTTTTGTATTATTAACTAGCTGATTACCCAGTGGCTTCGCTCACTGAGTGCAAGGTAAAAAAATAAAATGTAGTATATAAATTATTAAACAGTAAAACATTAACATTTAAGAAGTAAACATACATTGAGCACTACTGGAGTGCTTTAGGGTAAAGTACATTTTAAAGGCGCTATAACACAACAGGTAAGTAGTACTAACAGCAGCTTAAATGTATTTGGATCATCTCTCGGTAGGAGATCCCTTCTGAAAGGCGCTACACGACCGGTGTGGTATAGAAATAAAATTTTGTATGTGATCCTCCAAATTTCTGCCTGACAACGTTGCATCTATGTGCCTGTGATTTGAGAGAAAAATTATTCTGAGAAATGTGGACGCTGCCGTTCCGTGCTTAACTGGCAGAAGGTCCAAACAATTCCAAAGTCCAATACTTTACAAGAAGAGGTCGGTACATCTTCTTAGATGTAAACCCTACATGTTGTTAAAAGAATTCATCACAAAAGCAACCTTGAATGTTGCAGGGTTTTAGTGACCCGAACTCACCTTAAGGGACAGTAAGTAGTCGTGCAGCACAATTTACAAAGAGAGTCTTGCTTCAATGATGCCGATTACACTCATTCGCAAAGATTTCCACTCTCCCAGGAGCCAACGGGGCACTCGAAGTGTCACAAACAGTGCAAGAAGAGAGGACGCTGCCCGAAATTGCGAAGCTCTCGACCCGGTGGAGGAGCCCGACATTCCATGCCTTTCAGCGTCCACTTTGTTCTCATGACCTGGCGCCACTAAAGACAAATAAATAAAACTTCTCTGTCAGAATGCGCCTGGCGCCTGTTAGCTCAGCACTGGCGTCCAGATAGGAGGGCTGGGAGAGGGCGACGCGGGGCGCACTTCTATGGGATAGATTGACGTGTTTGTATTTATTTCTTTTCAATATCATTAAAATAACTCACACAAATAATAACAATTCGTAAAGACGATATAAAAATGGTGTCCACAAACAAAGTGATTAGTTCCTGTATTATATAATATGTTCTGCGGTCATACGTAATTTTCGTTTCATGTGGTCATACATAATTTCTGCCTCAGATCTCTCAGACTTACCACTATTTAAAAGGCATTGTAGTATATACAATAACTTCTCCCCACCTTCCCATCTACAGTTATAACCTCAGGCAATTAGGTGTAGTAAAGGACAAGCAGTTACACTTTAAATAATGTACTATTGATAATATTCATAAATAATAACAATTAGCAAAGTACAAGTGAATATTGGCAATTATACAACCTGATAAATGGTGATTTGCAGTTTCAGGCGGCACACAGACTTGTTTGTTACTTAAAATGTCTCTGGTTAAGGCATTATTTTTGGTCAGCTTTCTTCAGAAAAGGCTGCAGCCTAACTTTTCTATATTGTGTTAGCAATAGGAAAATGTGAAATGACACTGAGGTCAATTTAGCCATCTGTTTTCTCAAAAATCTTGGTTGATTCTTTGCCAAAGAACAAAACACAAAAGTAAATATGCTAACAAAAAAGATGAGAGGTGAGATGACAGCATCCTGTTTCTTACTATTGATTTTTTCTAGTGACATAGTTTCTGTTTCAGTGTATATTTTCACCTTTTTTGTTTGTATGTTCATTTTTGTTTATTTACATTGTTCTTTTTTGTTTGCTTTCCATTGTACTCTTTAATTTTCCCCTTTTTTTGTAATTTTCATTTTTGTTTGCATTTTATTTGTTTGTGTTTTGTTTATTTATTTATTTTTGTATACCCTTTGTTTATTTTCATTAGGTCCAATGTATGCCATAACATGAAAAAACAGAACAACCCTGAACTCTCACATAGCCACACTCATGATGAGACAATTTTGAGTAACTATCAATCTATCTCAAATCTTTGGGATGTAGGAGTAGCTGGAGAAAAACTCTCTCTCTCATATACACACACACACACACACAGTGTTCAGGTCAAAAACTGAACACAGGTTTCCTTGAAATGGATTACATGCATTCCCCGGGTTACGTACAAGATAGGGACTGTAGGTTTGTACTTAAGTTGAATTTGTATGTAAGTTGGAACAGGTACATTATTTTAATAAATGCAATTTGGACAGATGTTTATCTCAACATATTATTTATTTTTACCTTTTTGTGCATGCACAGTAAATGCTTAAACATTTTCAAATATAGTACAGTACAGCCTTAAACATGTTGGTAGAACTTGATAAAGAGGATGGGACTGGTCTCTTAAAGTAGGCATCAAGGGAGGTTTGCACAGAGCTTTTCTTTTTCTCATCATAAATAGCCTTGTAACATCTCAGGCCTTCGGTAACTGTCTGGTAAACTTTGGTGAACCTCTCTGTATCAGGATCTTGCTCCTCTAACTTTGCCATTCCTGCTTTGATGAGACGAAATCCATCAGCTAACTCTTTTGTAGAAAACATTTTTGTTGCAGTCCCTAGGTCCTGGTTTTCTTCGCTGAATGCTACCATCTGCTGTTCTAGTTCCATAAGGTCTTCATTGGTGAGTTCTTTGCCATGGAAGTCGAGTAATTCTGTGATATCATTTTCACTGATGTCCAGCTGCAGCTGATTTCCAATAGCAACCACAGCTTGCCTGGTTTCAGTGATTTCATCTTCTGTAAACCCCATAAATTCTTGTGTGAATTGGAGGCACAATTCTTTCAAAACGCCTCTCATATTTGTCTCTTTCACTTCAACCCAAGTGTCAGCAATATTTTTAATGGCATCATAAATGTTATAACTCTTCCAGAACTCTCTTAAGGTTATCTCATCATTTTCAGTAGCCCTGACAGCTTGTGAGAATGTTCTCCT
Organism: Polypterus senegalus; assembly: GCF_016835505.1. Lineage (NCBI taxonomy): Eukaryota > Metazoa > Chordata > Cladistia > Polypteriformes > Polypteridae > Polypterus > Polypterus senegalus. The sequence continues at coordinate 54,867,528 of NC_053162.1, read as the reverse complement.
TAAATAATAGGCCTAAAAGGAGGCTATGACTCCTTGATCCATTGGCTGGAGTAGTGATGTAGTGTTGGAGGGTAGAAACACCACCTTTACATTGGGGTGCATGTCATCTAAAGTGTTTGGATGTCCACGGGCATTGTCAAGGAGAAGGAGAATTTTGAAAGGAATGGTTTTGCCCAAACAATAACATTCAACATGCAGGGATAAAATGGTTTAAAAACAATTCTTGAAAGATAGCAACTGTGACCCAAGCCTTTTTATTTGCCATCCAAATAACAGGAAGAGATGCCTAAGTGACATTACATAGTGCCCTCGGATTTAGGGAGTGATGCACCAGCAAAGGCTTGAGCTTGAAATCCCCAGATGCATTACCTCCAACTAATAAAGTCAGCCTATCCTTTGATGACTTATGTCCCGGTGCACTTTTTTCCTCTTTGGAAATGTAGGTCCTCACAAGCATTGTTTTCCAGAACAAGCCAGTTTCATCTACATTAAATATCTGGTCTGGCAAATAACCTTCCTCATCAATAATATCTTCCAGTATCTTGGGAAAATCACTTGCAGCACATACATCGGCACTCGCTACTTCACCTTGAATTGTAATATTAGGCAAATTTGCTCTTTCTTTAAACCCCTACTTGCCACAAATTGTTCATTGTAATCGCCTTCACTTGCTGTGCGAGTAGTTTTTAAATCATTAAACAAAGACATAGGCATATTACGCTGATTTTGGTCTTCAATCCAAATTATCAACAGCCTTTCCATCTCAATAATTAAACCACTGCGCTGCTTGGTATTAATTGAGGTATGGCCTTTCACATGCTCCATTATTCTACCTTTATCTTTTAAAATTGTTCCAATTGTTGACCGACTGCAACCAAGTGCTCGACCAATGAATGATGGAGTTTCACCTCTCTCTGACCTTTTTATTATCTCAACTTTATTTTCCATGGTGATGGTTTTTCTCTTCTTTACTTTATCACCAGCACTTTCATCAGATTTGCATTTCTGAGACATTGTTGAAGGGTAAGAAAAGGTTACAATTAGCTCTTCTGCACAGCACTGTACACGCTATCACGGCAGGGAGACACCTGGTGTGCTGACGAGGGACAACTTCCTGCTATGTATGTAGCAGTGCAAGCAGGCTTGCTATTGAAAATGAGTGAAGGCGGCGAGGGGGGCGATTTCACTGCTTGTGCAGTGTAGTGTCCCTCGGGCGGCTCCCAGTGACAAGCGGTGACCCATGGTACATAGTCACTGGGGCCACAACTATCGCTTGTGTACAGGATGGAGGCTTAATGGGGTGGTTCACTGCCTGCCCACCACACAGTCACCTCCACTTGCATACAGTATGCTGCCAGCAGAACGAATGGGGCAGCTGTGTGTGGTTAGCAGGCAGTGAAATGCCCCCCTCTGCTCCATCCAGTCAGGGGCAGTAGCTGCGGCGGCGTAGTGGATGGGTAGCGAACCGCCCCATTAAGCCTCCGTCCTGTACAGCAGCGATAGTTGTGGCCCCAGTGACTATGTACCACGGGTCACCGTTTGCCACTGGGAGCCACCCGAAGGACACTACACTGCGCAAGCAGTGAAATCGCCCCCCTCCAGCCACCGCTTGCAGCATCCCCAGTCCGAAGACGAAGGAGCGGCAGTTACTGAGGCGCATGTGTCGCAGCTGCGGCCCCGTTCGTATGTTGTAGGTCGGATGTCCGTAACCTGGGGACTACCTGTATATAATAAAAAAAATTCAAATTTGGTTGTCATTACTTAGGTATACCTGTGTTGTAAGATTGCTTTTCAGTTCCTCTATGTCTTGTCATGGTTAGTCTAAAGAGTGAGTTTTTGTTCAGCCAGTTTCCTAGTGGCTCTCATCAACTATTTGTATCAGATTCACTTTTATAAGCAAAATATTTTAATACCTGGCCAAATGACCTAAGTTTTTTTAATCTCACAAGTGCATTTTCATGGTGTATTCACCATTTTGATGATTACATATTTGCAGCCTCATTTGTAATTCATTTATTTCAGGTAATCTGATTACTCATTTGCCCAGTTTCTACATATGATTATATAGTTCTATAAAAGCACTAATACTGTAAGAGTAATATTCCTTACACAGGACCCTGATGTCATTTAGGATGTCTTGGTTTCTATGGTATTCTTTGTTGTTGTATTAAAAATTAAAATTTTGTCTCCTTCCTACTGTATTTTGATAAACCTTTCCATTCCCCGATTTTATTTTTGAATGTAAGCATTCCCTAGATAGAATTATTTTTGTGCTGTTTTCATAGCTGTTTTGTAGAGTGATTGCTGACCTGGTGAACAACCTGGAAGTGTGTAGTCACTCAGATCATCACCCTGTAGGTATTATAAAAGAAACACAAGATACACAGAAAAAGGTTTATGGATCCATCCTGTATATTGTTAGATTCTCTTTGTATAATTGTAGTTTCGCCACCGAGAAGAATTTAAGGACTGAGTCCAGAACGGATGTGAAAGGGAAAGACAAGTGGTTGGCTTTATAGGTGGTGGAAAGGAAAAAGAGGATCCAGTGGGGGACAGGCGGAAATGAGGTCAACAGGAGGGCATACTCTAGAGGCGGAAGTGGAACCTTGTTGGGCTTCAGATGATTTTCTCATCAGATAATCTGCAGAGGGAAGAAGAAAAGAGATTAGTCCATTTTTTCAACCCCTGACCCTGCGTTTCACGTTTAGTCAAGCCCACTGACTGCCTCCTATGCTCATGTGTGTAACAGTATAACTGTCACAATATACAATTCCTATTTAACTGTGTTTATGGAGAAACTGCAAGAACATTATCACATGTTTCTTTGGTTCACATTTCTGACAAAATGTCTTTAGCACTATGTTTACTCGACCACAATTTTGGGTTTTGATTTTTGTCATGATGATAGTCTTTATGTGACTTCCCAGTTGTGAATTTTTCATTTCTTTTTCTGTTCTTTGACTCAAATCTGTTCTTCTGGTCACTTATTTAAAAAGATTTCCTGTCATCTCTGTCTTTGGCCTAACATTTGTAGGATGAAATAAAAAAAAATCTATGATAGTCTATGAAAATCACTGCATGTGTGGAAGCCACACTAACCAAAACTACCACAGGGTTTCCTTAAATGCAGTGTGTGAGGTTATAATTACATTAAACACGACATTACTAAGGGCTGGTGTAATGTCAAAAAGAAGACATAATTTGATTCTTTATTTACTTTTCACAAATAAGCTGTGTAGTTGGGACACATAGATTAAACATATTAACATATTAAACAAGTTATTTTAAAAGTGAAAAACTTTAATTGATGAAACTAATATCATATATTCTTATTCTTTTATTCCCTTTACTATGTGCCAAGTTAGTCTATTTAGCTAAATGTTTTTAAAATTCATTTAGCACACATACAAGTAAACAATCAAAGTGGTCATTAAAACAGCAACAAAACAGAACATGTGTATATTTACATGAACGAACAAAATATTATTGAATGTGTATGCCATTTTAGGTAATGATTCATTTGATAGATGATGCTCTTTAAAATACTGAAAAAATATTATCCAATGAATGCCTTTTTTAGTTTTCATGTATTGTGTTATGCTGTAATGGTCTTTATTATTTCCATTTTAGAAGTCTTTGCTTTTAAGGTGGTCTAATTAATTTTAAGCTAGCTAACATGACAGTTCACTTTATGCTTTAGAAGAAAATATTGTAGAGCTTTTGTTAAAAATCTCTTAGAAAAACCCATGTATTCAACAGAACAATGATTAACATTAGTTACAGTCTTGGATTTCTGTAGCTCTGATGAAAAAGTCCAAGCTTAATTATAGGGCAATTAAGCTTTAATCACACTTGCTGTTTCTGTAGTTAGAGCTATTGGTTCTTTGTTTGAACAATGGTCCCTCTGCTTGTCATTATTACATAGTGAAGAATGAAACATGTTATTGCTACCTGTAGTATTTACAAACTAATTAATTAGTAATTAAGTGTAATTTATTGAGGCTGGTGCTAATAAGACTGATTTAGCCCTTTGTGGGGGGTTCAACCTTTTTTAAGTAAATGGATTAAAATATGTATATTAATCTTTTATATTTAATCCGTGACTAATTTTTAAAAATGTATTTTGTACTTTAGGGGTTCTCAATCTTTTTTGTCGGTGTACCACCTACATGAATTTAATTGTTTCTTAGTATCAAATTTTTTTTTTGCCTTACATTGTTAAGTACTGAACAGGAAAAACTAAACTTGATATTCGTTTACCTACCTCCACCATAATTATTGTATTTTTCAATTAATTATTTTTTTAATGTAAGATCAGTAGTGTGGATTGATATCGAATCAAATTGGAAAACCTAACATTTTCAGATTTTTAATTAAAAATGTGGGTGGATGCAGAAATGACAGGTTGCAAAGCAGAGGAATAGTTGGAACAATAACTGGGTCAACCCTATTTAATAATGGAAAGTCCAACAAAAATATGCTTCTTGGCTTCAATAAGCAGTCCGCTTCAGCTTGGTGGGATGATTGGATAGCCGGCTGCTTGGGCTTATCGACACATTTACAACACAAAAGACGCTGACAGGGAGGTGCAAAGGAATTTAAGGTGGGCCGGGATTGTGAGTTTTTTTCGTAGGCTTTGGAAATTCTAGTGTTAAACACATTCATGTCTTTATGTATACTCATTATGTAATAAGTAATTTTAAAATGTGTACTTGCATTTTACCTGAGATATTATCAGGTTAAACAGACATGAAAACAAAGTAGTTTGAAACTGATCAGCATTAATTAAACAATTAATTGATTACTGAACTAAGGTCTTTGACCAGGTGACAATGGAGGAAAGCAAAGGAGAGAGAGAAAAAACAAAACCTTTGGATGTTCCATGGTCAATTATAACAAAGAAAATCAAGGACGAAGTCAGATACAGTCAGTGTCCTGGAGACCTCAGCTAATGGCGGCCCACCACCTCCTGGGCTTTCTACAGTGGTCTGCGCTGGGCTGTCCAATCTAATGGCAGAACCTTCCATCAAATGTTTCAAGGCTTCTAGGGTTTCAGATGGCTTTTTCATGAGATATAGGAGAATAGTTTGGCATAAGGGCAGCTTGGCAGTGGCACAGTGGCATTAAGTGCCATAACAAGATACCGAAAAGAGAATATCAAAACATCCATGAAAAAATTTCCATTTGCTTAAGATCCATAATCCATATGTCATATATCCAGTTGTATGCTCCCAAACAAATGTGCATTTGCTAAAATATTGTTAAATAAACCACTTTCAGTGAATCCTCTTATTAATGGCTGTGTTCAAATCTAATTGAGCTTTTGAATTAAACACCTGCCTGTCTCCTAATTCCTCTCATTTTGTGGTCTGGAATTCCAAATTATGAAAGGATAGTGTAGGCAGTTAAAAACTAGATTTCACTAGATTGAAATGATGAACACAAAAAAACACTTTTGGAAAGATCAAAATTGAACAACTTTGGAGGTATTGACAGATGACCCACAAACTTATTAGCTACTAAAGCAAGATGAGATTACCTTCTTAGGTATCTTCTACAAACTTAACTTATAAGAATGACAGAAAAATAATGGTAGAACATAAAATATGAAAATATGAAAGGACCCTGTGGTCCTCTAAGAAATGTTTTCTAAAAAATGTAATTGCTTTTTAGTTGTGCTGCTGAAGCGATAAATTTTACATTTGAGGTCTGATTTCAGATTTACCAAAGAAGATGTACTGGTGTCCTGCCCGGGGTTTGTTTCCTGCCTTGTGCCCTGTGTTGGCTGGGATTGGCTCCAGCAAACTCCCGTGACCCTGTAGTTAGAATATAGCGGGTTGGATATGGTGGAGAGGTGTGATGGGATTTAAGGTGGGCCAGATCTACAAGATTTTTCGTAGACTCTGCTAATTCTAGTGTTAAGAGAAGGAAAAATACATTAAGAAAATTTTATAAAATGGCTTTATAAGACTTTTTAGTAGCCCAGTGGGCACTGTTTTGTTTTGTTATGTTTTTTTGGTCACAGTATTGACTACTCTGAACCTAAACAGATTTACTGTTAAAAATAATTACCCTTTTCCTTTCATCTGCTCTTAGTAAACCAGGTTATTTCATCAAATATTTTCACAAAATTAGATATCTGCAGTGTCTGTAATAATTATGGAAGGGGATGAGTGGCAGACAGCCACTTTGAATATAGGATATTGCCCTATGGACTGGCAAAGGACCAGCTATATTTCAATCAATTTTTAATGATGTTTTGGGTGTCTTTGTCCTAACACATTTAATGCTATACTTTTCTAAGAATTTCTGGTCGGCTACCTACCATACAAAAGAAGTATTACAATGTCTAAGTAAAAATTAGGGGTATAATTAGAGAAGTCTGAATTTCACAAGACAAAGCATGGTCTCTTTAGCCAAGCAGTCAACTATATGAAAAGTGATAGTGTAGATGGCTTGTGGTTAAAAACTGTTTGTGGTTCTAGGTACTGCATTGAATGCTACAATATAAGTTGGTTTGTGCAGGGTCTGAAGTGATTGAAAGTGCTTTCTTTTGGCATCTTTTGCTTCAAATATGTTGTATGCATAGGAAGTGGAGTGCAGCTCTGGTGATGTAACTAGTCAATATGTTAGTTATCCTAAGAAGATATATGCTAATGGGCTAGTTTTATTCAAATATATATGGGTATGGTTATATATTTGAAAAGAAAGTCCAAGAGATTCTGCTTCCCAGATTCATAGTTCAAATACTCAGCAAATTTCTTAACCATCTTAACAGAAATAGTTCTGAACTGCCTTATCTTTCTGCCCTTAAGGTACACATGACCCCCATACTAACCATGCAAAAGATATAATACCTCTTAACACTGTTTCATTTTGGATTTTGTCAATATCCTGCAAGCTGACATGAAGACCAACATTAATATTTTCTACAGTAGCTTCTAATATCCTTTTAAAATCCATTTGAAGCTAATGTCCAAATATACAGTAGAGTGTCAATTTTGTGTAATCTGAAAAATATCCAAAATGAAAGTGAAGCAAAATTCCAGATAAAGATTAAGGTTACTTAATTATTGTGCTGTCACAACGTCCAAATAATGTTACATGCTATATGATGGTTCCAGAGTATCTGAAAGAGATTACTTCCCTGCGGTAATTAAAAAAAAACACCCATTTTGTACAAAATATGATGTCAGCTACAGGTTTAATTTCTAATTTTACAGCTATTTCTATTTGTTGCTCATTATCATCTATTTTTTATTGTTTCTAGATTTACATTGACTCTAACAGAACACTACCAACACCATAACCAGTTATTGTAACTGTATTCAGACATCTATATTACAAGTCAGAATATGACAAGGTAATATCAGATACATAGATTAAATATGTCAAGGGCTGCAAATATGTTCTTTGATTTCCTAGTTGCTGCTGTATATGAAAATCCCATCTTGCATGCACTGAAATTTAAGATACGGATTGTATAGCAAAGAAAAAAGTACTAATTTATTTTGACGGGAGAATTGATTTACTGTATGGATTAGAAATAATAGGTGTCTTAACTGGATCATCCAACTGCATCTATTTATCCATCCTACTTAGTAAAGTTCTGCAATATTAAGGAGTAACAGAATTGCAGTATTGTTTTTCCTTCTGTTCCATTTAAAGATAAAGACTTGCATGATTCACAAAATCAAGTTTACCTAAATAAGTCAAAAGACAAGGGACAGACAATTTTCCAAGTATTATTTTACACTGGATCATCTCCAGATTCTGCTAAATGAAACAAACTAAAATGAAACGTTAAATGATATTTCCTAATTCTAATACTAATACTTGCAGAAGGCTGGCACCCTGCTCGGGGTTTGTTTCCTGCCTTGAGCCCTGTGTTGGCTGGGATTGGCTCCAGCAGACCCCTGTGACCCTGTAGTTTGGATATAGCGGGTTGGATAATGGATGGATGGTTGGATAATACTGATACTGAATTTAAGCCACTATGCTTGTCTTAAGTCAGGTTTTTCATTTGAAAGTAAAAAAAAATCCAGAAGATGCATGGATTAGTTGGACTGAGAACTGAGAGTTGTGCAGACATGAGTGTGTGTGGATGTGCACGCTGACCATGGTTGTTTCCAGGTGCTTTTTTAAAAAGCTTCAGCCCCTCATTCACCAAGTTTTAATTTACAGTACATTTTTAAATAAAAAAAGATCATTAACTTCTTTACATAAGAAACGTGTTTACACATATTCATACTGTGTATATATAGATCTGAAAAAAGAAAATACAGCTAAAATGTTCAGCTCTTTTTTTTATACCTTATTTATCATTTTGATATCTCTTGGAATTAAAGACATTGCATTGTTTGACCTTAGTCTATCTGTGGCTTCATGAACACGTCTCTACTATCAAGTATGTAATCAATATACTGCATCTGTACTTGTAACTGTATAATACTCTTGTGTTCTGAGTGACTTGTGGTAGCCATTAGAACCAGACAGCCAGGCAAGTTGTGCTGAGCAGAAGCTGATGAGAGAAGGGAGTCTGACATTTTGTGATGACAAGTAGCTATTGTGTGTTTAATTCAATGGTTATAATGAACCTTATTGTCACAGTTTCTGATCTGCAGTGTTCCTTTGCTCTACATCTGACACTAAAATAAAAGCAGTGTATAAAGCCTTTTGCACGTTTTTGTTTCCTGTATTGATAGATGAGGTTGGTGTACCTTAAATCACCACAAAGCCCATTTTATTTTTAAAATAATGTGACAAATAAACAGCATACATGTCAGTGAGCAAGGAGTTTCTGTTAATTTTGAATATATGGTATGTATTCTAAACTTTCTAAATTCAAAGCAGTTACATACTTCTTGATAAAGTGACAGATGTTTTGTTGCAGTCAACCATATAATCTATATAATGTCATACTTAACAACCATATAATTGTATGCATGGGCGTCGTAGTAGGGATAATGATTACCCAGGGCCAGGGGGCTGGTCTTTCGAAGCCTGGAGTGAAAAGTTTGTTTTCGAGAGGAAGGAGCCCACAGAGACTGCTTACATATAGGGCCCAGAGTTCTGTGCTACACCACTGATTGTATGGAAGGGCCCTGCTTATGTAATAAAGTTTTGATAGTTAAAAATCAGGCCAGTGCACCACAGGTTGTGAGCAGAAATTGTCTATCCAAAACGTATTTTCAATATAAGCACTTCTTCAAGCATTTGTATACACTTTATAATATTTCTTCCACCCACTCCATGAAAAGAAGTGGCCCTGCATCACTGTCAGAAAATGCACTTAATGGTAATAATATTTGGCCTCAAGCAGATTTATCTTTTCTATATTCATTTTAATGGTGCTTTTCAAAAAATAAGAATTCACTTCATTAGGCAGCATTCACTTCATACTGTATATTACTACACCTAAAGGATAATAAAAATATTATATTATCAAATAATAATCATTTCCAGCTAAACATATAGTATAATAACAACTGACGTTGTGGTAAAGTTGACTTACTATGTATATGTAATTTATATGAAATGGTCAGTATGTGCATGTGTGATTTTTGTGTATGTGTACAAAACAATTGTTTATATATATTTATATGTATATACACACATATATAGAAAGTGAGAGAGGGGGAGACATTGAGCGAGATAGTAAAAAATACCAGGCTTCCTATTACTGAGCAAAACACTATCCAAACACATGTTTCCGTGATGGAAATGAGTCTAGAGACATAATATGAGTTGTAAATCGCTAGCTGATATTTTGTAATCAATCAGGTGTGAAAATCTAATATTTCTCAACAACACATTTTTCAACTTGACAGACATGAGCAGTGAGCCGTAAGTTGTCCATTTCTCTGTGTTGAGAGTCATTTCAGCAGCACTTCCTTTTCTTTAATTAGAAAACGACAGCAGATTTATACAGAATTAAAACTCATATGGCAGGCAATTGACAAGTGATAGACAGGGGTGAATGCCACGAGCCATTACTCATTTTTAGAGTGATTTTATTATATCATGTTATTTGATTTTCCCTACTTATTAAAATACCATGAGAGGTGAGATATAAGCAGGAGAATATACTGCTGATAGTCCTAGAAAATTCAGCTGATTAGTTTTAAAGTACACTATCCAGAGACTTAACTTTACACAGCTGAACATGATCCATAGTACCCATTACCTGCTTCACTGATCCCTTTTCTGCTAAAGGCAACTTTTTCTGAGCTTGGCTTGAGGGAATGAAGATTAACTTGCACCAGGTAGGCAGTATATACAGCATCAAATGAAGATGGTCTCTAAATTGACAAGTATACACTAGTTTATTTTTTCAATTTATGCTATAGCTTAAACAGTTATTTTTTACACCAAATGCTCATATTTTATGTACAAATATATTGTATTTTCCTGGAGTTTCAGTTTCTCTTATTTAACATATATCAGAAGCATTTCATAGAGTTAACCTGCAAAAGAAAACTGTAAAATTTAAGAAATAGTTTGAAAATATATTTTATTGTTTGAAAACATAATATTATAATTCAATAAAGTATCTATCTATCTATCTATCTATCTATCTATCTATCTATCTATCTATCTATCTATCTATCTAATAGCATTCTGGGTTGAAATAAATACAACTTTGCTTACAGCATTGCAATATTACTGTATATTGGGTTCACATTGCAGTATAATAAAAAGGCACACAAAGTACAAAGTGGGAATACATGCTTACATTTAAGAAACTTGATCTGGATTATTTATAAATATTCTTCAGGTTACTGGTACAACATCTTTATTAATATTAAATTTAAAAAGGGTCCTTTGGGTATGCTTCAGGCAAGTTCAAAAATAAAAAGCAAAAACAACAAAGACTCAAGAGCACAAAAGCGCCAGTGCTGGACTGACTGAAAAGAAAAAAATAATGCACATACCATGTGTTTTCATTGACTAAACCCACTTAATCCAATTATAATGTCATGGGGGTCATAGTCTGTTCCAGCAGCAGCAAATCGTTTAACTGTCCTAAGGTTTATGAATACACAATAATTATAGTTTGTAATTTGTCTTTCAAACGTCCATGCCACCATGAAAGAATACAAATAACATAATTATTTCAATGTACAAAAAGAAGAAAAAAGTGATAACTTACATAAAATGAACATTAATGTCCATCAGACTGTACAGTTACTATAATTCAAGGCCAAGTGTTATGGCCCTGTAAACCTATTATGTCACATTCTGCATATTTCAGGTTTTCAAAATTCTCAAAACCAAATACTCAATAATACCAGTGGATACCAAAGGGAAATATTACTTACAATTTAAAGCCAGAGAACAAAGGATTTTGGGACTCTAAAAAAAAATGAGGGACTCATGTGGTTTAAAATGGAAACACTGACAACTTCTAAGAAGTACATGGTCAAGCTATTCAGATAAATTATCTTTTAACTAACCAATTATTAATGGCCTGAAAGATCTCTGAAACTTCGTTGTTCAGGCATGCACAATGGCGTCTTTTTTGTATTTTTAGCAAAGTCATATTGTAAGCACTGGCATCTTAAAAAATAAATGTATACGGAGAATCCAAAATGTGCATATTAGCAGTTTATTCTGTTTAAAGTTGTATTTTATTGATGTAATGGGTTCTTTTATTCAGTGTGTTTTTCAATTCCTATGTACAGTATGTCTGCACAGACAAATTTGGGAGTAATACTTTAAAACTTATAGTGCCTATCTTTTCTCTTTCTAATATAAGGGTTGACATAAATGTTGTAAAGGCATATACTATATATACATATACACACAATACACAACATTAAAACCACAGACAAGTGAAGTGAATAACATTGATCATCTCATTACAATGGTACCTGTCAAGAGATGGGATATATTAGGCAGCCATTGAACAGTCAGTTCTTGAAGGTGATGTGTTGGAGGCAGAAAAAATTAACAAGAGTACGGATTTGAGAGACTTTAGTAAGGAACAATTTGTAATGGCTAGAGAACTGTGTCAAAGCATCTCCTAAATGCCAGGTCTTGTGGGGTGTCCCTGATATGCAGCAGTTACTACCTACAAAAAGTGGTCCAAGGAGGGACAACCAGTGAACTGGCAACAGGGACATGGGCACCCTAGGCTCATTGATATGTGTGGGGAACAAAGGCCAGCTTGTCTGGACTGATCCCACACAAGAGCCAGCATAGCACAAATTGCTGAAAAACATAATGCTGACCATGAGTGAAAGCTGTCAGAACACACAGTGCTTTGCTGCTTCCTGAATATGAAGCTCTGTAGACACAGACAGGTCAGAGTTTTCGTGCTGACCCCTGTCCACCACCAAAACAGCCTAAAATGGGCATGAGAGCAAGAGAACTAAATCATAAAGCAATGGATGAAGTTGGCCTGGTCTGATAAATTGTTTTCTTTTGGATCATGTGGAAGCCCAGGTGTGTGTGAATTGTTTACCTTGGGAAGAGATGGCAGCAGGATGCACTATGGAAAGAAGGCAAGCTGGCAGAGGCAATGTGTTACTTTGGGCAATGTTATGCCAGGAATCCTGACATTCATGTGGATATCAGTTTGTCACATCCAACCCACCTAAAGATTGTTCATGGCCTTTTTGCGCAGGATACTGTGTCTTGCCACACTACAAATGTTGTTCATGGATGATTTAGGGAACATGACACAGACTTCCAGGTGTTGACTAGGCCTCCAACCTCCTTGTACCTCAATTTGATGAATATTTGTGGGATGTGCCTAAAAAACAAGTCAAATGTGTTTAGATCCCTCCTTGCAACTTTCATAACTTAAAAGATCTGCTGCTAATGTCTTGGTGCCAGGGCAACTTTAGAGTCTATGCCTTAACAGGTCCAAGCTGTTTTGGTGAAACAAGGGGGACATACACAATATTAGGCAGGTGGTCTTTATATTGTGGCTGATCAGTGTGTGTATACATATATATATAAGGACTCGATTAAATCGAAATGGGAAATGGGAATCGATTAAAAAAATTAATTAATCACATAAATGTATGTAATTGTGATTAATCGCATCTAGCAATAAAATGTCATTATAAAATTAATAGATAAATCATGAAGTAAATACACACAAAATCACAAAATTATTACAGAATCAAGACAAAGTGATTTAAAGAAAATAAATGACATAGTTTAAATTTAAACAATGACCTTAAACCTGAACATTTAACTAAACACTACTTGACTAGGTACAACCTGAATCTGAATGCTTTCCTAAAAGGAAAGTTGAAAAGAAGGCAATAAAAAAATGAGGCCAATGTATCAATACTTGATTTTGGTATGGCATATGAGACACAGACATGTCAAAGTAAAAGAAGATCAAAATGACTGTTGATTTTGAAGGCACTGCTAAAGACTGATTTAATTGAATTTGAAACTCTTAAATGGGTATACATTAAATCTTGTGTTAAAAGTCCCCAAATACTATTCTCAATTGTTCAACACCATCAACAACTTGATAAATTTACTCTACACAAGTGTTTTTCAAGTGGTGCGCCATGGAAATAACAGTGTAGTGCCCCTGAGTCCAGACCTGAGAGAGACGCTCCTCAGGTTGTTGAGACCTGTCCAAGAAGGACAGGACTACCTTTACCTGGAGAAGCCGACATAAAAGCAGCACCATGATCACTTTTTTGCAGACGCTGCACTTAGGGGACATTACAGCAGCCAGGTGGCCCATCTCCCTCAGTGCATGTTTGCCAGTGACTCTCTCGTTAAGAGATTTAATGCTTTTTTGATTGGTAGTATCATGGTGTGCCTTGGGATTTGTTGGGTTACAAAAAGTATGCAACCATAGAAAAAAGGTTGAAAAAACACTCTACCTACACGTTTTCTCCGAATACACTAAAAAACATCTCCATAGCTGCTGTCTCACTTAAAAACTGACACCAAACATTACTTAGATGGTTATGTTCTGTTCAAGGTTATTATAGTTTTGCCTTTTTACATTAGTTTTAATTTCTATATTTTTTCTGACTTTACTTGGAAATTCAGTTTAGTTTTAGTTGTCCTTCATCGTGTATTTTTAGTTGTAGTTTAGTTTTTATTTCACAAAGACATTTCTATTTTATTTTTATATCTATTAGTTTCAGTTTTAGTTTTAGTAATTATGGCATGGAGCTCCTACGGAGTTTAGTTTTGTGTCACAATCAGACAGAACTGTACACTTTACAGAGTTAGATACGAGTTTAATGTTAGTGGAAGCTTACTACACTACATGGTTTACTATCTGGTTTTGTTTTTGTCTGATAAAAACAAGCATAATCAAAACTAGATACTGAATATGAATAATTTTACACAATTTTATAATTTTTTTAATATTCTCTCATGAAAATCACGGGCTAAGGAAGAACAGGGCTCTTAGACTTGAATCAGTGTGCAGACCTCACCTAGCTTTTATTGAGGAAAACAAAGAAAAACAAGTATGTAGTGTCAAGGTTAGGAGCAGTGAGACTTGAATAGCCCAACATAAAGGACAGTAAACCCATAATGAGCAGAGCAAGAGCAGATAATAGGTGTACGGACAGGCATAAAACAACAGAGACAGCATCTGAGATTAAGAACAATATATACATTATCTAAACCTGTTTATCCTGAGCAGGATCGCAGGAAACCTGGAGCTTACCGCAGCAGGTTTGGATGTAAGGCAGGAAAACTCCCTGGTATGCAATATGTATGATAAGGTTGATGTTAATATGATATTTCAACTATCTATTTTGAGAGAGGGAGAGAAAAACATTGAAAAAAGGGAGACAAATATTTTAAAATATAATTCTGCTAATGGATTACTTTCACAATATCAGGTACAGTGGAACCTCGGTTCACGAACGTCCCGGTTCAAGTACAACTCGGTTCACGACCAAAAAGATCGCCAAACTTTTGCCTCGGTTCACAACCACACACTTGGTATACGAACAAGCCAGGTTCCCTTGCCTGCCTGCAAGCTGAGCTGAAAGAGAGAGAGAAAGAGAGAGAGAGAAAGGGCGAGCGAGCACGTGCCTGCTAGGGAGGTGGAGGAGGAGATTGCTTCACGTGTTTGCTGAACAAGCCAGTTTCCCTTGCGTCCTCAGTTGAGAGAGAGAGAGAAAGGGCGAGCGAGCACGTGCCTGCTGGGAAGGGGAAGGAGGAGATTGCTGCACGTGTTTGCCTGCCTGTAGGCTGTAGTGCAAGCGAAAACATCCCCCTCCCCCCACAGGCAGCCTGAGAGAGAAAGAGAGCTGCCATGCTTTTTCATTTAAGCAAAGCTGCTCCTTGTTCATTGTTTTCAATAAGACGTGCACTCTCTTTGTGCTCTACAGTATTTTGTGTGCTTTTGCAGTTAACTATGGCTTCTAAGCAAGTGGAGAGTTGTCAGAAGAAAGTTTTGAAGAAAATTGAAATCGAAGTAAAGAAAGAAATTACAAAAGGTGGAAAAAATGTTTACCAGTTTACTCATTTACCAATCGGAGAACCCTCGTGCTTTCAAGCAGCATAATGTAAACAAAGCCAGACTGCCAGTAATGTGGAGGGTCACAAGAACGTTCTTTTTGGAATGGTTGCATGAGCCTTTCACTCCCACCAGCTAAACAGCTAAAAGCACCAGAAACCCAAGAAATCACAAGAGAGAAAACACCTGAAGGAAAACACTTCATGCCAGAACTCGTTTCATGCAAGGTTAGTTTTCTTGGTGGTTTTTGTATTACGGATTTTTCAAAAGTAATTTTTTTAGTTCATAATGCGATTTGTTGCAATGTTATTTTTCTCTTTTTTCAAATGTTCGCTTTTTTCCTTGTGCTTAAAACTCATGAAAGGTTTACAGATGGAGTTTTTCATAGCGCGATTAGGTGCGATGTTACATTTCTCTTTTTCAAATGTTCGCTTTTTCCTTGTGCTTAAAACTCATTAAAATTGTTTACATGGAGGACTTCATCGTGTGATTTGTTGCAATGTTACTTTTTTGGTTGCTTGCGAGTTGGTTTTTAAATGAAGTTCGGATTTGTGCGATGTTTTTTTCTGCTGTGCTTAAAAGTCATTTTAAAAAATGCTGCGACGAGCACGCTACAGAGAGATTAGAGAGCCGGGCAGCTGACAGGGAAGGGATTGGGGGGACGGATAGGTGTGTGTGTGTGTGTGTGTTTGTGCGCTCGCGCTACACAGAGAGAGAGCGTGGCGAGCCAGCTCCTGTAGCTGATCAGGGAGCCTGGGTGTTTTGTGTCAGTGTTATTCAATGTTTTTACATTAGTTTACTATTACACTGTGGATTCTATGGTGTAATTAACTATATTTGTGCTTAATCTGTACATATTTTTACATATTTACATACAGTTTGTACGGTCTGGAACGGATTAATTGTATTTACATACAATCCTATGGGGGAAACTGCTTCGGTTCACGACCAACTCGGTTTACGACCAAAGTTCTGGAACGAATTATGGTCGTGAACCGAGGTTCCACTGTATTTTGAGTTGTGAATATGAACTAAAAAAGATAAATTAATAAATATAGGATAAATACAAAAACCCATTAGTATGTTTAGTTTTTCATCACTTGGCAGACTCTCTTCGCCTACCTACCTTTGTTTGTTTTGCTTCAAAGTGCTATGATTCAGATCCTAATATACTGTATGTAGTCGATTGGTCTCGTCCATTGTGAGAGATGGATGTCTGAAGTGGAACCCCGTTAGCGGTGGCGTTAATTATTTTTATTATCCCAAGGTGTCCTATATCTACCCAACTCGAGGAGGTTCTATCACAGTATATGCAAGTATACTGTATATAAACATGAGCGGTAAGAAAGGGGCTCAGAAAGAAATGGAAACGAAACCCAAAGCTACACCCAAGCCTAGACAGGCATCAAGTCCAGGTTCTACCTCAAGGAGCAGACGGGCGAAAGCACAGATCTCCCGGGACCCCGAGCCACTTCAGCGTCTCCAGTTGAGAGCGAAAGTGGGAGCTAATGTGCAAGTGATATAGGTCACGATAACTCGTCAATTTCAGAAGGTCACCTGAAACTGGAAATGGCCTTGTCGTCCACGTTATCATCTACTCCTTGTGAGTGGGAGCATCGACTGTAACGGGGCTTGCTGCTTCACCTGCGGAATGCGAAGTTCAAAACGATCTGTCTGAAATGAAGGTAATGATCGCTGACCTCAAGAAAGATATAAAGGAAGATATAAAGAAAGACATAAATGGTATGCTCAAGACAAACGAGAAGACAAATGTGAAGCTGCGGCTGGAGCTGCGGCAGGATAAGACATGGAGGTATGTGTATATAATCGCTTTGAGGTAGCCTTTAAAGGTATGCTGGAAAAATTGAGGAACACATTCAGGAAATTCATCTAAGTTTGAGGAAAAACTGAAATCACTTGGTGATCAGTTGGAAGACGCTAAGCAAACATTCACAACTCAGTTTGAAACAGCTGAACATCTGGCATCCATCGCGGACGCTAATATATGTAGTCATTGAATGTCTATAAAAATAAACAAAGTATACTACCACAGCATTTCAACAATATTTATTTTCAATTTTTAGTAATGATTTTAAACGTATGGACCCTTTGAATTTAATTGGCCTGTACTAGAGACTTATTTTGGTTTTTGTGCCAGTCAAAACTTATTCAGCACTTATGTGATAAAACATTGATTCGATCTTCTTACAGAAACATGAAATGAAAAAAAAAAGAGAGAGTTTAATTTTTACCTTTTAGCATTTCACCAGGACTGCCATAGACCTTACTACCTGTTCCTTTTCCACCCACAACCCTCCAAAAGTCAAGCATGTATAAATGAAGAAAATGAACACCAGTGCTACATATTGACATATTGGCGTATCATTGTGAAATTTTAAACCTTTAAATGAAAAATTTATTTCATAAAATTTTGAAAGTTAGTACATAATGTGCCAGAAGGGTCCCCAGCCGAGATGCCTGGATGGTCCACGAGAGGGACGATACCTCCAGTAAGCCACGAGAGGGCAGCCACCCGGGTCTGATTGGGGGCCACTGGAACGGAGCTGGGAAGCTCATCCCTGCAGGAGGACGTGGCCACTGCCAGGGGGCGTCCGGACAGTTGTGGAACCAGGAAGTGCTGCCGGAAGAAATCCCAGGGGTACCCGGAGTGCTTCCAGGTGCTCTCCTGACACTTCCGCCACACCAGGAAGTGTCGTCAGATGGAGCACCTGGAACCCATCCGGGTCATTATAAAAGGGGCCGCCTCCCTCCAATAGAGGTGCTGGAGTTGGGAGGAAGGAGACAGAGCTTGTTAGGAGGGTAGTGGAAGTCCAAGGAAGAAAAAGGGAGAGAGAGGAAGAGAGAGAGAAAAAGAAGAGTTGTTGGGATAAGGCATTGTGGTGCTATGACGGAAATAAACGTGTGTGTTTTGGACATTCTTCTGTCTGTCTGTGTCCAGGTGCTGTCTTTCCACAATAAATACAGTACTCAATGTGTATGTAATTCTTTAGGTACATTTTTAACATTTTTGCATTATTGTTTTGTAGTGTTAAAAAAAAAAAGATTACATGAAATTTCTACCTTGATCAAAGCATTAACTGAGGTGTTTTCCTCGTTGCTGGTCCTGAATTCAACAATATTTTTTAACGAATTAAACAGGACACATTAATCGCAAAAATGAATGTGTTAACTTTCCCTGGCTTAATATATAAATATATGCACATACTGTATATATATTCAGAAAGTTTACAGTTTATGATTCTATAAATGGTGGAGAGAGAGGTATTTATATGAGTAAATTGAACTTTGCAAAGTGAGCTGCAACAAACCTTCTATATGGGTAGTGTGATGCAGGATGGGAAGGGTGAGCAAAAATATGAATTGCTGCTAATTGGTGGTAAATGCAATATACACATAATGATTTGTAAAAAGTACTAGCCACAACTTGCACTTAACGTGTAACTGCTGCTGTAAGATCCCAAACCGATTTTGTCAAAACTCTGTATTACATTTCTATTTATGAAAAAGAAGAGATTAATGTTTTTGGCACCATTTCTGAAACATACCTTTGGTTGACACTGTATATTTGTCATTACTTATTTTTTGTTCATGTAATACTTTGGGTTAGACATTTACAGCATGATGAGCGCTTTTCAAGTTTTTTTTTTTCTTTATATATTATTAAGATATTTATTAAGGTGAAAGGCTTTTTGACAGCCATGGTGCTGTCCTATTACTGGTAAAATCTGTATATATTTTAACTTCAACATATACAGTAAAACAAAATAACCTCTATATCTCCCTGAATTTTCAGCCATTCCTAAATGTCATGCCTTTTTTTTAACAGCAAAAGGGACTGCAGTCTTTTTATGTCATAAACCAAATACACAAAATCACAATCTTCAATCCTGAAAGTTTGCCACTGAGGTCACAAAGATAAAGGTACCAAATATAAAAACATCATTTTTTTATCACAAGGTGACTGAGTTGAGCAGAATACCAGTCATCCCAGGTGAACAAATTCTTTTTAGTCTTGTAAGCAGACAACAGTGCCGTGTTAGCTTGTAACGTTTTGCAAGTGTGTCCTTTTAAGGGAAAAGATGTCTGTTGCAGATAGCTATCCCTTGGGACAATTTCATCATGCAGTGTACATTGTATTAGAGGTTCAGAGTGTAAATTCTTCCAGAGGAATAAAAAAAAATCTCAAACTATTGTTGTCTTTCCCACTCAAAGGGTGATATAGTGCTTAGCACTTTAAACTCACAGCTTACTGCATGAAGCAGTATGCTATCCTGTAGCTCAGGAGGATCTACATTCTAAAGGCTTATATTTCAAATAGCATTATTATCTCTTAATTAGCAGATTTAGCAAAGTTGCTATCATGGTTTTGTTATTGCTTATCTTCAGCATTGTTACCTTCCACTAGGTAAAATTAATTTTGACATAAGAAGTGGTTACATTAACCTATTGTGAATGGAACAGCCTCTACACACACAAAAAGGTTTGGGACACTTATTGTCCCTTGCTGCAAAAGGGTTTAGATTGAGCACTCATCGAGTCCTGAAGTGAACTGAATTATTCTTCAAAACATGACAGCTTTAAAGGACATGACTGGAAGTGACATTGCAGAACTGGAAGTGACATTCTTCTGGGTGCTGGAACCAGAAGTGACGTATGGGTGAATCAGGTAGGCTTTCCCATTTTTGGTCTGTAGAAACAACAGAAGAGGTTTTAGTGCACCCCGCCACACCCTGGTCTGGTGTGGAATTACCTTCACTTGGTTCATACAGCTCCCTCCTAATCGCACGTGTGTGACACTATATATGTTTCCATGTTCCATGTTTTTGTTAAGTGACAGGCTATTGCAAATGGCAGAAGGTGCTACATGGTAGAAATGAGGTCCTACTTTTACCTACCTTAAATAAAAATGGTCAACATAAGTAGCTGAGTTTGGTGTTTAGCTATATACCACCATTGGGCATTAGGGCATATGGTTGTGAACAGTGCTGTGAATTTATGTACCTTGAGGAACTTCTGTCGAGTTAAGTAAAGATCCATATTCTGATACGATGCAGCAGGGAGTTATTTCACAGTGGGCATGGCTCCTATTATGTATGGTGGCCAGGTTGCCTAGAATTTTAAGAGGCCTCTGGGACATGAAGGCTCCTTCTGACCAGACTACCAAAGTACTTGGAATAGAAAGGTAAGTTAAGAGATTGATTAAACCAGGAGGGAGCCCTGACAAGCAACAAAAGTTTTTTTGTTGTTGTTTATTTTCTACTTTGTCGCTTCTTGTTGCCATGAACCCCTGGGTTGGAAGAAGATGTTCGGAGATTAGCCTTGATTGAGGACAGGCAAGACAACTAAACCAAAAAACAAAAAAAAATCAAAGAAACAAACAAAAAATAAAAAACAAGCACAAAAACAGAAATTGTCCTCTGAAAAAAAAAGATTTCTTCCTCCTAACTACTTCTGCCTCAAAGTTGCTTTACGTTATGATTGCCACCTCTATGAAATTCAAAAGCAGGCCTGTGCAGTACATACCTGATTTTGAAATTAATGGTGGTTTTTAATTTTTGTGGAATTACCAATTGTAACAAAATGCCTCAGACTTTATATAGGACGGAGTGCGGTTCCACAGCAGCAGCGTCAGGGGCCCTTCACCCACTTTGGCTCAGTATACAAAAGATTAGGTACATATACAGAATTAACATAATTACAATAATATAATTATACAAAAATAATAAATAACTGGACTTAAAAACATTAACATAGAAATGTAAACAAAAATATTCATCAAAAATAATAAGATAAACAGATGTAACCAAAAAACAACAGGTTCCAGTAAAGATCCAAAACTAGGATTACAACTACTGCATACCACCATCTGAAATAGGGGCATTGGAATGATATCAGAAGGTTCAGAACTTACTAAGAACAAGAAACAACATGGCAGGACTCACAAAACAACAAACAACAACAAACCTGACCAGTATATAGTGCACTGATGACCTCACAATTAGGTCATGAAATTAAAATAATCAAGAAACACATATGCAAAATTTTCAGAAAGGGGGCGGGAAAGGATTCTA
This sequence comes from Polypterus senegalus, assembly GCF_016835505.1. Taxonomy (NCBI): domain Eukaryota; kingdom Metazoa; phylum Chordata; class Cladistia; order Polypteriformes; family Polypteridae; genus Polypterus; species Polypterus senegalus. The sequence goes on along the minus strand of NC_053162.1, from coordinate 54,845,973 downwards.
TAAGACAGTTTCCTGCCATTTGTGTTCATTACTTTTATTAATGAAAGATACCCTTACTTGTTTAGTTTTGGCCTTAATGTAATTAAGCATGGCAAGCAAAATTTATTTCCAGCAGTATCTAAAATTTATTCTGAGGTTATGGGAGTGCCATTTTTATATTGAGTACATTCAGTTAATACTAGGCAAAACTAAAAATGTCAGATATTAATGTGTTGTGAAATTATTGGAATGGGATACTCAACCTGTACATAGAGTTTTACAATTTTACTTCTGTATACTATTTTGTAGGTAAAGTATACAATTTCTAAATACGTAAATAGAATGTATACTTACATATAATGTAGTATAATGTAAAATTTATGAAAAAGGAACTTTGCTAAAATTTGCTACCTTCTGAAGTCATACTAACTTGCTTCCGTCATCTAGATTATCTGAGAACAATTTGTGTAGTAAAAAAAAAAACAACACTGAAACAGAAAATCTACATATGATTTAAGTAGTCTTGTACATATTCAGCAGCAAATAATCGTAAGTGCAGGTTCTTGGATGGCTCCTAGCTGATAGATGTTTACAACATCAAACTCCATGCAGATGCTGATCATGGCATGGTTAAAAAAAGCTTCTCATGCAGGAGGAGAGTTAAAGTTTTAAAAGTATTAAAAAGGATGTTTGTTGTGAAAAATCCTAAATACACATTCATATTATCACAGATAAAGTTAACACTTTACCTTAGTCAAGAAGATTTTTATTTGTAAAACATATACAGTATGTATATATACAGGTAAAATTCCGTTACAACGAACTTCCAGGGACCTAAGAAATATTTCATTGTAATGAGATTCTGTATTTGTTGCTATAGTGCTTTAATTTGCTTCCAGGAATTTCCAATCATTTCAATAGCTTCTTTCGCATTAATTTTAATCTCTTCTCCTGTCTACAAGTTATGCTGACGAGAATTTTTCTCAGCATTTCCTTGCAATAATCCACTTTCAGGGTGCGAATGATGCCCAAATCCAATGGCTGAAGTACTGCTGTGAAATTGGGTGGGAGGAATTAAACGCGAACATTATCTAAATGTGGAAGCATGTTGTTGGCATCAATCAGAAGCCAAATCATTCTTTTCTTCTTCTTCATATTGTGAGGTTTCTGAACTCTTTTGGGATCCCCCACCAAACGAGAACGTCATGCTGAAGTGCATCCTGAAGCGTGATTACTGAGCCTGTGTAAGATTGTTTGTCCATTGCCGGGGCAGGGCAACAGCAAGCTTACAAAAGATCTAGGCTGCACTATAAGTACCTGTTTTACACCCCAAATCACGAGGCTGAGTGTCAGTACTTTAGCAAAACCAGCTTTATTCAGCTTGAAACAGGAACAGCACAGTTATTTATTGTAGCGGGATCTGCCACTCTCCTATAAACAGACACAGCAGTCAGGCAGGGTTGTGGCCAGGTTAGTGGCCAAGTAATTCTGTTCCCTGCATTTACAATATTCCTTGCATCACCTATCGAGTTTGTTTTGGCGGAGAGACGCAGCAGAGCTATGAGCCTGCTGTTGCCCTGGCAACATATAAACAGTCTTCCACAGACACGGTGATCATACTTCGGGACGCTCTTCAACGTGTTGTCCTATTAATGGAGGTCCCAAGAGAGCTTAGAAATCTCACATTTTCTTCAACAAGTGCCGAATTAATAGGAATGTTTCTTGAACATAAAAACGGCTTTTTCGACATCAAATGCAGCAGTTCACATACCCAAGATTTTTCTTCTTTTTTTTTGCTTGGTCTTTCAAGAAAGTTGACAGTGTCAATGGTGAAATTCCAAATTCACTAGCAACATCTTTTTTCTTTTTGCCACAATCGAAAGCTGCAAAAATGTAAAGTTTTTTTTTTCTAATATGAACTGTTATCGTTTTTTTTGTGTTTGCCATTTCTATAGGAGGGTGACAGTGAGTTAAATTCCAATGGATGTTTTTCAAGTGTTGATGAGCAATGAGCAAAAGGTATCGCTGAAAGCCACCAAAAACAAAAACAGCAAAAAAACAGTATGAGCAAAGTTCAAAGAAAGAATTTTATTTTTAAACTGTTTCTGTTTGTGGATCGTTGTGCACAACTGAGCTGTGGCCACAGAACTAACTGCTCTGTGGATGATTCATTCAGGCATTTCAAGGTCTTTTGGGCACTTCGTTGAAATGGAAGTATCTGCTGAATGTACTTCGTAGTAACAAGATTTCTATAGATTCACGTCATATGGGGAAACTGTCGGGACCATAAAAATACTTTGTTGTAATGAAAATTTTGTTGTAAAGATATTCATTGTAATGGAATTTTACCTGTATATATATAATGAAAAGATCAGACTCAATACACTCATAAAGGTTTGGGGAAGCCACCTGTGTATTGTCCCTGACTGCAATGGGTTTGAAAAGTTGACACAACTGTTTTTGATGGAGTCCAAAAGTGAACTGATTGAGGTTTGAGAAGATGGCGGTTTTAAATGGAAATAGCGGAAGTGAAGTAGGACAATCGGAAGTGACCTCCTTCTGATGTCATCCTAGGCACCAGAACCAGAAGTGATATCGTCCTAGCCATTGGAACCGAAAGTGGTGTTGCCCTAGGCACCAGAACAGGAAGTGACATCGCCCTAGGCATCTGAACCGGACGTGATGTTGTCCTAGGCCTAGAACCGGAAGTGCCATTGTCCATGATGAGTTAGGTTTTTCCGCAGCTGGTCTGTAGAGACAACAGGAGAAGGTTTAGCGCACCCTGCCACCTCCTGCCCTGGCGTGGAATTTACCTTTGCTTGGTCCATACAACGTCCTCCTACTCACACATGCGTGACAAATTATATATATGCCAGTAACAGCGGCGGTGAATACACTTGATTTGAGTATTCCTAGTTTTCATCCTCTTTCTCTGTACGTTTAGCATTCATTGGCTCAGAGATTGATGCGCTTGCTGCTTTGTTAGCAGCTCTTCTTTTCTCCACCCTAGTGGCCTACTTCTCTTCTTCTGTCAGCATCTTTTCGTGTTAAAACTGATTAAGTCAGTTTTTGGGATGCAATTACTTAGTATGTTTTTCTTAATTTTTCACTTAAGCTGGCACTTAAGTGTTAAATCTGCCTCAAGAATGATTTAAGATATGAAGAGATAGAGGAAGTGATGGTGAAGGTGGTAGGGATGAGAACGGTGCCCGCACGCATGTGCTGTACAGCCACCCTGCTGTGCACTGCAAAGAGTTCATTCTAGAATAAAATAAAATAAAAATAAAAGGAGTAATAAAAATCATCACCCTGAAAGCAGATAGTAGAGGTCACGTAGTATGTGTGTACCAAATTTCAGGTCAATAATTCAAATTGTTTGCGAGCTACAGGTGATTTAAAATCCTGGACAGACAAATGGACAGCCACAATAGCGTATTATACAAGAAGATTCTATATATATATATATATATATATATATATATATATATATATATATATATATATATATCCATCATGTACAGTACTGTTCACATATGATCTATATGTGCAGTCCCACAGATTTTTATTTTAATTGTTTTATTATCTTAATGTACCTTGACTGCTGTAGTCACCGGAGATCATTTAGCTAGTCAAATAGCATGTATGTCATAAAATAAAATAGGTATTTGTGTGCGTTTAGTTCATAAGTACATGTGGCACTGATGAACTGTAAAGAACAGTTTATGGTAGTATATGCAAAATTTCTTTGTCTTTAGGCACTTTTTAATAAGTCACCTTTTGATTCTTCCAAAAAATAAACTGAATACTGAGCATAGTTTACAGTTTTGTTCACCTGCAGTATACATAAATACACCTGTGACAATAAAACATTTCATTGCATGCATACACTATTATTTTCAATTTTATTATAAGCCTTGTTAATCCAGACCTAAAGTATTATTTGCTATATTGGTATTGTTATACCAATTAATTGAGAAGAAAACTTTGTACATACCTGTGGTCTTCGATATGGTTGTGCTTTAGCTGGTACAAAATGTTGTGCTTGCTAAAGGTGTCCTCTCATCAACCCCTGTGCATGCTTGCTGCCTGATGGGAATTGCACTCTTACATCAGCACTAGTTTTAGGTTCGCCCTCCTCCCATTATAGCCTCTCTTCTCACATGATTATATTTTAAGTTGGATCAATGGCAACACACATACAAAATTTTGTGAAAATCATTTCAGACATTGTTGCATGACTGATGAACAAACAAAAAATTGAGAGTTTTATTTATGTATATGTTCTAAGTTAAGTTGTACAGACTTCACGCTATTTTTGGTATAGCCATACCCAAACTATTGGTGGACTAAAAAAATTATATGAATTTTTTTTCTGGAAAAAAAACAACAAATCTTTTGAAATCAATCACATATTTTTTGTATTTTATTGACATTAACCTGTATACCAAGTTGCTCTTACTGATATTTACAAAAGATATCTTTGAGGCCCCTTTATGCCTTCTTTGCACTTTTTATGAAATGTAAATAGAATTTTTTGTGACTTTATTAGTTGTTCAATCAAACTGCTTAATCAGAACATTTCTCTGTCAGTCATAGACAAATAAAAATACAATACAAAGGAACTGTTCTTCATCATAGTCTTTTAAACAGATTTTCTGCTTTCCATTTTTGAATATTACTCTCTATTACCCTCTGTTCATCATTTATTAGCTCTACATGGACAAACTTTGTATTAATAAATAGATATGCTCACAAAAGCCTCTTTTCTTACACAAAAACAATTCTTCCTTTTAAACCCTTTGTATATGAAATTAAAAAAACAGCATTATGACAGAAATTCACTTGTAGTAATGAATCATAGCAAAGGAATATAATTTCACTGAAACTACTCAGTTTTTAGACATGAAGTTGACTGTTATGGTAATTTATATTGTACTTTATCCTGCCTGGACAAAAAAACTTCGTTTTATACATTTTTGGAACTTGTAAAATGCTGGCCTGTACATTCTTTTACTGTAGAGTGCCTATGCTCCTGAGTGAAAACAGCTCACATGCAAGTATTGGATGCAAAATCTAAGTTCAAGGCTGGTGGTTTCAGTGATTTAAAAAAGTGGACTCGTGTAGAGACATCCTCGCCACAGATGAAACTCTTCATTGGTCCCTTGACTAGACAGCGTTCTTTGATGTTCTAGTTGACATTATGCCCTACTTAATGAAATTCTTTTGGAATCACTGCCATTTTCTTGGACTGCCAATAGCAAGTCTGGCTTTTGGGTTTGCAAGCAGCTGTCTCAAAAGCTCTGTGCATCAATGAGGAGTGCGCAAGTAGAGTTCACATTTTAGTTTGCTGTTTACTTAGTAACGGTCAAGGTGACTTATGTTTCACTAAATTGTAAATATCCTAAATATCCTAATAGTAATGTCGACTGTTTTCTAAAATGTCTTTATATTTTATTTTAAGGCAAACTTATTATTCAATTTGTTTTTATAGAATTTTCTTATGTTGGCCATTTTTTAAGTTTAGTACTTAACATAAAAGATATAAAATGATGTCAATATCTTTGTTAATAAATATTGCAGCAATCATTTTGTTTTTTCATAGCATTTTTATTGGTTAGTAATGTCAGTCTGCTGAGATAATGCAGGGCTTTTGAAATTGTTTCTGCCCAAGACAACTGTGACTTTGAAAATATCTTTAAAAATTAGACTATTATTGATTCCTAGTATTCAGAACACAACCTTTTCCTCTTTCATAAATTCTGATTGTAAATAACAGTAGGTAAAGATCATTATTGTGTACAAAAGACTTAAGGGAGAAATGTCCTTCTTTAGTGCTAATGTAATTGTATTAACACCAAACAGTAACACTTTATGAGATGGTCTAACAATTTATTTTTGGTAGAAAAAAATTATTTATACATTAGTTGATTACGTAGCCTGCCTTGTTTACTCACCGTAGACATTTTCATTATGTTGGAAACAGTGTACAAGCATGCAAATGTTGTTACTACTCCTTGAAATTGCACATAATTTGTGCAATAATGCAAATGTTTCTTTAATTTAAAGCATACAATTTGAAGTTGCGGTGTATTTTGATTAGGATAAGGATATAATAATATTCTACAATACCCTTCTTGACATTATTATGCTATATTGTTTGATTTTTGCTTCATTGAATTTTTATGTTTCTTTTTTAATTAGCTTCCACCAAGAACTTACCGATTATTTTAAATTTTTTTTACACCAGTAATGACTATGCCAAATACTACCTTTTTCTTGTTTTACAAGAGATGCGAATAGCTTAGTTATATTGTTACTGCTGTTTTTCATCTTTTAACTTCAAACATTTATTCAAGGCCTATCCAGGCAACATCAGCCACAAGGCAGAAATGAGCCCTGCATGAGGTGTGTAAGGGAAAAATCCAGATACCCAGTTTCCCTTCAGCATTTGTATATAAAATGTTCTTTAGACTATTGCAGTATATAAGCATAAGAATTAACAAATATGCCTCCAGAGCACCCTATTCAAGAAGACACTCTTGCATTGTAATTGTAGGTGTGCTAACACTCCCTTATTAGACAAAGCCTTTATACAAAAGCAAATTTAGCATATAGCTGATAACATGTTAATCTAATATAACTTGGTCCATATATGGGAGATTAGATCACCCTACATTAGGTTACATGATAAGATACATGATACTTAATTCCAAGGTAGTAGCGACCTTGAGGATCTGCAAACTAGAATGAACTTAGAGCAATTAGACAAAAGGCAATATAACTGAACAGTTTAATACACTAAAAATGTTACATAAACGTTTTCTTCTGCGATGCCAGGCTTTTGCACTGCATACTCACAAGCACATCCATAATCTGTCACACTTGTTCAATTTAGAGCCACAAATCAGCTTTGCTTGCATGGCATTGTGATGTGGGAGTAAAACCTGTCTATCTATACAGATAGAAGAGAGCTGAGGATTCTAAAGCATTCTCCTAGTGTTAGTGTAATGGTGCAATTCTCATGCTTTTTTTCTTAGGTTTAATTTCTTTTACACATTTGGGAATTTGCACCCATGAAATTTTAATCTCAAAAGTGGCGAGAATCAAGTGGTGGAATAAGACATAAGTAACATGCTGGATTCAATGGCATGTCCTTTAAAAAAGTAGTGTCAGAAGCCTAGAAAAGCTGTGCAAATCTGCTGTAAACATGAACAGAACACAAACTCTTTGTACATTTTACAAATGTTTTGCCAAACATATTTGTTCATTTTTGTATGTTATTTAGGACTAAATGAACCACTCTAAGCTTCTCAATGACGACCTATTCCAGAAACTGTTCTCATTATTTGTATAGTTTGATGTGCCAAGCCAGACCACATTTGTTTTAGGAATTACTGTATGAATGCATATCCCTGATTGTGTTGTGCAAGACGTTATGGAAGTATTCAGTTGTAAGATTTCTTGTGAGTTAAATTCTGTCTTTGTCTTTGCAAGCTGTGATTTTGCAGCTAAATCAAGTTTGTTCAAAGTAAGCATTTGACTTCACTAAAGGTCTATTGTAATTGTCTCTTAGGGCGACATTCATTTTGTTTGAGGATGTGTTATTTTTTTGTTTGATCTGAATGGAATCCCAGTGTGTACTGATATAGCGGCTTTAAAATGGTTGCTAATGATTTGAAAGAAGACAGACACACCAATAACCAGAAGATAGGCTGGCAATAATATATAACACAGCTTGTATGATGGTATCACAGAAATCAATAGGATTTGTTATTAGGGAAAGAGAAATCCGGTTTGCTTGTCTTCTTGCTACTAAGACCCTCACTTAAAAATGCAGAAAATGTATGCTTTGAAAAACAATGTTATATACTTGATAGTAAATTGTATTACCAAAGCATTACACAATTGTTCACAATGATTTTGGTAAAAACATCAAAGGAGACACAAATAAATAGCAGATGACAAATCTTGTCGTGTTAACAGTGTCACCCGAACCTTTAAGTATGTTTTTACTCTTTGGTGTATGCCACATAATTCTCTTGATAGTCATGCATACTGAGCTGCTAATTTAGCAGTGTTCTTATTCACTTCCAAATACTGTTTTTACAGTGTTTTTAGTGAAACTCCGCTGTAGTTTGTTAGTATATAACTAATATATATGCAGATTATTAATCAAGTGCTTGGCTTTAGTTACTGTTATTGTTATGTCTAGATTTGGAGCAAAACAACTAAAATGGCCCCAAATAAAGATGTATTAGAGCTGTAGTTTTACTAGGCCTTTAGTAATGTCTCAGTGTCCTTGAACACCTTTGTTAAATTGCGTCTTAAATTAATCTGTCTAAGCAACACTAAAATGTAAACTCCAGAATTTAATATTTACTTTTCTTTAAATATTTATGATAGAATTAACTAAAAATAATTTATTCATGCTTATCATATTTAACAGAATATACAGAATATATATTTTTTAATACATAGGCAAGAAATCAGTTTTCAAGTGACTGTGCTAATATACATATTCCTTCTGAATAACTATTAATGTTAAAACAGAATTTTCATGAGATATTTGAAAGGCCCCATTAACATTAGGAAGTCAAAACATCTGCTGCACAACTCAAAAATAATGTGCGCAATGCATAACAATTTTAGATTTTAGGCATCTACAAAGAAATTGAAAATAGCTCCTCACTTTTAATAACATTTACATTTTACATGCTTAGCAGATACTTTTATCCAAAGCAACTTACAACAAAGGGCAACATTATTGAGTAAACATCAGTCTGGGGGACTTTTTAGAAACATGTGTTACCAAACATGGTTACAAAATTCACTAACACAAGTGAAGAGCTTTAAACCAAACAGAACACAAAAGTGGTTAATCTCTTTTTTTTAGCTACAAGAAACTCCAAGCAATTATCAAATAGACAGATAATCACAGAACAAGAGAATCTTCAAATGCTTCTTAAACACACTGCAGGAATCCACAATTCAGATGGGGGAGGTAAGCTCATTCCGCCATCACAGACCTATATGTGAAAAAAGTCCACAATGAGATTTGATGGCACACAAATCTGGCATCAACAGACTATTTTCACCAGCAGACCAGAGTGGGTGAGAAGGAGCATACAACCTCACTTGTGCATCGGTATACACAGTTGCTGATCTATTGACTGCTCTGTAGGCAAGCATCAAGGATTTGAAATTAATTTGTGCTGCTATGGAGAGCCAATTTAGCAATTTGAAAAAATGACTGACGTGCCTGTCTTGGCTGGTTAAACACAGGATTTGCCACTGCATTTTGAATTATTTGCTACAGCTTTGTAGCACATGCAGGTACTCCTGCCAGTAGAGATTTGACGTAGCCCAGATGAGACAAAACTAAAGCCAAAACCAGGAATTGCGCTGTATACTCTGTCAGATACAGTTTAATCTTTTAGGTGTTATACAACATGAATCTGCAAGAATGAAAGTTTCCAGAAAGTGTCCAGTGAAGGATGGCTGGGCACTTACACCACCCCAAGTTTGTGTACTGATTTAGTTGGTGTTAGCAATAATGAGATGAGCTGGGCAGGGATGGGATGTTGAATAGATGGGCTGGTTGAGATAACAAAGAGGTCTGTGGAAACAGTTTAGGAGATTAAGTTTAAAAGTGTTTTTACATGTATTTCAGGTCAAGTATACATGAACATTTGGAAGCACTACAAAATTCAAAAGAACTCAGTGGTGGCTAAATAAGGAGCTACAAAAAAAAGTACAGAGGAAAAAAAAGCTGAATAAGGTGAATAAGACTAATAAATCTAGTGCTAATCATAGGGCACATGAAATCACGAAATCAACTGCTAAAAAGGATATTAGAAAAGGTAAAATAAATGAAAGAAATATTGCAGAAAAAGTGAAAGATGACCTAAAGAGAGTCTTTCACTATGTTGGTATTAAAATAATAGTCAAAGAGGAGGTAATGGAGTATTAGAAATGGTAAAGGAAAGCTGTAATATACAGACAGTGATACAGCAAATGCATTGAACTTGCATTTTACAGAAGTTTACACATGTGAAGAAATCATAACTGGAACTATTAATTAGGTACTTAGAGATTTGGAACCTGTAGAGAGAGAAGTACAGCTTAGATTAAATAGGCTAAAAGCTGACAAATCAACAGGACAAGGTAACATTTATCCTTAAGGAAATTAGTAGGCACATATATAAAATCTTTTGACAAGTATCTTCTTGAAATCTTTGCACACTTAAAATTTCAGAAGACTCGAAGCTAGAAAATATTGGCATATTGTATTTAAAGGGTGATCAGGCTGATCCAAGTAACTATAGGTTGGAAAGCTTATTGTGCATCACAGGTAAATAATGGAAGCAATTGCTAAATAAAATATTGAATGTCTAGAAAAGGGGCATTAACAAATACCTTGCATTCAGATGGGTAAGATTATGTTTCACTAATATGCTAGAATTCTATGAGGACGCAACACCAAGCATACGATAATCAAGATGTTTATATTCTTTTTCTTGGTTTGCAGAAGGCTTTTGATAAAGTACCATATAAAAGGTTAGTGCCCAAACATAAAAATAGGAATTCAAGGTGCATTTGTAGATGGGTACAAGCTTGGTTTAAACAAAGGGAGCAGAGGCATATGGTGAAGGGATTTTTTTAAATATTAGGTGATGTTTAAAGTGGTGTTCTTTAGGGATTAGTGCTGTTGGCCACTGCCCTTTTAAATATACATAAATGATCTAGACAAAATTATATTTAATAAGCTGGTTAAGTTGTAAATGATGTGGAATCATCTACAATATAGAAGCTTGGGCAAATCTGTGGCAGATTAAGTTTAACGCAAGTAAATGTAAGGAATTACACATAAGAAGCAGAAATGTTAGATTTGTATGCACAATAATGGGAAATCTAAAACTTGAAGGTATACCTTATAAGAAGGATCTAGCTTCCATAGTGGACTCAATAGCTACATCAAGACAGTGTTCAGAAGCCATTAAGAAGGCTAACATAATGTTGGGTTATATAGCACAATGTATTAAGTACAAGTTCAAGAAGGTGACGTTTAAACTTTATAATGCACTGTTTAGACCTCATCTGGAGTACCGTGTGCAGTTTTGGTCAAAAGGCTACAAAAAAGTGAATAGACTGATTCTGGGAGTAAGAGGTATGGGCTTTAAGGAAAGATTGAAGGAGATGAACCTTTTCACTTTAAGCAAATAAAGATTAAGAGTGTTTAAAGTTATGAAAGTAATTTATATGCCAGATCCCAGCTGTTACTTTAAAATTAATTCTTCAACAAGGACACAGGGACATGGTTGGAAACTTGTTGAAGGAAGATTTCACAGAACTGTTACAAAGTTTTACTTCATGCAAAGAACCAAAGGCATATGGAATAAACTACCAAGCAGTGCGCTAAAGAGTAGGACTTTAGTGAACTTTAAATCTTTACTTTAAATGAATATGGAGTATTAATTATTTGAATTAGGATGGAAAAGATTGTTGGGGTGAATGGTATGTTCTCATCACAACTGTTCCAATGTTACCCAATATTTATCATTGGCAAAAAAAAACAAAAAACCAAGAACGCTAATGTCAGATTCCTCCTCTCTAGCTCAGTATCTCGTGCAGTATGTAGTATCTTGCAGGTCATGTAAAAGTGAACAAAAAAAAGTAACTGCAACCACAAGTGTTTAAAGTTAAACTTGAATTGCATTCTAAAGTTTCTCACATTGGAAACTGTTGTTACTAAACCTATTATGCATAGTGGTCTTTGTTTCCTATGTGCAGACCTCTGTGTCTCTTCCCCTATTGGTTGACTCCTGTAGTATGAGAGAATCGCCTACTTTGGTGTCTCCATTCCATTTATTAAGGAAGTATAGCAGTAGATTTAAAAAACAAACAAAAAAAAGAGTATGATGGACAAAAACTGAGTGTCCAATAAGGCCGCCTAAGCAACACTACCTCATTCCACATAACTTTCCACACTTTGAAATGTACATCCGTATTTTCCAAAATAAGGGGAGTCCATATTGAAATTCAACATAAAATTCAGATGTGCCCAAAATTCATCTTGGATTCAAATAATATGAAAGGTCGCTGGAAATCTGAAAGATAAAGAAGCCTATTTGGTAAATCTTAATATAAGAGGATAAAATTGTTAAAACTGTAAGTTTCATGTACTTTTCAAAAACAAAGATGGCAGTTGCCCATGGTTAAAGGGAATATAATGCAGATATACAGTACTATAAGCTCAAAAAGCTTTTCATTAACATTGATCTGATTGTATTTTTTATACTAAAATGTGAATAAATCATAGTTTGTATATGGCATTTTTGCCTGAGTTTGCAGAGTTGGTTGTCCTGCCTGCCTGTCATTTCATAGGTGACATTTTAAAAGTATACTGGAGAGAGAATTGAAAGGTCTAGGTTTTGAAGGATCTCATTAGCCATAGCTTCCCTTGGAGGCTAAACTTTGATTAATGGAGCAACTGCAAGTAGTCCCACTCAATACAGGTTGACCCCTATGTCACTTAATTCTCAATGGAATTGCTGAGGCCTCTCTACTTGTTACTAAATGCACTGTTAAAGTAATAGTAACTTAGTACAAAGAGGTTAAAAAAGTTTGTGATATTGTCATTGTCATATTGGCGAGCAAAAGCACTGCCAAGTGTTACTAGTCAATATTTGCAATATTACTTTGGGATTTCAGTAAACTGAAGTAGCAGTCCCACAGTTGGTTATCAGCCTTTTTGAAGCTTGACCATACATTTCTGCTGCAACTTAAGCTGCTCTATAATGCTGTTTATCTACACACTGCCTAAAAAAAGAAGGAAATTCCTGTTGTATTTGTTATAGTAAATTAAAAAATTCTCATTATACTTTATTAAAAACAACCTAATGGTTTCTGATTTAAAGAAATAAACTAATTGAATAAAAGTTAAATAAAAATAAATATTTATAGTATTAACAGTTAGGAATATTTTTCCTGAAATTTGCAACTTGCAACACTTATTTAATTTAAAGCAGTGGACTGTTAGGATAACCTAAAGTTGAGGGACTTTCATTTTTATGGTTGGAACTGTGGAGCTGTCATGTGTATTACTAAAAATGAGTAAATTCAAACATCATATGTTCAGATGTAGCTCTGTAAGTAGCTGTGCTTGTTTAGCATGGTCACCAAGAGGCAGCTGTAACACTGACAGGGATTGCTGTGCATCACACTGAATTCAGGCCTTCATAACTAATAATTAAAATTATTAAACAATTAAGGTGTTTCCACCAAATTTAGCATACTGCCTAAAGTATGAATTCATGAATAATTAATATTTGTTTGACACTGTCAAAAAATGGTGGAGGACTCAGCCTTTGTGTGTTATGTCTAACATAGGAAAAAAGGCAGTTGTAGAATTGTAGCAGAACCAAAAGATAAAAGAGTAACTGTCATTAAAAACAAAAGCAAGGGTCATAATAAAGAGGTCAAAAAAAACAGGGTCACTAAACCCAGAGCACGAACCAAAAGTCAGTCAAAAAAAAAACACTTTCCAGGAGTTTAACTGTTTGAAATTGTTTACACACATGATATTAATGCACCACAAAAGTTTATTTTAAATATACAGAAACTTAGTAAATATTAGTGGCACAATGATATAACACATAACTTTCTGGGAGCCATGAGGTAGCAATGGAGCACCACCACTAACAACAACATGACCACGGCCACTGCCACAGCGGTGATCACAAGAAAAAATTGTCAAAAAAATTGGGAGAGCTGTGTCACTAAAATAACTATAAAACATTATCACAAAGAAAATATCAAAATGTAAATACAAAATTCTTATTAGTACAAACCCATACAATCATAAATTGTTAATTAATATGGGTTAACTCTGCTTGAGAACATTATGGTAACTTCCTTAGAAGTTCAAGCCTAGAAAAGGCAGATATATGCATAGTTTCAAAGGCTGTAAAACTTTGAGCAGTGTTGAACTTTCATTCACTATGAGAGTGGCATGTCTATACAAGTTGTTGAAAAGAGAATTGCATAGCACCAGTGTGAAGCTAATGTGACACACACTTATACTTCTGTTTTATACTTCTGCGTCAATCTTTTGTTGAAACCTGCATAGCCTGCATCGTACCTATGGTGTAGCCTGATGTGCATGTCCTCAAAAATGCTAATACGTTGTCACTCACAGGAGAGTAGGAGGCAGCTAAAGGGCTTGAGTAATTGTAATAAAACATCCGACCAGGGGGGCGGAGTGCGCTGACTGTCTTTCTCAGTTCCCTACAGACCTTTCCCGGGAAATCCTGCAAGGTTCCGGCGCCTCTGAAGACGTCACTTCCGAAGCCGGCCCCTTTGATGACGTCACTTCCGAAGCCGGCCCCTTTGATGACGTCACTTCTGGTTCCGGCCCCTTTGATGACATCAGTTCCTCTCAAGACCTTTAAAGTCTCCATCTTAGGCTACTATAGCCAATTCTGTTTTGGACTGTGATATGCACATCGTGTATTTGATTCAAGAAAACCCTTTTGCAGCTGGGGAAAAACAATATACGGGTGGCTGCCCCAAACCTTTTATAATGTCTTGGACTCATTTTTATGACAGTGGCATAGTCGGCTGGATGCAGTCCCAGAAGAAAAAGGTGCTCGGACAAGTAAATAACCAGGTAGGAAAATCCCGGGGCCGAGTTTCTGGGGTTTTTTAGTGCATTTGGGGGTCAGGAAGGACTCAGTACAGGCTCTGCTTCTCAAATACAACCCCGGGCTTATAACTTACCAAATGGAGAATATGAAGGGGACATACAGGCGTAGGCTGGTTTCTGGGGATGAAACAAAAAGGGCTTATTATGTTCTCTCGGAGGAGAGAGCTGAGCCGCCCATTGGGACTGAGGTCCCAGATAAATATGGGCTATCCCCAGTCCAGCAGGTAAAAATAATAAAAAACCGGACACTTGATCCAGAGAGATCAGTCCAGGAGCTGGCTATGGCCCTCTTGGAGCAAAAGGCTGTGTGACTAAGGCCATTTGAATTAACCACCTGCCAGATAGTTCAACAGGTAGCCTGCCTCCTCTTTTTAAAAGGCCTCCCTAAAAACTTTGCCCAGCCGGACTGGGGTGAATTCCATTCTATGGAAGAGCTTATAAAGCTCTTGAAAACACCTGAGCCATTCTCAAAATCTGGGAGAGCAGAATGGTCCTCTAGTGAATTTCCTAGAGATCACATCCTACTGAATAAGTCTCTTACACATAAATCGGAGCCTGTTTCTGAGTTCCTGGGCCACTGGGCATGCAGCCTACCCCAGAGCGAGGCGGGATGTAGGTGGAAGGGAGGAGATAGTTTGTGTGCTCTTGCCAACCCCCTGACGTGTTCAAATACAGGATCTGTAGTCATTAATGGTTATAAACTCCTTACCCTGTTTGATTCCGGCAGCAATATTTCCATTGTTGATTGCCAATATGTTTTACCGCGATAGAGAATTAAGAAAAAGACCAGTATTAAATGTATTCATGGAGACATCCAGATGTACAACACCGCCCTGTGTTTCGTGAGTCAGGAAGGATCGCTAAAAAACATCCCATGGCGATCCACCCTAATCCTCCCTTCTCAGCGATTCTAGGGCAGGACTGGTCAGAAAATAAATGCGGTAAACTATTGACTACTGATAAAAACTTAGGCCTCATTATAGATGGGGATAACTCGTCTCAAGCTGTCTGCATGCCGTGTACACAGCTGGCGGAGAGAGATACGGAAGCCCACGAGGAGGAGGGGGAGATTCCTGGTCCGTCGCAGGCGAATACGTCATCCACCCACGCCTTGACTATTCGGGAGGAATCCCCTCCCCATTGAGGTCAGACCGGACCCTCTCTCCGACATTTACTTTCAGTTCAAACAAACACCGGCTTCTTTTAAAAGGGAGCAGTGGAATGATGACTCCCTAAAATTTGCAAAAAATGCAGTAGTCCTTGTCAACGGCCAACGCACACACCAGCCCATGCCACAAGGACCTCACTTTGTAATAGAAAATTATCTATTATATCGGGTCGCGGAACATGGGGAGCAGGTTCGGAAACTGTTGTTAATTCCACGAACTTACTGGTGGCAGGTTTGTGAATTAGCTCATGCCCACCTCCTTGGAGGCCATTTAGGCTCTGAAAAAACTTTAGAGCGGATTAAGCTCAGATTTTATTGGCCGGGAATTAACAAGGAGGTTTGCCGTTTTTGTATTTCTTGTCCAGAATGTCAATTTCGGCAAATTTAGAAAGGACCGTGCTCCTCTCGTTCCCCTTCCCTTAATTGATGTCCCCTTTGAACGAATCGGGGTCGATATTGTAGGACCCTTGGAGCCCTCAGCCCGAGGACATAAATATATATTAGTCCTCGTGGATTATGCAACCCGATATCCAGAAGCTGTTCCCTTGCACTCAGCTACATCTAAAGCAATCGGACGGGAACTAGTAGGAGTATTTGTGCGTTGGTATTCCTAAAGAAGTCCTAACGGACCAAGGAACACCTTTTACCTCGGAGACGTTCAGGGAAATGCCCAAGTTACTGAAAATAAAGCACTTAAAGACCGCAGTGTATCATCCTCAAACCGACGGTCTAATGGAGAGGTTTAATCAGACTTTCAAGCAAATGCTTCGCAAGGTGGTCAGCGGGGATGGGAGGAATTGGGATCAACTCCTCCCCCTCATTCTCTTTGCCAATCGGGAAGTCCCACAAGCCTCTACGGGGTTCTCTCCTTTTGAATTGTTATATGGACGACAACCCTGAGGTATATTGGATATTTTGAAAGAAGGTTGGGAAGGAGAGGCTCTTCCCACTACAAATATTTTGAAATATATCACACAGTTACGTGATAGATTTGAGAAAATTCAACCTATTTTAAAAAGTCATATGAAAGAGGCACAAGCAGCACAGGCCCGTTATTACGATCGTGGCACGACACTCCGAGAATTCCAGCCAGGGGATCGTGTCATGGTATTAATTCCCACCTCTCATTCTAAATTACTCGCCCATTAGCAAGGCCCTTATGAAATTAAGGAGAGAAAAGGATTGGTCGACTATTTGGTGAAACAACCCAATCATAGACCAACTGAGAGGGTTTATCATGTGAACTTGCTGAAGCCGTGGAAGGAAAGGAAACCAGATCCCTCCTCCGCTCAGCCCTGCTCATTCTTTGCTCACATAGACACCCTTAATTTCGGCAAGGAATTAACTTATAGACAAAGAATCGGCTATCCTGTCCATCTCAGAGGTGGTGGTTGAAAAACCAGGAAGGACCTCTCTGATTGCGCACAACATAGTGACTGAACCAGGGGTTATAGTCCGAGAGCGCCCCTATAGACTTCCTGAGGCAAAGAAAGCAGAAGAGGAGCTGGAAATCAAGCGGATACTGGAACTAGGAGTGATTGAGGAAAGTTATAGTCCCTGGTCCAGCCCAATTGTCTTGGCTAGTAAGCCTGACAGCAGTTGGAGGTTTTGCAATGACTTCCGTCGGCTTAACCAGGTCTCCCTTTTTGATGCTTATTCCATGCCTCGCGTGATGACCTCCTCGAGAGACTTGGACAAGCTGAATTTTTGACCACACTTGACATGACAAAAGGGTACTGGCAGATTCCTTTAATGAACTACGTGAAGGTCAAGACCGCGTTCAGTACTAATAGCGGACCCTGGCAGTATCGTGTTCTTCCATTCGGGTTACACGGGGCTCCTGCGACTTTCCAGCGTCTGGTGGACAAAGTGCTCCAACCCCATAATGCGTATAGTGCTGCCTATCTGGATGACGTCATCATCTATTCCAGCACATGGAAGGAACACGTACAGCAGGTCACTGCAGTATTGTAGACACTAGGAGAAGCCGGGTTTCATATTAATCCCAAGAAATGTTTCTTTGGATTGAAAGAAGCTAAATATTTGGGCTACCTGGTGGGTCAGGGTACTGTGATACCACAGTGTTCAAAAATAGATGCCATTGTTAATTGATCCTGTCTGAGAACCAAGAGGCAGGTCCAAGCCTTTCTCAGGTTGGCCAGGTACTACCGCCGGTTTGTACCTCAGTTTTCAGAGAGAGCGGCGCCTTTGACTGATCTTACAAAGAAGAGGGCTCCTAATCATCCTAATCCTAATCCTAATCAGGGACAGCCAGCCTAACCAGACATCAATAGAGTTGGCTCCATGGAACCTTGTAAAGGAAAACACATCCTCCTAAAATGGATGAATTAATACTATTACTGTATAAGTCATTTAAGCTGTCTGAAAAAAAGAACATGGAACAATCAACAGGGAAAAATATTATGTAAATAACAGTACGTTTTATTTTGATACATTGGTAAATATTACTGATAAAATTTTAACAACTATCACAAATAATAATGTATTTTACTAGATGGATAAACATACCTAGCATTATTAATTTGCAGTCAATGAACAACATGTATCTGTCCATAACTGGTCAACAAACTTCTATAGAAATGCTGTATTTCTCACAAAACAAAATACATCCATATTTTAAAATGTGCATAGAGAAAATTGCTTGGCTGTGTTTTACAGTATCTTCTCTTGTAGCAAACACTTACTGTTTTGCCCTGGGCTTATGTCTTTCTTTGCCATTTCTCAAACATAAGAATGGTGGTTAATTGCTTTCCTGAGTTCTTTGTTCGGGTCTTCTTTTACTTGTAATTTCCATATCTTTTATTCTTGTAAAGTAGCCAAGGCAATTTTCCTTCCTTTTCCTTTGGCAGCTTTGGCTACATTTTGCTTCAGTTATCAACTACTTGCTTCTGCCTAAACTGAGCCACTGATCTAACTGGGTTCTTCTGTCTCCTGCTTGCTTATAATGCCTGTTGGCTTTACATAATTTCTTCTGTGCCTTATATGCTTTCCTGCTCCAGCTTATATGGGCCACTGTCACTGATAGTACAGTCTTATGTTTTTACTGTATAGCAGTCTATGGAGACAGACTGTCAAAAGACACAGTAGAAGGAGTGCCAAGACCAATGTGAACCTACCAATGCGAATGCTGAAGTAGAGAGATTTAGTAGGAAACTGAAAAATGATTGATCTCACAAACAAAAAACAGATTAATAATTAATAGTGATTATAGTATTCTGCCAATGCATTTGTTAACTGTGGTGTATATAGTAGGATTGGTCAGACTCTGAATGGCAACCACCTAAAGTTTTAAAAAACTTGAAATAGACACACTTGGAAGCTCCAGGTGACAGACAGCAGTACCAATGGAACTATATACTAGATCAAAGAAGTTAATGCAAACAGTGTGAGAAACTGTGGTCAGGGATGATCAGATGATGCCTTTCATTAAGCATATACAGTACACTGCTCCAAAAAATTAAGGGAACACCTGAATCACACATTGGATCTTGATGAGTGAAATATTCGTGGAAAATCCATACTGAGTAATACTGTGTAATTCATTAAGAACAAAATGATGTAACAACAGTCAATGAAAACCAAAGTCACTAACCCACTGAGGGCAGGATTCAACATCACACCCAAAAAACAAAGTCAGAAATTGAAATCACAGACTTGCGTAAATTTCATCGAGGCAACTCATAAAGTGACTCAGTATTGCATATGGCTCCCACATGTGTTAACGTACTCCCAACAATGTCTGGGCATGCTCCTGATGAGACAGCATATGGTGTCCTGGGGAATCTCCTCCCAGACCCGGATCAGGGCATTACTGAGCTTGTGGACAGTCTTTCGCATTACTTGGTGGAGTGAGATGCACCGATACATACTGTCCCAGAGGTTCTCAATTGAATTTAGATTTGGGCATCAATGCCTTTGTCATTCAGGAACTGCCTACACACTATGGCCACATGAGGCTGGCCATTGTCTGGCACCAGGAGGAACCCAGGGCCCACTGCACAACCATAAAGCCTGACAATGGTTCTGAGGATTTCATCCTGGTACCTAATAACAGTCAGGGTACTGTAGCCTACCATAGCCTAGTACATGGAGGTATGCGCGACCCTCCAAGGTATGGCTCCTGGTCATGCTGGACGATATTGCAGGTTGCATAACATTCACCACGGTGTCTCCAGACTCTTTCACGTGTGTCATTTGCTCAGTGTAAACCTGCTCACACCTGTGAAGAGAATGGGGCACCATTTGTGTATTCTCTGGTAAAAGCCATTCAAGTTACATTGTGAAGGACTGTGAGCACAGGTCCCAAAAGAGGGCGTTGGGTCCTCATACCATCCTCATGGAGTCTGTTTCTTGCAGTTTTGTCAGAAACATGTACATCAGTAGCCAGCTCTAAGTCATTATATAGGACTCTGGCAGTGCTCCTCCTGTTGCTTGCAAAAACAGAGCAGATACTAGTCCTGCTGCTGCATTGATGCCCTACTATGGCCCTGTCCAGCTCTCCCAAAGTAATGACCTGTCTCTTATTATCTCCTTTACGCTCTTTAGACTGTACTGGGAGGCACAGCAAACCTTCTTACAACAGAATTTATGGAGTGCCATCCTGGAGGAGCTGGAGGTACCCCCTGATGCTACCATTAGTGACAAGGGGCCTCATGTATAAATGGTGTGTTCTAAACAAAAATGTTGCATATGCCCTTTTCCACGAAAACTTTGACATGTATAAAAATAAATTTTGCATAAAACCATGCACATTTTCACGGCAACCTCACACCTTGCATACATACTTTTCTGCTTGGTTTTGCAAATTAGCAGCACTCAGTATTTCTGTGTTGTTTCCCTTTTTTGTCATATTCACATCCATGACTAGGAATTTATAAAAATACATCAATATGAAATTGAAATTGGAAGAATTAGAATTTATAGTTTTTATTAATACTAATACTAATTTATTAGTATTTATAGATGATGATGACTGGCTTCTAAGTAGATTTCTATTTCCAAGAGCTATCTTCTTGGAGCTGTGTGCTGAACTGGTGGTGGTTTTACAAAGGCAGACTTTGAGGAATTATGCTCTACCTGTTCCTTTGCAATTTCTGTCCACTCTTGGGTTTTTAGTCACAGGTGCTTTTCAGTGTGAACTTACTGACCGATCGAGTATTTCACAATCATCACCAGCTGTAGGGGACGGTATTATCTGCTTGTCATCCAGATATATAAGATTTCCTTACACTGTGGTGAATTTAGAAACATGAAATCGTAATTCACAGCAAGGTCTGGTTTTCCAAATGTAATCGGAGCAGTCAACTGCACTCACATAGCTATTGCAACAGCTCTGGACAACTTACATCAGCCAGGGATGAATCACTAAAAGAATCAGTTGACATTACATCATCTATAGCAGGAGCGCCTATAAAAATGGCAACTCTGCACAGTCGCAGGTGCTTTTTCCAACTAGAGTGGCAAAAGGCAAGCAGTATTTTTAGGGATATCAAGTCACATCAAAGAGCCATGAAAAGAGAATCTGTCCGTTGTGGAGTTTGGTGTGGATAGCACACTATAAAGGTGCCTTCATAGAATTAATTTGCTTATGTAAATAGAAAGCATTTCCTCTTAATTAACGTGCTGCTCCATAGAGCACAGAAAGTGTGTCGCATTGTGAATGGGTGTAGCATGCTCCATAATTTGGCACACAATCATGGCTTGCCCATTCCTGAAGAGATGTGGTATGATTAACCTGACCCTGACCCAACACATAATCAGCATTACAACTTCGTTTGAATGTAATTAGCAGAATGCAAAAACAGGTAACCAGATGCAGCATTGAATTTTTGTAATTTATTTAGTTTGTGCTCAATATCACATAGTATAGTCTTTATATTCCTTAGTCCATTGATTACATCTTTTACAGCATCCGCTATTGCATTATTTGACTCCAGAACAGCGTCCATCACACAGCCTGATGGCCGCCCAGTGGTTTCTGAGGCAGAGGAGTGTTGAGCCAGTGCCCGAGGATGTCATGTCCTTAGCACAGGGGTCAGCTTTTGTAATATTGTCTGAAACAGAATAAACAGATAGTGGGCTGTGACTCACCTTTTTACAGTGACTTTGATATCTGACCATTTTTTTTATTTTATTTCAGGCACTGTGCGGCTTTCTGAACTTGAGTTTTTGAGTGTTTCTGCCACTCTGTATCAGTCGATCTGCTTCCTTTTGTTACTCTTTGTTACTACCACTGCTTAAGCCAACAAATAGTAAGTTTTTCCTTGCCTTCATCTGGCATTCTCTGAAATGGTTTTTTTTCCACATGCTTTTGCCATTGTCTTTTAACAAAACACTGAACAGAAGGGACTATTTATATTGATTTGCATATTCAATTAATCATAATCAAAGATAATCAAGGCTTGAAGTGGGAGAACTTCTTGCCCTTTCTGTGGCGGTTGAGGGGATGGTATAGCAGACTGCTTGCTGCTTGTGTTGATCGACACATTTACAAGACAAAAGACACTGATGGAGAGGTGCAAAGGAATTTAAGATGGGCTGGGTTTACAAGTATTTTCGTAGGCTTTGGTAATTTTAGTGTTAATTCCTATCATTATTAAAATGACACCAAGTATACATCTTAGTATTTATATTGTTCAGAGAGCTGTAATATCATGAATTTAATGTATTCTGTGTCCTGTCGGTGGAAGAGAAAGCCCATTTAAGAAGCACCTAGTGATCTACACACACAGAGTACATAGAAAAACACAAAGAATACAAAGTATTTAACTTGCTGCTTAAGTTACGATGGATTTGAGAAACTAGTAAATTAAACAATTTTAAGATGAAGTTTATGACATTCTACTTTAATAACAAAATAATCTACAAAATTAAAGTGGAAATTTCGATATTAAAGTTGACATTTTGACATTTTTTTCCATTGTGTCCTGAATTTGTTTTTCTTTTCTCTGTGCCCTAATACGCTTCCATATGACACTCAGACGGTGGACTACAACTCGCCTTTTCATGGCGACTTTGATATCTGACCACTTCTTATTTATTTCGGGCACTGTACAATTTTCTGAACTTGAACTTTTGAGATTCTCCAAAACTCTGTCACTCGATCAACTTCCTTTTGATGTTTATATCACTGCTTAAACCAACAAATAGTACAGTACGTTTTACCTTGCCTGTACTTGATATTCGCTGAAATTCTTCTTTTTCTCCCGTGCTTTTGCCATTGTCTTTTCATAGAGTGCAAAAAATAAGGGGCTATTTATATTCATTTGCATATTCAAAGAGGCATAATTCTGGGCGAAGTTAGGGAGGGGCAGCAGGCACGTGCATGAGCATTACTTTTCATGCTAACCGGGATGGAGCAGAAGAAAGTAGAAGTTGGCGTATGCACAGATTTATGCATCTGGATTTTTTTGTGTGTATGCACATTTCCACGTTTGTCTGTAAGCCATGTTTTAGTGTCAATTCTATGCATGCCATTATGTATGAGGCCCTAGGACATTGACATTGCTGATTTTAAGACATTCATGTGTATCTATGGCTTTATCCTTGGGGTTATTGTCTTTCTGGAAAAAAAAAATTTGTCCAAGGCACAGGTTTCTTGCAGAATGCATCCAATTTTCCTCCAGGATTTCCCTGTATTTTTCTAAATTCATTCTACCCTCGACTCTTACAAAAACTTCCAGCACATTCTGCAGAGAAGCATCCCCACAGCATGATGCTGCTACCTCCATGTTTTATGGTGGATATGGTGTGTTTTTGATAATGTGCAATGTTTGCCTTGTACCAAACATGGTATTTAGTCATATGGCTAAAAACTACAATTTTGACTCATCAGAGCATAGAATCGTCTCCAGTAATGTGGTGTGACATGTCATGGGGTTTGCTTTGAGGTAGTAAAAGATAATAGCTATTTACAGCTTCACTTTGTTCTTCTGGAAACAGCTATCAGACACTTACTTTAAGCATATGTGGTGGTACAAAAAATTCTGCAGTAAGAGAATGGCTATGTAGATCCACAGGGAATGCATGCCTTTGGCATTTGTGGGTGGTGTAGTATTACGTGGCATATACATGACTCTCAGCAAGTAAAGCCAACTGCTCAGCGCTATTCTGCCCCTGCAGGTAAGCATACTACAGACTGTATATTAAAATTTACACATTTGCAATACCTAATTAAGGAAAGAATAAAGGTGTGTGTAACCTGATAAGATTATATTCATCTGTCAAGTCAACAGCTGGCAGCAGCAAGATATAACTTTGTCTATTTCAGGACCCCATAGAATTGTCTGGCATTTTAAAGATAAATGGTTTGATGGGCTTGCAGGGATACCTAATGCTTCCAGGGATGAAGATGTGATGAGTTTCGTAGGGCAATTCCCAGCCCCAGGACTAACTCTCAGGGACCTTTTTGCCACTAGCCAGATGAGTTACAATTCAAGTGAACATTAAAGGTTCACTTTCATATGAGAAAGAGATGTCAGTGTGGCTTAAGAGAAAAGAAGTAATAAGGAGTGTAGTGTTGTTCATGTTCTTAACAGTGTGAGTAAGTGAAACAGCCACCCCACAGAGAGTTAGGACCCACATTGTATCTGGTTGGCCCAGGGAGCTATAAGCATTCTGCATTTTATTATGTTTTATTAAGTCCTTCTTAATTACCCATCCTTTCATAGTTGTGTGTGTCTTTTTGTTGTTAATAGAGTTTGCTTAAGTCCACCTTCTTTTGATCACTATAAATGTAAAAAAAATCCATATATTTACTATATACAGTATATTCATAAAGGTATACTGACAGAAAGAATTTTTCTGGATTGCATGAGTGAATGCCCCCTGCAGTAGACTGGCTTTCCATTTAAGGAATGATTCCTGCTGGGCACTTGATGCTGTCATGATAGGATCCTGCCTGTTATGATCCTTGAATTGGATTAAGTAGAATCAGTATGGAAGCATAAAAATTTGAGTTGTTAAATAGAAGACTGAATTACGCCATATATGCTACTAATCCTGTCCTGAATGGAAGAACAAGTTGGCTGTAGGTTTAAGTTGAAGTTGAAGTGCATGGGGAGAGGGTGAGATAAACATCTCTGTAAAAATGTTATTTAGTAGATTAAAGAAAAAGCAGAGCCATATTTGGGTGTTTTTATAAGTAATTTAGTTTTTGTTAGGTCTACCCCAAAATTAACTGTAACCTAGATGCTATATGCATATGTAACTATAACTCCAAAGAGGGAAGATTTTTCAAAGCTAATCCTAAATTTGACTTGATGATGTGATGTCAGCACAGTGCCCACTGGCACATAAAAATGGCACTAAATCATTAGAAATTTCCATAGTCTAGAACCTGGCTTTTTATTACTATTTTTTTTTTAAAAGTTACATGATTCTTTTAGTAAAATAGTTGCAGTGCTCTGTTATAAAATAAAAAGAAGAAAAGTAACTGCATTAGCTCATAACATTTTTTAAAGAAAATTGTATTTCTAAACATTGCAGTGAATAGGGTAAATACAATGGTCTTTCCAGCAATTAATAAATAATGAGGTCACAGTATATGATAATATGCTTAATTTTAGTGTGGCAAGTGACATTGTATGCTTCCATTATTTCCATGAAAGAATAAATATTGCTGCAAGCTATGAAATTAAACAGCAACTAGGAAGTCAAAGACTAAGCAAGGGGTACATAATTATTTCCAGAAATACCCATTTATCTCTTGTTTGTAATTGTAATCTCATCAGTGAGTATTCATGTGTTTAATAAAATATTTATTTACATTGCTGGGAAGGTAGTCTGTTCTTGTATGAGAGAAGCCATTTCCTAAATAATGAAGCATTGGAGGACAATGATTTGACTCCTTCATATACTGGAGGTTTTATATTTGTATCATATGCTCATTGTTTGGAGTCATATTGCTCTTTACAGGGTTAACACTCGAAGCAGCAAATAAACCAGTTAAGTGAGCAGAAAGACAGAGACCTTTCAACAGCAAAGGTCATTTAACTAACCCCATATTTCTTTCTTAAACATGGTTTGGGATATGTTGGCGTAGTATCCAGGGCAACAGAATTTTTATTTATTAAGCTCCCGTAGACAGAAACTGTACTCCTACACTATTTAGGCACCACAGTTGGACCGATGTTGAAAATACATACTTACATATAAAATTACTTTCTTTTTATCTTGAATTAAATGTTTAAACATCTTGCCCATTTTTTCTGTCTTTTTGTATCTTAAACAAGACACTATTTCAAAACTACAAATAATATATTGTATGGAAATGCTTCCCCAAAATGTTAACTGTTGCAAATAAACTATGCATGCACATACAGTATGAGCACACTGTGTGCCAAGTTGCCTTACTAACTTGTTGAAGGTTTTTATACAGGCTCACAATCCAAAGTCACATGGGATTAAAGTTGTTAGGTTTAATGCAATATTATATTTAAGGTGAATAAATATTAATAGGAGTCTAAAATCTGTTAAATTCAGGGTAGCTGGGAGATCCTGGCTGCATTAGGTCCAGTGCAGAAGCCACTCATGGACAGAAATTTGGTACAATTCAGGTTACACATACACACACAAACCCACACACACTCACCCAAGTCCAGTCTAGTATCACTTATTAATTTTGGTGAAAAATCCAAGTAAGACACAGGGAATATATGTAAACTGTAAAAAACAATAATTGCCCTTTGAATTCAAACTCAAAATGCAGTGCTAGCTACTGTATCACCTTGCTGCCAACAGTAATAATACTACTACAACTACTACTACTACTACTACTAATAATAATAATCTTCCATATTGTAGCAGGTTGCCCGAACAGGTAATGTTTTCATATTATACAACATGAGCCCATAGTTCCGCAGGGACAGGTATGATCCTGAAATGACAATACACATCTGTGGACAACCTGTTAACAAGTGTAAATAATGTAAATAATGCCTACACTGCAAAGGCCAAACCCACAATGATTCTAAAAGACCGGCCCACGATTCCCCTTGTCTGTGGGGGTAACTGGGGTAACAGTGAGACAGCAAAAGATACTATACAAAAGATTTGACAATGAGAGAAAGTTAAAAGCTAACATTTCTGTTATCCATTCAGGAGCTCAGTAGCATGAGGTAACCGAAGTTTAATAATTAATTTTCACATTGTAATGAGCACTGCAATGCCGAAATGCAGTGGCTATTTTGTCATGGCATGTTTGCATTTCCAATTAGACAGTAATATTACATTTCTTTAGTTATTTGTTTAGACATGTAATCAGAAGATGGATATTGTGTAGCCTTCTCCCAGATTTTACTGGTGTTGTTAGGTAGGTAGATTTGTTGACTCAGATGTTTTGATTACGAAATCTGCATCTCCTGTTGCTCTTCTTTATCAGCTCTCTTAATGGCACTCACACATAATTTACTTCAGATGCATATTTTGCAGTTCATATTTTCATGAATATAGCCGACAACGTTTTCAAACATACATCGACTCCTACGCTGTCATCATTATGCTGAACAACAGACAGCACGTATAGCAGCACTTACGACAACATACAATTCACATTTACCATTCATCCATTGATGCCGTTGAATGCCAATATATAATCGGATGTTACAGAAAGGTTTTTATCTTGCAACAAGTTATGTTTATTTTCAAAACGAGTAATGTACTCTCTGCATACGTGACACTCGTTTATATGTCTAATAGGGTTTTTTAGAAGATTGTTTGATAATTTTTAGACTGTGGATGGTTCATCGTAAACCAAAGCTTGTTGACTGTCAGACCAGGTTAACAAGAGAACCCTGATCTTTGCAGTTCAAAACCATTGCCCCTACTATGATCTATGATTTCTTGAAGCATAGGATTGGTTTAGAAATATGACTCTCATTGAGTCACCTAACTATTCCCACCCACCTTTAAGTACAATTCATTCATGGCTGTCTCCTGTCGCATATTTCTTTCATCTGGCTTCGATGAGGACACTGAGCCCCAGGTCCTGTTCAAAATTACAGACCGAAAAGCTCAAGTTGGTAGCATGTTGTCATGTTCTTATCTTTGTGGGGCTATTTTACTTTATCCAAGTTTATGTCAAATTTTTACCTGAAGTTAGCATTCTGGAGTAGAGTTTGAGTATACAGGAGAAGAGGGAAGAAACTGAAAATGTAACTTTCAGACAACACAGTTGTGACTTGTCAAATTGTTAGAAAGCACGCTGGCATTCATACCAGAGCGGGAAAGCAATTGGGATAATAATATACAGTATAGGAGTATATAGTCATGTCTGGAATGATATTGGTAATGAGGGAGCAAGAAGAGTATTTCGTACTGGTAGAATTTATTAGTCAAAGTGATTTGATTAAAGTAATATCAGCAGCAGATCTGAAGAATGGGTGGGTGGTATGTGAATGTCCTGATGAAAACGAATGGGGTGTTTATCTAGTAGAGAGCTCACAGTGGCAATTTCATTTGTAATTAGAATTATTTGAAAACTTTAAAACTCATAGGGCATGTCAAGGGCATGTCTGCAATGAGAATGGTGAGTAAGTACAACATATTTTCTAAATGTATATGGCAGAATCCACCACTTGAGCCTGATCCTGTCTAAATTGTTTTAACCTGAAGCCTGTTAAGGTTCTCACAATCTCTTTGAGAGGCACAAACACAGCTTAGTATTATTTTATTCTTTGAGAACAGGGGACTGTCTTCACTAGGTCACTCTACTGTACCTAAGCAGAGTACATGAATCCATTGTGAAAAAAAGTCTTAATTTCATCTATGTATTTTTTAGACTGGCAGGTACAATTTATAGTAAGGACCCATAGGATGGTAAAGGATTATAAATGACTGATTAGAACAGACAAAGCAGTAAGGCTTGGAGAAACTGTGCTTCTCTGTCCTAAATGTTTCTGCTAGGAAAATTCTAATGTATATTAGCCAAAATCACCTTCACCCTTAGCACCCATAATGACTCACCCCCTACTGAATTGAACTAAACAGAACCATATCCCTCATGCTAACACTAAACTCTCCACTGCCAGCAGGACACAACATCAACCTAATTCAAGACTATCTTCTATAGCCTGGTACATAATCTCTGTCTCCCTAGTTATATTTTCTGTCCTGGAAGATGATTATCCATGCTTCTCACACCATTGTAAATAATGTTGGGTGTACATTTAATGCATATTGTAACTTGTCACACATCAGGAATTAGAATTCTGGTTCTTATGCTCAAATCACTTTTCAGATATGACACATAAATGATTACAGCATAGAAAAGCTTTTGAAATTAGTATTTACCATAAAATGTTTGAACTGAATGCACTCATATAAGTGTTTTGTAGACTATATACTAGTTACACTGCATCCCTATTCATTGCTTTTAAAAACCCACTTAATTTAGGTACAGTAAGCCACATACTATTCTGGAAGCATTTGGAACAATAAGTGAATCAGTCCTGGAGGGAGTGCTAGTTATTACTACTACAACAGATTATACATACTGTATTCACAAGTTGAGATTTAGCTCTTCATTTTCATTCAGAGATTCTGTGTTAGTGGCCTCTAATCTTGAACTGCAAGTGCCGACAGTGTAGATTATTTTAATAAGAGACTTTAAGTATTAAAGCAAAAAGTTCAGAAGAACAAAACATTACTGTTTCAGGAAGCTATTTAAGAATAAATTATTTTGCCCCGCTCATTTTTCCAAAATTAAGCACAGAATTAAAATGAGTGCCTGCTTTGTAATTTCAAAAATCCCAAAGTTTTAATCAAATGGTAATGCTAAATAAGTACTTCCAAATGCACTCTTGGATAATCTGCATCAGTGTTTATTTGTGAACTTTCTATTTGATGAATAGGAATTATAAAGAGTAAAAGCTTTTAGGATTAAATTGGGAAGCTCTTAAATAGATAGCCCATATGTAATTATATGAAAAGTATGGATTTATTTTAAATGTTTAAAGAAAGACTTTTAGCAATTTACATTTAAAATCTTGACTGGACTGGAAAACATTAATACATATTTTCTGTTTATGAGATAGTGTTGATTGGGTTTCTTGTAATATATTTTACTTAGTGACACAAATAAATATATTATGACCTGGTATTCATTATACATAAAGAATACAACAGGAAAACATTTATTAATGTTTATTTGCATCACATTTAAAAAGTGATTCTAGCAAGTAGAAAGTGTCAGCCCAGTTTTACTTAAGATGGTCTTCCTTGAGGATTAGGACAGTATGATAAA
Organism: Polypterus senegalus; assembly: GCF_016835505.1. Taxonomy (NCBI): domain Eukaryota; kingdom Metazoa; phylum Chordata; class Cladistia; order Polypteriformes; family Polypteridae; genus Polypterus; species Polypterus senegalus. The sequence goes on along the minus strand of NC_053162.1, from coordinate 54,815,859 downwards.
ACGGTGGGTTACAACAGTGGTTCTCAAACTCATTCCTGGTGACACACTGTGGCAGCAGGGTTTGGTTCCATGCAGATTCACAATCAGAGATAGTATTTGATAATAACTGATCTTATTGTTAATAACTGATCTATCTATTGTTAGGAAGAAAAAAATCTACTGTAACAAAGGCGCTATATAGGCCCTGACCCAACACAGAAAGACACGGAGGCATGTATAAAAAGTACAAATACTTTTTATTTTTCTTCAGCTGTGGGACACGTTTTCCCCGTGCCACACAGCCCAAACACAGTCCCAAAGCACCAACACTAAATCACAACACAACACACTCTTCTTCCTCTACCACCACTCCTCCACAAGCGTAGCCCTCCTCCTCCTCCTGACCCTGGCTCTCCGAGTGGTGTTGGCTGGCCCTTTTTATAACCCACCCGGAAGTGTTCCAGGTGCTTGACCACCTGGTCCTAATTGCACCTCCGGGTGGGGCTAAAGATTCATCCAGCCAGGCTGCTGAGTCCATGCAGCTCCCCCTAGCGGCCATCCGAGCCCCCAACTAGGTTGTGGAGGACTCCATCTACCATGGAGCCCTGTGGGTGGTTGGGGAATCACCTTCAGCCATGGAGGCTGCTAACTGAGCGTCCCGGGGGAGGTACTGGGGAGGTGGCTCCCCTGGATCATAAGCAGCAGGGGCGTCCCTGCCAGGCATGGGACCTGGCTGTCCTTCACACTACATTATCCTTGTCTAACTACTTAATACAATTTAATAAACAATTTAATTTCTACATTGACCCCCAAACTCAGAAACTGAGAAATAACAGCTCACTAGGTTAGAGCAATTGCCCGAGGACAACGCAGTCCAAGGTTTACATCCCAGTCTGGACTTTCTTTGTTTTTCACATTCTCTCAAGGTCGATGTTTGTTTTTGTATTGGTTTCCTTCTCTCACACCAATGATATGTATTGGTTCCATAGGTTTTTCTAAAATGGCCTCCTATAAGTGAGTCTGGGTGGATGCCTAAGTTCTGAAATGGACTGTTGTGCCATCCAGAGTTGGTTCCTGCCTTGTTTTGGATAGGCTCTGGGTCCCTACAACTTGACATGCTTGCAAAACTAATTTTAAGCACCGTTCCAGAGTGATTTGTGTATGTGCTTTACCCTAAATGGATAGTCTACCTGGTGTACATAACATCAGTTTAATTTAGGCAGGTCAAATGAGTAGTTTAATGAGACTCTCCAGAATGAGGAACCTGTAAGTTTATGGTATGGGCCCAGTTCTGTAATAACTAATATAAGTCTTAATTTTTAGATCATAAATACTATTTTTCAATGTTTGACACTAAAACATTATACCTCTAAACTGTGCCCAAATTCTTCTAGTTCTGTGTGAGTATTTCAGGCTTGATTCATCTTAAAGAAATGGATGGTTTATTTGGGCATAGGATTTCTTAAATACTCTAACTGTTTTTGGTTTTATTTGTCTCTTGAAATCCCAAATCAAGATATCCTTTCTTCACCCCTTGGTTACTCTTGATCTGAGACACTTCTAGTCTTATGACTGAGCATGTGTTTGAAACTGTGACTTTATACTGCATTGTTTCTGGGTTTGGTTATTGTTTGGATTTTACTTAGTTGTTCTTCTTCTGAAATAATTGTTTACTAAACCAGTAAAAGGTTTAGGGGTCAAATGTGGTTGTTAAATCCATGTTGCCCAGGATTATGAAATCACGATTACATTTGATTAAAATAAGCATTAAAATGTAGCTCATTTCAGGTCAGGACTATTTAGGATCTGTTTCTGAATAAAACAGAATGTATATTAAAATGCATGCCCATCTTCTAGCCATGAATAATCTGGTAAAACCATATTTATCTCTTTATGCAGTATTATTTCCACAACAAAGAATTAGATTTACTCATTCAGACTGTTTTACCTTTTTATGTATATCATTGTACTGTGTCCTATATAATGATACAATAGTGTATGAGAAATATTGATGTATCCATGAGTATGCCATATGATGCACTGGCATTGTGTCAAGGGCTGGTATTTCTCCTTTTGCTTGACCGTGCCAGGTATGCTTTGGCACCCTGTGAATGTCTATTTACATATACTGCTTCAGAAAATTAATGAAAAAAATGAGAAATGAGAGAGTCCAATTAATTTAATTCCATTTTAACCATGTGAATTATGTCTTATGTAAAAAATATAAATCTACAGCTAGTAATTTGTTTTGCTTTATACAGTAAAAGTACTACTGAGCATGATTCCAAGGCTTGTAAATACCAACCAATGGTAAAAGTCGTAGAAACTGAGACACCTAAAATGTTAAAAGGGCACAGTCTCTCATTACCACTCAACATGTCTAATTTCTAATTAGACATGAAATTACTGCCACTTAAAAAGAATTGATTTTTAGTGATAACATTGCTACTCTTACATTCCCAGCTAATGGAACGATTGTTTATAATGATCGTGACCCTATTGCATTAATTAGTGAAATTTAACTAGGATCCCTTAGGAATAATTGGTTTTGATTTCATACACATTTCTACTGTAGCTGTTTTTCATTTTAAGGCAGAATTACTGAAGCAGATCTTTCTTTGTATCTACGTATAACTGGTATATCAAACCAGTAATTTTATTTATAATTGTTTTACAAATGTGGTAACTAGGAGTCACACATAACGTCTGGTAGCTGATGGATGCAAGTTGAGGTAGTTCTCACTATTAACTAATTTTCCTCTTATTCTTAAAAATCTCTTACTCTTCTCCTAAATTGCTTTAAAAATATGCATAAATCTGCTATATACCGTCTAGAATCCAGGAATCGCATGTGCAGTAAGAAGATTCCAGCCATCACACTGGAGTACACAAAATGAGCAAATATCAACAATCTCTTGGATAATTTGAAACAGTTTGCCCCTGAACAGCATTTTGCCACATGAGAATCTCTACATAAAAGCTATCAGGCTGAGGTTAGTACTATATTGAGTGATCTAAACAAAATTAAAGCCAAGCTGTGCAGGAGAAGACTTCATTTGAATTTAAAATTTTGATCATATAGTATCAATCAATCAAAACATTTATTTATATAGCACATATTCATACAAAAAAAATGTAGCTCAAAGTGCTTTACAAAATGAATAGAAAAATAGAAGACACAATAAAAAAATAAACATAAGTCAACATTAATTAACATAGAATAAGTAAGGTCTGATGGCCAGGGTGGAGAGAAAAAACAAAAAAAAACTCCAAAGGCTGGAGAAAAAAATAAAATCTGTAGGGGTTCCAGACCAAGAGACCGCCCAGTCCCCTCTGGGCAATCTACCTAACAGAAGTCAAACAGTCCTCTTTGTATTTAGGGTTTTCATGGAAGGACCTGATGATGATGGTCACGTAGACTTCTGGCTTTCAGTCCATCAATGTTGATAAGCTCTCATGATAACTTTATTGGAAGATTGGGTGGTATTGGTCAGTATGAACTTACAGAACTGGAAGGAAGAAACCAGAAACATAATCCTTGCATTCCAGGAATTAAAGAAAATGCTGATAATGGAATTGTCAATTAATTCCTAAAAAAGCTTAAAGACTTTTTTCTTGCCCTTGCCGTACTCCTTGCCTTTGGTTAAAAGGTGCCATGGGATCTACACATCTAAGCAGGATCTATCCCAACCAAGAGCATTATCTAACTAGATTCAAGAGTTCCATCCATCCATTTTCTAACCCGCTGAATCCGAATACAGGGTAACGGGGGTCTGCTGGAGCCAATCCCAGCCAACACAGGGCACAAGGCAGGAACCAATCCTGGGCAGGGTGCCAACCCACCGCAGGACACACACAAACACACCAAGCACACACTAGTTTTGCTTGTTTATTGAGATGTCTCACTCTTGCAGTTTTCCTAAACAGTACTGTAATAATAAATCACAAATTAAATGATCTTGTTGTCTCAACCAGTCTAGGATTTGCTTTTCTAATTTTGTTAAACAAATATAATCTTGTTTTTCTTGTATTGAAAAATTTTAGTGTTTATGGAGCTAGCATGGTTAGTCAACTCTGGGTCCTGCAAACCTTTCCCACCATCAATGAAGCAATGGAATCATGCAAAATAGTACTGTTAGTAACTTTATCACTTTTTCACAGACCTGTTCAGGGTATCAAGGGATTATAAAAAGTTGAAAATGCTACTGCCAGAATTCTAGCAGATGCCAAACTATTGATCACTTTGGAATACATGGTGTCACTCTTTGCCTCATACCAACTTAACACTTGAGTTGCTTTGATGTAGTTTTTCTCATTGCACAGAGTTTTCTCCATAAATTTTTCCTAAAGGCATCTTCACTGTCTATATTCTCAAATTGTCTTAATATGTTGTAATAAACCCAATACTTAATTTGCAGGTACGAGAATGTATGGATGCTAAAATATTCCATGCTATTTTATGTAAAACACACAGGTACAAGAGCTTGTGCAGGTTCAAGATTCTAGTGAAATGGAATCAAACATGATAGCTGTGAGGCAGAAGAAATAAACTCTTGGCTTTTTGCTTCTCATATTACACAAATTATACATTTATTTATTGCTTTTATAAAAAGGAACGAAAATAACATAATCAGCAAAAACTCAAGAAAGCATGAGGGGAATGTACACATTTCACACAAGCAGGCTAAGATTTGAACCCAGAAATCCTGACTCTTACACTATGCTGCTCTACATCACATTAATGTAATTTCTGTTTTAATAACCTTTCAGCAGTAGCAAAATGAGATTCTTCCTGTTAACCTTTAAACAGATAGTATAACAAAAATCAAACCCAACATCCATACTATTTATAGCTATGAACTATTATATTTGCTTATCAATACCTGTGAAAAAAGAGAGCTGTTTTTAGTATTGACTTTTCCACATGAACTATTACTTCTTAATAATAGGAGGGCAAAGTCTCTCATTACCACACTACATTTCTAATTAAACATGAAATTGCTGGCACTTAAAATCTGAAATCTATTACGTTTTTTTTTAGTGATACCATTTCTAATATTACATTCTAACCTAATGGAATGATTATTTATAATTATAGTGACCCTAGTGCATTAATTAGTGAAATTTAACTAGGATCCCTTGGGAATAATTGGTTTTGATTTAATACATTAACACAAATTCAGAATGTAGCATTTGCATCCTGATTTTTTGGGCACAATTACTGAATCATTTTTATACCTCTGCTAATATCAGTGATTTCATTTAAAGATGTTTTGAAATGTAACTGAAACATACCAAGTTACACATTCAGTCCCAAAATTAATGAACATAATTTGTATCACTGGATTAAACCGGTATGGTAACTCTATTGTCATTACATTTCTGTTTTTCAAACATGAAGGTTGTCATTCCAGGGTAACCATTCACCTTCAAAAAATAAACTTTAAAGTTAGCCTCTGATAAAGCAGGGAACTGTGTGTGAAGTAGGGCTGCAACTAATGATTATTTTGGTAGTTGACTAATCATTCAATTTTTTTTCTGATTAGTCACGATTATTTCATGCCTGCCTATTTTGATGCCTGCGACATGTGGTTGCACATCCTGTTCTGGGCTCCAGTGCATGTCTTGCCTCATCTGCTCACATCTGTCCACCCGTAAATCTTCTGATGTCTCTGCATTAAAATGATTAAAATTAATAATAATCAAATTGAAATAACAACCAGTGAAACATATGAATTTGAAAATAATAAGATATTTTGTGACCATAACAATAAAAAACAATTACATTAAACATTACAAACTAAAGTACACATAGTCTTTAAACATAAAAAGACACTGGTGTGTCTTAAAGTCCAAAGGTTTAAATAAAGCTTCAATACAAATAAAACAATAATGTACAGTTTATAAAAGATTCAGTTCATATATTCCTGACTGCAGTGCAGGAACGTGAGCATTTCGACATGCTCTGGTGTGAGGCTGCCTCTCTTCTTTGAAATAATGTTCCCAGCTGCTTAGAAGAGACGCTCAGAGTGAGTAGAGGTAGCAGGAATACAAAAGAATGATTTTGCAGACAGAGAAAGATGCTTTAATCATCATACTCTGAAGGAAAAGTGTTGTAGTTTATCACATCATGTACTATATCATGCCAAAGTAAAAAAAATAACAGACTAAAATATGTAGAAAGCTAATTACTGATATACTCCAAAACACAAGTTACCTAACATTAGTTAGAGATGGTTTACTATTCATATGAACTCAAATATTATAGAAAAAAGAAGGAAAAAACTAGGCGGCTCATCTACTCCTATTCACTCGTTTACTATAGCTCCAAACATGCTAGCAAACATAACTGAAGTTATATTCACTTAACCCTTAAACTGCCGCAACCGGTTACAGTTGGTTTCCAGTGCAATTTGGAAGCACACCGAAGCCGAGTATATGCGGTGACATACATTCAACAACGTACATTCATTGAACTCTGCAACCTGCTAAAGTTGTTTCTCAGTGCAATTTGCCAGCATGGCGGAGATGAGTATGTTTGGCGATGTATATTCATTGAATGCTGCAACCGGCTGTAGTCGTGTCTCAGTGCAATTTGCCAGCACGCAGGGAGCGAGTATATTTGGCGAGGTACATTCAATGAACCCCGCAACTAGCTATATTTGCTTCACAGAGCAATTTGGCAGCATGCCGGAGCTGATTAGTCAGTGCCATACATTCGTTGAGCAGCCAGCTCATGAGCACTGCTGGCCCCGGCAGAACTGCAGCACCACTGTGTGAAGTCCTGCTATGGCGGCGAGTGCGTCACGCGAGGCTCAGCGTCTCTTCAGATTTTGCAAAATAGCAGTATTATTCCTGCTCATCTCGGGTCTGTTCGTTCAGAACAGCTTCGCTTTTACATCCTACACCCGACAAGAGCTTTTGGATATTGATCTACACAACTGGGACTGTTTTATTAGCAACCTTCATCTCATCCCTGAGATAAGAAGAACACCTGACGCTTCGCAGGCTACCCGGCCGACCGGAAGTACTCGAAGACGGCGCAGAGACCGTAAACAAAGGCGGGGAAACGCGGAGGGCTAACAGCTAAGCTAAGGCTAACACCACATCGGCTATCCTTACCCAGTATTTTCCTTGCTAATGTGCGGCCCCTGGCGAATAAAATGGACGAGTTGCGACTTTGGATCACTGACAATAGGAGAATACTGGACTGTAACATCATGATATTCACAGAAACATGGCTACACAGCGGTATACCTAACGATGCTATAGAGCTAGTCGGGACAGAACAGCATGATCTCAAGAGGATATCATCTGGGGATATCATCTTAATGCACAGAACAGCTGATGATTCCGTAAGACAAGAGGAGGAGGATTGTGCATACATAGAACAGTACCATTTGTAGCATCAGATGTAGTATTGGATCCTGAAGGGAGATATGTGATGGTCATGGGAGACTTATCTAACTGTAAAATGATTTTGATAAATGTTTATGCACCTAATGTTGATGATAAGGAATTTATACAAAATTTATTTGCATCCATTCCCAATCTGAACACTCATAAACTTATAATGGCTGGGGACTTTAATTGTGTTCTAAATCCACTTTTAGATAAGACTTCCTCCACAGGGGGAACGGCAACTAACACCGCAAAGATAATTACAAAGTTTATAACTGATCACAACTTATCAGATCCCTGGAGGTTTTAAACCCAAATTCAAGAACATATTTGACGAGAATTGTATATTAACAAGGCTTGGTGTACAAACTCTGTCATTGTTGGAAAACACTGTTCAGCTGACCTTGAGTATCTCATGGTTAAGTGTAGACCATTCTATCTGCCGAGGGAGTTCACCTCCACTATAATAACAGCTGCATATATCCCACCGGATGCTAATGCTAAGCTTGCTATGAAAGAACTCTATGCAGCCATTAGCAAACAACAATCTGCTCACCCTGAGGCTGCATTTATTGTAGCAGGTGATTTCAACCACTCCAACCTAAAGACGGTGCTACCTAAATTTCACCAACATGTCTCCTGCCATACCAGAGGGGATAAAACCTTGGATCATGTTTACACTAACATTGTTGGAGCCTACACAGCTATACCCCTCCCCCACCTGGGACAGTCTGATCACCTTTCTTTGTTTCTAACCCCCAAATACTCATCACTTATCAACCGTGTGAGACCAACAGTGAAGACCATCAAAGTGTGGCCAGCGGGGGTTGACTCTACACTCCAGGACAGGTTTAAGGACACAGACTGGAGCATGTTTGCCTCTCAGGCCACCTTCGACTCACAAATAAACATTGACTACTACACACACTCAGTACTGGAACACATCAGCACCACAATTGACAGTGTTACCACAGAGAAGCGGATCACAACGTCCGAATCAGAAACCATGGATGAACAGGGAAGTGCGGCTTCTGCTAAAGGCACGTAACAATGCCTTCAGATCAGGTGACACACAGGCCTACAGTACTTCCAGGGCAGAACTGAAGAGGGGCATCAACAAGGCCAAGCTTAGCTACAAACTGAAGGTGGAGGGGCACTTTGTCAACTCTGACCCCGACGTATGTGGCTGGGCATCCAGGCCATTTCTGAGTATAAGTGCGGCACTTCCACACAGACAGCCATGGATATGTCCTTCCTCAATGAGCTGAACGACTTCTTCGCTTTGACAAGGACAACAAGGAAAAGTCCACCATAACCCTACCCTCTGATGACTGCCATACCATCACACTCACCCACACGGAGGTTCATAACGCACTAAGCCGCATCAATGCTCATAAGGCTGCTGGCCCTGATGGCATCCCTGGACGTGTCCTTAGAGCATGTGCTGAACAGCTGGCAGGGGTCTTCATGGATATTTTCAACCTGTCCCTTGCCCAGGCAGCAGTGCCAGCATGCTTCAAAACCACCTCCATAGTGCCAGTGCCGAAACACTCATCACCAATGTGCCTGAATGACTACCGCCTGTAGCACTCACGCCCATAGCTATGAAGTGCTTTGAGCGACTGGTACTGGCACACCTCAAGACATGCCTGCCCCCCACACTGGATCCTCACCAATTTGCCTACCGTAACAATAGGAGTACAGAGGATGCGGTATCCACAGCGCTTCACGGTGTACTCTCACACCTGGACAATAAGAACACCTATGCAAGATTGCTGTTTGTTGACTTCAGCTCAGCATTTAATACAGTCATCACTTCCAAGTTGATCACTAAACTTGTGGATCTTGGTATCAATAATTCTATCTGTAATTGGATCATGGACTTCCTGACCAACAGACCCCAGCATGTCAGGTCTGGCCATAACTGCTCTACCACCATTACACTCAACACTGGCGTTCCACAGGGCTGCGTGTTGAGCCCATTCCTCTACTCCCTTTTCACTCATGACTGCAGGCCCATGTATGGATCCAATTCCATCATCAAGTTTGCAGACGATACCACGGTGATCGGTCTCATCAGTGATAACGATGAGTCTAATTACAGGGAGGAGGTAAAACACTTAGCTGCGTGGTGCGCTGAAAATAACCTGCTCCTGAATACCACCAAAACCAAGGAGCTCATTGTGGACTTCAGGAAGAAGAAGGGAGACACCCACCACCCCATTCACATCAATGGCATGGCTGTCGAACGGGTTTCCAGCTTTAAATTCCTGGGGATACATATATTGGAGAACCTGTCATGGACAAACAACACCTCCAGCCTGGTCAAGAAGGCCCATCAGCGCCTCTTCTTCTTGAGGATACTGAAGAAGAGCCAACTATCTGCTGTCATACTGGGCAACTTCTACCACTGTGCGATAGAGAGCATCCTGACTAACTGTATTACAGCCTGGTATGGGAATTGCTCTGTTGCTGACCGCAAGGCACTGCAGCGGTGGTGAAAACCGCACAACGCATCATAGGGACTCCACTTCCGGTCATTGAGGACGTTCACAAGAAGAGATGTTTACGCCGAGCTTGTTGATTTCTTAAAGACCTCTCATCCAGCCAACAAACTCTTCCAGCTCCTCCCCTCCAGAAGGCGCTACAGGAGCCTTCCAACTAAAACCAGCAGGTTTAGGAACAGCTTCTTCCCCACAGTGGTCACACTTCTGAACTCAGTCCCCCGTTGAACCTTCACATCCACACACTTAATCCTCTACACTACTCCTCCTCCCTTCCTTGTACATATCTGTACATACCTGTGCACACACAGCACACCTGTACATTGTACATCATATATCATATATTGTACATCTGTATATATTACAATACTCATAGTATTACAGCACATACATATCACATCTGTATATTGTACATCTGTGTATATATATAATAGTACTTATATTATTACTGCACATACATAACACACCTGTATGTTGTACATCTGTATGTATATATATATATATATATATATATATATATATATATATATAGTACTTATAGTATTATAGTACATACAAATACATGTATAGGTATATAGATGTATATTGTAAAATATGTATATTTGCCATCCGCATTTAGAACATTTGTATATCTATTTATATATATCTATATATCTATTCCTATCTTCACTGTGCTCTTAACTGTACATATCGTATTTAACTGTATATATCGCATTTAACTGTAAATATCGTATTTAACTGTACATAATATGCACATATTATATTTATTGTACTTCTGCTCTTTGCACTTCTGATTAGATGCTAAACTGAATCTCGTTGCCCTGTATTTATACATGTGTAATGACAATAAAGTGAATCTAATCTAATCTAATCTAAAAATTCAGCCACTGCACTAGATGAGTCTGTAATCATCAGCATTTACCTCTGTGTGTTTGCGTGCAGCCAGTTCGCGCACAGTTGACTCGGTGATTTACTGAATTTCATAAATGGCTTCAGTTGAACCTTGAACATATAATAATAGGTTGTTGCAGTAGTTTTTTTTAATAGTTTTTACAGTTCATTTGCAGTGTGTAAAATGATCAGTGTTGCAGTAATTGTGATGCTCATTGTACGAAAAAAAATACATGTTCCATTAAAATTTCACATTTTCTTTCTGAATTGTGACATTTACTTAAAAAGTGCAGCTAAAAAGTATTTGGCTTCCGGGGTGCATTAACCCCCAAGTATGTGTCGGTTTAAGGGTTAACTATCATTGTCGAAATCTTGATATACATATTATAGTACAAACATCAACGTTAACACGTGACACTAACTTTACTCGCTAAAACTTACCTCTCAAGAGACAGCATTACAGCTCCAAGATGCTTGCGTTTCAGATGCTCATGCATCGCGGTGGTGCTGCCGTGAAAAGAAAGCTCCCCTTTGTATAATCTGCATTCAACTTTTTTTTTTTTTCGGTGAAGTGCTGCCACACTTTAGAAAGTTTCTGTCTCAATTTTTTTCCATCTCCTTCTTCCTCCTCTATTCAACTTGCCATTGCAGCCACGTTTATTTTCCTCTACATTCTTCTTCTCCTCAGATGTTCTTCTTCGTTGGTAGGACTGTGTGCAGTCTTGACAAACAATAACAAACAATACTGCCCCCAGACATTCATGAAGTGCATTGCAGTTACAAAAACCAATGTGTTTCTTTGTGACTGGAGATTGTATTGAAGGTTCTGTTTATGACGCATTGACAATAAAAAATCCATGTCGATGATTTTTTGTAGTCGACGTCATCGATAACGTCGACGAATCATTGCAGCCCTAGTGTGAAGCCACATAGCTGCACATATGTTAATAATAATAATTTAAAAAAATCTTCTTAACTTAGGAATTTCAATGATGATGCATTTTCTTTCTCCTATGTTTCAATGACTTTTTGTTTATAATGTCAGAGACTAACTTTAAATATGATTGGCTGAATGTAAATGACTGTCCAAGATTGAAAACCTTTCTGTACAGTATTTTTCTGGGAAAAATAAAGACCTGATTGTATCACGTCTAGCAAAGTACTATTGTTGTTTTACATTTTAATGTCATATTGCTGGGAAGCAAATGTACATACAATAAGAAAAAAAGATGAACAAATTCAAATTGTAATATACTGTAGGTTACTCTTTAGAAAAAAGCAGGCAGCAGTGTACTTTAGAGCTGAATTTTTTGGCAATTGAGAAATAACCTCAGTGGCAAAACATACGTTCACTTCTACAGTAGATGTGGGAAAGATGGATTCTGAGTTTTGCAGCACCCAAAACCAGAGGGAACAGCAGCCAAACTTTGTGGTCCATAAGACTCTGAGGTTGAAAAAGAAAATGTTTCAAAGATAATTTCAACCTATTTCCATTTTCAGTGTGCGTCAAGAAGCAAGTGATGGCAATGGGCCTTTTTAACCAATGCACCTTCCTACATGCTGCAATGACTAAGGGTACCCTTACCCTACGAACCCCCTCCCCAAAGCTAAACAGGAGTGCAGTGTATTCCAGAAATATTGCAACACAAGCAGAGTCCGGAGTGTGTTGCATAGCTAGATTGTGAAGCTCTGGAGTCCTTCGAGAAAAATAAGCGTGATCTTGTGTGATAATGATTCTGTAACATTTTTTGTGTTTTTGAGAAACTTTTAAATGGCATGGTGCTATGTTAATTGGGATGAAAACAAGTAAGCTAGAAGTTTCATGTGTGCGCTTATTTTGGGCAAGAATGGTGTGGAGCTGATTTTTATGGTAATAGACGAAGCTATTTTAAAGATGGCTCAGCTTTTTACCAAGATGAAAAATACTAATAGACTATGAAAAGATCTGCAGCAAACACAACTACTACGAGATATAAGGTGTAATTTCCACTAACTCATCAACTTTGATTTATTTTATTTTATGGTTTTGCAACTGTGTTTTAAGGTTTCTTAGAATATAATGAATTGTGTGTAATATATCAAAACTCTTTATTTTATTATATCGCTTCAAGTTGTGGCCAGGTCCTGCACATAGAAGAGATCTATTACATACAATTAACAGAGCACTGCACGTGCAGTAAATACACTTGACTTGAGCATTCATAGTTTTCATACTCTTTCTCTGTACGTTCAGCATTCATTTGCTCAGAGCTTGATGTGCTTTCTGCTTCCTGAGCAGCTCTTCTTTTCTCCACCCTAGCAGCCTGCTTCTTCTCTTCCTTTGTTGGCATCTTTTTGCATTATAACTGATTAAGTCAGTATTTGTGTTGCAATTACTTAGTATATTTTCCTTAATTTTTCACTTAAGCTGCATTTAAGTCTTCAATCTGCCTCAAGAATGATTTAAGATATGAAGAGGTAGGGGAAATGATGGGCGAAGCTGGTAGGGATGAGAACGGCTCTGCTGGCCGCTGCCAAGACTTGATTCTGCAATAAAATAAAAATAAAAAAGAAATAACCTTGGAGGTCAATCATCACCCCGAAAGTGGATAGTAGACATCACGTAGTATATGTGTATCAAATTTCAGGTCAATAGGTCAAACGGTTTGCGAGCTACAGGTGATTTAAAATCCTGGACAGACAAACAGCCACGGTAGTGTATTATATATAAAAGATATGTTTTGGCAGATAACTTGTTGAGTCCTAGTAGTGTTCTTTTGAGAAAATAACTCTAAACCAATATGACCATTAACATTTTTATACAGAACATTTCTCTTAGCATGATGATATAATTGAGCTGCCTGTTTTACTGTATTCTCTCTGACTCTCACAGGTTTGTGGAAAACAACATTACAAATCAGTAGACTGCTTCCAGTATGTGCAAATGATCTGCGTGTGTATTTTTTGGTACATATTTAACACAAATTGTCCCTATGAATATTTCTGCAAAACATGTCTGCAATAATAAAAAGATTAATAACATAATAATATGTATTCATCAGGAATATACTCAAAGCATACAGAAGTGCACTTCAAAACAGTGGTATTGATACGTAAATAAAAATCAGATACATTAAATTGGCCAAATGTCATTATAAAAGTAAACTAGATATGGAATTTAACAACCATAACGATTCTCACAATGTTCACAGTGACTGGATGCTTAAAGACTACAAAATAAAAACTAATCCAGTCTCTTCTGGATGGTGTTGTCTCATTTTAACGATTACAACAACAAATCGGGCCATTCAGCTGCCTGTAGCATCACCTCCTTCTTTATTTGTGTACATGATGTAAGTAGTTAATGTCCACAGGTCATCTGTTCCAAATGGAATTTCAAGGTGTCTTTTAAAAAACTGTAGCAACCATGCAGCTGATGTCTTCAGTGACATGTTTGATATTTTTCCCACTGAATCTGTGGTTCCTTCCTGCTTCCAAAGGATAACAATTTTCCCTTTGCCTAAGAAAACAAAATTAGTTTGTTTCAGTGACTACAGACTGAACATTAGAAAATTAGAACAGGTCATTCAGCCCAACAAGGCTCACCAGTCCTATTCACTTAACTCGTCTAAAAAAACATCAAGTCTAGTTTTAAAAGTCCCTAAAGTCCTACCGTCTACCTTACTACCTGGTAGCTTATTTGAAGTGTATGTGTTTCTCTGTGTAAAGAATAACTTCCTAATTTACCCTTAAGAAGTTTCCAACTGTGTCCCTATGTTCTTAATGAACTAATTTTAAATAACAGTCTCGGTCCACTTGTGATGGTGTGGGCTAGCTCTACACTACCAGTCCCTTCCTGAAGTGTTGCTGATCCGGCCACCATCGATAACATTACTGAGATGAGCCAGGCGATGAGTAAACAAGCATCTAGACAAGGAGTACGTACAAAAGTGACTTTAATTAAAATCAATTCCAAAATCAAATCAAAGTGTCCAAATAAATAGTGCAGTGCAACAAAAGTTCTCTAAATAAATAATCCATAAAATAACTGTGAATATAGAGGTTAAACATTAACTAAATAAATCCATAAAAATAAGGTTAAAACATGGGAGGAATCTCCTGTGAAAATCTCAGTCCCTGGTGCTTACGTTTAAAACTGACATCTCTCCTGGTCTCGCGGCATACAAAGATATTATCCAACAGGCACAGGCACCCTTCTGATCTTGTCACTGCTGCCCATCCCATGGCAATTCACATGGCGTCTGTGAACCTCCACCTCTATGACTCAACAGGGCTGCCATCTCTGGTCTAGTGGGGGAGTCCTTCTGAGTATTGTTGTTGCTCTTGCTCCTGTGCTCAACAGGAGCAACCCTTAGCCCCCTCCAGTGTCAGCCCCATGCTCCTCTCCTGGGGCTCCATTCCCACCTGACTTCTTCCTTCAGTCTAACACCATCTCTCTCTCTCGCTCCTGCCCTTCTTTTCCATTTGTTATCCTCCATGGTTTCTTTCATTGCCATCTTTGCTTTCTTCCTTGTCTTTCTCCTTTTCATCATATGCAGTCTCCTTTTCTCCTCTGCTACCTAATTGAGCACAGGTACAAGGAGCTGCTGCATCCGTGGTATCATTGAGGCACTTGACGGATCGGCCAGGTACCCCAATTAACTGTGAAACACACTCACATACACCAGTGCCCAACTGGCACCTGCACCTTCTTGAGGTGCGATTATTAATTTAAAAAAGACCACACATTGCTGAGCTGTAGACCCACTGTACTACCACACCACTGTACTAATTCCCTTCATAATTTTAATTACTTCAATCATGTCTCCTCTTAATCTTCTTTTGTTTAAACTGACAAGGCTCAACTCTTTAATTCGTTCTTCAGAATTTATCCCCTGTAGCCCTGAAATCAGCCTAGCCACTTTTCTGTGGACATTTCTAGCGTGGTTATGTCCTTTTTGTAGCCTGAAGACCAAAACTTTACACATTACTCCTGAGGAGACCTCACCAGTGCATCATGAAGCTTGAGCATTATCTCCTTGGACTTGTACTCCACACATCGTGCTGTATAACCTAACATTTTGTTAGCCTGCCTAATGGCTTCTGAACACTGTCCGGAGGTTGATAGTGTACAGTCCACTACAACTACTAAGTCCTTCTCATAAGGTGTTTTCTACATTTAAGACCTTGCATTGTGTATTCAAACATGTTATTACTTCATTCCTGTAATACTTTACATTTACTGATTTTGAATTTCATCTGCCACAAGTCTTCCCAATCCTATATATATGCTGTCCAAGTCCCTCTGTAATGATTCAAAGAATGCCAGATCACCTGCCAATCCACCTATCCTGGTATCATCTGCAAACCTGACCAGCCTGTTACTTATAGTCCTACCCAAATCATTTATATATACATGAAAAATAGCAGCTGCCCTAGCACTGACCACTATGGAAATAAAAATCTTAACATCAGACAATTCTAATATGGTTAATCCACTGCTTCCTGCGTCTGAGCCAATTTTGCACCCATCTACAAACATCACCCATAACTCTTACTTCTTTTAGTTTGATGCCCAGCCTGTCATGTGGCACCTGATGAAATGCTTTTTGAAAGTCAAGACAAATAATATCATATGCTTCACTTTGATCATACCCTTTTTGCTTCCTCAAGGAATTCCAGCAGGTTGGGAAAACATGACCTCCCTCTTCTGAACCCATGAAAACAGTGCGGTAAAACTCCTGTTCTTGCCTCATGTTGTTCAATTTTATCCTTAATAATTCCTTCCATTAATTTTCCTGTGATGCACATTAAGCTTACTGGCTTATAACTGATTGAATATTAACGTTTTTATATAATGGGATAATATTTGCCATTTCCAGTCCTTTGCAATTTCCCCAGTGTGCAGTGACTTCCTAAAATATGCGTCAAGAGTTTATATATGTGTTCGCTAACCTCCTTAAGACCTTGAAGGTAAATATTAGCTGGTCCTGGAGATTTGTTTGATTTCAGCTTATTTAATCTAAGAAGTTCTTCTCCCTCTTCACTTTCTGAATCACTCAGTACCTCCTTAGTAGTCCGTTTTACCATTGGAAGGTTATCTACTTCCTGACATGTGAAGACCTCAGAAAAATACAAGTTTAGAGCATTCACTATTTCACTATATTTTAAAATTGTCCTTTACTATTCCTGTTTCACTTCAAATCATCTTTGACTGTTCTTTTACTACTAAAATACAGAAAGAATCTCTTTGGGTGATCTTTTGCCTTATCTGCTATATTCCTCTCCAACTGTATTTTAGCCTCTTTAATGTCCTTCTTAATGGTTTCCCTCTTGTTCTCATATGTCCTACAATTCATATTGGAGTTATTAGTCTTATACGCCTTATACAGCCACTTTTTCCTTTGCATCTTCTTTTTAACTCTTTTCTAAAGTTTTTTTTTATTTCCTACTAAATCCAAATTTAGGCATTTATCTGTCCTGCATTACATTGACTGTCTCCACATTTAAAGCTTATCCCATTACATACTATGTAGACTTTGTGGCATCTGCTCAAAATTTGTCCTACTAAAGTTAAACATAACAGTTTTAGTCTTTGCATCAGGTTATTGTGTGGAGGAGCCTCAGATAAAAACTTCTCTTTCTTGAAGTGCTTCCTACATTCGTTCCATGTTTTGATTGAATGAAGGACAATTGGGTTGTTAGTATATTGACGATAACTTGTATTTACTGGGGTACAAAGTATGGAATATAAAGTAGTCCTGCAGGATTTTATTTATTTTGGGGACAAAGCTTGTGTGTGTTCATCTATTTGTATCAATGTCCAGGTTTTTATAGCTTGGATATTTGCCACCCAGTAATAAAATTGAAAGATGGGTAGAGCCATGCCACATTCTGCTTTAGGTTGTTGTAGGGGTTGCTCTTTGGATTTGTGGATGTTTTGAATCCTGAATAAATGATGTTATGAATTAATCTAATTTCTTAAATAATGATTTGTTTATGTATATGGGAATGCTTTGAAATAGAAAAAGAAGCTTGGGAAGGACATTCATCTTGACAGTGTTAATTGTCCCTGCTAAAGTGAGATGGAGAATAGACCACATATGCATGTTTTGTTCAACCATTTTCATGCAGACAGCAAATTTTTTTTGAAAAAGAGCTTATATTTTCTTGTGATGTTTACCCCTAGGTATTTAAACTGATCTACAATGATAAAAGGGAAGGTGTCCAATGTAATGTTGCGTGCTATAGAGTTCACTGGAAAAAGCACATTTTGAGTCCAGATATCTTTTGAAATTATCTTAGTGCTTTTAGTACTACAGCAACAGAATTTTGTTTGTCTGATAAGAATATAGTTCCATATCTTCTGCATATATTGATATTTTCTGCTCAAGTCTTTCTCTGAAAATCCCTTTTATCTCAGATTCATTTTGAAAATGAACAGCCAGTGATTCAATAGCAATTGCAAATAGCAGTCGTGACAGTTGGAATCCTTTTCTAGTACCATGTTCTAGTTTGAAGTAGCCTGAAGTAATATTTTTAATACAAACTGAAGCTTCTGGACTGGTATAAAGTAGTTTGATCCATACACATATGTTTGGGCCAAACCCAAATTTGTGCAATGTAGTGAATTAGTAGTCCCATTCAACCATATTGAATGCTTTTTCTGCATCCGAAGATAATAAGATCTCCAGAGTGTTAGACTTTATGGATGAACATATTACATTAAACTGGCGTCAACGATTCGAAGCTAAGTGTCTGTCTTTAATAAATTTGGTTTGGTCTTGTGATATTACCAAAGGAAGCACTTTCTCGATCCTTCTAGCTAGAACTTTGGAGTGAATCTTAACATCGTTATTCAGAAGTGAGATTGGTCTGTAATTGTAATAAGTCCTTATTTTTCTTAAGAAAGACAGTAATTAATGCTTGGTGAAAAGTTTGAGGTAGAATGTTATTGTCTCTGGATTCTATAAATGGGGAGCTAATTTAATTAAAATTTTTTTTATAAATTTTAGCTGGGTAGCCATATGGGCCTGCTGCTTTCCCACTCTGAAGTGAGTTTACAGCATATAGTAATTCTGAAAGTGACAGAGGTTTATCCAATTACTCAGCACTGAGTGCATCTAGCTGTGGTATCTGAAATGCATTAAATTGTGTCTTGTCTTCTTTAAACTGAGTAGAATATAAGGTCTTATAGTAGTCTCTAAATGTGTGCATTATATTTTTATGGTCAATGATTTTACCTCCATCTGTGTTGGTAAGTACTGATATTGCATTGTGAACTTCTTGCTTGTGGATTTGTTAATCTGAAATCTTATTTGTCTTCTCTCTATGTTCATAATAATGATGTCATAATTTAAAAAGGAGTTGTTCTGATTTTTTTTTTGTTGTCAAGAGGTTGAGTTCTAATGGCAAAGTCGGTCTTTTCTTATAAAGTACCTCATTTGGAGATCTGGCGCATTCTTGATATATTCAGGTAATTTCACTGATTAACTCGGATACCTTCTTGGTTTTTTGTTGGAGAGATATAAAATAATCTGTCCTCTTAAAATGCCTTCAGAATTTCCCACAATATTCCTTTAGAGAACTCTGATACATTTGTCTCTAAAAAAAATCAATTTCCTTGGATATAAATTTTGTACAGTTCTCGTCAACTAATAACAGGGGGTTGAGACGCCAGCTGCGAGATAAGTATTTGTGTAATAGTGATTTAAGCTCCATAATCAATTCTTCCTGATTATTAGAAAATACTAAATCCAGGCAGGCTTCACCCGCATTGGTGCTTTAATATACTGTACTGTATTATAAAACAGTCACTGATTATGTCTAAACACTTGTGCTTTGCAAAGTTATTGCAATTAATATACAGGTAGTTAAAGTCCTCAAAGACTATAATATCCCCATGTAAACTTGCCTATAACACACTCCTAAAATGAGGACCTCTTTCTCGCTTTCCAGGCAAAGCCACATGTCCTCATTAAGTTGGGCTCATCGTCCAACTAAATAGGACTTGTGTCTAAATTGTGCTCGACATAAACAGCAACCCCACTTTCTTTTTGTTCTGGCTATCATTCTTAAAAATGTGTATCCCTCTGCATTATACTCATCCCCATCTTTATTATTTAGCTGGGTTACTGTTAGTGCTGTAAGATCATAATTGTGCTTCGCTACATACAACTCCAGCTTGTTTTATTTTTGATACTTATCGGAAGCTAGTTTTAATGTGTTACTCATTTTACCTTTGCATTTAAATGTTGGGTTGGAATTTACATTACTATGCATTTTTATTTTTACACTGTTGTTTGTTCCTCTATGTACAGTTCTAAACCTGGCCTGTCCTAAACTCCTCCCCCACCCTACCCTAGTTCAAACAATCCTTGACTAACCAACTCATACACGTCTACAACACACTGGGGCCCCGCTGGTTCAGATAAAACCCATTGTGGCAGACAATGTTCCATCTGTTCCAAATGTAGTCCAAATGCCCATTAAATTTATACCCTTCTACCCTACACCAAGATATGAGCAACGCATTAAGCCTTCTGACCCTCTTAATCTTAACTGGACTGGTGCATGGCACAGGCAGAACTTCGGATGAGCACTAATACCAATTGTGATAAAGTGCCTTTATAGAATGGTGCTGGGACTTATTAAATAGATCATTCCAGACAGCAAGAATAACCTTATTTGCATATTATCACAACTGGCCAGAAATGATGCTGTATCGTTTACACTTCATACTATCCAAATACATCAGCATAATAAGAATTGTTAAGACAGAGTCCTGTTTATAGACTACAGCTTAGCATTTAACACTGTAATGCCAGAAAAGCTGTTCATCAAACTGCTTTAGGACTAAGTGCCACCATCTTTAATTGAATTTTGTACTTCTTAACCGACATACCTTAGCATGTAAGGTTTGCAGCATCATATCTCCCATGCTGAACCTCAACTTAGGCACTCCATATGGTATTGTGCAGAGACCCCCTTCTGTAGTCTTTGTTCACCTATAACTTTGTGGCTGAAAACAGCTTCAACTGCATTATTACATTTGCTGATGTCAATACCATTATAGACCGTATAACCAATAATGATGAGACAGCTTACTGAGAAGAGGTTCACCTTCTTATTCAGTGATGCGAGGATGAAAATCTCACCTTTTATATTACCAAAACCAACTAGCTGCGCATCAACTTCAGGAAGGAAAAGGTAGGCCACACTTTCATCTTCATTCAAGGGGATACTGTTGAAAGAGTAAGCTGATTTAAATTACTTTAACTATCACTGATGAACAGCAGTGGGCGCAACACTTTTTGGTTCATGTCAAAAAGTTTTTCCAATGTGTTACTATATTAGGTGTCAGAGAACAGCTTGCATTTCTTCATCTGTTCTCACAAACCTCTACATGTGCACAGTGGAGTACTTTATTGTTTGCTGCATCATACCCTAGAACAATGCCTTCTCATCTCAAATTTGCAAATCACTGCAGAGTGAAGAAAATACAGAATATTACTGGCACTGTGCTACCTCCTGTGCATGATGTTCACAACAATCTCTGCCTTAGAAATTATTAATTAAAGACCTCAGTCATCTTGCAAAGTCAATTTTCTCACTCCTACCTTTTAATGCATAATGATACTTGTACCATTAAATTTAGGGACAGTGTCTACCCACAAGTAATAAGGTTGTTAAATGGTCAATCATAAAAACACTGTGTATGTACACTGTGCAAATATTTGCAAATACATACTATATGCAATCATGTGCATTTTGCACTTTTATTTGTAGTTGTTATTGTCAACTGCTCCAAGGAGAATTTCGTTGTACTGAGTGAACATAAAAATAAACTTGATTTGACTTTTGAAATGGTTTTACATCATATTGTATTAGAATTGTTCCTTTTCTGCATTTTCCTTTGTTTCAGCCCAAGCTAATCTCTTCCAAATCAATGGAAGAATGTAGAAAATGATTTGACTTGGGAGTGAATTTTTGTATATTACTGCAGTGCAACCTGATTACTACTACAGCTTGAAAGGAAGATTGTTCTATGGAGCAAAACAAGTATTTGAAGTAAAAAATAGATAAAAGATGGTTATTATTTAACGAGTACAGGCAGCACCTTTTGCATTCACATCAACAAAAATAACAAAGCACAGAATAAATATCACATACAGTAGCATTATTTTTTTCTTTCAATAAAAGAATGTGATATTTGCTAAACTGTGCTTCATAAAAAATTAGGAACCCTTAATGTTATTTTCCAAACATCTTATTCTTGGTTTTGTTCTTCTGTTTTGTTGGTAGGTGCATAACATTAAATATTAACAAAGAATGTTATCCTGCTGCCATTATTGATAATACTACCTTTATGCAATTTTTCCTTATGTGAATAATGTTTACCAATTATGTATTGTGCCATTTGTTGTAAAAAAAAAAGGACAAACTAGTAAATAATCCATATAAAACATGTTTTGAAAATGTATTGAATAAGGATAATATATAGTATATCCAGTACTGACCCTTTTGCAAGTTTTAATTGCACGTTGCCTGATATCAAAATTATTTTAACACAAACTGTTTAATAGATTGTTCATATTTTCTGATTTAAAAAAATTCTCAGTGAGATTCCCTATTCTGTTGTGGTTTATAAGACCATACTTTTTGCACTTGATCTGTGTTAACTTTTGATTGTCAGTTTCATTTGTAAAATGTCATATGGGAAACAGATTACAGATCTAGAGATACCAATAATATGGAAAAAAACAGAAAAAAGTGACAGAAACAAGTTGTAATAGACCACCTTGCAGACAACAATTTATGTATGAAAAAGATTGTTCAACATGAAATAAAAGAACACCAGCATGGGGCAAAATTCTCTCCCATTTCTATGAGAATTATGTGAACAACTCTGGTTGTGGATGGGGATCTGAATTAACATCAGGAAAGTAAAACCATGGAAGCTCTTCAGAGGTACTACAAACAAAGAGTTCTTCCATCATGGTCTAGGCAGGAGGCAGTAAGTGGCCTTTGAACAAGGTGCTTTTGAGGGACAAATGAGTTTATAAGCATTTTATTCTCTTATCAGTCTGTTTTGTCCCTATCAGTACATTTTTAGACAAAAAATATTTCATGTCCCCTCATGGATTTAAGGTACAGTTTTTCAATCTTGTATGATAGCCACATTAATGTAATTAATTCTCTTCTCTTATCATCTGAATCCCTGCTCTTTGAGCTCAATACTTTTAAGGTCGTTGGACCATGTTTTAATAATTACTGACCCACCATAATGGGACCATTTAATCATTAAGCCTAACTACCAGTATCTGAATAAGATAATGTATGTCCCTGCACACTTGGCTGGGCTAATAGAATTTAAAAGTGGATGACTTATGTAGACATCCTGCTCTTTTTTGCACACAGTGAATTAATAAGAAACTACTGTACAAAACTAAGCAGAAAGAAGTAATATCATATCAGATAAATTGAAACATAGGGATAAGGTTTTTTATATCTATATATAAAAGTTACACATACATATACAGTACATATATATATATATATATATATATATATATATATATATATATATATATATATATATATATGTCACACATACATGCGAGTAGGGGTCATGGACGGACCTTAATAAGATCGGAAAGACATATGCCAGGAGGGAAGTGGCGGGTACTAACCTTTCTCTCTTTGTTTCCTACAGAAGAAAAGACGCAACGCCGCCATGAGCCTGCCTCCTACAGTTTCCCTCACTACGCTACTTCCGCCCTTCCTCCGTCCTCTACACATGACATCATTGATCCCATCATCCACCACGGCTCCTACCCAGCATTCCTCCACTTCCGGCCCCTCCTCCATAAATACTCCTCCGACGCCATCTTGCAACTGTCAGATCTATTAAATGTATTTCTTGACCGTGATATTTGATACTGTACTGTGGATTATTTTTCAGTATACGGGGCCGGAAACCCCAAATCTTTATGCTTATTTGTCCTTTCTTTACCAATATATATATACTGTGTATATATACTGTGTATATATATATATATATATATATATATACAGTTAGTATTTGTACAGTGACACCATTTTCATAATTTTCGCTCTGTATGGCACCACAATGGGTTTGAAATTAAGCAATCATTATGTGATTGAAGTTTAGACTTTCAGCTTTAACTTAAGTAGTTTAACAAAAATATCATTTGAGCCTTTTAGGAATGACATCCATTTTTCTTCCCAGGGGCTAAAAACTATTTGGACATTTGACTGACAAGCTGTTTCATAGGCAAGTTGGAGCAGTTCCCTCATTATTTCATTAAATATCAAGCAGATAAAGAGTCTGGAATGGATTCCAAGTGGGGGATTCGCATTTGGAAGGAGTTATTGTGAACTCTCAATATGATGTCCAAAGAGTTGCCCAGGCAGGTAGAAACAGTCCCTCATTAGGCTGAGAAAACAAAACAAACCCTTTAGAGAGATAGCAGAAACATGAGTGGTCAAGTCAACCACTTAAAAATAAGGACTACACTGGTAATCTCAGCAACACCAGAAGGTCTGGAAAACCACAAAAGACAACTGTCCTGGATGACTGCAGAATTCAGTTTTTGGTGAAGAAGAACCCCTTTACAACATTTAGCCACACCAAGAACACTCTCTGGGAGGTAAACTTATCATTGCCAAAGTCTACAATCAAGAGAAGACTTCATGAAAATAATGGCAGAGGATTTACAACAAGGTGCAAACCACTGGTAAACCTCAAGCATAGAAAGAGCAGATTACACTTTGCCAGAAACATTTTTAAAAGCCTGTCCAGTTCTAGAAGTAAGCTATAATCAATACAAACCAGAATACCAGTTTTACAGCATGATCATGATTGGCTGTGAATGGAAGTCAGACACTAGTGT
Organism: Polypterus senegalus; assembly: GCF_016835505.1. NCBI lineage: Eukaryota > Metazoa > Chordata > Cladistia > Polypteriformes > Polypteridae > Polypterus > Polypterus senegalus. The sequence goes on along the minus strand of NC_053162.1, from coordinate 54,791,189 downwards.
TTATTAATGATATGACTTCTGACTGAAGTAGCAGGATAAATTCTGAAGTATATAGGGTTATACTAAATGCTCAGAATCCACCAAATGCTCCAAAACTGATGCTTCACAGTACAGATGCACAATGAGCCAAAAGATACTTCAAAAGCAAACCAAGTACTTTTCAAAGCAAAGAAGTGGAATTTTCTTCAAAAGCCAAGTCAATCAATTGACCTCAGCCCAATTGGACATTTATTTCACTTGCTGAAAAGAAAACTGATGGCAGAAAGTTCAACGAACATGCTGCAACAGATGACAGCTGCAGTAAAGGCCTGGCAAAGCATCACTAGAGCTGAAATGCACCACTTTTTGGGTTCCAGACTTCAGGCAGTCATTGACTTTAAAGGATTTTTAACCAAATACTGAAAATGATCATTATATTTATGATTATGTTTGTTTGTCCAAATGCTTCTGAGCCCCTAAAAACAGAGGGACCGTCTATAAAAATGTGTCTTTTCTAAACAACTCATCAATATTTTTGTTAATTAAAGCTGAAAGTTTATACTTCAATTACATCTTGTTCGCATGAATCATTAGCATGTATTTTTATAGCTTGCAGTTCATTGAACTATTTTCATTCTCCATATCACTGATTATTAAAATGATTAAAAAAAAGAAAACGTGAGGAGGGTAAGATACTCCTTTGTTAAGCATTATTATTTACTTCTCTTTTATTAACACTTTCCCACATTCATAGGCAAAAAGAGCTTATAATAAGCCCATTTAAGAAAGAGTGCATATTTATGCAAACTAAAGATTTTTATCTTTATGGGTTATAGCCATGGGACATCGTTTATTGCATGAATGACAGCTTTTTTCAGTAATGTGGTGGTGGTTCTGTATTAAAAATGTACAAAAACCCATTTTACACTTAAAAATACTAGTAAGGTTTTAAATGTTTTCCACACCTTGTAGGTCTATGTTACTACTTAGGTAAGTAAAAATAATTTTTACAAATATCATCAAAAAATGAATAATTCAAGATATTCAAACCCTGCAAAAGCCAGCAGCATTAACAAAATATTTAATCAATTGTTAACACTTTAGGGACTACCTGCAGTGAATGCATTAGTTACTTGCTGCTACTGTATATAATAAGATCTTAACAAGACTTTGTTTAGTCTTAATAAGACCAATTTAAAGTGGTTATTCATCTTCTTGTGGAATTCATTTAATTCATTCTTCAGGCTCCAGTTCAGAATGTGAGTTGCAAGATAGTACATTTTTATCTTTGTAACTCCCTGGTTGTTGCCCAGTTGTTAGTCAAAATCTTCATTAATAGTTTACAGAATCCTAATAATACTTAATAAGTATAAAGAAGCATTCACTTTTTAATGAAGGCTGTAAAACTGTGTATAAGTAACCAACATGCCAAGTAAGACAGTAGTTACAGTTACAATTGTTCTTTATAATGCAGATGTGTTTTGATAATTTTTAAAAAAGGAAAAATAAATGTAAAATAGTGTTTCTGTAATCAAACAATACCTAGAGGGCCGTAACTTTAGAAATTGCTTTGGGTTTTACTTATCCTCTTCAGGTTTTATGCCAGAGTATATTTTATGAACTCAGTTTTCCATACTTCAATATATTGCCTATGAAATCTTAATTATTATCTTTTGGCAATTTAGTATTTATAATGACTTTATTGGTGCTTTGTAAAGCCCTTTAAGAAGTCTTTGATAAGATCTTGGCTTTCAGTGACTGCTAGAGCCTAAAGTTTTACCAAATAATCAAGTCTTTTCCTTGCTAGTACTGTGACCTTGGCATGGTGGATGGAGCTGCAGTGCTTCAGTGATCCTTAGACCTATGGTATGTTATGCAAACATGTGTTGCTTCTGACAGAGATTTGTGCAGTTTTGACTTTTCAGTCTTGCTCCTGACCAAGTTTCATTCTGCCTCTTCCAATTCTCCAAGTCCTGCAAAAAGTTCCATCCCATTCACAACTGTATTCCTATTTTACCTTCTAAAAGTGCACATAAATGTGGATTCTTAAAACAGCAGAATCTACAAGAATAAAAAACAGCATACAGCTGTGAAAGGTTTACTTTATTTCTATTTATTCTTCTTTATAATACAAACAGAGTATTCCTGTCATTTTCAAATAACCAATAGATACATATAGTAGATGGTGAAAGAAAGAGGCTGGGTGACATGGTTGTCCTCTTTTTCCTCAGACTTGTTAAACCAATGTTACTATTGAACAACCACTTTAATTGCAATTGCATACCCAAATGAAAGTGTACATTTACAGTCAAGAGAATAAAAAAAAATATTGTGGACAGACTGAGTAGGAAGCTGAATGTGGGGTTCTTAGAGCTGTAAAGAGAAACTTTAAAGTCATGCTCAAATCACAGAACTTCACATAAGGGAAAAGTCCCTTCAGCAACTGGAAGCCCTATTTTGTATGACATGTTTAATTATACTTCAAAATGTTCTATTGGAAGTTATTATTTTTACAACCAGTGAGGATGTTTCTCATGTTATGTTGCATATAGCAGTTTTAATGTTAAGACTAATGTTAGACTTAAAAAAAAATGCTTGTAACACTTTAGTTTAGGTACTGCAAAAATGCATCTGTTACTCATTTATTATTATGTAATAATAATGATATACTTTTTATTTACATAGCATCTTTCCCATGCTCAAGGTGCTTAAAACAAAATTATGCAAATAGTTTCTGCATAGACCAATAAACAAATAAACATAGGATATACAAAAGCATTAAAAAGAATAAGAGAAATAATAAACCAGTGTTGGGCTGGCGCCCTGCCCAGGGTTTGTTTCCTGCCTTGTGCCCTGTGTTGGCTGGGATTGGCTCCAGTAGACCCCCGTGTCCCTATAGTTAGGATATAGCGGGTTGGATAATGGATGGATGGATAAACCATTGTATAATATTAAATTCAATAGTGAAAGAAAATCTTGACGAAATCATATAATTTATGTCAATGTCAATTTATTTATATAGAACAGTTAAAACAACATAGAAATGCTGTGGTCAAAGTGCTTTACAATAATAGAATAAAAGAAAACAAATAAATAACATAAATAGAAATAAAATATATTAACATCAATAAAATACACAATACATAGAAGTAATGTTATATAATCACAATGAGGAAACCATCAGTGTTACTGAAGGTCATGAAATGCAAGTGAATAGAAATGAGTCTTTAATCTTGTTTTGAACAGTTCAATTGTAGACGGCTCCTTTATATGATGAGGTAAAGAGTTCCACAGGCGAGGGGCAGCAGCTGCAAAAGCCCTGTCTCCCTTGGTTTTACATTTGGTACGAGGGACAAGAGAAAACTGACCAGAAGATCTAAGCACTCTGGATGGCTGGTATAAAACACACAATTCAGATAAATAGGCAGGAGCAAGCCCATGTAAAGATTTAAAAACTAGCAACAAGATTTTAAAATCAATTCAAAAACTGACAGGCAGCCAGTGTAAATAAGCTAAAATAGAAGAAATGGAGTCATACTTTCTTGCCCTAACCAGAAAATAAGTGGCAGCATTCTGGACCAACTGTAACCTGTGTATCAGGGATTTGTTAATCCCAGAATACAGTGTGTTGCAGTAATCGACGCTAGAAAAAATAAAAGCATGAGTAGCTTTCTCAAGATCCCTAGAAGATAAAAAAGGCTTGATCTTACCTAATAGATAAAAGCAACTCTTGACTACAGAATTTACTTGTTTCTCAAAAGAGAGGTTACTGCCAAAGATAACACCTAGATTGCGGACTTGAGGTTTGCAAAAGACAGAGAAAGAGCCGAGAAGTCCAAGTCCAATTTGGGCTTTAGCTGATGGACCCACTATAAGCACCTCCATTTTATTTTGATTCAGATCAAGAAAATTATTAGCCATCCAGGATCTTAGTTCAGAAAGACAGTCTTGGAGTTGATTTGTTGCAGAGTTGCAGACAGGAATATAAACCTGAGTACCATCAGCATAGCAGTGAAAAGAAATGTTACATTTCTTGAAAATAGCTCCAATAGGATGAAGGTATATAGAGAATAAAATAGCTCCAATAGGATGAAGGTATATCTATACTAATAAAAGGCAAAGCCCTCACTCACTCACTCACTCATCACTAATTCTCCAACTTCCCATGTAGGTGGAAGGTTGAAATTTGGCAGGCTCATTCCTTACAGCTTACTTACAAAAGTTGGCAGGTTTCATTTCGAAATTCTATGCGTAATGGTCATAACTGGAACCTATTTTTCTCCATATACTGTAATGGAGTTCAGCTCGATGGCTGTGGGGGGACATCATCACGCCTCCCATGTAATCACGTTACCTGACTGTGAGCGCAGACGTAGAAAACAAAGAAGAGCTCCAAAAAGCACTGAAGAAAACATGCATTATACAATTGAGAAGGCAGCGAAACAATAAGAAGCGAGCGAATGACACATACAAGCATATTCATAAGTGCAGCAACTGCGAAAACAAAGCATGGTGTAAACCGTAAGTTTAAATTAAGTTTATAGACACGCTCCCACTGCCGTTTGTCATGCACAGTGATGCATACAAGCATATTTATGACTGCAGCTACTTCGGATACAAAGCACGGTGTAAACCTAAAGTTTAAATTATGTTCATAGACAGGCTGCCACCGGCGTTTGTCATGCCCATGACTAATGCAGTATACAAGTTTAATGAGAGGACGCAGGGTATAAACGAGAGTTTTGATCACTTTGTAACTAAGTTAAAATTGCTGGTGAAGGGCTGTGCTTATGCAAATTCCGAGAGACTGTGTTTGTGGGCGGATTGACAGTTGAGGTGGGTGGGGGAGTGACGTCATCATCTCCCCTCCCATTCACCTCATTTCGCTCTGAGCTGAGCTCCGCAGTTAACGCGGTCTTGCGGAAGCAACTTTGTAATGCTGCCACCAAATCCTCACAGAAAAATCCGCAAGTTAATACACATGCTGTCTCTAGAGTTTCTCCACACTCTGAATCCTCCAGGCACTACTTACAAAAGGTTACATTGACAACCATGTTACATTATTTTCAAAATGTTTCCTTTTCTTAACACAAGCACAGCTGAGAAGCTTTGATGCATGTGCTCCATAACGCGTTAAAAAACGCATTTAATCACACTTTGCATTCCAAGCAAAGGGGAACTTCTCTCAATGCATGATTTCCTGGTACACCGATTACATTGATGCACACATCAGAGCTACAAAAATGTAAGAGTCGGAAGAAAGCGTGTTACTACAACTGATTGGAGGCAAATTTCATTTCAAAAGACTACCCGACGGAAGCCTTGATAAAAGTGTGGTTTTGTGCAAACTGTGCAAACAGGAGTTTGCAGACCACCGAAGCACTTCAACCTTACGGTTCCATCTAAATGCAAAACATGTTGCAGCGAGCACAGAAACTGTGTATGCTGTTAGCACTAGCAGTGTGAGTTTGAGTACCAACAAAAGGTGTCGGCAGCCCAAACCTGATGAAATGACTAGCTTCAGGACCAAAATTAGTAAGTCAACATTGGTCAAACATACAAATTCTCTCCCAAAATGGATTGCTTTGGACTGTAGACCACTAACAGTGGTGGAAGATAGGGGGTTAGAAAATGTGCTACAATTAGCATCAGGTAATCCAACTTTCCGACTACCATGCCGAGAGACTATTTCAAGTAAAATTCAACAGCTTTATGACACTGAAAAGCAAGCAAATTTAGATGCATTAAAGAAATCAGACTTTGTGGCTCTTACTGGGGATCATTGGACTTCCGTGACAGTTAGTAATTTTACTTACATCTAATTACAAAATGTTCAATGATCACACTGTTTAGCCTAATGTACAAAATAATTTTGGCTAAGGTTACTCAGAGTTTAAAGGTGAAGCTGGTCAAATTAACTTTTATGTTTCTGCCTTATTTTTTTAAGATGAAAAACTGCACTTTATGTTGAAATTTTTCTTCTTATTATTTAAAGACAATACCATTCTGAACATGTACTTAAAGTACTTAGAATACCACTTTATTTTTAAGTCTGCCCAATTTTAGCCACGGATGATGATTCTGATTTGAATTGAAATGCAGTTTAAATGCATTTTTTTTTCAGAAATTAAAAGAGCTTGAGTTTACAATATTCATGTCCATATCTATTATTTGATTCTGTCGCCCACTAAAACCCTTTTAAATAAAAAAAAAAACATTTGTGCTTTGGGGCAAATTTACGTGTGCGATTACATGCGATGAATCAAGATTAATTAATTACAAAGACTCTAATTAATTAGATTAATTTTTTTAATCGAGTCCCACCCCTAATATATATATATATGTGGATATGTATATATATGTGTATATATGTACATACAGTATGTATATGCATATATATGTATATATATGTGTGTGTGTGTGTGTATGTATATATATCATATACATATATATCATTGATAATAGCTAGTAAGGATGGTCCCAAAACATCAAAGGCTTCCACTAAGAGGTGTGGTGGTACAATATCGTGGGGGCTGAGAGCTGGTTTAAGGGTGTCAATAGTTCTTTTTAACTGTGAAAGTGGACTAGATCAAAGGATTCTAAGACAATGTCATGATTAACAGTAGGAAGTTTATAGCCAGTTTGAACAATGCCACAGCGGATAGTATCAATTTTGATGACAAGGAAGGATAGAAACTGCTCACATGAATTAACAGTGCTATTTAATCCCATCACAGAATGAGGGTGAATGGCCGCATTTATTGAATTAAATAAGACCCTATGATTCTTAGAATGACGGGATGCTAAATCGGCAAAGAAATCTTGTTTAGTTTTCTTAATCTGCAGCCTGGAAGTTGAAAAGAGAAGTCCTAAAAATCTGTTTAGAGACAATCAGTCCATCTTTTTTCCAGTGCTGTTCAGCAGTTTGACAGGCGCGGTGCAGCATTCGCATAGTTTCATTTATACAGGGAGCAGGTCTTCCCATATTACTGTGTATCTTGGCCGGAACAATTGAGTCTAAAACCGTTTTACAGGAAGAATTAAATTTTAAGACAGAATCATCAATACCATTATTTTGGACATGCACATCAAGACTAGAGAAAATTGTTTTAAAATCGAATGTAATAGAAGAATTTAAAAAGCGCGAGCAGCTTGGGGGACAGATATTGGTTGGGATATCAACAGTAATATTCATATCCATCATTATAGAAAAGTGATCAGTGAAAGAAACATCGCATGAATCAATATTATTAACTGAAATATCACAAGTAAGAACGAGATCAAGGGTGTGACCGAGAGAGTGAGTTGGCATATTAATATGCTGGATAAAATCAAATGAGTCTAATAGTAATAAAAAGTCATTAACCAAAGGTTTCAATTGACAACAAACGTGAATGTTAAAATGGGAGAGGGTAATATCAGCCAGGAGATCAGAGAATTCAGAAATGAAAGTATCATTAATTACAGGAGCCCTATAAACCACACCAAACAACAAAGAAGGGGAGCTGCACACTTTGAAAAGTTGCAGTTCAAAGCTGCTAAACGGACCCCTTGTAAAGCTCCAACTCAAGAACATACTTTTAAAAACAGTGGCAATGCCCCCACCACGGCGAGTCAGACGAGGAGAGTTTAAAAATGTATAACCTGATGGTACCAAGTCAATAAAACATGAAGTTACCATTTAAAATCCAGGTCTCAGTGATGAAGAAGAAATCCAGATTATTTGAAGTAATAAAGTCTGATATCACATTGAAGAGAGCAGCCTTGATAGAGGTAGAAGAGCTTGCTGCGGGCTGAGCACGGGTGAGCGTGCAAAGGTTAGCAGTGTTTACTGTCCGATTGTACAATGAGGAAAAGTGATGCTGCCTTGAAATGGAGAATTAAATCTGGTATCCAGCGCCCATGGACCAGGGATGGAGTCTTGTGCAGGAGAAGATGGGTCATAGATGACTCGCAGGCATTGGGAATCCAAGCTCTGGGATATGAGTCGGTGTTGTTTAACATTTTTCCATGTCGGCGGTGGGTGCGTTTGCGTCTCCGAGAGGCATTCAGCTCACTGATACAGGTAAACACCGGTGTCCAGGTGAAGAGGTCAGGAGATGAATAAAACAAAGGTGGAGGTTCACATAATATCCCAACAGGAGATGAAAATTGAGAGGAAAGCAAGCAAGAAAATATGCTTAAGTAAAGAATCACGATTGTAGGACAGTGGTCGTTGAGATAAACTAATACAAAAAAACAAAGATAAAACATTGATTAGCGAGACAATCAGATGGCCAGCTACACCAGTCGGCGCAATCTTCTAACCTGATACGATATAAATTATCCTACAGATCAGGACAGAAAGGTAAACTGAAAGAAGGGGCAGAGAGTTAGGTTAAGGACATTTGAGTCAGATGATCTAATTAATTTTGGGAGGTCATTCCAAAGTCTAGGCACTATACAGCTAAAGGTCCAGTCACCCATAGAGTGCAGGTTATTGTGGGGCACAACAAGATTGCCAGAATCAGTGATCTTAACATAAACTTCTTTGGGTATTCATAACACTTACAAAGCATCAGTAAAATGTGTATTTATTGCTGCAATGTAACCTACTAACAAAACTTCACTTTGGAGTGGATTAACCAAGGCACATTTTCTCTTGATATGACAAGACCTGTGAATCCTTCATATTAACAAGTCATTTTTCCATCATGTCAAGAGGCAACACTGCACAGAGATGAATAACCCATCTAATGATGTTTAAACAGTGCCATGAAGATCAAAAGAAGCCTTGCTTACAGTCTTGTTAAAGAAGAATAAATGAGTTACAAATCATGTTTGCAGTACCTAAACTAAAGTGTTACCAAAACTTTAATATTTAAACAAGGCTTTATTTTTGTGTTTTTGTTTTTCTTTAATATATATTATTAAAGAGAAATAGCAGCCCTGCAGTTGTTTAAAAGGGTTATTATGAAGCTGAATATAAACTAAGAAGTAAAGTTAATCTAATTTCTTGATTAGAGAAAATAATAATCTATAATTTTTTGATCAATCATCCAAACCCCTCACTGTCGTCTTCTGTGTAAACGAAAATCTCATCACCCTGATAATTAGATAGGTAGGCCAGCCCTGGTCACTGGTGTATGTGCCACTAATACAAGCGTTTAAAATACTGTATGTGCTATTCAGGCATGGGCCAGGAAAGATGTGAGCCAGCCCCAGCAGAATGGAACACTATGGTAGCCCTGATTGTGTCACGGTAAATCTATATACATATATACTGTATATATACAGTACAAGGGGCTACCCAAAAATAACCAGAATTGAAAAAAAATTGTTTACTAATTTTTACTTACTGAAACTTTAGTCTCTTTCAAAGTACTCTCCATGTGAATGGATGTACTTGTCCCAACGGTTTCCCCACTGGTGGAAACATTTTTGGAATTACTGAAGAGGAACGTTGTCCAATGCCTGTGGCGAATTTTGTTTGACTTTCTCCACAGTACAAAAACGCTTTCCTTTGAATTCTTTTTTCACATGTGGGAACAAGAAAAAGTCGCACGGAGCAAGATCAGGGGCCTCATGTATAACGTCGTGCGTAGAACTCGCACTATAACATGGCGTAAGCACAAAAGCTGAAATGTGCTTATGCACAGAAAAATCCAGATGCAGGAATCTGTGCGTACTCCAACTTCCACGTTCTTCCACTACATAAATCCCGATCAGTGTGAAAAGTAACGCTCGTGCACGCGCTTTATGTAATGCCCCAACTCCTCCCAGAATTACGCCTCTTTGAATATGCAAATGAATATAAATCGCCCTTAAGCTCAGCTTTCTGTGAAAAGACAATGGCAAAAGCACGGGGGAAAATATAAGAATTTCAGCAAATACCAAGTGGAGGCAAAGGAAAAACATACCATTTGTTCAAATAAACCGTGGTATAATCAACAAAAGGAAGTTGATCGAGTGACATAGGGTGTTGGAGAAACTTGAAAGCTCACGTTCACAAAATCACACAGTGCCGGAAATAAAAAAGAAGTCACATATCAAAGTCGCCGTGAAAAGGCAAGTTGTAGCCCAATGTCTGAGTGTCATATGAAAGCTTATTAGGATACAGAATAAAAAAAGGCACACGGGGGGAAAAAGCACGAAATCTCAACTTCAATCTCGACATTTCCACTTGAATCACGTAGTTTATTTTGTCATTAAAGTAGAACATCATAAACTTTATCTTAAAATCATTTAATTAACCCGTTTCTCAAATCACATCGTAATTAAAGTAGCACGTTAAATGCTTTGTTTTGTATTTGATCTTCTATGTGCTCTATGTGTGTGAATCACTACTTGCTTCTTAAACCGGCTCTCTTCCTCCAACTGGACACAGAATCCATTACATTCGTGATATTACAGTTCTCTGAATAACTAAAATACTGAGATGTATACGTGATATCATTTTCATGATGATAGGAGTTAAAGCACGTTATAAACATGAGTTTCACGGTGCAGTGATTGTGTGCAACCTTCGATGAAATTATTTATTGCAGCAGTACTCTGGGGCGGCTCTAGGCTTGTGGTGGCACTGGGCAGAGGAAGAATCGGTGGGCTCCTTCGCCCGCCAATGTCAGTAAGGTAGCTTATGCACGGTGGATGGCCACGTCCGTTGCAGACACTGCATAGTCGCCTCGTGATCATGACACAAGCATTTAACTTTTGCCGAAATTTGTCGCTGCGTGTTTAGCTGTGTTGTTATTTTCTCTTTCTGTTTTATATTCAATATATTTCGGAGTAGCTGCCACTGCAGTCCTTGCTTTTCTTTCCCCAAATACCCAATCACCACACAATCAGCTCTGTAATAGACGTTAAGCCATTTGTAAGCTTGGAGCGCCGATTCTTCAAAACGTTTAAGGATCATTGAACTATCTTTGTAGTACATGTTTAATTATTCTATCCTGCACGACACTCCCAGTGAAGAATATAGATTATTTAAATGAAGTTAAAGTTTTATCTGTATAATATAATAAACATATTTTGCTGCATTTCGCCTTAAAATGAAATCATCATCATATGTAAATATGCGCTTTATAAAGTGGCTCAGGTTGTACGATATTATAGCTGTAGTGCAAGTTTACAGTGGGGTGATTGTACTTATAAGTACAAACAGTTCTACAAGGAGCAATTGATTGAGTGCATTTATAGTTCTTGGGACGAAACTGTTTCTGAACCGCGAGGTCCGTACAGGAAAGGCTTTGAAACATTTTGCCGTGGCTGAGACAGCGTGTACTTGAAGCTGTATACCGATAATTCTCTTTCCGATCAGCTGCTGCTGTGATTCAACTCAGATACAGTGATATAAATACTTAGTGGTGCAGTGAGAGTAATATGGAAAAAGATGATCCGCTGTGGCAACTCCTAACGGGAGCACCTGAAAGAAGAAGGTGCAGTGAGAATAACAACGCTAAAGCAGTTATGGTATTTGGAATACTATGGCTATTCCCTGGTCCATTATATTGTTACAAGTTAATTACAATCAGATGCGTTACACTAATAAACAATATGCGGTTAGTTTCAGTGTATTTATAAAGCCGCATCAGGAAAATAAGGTGTAACCACACAGGAACAGTAGCACTGCTTTGACGCTGGGTGCCGCCAGTCTGCAAAACCGAGCGGAGAACTTGCGTACGACAAGGTATGAGGTACCGTGGAAAAGTGCATGGCTTTACGCCGTGTAGGTTTTATACATCACGATTTGAACGTGGAAAAGTTCTTTTCTGTGCGTACGCACCGTTTATACATGAGGCCCCAGGTGAGTAGGGAAGGTGGCAAGAATTCCAAGACACACAAGTCAATTCAGAAATCTCTTCAATAGTTTGATGACAATCTCTGTAAATTATATTGCAAACTTTTTCAAGATTTTTTCATCATTCCTAATTGTGGAAGGTCGGCCAGATCTTGGTTGGTCTTCAAGTGACATTTCCCCTCATTTGAAACTTGAAAACCACACGTAGACCTGTATTTTACTTAAAGCTTCCTCTTTAAAAGCAATTGCAAGCATCACTACAAATTCAGCAGCTGTTTTCCCTAAGAGAAAACAAAATTTAACGCAGACTCGCTGTTCTTTATGATCACCTATCACAAAAATCGCAGAACACATTTAATAAGCTCCAAGAAAACCCAACACAGAATACAGAGCAACGCCACTTGGCAAACTATGGCAGAATACTGTAAGTATGCTACAGCTAGTGACGAAATTCACAACTAAGTCTAGATTTTTTGCGCCAGTTACAGGTTCTGGTTATTTTTGGGTACCCCCACATAAATATATAAATATATATAGATTTAAATCCAAACAGTAAATCAGTATTGTTAATCTGATTTTACAAACTGCTATTCACATGCACCACAATGCCTATAAAAATGTATTTTTTAAAAAAAACTAAGACACCACAGTGCAGCCTTTATTTTCTTCATTTATAACTTCATGCACATTTCTAGTGAAAGAATATTTATAAAATAATTATAAAAATATAAATATGTAGATTATTTCTATGTAATTTTCACAGAGATTCTCAAAGATATTCCTTGACCATGGTTGGGATTAGAAATAGAACTGCCAAATCTGAAGTCATGGTCTTCTCCTGGAAAAAAATAGCATGTTCCCTTCAGTTATAATAGACAAGTTGCTGCTTAAGTGGGGGAGTTCAGATAGCTCTTGCTTTAGTTTATGGGTAACAGCAGTGGCAATTGTGAGATTTACCAATGGATTGTTGCAGCAGTAACTGTTATCTGAACATTGTTCTGTAATGTGGTAGTGAAGTGGCAGTTCATTTCAAGGACAAAGTTGTATATTTACTGATTAGTCCACCTCTCCATTCTCACCTATTGCCTTGAGCACTTGATAGTACATTGAAAGAATGAGATAGCGAGTACAAGTGGCCAAAATAAGGTTCCTGTGCAGACCTTATAAAAATGTGAGGCCATCTATTGCTTTTCCAGATCAAGACAAGATAGTTGAGATGGTTTTAGCATGTATATAGGATTCCACTGGGGGCCAACCACTGCAAATATACAAATGATAACAGTGGAAGAAGATTGGAGCAGACAAAGCACATGTTGGCAAAGTAATATTCCTTAATTTCTCTAGCAATGCCCAGGTGTTCCCCAGAAGTGTTTAGATAAGTTTGCCGACGATAGGGACACATCATCAGACCAGCGTTGTTAGTTGCTACCATGACCCTTCTAGGAAGAGAACAAGGAAAATTATAATGCTGATGATGAATTAAAAGCAGACTTATTGATATATACAGTTTTTTATAATGCTGCTTATTTCTGGTAGACGTCCACTTTTTTGTCAGCACTGATATTTTCTTAATGCACTTACAATGCTTACTGTTCTTTACTAAACAATTGTTGTGTTTCAATTCTAAGACTTTTCAAAACATTGGGTTTCACTCAATTACTCAGCACCTTACTACAGTCCTGCTATTGTTTTTTTATTTCTTAAAAAGATTTATCCTGATTTATTTGACTGTTTCTAATGCTTTGCACAGCAACAAAATAATGTACTTGTCACATTGTTACATAAAGAATCCTATTAACCTTACTGCATTTACATTATAAGTACAAAACAAGAGTATTCATCCAAATATTCATTAACTATACTGGTATTTTGCTTAGATGAATACCATAGTTTTATGCTAAATATTGCCCTCATAATACTACTTTTTTTGGTTTTCCCATGTAAAAGAAAAGGGTGAATTACTTTTTTGTGTCTTTCAAAAAACATAAATAAAAAATCTCGAATTTTCATAATTCAGGTCACGTATTGAGATTAAAATGGCTCAGTCTAAAAGGAAAATGGAGAATCATTAGACTACAAAACTTTTTCTTTTGTTTTGAATTAATTACTTTGTGAATGTAGCTGACATCAGGAGTCTAATGCACTCTAAAATTCACTACTCTGCACAAAAAAAAGTTGTGCCCCTCATCACTTGCTTGGTCTCACTCTTCCTTTAATTCATTTCAATTATGTGATCTAATTGAAATAACTGGATTAATATATAGGTCTAAATCAACTATGTGTGCCAGTGACCCTGTTCTAACATCATTATTGCAAGAGACAAATCCAATACTGGCTCATGACATTCAAAGCATAGTAAATGTCTTCATTACTTTGCCATTCTTCTTCACAGCTGTTGACATAAATCTATGATTTTATAAAATTTAGTGATTACTGATTATCCAAGGAAGCAAAATCTACTAAGATGTATATGGATGTTAAAATAACTAAGTAAGATCTTATGCTTTGGAAATATTAATGTGCTTCTAGATAATGGAATGAACAATATGTGTTTTGAATAGATGTGCAGCATCATTCCAATTTTTAAAGAAGCAAGGAAATAAAAGACAGATTGTTCATTGACATTTTTATAGCTTTGTTAACTCCATTTTTTTCATAAAGTACTCTAATTTTTCTTGGCTGCTTCCATGAACAAATTAAGCTTCTAAAATTTCACACATTCCTGCTAACAAGTTCTCAACAAATTTACCTCTCATACTCAGCTTTCATTTTTAAATCTGAAATTCATTCATTGAGCCCTTTTGCCTGAATTGTGTTATCTAACAATGTTCTAGCCATAAACACATCAGTCAGGGTCAACATTGATCTCCAGCTACAAAAGAAAAGACATTTCCCATAAGTATCTTGACCTTTTTTGCTTCCCACCTGATTTCTTGGCTGCACAACACAACAGATATTTTTCTGTACAGCTATTTCACTATTTCACCCAATTTTCCTTTCATCATTCCAATATACAACCTACATTCACTCTGCTTTTACCTACTACCTGTTCTTCAAATGCTTGGTTTCATCACTCAGTTTAGTCAAGTTTATTTTTGTATGCCAGTCTTCACTGAGGACTCAGAGTGATGTAACAAGCTCACAGGCAAATGATGAAATTTACAAATTACTATCACATAAGCATACATATAAAGACAAAGGAAGAAAAAGGCACTTAGAAAATGATTACAAAATAACAATTTTTGACCTATGGCCAGTTGACAATGGAGGAGAGGAAAATAAAAACTCCAGTTAGCAGAATCCCTGGACAAAATAAACTTTTAGGGTGGTTCACAGTTGATTATAACACAAAATCAAAGGACAATGCTAGACACAGTAACAGTTCTGAAGACCTTGAATAACTTGTTTCCCTCACTTTCGTAGGGATGCAACTGAATAAGTTTCTGCTGGGACGTGTAATATGAAGACAGAATCTTTCCATCCATTCATTTTAAGACCCCGAAGATCACAGATATCTTTCCAAGGGAAACCATCACCATTATGCCACAGTGGTAGGATCATCATGAACTGGGCTTGCTCTCACGACTGAGCATAGATTTTTTAATGGTTTAATGCCTTAAGTAATGGAAGTGTCCTTTAGCTCCCTTTTACAATATGCAGAGGATCACTGTAAATGGTGGGTTTAATGGATACTTTTACATTAGAAGGTAAGACTTTTGAAGTATAATGTTTTGTTAAGTAAACATTATTAGTGATGCAACAATGTAAGGATGTTAAAGAAATGCTAACATATAGTTGGAAATTTTGACTAATTGAAGATCTTCACTATTGTCATCATGCATTTTCTTGTATTCTTAATCATGCAATTTGTCTTGCATGCCTATGAGCCATCCTGCTTGTCTGCTGCTCAATTAATCTATTTTCAGGATTACTTCTTGCTTGTCAAAATTGAATGTTTTCAGTATTTTGTCTTCTTATGTGGGGGATTTCAGTGACTCCACAAAAGGCTGTGTCACTTGGTTCTGCGATCACTTTGCCATTATAAACCCTCTAGTACAGGTCACTTTGCTAAGGTTAATGTTACTGGGATTTTTTGAATTTCCAGAACATATCAGGCTATAGGCTTTTGATTAAGACAAAGCTCAAGGTTCTAGCCTTGTAGTAGTTTGCAACTAACTGCGTGACAGATGGACAGACCTTAGTATTTTTTATATTTAATATATACTCACCTAAAGGATTATTAGGAACACCTGTTCAATTTCTCATTAATGCAATTATCTAATCAACCAATCACATGGCACATTTGTGAAGCCACAACACGCACAACATTGAGGCGGATGGGCTACAACAGCAGAAGACCCCACCGGGTACCACTCATCTCCGCTACAAATAGGAAAAAGAGGCTAAAATTTGCACGAGCTCACCAAAATTGGACAGTTGAAGACTGGAAAAATGTTGCCTGGTCTGATGAGTCTCGATTTCTGTTGAGACATTCAAATGGTAGAGTCAGAATTTGGCGTAAACAGAATGAGAACATGGATCCATCATGCCTTGTTACCACTGTGCAGGCTGGTGGTGGTGGTGTAATGGTGTGGGGGATGTTTTCTTGGCACACTTTAAGCCCCTTAGTGCCAATTAGGCATCGTTTAAATGCCACTGGCTACCTGAGCATTGTTTCTGACCATATCCATCCCTTCATGACCACCATGTACCCATCCTCTGATGGCTACTTCCAGCAGGATAATGCACCATGTCACAAAGCTCGAATCATTTCAAATTGGTTTCTTGAACATGACAATGAGTTCACTGTACTAAAATGGCCCCCACAGTCTCCAGATCTCAACCCAATAGAGCATCTTTGGGATGTGGTGGAACGGGAGCTTCGTGCCCTGGATGTGCATCCCACAAATCTCCATCAACTGCAAGATGATATCTTTTCAATATGGACCAACATTTCTAAAGAATGCTTTCAGCACCTTGTTGAATCAGTGCCACGTAGAATTAAGGCAGTTTTGAAGGCGAAAGGGGGTCAAACACCGTATTAGTATGGTGTTCCTAACAATCCTTTAGGAGAGTGTATATGTTATGCAGTATCTGCCAAATAATACAAAGAGTACACAACACAATGCCTTTGACAGTACACCATGATGACTGGTTTGCTTATTTGACAGGATTAAGTTCAGAGTATTACATCCTTAGGTCATAACTATCTGATTATTTGGATGGTTACATACTAGGTAACCACCCAAATAATCTAATTGCGATATAGACCTAAATGTATACACTGCAGATGCCACATGGGCTAAATAGGCATCCCGGCCAGGAGAGGGAGCAGATCTGGAAGGAAGGACCGGAAAGGGTGGGCGGACAGCCCATTAAAAGAGAAGATGTTGATGGAGGTTTTTTATTCCCCCAGCACGTTAGATGGCAGCAGCCCCAGAGGTCAGTGCACAGTAGGAAACTAGCAGGACATGCCGGGATATGTAGTCTGGTAGAGCAGCCCTGCTTCGGTCACTGGGTGCCACAAAAGGGCGCTGTACAGAAACAAGCCTCCTATTTTGGACTTCCATTCGATCTGGAAATGCTTTAATTGGGCAGTCACCCTGGCACCGGAAGTACTCCCAGGTCTATAATAAAAGGGACGCACTCCCTTATTCAGGTGTATTGGAGCTGGGAGGTAGTGGAGCAATGCTTGAGTGGAGTAGGGTAGTGTGGTATGGAGAAAGGAGGTATTGTGAGAGGAAGACCTGTGTTTCTGCTTGTGTCACATTTGGAGGTATTTAAAATAAAAATGTTTGATTATTTGAACCCAGGACTGTACAAGTGTGTTTGTGTTGGGATTTGGGGCCCGCTGACACCCTGAGTTTATCACAAAACATATATGTATCTAACTAAGTGCTTTCCTGTATATAATATATATTTTGATTTAACTAAGAGCTAATGTTATTCACAGGCAGCATGTTGTATTGCTTAAGGCTCTGGATCTAGGACTTCAAAATCTGAGGTTGTGGGTCCATGGGCACTGTTTAATGATGAACATTTTACATCACCTGTCTGTGTTATGGAAAACCAAAAGAAATATAATCAATTGTATCTCAGATGTTGTTTAAGTCACCATTGATGAAAACATCAGTCAAATATTAAGTAATAATAATATTAGGTCACTGATACTGCTTACTCTTGAAAACCCTGTACACAATTGTTCTTGAGTAAAACATTGCTTCGTTAAATCAATACTTGCTTTCATTTAATTTTGTTGAAGGTCATTAGAAAACACAGTTTTACAGTAAAATATATTCTTTTGGAATGACACAGGTATTCACCTATGTTCCCTCTAAGCTGCAGCTATGCACATTCTTTCCGGGTGCCTCACAGCTGTTATAGCAACACTCACTCACCCTCCCGTGCAGCTATTCTTGCAGCTTTTTAGTCCTTTGGTAATGCACTGCTGGCTCCCAAAACTCCACACGTCAACTCCCAAACCTCAACTGCTCGTTATTTAAGTGTTGGTGCTATGCAGTGCTCGCCAGTGTGAGAGTGCTTTGCACAAGCTCGATGTTTCACCGGGTCCACTCACTTGTTTTTTGTATAACATTGCTTTGCTGTGCTCAACACAAAAGTTGACAGAGTGGAACGGACAACCAAGTTGAGAGCCAGGACATGTGTAAGAGTGCCAGTAGTCATTACCAAAAAACACCACTTGCTAAACAATGAGCTTTTCATCTTCCTTAAGCTTTGCCAAACATTCCCTTTCCATTTTATAACATGATCATGTTCATTTTTCCTGTTCATGACACTACCCCATTTTATTCATCTGTCCACCCTATTGATTAATGGTGCTATTTCCATTGCTTGTCAATCACTTTTGCTGCACCTTTTGCTTATATAAAGCATGCTCACAGTGCAGCACAAAGCATGCAAGATAACATAATATTAATAAATATTAATAAATAAAAAAAACATGTCAGTTAATTTTCTTTTTTTTCTGTAACATTACTAAATTTTAATCAATTACATCCAGGCATTTTTGAGATTTTGGTGTTTTTAGTTTTCCTACTTTAGGGGAGGGTTTCTGTCCAGATATTCATATAGCAAAATGCCCTTTATTAGTGGATACTTACAGCCCTAGATTTTCCATCCTGCCTAATTTCAGCTTTGTAACTAAACTGGAAGTATTGTTTTTGTTGATGAGTGAGTGAGTCAGTGAGTCAGTCAACTTTGCATTATATATATAGATTATGTAAGCCAAAATCATTTAGTTTCATAAGTGGTTCAATCAGTAGGTAAATAGAAAAATCAAGCACAGTTTTGCAGGCACGACGAGCAAACAGATCATTAAATTGTGAATTTCTAAGCTAGGACAAGTTGATGATGACAAATGTGTCATTTTCAAAACTATTAGGGAAATATTTTAACAACTATACAATTACCTACAACTACAGAATGTAATAATATTGTCCATCCCTCTTGTTTGAACCTGTTTAATCCAGTACAGGGTTGTAGGGGATTATCTTGGCATGACTGGGTGCAAGTGTGACACTAGCAATAGACAGGGTGCTTATCCATTGTAAGGTATATTCATAAAGATTCAAATAAGGAAAATTTCGAGTACTGTCCAATTCTTTCAGATACAGCAGAAAAATGTTCTTAACTATAGAAATTGCTTTTTAGATCATTCTTGCTGTTAAATTGTATTTAAAGAGTGTATAAGTAAACATATAGTAGCCTTTCTATATTGTAGGTACAATCTACATACAGTATGTATATTTAAAACATAACTATAGACCAGAACTAGTCTGTGCCTAACTAATATAGTATACAGTATATGTATACAAGGTGAGACACAAAAATAACCGGATTGGTAAAAAAAAAATATTGATGAATTACAGAATTCTAAACATTGTCACCTTCTATATATTCCCCCTCCCGATCTCTACACTGCTCCATACATATCTTCCATTGATTGAAACAGTGCTGGGCATATTCTTGCTTGAGGCGCTTCAACGGGCCCTCCGTTTTTGACTTCACTTCATCCACTGAAGAAAAATGTGTTCCCTTCAGGTCACTTTTGATTTTCGGGAACAAGTAAAAACCACAGGGAGCTAAATCGAGCGAATAGGGAGGATGATTGAGGACAGGAATGTTTTTGTCAGTCAAAAACTGCTTTACAGAAAAAGACAAAATTCATGAGAAATTTGATGTTGATTCACTGTTCGATTTTTTTCTCCCAACATTATCGAAGTAACTTGTGTAGCGATTGTTATGTACATACTGACTGGGCTATTCACAGGATATACCTAGCTGGTTGGCAGTTTGAGAGGGCATGTAGGAGGGGATATAGTACTATAATTCTCATCTGACTCACCTCCAGAAAGTTTTCCCGGAAAGCCCCAAGCCCAGTCCGGTTATTTTTGTGTCTCACCTCGTATGTGTGTTTATATTTAGGCATATATTGTAAAAAGAATCCTAAAAAGATGTAAAATAGTTGGGTCTAGCCTGCAAATCTGTAGATCATAGTAGGTAGATAAATAGATAGATACTTTATTAATCCCAAGGGGAAATTCACATAATCCAGCATCAGTATACTGATACAAAAAACAATATTAAATTAAAGAGTAATAAAAATGCATGTAAAAACAGACAATAACTTTAAATAATGTTAGCATTTACTCCCCCAGGTGGAATTGAAGAGTTGCATAGTGTGGGGGAGGAACGATCTCCTCAGTCTGTCAGTGGAGCAAGACAGTGACAAAAGTCTGTCACTGAAGCTACTCCTCTGCCTGGAGATGACACTGTTCAGTGGATGCAGTGGATTCTTCATGATTGACAGGAGTTTGCTTAGCGCCCGTCGCTCTGCCACAGATCTTTAAACTGTCCAACTTTATTCCTACAATAGAGCCTGCCTTCTTAACAAGTTTGTCCAGGCGTGAGACATCCTTCTTCTTTATGCTGCCTCCCCAGCAAACCACCGCGTAGAAGAGGTCACTTGCCACAACTGTCTGGTAGAACATCTGCAGCATCTTATTGCAGATGTTGAAGGACGCCAACCTTCTAAGAAAGTATAGTCGGCTCTGACCTTTCTTACACAGAGCATCAGTATTGGCAGTCCATTCCAATTTGTCATCCAGCTGCACTCCCAGGTATTTATTGGTCTGTACCCTCTGCACACAGTCACCTCTGATGATCACGGGGTCCATGAGGGGCCTGGACCTCTTAAAATCCACCACCAGTTCCTTGGTCTTGCTGGTGTTCAGGTGTATGTGGTTTGAGTCACACTATTTAACAAAGTCTTTGATTAGCTTCCTGTACTCCTCCTCCTGCCCACTCCTGATGCAGCCCACAATAGCAGTGTCATCAGCGAACTTTTGCACGTGGCAGGACTCCGAGTCGTATTGGAAGTCTGATGTATATAGGCTGAACAGGACCGGAGAAAGTACAGTCCCTGCGGCGCTCCTGTGTTGCTGACCACAATGTCAGACCTGCAGTTCCCATGACACACATATTGAGGTCTGTCTGTAAGATAGTCCATGATCCATGCCACTGGGTGTGAGTCTACTCCCATCTCAGTCAGCTTGTCCCTAAGGAGCAGAGGTTGGATGGTGTTGAAGGTGCTAGAGAAGTCCAAAAACATAATTCTTACAGCACCACTGCCTCAGTCCAAGTGGGAGAGGGATCGGTGTAGCATATAGATGATGGCATCCTCCGCTCCCCCCTTCTCCTGGTATGCAAACTGCAGAGGGTCAAGGGCATGGCGGACCTGTGGCCTCAGGTGGTGAAGCAGCAGCCGTTCCATGGTCTTCATCACATGTGACGTCAGAGCAACAGGCCGGAAGTCATTTAGCTCACTAAGACATGATACCTTTGGGACTGGGGTGATACAAAATGTTTTCCAAAGCCTCGGGACTCTCCTGTTCCAGGCTCAGGTTGAAGATGCGCTGTAGAGGACTCCAAAGTTCCAACTCACAGGCTGTCAGCAGTCGTGGCGATACACCATCTGGACCCGCTGCTTTGCTGGCACAAAGTCTCCTCAGCTCTCTGCTCACCTGTGCTTCTGTAATTGTGGGTGGGGATGTCTCAACTATGCTGGCATCAGCAGAGGGATGGTTGGAGGATGAAGTACTCCGAGGTGAGAGTGGCTTAGATTGGTAAAACCTATTAAAGAGGTTGTTCATTTGGTTTGCTCTCTCCATGTCTCTCTCGATGGTGGCACCCCGCTTCGAGCTGCAGCCAGTGATAATCTTCATCCCATCCCACACTTCCTTCATGCTGTTATTCTGCAACTTCAGCTCCAGCTTTCTCCTGTACTGCTCTTTCGCCGCCCTGAGCTGGACTCGGAGTTCCTTCTACACAAGCTTGAGCTCATGCTGATCACCATCTTTAAAAGCCATTTTCTTCTGGTTCAAAAGGCCCTTGATGTCACTTGTAATCCATGGCTTGTTGTTAGCATAGCAGCGTACTGTTCTTACTGGAACTACAATGTCCATACAGAAGTTGATGTAATCAGTTGTGCATTCAACAGCCTCTTCAATGTTCTTACTATGTGACCCCAGCAGTATATCCCGGTCTGTAGTTCCAAAGCAGTCTCTTAGAGCCTGCTCTGCCTCAGGGGACCACTTCCTGAATGAGCGTGTGGTTGTAGGTAGCGCCTTCAATCTGCGTTTGTAGCTTAGCAACTGCGGAATGGATGATGTCACTCGCTATCTCCGCCTTCGCTTGAGGGGGGATGTAAACAATGACAACAATCACGTGTCCAAACAAGTAATAGGGACGCAGATTTACGGAGACTTGTTTTAGTATCTTTTAACATCCTAGTAACTGTATTAGTGGTAATTTTTTCTTTTTTTATTAAAAGCACAAATGGTGTGATGGTGGTAGTTCTCTGTAGCAGTGTTGTTTCCCTGAGTGCTAAGGCCTAAATGACACCCAATTCCTGTGTTGAAGTTTTATTAACGTGTGGGGTACTGGGAGACACACATCTTGGGTTTCCTGGAAATGATGTCAGAGCGATTCATCCAGGACTTTTTAAGTCTTATTTAATGAAAGCAGAGAGTGTGATAATATTCTTGACAGTAAGCAATCAATTCCCTGACATGTCTTAGAATTGAACCCTACAGTAGATGCACCATGCTGACAAGGTTAACAAAAAATCCTAAATAAAAAAATATAGAGGTGAATCATTTTCTTGTACACTTCCCATTAGTTAGCTTTAAAATATAGACAATAGTTAAAATAAACCCTAAACTACAGATCTTTTAAACCCTTTTTCTTTAGCTGTATTTAAGTGTGTTTGCAAACCCAATATTCCATGAAAATATTGAGAATAATGACTAGCTAATTTTGTAGCCAATTTCCATTGCTCTGTTGCCTGCCAGGTAACAAAGTTTAATTTTAATGACTTTTACTAAATTCCCATATTTTTGGTTGCAAACTCACAAGTAAGTTCTGCCATACTGTAATTTCAAAGTTTGTTTTGCATTTCTAATATCTTGTTTGCTTCCAGCTGCTAGATAAATAAAGCATGTTTTATACTGCTAGGCTGATTTCTAAACAAGATTTCACGTATCCCTAAAGGCTGCAGTTGATAGTTTTTACATAAGAATACAACATTTATTGCTTTTCTGCTTCAAGAAAGTAGTTTTAAATGTTCTTTTGTTTACTTGGTGTCTTCTCATAGAATGTGCATAATTAAAAGCAAAAAGTGTGTCATACAATATGTGTTGAAAATTAAGTCCTACAGGGAAGATTTACTTACACATAAACAAAGTAGGGTAGCATGGGGAAGCAGAGGTTATATCTGCTGTCTCAGAACTCCAGACACCCGACTATAGTCTTGTGAAGTCTATATGTTTTCATCATGACTTCATAGGTTTCCCTCTAGTGTTTTAGTATCTTTTAACATCCTAAAGATGTGCAGGTTAGGTTAATTAACAGCTGTAAACTGGCCGAGTTTGAGTGACTGAGCTCTGCAACAAACTGTTATCACATCAAAGGACAGATCCTACATTGGACATGATGTTCTTGCTCCTGGCAGCCTTGTGCCAGAATGAATACATTTAGAAAATGTATAAAGAAGGCAGAAGTTTTTTGTAGTTAGTTTTTTTTAAGTATCATTGCTTAGTCTTTCATAGCTACAGGATTTTTACCGTCTTGTTGTTATACCACATACAGACCTCACATTTGATGATGAATAAAATAACATGTAGGGGATCTCCCCTACTGTTAAAGTCAAATGTGTTGTTTTTCACCCACAGAGAGAGGGGGGCTGACTTTGAATTATATTGGCTCAGACACTGGAAGCAGACAGTGATGGTGCAAGGAGCCCTATCAGAATTGTCTGATGTTAAGAGTGGTGTCCTATAGTTGTCAGTCCCAGAGCCGCTGCTATTTTTAATACAGCCCCAAATCAGAAAAAGTTGGGAAGGTATGGAAAATTCAAATAAACTCTAGTGTCTTCAGTGCCAAAATGTCTTTTAAATGCTGTGAGCAGGAATGGCAATATTACAAAGTAGCGAATGCTTTGCTGTCCCAACTTATTTTGGAATGTTTTGTAGGCTTAAATTGCAGGAATGGATGTATATTAACAAATGAAATGAAATTTACCATACAAAACATGAAATATCTTCGGTTCATACTGTCTGCAATAAAATAAAAGTCAAAACTGCCTTTTTTATTTGCATTTTTCACACCGTCCAAAAATTTTCTGATTTTGAGTTGTATATACAAATGATTTGAATAGGAATATAAGTAACAAGCTGGTTAAGGCTGCAGATGATACCAAGAGAGGTGGATTGTCAGATAATCTGGAGTCCATTCAAACATTACAGTGGGACTTGGACAGCACACAGGCTTGGGCAGATTTGTGGCAGATGAAATTTATTGTAAGTAAATGTAAAGTATTATCCGTAGGAAGTAAACATGTTATGTTTAATACACAATGAAAAGTCTGAAAATGGAAAGTGCACCTTATGAGAAAAAACTTAGGAGTGGAGTCGTAGTGGAATCTACACTATCAACTGCCAAACAGAAGCTAGAAGCCATTAAGAAGTATAACAGAAGGTTAGGTTATATAGCACAATGTTTAGAGTACAAGTCCAAGGAAGTTATGCTGAAGCTTTATAACCCACTGTGGAGACCTCATCTGGAGAATTATGTGCAGTTTTTGTCTCCAGGCTAGAAAAAGGACATAGTAGTGCTAGAAAAAGACCAGAGAAGAGTGACTAGGCTGATTCCAGTGCTACAGGGGATGAATTATCAGGAAAGATGAAAAGAGCTGTGCCTTTTCATTTTATTGTAAGCAAAAGAAGATTAAGAGGAGACATGGCTGAAATGTTTGAAATTATGAAAGGAATTAGTACAGTGGATCAAGATACTTAGTTACTAGTTACTTTAAAATGAGTTAATTAAGAACACTGTGGCACAGTTGGAAACTTGTTAAGGGTAAATTTGTACAAATATTAGGAAGTTTCCTTCACAGGGAGAACCATAGACATTTGGAATAAACTGCCAAGTACTGTGGTAGACAGTAGGACTTTAGGGACTTTCAAAATATTCGGTATGTGGAAGAATTAAGTGGATAGGACTGGCGAGCTTTGTTGGGCTAAATGGCCTGTTCTCATCTATATTGTTCTAATGTTTATTTCAATGTAAGAACAAAATATAAGTATATAGCCTATTTTAAACTCAGAACCAAATCCTAACTACTAAAAACTTTATAATCTAAAAGAGAAGCGGGTACAGAACTGTGTGGTGCTTCAAACCTGCAGTCACGGTCACCTTTCTTTATCTGGGGCATTGATAGTTATGAACCAGTGAAGGACCTGGGTGAGTGAGAAGACAAGCCAGACTGACTTTAAAAAAGCCATAGCAGATTTTATACACATACAGTAAGAGTCAAAGTGTAATAATTTGCAAAGTACATTTTTAAAAAGATAAGTCAATAAATTAATGTTTATTTAAAATTCATACCATTAAAAAGCAAATTGTGACTTGGCCACAAATAAATACATTCAAATTAATATGTTTAAAATCATCCAGTTCATAGAGAGGGAACCCTCCGCATTCTTTCTGTTATGGCATATAAAATCTACAAATTATTCTCTATACTTTTATTATTATATTTTGCTCAATCCCAACAAGGTGAATTCAAATGCAGGACACTTGTATAGGCATTATAATAAAAAAGGCATGTCCTCTTCTCTTACACCTCAGTTTTATATCATTGGTTTTACAGCCTGAGAAAGAAAGACTGAGCCAATAGCTCAGGCTATTGATTACTTTATGGATGAACATCTGGGACAACAATTTGGTTTACAGCCTGAGAAAGGAGGACATGCTGATGTTTTAGGCAACATCAAAAAAGTTTATTATCTGGGAAAAGATAGATTAAAGAGTTTGAGCAAAATTATATTGACAGCCAGCCAATCAGGTGCATGCAACAATCATGTGTTGTGAAACCATGGCATGAAATTTTATAGTAAATATGCCTCATTTGAAAGCAACGTCAGAAGAGAAACAGCGACGATAGAAGAGCGATGT
Organism: Polypterus senegalus; assembly: GCF_016835505.1. Taxonomy (NCBI): domain Eukaryota; kingdom Metazoa; phylum Chordata; class Cladistia; order Polypteriformes; family Polypteridae; genus Polypterus; species Polypterus senegalus. The sequence continues at coordinate 54,764,896 of NC_053162.1, read as the reverse complement.
CAGAAAAAAAAAAGACACGTATGACCAGTTTTCATCCGATTGTCAGTTAACAGCATTCATTCATGAACATTGATTGCTAAATCATCCTTTTCATCTTTACCTTTTTGTAAGATTTTTCTAAAGACTATTCATATCCAGACTTTTCTATCAGCCCTATTTTCTATTATTCATTGTTCCAGTGGTATTATTATTATTCCTGTAATAAATACCATGCTGCTTTTAACTTTCTATGCTTTGTCTTAATGTCTGATTGAAAATAATAAGGTAGATTTCTTTGAGCACCTGGTGCAGCCGGAGATTTGCCATTATCTATGTACTGCGAGGTTTATTAAGGCTGCGAGTGAGAGCTCCACTCAATAGTAGGGAACAGTATGTAAAGTAAGGCATTCTTGGCTGATTAATGGCCTATAGTCAAGGATGCTGAGCCTTTGTATGTTTAAATGTATTCTTATAGACCAAAAGTAATATTTAGTTCAGAGACATCATTAAAACATTGTATGTTGTTTGTGCTGATAATAAGTAAGTCTCTTGAAATGCTGAGAGAGTGACAGGCTGTGTTATTCCTAAAGCACTTGTGTGGTTTAAAGTGCTAAAGGTTAGTCAGCTGTGTGTGTGTCATTCATGGGGCACTGTTGTGGTTAGGGTCTGTGTGTATGCATATAGCTATATACAGTATGTGTGTGTTAATCTTAAAGTGCAACAGTAGACCAACCCGATAACAAACTTGACAAGTACACTTACCCTTGGGAAAACAGGTAAAGGGTAAGTAGAGGGAAATACTACGATAATACACTGTCTAACACTCATTTCTCAAAAGAACCACAGGACTCAAGACCACAGCCTGCTGCATCCCGGTCTGCTACATTTTCCAGTATCCGCAGCTCTGAAGCTGCCACCTCAGTTGGTTACTTGCCCTCACTCGGATGCCACTGTGTATTGATCCTCTCACCTTCTTTATGTTCTTGTAGATTCTCTCCGTGCATGTCTGCTACTTCAATCATCACTCAGCCTACACGGACTTCATCAAGCATTGGAACCTCTTCAAAGCTCTCAGTCTTGCTTCTCTTTAAATAATTAGCCTGGCCAATGCTGCCCTTTCTGTTCTCTCTTTCCTTACCTCTGCATTTAGAGATCACTTTACTCCTCTTGGTTTCTCACATAAACTACTCTTCTTATGTTTCCACTGCTCTAACCCGCAACCTTTCATTCCACTCGCCTCACAGCTGGAGTCTGCTATGTACTGCACCACTCTGTAATTAACTTAAACTATTGAACACACTAGCATGCATATCCCTCATCAGCACAAGCTTCATGGAATGGATTGTGCTAAAATACACTAACACCATTAAATAAATTAAATAATTAAAATACCCCTAGCCTTTGTCTCACATCAAATCATTCAATTGCCAGGTAGTGGAAGCTGCTTGATGATGAGACTGAATGGCAAAGGTAGAAGTATATTTTTAAAACTGATTTGCTTTCAATAAAGAGGACACTGCCTTATCTCATATTCTCTGATTTCACCCTTCCCTACTGTTGCCTAAAGTTACATACACTCATTTGCAGTACTTCCAATTTGGGGTCACAGAGAGCTTTAGGCAACTAAAGAAAAGGATTTTTACATAAGGTGATACACCATCTCAAGGGTTATAATTATCCACCGCCTAGGTTGTGTTTTCCCATTTTCTCCATGAATACATGTTTTTCATAGTTTCACGGATTTTTCCAGAAATAAAGATATGGCTGTAGATTAACTGTTGAACTTTAAAACTGCCCCAGTTTAAGTGATTGTGTGTATGTGTGATGGTTCTGCAGGCATGGAGCAAGTTTAAGTCTTTAACGTTTTTGTCTGCAATTATCAAGCCAGACTTTTTTTATAAGCCAAGTGTTTCATTTGTAACATGCTGACATTTATTAGGCATTGCTGAACTGACAAATACTTTATTGGTAGATAATGGAATGTTGTATTGTAAATCCCAGTGCAGTGTATGAGATATGTTGTTTCAGTTGTTGTCAGAATCTCAGAAGACTTTGGCAAAACTGTGTAAGATTAACAACAAGAAGAAAATGCCTATCCATAAAAAGTAGAAATCAGTCAAGTTGGAAATTAAATAAGCTGCAAGTTAAGGAATCCCAAGATAGCAACTTTTGACTGTAGAGAAGCTTTTACAAAAAATCTAGTCAAAAAAACACATTTTCCTAATTTTGGATATGTTATGTTGGGGAATTTTCTTCTAAATAACAGCTAGATCATCATTACAAAGGCTCCAGTGGGCATCCTTATTCAAAAGATCCCTGCCTGAACTGTCTGAGTACACTATGGCAAATCCTAACAAATACGCAAATGCTTCAGCTTATAAAGGGGAGATGGGATAGAAGTCTGCTTGCTGCTTTGTGCTGATCGACACATTTGCAAAACAAAAGATGCTGATGGAGAGGTGCGAAGGAATTTAAGGTGGCCTGGGATTACAAGTTTTTTCGTAGGCTTCAGGGATTCTAATGTTAACCCACCTAACCGGCACAAGGTCACCTGGAGCTTATCCCAATGAGCATATAGTGTAAGGCAGGAAAAACACCTGTAATGGGCAACAGTCCATTGCAGGGTGAACATGCCCACTTAAACACACTAGGTGCCATTAACAACACTGATTAACTTAAACTTGTGTATATGTGGACTTTGGGAAGAATTTCACAAGGACATGGGAAGAATAGTCAAGCTCCACACAGCCAACACCTAGGACATGAACTCTTGTCTCCTTGATGTGAGCCACCTTGCTTCCCCGTACCAAAATATGATGGATTGCGTTTTTGAAAAACCATCTGTGAATATGCATTACTTATATAGACATTACAGTTAATGAAAGAGTTAAGTACCACATGATTTCTTCATCTCAATGAAAGATTTTAGTGGGAAAGAAATGATTAATTGAATATAATGCATAGAAAACTTCCCTTAAAGTATCCGTCCTTTCCCTCCTTAATCTTGTGGAAGGCATAGGATAAAAAAACTTCACTTTAGCCAGTTCTTTCTGTTCCAAAAAATGAGTAAGATTTTATACATTGAGAAAGTTTTAGGCTTGCCAGTCTATGCCAAAGAGCACACATGGCAATATTATTAATTAAAGTACCTGCCCAATAAGAGTGCTGAAAAAGTAATCAGGACCGACATTTCAAAAGATGTCTTAAATATTAAATTGCTCGCTTTCAGTTATTTCTTTCTTTCTGTCCACATCACCCAAATGCACATCCAGGTACGTAATACCTCCACTTGACCATCATAGTCCAATTGGTAGTAGAGGTTTCCTACATTTCCATTCTCCCAAAAGTACTGGAGAGTTCTACTGCTGAAAGAAAGAAGTAAAGATGTGTGGCTCAAGTCAAAGCCACAAAGAATGAGTGTGATTCTGAATGTAAATGGCTGATGCCTTACATTTGTGGAGTGAATTAAAGCTGCAAGCCATGCACCATTAAAGGCATTATGTATTTGATCTTCCACTACTTGAATCACAGCTCATCACATTCATAATATCCAAAACTGTTACACTGCCCATCACCTACCACCCAGTGGGCATGCTCTGTACGACTGATTGGAATTAACTGATGAATTTGCATTGCTTATAGCAACCTTTTGTATTTGCATTTCGAGTAGCTGATTATTAAAAAAAAACTGTTTAATATGCAAAAATTATGATCATGGCTAAAAGTCATAAACCCATCTACATAGATTTAAGAGCCAGCGTGAGTTTTACATCCTTTTTTATTATTCCAAAATCCTCACAGTGTAATATAAAATGATAAAGTTGTAAGGCTTTCTATAGAAATTGCCCCATATGAGGTAGTGAGGCACAGTCTTACCAGGCTATATCTCTCTGAGCATACTAAGTGCCTGCCTGGGGAAATTTCCAGGTCATTTAGCAGCCATGCTGCCCTGTCACAGACTGCTGAGTTAATCCTTACCACAGGAAAGTCTCAAAGCCTCACAAGTGAGAAGTGTATTTTGAATCTATGCTGATGCGACCTAATTTAGCGGCTGTTTGTTCAGAGAATTCCCCTGGAAGGTGCAGGCTACAGCCAGAGTTTGCTCTGAGCTGCTAATTATGCCACAGCCAGCACACATTGCATGGTTTATTTAAATAATTAATTATATTCTCCACTGGTATGAATCTTTACAGATTTTAGATTGCTCCTTTATGGTAATTTCCTTCATGCTTATACATTTTCTGTCATGGTAGATTAAAACACAAGTTGAATTAAATACAGAAAAGTTTTAGTGCTTATAGAAAGCTGAAGTTTAAATGGTATGGGGTTGTTGTTTTTTCCTTTAAAAATAAAATTGTTATATTGTAAGGACACAGTTATTTCTGCTAGTTTTTGGTAGGAACTGGACACGGATGCAGCAGCTTTTAGTGTTGGCTTGATCTCAATAGCTCAATCAGCTATGTTATATGATAAACACAGAAAAGATGTCTGATTCAAATGACCACATTCTAAATGTATTTTCAAAAACTTCTACAATATATTCTGTCAGCAAAATTATATGTACTATTTGCAATAATTTTACTAATTGAAGAACTAATCATATTGTAGTGAGAAGTTGTCAATGAGGTGCCACCGTGGAGCAGTTCCAGTATCCTATATGCAAATTCCTGCCTGGTCACTATCTGTATGGATGTAACACTATTTCCCATGTCTATGTGCCATTTCCGGGCATTCCTGGGTTTTCTCCCACATCTCAAAAACATGCTGGCTAGATGAATTGGTCACTCTGAACTGAACCGATGGATAAATCTGCACAGTGACGGACTGGTGTCCCATCCAGGATTTGTTCTTGCTTGTGCCCAATATAACTGACATAGATAAAAAAAAGACAGCTTGAAATTGTCCCAAAAGCAGATTAAATCTAAATGGGTATGGTCATTGAATGGCATTATAAATGTCCAGTGTAAAAAAGCCAGACATATATAGTAGGTCATTATTTTGGTTATCATGACTCAATGAAGGGATCACAGTGACTCTGCAAGAAGACTAATTGTTAAGACACATATGGCATGACCTTCAGGGACAGAAGCTACAATAGCAAACAAACATTTAGTTTTAATCAGCATATTCTTATGGTAGGGGTAAAACAGAGAGAGTGGCAAAAGGCAGTGTAAGGAACAACAGACAACACAGGTTCCATTAAGAGCTACTGGGAAATGACCAGCATACAGAAATGGGAAGAGATGGAGGGTGCCAAAAACATAAACATTGCTATAAACATAGTACATGGAAAAAACATTATCCATGAAAGTAAAAATACTGTTGTGTTTGTAAATATCCCCCTTTGAAATTTGAATAGAGCACCTTATCAATATTACAAACTGGAAGAAGAAGAAACAGATAACTAATCTTCATTCATCCATCCATCCATTATCCAACCCGCTATATCCTAACTACAGGGTCACGGGGGTCTTCTGGATCCAATCCCAGCCAACACATTTTTACTTTGGAAAAACAAAGAATGGTGATAAAGAGAGTAATTAACAGTAAACTAAAGCAAATATATTTTTGATTATAGGTTTTCATCATTTTATACAGTCAAAAAATCAAACTGTGCACACAATTCTGAAAACTTGAAACTCATGTATCAACAACATGACTCCAAACTGTGAAACACTAAACACAATTCCATTCATCTCACTACCATATCATTTTAAATCACAGTTTTGCAAATTGCTGAACACAAAGTGCATCATTTAGCACAGTTTGTTCACCTTGAAACACTGGCCTTCAAAATGACCATTTAATCTCATTCATGATACACCTGCGCACACTCTATTGGAAGAACAATTCGATCAGGTGTCAGAGTGGTCCACGACTGGTTTACCAAAAAAACCCATGTTTTGTTGTGCTTTACCTTCCACCATATTCCTCATTTCTAAATCCAGTAGAGGAATTCTTTTCAGCATGGTGGTGAATGAATGCAAACCCAACAAGCGTGTGGCACTACTACTGGCAAAGGAGGAGGCATGTGATGAGATCTACGCAAATTTATGTCAGAGATGAGGTCCTCTGGCCTGACCAGGATCAGAGGCGGGATGCAGAGTGATCTGTTTCATAACATTTTTCAGTTGTTTTTGTCAGTTCAGCTGGACAATTGGACAACTGAACTATAACAAATAAATATTTCTTTTGTTAGCTTTTTGTATCTGTGCACTGATTTTCTTGGTAGTGTTTCTTCTTATACTTACATTATATAGATGAAACTGAATTTTGCTACATGCTATGGAAAATAGGTAACATTTGTGTTACATATACATGTAGTACTGTAAATGCTATTTTGGGACAAAAAACCCTACACTTCACCAAAACAAGAAAAAGGAAACTTGTCTCCATACATTTGTATGCATTTTTAAATGTAACATGACCTCATGAAGCCAAAACATAATTTGAATTTATGATAGCTGTGTGTATTGTTTCAGTAGAAAGAATCCACATTGAGAAGAGAGAACATGATTTTGAGTGCTCTGTTTAATTTTGCAAAAGATATATGGAGTTTTGACAAGTTTTGAGAAACTGAGCCACAGTTTCTGGAAATGTGTTTAAAAATTTTGGAAAAACTGTAATACCAATCCTGTGAGTCTGTCATAAAGGCATAAAGGTTTGTTCATTAACACAAAATTAGCACAAGTTTTGCTTTAAAATTTAAAAATGGAAATTTCCTTTCCGAATACTTTCCACAGTTTTTCATTATAAGTCATGGAGTCTATACCAGCAAAATTAATTAACAACAGGAATGGAGGCCATGGAGAGGCGCTAGTCTATGATAAAGACAACTCCTTTGCTTAAACTGCTTCTGTATGCAGTCACTAACTATCCTACCATGCAAACCTTTAGAATGTGGTAGTTAAACAGAGAGTTTGAAGAAAATACTTATGGATGACAGCAAAATGCACATTTTTTCCAGACAGTTTGTTTTTACATATTTAGTAATCTGTAAATCTGTATGTGCAAATTCACTAAAACTCTACAAAATATAAGAAATTGACAATTAACATGTTAATTTCATATGATCTTATTTATATAAAGTGGGATTAATTACCAGATAAAGTAAAGAAATCATTAAATATTAACTTCACACTACTAGTATGATATCAAGTGGCAAAAATTGCAACTACAGTATAAGCCAATTAAGATTATAATGGATAGTGGAACGATTCTATGGCAATTAAGTATAATAAAACAGAATAAAATCAACCTAACCCAGTTGAGTTTAATATCAGGAAGGAAAATGTTCCAAAATTTGCACAGATTTGGGAAGATTGTACGTACTGTTTTCCAAAAAGGGACAAGGCAAGGATTCAAGCCTAGTGTTCTGGAGCTGTGAGGTAACAATGCTATCCACCGTCCTACCTTGCCACTCTATTTGTTATTGTGCTACTTTAAAGTAAGTCCTCTGTTTATTCTGAAGTGGGTTGATGTGGATATTAAAATTTACTTCATATGTATTTTATACAGCACTGTTTACAGTGTACATACATAGGCTGCTTTCCAGACAGAACAAGACTACATCACTGTTTTTAAGTGGAACAAAACAAACTTTCACCAGAGGACAAAAAAGGTAATCAAGACTTGGAGGAATAAACCTTTCTAAGAATACCATTAAAAGAAGCTTCAAAACCATATATGATTATAATGTAAACTACAAAGGTATTATGATGTATGGTTCAATAACTAGAAGTAAAACTGTGGTACAAAAGAAAAAGATACATGTTGTTATGGGTTTCAGAACTGTTGAATGTAAATATATTTTGTGTGTTACTACAATTCATCTTTTAATAATTAAATAATTAATTAAATTAATTAAATTAATTAATTAATTAAATTAATTAAATAATTAAAAGATTAATAATAGAGAATTACAAAAGAATCATGATGAACTGAGATGTGTTTTAGTGGAGTTCACTATGGAAGGCATTTAAGTAAAAAGAGCAAATAGCAATACAATTATTAAACAAGATACAGACAGTTAGAACTTGCACACATTACATTTACTCTTCTTGTGTTTTATGCTTTTTATATGGTGACATATTCTTCTCTTGTCTAATTCCAGCAGATAACAAGCTGTAAAAGAACCTTTTTTTGGTTATTACGGCTATTCACAATGAAAAAGCACAAAGTTTGTGCTATTAGACAAATGTGTGAACAACAGCTCTTTTAATAAAAGTTCTGACAGTTATTTGCAAGGCCAGTGAGAAGCAATTTAAAGTCTTTTATTTTTCAGATTAATTAAGTAAAATCTCAAAATATTTTTAGGAACATAGAGTATTTGGGTTCTGTTGATAAAGTATTGTCATGCTTGCATAGGTTCATTGAGGGTTTTCAAGAGACAGAAACATTATTCGAATACAGGCGGAACAAACCCATCTCTCTTCCAGGAGTGATCCGGGCACACTGTCAAACCACAGGTCTGCCTTTCGATCAAAAGAACACAAAATCTTCCTCACCAAAGGGGTTGTGGCGGCTCAGGAGCGCTGATTGGAGCAGAGAATATCTGGGGAAAGAGAAACAAGACAGTGAGACACTAGGACAGCTGTGGTATGGTCTTTTAAATGTTTGAAGCCCCGCATGGGATGCAGATCGTGTGGCATGGCAGCAAGTATCCGGCTAGCAGCTGATCCCGCAAAGAGGAGTTGAAAAGCTGTGTTTGTTTTCCATTGTATCATTGTTTAAGAGGGGGTTTCGGAGGAACTGCCACGTCCCCTTGGGGCCGCATTCACTGTGTTCATAGTATATTTACAATGATTATCGTTTAACATTTTGGCTTAAGTTTTACATTTCTTTGCTGTTTATATTATTTTTCTTATAAAAACAGACAGTATTTTTAAGGATATTTAATAAAAATGTATGCGTCCCTGCTATGTGAATAGGGAAATTTTACAAAGTTCTTGTGTATTTCATGCACATCACTCTAGTTGTCTGCTATCTTGAATTGCTGTGAGAACATAACACATTCTACATTTCTTCATTTGTCGTATTAGCTTGATCCTGCCTCCTTCTGCTTCCACACTCCTTCTCTTTTGTTATTCTTCCTCAGTGCATGTACATTATCACTAAAACAGCAGGCTACTACAGTTCTGCCTGTTCAGTCCTGAGAAAGATGTCATGCCTTTCACTGGCTTATGCAATCTGTCCTTTTATTTATAAAAGGGAAGATTTAAACATTTAATGATCCATTAATGACTAAAATAAAACAAACTGGTTTATGTCTAAGTGTTTTGTCCAGTTGGAATCCTCTTCAGTCAGAAGGAAAGCTATTTGATGGAAGCAATACAGGAATCAGAATCCCAGCGAATGTGAGCTCATCCCAGTTATTCCCATGATCTCAGGGAGTCAACTGCACCATGATAACTGGTAAGTGATTTGGGCATACTCTTTCTATATACATGTATGTAGGGTGATCAGACAATCATGTTTTTAGCCAATGCGTCCCTTCTAATAATTGATATATAACAACATGTCCTGTTTTTAACATATTGGCCCAGCTATATTAACTCTCCAGTTTAATATATGTATAACAACACTTGCAAACATTCAATGTGGGTGCAGTTTGATCACTTGATTAATAAGATATTTCTCAATTTGAGTCTTTGAAAAGCTAATCTATTTATGTACACATAAACACTATAGAGAGTAGTATACACAGTGTATACTATACATATTTATGTATACAAATAACATTTTTATTGATCTTTAATAAAGCTTCAAGTTCATGGTCGCTCTGCCTCCCACATGTATACCTAACACCCAGTGAGATCAAGCCTACAAAAAGCATAACAAGAAAAAACTGACTTGCTTAAAAGACTTTCCAAAGTGCTACTAGAGACATACATATGGTTTAAAGTGCCTTATAATGCACAGTGTATCATTTGAAGAGGCTTACATATTTCTGAAAGAACACTGTAGGCTATTATTGTTGTTTGACTTGACTTGATAAACCTTTTTTTTTTACCCCTCATAGCAACTGAGTTTTTACAAGAAGTTTGCGTCCCATGTTGCACTGGTGCTCTGACAATTCCCCCTGCAGGGCCAAGGAGTTTTTTTGTTTAATTTACATAATTTGAGGTTGCATCATACAGACCTCTTACCCACTAACACTCATTTTCATCCAGTATTCTTTTGCCTTGGGGTTATGAACATCAAAATTATAATTCATGACAAAAATAAAACAGCATTGCAGTCCACTTCCTCCTTACATGTTGTTATTGGTGGCTGGCAGGCTGATTGAGAAATGTTTTAGCCTCCTAAACTCCTTATTATATTAATTTTCTGTGGGTAAAAATTCAAATTATGTGGTAAAGGGATAGACTTATTTATAAAATATAGTGCTATATAACTCATACAATCTCAGAATCAGAATTATGTTTAAATAAGTAGAGAGTAGAGATCTCAAAGCATTGTCCGACCTATTTACTATTTTTGATGTATAACCTTTCAATAAAATCTGTCATCCATAGAAGTTAGTATAGTGCTGCATGGTAAATGCATCTCACTCAGTCATGCCTATCCCTTCATAGGCTTGCAGTTTTTTTACCCTGCATATTCCTCTTTTAAGCCAAAAATACTAGATGTGCCTTTATAGGCATCATACAAATAATCCAATGTAGTATGTGGCACAAGATTTGCTGCTTGACTGTTAGACCTTCTTTGGTCCAATAGTTTGATCTTCTCTAGAAAAAGGTTATGCCAGCCTGCTTGTGTACCTGGTTGATTTATCTCCATTATTGTATAATTTACTGCTTATATGCAGATAAACTGTTTTAAAAATTTGCCCTTTTCTTCAAAGGTCTAAATGGTATGACATCTTCAGGTTTCTATGTGAATAAGCCTTTCAGTTATATTCACAAATAAATAAGGTTACATGACTGAAGTAAAATGGGTAAGTTGTATCATAATACCTTAACTACCAATGTCTGTTATGTTATATGTTATATTCAGACCTCCAGCTGAATTTATTTCCCTTTGTACTGCTTATGTGAAGCTGTGTAGTATATCTGTCTTTAGGTATGTCCTGTCATTTATATAAACCAGTGCATAAGGATTGTTGACAGCCATTTTATAGATGTATGCATTAACGGAGATTTGAATAGCCACCTCTACAATACTATATCTTACATCCTGTGTTTGGCAGTTACATGTACATTTTATGTAAAATAAAATTGAAACTTCTGATTACGTAAAGCAAAGTTGACATATGAGTAAGGTTATTTTATGGATATTAAATGCCTATGAACCAATTTATTAATGTTTAAAATATTAGCTTAAAACACTTTAGCAAGGTTAATACTAAGCAAGGCATGTAGTATAAAATAAGTAAGGAAAAAAATTCTAGATTAAGGACACTCTGCATTTAGTGTTTAATGACCCCAACCAAGTGTCCTATTGTTTAAGCAAAAAAAAAAAAAAATATTAGTATTATTATTATTTTTCCAAATAATGTACTATATCAATTTTAATCTAAAAAAAATCTACCAACGCAAACCTGCTATTTCTTTAAATTGATGATATTTTATGATATGAGAAATAGTTTAACAAAGCTTTCTTAAATATTTTCCTTCTAGTTCTTTAAATATCTTAATCTAAAATGTCGTTTACCACTGCTGATTAGAACATGTTATATTCTCAGTGTTCCCTATAATGGAGGATTAGTATAATTCTATATGTTTTTACTTTTCATGACTTAGGAAAAATTGTCATACAGATTTGGATACAAATAAATAATATTCATTGAAGTTATGTGTTTGGTAGCTGAGCTGTTTCTTATGTGGCAACATTACAAGAACAAGTTAGAGGAAAAGTAAAAGTTATACATGTAATTATATACATGTACAGATCTGTAAAAGATATGACTGAGTCTCAATGGAGGTAGTAGTTTAGGGTGTAAAGGACAGGAAGGTTCCAGAAAAGCTGATAAGACTGGTACAACATAATGTGCTAAGTACTGATAACAACAATGAGAAAACCATAAGGCAACAAAGAAGTGTTTATTGTGCAAGTAGGCTAACGTGAAGGTTTAGCTCGTAGCCCTTTCCTCTTTGCCCATGTGGTAGATTTGCTTATTGATTGTGTTGGGGTGATAAATTCTGAGACTTTTTATAAGCTGATGATCTTGTAATCATGGCACAGACAGAGAAAGAAATGCAGAGAGGAGTAACTGAATGGTTGGGAGCCTTTGGAACAGGAAGGATTGGAATTAAGTGCTGGAAAATCTGAAGTCATGGTTAATATGAGAGGTGAGAGACTGGTAATACAAGAGTGGGTTTAGATCTTAATCAGGTAGAGAGATTTAAATATTTGGGGACAATTATAACCAAGAGACAGGGTGTAAAATGGAAATAGGTGAGAGGATAAAGATAGCATTGAAGAAATAGTAGGAAATGTCAGGGGTAGCATGTGATAAAAGAATGGCAAGAAAAGTGTAGGTAAATATCTATTTAGGAGTAATAAGGCCAAGGTTGATGTACAGTGCAAACATTTGAGCAATAAGAAAAAGAAGGGAAAACAAAGAACTAATAGGCGAAGTGGGCTCTGGGTTTCATATTGAGGGAGAGACTGAGGAATGTGCATGCAGAGCGTCATAGTGTGAGGTAAATCATTGAAACATCAATTCTTTTCCTCCTTGATGAATCAATCATGATTCTCATAGTAGAAGGATGTGGAGGTTGTTTGGGACTGGCTGTGATCCACCTGTGATGGTGCCTATGTGAATTGTGTGCAATCGTTGGATTGGTAGGGGTGGGGTAAGATTTTATCCAGGGTTGGCCAAGTCCCATAGGTTAAGAAACACTATATTAGATTAACCAAGGTTAACCATGGGTTGATAGACGACAGGTGCATCAATAGTATTGTACAAAATTGCATCGAAATAGTATTTCATTTTGTTTACAATGCATTCATTTTTTTTTAGTGAACAGTGGATTAATTGCTCTTAAAATTACCTTTAACTGTCCAAGTCTTAACAGTGTGGATTCAAGTGCAGTGCCAGTTAAGGCACACAGTAAATATGTCATGTAATCTATACTAATAAAAGGCAAAGCCCTCACTGACTGACTGACTGACTGACTCACTCACTCACTCACTAACTCACTCACTCACTCATCACTAATTCTCCAACTTCCCGTGTAGGTAGAAGGCTGAAATTTGGCAGGCTCATTCCTTACAGCTTACTTACAAAAGTTAGGTAGTTTTCATTTCGAAATTCTACGCATAACGGTCATAACTGGAACCTACTTATGTACGTATATATCGGCCATAGCCTGCAGCTCGGTTGCCGTGTGGGGCAGAATTGCGTCCCTCATCGTCATGCCTTCCACTTAATTGAGTGACTGACCATATAAGGCCGTCCATCAGCGGCAATCCAATAGAAACACTCTTCCGCTAAATATTCAGACGAAGATGAGATGGTCAGGGTGGTGTTTGGCACAACCTCAGCGAAACTGCGAGAGAAACTTTTAAGTGCCGGGGTCTTAGCTAACATTAAATAAAGCCGTGGACATTGCACAAGATAGTGCAAGCGCAGCTGAGAACCTTTGATGCATGTACTCTGAGCGGCTCACGTGAACTGACTGTGAACGTAGTACGCAGACAAAAAGCAAGAGCTCCAAAGAGCGCTGAACAAAAAAGCATTACACAATTGAGAAGGCAGGAAAAGAATATGAAGCGAGTGATGCATACAAACATATTCATAAGTGCAGCTACTGCGGAAACAAAGCACAGGGTGGAAAAAGTCGATGTCCAGCTAAAGGAAGACAGTGTAAAAAAAAACCTGTGCATGCAGTGTGTGATGTCTCAAATAAAGAGGAAGACGAGCTGTTTATTGATGCAGTAAGAAAGGAATCGATCAATGAAACCTGATATCTTTACAACGGTTGACAAACACGGAATGTAACTTGAACACAACACATCCTCCAAATACGAACCTGATTGAAAGAAATAATGATAATCAAATCCTTGATGACAGCAACACTGATAACAGTCACAAAACAATTACTTTGACAATCATGTTACGTTATTTTTAAAATGTTCCCTTTTCTTTTTCATGACTTCTTTAACACACTACTTCTCCGCTGCGAAGCGCGGGTATTTTGCTATATATACAGTATATACCCCGATCTACATACTATGAAATAAACGAACCACACGCCGTGGCGTTAGCCGACTTGCTGACCAACCACAAGCGTTACCTGGTAGGTAACCACCCATACAGTCAGATTGTGATTCAGACTACGAATGCCTTGAATGTAATTACCCCGATCAACATACTGTCAAATAAATGAACCACACGCTGTGGCGCAACTTAAGAGGCTTCGCCACTGATGCTCGAGGCTCGATTCCCGAGAGGGAGTGTAGTGAGTGTGTATGCCTGATGAGCCCAGACTTAGGGCGAAACACGTGTCAAGTACTCTTTGCATTATTTGACAGTAAAAACTATTTCAACCATATATATATATATATATATATATATATATATATATATATATATATATATGTGTATATATGTAGATATATATGTGTATATTTGGATGTATGTGTAAATATATGTGTGTATGTAGATATGTAAGTATATATATGTTTATATATGTGTGTGTATGTATATATATGTATGTGTGTGTGTATGTATGTGTGTATATAAACTGCTCAAAAAAATTAAAGGAACACTTTGAAAACACATCAGATCTCAATCGGAAAAAGAAATCCTCCTGGATATCTATACTGATATAGACTGGGTAATGTGTTAGGAACGAAAGGATGCCACATCGTTTGATGGAAATGAAAATGATCAACCTACAGAGCCCTGAATTCAAAGACACCCCAAAAATCAGAGTGAAAAAATTATGTGGCAGGCTAGTCCATTTTGCCAAAATTTAATTGCAGCAACTCAAAATTGTATGCAGCACTTTGTATGGCCCCTGTGTTCTTGTATACATGCCTGACAACATCGGTGCATGCTTCTAATGAGATGACAGATGGTGTTGTGGGGGATCTATTCCCAGATCTGGACCAGGGCATCACTGAGCTCCTGGACAGTCTGAGGTGCAACCTGGTGGCATTGGATGGACCAAAACATAATGTCCCAGAGGTGTTCTATTGGATTTAGGTCAGGAAAGTGTGGTGGCAAGTCAATGGTATCAATTCCTTCATCCTCCAGGAACTGCCGCATACTCTCACCACATGAGGCCAGGAAATTGTCGTGCACCAGGAGCCACTGTACCAGCATAGGGTCTGACAATGGGTCCAAGGATTTCATCCTGATACTTAATGGCAGCCAAGGTGCCTTTGTCAAGCCTGTAGCGGTCTGTGTGATCCTCCATGGATATGCCTCCCCAGACAATCATTAACCCACCACCAAACTGCTCATGCTGAATGATGTTACAGGCAGCATAATGTTCTCCATGGCTTCTCCAGACCCTTTCACTTCTGTCTTGTGCTCAGGGTGAACCTACTCTCATCTGTAAAAAGCACAGGGCACCAGTGGTGCATCTGCCAATTCTGGTATTCTATGGCGAATGCCAATCAAGCTGCATGCTGCTGGGCAGTGAGCTCAGAGCCCATTAGAGGACATGGGGCCCTTGGGTCACCCTCATGAAGTCTTTCTGGTTGTTTGGTCAGAGACATTCACACCAGTGGCCTGCTGGAGGTCATTTTGTAGGGCTCTGGCAGTGCTCATCCTGTTCCTCCTTGTCCAAAGGAGCAGATACTGGTCCTGCTGATGGGTTATGGACCTTCTATGGCCCTCTCCAGTTCTCCTAGAGTAACTGCTTGTCTCCAAGAATCTCCTCCATGCCCTTGAGACTGTGCAGGGAGACACAGCAAACCTTCTGGCAATGACACGTATTGATGTGCCATCCTGGAGAAGTTGGACTACCTGTGCAACCTCTGTAGGGTCCAGGTATCGCCTCATGCTACCAGTAGTGACACTGACTGTAGCCAAATGCAAAACTAGTGAAGAAACAGTCAGAAAAGATGAGGAGGGAAAAATGTCAGTGGCCTCCACCTGTTAAACCATTCCTGTTTTGGGGTCATCTCATTGTTGCCCTCTAGTGCATCTGTTGTTAATTTCATTAACACCACAGCAGCTGAAACTGATTAACAACCCCCTCTGCTACTTAACTGACCAGATTAATATCCCATAAGTTTCATTGACTTTATGCTATACTCTGATTAAAAAGTGTTCCTTTAATTCTTTTGAGCAGTATATATATATGTATGTATATGTATGTGTGTATATATGTATATATGTATGTGTATATATATATATATGTGTATATGTATATATGTAGATGTATATATATGTTTATATGTGTGTGTGTGTATATATATATATATATATATATATATATATATATATGACAGCAACACTCATAACAGTGACAAAACAATTACATTGACAATCATGTTACGTTATTTTTAAAATATTTCCTTTTCTTATTCATTAATTCTTTAACACACTACTTCTCCACTGTGAAGCGTGGGTATTTTGCTAGTATTAAATAGGCAGAAAGCCTTTTACAGGCTACATGTGATCCATCAAAGGAATGTAGGGAGCCAAATAATGTATAGTGGAAAAAGTAAATTCATGATCTCATCTCCTAAAGCATATTGCATAAATGAAACTCAAAAACATTAAGCTAAATTGTATAATAAATTTGGATCAATATGTGAAAAATCATGATTAGTAGTAAGTATTTTGAAAGGCAAAGTAATTTTCTGCAATTATGAATGATTTACAGTGTATTAATTGGAAGGAATTGTGAATATGCAGGGTATTTTTTTTTAGAATTTAATAATGGTAGGCGCTTAATGAATTTTAATACAGTGAAAGCCATATATTACCATGCACACTGTGCCACTTGGAATATAGCAAGACACAGGAACATATAGTAGTGTAATTAAAAAAAATTAAACATAAAAATTATAATTATGGAAACATTATACTGAAGACTTTACTATAATGATTAGAGATTAGTGAACACTTAGGGCTACAGGCAGTTAGGCTGATGAGCACTTTATACCAACATTAAAGTTCTTGTGTAGCTGGTCCCCATTCTATATCCAAGCTGATAAAAAGATGCAATTCATGAGCTCCACACAAAGTTATGGACAAGCAGGACCCATTTAATTGCTCACTTAATAATAATAATAATAATAATAATAATAATAATAATAATAATTGTAGCTGCGTCTTTCCAAAATTACCAAAGTTCAGCAGCTCTAACTTAAAAAATGTGATTCAACAAACGCCGGATGTACCGAAATGATTCCACAATCAAAATGTCTTTGTTTTTAAAAGTTTTAGTTAAAATTCAAAGTAAAACAGTTCGCACAAAAAAGAAAATTAAAATAGCAAAAAAATAAAGTAAAATTCTTGTTAAGAAAAGATCTCTTCAAAGCTTAAATCTTGTTACAATGACGACGTATCTGAACCATTTCTAGACGGTCAGAAAACTGTGTGCCTGTTCCATTTCTAAGTTGAAAATGGGTATTTCAAGTCCTTGTTTTCTGGGACCTGTTCTAAACAACAACTGACACAATTAACACACTGTATCTCAGTTATAGAAAGAAAGTTCTATCTCTTACTAACTATAGGGGGGAAAAGACTATACTATTGTCTATGACTATGGAAGAAATTTATATTGTATTCAAATTAGGCAAACATTAATATGAGTTTAACTCAAAACTTAAACTTTCTAAGATTGACTCTTACAATAATAATACATTTTATTTATGCATGGCACCTTTCTAAGCACTCGAGGACACAGAACAACCAATAAATAAAAAACACATTATAAACAAAACTTAAAACATCAGAAAATATAAAAATTAAAACCAAACAAAGCCACTGTAATCATAGAGAAAAAGCCATTTTAAACAGATGGGTTTTAAGTTTACATTTGAAAGTTATTTGAAAATGATTAGATATTTCTAAGCTCAGTAGGTAGTGAGTTCCACAGCCTGCTCTGCTCCCCATAGTGGTTAGATGGGCAAGAGGGGTGGTCAGATAGATGAGGAAGAGGATCTAAGGTTATGGGAGGGAATGGCAACATGAAGAAGGACAGACAGATATGGAGGGGTGAGGTTGTGAATGGCCTTAAATACTGTATTAACAGCAGAATTTTAAAATCAATTTGAAAGTTAATCGGGGGCCAATGAAGCTGCTGCAAGACCTGAGTAATATGGTGAATAGACGGGGTTCGAGTAATGATGCGAGCAGCAGAATTCTGAGCTATCTGAAGCTTACTGGCTGACGCTTATGTAGAGATTTATTAGAGGGACCAAAGAGGAGTGAATTGCAATAGTCCAGACAAGAAGTAACAAGACTGTGAACAAGAATGGCAGTGGTATGGGGAGTGAGGGAGGGGCGGATGCGATTAATATAGGTGGAAGTAAGCAGACTGGATGATGTTATTAATGTCAGATTGGAAAGATAGAGTACTATCAAGAATGACACCAAGATTCTTGACCTGAGGTGAAAGGGAAACAAAGGAGTCAATAAATAGCAAGTGAAAGATTATCAGCTTTGGTTAATGATGCTTTTATACCAATGAGGAGAACCTCAGTTTTGTCACTGTTTAATTTAAGAAAATGTGAAGAAAAACAGGATTTAATTTCAGCAATGCAGTCAATAAGCAAAGATGGTGGAAAAGAAGAGGTGGGTTTACTAGCAAGGTAGAGCTGGGTGTCATCAGCATAAAAGTGAAAATTAATGTTATATGTACAAAAGATATTACCAAGGGGAAGATGGTAAATAATAAAAAGAAGTGTTACCTGAAGTGACAGTGGTGGGTTGGGATGGGAAAGATTTAAACTGAGTGAAGTGAGCTGAATGAACTTAACTCATGCATTTCGTATATCAACCATGACTGTTCACAAAATTGACTTTGTGTTCTGCTTAGGCCAAACCTGAAACCATCAATTGTAGCCTATTTTGATAGTCCCATAACTTATTATTTCATTTGACTTTTCAGGCACAGGTATTAGTTTTTGCCTTATTCTATATGTTGCTTTAGTTACCTGTATGAAATATGCAGAAAAAAATAACATAAAATACAAAAGGGAGTCTAAAAATAGCCTTTTTGAAGTGGAATAACACATAACTATGAGCTTAATCTGTTTCACTGATCAAATACTACAGTGAATATGAAAAGTTAAATTGGATCTTGCTGTGAAGAAAAATATCACAATTCTGAAGTAGGTTTAATAATACACAAAATATTTATCGATTGATTACAGTAAAGCTTAACTTGTAGGTATTTTGCATTACAATATCCTATAAAAAACATTTTGAAATCTGCAACAATACTTAGAAATGTGCTGTGTAATTTTACTTGACATTATACCGACATTTTACAATAAAGTGCTCTTTCTTTTCAGCATCTGCTGATGGAGTTAACAAGCTAGCTTATTTTATTTATTTATTTGTTATTTATTTATTTCACCCTTCATTGTCTTTTCTGGGTGCTGAGAGGACAGAGCTGTTAGAAGGCTGTTACATACAGTTTATGTGCACATTATGTTAGCAGCAGTAAAAAATGTTAGGTACTATACCGTGACAGGCTGCACATTGAAATTTGATGGCCTATGTTCATACCATAAAATTGACTTTAAAAAGTATCTTACACCTTAGTCTATCTCCAGTTTTACTTTTAATTCCCCTCTTATTTTTGTAAATGAGGTGCTTTGTCTTTTATACAGTATAAATTCTTTGTGTTTTTGATGGCATTTGCATCTAACAGAAGTAAATTTTGCATGGCCACATATTACATAAAATGTCACAACCTGAACTCCTCTAGAGCTTCTCAATATATTGAGTTTTAACCGCTGGTTAATAGGATGACAACAACAGAAGATGCCGGGGGCAAAAATTCAGCTCCATACTGAAAATGGACTCAATATGAACCATCCAGATATACAGAAATAGGCATTACAATTGCACCAATTAAATTCAAACTATAGTCATTGCAGAGAATCAGAAATGATGCTGTGGGCTGGATGGGCTTTTGATTTAAAAGTGTAAAACAGAAAGATAAAGGAATCACTAGACTAATTCTGGCTGTCAACCCTCATGAAAAAGGTAAAGGCTCTTACAGTATTTGTAATCCACATGAGATTAAATGTAAATTACCATTTCATATAATTAGTTAGTTCTAGACATTTTCTTCCAAGGGTGTGTTTGATCAGAAGTACTTCTAACTGTCTATAAAATATATAGCATACTCATTACAACCTATTGCAGTTTGCAAACTGTGATCCTTTATTTTAATACACCCTTTAAACTTTAGTTAGAACAGAATTGTCATTTTTATACTTTAAATTCTGTAAATATTTTAGTTGTTATAAAAAGAAGATGAAAAGATATATTGTCACAACAAATGCATAAAATATGTCAACTTTAAATTCAATTTATGAAATTCATTAATCTCTGTGAGAGGAGGAGGCCCTTACAGCAGCTCTCCGCATGAATAATAACACAAATGGGGCCAAAAATACAAAAATATTTTGCTTTTACTAAACAAAATGATCACAGTGAGGGATTATCACGGACAGATCATAAAACATAAATAAACAGAAATATGAATAAAACGGCTGCCTGTCTGTGTTTGTCTAAATCGGTTTTGAACTCTTGTCTACTCAGTGGGATGGTTTGTCTACACCCAAACACCCCTTTCTTTGCCTAGAGAGGACTGGGTGGTCTCATGGTCTGGAATCCCTGCAGATTTTATTTTTTTATTCCAGCCGTCTGGAGTTTTTTTTTTGTTTTTTCTGTCCACCCTGGTCATCAGACCTTACTCTTATTCTATGTTAATTAATGTTGACTTATTTTCTTTTCTTACTGTGTCTTTTATTTTTGTATTCTTCATTTTGTAAAGCACTTTGAGCTACATTTTTTTGTATGAAAATGTGCTATATAAATAAATGTTGTTGTTTCTTTCCCTCACTGTTTCTTGACACTGGATTCTCCTCTACTCATCAGTTTTGTCTTTAGCCCAGCTCTCCTCTGAAATCAAATGTAAACTAAATAAGCCCCAGTGCTCTGGAGGCTTTAACCTTTCAGTCAGTATCCGAAAATCACTTTCAAGATCAGGGGTTGCCCCTTCATTTGCATCAGACACACCGTCTATCAGCTCCTTTTGTCCCATCAATCCTAAGCCTTCACTGGTCCTTAGATTGAATCTACCATATTTGCTATTTTAAAGGCACAGCTCCATCCCATATACTCTTACCAGGACCAGATGCACTGTAATACCCATGAGCTCTTGCCTATTTGTGCTGTTTCTCCATGGTATCTCACTTGAAGATATTCAGGCTAGCTGTTGCCTGCACTTCCACATATGGGTAATGTACTTCATACTTCTGCACAACATGCTATTTTTTCCCCCTTGTGGTAGTGACTATTGACCTTCTCAGGCATTTTATGTGATTTTATCCTGCAATATGTAGGACCTCTCTGGCTGATAGTCTAACTCGCTTTCACCTGTGGATAGTTTCTTTTTGAAATAACTTTACCCTGTGCCATTCTGATAGCACTATATATGACATCCTTCTTGCTAGCTGGTCTTCCTCCCTTTTACCCTATACCCATTGAAGAATAAACATAGACAAACTACAAAAAGGAGTTGGAGGAATTCCTTGTATAATGTTTGGTGGACTAAGTAGTCAAATAAGACTCGTTCACTGGTCAAAAATGAAATATACATACATTTGACACTGAGGCAATTTTCACACGGGCCTTTTATTGAATGGCGGGAGGAAGGAAGTCAAGAAAGGAGCGGAAGTGGAAGTGGTCTTGAAGGAAGTAACATTATCAAAGTGGGACTGGAAGTAATATCATCAATGAAGGACAGGAAGTGACGTCCTCATGAGGAGCTGGAAGTGGTGTTGTTGAGTGGGAATGGGGTAAAAGAAAATGATTATTTTTCCGTTGGTCTGTTGGAAGAGGAAAAAAGGTGCTAGAGCTCCATTCCAACCTCTTATTTATTGATATTTCACGCTCACTTGGACCCTTTAGTTGCCCCCTAAGCGCACATGTGTGACAACCTGCATAACAGCTTGCCCAGCAAAAATATAAACCACACCCTAACCTTTAAAATAAAATTTGCATTACCAGGTTTGCAGGAAGCCATGGGCCACTCTGGCTAGATTGCATACATGACAGAAACCAATCCTGGATTGGACACCTTTCCACTGAAGGGCACATCCCGCACATGGCTAATTTAAAGGTGCCAACCAAGCACCAAAGCATCTATGTCTGTATGTGAGAGTAACTGGAATCTCTAGAGGTAACCATATGAAAATGGGATTGTGCTTTTCCAATTATCTAATGCAAGATTTTGAAAAGATGGTTGGAGTAGCTACTCTCTTATATCTTGCTTTATTTATCTGAAATCTTGGGTTGTTACACCTATTCAAAAAGATGTGTTATTTCTTTTTTAAATTATCACTACTTGATACAATCATATGAAGGATCCATTTTTTTAAGTCAGGATATACTTGTATATGTCTGCCAGAAAGCCTGGCACAAGACCCCTGAATTGACTCCATACTGGAGTTTAAAAAAACAACTTCAGGCAGAATTCCTATTTTTTAGTTTATAGCCAGATCTGAGAAGGCCTTAATGATATGTGAACAGGTTTTAGAGGTTATTTGTTTCTTGGAGTCATAAGATAGGCCAGCTAAGTAGATTATATATATTTTTATATTGTGAATAAATATACACAAACTCAAGAAGTAGCACATTTGGTTTATCAGTGATATTTTGTTTTTGAAACTTATGTACATTTTGCTATGGACCCTTTGTTAATAACAGTCTTCATATTCACTTTCCTCAGATGACCATGACTTCTTATTAAAGGGAGCTACAGACCCACATCGTTTCACTCCACATCCCGAAGCAGCGTATTAAGTTGACTCAGTTCTGATTTTGTCACTCACAGAAGAACACACAGATCCAATTATTTTAGAAAAGAGTTAACAGCAAAAAAAAACAACCACATGAAATCAACACATTTCAGATCAGATTTATACCAATTTTGTATCTGGTACTAAATCTAATAAAACATGTGACTTGAACATGACCTGCATTTAAGTGTTTAAATTGGAATTTCCTGGAAATTAACACTCTTTTATTTCATTATTTATTAGTTTTTCATCATATATCTGCATCAAAAATCAAGATAAAGAATAATAAAGAAACTGTGCCAATGGAAAAAAAAGAAGTGCTGGAATTTATAATAATTTGGGTCGACTGTAGCCAGACCATGCAGCCCATTGCTACGTGTTTTCTGACAGAAATGGTCCAGCTGAAGCTCATGTTTTTCTGAGAGACTCTTTCAGACAGTTGTTGTCATATGTAATGTCCACTCGATACTCTGAAATTGTCAAACCTCTGTTTTGCACCCAAACCATCCATATCTCACTCCCACCAGTCCTGACTCCTCTTTTATGTGCACAGGTTTCCATTTCCTTTCCATCACGAGCTGATGTATTTGTAGACATCACACCTTGAAACCAATGTTTAGTTGCACAGCAGCCATCATGCTGTTGGTATTCATGGTGCCCTATTAGGTCACATCTGTTTGAATAATTTATTTTTACTAATTTTGTGCATTTGGGAGACATTTGAGATGGATAGCTGCACATAATCGTAGCAGATTTGGATCACTTCCAAGATTAATTACAACAGTCAAAAAAGGGATTTGAGCCAAAAATCATAATCATGTCACACTAAGCTTTAGTATGAAGGTAGCTTTGGTGACTTAAAATTTGTTTGTGCAGCTACCTGTACTGCAGATCTACTGTTGCCAGCCCTTTTCACAGGTCTGAGACTGGAGGAGCATACATGACAGACATAAAACATACAGTACATTCATGATTCATCTTTTAAAACATATAACACATCCTTCATCATTGCATTTTGTAAAAGGCTCTGGGTTTTATTCAAGTTACACTGCATTTATAAAGCAAATGATTTATTTTCAAGTGTGCACAAGTACAAGTGTGTGTCACAAGACAGCACAGTTATAATGCATTTAAAATAGTGTGCCTGTTATTTGCCATAATTCAGATAATTTATATTGTAAGGTTTCTAAACTCTTTTGGGACTCCCCCCAATGGGACAGCATGCTGAACAGCGTCCCAAAGTGCGATGGCCACGTCTATGGAAGATAGCCTGTCTTTTGGCAGGACAACCGCGGGCTGCCAGCACTGTGACAGCTCGCCGTGAAAACAAATCCGAAAAGATTGCGGTCACGCTATGAGCACCGGCCATCAGTGGGTGATGCAAGAAACATTATAACTGCAGGGACCTGTATTACTTGGCCATTAACCTGGTCACCACCTGCCTGACTGTTATGTCGGTGTATAGGAGAGCGGTAGATCCCGCTACAATAAACAGCCATGCTGTTCCTGTTTCAAGCTGAATAAAGTTGGTTTTGCTAAAGCACTGAGAGTCAGCCTCGTGTTTTGCGGTGCAAGACAGGGACTATAACAAAATCTAATAGAACATATAAAATATAGAATATAACAAAAGAAGCAGTGTTGATGTATTTACAAACCTATAATACATTTTATTAATATTTGTTATAATGCACCTTGTCCCAGCCTATTCCGAGTTTATAGTCTTTCTGTGTCTGCCTGGGTTTTCTTCGGTACTCCAGGTTTAAACCCACATCTCATAGACACACACGTTACATTAATTTGTGATTCTTATTTGGAGTGAATGTGAGTGTTGGTGTGTATGTGAGTGGGTCTTGCAATGGACTGGCATTCCATACAGGGCAGTTTTCAACCTTACAACCAATAAACTCCATTCCTATGCAACATTTAATTGGGTTAAGCAGGTTTTACTCTATAAATTAACTAGCTGTGTAAGCCCATGCTATATAAAGCCCGGGGTCCTAGAAACTATTGAAATCATCAGAAAAAAAATTGAAGTGTAGAGATGTCAGGTATGAACTACTCTGGGCATCTCACTTCTAGGAGAATTTGTTTTGCCAACATGCTCGCATCGCTTGTGCATTAGCAGTGGGAGGAAAAGTAAAAGGGATACCGTTTTGCTGATGTTATTGGGTAAGCAAATTTGTCTTTCTTCTGAGGTTTCATTTTGCTGATGTGCTCGCCTCGCTTGTATTATTAGCAGCTAAGCGAGTTTTCTGTTTCCTTGGAGGTGGAGCCGTTACCCCGACTCCACTTCTCACTTCCAGGCCGGATAGACGCACACACTTCCATGCATAGATGTTTATATATAAGACTACCGTAAGAAAAAGTATAAGCTATATAAAAACAGAGCTGCACTCCCATCAAGTCTAAAACTTTAAAAATGTACCTTCTAAATAGCCTTTTTATATACTGTAGAAGATACCAACAAGCAAAGTTCAATTTTAAAATGAAATGCTTACTTTCTGAATGATAGACATATTTATTTATAATCAGAAAGGCTTTAAAAATGTACTGATACTAGTGGTTGTACACTGGTCAATGTTGTTACCTCACAGCTACAGAGTACTCGGTCTTGGCAAGTTCCCTCTGTGTCTGTGTGGGTTTCTCTCTTCGACTCAAAAGTGTTGGATCATTTGTAGACCCTAAATTATCCCTGTGTGTGTGTGTTTAAGTGTGTGCAGCACTTCCATTCAAGGTTTCTTTTTACCTTATTCCAGGTGCTGCCTGGATGGTCTCTGGCCTCAATACCTTGCACAGGATTAAAAAACAATTCACTGAGAAATTCAGAACATTTCAAACTTTTGTGGTGGTATTATAAACAAAAAAAAAATGTTTGTGGTATATCACACTGATATTTTGCCAACTTAAAAATTACAATAAAAAATGTTTTGCCTTGCAAAATTATCATGCTTAGGTGCTTCCTCATCACAGGGAATAACATTTTATGCTCTTCATTCTTAAGAGTAAATAAGTAAGAGTAAATTTATTTTAAGACTGTGATGTGCACACTTATGTTCTTTCAAATCATAAGTTTTATAATCACACATCCAAGTGTGTCTCTGCTCATTGACTATGATAGAGCTAATATTTCACCTGAGTGCATTTGATTTCCCGACTTTATATCTGATTACTCATTTTACATGTTTAAATAAGTTTAGTCAAAAGTCATAATGAAGTAATAATTTCACAGAGTCTGTCAAGTTCATCATTTTACTATGTAAAGAAGTTGCAAATCACTCTTCCTTGTAATGAGTTCAAGATATAACGTATTTAAACTTAATGATCTCTATTGTATTGTACATTTCAGTTAATTAAATGTTCTTAGGATATGAAAGTTACTTGTATAATTTTAATATTTTTTTTTATTTTTTAGCAGTCATACTTTTAATTCAGAAATACCAGTGGTGATCTGGTTGGTCAAATGCCATTCAATCTTCACAAATAACAGATAAAAAATAAGAATTAAAATTATAAAGGTTTGTGTTTTTACAGTGGTTTTCAAAAATGGTTGTCTCAGAGTGTGACATGAATCTCCAAATACAAAACAGAACAGAAAATCACTACATTAAAAAAAATGTATTTTCGAAAACCACAACATTACAATGACATGCTACTCATTTAAACATATAATAATAACAGATACAACCATTTACAGCAAAATAGAAATACAAAACAAAAACAGCAAAAAACAGAACAACATCCAACCCTCACCTTAATAAAACCAAAATGAATACAATTAAACCAAGTTCACATTCTGTGACATTCTATTGTGCAATAACCAAAAAAACCACTGTCATTTTTATTTTCTTCATAAGATGGTAAAAAATCCAAGTGGAAAAAAGAAAAGCATGTGCACAAATGAGCTCAACAAGCCATCTGTTACTGCATTTTAGGCTCCCCAGTCAAAGTTGTTTTATCACTGCAAGTGTTTTCAGACCTGGGTGATGCCACACTGCTGCTCACACAAGACTGTCTGCAGTCACATTTTTTTCTGCCCTACCCATTCCCATACATCCACTACCATTTCAGAGCAAAGGCTACTGAGATTATCGAAGCAGGAACAGCACTAAAATGGAGGAATTAATCCAAGTTATTGCTGCATCAGCTGGATTTGAAATCATGGTGAGAAACAGAAAGATGCCTAACCTGAAACAATTAATAAATATTTAAAAAATAAGCCTATGGGGACTTGCTCAACGCTCAAGCAAGAAGTCAAGGCGTAAGAGCAGAAAGTGAGAATAATACAAGAAGCAAACAAAGTGACTAACAAAGTACAAAAGAGCTTAAACAAACAACCGAAACTCTGAATTCAAAGAGCTCAAATGGCACGGTGACAGTAAAGGGTGATTATTAAAGGTACAATAATAAGCAAAAAAAAATCATAGCATGACAATCAGATTTAAATTGTTATGTATTGAACTAGAAGCCCAAACAAACAGGATTTAATTTAGTTAATAAATTACATTGTTCAACACCTTCCTAGCACAAACTTTGCCAGGATTTGATACTCTTGTAAAGTTTGCAATGATATATGTCACTCTGTTTATTAAACACATTATCTGTGGGAATCATGCTCCATACAGAACATGTATAACATTAACAGAGAGGAAAAAATAACCAGAATGTGCTTTAAAGCAGCAAGCAAGGGACACAATTGCACTCTTCATTATTGGAGATAATCTGTTTTGAGCTTCATCATACACATGCAAAATTATACCTAAACGCATGGATATGATGAATGCATTGGAATTTAGTCTTCTGGGCATGTTTAACACTGTTAATATAACTCATAACAGACATTTAAAATGTACATTCTGGAGAATGATTCTTTGCTGTTGTGAGCTGATTGTGATACTTTCCTGGAGTTGAAACTTCTGGACGTCTTTTCTGAAAAACAGTTGCTGGTTTATTATCAAATTCATCCTTTTACAAAGAAATAAAGAAAATGAAATTATCTACATCAACAACAACATTTATTTATATAGCACATTTTCATACAAATTATGCAGCTCAAAGTGCTTTACATGATGAAGAAAGAGAAAAAAGACAAAATAAATAAAAATTAGAATAAGGAACACTAATTAACAGAAAAAAGTAAGGTCCAATGGCGAGGGAGGACAGAAATAACAAAAAAAAAAAATCTGCAGGGGTTCTGAGACCACGAGACCGCCCAGTCCCCTCTAGGCATTCTACCTAACATAAATGACCTCAATCAATCCTCATGGTATTCAGGGTTCTCATGGAAGAATTTGATGATGACGGTCATGTGGACTTTTGGCTTTTAATCCATCAATGTAAGGACATCACGGTGCTTTGATCAGGTGGTGGTGGCACAGGTTGCCACCCCAGAAAACCAGAAAAAGACCAGAAGAGAAAGTAGGGGTTAGTACAGATTTTGGAGCCACCATGAATAATCATGATCATTAATTGAATATACAGAGTATCAGGATTAAACTAAGAGGAATCTATGAGAAAGCCATGTTAAAGTAATGTGTTTTCAGCAGTGTTTTAAAGTGATCCATTGTATTAGCCTGATGAATTCCTATTGACAAGCATTGGTTTACATTGTTCAAACCATCAAATTTTGGGGCCGTCCTTTTAATGATAAGAGTTTTAAAACTTATGGGCAATTTCTGCTTGTCACAGGCGACATCTCACATCAAACTCCCAAGTTATTTTCAAAATGTTTTAAGTTTTGGAAAGCTTTATAAGATAGCAAATAGATGTGGTACTGAATAGATAAGAACTGACAAGTGAAAAGCATTTGGTATCAAGGTGGAAGTCCTCGGTTAATTGGAAAAGGGTGGGAAACTGGTAGGAAAAGAAAAATGAAAACCAGTGCTCCTTGCTGTTTTTTTGTAGAGCATTTGCACTGTATAATTGCACTGTGCCATCTCCAGATCTTGAGACCAGAAGAGAATGGGCTTAGAAGAGCACTTATGGGCTATGGTACTCATTACAAAAATCAAATAAACTGGTAAGTTGTGGTGCAATCCCCAAATCCTCCACAAGCCTCTCAACATATACAGTATATTATAACTGCTCAAAAAAATTAAAGGAACACTTTGAAAACACATCAGATCTCAATGAGAAAAAGAAATCCTCCTGGATATCTATACTGATATAGACTGGGTAATGTGTTAGGAACGAAAGGATGCCACATCGTTTGATGGAAATGAAAATGATCAAACTACAGAGCCCTTAATTCAAAGACACCCCAAAAATCAGAGTGAAAAAATTATGTGGCAGGCTAGTCCATTTTGCCAAAATTTAATTGCAGCAACTCAAAATTGTACGCAGCACTTTGTATGGCCCCTGTGTTCTTGTATAAATGCCTGACAACATCGTTGCATGCTTCTAATGAGATGACAGATGGTGTTGTGGGGGATCTCCTCCCAGATCTGGACCAGGGCATCACTGAGCTCCTGGACAGTCTGAGGTGCAACCTGGTGGCATTGGATGGACCAAAACATAATGTCCCAGAGGTGTTCTATTGGATTTAGGTCAGGAAAGTGTGGTGGCCAGTCAATGGTATCAATTCCTTCATCCTCCAGGAACTGCCTTTCACTTCTGTCACGTGCTCAGGGTGAACCTGCTCTCATCTGTAAAAAGCACAGGGCACCAGTGGTGCATCTGCCAATTCTGGTATTCTATTGCGAATGCCAATCGAGCTGCATGCTGCTGGGCAGTGAGCTCAGGGCCCATTAGAGGACATGGGGCCATTGGGTCACCCTCATGAAGTCTTTCTGGTTGTTTGGTCAGAAACATTCACACCAGTGACCTGCTGGAGGTCATTTTGTAGGGCTCTGGCAGTGCTCATCCTGTTCCTCCTTGCCCAAAGGAGCAGATACTGGTCCTGCTGATGGGTTATGGACCTTCTATGGCCCTCTTCGGCTCTCCTAGAGTAACTGATTGTCTCCTAGAATCTCCTCCATGCCCTTGAGACTGTGCAGAGGACACAGCAAACCTTCTGGCAATGACACGTATTGATGTGCCATCCTGGAGAAGTTGGACTACCTGTGCAACCTCTGTAGGGTCCAGGTATCGCCTCATGCTACCAGTAGTGACACTGACTGTAGCCAAATGCAAAACTAGTGAAGAAACAGTCAGAAAAGATGAGGAGGGAAAAATGTCAGTGGCCTCCACCTGTTAAACCATTCCTGTTTTGGGGGTCATCTCATTGTTGCCCCTCTAGTGCATCTGTTGTTAATTTCATTAACACCACAGCAGCTGAAACTGATTAACAACCCCCTCTGCTACTTAACTGACCAGATTAATATCCCATAAGTTTCATTGACTTTATGCTATACTCTGATTAAAAAGTGTTCCTTTAATTCTTTTGAGCAGTGTATATACTGCATATAAAGTGGGAGAAATAAGTATTTGAAACCCTGCTGAATTTGTAAGTTTGCTCACTTACAAAGAAATGATGAGTCTCTAATATTTTGGCAGTTTCATTTTAATGGAGAGAGACAGAATATCAACCAAAGATCCAGAAAAAACAAATTACATAAAAGTTATAAATTGATTTGCATGTGTTGTGATGTGAGATTTTGCATTTAACTTGATAAATATTATGTACGTCTTTATTTGTAATTTAGGCAAAGCAATGTAATTTAGTGTTTAACAAACTTTTACGGCTGAGTCTAGTTGTAATTTAATGACAGATTTTGGGGGATGCGTCTTAAACCAGTTTGGCGAGTGTTTCTTTGCTAAAGTCTTTCTACCCCCACAAGTAGGCTAAGGTATACTTTAACATATGGTTTGGGAAGGTGTTAAGATGTACTATTTCCTCCCATTGGTCTGAGATATGGCTGTTTGGAATTGGCTTGTCTCAGAGGCCTTTAAGTACCATGATGTCCTATTGGCTGTAGGGGTTGGACAGAAAACCTATAAATTTTCTTGCTCAACCACATTCTCTCTTACCAACCAACATATGATAAGAAGCATCTCTTGCTAACAACTGAAGAAGACCATCACACCATGAACTGAAGACAACTCAATGAAGAGCACAGCTTCAGCCATTTTGAACAGACATGTGGTTGAAAGCTGAGCACCAACAATGCCTTAACTAGATACATTTTAAGTAACTACAAGTCTGTGTGCCACCTGAATTACACATCACCATTTAATCAGGTTGTATGGTTGCCAATATTCAAACGTACTTTGCATTTTGTTATTATTTATGTATATTATCAGTAATACATTATTTTATGTGTAACTTAACTCCTGCTTGTCTTTTTACTACATCTAATTGCCTGAGGTTATAGATATAGAAGGGAAGGTGGGGATAAGTTATATACAATAATACTTTATAGACAGTGGTAAGTCTGTGAGATTAGGTATTCTAAGACTACATATTAATAATACAAAAGGGGAAAGTAGAGCAAAACATATTACTCTACCAAGATAAATCAGCATGTCATTGAGTGAATTACGTATTTGATCCCCTACAACCCAGCCAGAATTCTGGCTTCCACAGAGTGGCCACGTGGTACACATATTACTGTCAATCAATCAATCAATAACAGATACTTCTGATCTCAGCTCATTATGTGTATAAAGCCTGTTCACAGAATCAATTTCTTCCATTTCAACCTCTCCACCACCATAGGCATGACCAAAGAACTGTCAAAGGATGTCAGGGACACAATTGTTGACCAGCACAAGGCTGGAATGGGCTACAAGACCATCAGCAAGAAGCTAGGTGAGAAGGTGACAACTATTGGTATGATTATTCGGAAATGGCAAGCCTTAAAACTAGCAAACTGCATATATTTTCTAATGTTTTATTTGGTGTTGGATGTCACATTCAGTGTCTGCAACTTATGCTACTATTGTCATTAGTCTGGGTGATCCATGCAAGTAAGAATGTCATTGTGCTGTTAATTTAACTAAAGTTTGACCTTAGCATAAAGTCTACAAATTGCAGAGATACTGTACTTGTTTTATGTTGGCATTACTATGAACAATTTCAAGATTAAAAGCATGTCACATTTAAAGTCTGTAGCTGCAAGATCTCATTGCCTTGAGCATGTCATATTATATGACTAGAGGCTCCAGACAGATTATATGACTCCCTCATGTCTTTTCAGCATTCTTGCAAAATTTTGAAGTATCACAATCCTGTCACATTTTGGTGGCCATTTGTTGTGCCGTCTGATGCTGCCAGTGGCAGCACAAATATTTTCAAGTTATGGGTTAGTTAAGCCACAATCATTACCCATTGTTTTCCCTTTTCCATTTTGTCATGGCAAGGCAAACACAACACAAGGGACAGATGAGCCTCCGTTCTGTTTGCATGGTTCAAAACACCTGCTTTTCTTTTTTCCGTGTAGTTACATTGTATGCTTTGTACTTGTGACTAAGTGCACATAGGTTGTCAACTGTTGTACACATCCCTGTGATGAGAAAATCAAGCCTGTTTGATTTTGTTTTGGCACATCACACTGTGCTATGTCAGAGCTGCTGGGGATGTCTCACTGCATGCCTGACAGTCAAGTGTGCACAGTGACTATCCACTGCTTGCTAAGATTAGGGAGACAAAAGTAAAATAGATAGAACTTTATTCATCCTCAGGGGGATATTTGGCTTTTTATAGAAGCTCAAAAAATAAATAAACACAGAGATATATAAATAAAACTATATACAAACACACTATGGTATGAACACACACCAGAATGATGTAAAAGGAACATTAAAAACAAAAAAAACTTTTCATTTGGCAGAGTCACAATGAGGCATCATACAGGCATACTGCTGCAGCTTGCCAAATAAGTCAAGTAGAGTGACAACGGCCTTTGTTCACACAACTTGGGCACTAAACATGCTACACCTTTTAGTCTATTGGTTTTGATGAAAATACAACCATTGAGAAATTGTATAATAAGCACTACAGAAACAAATAGTTCAAAACAACTTGGCTACACTATATACACAATCTTGAAGAATAAAATCTCACCATTGAACAATTGATCAACATTTGTATGAGGTATTTCGCTGCTAAGTTCACCAAAGCAAAGTGTTAATTCCCTTGACTGCAATTACAAAAATTTTAAAACAGTGAACGTCTCTGATTCCAGTTCTGTTCCTCCAACATATTTAAAAAGATAAATTGCTTCCACAAATGGGTCTTTTTAAAAAAAGTACACAATTCAAGCAGGTAGACTATACAGAAAGTGACTGGAAAATATCAATATCCATCAATCACCAACTGGAGAAATGCCTATGCAGGTAAAAACACAAATGTTCAAGACAGGTAACCTTAAGCTAAATAAAGATAAAACATCACAACTGGTTTTTTTTTTCAGAGATAGAACAAAATTAAATTATATATAAACTCAATTGCCTCTGACTGAGGTCTGGATCAAGATGAAAAAGCAGAAAATAATTGAATTATTGAAAAAATGTGGTTTAGGAGCATTTTATGATCATTTGTGTCAATTATAACAGCATGATCCAATAGAAGCAAGAGAGTTAGGGGCCCAAGGGTATTTGCCTTCTGAATGCTGATTGAAATGGAGAAACGATCTGGTGGCCAAGGTTGTATCAGACACATATTGAAGCCGCTATTACAGATGTTTTTTCCAAGAGGAAAAAAAAATAAAATTACCAAAAATGTCGTCATTTATTTTGCAAAAAAGAGACACGCTATTAATCTGATTAATCTGAATGCTAATGATCTTACTAGTTTATTGATTAAATGCATTCAAAATAAAAGGTGCATACCATGTATAGGTCATCATTTGTTTACATCAACGGAACATCAACATCAGCAACAGTAATCATTAACACAGTGATTACCTATATTAACATGAAAATACAACACAAGTACAAAATTAACTTGTTAATATTTGATGTATACAAATATTATTGTATCAGTTATTTTGATGCATTAACTAAATTAAATGTATTTCACCAAAGCTATAAATGTGGTCCATTTTCTTATCTTGCTTACTTCAATAAAGGTATGTAGGAATCCTAAATCTATTCTGGTAGCATGAGGTTTAAGGTAGGAACCGTCCCTGGATTGGATGCCATTCCATTAGACCCTCAGTCATTGACGTTCAGCTTAAAGCAGGGCTGCAAATAAAAGCAAGGTGTGACTATGAACCCATGCAATTTGCTAAACAAACAAGCTTGGTGGATTGAATGGTCTCCTTTTGTTTGTAAAATTTCTTATGTTCTGTCGACTTATTTTCTAATGTTAGAACCCAACATGGCCCATGGGCTGTAGTTTGTCCAACCCATGGACTTTTTAGTTAATACATAATAATCTTTTAACATTTATTACAAGTGTGTATATACATATATACACATAAAATCATAACAGAATGAATTACTAAACACAGTTACTTACCCAACAGATATGAAATACATGAATGTTAAATCTTTAATTTAATGAATATGCTTTTTGTTACAGTGGTTGCACAATTGTCTTTGGGGGAAAAATATTGCTGTTGTCTTAAGATATATAGTGTAATATGATATTTTATTTGTATGAGCTTCATACAAATTTTATTTCATATAACTGACAGCATTAAAATACATTAGTCAATGTTAAATAAAATATACAGTGCAAAACCAAAATGCAGTCACTATTATCAATATCGGAGAAGTCAAGTTTAAATGATAAATCTAATAAAAATAAGTTCTTTGTTCTCAGTTTGTAAAAAGTCCAGTCTGAACAGTCAAGAAAGTAATAACACCAGGGAAACTGTCAGCAGAACAGTTAAGTCTGAACTGATAATAATGAGAGGATACATTGTAGATGTCCTTAAAAACAAGAAAAGCAAAAAAAAATCCTGTACAAGAGGAAAACTTGTCATTTCCATGCACTTGCCTCCCAACAGATGAAATGGAACAGCAAAAGTAATTTTTCAATTGAAATTGTTCCTGGTGTCAGTGAAAGAAGAGACTTCTGGACCCCAATGTAGGCATTAAGACCTGAGAAAACTCCAGAGAAGCCAGAGTGATTGTCTACTTTACTGTGTACATACTGACTTTGTCAACAGGAGTATTCCATAAACATTAAAAATGTTTTGTATAGATGAGATAGGGCTTTCATGAAAAAAAGATCTTTTTTAAAATAAACATTTGTATGGCCAGCTCTGGAGAATGCTACTAACGTTTATTTTATTGGCCTACTAGCTAAGATGAATATGACATTAAAAAATAAAAATACAGATTGGGTGACCAGAACATAAGTGATTGATATATATATATATATATATATATATATATATATATATATATATATATATATATATATATATATATATATATATATTTCTATATAAAGGAAGGAAAATTTGGTATTTTAACTATAATTATAAACCATTCAACAAGACAATTGTGTCAGCTAACTAGCAAATTAATGTGAAGTCTAAGTCATTATTGTTACTGTCACTGCCTAACCAACAGAATTAAATATTAACAGCATCCCTTGTTCTTTATTAATGACTATAAACCCCAGGTAGGGAATCTGCACCAGCTTTGTTTAATTTCAAGCTTTCTAAGGCAAAGATTCTGTAAGTAGTATTTTAAATAAAAAAATCTTCCCTCCTGTGCTATGCATTGGCAATGATAGATTAAAGTCACTAATGCACATACAATATGAGAGAAACAGACCCATTGTGATTATATCTGCCTATCTATCTAAATATTTATTCCTGTCTAGTGTCTCATATTTTGTCGTACCCTAATGCTAAAATCTGCCCCCCACCTCCGAGGCCTTCTGGCCTTCATGGTAAGCAACCTGTTCAGAATGCCTAAAAAGATCTGAAAGGTTAATGCAAATAGGAGAATCACTGTCTCCTGGGGCTTTTCATGGCTAGATTCTTAACTCCATCCTGAGAGGAGTTTTCTGTTAAAAATTGGCTTTAGCCTTTCAGACCATTAGTCAATATAGAAACTCAAGGGTGTATAATTATTCTTTTCACTCTAAAAAGAGAAAATGCAAGAAAAAAAAAAACAGTGCTGTAAGCAGCATGTAAAATTAGGGTTTCAATGTGAAAAAGCAATTGGCACTTTCTTTATTTCTTCCTGCTGCCATTCACCCTCACCTAACATTTTTTTTCCTTTTTCTAGCAGCTCGAAATGGCTTCTCAGTGTGTGGGCAAGTTGTTTCTTTTGCTTGATTTTCTGCCACTTGAATTATTTTGAAGAAAAAAAAAAACAGCTTTGACCTTGCATCTAAGACTTCAGGAAGTCCTTCTGCACTAGCAGTAGGGAATCTTTTGTAATTTAGAAGTCCATTCCCCTGGTCTGCTGACAGCTGAGCACTTTTAAGAACCGAATCTATTGAACTTTTGCTATGCTGGGCTTTGAAAATAAAAGTGTTAAATTTACTTGCATATAAGAAGCTTTTTTTCACAATTGCATCAGTATATTTTTTTCAAGTAAGGAAAAAATAAGCCTTTATACAAAAGAAAAGAAAACTGAAGCAAGTTAAAGCATTCTTTTTTTTAAGACCACATATTCCAGTACTGGCTCTAGACACATCTTGGGGTAGGGACACTAATGGACACACCCACAGTTACACATAGGGGCTCAATTTTGAGTTGCCAATCAAACTAAAACTTGCATCATCAGGATGTTGGAGGAAACTGAAATGCTTCAAAAAAAGCCCATTATTAAATGGGTAGAAAGTAACAACCCCCCAAAGTGACAAGTCCTATTTTTAGTCCTAGGACTCTGAAACGTTAAGGCTGCATTCCTAAGCAATACATCACAATCCTCCATAACTTTATTATAGGGACTTATAAATTTAGGCATTCACACTTTAATTTCTCTTTGGTTAAAGGCTATGATTCAAAAACACTGCTTATAATATGCTATACCAAAATAGTTCCACCCAGAAACAGTACCTCAATTAATGGGAAAAGCAGAATACAGAATAGGTGACATTTGTCAAAAATATATCGAAAAATAGTTTAGAGTGAGTGGTGATTCAAAAGGCAGTCCATAGGCACACATGCAGTCATAGTTTTAAATATTGTCTTGTAATCCATCTGACCAAGCTATATGCAACTGAATCATCTTCAAAGTAGCAGAATTCAGAGGACGTAAAGTGGGCTGTTGGTGGTGTCCTAGAATACACCACACATTTTCTGTTGTAGCTGTGTCCAGTGGCACAACCAGCCAGGGAAGGTTGCTGATGTCACATAACCATACTCAAGAAATGACAGCCATTTATTGTTTTGTCTTGGATTTTCCAATTGGAAAATGGCACAGACAGTCCTGACAACTTGTAAAATGGTGGAAGGTATTTCCTTAACATATTGTTTCACAATATGAACTGCCTTTACCCAGTAGCAGGGTTGACTGGTTTTCACAGTCATTGGTTCTGCATATCATGATACAAGCAATTTTGATATTTTAGTCTTAGCTAATACTGTCTGGACTGTGCTGTTAACCACGGCAAGCAGAAAATAGTACATTTAATCCAGTAAGAGTGATACTTCTGCAAGTCACTAACTCGTTCTCCAAGGCTTTGTTCTGCCATCTACGGAAGATTTCTCATTTCTTTAGATGGCACAAAGCATTGATTCTGAGACAGTAGTAAACTGTCACAGGATATGGCAATCCAACCATATAGTAGCTTCACTAATTAACCCAGATCATTCCAAAATGTGACTGTCCCAACCAGCATTGTCCCACTGTTGCAAGTGTCAAGCATCAATTCCTCATAATGTGACCTAGTTTCTCTAACACACTTTGCCATTAATATTTTCACACCAGAGATGTAAGCTTTCCTATTCTGTAGAAGGAGATCTCAACTGTTGCTGTTGTGCTTTTTAGAATCTCTCCAGCAAAATAATATGAAAACTGCATTTCTTTGCAGCGAGTGGCAGAGATCATTCTTAAGGGACAATTGGCTTTTACAAGTTGATTTGACTGATAAACCAATTGACAACAGATTGGTGACAAACAGTGTTTGAAGTAGAAACCAATCACTGGTGGTACTCTATTTATGGATCACCCATAAAACTTTGAAACCCATGATATAATAATATTTGATCAAACAGCCGGCAGGGGTTGGGTGTCAGTGTCCCTCATTGAAGCTTAGAGCACTGCAGGTATTCACCAGTATGTTAAGAACAGGTGCTGGTACTCTAGGTGGTTCCCCCATAAAACCTAAAGTGCTACGATAAATAACATTAGATTGAAAAGTGGCAGGGGGTTGTCCCAATAAACTTCAAAGCCTGTAATATAATTACATTTGATCAAATTCCCTTGTGAACCTTTGAGTACCATGGGTACTCAATAGTATATAAAAAAAATATACTGGTACTTTAGGTAGAAAGTGGAAGAGGAACCCAGAACTTTGTACCAGTGAATTCTGGTCCACTTAAGGACTGGCAATAAATCAGCAGCACGAAACAAAATCAAAGTCACTGTCATTTGTTTTTGGCTGAAAACAATTTTCTTTATTCTATTGTACATTTTGGTTTTCTTTTTTAAATATAGGGAATGAAATGGTACCTTTATTTTTAAGAATAATTGATGTATAGAGTGACTGTAGCATTATGTTATGGAATTCCCACAATGCCATTTTGTTTCTTTTATAGATGCAACAATTTTGGGTAGCGGTTGCAAGGTCCGGGTTGTTCGACCACACGTCCTGGAAGTGGAGTCTTGTGATGTCACTAGTGTGATGCTATTTAAGCCAACGTCTCACTAGTTTCTTTGTTCATTATTGTGGATACATCTCAAACCCTTTTCTCTGCTTGTGCCTTCTAAAGAACCTCTGGTTTATGTTTATTGCACCTTGTTTTTTGACTTTGAATGTGTTTTAGTAATCTGCCTTAGATACATGTTATCACTGATCTCCTGGTTTTTGCTCTTGTCTTATTCCTTGACTATGTTTTTCTTTTGATCCATCTCTTACTTTGCTCACCTCACTAAAGCAAAGTCTTTAGACAAGCAAAAGTCCAAATTGTTTCTCAAATTAAATTTTTTGAGAACAAATGTTTTCTTCCCAGCAATGCACATATTACTAAGCATGCTACATGCCATTCAATAATATGGCTGCCAAAAACATAGAAATAATCCCCCTGATGTTCCATATATGTGCAGTTGGTAGGAGGACACCTGTTCATGGATATGGGGCAACCAAGCTTTCAAGTCGAAACACATGATGGCATTTTAATACTGCAACCTCAACTAGAACCAAAAAAGATAAAAAAGAAAAGACACACTAAGGTTTTCTCTTAATTCCTGAAGGATGCAAAGAAAATGTGGCTTCTCTCAAATGAGAGGTTATTTTGCATAAAAGTAAATGAACCGTAGAGCTTAATTATTTGCATGGATGTGGACTTTGACCAGCTTGATTAATGCCTATTATTTCATCCTAAAGGAACACTAATGTGCATTAATTTAATTAGTAAAAGATGCTATGACATTTTCACTTTAAATATCATTCACTCAAACATTTGCATCCCACTCCAAAATATTTTGACCTGCGTTGTGCTGTCACCATTTCTTAGTTTGTAGATGTTTCTGTGACTGCATTTTATTTTGAAGCCAGTGTTCCTGTTTCTGTGCCCTTGAGTCCCTGTGAGTGTACTTTTGATCCTTAGGTGACTGGCCCTGCTTCATGGTCAAAGGGCACAAAAGCTTCATCTGATGCTTGGAACTCCAAACCCTGCTCCGAAATCTGGCTTGCCACCTCGTGTTTCAGATTGGTCTGGAATGCCATTTTTAATTACTAGATTGTTTTTCTATACATGTCCTCCCCTATACTTGGCTCTTCCTTTAAACACTGCCTACTGATAATCAAGGCTGAGTTCCACCTGACTTATGCTGATCAAGTTATTTGAATTGGCATTCATGTGATTAAAGGACTGTGTGTGTTTAAATGGATAAATCCCTGGACTCTATTATTACATGATCTGCAACATTAGGGTTATGTTAGGGTTAGTCCTAGTTTTTACATTTTTTTCTTCTGTGCCTCTTTTTTGATTTTGACTTTGCCTTGTACTTTTGGTCTAGATTATTACCAATTTGTGTATGTGTATCAATTATTTCAATATTCTTTAGAAAATAAACCTGTTTATCTTTTTGTTGATTACAAGGCATCTCACTAATGATATCAACAATGGCTTTCTATGCCACTTCCTGGTGTGCCCATAAGACATTATGTCGAGTTAGAGCTCCTTCATACAGCATATCTTTATTCTGAATTTGCATGGCTAGGTGTTTTACTCAGAGAGCATTCCAAGTGGCCTCAACAATTTTCATTTCACTCTCCACAAACACAGTGACTTGTAGGTAAGTGTTCAAATTGGCTATGCATCACACCCTCTATACCATAGAAGTACAACGAGAAATAAAA
This sequence comes from Polypterus senegalus, assembly GCF_016835505.1. Taxonomy (NCBI): domain Eukaryota; kingdom Metazoa; phylum Chordata; class Cladistia; order Polypteriformes; family Polypteridae; genus Polypterus; species Polypterus senegalus. Next base: position 54,724,584 of record NC_053162.1, on the reverse strand, counting down.
TGAAGAACACTTGAAATGTATCTACTCAAGGTATGTTATTCTAAACAGAATCTTAAATTATGTTGTTAATTTTTGCAGATTCAAGTCTATTTATTCTATAAAAACAGGCTGACCAAAAGATGCTAAAATTAATTTGTCAATAATGTTGCTTTCAATAATTTCTTAAACAGTTAGTTAAAGACATGTTTACTGGTTGACAACATTCATTTTCAGTTGTTTTTATGTACAATAGCAGCATTACTGTCATTCAAATAAGCCTTGTTTCCAATTAGGTGAAAGCTGTCCTGACAGCTCTGCTGAACATTGAAGAAATAAATACAAATTGCAGCAGTTTCACTCTCCTCTATGTTGTATCACTTTCTTCTGGCCTGATTGGTTTTGCATTAAAATGCGGCTAAACTCAGTTGCACCCTATCAGGTTTTGCCACTCTTGATTAATTTTCAAGGTATACAAAAATTGACTTGGTGCATATTACAGTAACTATCTTTAGTACAGTGTATAACAATTGCAAATTAACTAATTTAACTGGGTGGCATGGTGGCACAGTGGGTAGCGCTTCTGCCTCACAGTTAGGAGACCCGGGTTCGCTTCCCAGGTCCTCCCTGTGTGGAGTTTGCATTCAATCCCTGTGTCTGCGTAGGTTTCCTTTGGGTGCTCCGGTTTCCTCCCACAGTCCAAAGACATGCAGGTCAGGTGCATTGGCAATTCTGAATTGTCCCTAGTGTGTATGTATGTGCACCCTGCAGTGGGCTGGTGCCCTGCCCGGGGTTTGTTTCCTGCCTTGCACCCAGACCCCTGTGACCCTGTAGTTAGGATATAGCGGGTTGGATAATGGACATGGATGGACTAATTTAACTTATATACTATATTGTAAATCTGGCAGCTACCCCACTTGCTCAGATTAATGTAATTATGTTAGTTTCAGGTGGATATAGATAGAAACTCTAACCATAGGGGCTGGAATAAAGGAATAGGAATGCTGGACTCTTTTGACTCGTGTTTCTCCTATGTTCAGCTTTCTACAGCTAACACTTTCTACAGTGTTAATATTCACATCTAAGGGTTAGTTTATTTTTAAGGGCCACTCAAACCTCCAGATTTTTCAAAAATAGGCCCAATCATTCACATAGACAATGGCTGAATTTAAAACATTCATTTTATAAGAATTTGTTGTTAAATCGTGTTGTACAAACTAACTAATACTAAATAAAAGCTGTTTGCCAATTGTTAAAGTATGTTCTCTTTAAAAACACGACAATCATTGAAACGTCAGTAAATTTACAAGAGTAACTTTTACCATGGATATAGCATATAGGTAAAATGAATTTGTTTAGTGTATGTAGCCCACCCTAAATATTTCTCAGTAACTTGCATTGTCTTAACATTCATTGTAGTTACTTACTGGCAGCAAGAGCAGAATTTGGGGGTGGCAAGTGGGGCAACTGCCTCAGGCCCTGCGCCTAAGGGAGCCCCACTTTTGAGGTCTGCGTGTCCTGTTCAAGCAGTTTTGTCAAGTTATATTTTCCAGTTATATTTTGATAAAGTCCGTATGTTATCTTACAAAAATTTAGCTGAATACTGTAATGAGAAAATCCAGTGTATGTTAAGTTTATACAGTCCACACATACCGGTAACAGCGTTTGATGTAACCGGCTCCACATGGGGTTGGTCAGCCCTAGGCCCTGCACACCCCTAAGGATGCCTCTGACTGGCGGATCAATATTAAAATATGTTTTAATAAATGTTATCATTTGTTTTGAAGTTGTAGAAAACACAACAAAGCTTGAAGATTCTCCCTATGAATTTAGGTTTATCCTCTGCCCTCCATGTCATCTTTTTCCACAACCCTAGATCAAAAAGAAAAAAAAAAACAATCACATAGTGGTAATTGGTGCTAGGGTGTGACTGAGAGAGAAAAACAGCATATTGGCTCCATGGTGATAAATATGAAATCCAAATGTGAATCCATGTCATCCTCATCTTAGTTCACCCAAGCCAGACCTAACTTTAATTTTTTTCCTACTAAGCATGCACTCATAACAGGTAACTCTTCTCTAAAAGTATAATCTAGTAAGAAGACTCTTGATCAAGCTACAAAATAACTAGCGCAGAAACTCCTGCAAACCACAATGACATTGTTGTGTTTCTATGAAATTCAGGTGCTTAAAACTGCCATATTTGCTTCATAACAAACTGCATATACTCTTCTGTTCAAAACAGATGCCACAGGATAGCTCAATTTCAAATATTTTGTCACACCGCTGACACTTGACACTTGCCTGGGGATGATATTGATGCTGAGTCGGCAGCAGTATGAGCTGTCATACCCTTTTCAAATAAGCAGCTTCAGAACCAGACACAGGGGAACCTTTAAAATATGTGAGCCTGACGCACTCATATAATCTGCATTCTACTGTGGCTAAGTGAGCTGCCCTTCTAAGGACAGGAGCTATTTAAAATGGCAATGAAATAAGCAGGATCATGCTGACTCAGTGCTGGTAAGTTTTATAGTACTGCAAAATTCAAAATATATCAGTGTATTGTTAATTCTTAAGCTGCTTAACATGGATTTGCACTGCTGAATTACCCAAGCTTGAAAGTATTGTATGGAAGTTTTAAGAGGCCCACTACAGACCACTGATTTAACATAATGTAAATATCCTGAGATTATTTGGAATAACAGAAAGCTAAAATAAATAGCCTAAAACCTATCCATAGACAATTCTCAAAATAATATAATGAGTATGAAATTATACTATTTTTAATAACTAAATAGGCATTTGGTGTCCACCAACTCATTTTGCTAAAACTGTACGAATACACCATGAATTGTTTGTTGAATTTTTCTGTTCAACATGGATTATTTTCATATAATTTATTTTGATTAAAATTGACTTTGAACTATAGGAAAGAAGATTCTTAACTCTTTCATAAAGTGAAGAATAAGTTACATGATAAACTTTGCCCTGGGGGTTATGCTTTTGTCACTGAATTCAAAGAGTTTGCTTTGCGGGTGACTGTACAAACACATCATCGCATCTATCCAGGGATGACTTCCTACATGTCATACATGGCTGCCATAACATAATCAGTCTCCCTACATTTGAAAATGGATACTTAGATATAAAGTTTCAAGAAATGTTTCCAAGATCATTTTATTATTTATAAATATGTTTTATGCTGGCCAATAAAATAGACTCCTACAGTATAAATATTGTGCAAGTTGCTCAAAAGCATTTCAAAGCTGGCCATACATCAGCACAAAAGCTATGTCATGTAGAAGTTTGCCTCGTTTGTATGCGTTTAGTCTGGCAAGCTGTCTTTGGGAACTCACTGGAAGTGTTAGAGGGTAACCTTCTGACCTTTAACTGATGAATCCTGGTGGGGATATACGAAACTCTAGCTTTCATAGTACATTGACAAAAGAACTGGAAGGAATCTACTACAGATATGACCTCTGATAGAACTGCAAAAAGACAAAGTTGTGGTGTAGAAAATATGTTTGTACGTAAGCAGCTATCTACCACTCAGACCTTTAAAGTGTGGTCAGACCAAGACAGAGACATGTCAGTTGGACTTGATAAGCAGCATAGCTGGCAAATAGTACAGACTGTAGTATCATAGAGAGTTACAGAATGGTGTTACTTATTTTAGTGACAGTTTTTACACATTTTACTTATCATGGCTTATCAAAATAAGATTATGTGAATTTATGGTGCCAGACTCCATTGCAGAAAGCCAGAAAAGAAGTCAGAATAGTAGAGTTTACTGATGACTGAAAATCTATGAAGTATATGATATTGCAATCTATATTATAACTAGCAGTATATCCGCACTTCGCAGCGGAGAAGTAGTGTGTTAAAGAAGGTATGAAAAAGAAAAGGAAAAATTTTAAAAATATCGTAACATGATTGTTAATGTAATTGTTTTGTCATTGATATGAGTGTTGTTCTCATATCTATATATATATATATATATATATATATATATATATATTGTGGTCCACGGCCGGGGCTGGAGCCCGGCTGGGATGCCCAAGAGGACGACAGGAGAGCTTGTGCCTCCTCCAGACCGCGAGGGGGCATCCGTTCTGGTTATGTTGGGGGCCTCGGGTAAAGGGCTTGGAAGCCCAGCCCTGTAGGGACCCGTGACCACCGCCAGGCGGCGCCCCGATGCCAGTATATCCCGTGTGGTCCCCAGCCAGGGCTGGAGCCCGGCCTGGACGCCCAGGAGGACCAGAGGAGGGCTTGTGCCTCCTCCAGACCGAGAGGGGCGTCCGTCCTGGTTATGCTGGAGGCCTCGGGTAGAGGGCTTGGAAGCCCAGCCCTGTAGGGACCCGTGGCCACCGCCAGGCGGCGCCCCAGTGCCTGATTATCCCGAGAGCCCGGCACTTCTGCCACACCAGGAAGTGCCGGAGGGAAGACACAGGGGTGTGTCCGCAGGAGATTGCCGGGAAGCAGCTGGAACCCATCCGGGTTCCTATAAAAGGGGCCACCTCCTTCCAGTCAGGAGTGAGAGCCGGGAGGAAGGAAGACGGAGCTAGAGCGAGGACGGGAGGCGGCCAGGAGAAAGGCACAAAGACTGGAAGAGTGTGGCCTGGACATTAGGGAATCGGTGCTGGAGGCACTGGGGTGTGTGAGTGCACGTAATTGAAAACTGTAAATATTGTAAATAAACGGTGTGTGGTGAAACTATGTTGTCCGTCTGCCTGTGTCCGGGCCAGCGTTCACAATATATATATAGCAAAATACCCGCGCTAGGCAGCGGAGAAGTAGTGTGTTAAAGAAGGAAAGAGAAACAAAAGGAAACATTTTGAAAATAACGTAACATGATTGTCAATGTAATTGTTTTGTCACTGTTATGAGTGTCGCTGTGATATATATATATATAGCAAAATACCCGCGCTTTGCAGCGATGTCGTGTGTTAAAGAAGTTATGAAAAAGAAAAGGAAACATTTTAAAAATAATGTAACATTATTGTCAAAGTAATTGTTTTGTGTATTTGGCGGCAGCATCACAAAGTTGTTTTCGTCTAGCTGCATCAGAAAATGTACCACGACATCTGACACGCCTCCTTTTTACTGTTTTCTCACATCTTGGATTGCTACTGTCATAATGGGTTTGAGTCTATATATATATATATATATATATATACATATCTTCATATCTATATACATATATACATATCTATATACAGTACATATCTACATTAACATTTTAAGAAGTACAGGTACATTGAGCACTACTGGAGTGGTTGCAGGTAAACTACATTTTAAAGACGGTGTAACACAACAGGTAAGTAGTACTAACAGCAGCTAAAATGTATATGGATCATCTCTCGGTAGTTGATCCCTTTTGAAAGGCGCTACACGATGGCTGTGGTATAGAAATTACATTTTCTATGTGAACGTTCAAATTTCTGCCTCTGGTAATGTGCCTTACCGGCATTACCAGCACTTAAAGAAAAGTAGTTTTGTGTCCTCTGCAGTGTTAAGAGAGAAAGGCTTTGGTTTGGGATAAAAGGAAAAAAGGTGTAAAGAAAGGAAACTTGCCTTTTTCTTTTATATAGTATAGAGAGATGTGTTCGCTGACGTTATGATCGCCTTTTGGGGACAGTCGCGGTGGGTCTTGTGTAGACTGGTGAGACGTCCCTGCCATTAATCGGCTGGGATGGCACTGTCGGTCCTCCACTCATGTGCGTGTCTTCATAATCCGAGCTGACGACCTCATAATCGTATACGTGCAAAAGAAAGTGCGAATCGCCTTAATATTAGTTTGCAGCAGTGTAGAAAAGGGGTCCCGTGTTTGCACTTGTCTGGGCTATAGCGCAGGGGGAGGATGAAAAAAATTAAAAGTGCTCACTTTGACTTAAGGCAGAAGCGCAGTCAGCATCTCAAAGGCCAGCACAGCTATGCGCGCGCACCGGCTACTCAACTTTTGCTGGGCAGGAGACCCCAGTTTTTGCAGACACGTTCACGATATCAAACGTCTCAGCGCTTTTTGGAGGTCATTCATATATATATGAATATGGCAGTATATGTCACTCGTTCGCTTCTTATTGTTTCGCTGCATTCTCAATTATATAATGCATGTTTTCTTCAGCACTTTTTGGAGGTTTTCCTTGGTTTTCTATGCACTGCGTTGACAGTCAGTTCACGTGATTACGCGGGAGGCGTGATGATGTCACACAAAACTCCGTCCCCCACGGCTTTCGAGCTCAACTCCATTACAGTAAATGGAGAAAAATACCTTCCAGTTATGATCATTACGTGTAGAATTTCAAAATGAAACCTGCCCAACTTCTGTAAGTAAGCTGTAAGGAATGAGCCTGCCAAATTTCAGCCTTCTACCCACACGAAAACTTGGGGAATTAGTCAGTCAGTCAGTCAGTCAGTCAGTCAGTCAGTGAGTCAGTCAGTCAGTCAGTGAGGGCTTTGCCTTTTATTAGTATAGATTAATTAGAATTTGCACAAAAAAGCAACTATTAAAGAGCCTAAATAAAACAGATGTTTTTTGGACTTTTTCTAAAATGTCCCACACTATTAGCCTAGTATATCTCTTTAGTTAAAGCATTCCAGATTTTTCTTGCACAGCAGTAAAAAGACAACTCACCATTTTTCTAGTTAGCTCTTTGATTGATAAGCAAACCAGCATTTGAGGGTCTAAGATTATGACTGGGAATATAAGGGAAAAGGCACTCCAAAATATAAGGTGGGTAAGATTATTTAGAGGTTTACAAACAATAAATAGATTCCAAAGGTCACAGGTAAACAATGTAGTAATGTACTGATCAGATGTGCTCAGATTTTCTGCTACTGGTTAAGATTTTTGCTGCTGCATTTTGAACTTGCTGCAGTCAGTTTATATCTTTCTTAATTTGTTCTGTTAGGGGTGGATTACTGTAATCTTTTCAGCTAAAAACAAAAGTGTAAATTAATTTTTCAGCATATTGACTTGTTACAAGACGTCTAACCAGTCTCTGTGGCATAGTTAAGTTGTGATTTGAAGTCTAAATGCAAATCTATAATAACACCTAAGTTCTTGACTAAAACTAAGATAAATAGTTTTGTTTGCTGATCCCTTTCTTTTCATTTTTTTTCCTGCCTTGCCTTCCTTTAATAACAAAGCATACTTGTTTTTATTCTGGTTTCCCTTTGTCTCGTATGCTTTTATTTCTATCTGAAATTCTGAATTTGGACATGATTTTACATTTTTGACTGTGTTTCTTTAGTAGATAGGTTTCTTCAATGTTTCCCCCAGTCCTCAAATAGTAATCTAGTGAGAGGATTTTTTTATCTTGAAAATCAGATTATGATGAAGAGGAGACAGCTAATAAGATTCTAGCACAGTAAATGCATATGAGAGAATTTACTAATCTTACTATCAAATGAGTCCACACATTATTACAAAATTAAATAAATTAGGTATTTAAATATTATTATGCACCATTGCATTCATCAGATTCCAGTGATAATCAGGTTCAATTAAGTACTTTCTTCAACAAGCCCTACATCCCAAAACAATGTTACCAGTACCATTTTACATTTTTCATGTATATGTGCTATTAAATCCAATGGGAGATGGCCTGAAACTTGCTTGATTATATTATCTATATTATGAAATTATATTATATTATTATGGTTCTCTTTGAAGTAGGTGGAAATGTCACAGAAGTATCTAGAGACTACTTAGAATGGACAGGTCACTCGACCTAAGTGGTCTTCCCTTGCTTTGTCAACAAGCAGAAGGATATATACAGTATAATGCCTTGGCTAGTGCATTTCACTATTAAAATGATGTAACCACTGAGGAGGTGTTCTCAAGTTTATTTATTTATTTCTAAAACAGTGTGACAGTAGGGAGTAATCATCCAATATACTCCTTTGAAAACTGCTTAGTATTGCCTGAAACCAAAAAACAGATGGCTTACTTAAATTATTAATTAAATAAATTAATTTTATTATAACAAGATTCTTATAGATGCTTCCATTCTTCTTGTGTTTTTTACCTTTATCCTTAATTTTTCTCTACATTTATTTTGTTTGATCTATCTACTGAAATTTAATCGGCTGTTAATTTAAAATATACCTAGCCTGGAGAATTGGATACTTGCTAAATGTCTAAAATGTTAAGAGACACCTCATTCTTTCTAGCCACTTACAGTATGACCATTTTTGGGCTGCAGAGATCCCATCCTATCTTATATATTTTATGTCTGTCTTTGCTTTACAAAATAACCATGAAAGCTGTTCTTTTCAAAATAAATAAGAAAGCACTGTCAGTTTTCAGCAATGGTGTATAATAATGCACACACATTCAAAGTTCATATGATGTATATGTATTATCTTTTTTGTTTTTAATTTTGATGAGGTCATAGTTATTTCATACATACATTTTAACTTATGCTAGAGCAGTTAAAAATTTAATGCACATTTTTGGCTTATTATTAGTGTTTGCAAATTTTGATAGTACTATACCAATAGCCAAGACATCTTCCCTGAAACAATATGCAGAATCTTTACTTTAAAAGACTGAAGTGTTGTACTTTCTTGAATTATTCACAGGCAGACTTAAAATGCCATATAAAAATGACAGCAAGCTTCAGGTGCAAGTTCATTGCAAGAGCTTGTCCGGGAACCCAAAATGTCTGTCACAGACACCTCATGAAGACATTATTGTCATAAAAGACATCAGCCACAGTAAATACATAGGGTTCTGTTTGTGCATGATACAAAGCTGACAACAGAGACTGTAGAAGCCATACTATTACAGTGACCCGAGGTCAAGATCATGCTCTTGCCAAGCACAGCAGAATTCAAAAATCAGAGACAATTTGTTGCAAATCAGTGACATCAGCTTAAAAAATGTTACAATCTTGCCCTTGCTCTGAGCAAAAATGTTACCAAGCATTCCTGCAAATTTGATGTCCCCAGCAGAACTGTTAATGCTGCATATACAGATCCAAACCAAGGTCATTAATAGGGATGTACTTTCAATTTTTTTAGTATTGAAGCAGTGAAAGAGGTGCTCAGTATTTTATGAAAAAAGGGACAAGGTCTCAGATTAATTTACTAGGAATTTTTTTTGCTTATGTTTTAACAGACCTGTAGTACTATGGTGTTGTACCGTGTTAGCCATTATGAATGTACTGAGAAGTCAAGCAAAATTACACCTTTTATTGGCTAACTAAAAGATTACAATATGCAAGCTTTCGAGGCAACTCAGGCACCTTCTTCAGGCAGGAAGTTTAACAGACCTGAAAACAGTTGGGTTAAGCACAGCAAATATCATGACACAATCTTACATTAAGGTAAATGAATATGGGGAAAATATGGAACCTGGATGAAGGTAGGTAAATTTCACACAAACTAGGGGGCTTTGCCCCCTGCTTGCTTCGCTCGACAACCCCTGCACTACACGCCAGCCACTTTGCGTCTCTGTCACTCGTGCATGTGGATTTAATTTTCACCAAACAACAAATATTTTGTGTCTCACGGATATGCCTCTTCATTGGGAACAAACATTACTTTTCCCTGGTGGCAACATGAATTAGACGACCTACAAGTCTCTGACTTAAAGTTTAAATCCGAATAATATCTACATACTTCTGTCTTATCACCTATGTCCATATATTCAATATCTTTTCGCTGTTCCATTATTTCACCAAGTATTAATTTCTGTTTGTTTGTGCTAATGTGATCTTTACTGTCATTTTTTTGAGACTTTTGAATTCTAGTACTTTCATTATCTCTACCCTGCTCGTGCCAATGTTTTTGAACCTCTTTACAACGTTCTAGTTTGTCATCTACTCTTTGTTTTTAATTTCATGCCCTGGGCGTGGTTAAATCTCTTGGCACAAAGTCTCGTCTCATGGGACATGAAATTACCTCTCTGAAAAAGATTAGGCTAAAAATTCCTGTCTCATCCCAGGATTTTTTTATATAATAGAGAGATCTTATTTTTTCACACAGAAAACTATATATTTGTATAAAAAAATGATAAAAGGGACATAATATATTTAGTGACGTGGTAGACAGTAGTTCTTTAGGGATCTTAAAATTATACACTGGACATGTTTTGTAAATATCCTTTGTTTCACATGCAGGAATAGTGAGTCTGTGACACTCCCTAATTTTATGCTACAACAACGGTGTAGCGGCAGAGTTTTTTCATGGAGTATTCATTTCCTTCTTAAGAATATTGTAACAGTGGCCAGAAGAAATCTGTTATCATATCCCACTCAAGCTCTGTCCCTTCCACCTGACCTGGAGAAAAGAGATGAGCATCCAGCAGGATGTGTCTGTCGATCAGAGATGCATGAACTAGACAGACTTAATTTCCTGAAAATGCTTTTTTCCCATTTTTTGCATGAACACTCAATAAAGGTAAATTCCCCTTGGCGATTAATACAGTGTACCAAATACCAAAAATAAACTGGGGTCTTATGATTGGAGCCCCTGATCTTTTTGCGTTTGACCATGTTTTTGTTATTTTACACTTTGACTCCCTCCAGCATTGCAGATGTGACAGTGCATTGAAATCTCGTGTAACATTTTACAATAAGCAAAACGCAGAAAACAGACCTGTAGACTTTAGTATGAATCATTTGACTTAATTTCTACGGACTCATTTAAGAGGCCTGTTGTAAAAACCATCTACAGCATATCTGAACCCTTGCCATAAAGACAGAGTTTTGGCAATATAGAGTATATGTTGCTTGATTCACAACATCAGTCATTCATCACAGAATTACAATCAGCATAAAGGAAGAAAAAAATGTGTATGAAATCCTAGCAGATATACAGTAAGGGCATGCATGTTTCTGTTTAAGACATGGCTTTCTTCATTTTAATTCTGTACAATGAATTAAGTTATGATCGTAAGAAGCATAACTTGTCTGTCTAAAGAAGAGTGAATCAATGTCCAGGATATATGATTTGGACATATCAATGTTGGAAAATCTGTGTGCAAAGCTTTTTCAAAACTAAGTAATAATATTAGTCCATATACACCTTAAACCAAATAGATACCACATAAGAAAGAATTATGCAATCAAATGCATGCTCCTATTTATTTGCTGACTGAAAATGAAGCCACATGTTCAGATTTAAAAAGCTAAACACTCCTGTGCTACAGTAGTCACAGTGGTGTGCCATTTCAAAGTGATGGCTGATTCTGACACGTTGTTGCAGCATCTTCATGGCTATGAGGTCTAGAGACTGGAATGGGAGGAGACTTTAGAGGGGCTTGACTAGGTTGTTGTGTTTGTGTATATAGTAACATCAAACTAACTGGTAAGGGGTGGTGTAACCTTCCAATCTTTCTTTGGCATCACGTTCACATTGGTTCCCCTGTTTTTGCAATGTTTTCTTGTATAATTCACAAATGATTTGTTCTTTTTGAACGACTCTTTTCAGTGAATCATATAATCTGATTTGTGAGAATGAATGAACAGATTCAGTGGAGCTCAACAAAAATGCTAAAGTGCATGTAAGTCCTGCGTTATGTTTTCAGTGTGTTTTCTTTCACTAGTTGATATTTAAAATACACACACAAGAACTACCTGAATCTCAACTCATTTGATTTGTGAATGAGTCACTAACTGATAACAAGTCTTAATGATTCTCGTTTACTTGATTCATGAATGAGTTACTTACCTAAGAATGATTCTCTATCAACCCAAGAAGCAGTATAATGATTCTTGATCATTTGATTTGTGAATGAATAACTACAAGTTGCACAGTTCTCATTCATGTGTAATTCTAAATGAAATGACTTATTTTAAATATGCCTCTTGATTGTGTTGCCATGCTTTGTGTGCAGAAACAGGACAATGACATATTAACTATCATGCTAAACATATAATTATGTATTTATATAATAATAATAATGCAAACATTATATTTTTCTTCTATTGATGACTCCATACTTACTGTACAGTCATGCTGAATTTTGCTTAAATATTTTTCAGATTATATTGACTGCAACTTTATGATGCAATTCAACTAATCTGAACACCCAAACAACTTTGCATCTGTTATAATTATTGTGGAACATCACGTATGTAATTTTAACAAACAGACAAATTACAGACTAAAATTACTTCAATGATGATTATTCACAAATTTGAAGACACACATTTCAGACAGACAGGTGAATTAAGATTATTTTAGGAATGTGATTTTTGTATACTCAGAACAGCAAATTGACGAAACAGAGAATACAATTTCCTGAAAGATTATAAAGTGATATTAGAATACAGCGTTCATGTGGTAAATTTCAATGTTCTATAATCATATGCAAACTAAATTAACAAACATTTACAAGCGACTGAATTTCAAGAAAACACTAGTTTATACTGTAACAGTTTCTGAGCAATTAAATTGTAGCCTGAGGAAGCAAAACTTTAATACATAATTGGAAGGCTTACAAACTCTCTTTGGAACTCATTGTGAATTAAATAAATTATATGTTTAACAGGGGAATGGGTAAAATAGCTGATAGAGGTGAAAATAAAAAAAGAACACAATGCAATTAATGTGACATCAACATAAACTATTTTGAAAACAATTAAAAAATATATCACTCCCTTTCTTTGTGCACATATTTTGCACATGTGGTAACAAATCTGAGGAATATATAATTATTTTGTTAACTGTAATATGTTACATCATACTGTATTTGTTGAGTAAAGAAAATGTGTTCTTATAAGTACTGGGCACTTGTATGAACTTACCAAAAGTATAAGGTAAATTATTCTGTAGTACTACAATAATAAAAGAAATGAGTTTATTGTAGGGTGCTTCAAAAGTTAAAGTGTTCAGATTGTTAAGTTTAAAACAGATTCCACGAAAGTATTGTAGGTGAGGTATACATCTGGCTTATACAATGTTATAAACAATAAAATTTTGTTAACTCATTTCAAACAGTTATATTGCAGTATAGACTCACAAGCTGACAGAGTGCGGTGTGGAAGTATTTGCTACAAAGGAGAAACCAACACTGAAATGAGACCAACACACGTAGGCTACATTCACACTGCATTTATTTACATTTTTTTTCCCTCACACATACCCAGCGATTCAAAGTACACATGGAATGCTGTGACATTTTACACTGTGAGGGCTACAACAGACTGCACAACTTCAAAAGCTTTCAGTGATGTGATTCCATTACCTGATAAAACCACCAGTTGGAGAAGTAAAACCTTTAAGTGGCATGTGAAGCTTTTAAACTTCTATGAGAAAAACAGATCAAGTCAGGTTGGGGAGCATATACTGGTACAGTGCATTGCTACACCCACTACACGATGAAATGGCTTGGGATCCCGGTTAGCAAAACCCCAGGTCCAGTTTCACCTTCCAGAAATGACAATCTATTTGCTGCAGTCCTATGTTATGTGGGCATCCCCTTGGCCTGGTCCAGCAACTCGGGTCCTCAGCAATGAGGAAACTGCAAGTCGTATCACCCATGGGGAACTGCGCCGCATGGCCGCAGTGTCACAACTGACACTCACTCACAATGCAGGTAGTGTGCCTCGTTCAGAACTCCGTGAGCAGCTGCTCATTTGACACAAAGTCAAACCAGCGGTACCCAAGGATTTGCCAAAGAGACATCATACCGAAGGAGTCGAATTTTCAACTCAGGTCACTGGATAATATCCATATCTCACAACCATACAGCAAAACAGGAAGCACAAGGAATCCAAATACTTGGATCTTCGTCCTTTTGCATATATATATCGGGAGCTCAACACACCTCTTTCTAGTGATCTCATAACTCCCCCATGCTCTCCCAATCCATCTACTGACTTCATAGGAAGAAACACCAGAAAATGTCACTGCCAAGGTAAGTAAAAATCTCAATGAAGTTGACATTTTCTCCACAGACAGACACACTACTGATGGCTGTGCCCAAAAAGTCATTAAAGGCTTGGATCTTGTTAGGACACTCCAAGCACAGATACTCAGACTCCTCACCCAGTCTCTCAAGAGCTCCAATCAGAGTCTCCATTCACTCTGCAAATTCACAGCATCATTGGCAAAGTCAAGATCAGTGAATTTTTCTTCACCGACAGATGCCACTGAACCCCACAACCCAGTCCATGCAAGCATTGAACAGTAGGAGCACAAAATAAAATATAAAAGGAAAATAAAAAATGAATGCTCTAAAACAAATAACAACCACAGAAGTGTGTAACACCAGCTTCTGCAACAACAGTTTTAAAACACTTGCATATACTCACACTCTGACATTCTTATTTGGGGTCAACCATAAATGAAGCCTGCATGTTTCTGTATATTCTCTCAGAGTACAGTCAGAGTACAGGACGAGAAGTGAACCAAATTCCCTGCAGTTGATTGGTAATATACTGTAGCTAGCCACTATACCATCTTAAGAAAATTACATTTGTCATACTTTAAAAAATACGATACATATAATGAAATTTGTTTACTGTAAATAGGCCAGAAACTAAAATATTTAAAAGAATTATGCTTTTATTTAATGTATTACTTTTAACAAAAATGAAAATGTTTAAAGGCAGGACAGAAGGTGTAGGCAGGAAACAGAAAGACAATATGTAGAAGAACCAGCAATGGTCAACACACAGTTAAAACTGTATTAAACCAAATCTCCAAAAGCAGGAACACAAGCCAAACCTCAAAGTCAAGAACCTTACACAAAAATAATACCTATGCACTAAGATCATCTCAGTAGCAATCTTGACCTTTTATTAACCATCTAAACCTAGTGGGAGACAGAGAGAGTAGTGTTAAAAAAAGAATTCTGGAAGATGTGCATGTCCATCTTTTCTAGATCGGAAAGAAAAACAGTATTAATAGGATAACTGCATCATGATACTACTTAGGACAAGTAGAACATTTTCTAATCACATGCAGTTTGAAACCTTGGTTTTGAAACCTCTGGATTGTATTATTGTATACCATGGATTACACTGCAGTGGCGCAATGGTAACACTGCTGCCTCGCAGTAAGGAGACCTGGGTTCGCTTGCCAGGTCCTTCTTGCGTGGAGTTTGCATGTTCTCCCTGTGTCTGTGTGGGTTTCCTGTGGGTGCTCTGGTTTCCTCCCACAGTCCAAAGACATGTAGGTTAGGTGCATTTGTGATCCTAAATTGTCCCTGGTGTGTGTGTGTGTGTGCCCTGCCCGGGGTTTGTTTCTGCCTTGCCCCCTGTGTTGGCTGTGATTGGCTCCAGCAGACCCCCGTGACTCTGTGCTAGGATATACCGGGTTGTACAATGACAGACTGACTGGATTACATTGATTACTTTGTCTCTTTGTTTAAACCTAAGTGGGTTACAGTAGAGATGAAGACATGATGTTTATAGAAAATGGAATGCCTAGTACATAATGTTTTAGGTAATATTGTGCAAAACTGCATGTGATTAGAAAGTTGTAGTGTCATTCAAATAACATAAACTCATGATGAGCCATAAATTATACCATCAGACCTGTTTACTTAGATTGGAATTTTTCATATATTTAGATTGTTACAGCAAGTACAGTAACTAAATTAATGATGTGGCACAAAAATAGAAAGTTGCATGGACGGGACAATGTCTCTAAATATTCATCAAAACATTATGAAAAAGAATTGTAAGGTAAAAAGTTACATCAGATTGTGAAAATGTGAAGTTGCCAGCAAAGCTACTGATGATTCCCTGCCTGCATTATATCCCTGTAGCTACAGAGCATCACCTTCATCAGATGTCATCAGTAGCATTATACACACTCCAAGAAAAAAGAGGAATAGGAGATGAAAGAAATATCGACCAAAACGCTATCACGTCTGCAAGGAGCATCAGTCAGAATTAAGAAGCTTTACTACAAGAAACTAGAAGCTGTTATCCAAATACAACAATTTAAATTGCACATTTTCATACAAAATAATAGCTCAAAGTGCTGGAAAGTAATGGAAAAATTACACTTACAAAGGCCAGAGATAAATCTAACTGTATAAAATTGAATTTCTGTCTGTCTGTTAAAGCACCTCACGAAAATCATTCTATAAAACTTATGTCTAAGTTAGATATAGTCTAACTTTGAATTTTTGTTGGAGCTTTGCATATTTAACCAAAATATCTCCATAACACAACATGATAGCAATGTAATATTTCTTCAAAAGAATCTGATGGTGTGCCAATCGCAGTCTCAGTGACAGTGGCAATTTCAGGTGCCTATATTGACCACAATAATCATTGAGAATTTTTAAATATTTAAGCGTGTTGAAAACAAAAAAAAAGAGACTTTTACACTTGCCAATCAATAACGCTGTAATAGTTAATCACATCAAAATCTATTCCCTCTTTTCTGAATGCTCATATATGACAAAAAAGGTATTTTGAATTTTTGTCTGGGGCAAATAATAAGGGAGCAAATGATCCACTTGTGATCAGATTTATTCATTATTTGGATTAACAAAAGTCTTTTTGTGAGTGTGAGACTGAGATGGGCCAGACACTTCTTAGAGAACCATCAGGAGCATTGCTAATGGAGGAGGAGGAGGGCATGTGTGCCACTAGACTCTCAGTTGTCTCTCCGTGAGTGGTGCGCTAAGACAAATTGTTCTGTGCTATATAATTGCTTCTGTTTCTCCTTATCATTCGGGGTCATTTTTGCTAAATTGCTTGTAATTCGACCTCTCCAAATTAGAATCATTGCTGTTATTGAACTATCTGGAGTATAAACACATGTTTGGTCTCTTTGTAAAGGTAACATTCTCTAGTTTCACCCTTAGTAGTCAGAATCACTGTAGGTGTGACTGATCAAAAGTTATGCACATTAGAACTCACAAAAAAAACGAATTTTTTTGTTCTCGCCTAAGTTTATTTTATGAAAATAACGGAAAATAAAGCTACAGTAGGTAGGTGGGGACAGAAACACACTATGTACCAACAGAATAACTTGTTGACTACTCAAATTTCAAATTTGAAAAGAATACCTGTAAAAATGACATTTTTTACACCAGTTTTTATGTGGGCATGCCCAGGGGCTTTTTAGAGGGACCATTATCCACATTTTGGAACATATGGAAAAAGTGTAATAACTTTTGAATGCTTCAACCCACATATATCAATAAGGGCTCTACTGAAAGCTTACACCTAAAGGAATCTATATCTACACACAGTGTCACTCTATTAGTTATGGAAATTCATGTTCCATAATAAAAACAATAAAAAATACACATTTCTATGTAAAATAGTCAATACAAGTTATGGGCCAAAAATATATTTATATTTTTATTTTTACTTTTTTTATAAAATGCACACAAACTATATATATTTCTTTTACAAACTGTTACAACACAGCTCAGCGTTTTCCATGTGCCACTTGATGGCAGCAATCACTAGCAAGCAGAAAGCACAAGGGCGTGGCACGTGGCTCTCTCCCATTATACGTCCCGTGTGCGGTTGAATACTTTTGCAACGCGTACATGCATCTATTATTTAATCGAGCGTTTATTTACGTTTAAACTTCTACTTTTATTCATATTTAAACTGCGAAATCACAATAAACAACCACGCACCAACTCTGCAGACTGGCACAAATGCCACCTTCACGCAGCTCCGATCGTTTTGTTTACAAGTTAGTATAGCAAGTTACATATCAAAATGCTCGGCTGCTCATTGGCTGTAAGTTTTGAGTGTCAGTCACAGTGTCCAATCAAACTGGTAGATTCTACCAGAGTTCAGAGCTATACGTCACCCTGCAAGCTTTCTGTGACACTGGTTGGCTATACGAGGTGCCAGTCAACCCCAGACCCGTCGTAATTGGCCAACTTAGGTGTCTTTCGAAAGCTAACACTTCCGTGTTTCATGCGGTAGCATGGTTATCGCCGACAGAAACAAATTACGTCTAATATGAGCAATATAAGTGAAAAAAAATTACTTAGGTGGTCTCAAGTTATGAAACGTTTTCTGGAGTTTTTGTCCCTTTGAGAATATATCGTGTGTTTTGGACCTAAATCGTTTTACTGGATTATATTCGCTGGAGCCTTACGGACACAATGGGATCAATACTGCTCGGAAATATTGATGTTTGACTTGCAGGGGTCTTCAAAGGTAGGCACAGTCAACTCTTAAAAGTATGTACTTCTCTGTAAAAAAGGCTTTAGTGTCAGTGCTGTGGTTGTTGTGTGTCAAAATGGTTTATATCATCGGAAAGACGAGACTTTGAAGTTTCATTTGATGGGTAGGGTGTCGAGATGCATGGCAGATGGGCATGCACACATTACTGTAACGTTTTTGAACCGCTGTTATGTCCCGGGACCGGTACGTGTGCGCGTTAAGAGGTTAAATCTTTCAGTTAATTTAACAGTACATTTTGCAAGGCCTTAATAAGCTCAGAAACATTAGATGTTAAATAAGACAAAAACAATATGTCATGTGTCAGATTTGCTTTTTATTTGTTACACATGTAATGTACATTTTATCATTCTTTCAGGCAAAGATGGGTTAAACAGCTAAAAACTAAAAGTTTATGTGACTGAACAGGCAATGTTCCCTGTATTACCAGATATAATTATATTACTGAAGAACAAGCAAAGCACCAAAAAGTTCCAGGTGACTGTGGTTTGTGAAGGCTACTGTAGAAAGGTTTCTCAATTTGTGTATTTGGCTGTATGAAAAGGTTCAGAAAGGAGATTTCTGTAGACAGGTTAATCTATAATAAAAACAATGTGTTATATTTAATGACATGTGCAAGATATAAGTTCTAGGATGTAAGAAGAGGGGATGAAGGCATGGGATTTCTTTTGTTGTAGAATATTGCTGAGTCTCGTCTTGATATACCTGTAGGATTTGTTAGTTTTGTGAAGAGGATATCCTCTTTTAATTAAACAAAAGGTTTTCATAACATAATGACATAATGTGAAAAAATATTACTTTTTTGTTGAGTGACTTGCATCCATGTCTTGAAGGTGTAGGATACTGTAAAAAGTAGCTTAAGTATAACAGCAAAAGGTTACACTGCTTCAGCTTTCAATGTATAATTTTTACAGGTAGCATGCACAGCTAAGATACAGGAACTGATACTGTTGTAAACTTAGCAATCAAACCTTATGCACATAGTGTAAAATGATTATTCTGCCTACGAGACATAGAATGGTGTATTGACATTTTCAGGGTCACATATTTAGTCAGTGATTATAGTTGCATTATGGGTCTAGTATTTTTTAGTCAGTGCCTTAGCCACTAGAACTGGCAACTGGCATATTTATTTTTATTATTTAGAGATGAGGCAATTAAGAAGAGAATAAGATGCAACAAACAAGAGGAAGAGGATTAGATATGGTGCCTGGTGACCAGAAGTGATGCTGTAGCTGCCATCAAACCAAAAGAATAAACTTGGAACACATTCTGTAAGTAAATAAAGTCAACAAGAAAGTGTTTAAAATTAAAAAAAACTAGAGGTCTCTGCCCTCTGGGTTTGGTTATCCGGATATACAATTTAAAGAGATTGTTATTTTCATTTCATTCATTTTTTATTTCTTGATATTTGCCAGTAATAAAGCTGTACTGAATGAGTTATTCATCTCTCCTCCCCCAGGGCTTCTAGTGCCATGCTACACGATCTGCATATCGCACTGCGCGTCGATCATTTAAAAGCCTGTACAGCAGCTGTCCTTTTATCTCACTTCTTTGTCTCGCAGGACGTTAAAGTGTCTCAGAGAATTTGTTTTTAAGTAGGGTGTGTTGTGTAAGTAGCCTCGTGGGACTTCAAAGTCTCTTCCATGCAAGTAGTCTCATGGGACTTCAAAGTGTCTTCCGAGAAGATCACATTTCATCTCTCTTGTCTCCCTCCCAAGATTTCTTTTTATGATAGAGAGATAATAAATCTGGAAAGAGTCCTTTGGCCCAGGACACAATTAGTGTGAATATGTTTCCTAAGGGCCAAATAAAACCAGAGCCCATTATAATGAAAAGGTGCCAGTCATAGTGAAATTCCCCCCTGCAGTAAAAACATCTGAAGGAGAGTCAAATACAGAAACTGACAAGCTATTGTCTCTTTGAAGGTTTGCAGGATAAGGTTAATTAGGCATAAAGCCAAGGTTTACTAGCCTTTCTTAAAGACTTGGGCCATGGTCTTCTTGAATGGAACATTATAAAACTAATGTGGGGTAAAGCTGATCTGTGCCTTTTTAAAAGGTGCATCTTGAACAAGTCATGCTTCCTTCAGGAAAAGGTGGTAGTGCAAAAGCCACAGTAATTTAACATCGAGAGGAAAAAGAGCAGATGAATTCAGATGGGTCCACATTATCTCAGGGATAGAATTCATAATACTTTGGAACCACTTGGATCACATTGGCATGACAAAAAAAAAACATTCTCCGAACCCTCTTTAAGTCCAGTAGTTCTTAGGTTGTCTCTTAGGCTCTATTTTTCTGCTCAATGAGCTTTATCTCCATTCTGAATCATGGGGCGATACAGAGCATTGAAGCTCATGGTAATGTCTATTTAATTTTGTCCCACCCTATGATTTCTTGCTGATAGTCTAGTTAAAATTTAGCATTGTCATATGATACTGGGGTTTGATGTTGTAGGTCCTTTCGATAGTGAGTACCTTTATGATATTGTGCTGTAAGTGAATTTGTCGAAAAGGTCCAAAAATTGATAGTTATTAGTGGAAAGCCGAGCTTAGGCTGTAACCAGGCATCACAGGGAAGCACCACAAAATCTTACAATTACGAAATTCTAACTTAACATTCTTCTCTCACTGGAAAACTGACAAACTTCACTTACAGTATACACCATTGGAAAGCCAAGCTGAATTAAAGACACTGTTCCCCTCTACCGTGTAATAGATTTTGACTTCTCTCCAGATCTAAAATCTCAAATTAACATAAGGCTCTTTAAAATGACTGGACGTTTAGTGGTATTTAGCATGAAGCAGACAGTCAAAATTCTTTAAAGGAGGAAATCTTGCAAAAATGGTTTGTTGATACTGAATGACTTTTTCAGAGAGAACCTACACATTATTGAATATTGCATTAAATAAAGGAAACATTTATTCAGTTAAAAACAGAAAGCATTTTAAAAATAAAGTTGGAACTTTCTGCATGTGCATGCACAAATGCACTGCCTGACATGCTCCTTTTTACAGAGAAAATTGAAGCAGCACTTGCCCACTTTCATAAAATTTGAATACATTACAGTATGACATTTTGATGAATAAAAATGTGTATGCAAGTTTGGAGCCAAGTTGACAGCCCCAGAACACAAACATAATCACACTATTTTCTGTAAAATTTCCAAAAAAGTAAAATAGAAAAAAGAAAACTGAAATTTATTCAATATGTGAGTATCTTACATATGCCATATGCACAACAATGTGAAAAAATAATCAGTTCAGGAAATATTGTATGCATAAATGGAGAGCTACTTGACAGTACTGAAATTTGTGAAGTTTTCTCAGTGTTTTACATCCCCTCTAATTGAGTTTTTTTTTAATCTGGCAAATTCTTTTTATGAATGTTGCACAACCATGAGTATTTTGGTTAAATAATTATCAGAGGTAACTTGCAGTAATTGTTTTTTAGGCCTGAGTTACAAACTTACATTGGATCTCTTTATACTCCTTTTATTTTGCTTGACTAACTGAGAATTGAAAACTGCACTTATGCCAAAGCGACCAAATGACATAGTAAATTTGGTACACTGCACTCTAAGAAGGGTTTTGAGATTCAAGGCTTACTTTTTACAGTTTAATTAAGCAGAAAAACTGAAAACTAGCTATTATCAAAGTTAGTGAAGTAAATAGGACCTCAGTCTCTATAAATGGAGAGTACAAATAAGGAAACATCACTGATGGATGAAAGGGTGATGGTCTCTTATTAAATGGACTATAAGCTCAAACACATCTTTCTACAGCAAATGTATGTGTAGGCAGTATATATCAGTACTTGGCAGGAGCAAATTCTCCTTATAGATATATATAAGGAAACACAGATCTCCACACTCCTTGAATTTAAATCCTTATCTAGTGCACATGTTCTATACTTTAGCTTTGGTCCTCCCCAGGTCCTCTTTAAGTTCTTCATCCCAAAAATAAGGATATTAGGATGACTGATGAAACTAAAACTTATCCCTTACACATGAAAAGGGATATGTTTGTGACTGTGCCCTATTGAAAAAGCATTCTAGACTAAATGGAGTGAGAACAATGCATATTGTATGACAGTCTTTAAGTTCTGGTTATAACATACTCTTTGATTGATGCTGGTTGCACTGTGACACATCTCGTTGGTCTTATTAGACACATGTAATTTGTTTGCATATCTGATTAGGTGCAGAACTGGAAACATTTCCAGCTGCACTGGTTCTAAAGCTTAATACTGGAGATCCCATGGATCATTTGCAGTGGACCTGAAATAGTACTGGACTAGCAGCAAATCAAGTCCAGATTCTGTGGTATGGTACTAAGAGGAGATGATACTCAGGTCCAAGTGCTGTCTCAGTGGAACCAATTGTAATTAATTTAGAGCTAGTCTTGTTTTCGCATTGTGTTTCTCTTCATTTGACACAGTTGGCCATCTGTTTGCCTACTGACAACGGCATGCCAGCACTTAACATCTCACTCCCTCTCAATTAATAATGTACCTTTACACATTCTTCTCAATGTAAATGGACACAGCACAAGGAAAAATGATGTCCCTATGTAAGCGTATTAAAAATAATTCCAATCATTAAGCTACAATAGATTAAAAAAGAGTGTTACTGTTCTGATTGTAAACATTATTCACTCTGATCATAGTAAAGGGCTGTGAAATTCCTATACAGTAATGCAGATGAGAGGTACATGTTAGTAGAATCTTATCCGAAACATATTTGTCTCTTTGTAACTGATTTCCCAATTATGTAGTGTAAAGCATGCACCTTTGATGATCAACATCTGGGCTCATCAGAGGTAAGCACTACCACTCCAAGACATGATGAGGCACAGTCACCAACAGTATTATCTCTTCTTTTACTCAGAGCCCAGAGAAACCTCCCAACGAGGTCATCTAACTCTGTCTCTTCCGGCCCAGCAATTATAAAGCCAAGACACATCTAGCCTGAGCCATCTGATTCTGGGAACAGCAGACCACAGGACAGAACTCCTACCTGATGAAGAGACTTGAAGCAACCCTCAGCCCTACCTGGCTATATGCTTTTGTTTTGGTCTTGTTATTCACAGAATTGAGCCCCTGTCTATTTTCAGGACTTGTCAGTTATTAAAAGGGGTGACTGTAATATAGTGGGTCCACGGCTCTAAATGAATGAGCAGTTTTTTAAATAAATAATCACCACACTCACATCTTAAGGGAGGGGGTGTGGTAGTGTGGCCGGAGTGGTTCCTGGGCATGATACGGGCGGAGCGTTTTCGCACTGAAGTGCACAGGTGTGGGATCGGCCATGTCCATAATTGATGCTCAGAGCTGCTGATTGCCACACCTGTGCCACGTCCCTATTATAAGTAGCAGAAGCCTGAGTGCGGTGCGGAAGGGAGAAGGAAAAAAAAGGAGAGAAGGACACGGTTACGAGAGAAGGGAAGAGCTGGCGCGGGAGTGACTGAGCAAGAGCAGGCCTGCTGGAAGGCAATGCAGCTGGGAGTAGAGCCCCTCAGCAGGATTCTAAGGCTGACACTTGGTGGGAGGCAGCAGGAATTGGTCAGTCCAGCTGAGCAATCTCAGGAACTAGAGTGTCCTGGAAGGTGGCTGTCTTGCTGTAGGAGTCAGGGAGGCTTGGGAGAGTGAGCCCCAGCATGAGCACCCTGGTCGCTGGAGAACCCAAGTCTCGGTCCGGCAAGAGCTGTACAGAGCCAGGGGACGGAAGGCTACTAGACCAGTTGAAGGTCAGCTGTAGGTGCAGGTAGGGTGACTCCCCTGGTTGCAAAGCCCGATGGGAGAAGCAAGGAAACTGCCAGGTAGAAGGAAGAAGGCACCAGGATTTTTTATAAAGGACGGTTTCTAGCCTATTGATTTTAACCTTGTTTCAATTGGATTTATTTATTTAGGATTTTTAACCACCACTTTTATCACCCTGTTTTTATGGGTTATTTATGTACTGTTCTTGAAGCACTGCACTATGGACACTGTTTTGGTTTTGTTTGGTTTGTTTTTAATAAAAGCACATGTACCTTTTACACCATTCCCTTGCTCAGTTTGATTTGTCGCCATCAGACCAGCTCAACCGGTTACATTACCGACCGTGTTGGGTTGAGAGACTCCCTAAAGGGAAGAGGAAACATGAAGCTGGACCCGCACCGTCACAATGACCTAGTTGGCACCCCAACATTTCTTTGGTGGACATGTGTGTTCCCTGGGTCAATAACATTAGATAGTACAGAAGAGCTGATTCTTGTCATTCATTATGGCCAACTTTTCCTTAAAAGCAAGCGAATCCAATATACACCAAAGTGTATAAAATATCTAGGCAGGACAATATTTGCAAAGAATGTCTCATTGCAGCACAAACCTCACAGAGGAGTACAAGCTCTATACATTGCATACCGTGAGAGATCTCATACCAAATCTGGAGGACACCCACAAAGATACTTCCACAATACTTTAAAGAAATATAGTAAGGCTGGCAGCACTTTCTCAACAAGCAGACAAGCAATTTCTTAATTAGGGGTAACAACTCTGCATCTTTTTAGATAAGATTAATAGATAAATAATATACAGATCAACAAACATTTCTTTTGTTACACAATATAAATATTTCCACACATCTCTTGTCTTTTTCTGTGGCATTGAGTTAAATGTATTTGTCTTGTTATACTTCAGTCCATATATAAGAATGAAATATTGGTTCCATATTTTTTAATGGCATATTAGGGCTTTTTCATGTATGTAACTGTAATGAGACTGTCTGATGCATACAGACTTCATTTTATAAATATTCCACCATACTTGTGGTGGTCCAAGTTAGTAATCAATTTTGTCCCATCTCCAGGATGCACACCTCAACTGCAATAGTCCTAGTCTTGGTCGGCTGCTAGTTCATAGCTCTGGGACACACTGCAGCAGCGCTAAACTCAAGAATTTTTTTACTGTAAATATGTAATTAGGCTTAGAAAAACATAGGACCATCCGGAGTCAACAGAACACTACAACTGGCCCCATGTGCCTGCAGGTTTTTGTTTGAACCAGTTTTACAATCATTGAGCTATTTTACCACAAATTCATCTCATGTAATTAGCTGGTCCTTTTTTCTCTTCTTCTGGTCTGCATTCAGAAAAGCACAACAGTGTGAATTTTTATATTAATTAGAAGTACAGGATGGTTCAGATCTAATTATGCAATTATGAAAAGGTGAACACATTGCTCCCGCTGTTCGACTGACAACCGTCTCCCCAACATTTTGGAATGCAGGACAGGTGCTCCCATCTATCGGCAACAAAAATAATTTTTTGTGAATTCTCTATGTAATAAACTAAGTAAAAAAGTTATAGCGTAATGAAAATTGCATAATTAGATCTGGACCACCCTATAGTAATATTTGTATTTTTGCTATAGCTTTAAATGCTTAACTCTCATTTGATGTCTTCCTATTAATGTGCCATTCTTTATGTAGTTTGCTCCCTTAATTGTAACATAAAATTGATAGTTAACAATGAGCAGAGCACACACTCGGGCAAATGAAATGCGGAAATGCAACTACTTCAGCATCAAACCCATTAATGTGCTCATTAGCAAATAATGGAAATAAAATAATTAGAATAGCTGGAAGAGCATAATGAAAATGATGATGAAGATGGAAATCTAACAAAAAAAGAAAAAAAAAATGCTTGGTACAACTTTAGTGCAACTCTACCAAACTCAGTTTTGTATTTTTTACAGGGACTCAAAAGTATAGGAACTGAGAAATACTACCTTGCTTAATTATGCTAGAAGTCAGATTAAAAAGAGAAGGGAGCTGGAATTAAAAGATGTAGCCACAGGAGGTCCTTGAGATGTGCCTGGTTTTGAGAACCACTGTACAACAGCACGGGACATCTGTTTTACTGAGCCATTTCATGACCCCTTATTTCTTTATACAAAATAGAAAATAATAAAAAAAAATCATTCAATACTCTCTCTTGTTATAATTCAATATTACTATCTTGGTAATACTTGTTTTAAATTTTATTAAAAGCATTCAACAAAGATTCCCTCCTGGATGGCACCAGGGAGTTTTAATTTCAGCCAGTTACTCAGTTGTTTAATACAGTATAATTAATTACCTGATGAAGTTAAAAATGTTACTCTTCTACATGGTTTATAATGCTTTGTCAATTTATGTTCAAACCCTCATTTAACAAAAATAGAAAAACTGCATTGCATTCAACCTGAAAATCATTCCTACAGATTCATTAAGCTAATCGAATGCCTTTCAGTTAAAGCAAATTTAGCAAAGCCCTGTGGAACTCCTTATTCTTCCAACATGATGAAAAAACAGTTGTGTACAATTCTCTTATGATGTCGGAATAAAATACTATGCTTTTCATACTAATCATCTTGCAAAAAATAAATATTAAATACTCTTGTAGGTGGCTGTGTATTTATTTGATGCATTATTATTTGGAATGAACTAGCAGTTATAATCTGGCTGAATTCCTAAGTTATTTAAGTTAGATGGTAAAGTCAAGTTCCTTATAGTTACATAGTACTAAAAATGTAAAATTATTAGTCTGTTTTTTTACATCAATGTGAATTGGAAAAAAAATCAAGTATTTTAGTTCAAATATCATGAAAACACCGTGAGGAAGTGTGTAAAATGACTATGAATCTTTAAACAAGTTGAAAATAGGTAAAGTAGAAACCTTTAAAATGTGCTTGCCTAAAATATAAATATCATAAGAAATAAAAATAATTCACCTAGAGTAACATTTTCTCATTCCTGTCCAGCTGCATTCTTCATTAGAAGCAGAGAATGAAGTGAATCGAGGAAATTGGCTCTATCACACTGTGTGGATTGTGGAGCAGGAGTCCAGTGTGGCAGAAAATGACATGACAGATAATATGCGATTTTGGCAGATAGTGTCAAAATGAGAAAGGAGGGGTGGGTATAAAGGAGTACCATTGTCAGTGATTGTCTATAAATATTTAAGCTTTAATTTCAGGAAGTTTTTCCGTAGTACCAAGAAAAGATTTTCAGTTTTAAAGCTGATTGAAATTTTTACATTTTGATAAAACAGGGCTATATAGTTTGTTCAATTTACTACTAATAATGTGTTATTATTTGCTAACACTTGTTACCGTAATTATGCTAACTTCTTTTATTATGTATATTCTATAGAGGTCAAAGGTGAAATTGTGTTTGGATTTTTAATTTTTTTTAACAGAAGGAGGCTTTTAACTGTCATTTTCTACTCTACCTTTAGAATTTTCTCAAGTGCAAATAAAGCTAAAATAATATGTCATTCCATCTCGATGTTTTATAATTCTTCCCTGTACTTGCTGTCAATTCTTTTCCTATTAATAAAATCATTTTCCCCCCAAGTACCTTGTAATATAATCCTGCCTGCTAAAAGTCATGCACATGACTGCTTTTACAGTATAATATATTATAAAGTTGCTGGAGAGGAAGCTCGTGGAAATTAAGCATTTATGTCTGTGAGTATATAGTGTACCAGAAGGTTTTTAAGGTGATCCACATATTTACCAAGGATATGCAATACATAGTGTGGAATATTTGGACCCAGACACAAACAGGCAGACACAAATGTCCCAAAATACACACGTTGTATTCTTCTCTGCACCTGCACAGCACAACAACGGTGCACCAACCACCAATAATACAATCCCTTTGGACCTCCTTCTTCTCTCTGCCGCCTCCATTTCCTCACTCGCAAGCTCCGTCCTCTTCCTCCCGACTCTGGCTCCCAGAGTGGAGTGAGGCGGCCTCTTTTATACTGCACCTGGAAGTGCACCAGGTTCTCGCCCGGGTGGGGCGGAAGTGCTACAATCGAGTTCAGCTCCTCTTCTGGCAGCACTTCCAGGTGTGACGGAGGTGCTGCATATACCAGTTCCGGAGCTGCCCGGGCGTCCCCTTGCGGGGGCCACGTTGCTTCAAAAGGTTTGGCTCCCCAAGTCTGTGACACCTATACAATTCAGGATGGCTGCCCTCTTACATTTCTGGGAAGATACTGCCCTTCTCCTGGTCCTTCTCTTCTCACGGCATCCCGGTGGGGCAAGGTCCCTGAACATCTGTCACAATAGGTAGATCTAACCAGGCAAGATTTCATTTACTAGATATAGTCTCTTTCTGATTTAGCACTAGGAGCACCATGGTCTACTTCAGTTGGCATTGTGTTGTTAAATTATTAATTATTTGCACAATGTGCATGTTACATTCCAGTCCTTCCTTGGCTTTTCCTAATTTGCTACAACTCAAATGCCAATGCTGTTGAAACTAAGAAATTCTGTTCAGAAAATGTTAATGATTATATATACAGTATATAATTAAATGTTGGTACCCAGGTGTAACCCACTATCTCTCTCCCCAGCATGCACGTGACTGCATTTGCATGTTCTTCTCACTTAGAAAAACCCAAATAGGCAATTGTATATTACTATGAAAATGTGAATTACTGTCTTTCTCTTCTCCAGATGACTATACAGAAATCAAAGCAAAAAATCATTTGTAACCACTCATATATTTTTAGTACAAAAAAGATAATAGGCTAATGTGAAAAGTATCAGTGCTCAAGTTATTTCTTTTAGGTAAAACAGTATATATACTCACCTGAAATTGTATTACAATGTTTCAACAGAAGATGGAATATAACACACACAGCCAACATCAATGTAAGGTGCCACATAGTGGATTGATCAGTCGAGCTTGTGAATGAAGTAGTTGGCTTACAGAGTTTTCACAGACATGCTGGACAATATATATGCAAAAGGTGAGAATGAAAAGTGGAACCTGGTTTGGGAAACAGATTTCATAGAAGAAAGGCTCATCATAGTTACTGCATAACACTCCTTAGCGTTAACCCAGACTATGACTCAGGCTTGAAATTCTATGTAATTACATTGAAGTCACAGTCAGACTCGGGCTGACGTGTAACGATCTGCTTTACAATGTAAAGCCCAAATAACTCTCAGAACAGCATTCTGCTGCAATCTAGAGGATAAAATAGCATCATGCTGGAAAAAATCATTAATATTTCTGTTTTGCAACTCCAAGGTAACTCGTTAATTTTCATGAGTGAGGCAGTGTCTTCAACCCAAACACAATGGCATGTAAACTTGAACCTTTAAAGCCAATTAGTAGAAGCAAATGGTAGTAATGATAATGTAAAATGGTCAAAAGACCGTAACACAGATAGTGAAAAGAAAGCATTCAGAACTGTACAACCAAGCATGCCTGGTGAATTTGGTTGCTTGACTGTTCACCGTGGTGCAAGTAGGTTCTTCAAAAAAAAGGCAAAATAATTGTGATCAAGTAGAAAAGTAAGAATGACATTAGCTTCCTACAGCAACTATCAATTGTGTTAGGGTAAATGTGGAATTCACTAAGCCTTGCGCCGTTGCAACCTACAATAATAATACAAGGGTCACGTCAATCATGCAGATCAGGCACTGTCATTCTACCCTGTCATGCTCAAACAACAGAACAAATATTATAAGATTTGTGCGTAAAGAAACTCACTTCTACTGTCCCGATTGCATGGTCAGTCAATGCATTGGTGACTGTTTCAAAATTTCACATTAAGGATGTGAACTAAAACTGTATCAGTATGACAGTGGACTAGACATACCTTTCCAACTGTATTTATGTTGACGTTTTGATGTTTACAGTAATACCATTTTTTCATGTAGAAAAAAATGTAATGTTTTTGATTACATTTTCCAGGGGTAAACAATGCTAAGGATACTACTGCACCCACAGTATGGTAACAGCCTCTTAGAATAATTTTATCAAATTGTAATATCTGACCCTGTGTTAGGGATATAGCGAGTTGGACAATGACTGACTGCACTAAGCAGTGAATGTGTATTTCCGTTGCTACATTACAAACTTAATTTCAGGAAAGTCCCTCCTATAATTTAAATCACTAACAATTTAGTGCCTTTTCTTTCAGGTGGTGAGAATCAGGCAGGACAGAAATTTCAGGCAAGAACCAAAAAGTGTCAAAAGCTAAGATCTAATTAGCATGCAAAGGGTCCTAAGATAGGAGACCAAAACTAAAACCAAATTGTTAATCAGAAGTCAGTGTTAAGAAAACCAGGTAAAGATCCTTATCACTAAATATCTTCCAGAAGAATGGTGCACCACACCAATTTGTTTTTAAATACCAAGAAACTTGAACTCAGAAGCCTCCATGTCATTGTCTTAAACTGGGGGACAATGGGGGGGAGCCACATAACCCTTGGGGCAGATGGACACATGTAAGTGTGGCTCTTGGGAGACATTTGATTTTTCCCTTTTTTGTTTTTCTGCTTTACTCACCTTACTCTAATGCAATTTGCTGTGGCTTTAAATAGAAGGTCTCTAACTTTCTGAATAAATCCCCACGTAAAAGAGGTTGAAAATCTTGGTGATTCCAAATGGCCACTTTTTTGAAGCTTTATAAAAAAAAAAAAAAATTGGCTCCATTAGAAGGTTATTATAATCTGACAGAATATTTACAAAGTAATAGGGGATCAGAAAAATATTTACAGTGATCAGCGGGTTTTGTCATGCCCAGTGAGCCAACAGGAAAAAAGATTCAAATGTTAGGGAAGCAAGTGACAAATCTTTCCCCTAAACTAATGGAATTAGGAAACAGAAATAGAAAAAACAATGTTTGTCATGTGGCGATCAGGGAGAATAAAGAATGAGGAAACCATATACATTTTCTTAGGAATCTGTGGCCAGAAATGTTCCCTGGGCTTCAGGGATTTTTTCCTTATCATTGAAATATATCATAAAGTGTATAGTTTAAACAATAGCTTTGCCCACCCTTGACTCTTGATAATGAATTTTCTGAATTGCTCTTGATAACCTTATGTCCATGGTTGTATTCCCAATGTGAATATAAGCTTATATTTTTTCATCTGAATGGTGACTTGAGCAGACTCTTGCTTATTCATTTCTGTCATATTACATGCAAATGTTTGTCTTTTTGCAATGCTGTAAATTTAACTCTATTCTGCGTGGACTTTTGTGTATTTACACAGCTTTGTTGTGCTGGTTAAACTTACTATCTGACTTCTGATTAATTTATAGGATGTAATATGCTGGAATCCTTAGTTTGTTCACAGGGAGGGACAGGGTGTCTCCTACATCACTGCATGATGGATTGGCTTCCTGGAGCCATGTGCTATGGAGCTATAAAACCTTCTCTTTGTTGGATGAATTTCAGTTTCCTTCTGTTATTTTTATGTATCCTGCAAATTAAAATTCTATGCTGCTATTAACATTAAGGACTACATTCCCATATGCTCTATCTCGGTGTGTTTTCATGATGTGGAACGGGAAGGGAGGGGTTGACTTTCTTGCCTGCAAATACTGTGGTTTAAAGCATATGTCTTGCAGGTGTGCTGGGTGGGTTTTCTCAGGAGTTTATCCTAAATCTGAAGTTGCATTTTTAATTTTGGAAGGTGGGCAGGCTCCATGTGAGAGTTTGTCGGCAGACGCTAGAAGTGGTTCTGACCTTTTTATTACCTTTTACTGTGAATTCAAATATCTTTTTCTGTTGTTTCATTTTTCAGTTGCATTTTTTTTTCTTCTGCTATCTTTTGTCTTTTTTTTTCTTACAGCACTCTTCACTGAGTACAGGCACAGAGTGCTGTCACAAATTCTCAAGTAAAATGCAAGTATAGATTATACTAATTGCTAAATACAGAATTAGTACATATAAAGATACAGATTTGTTAAAACACACAGAAAAAAAAAATTAACATACATGGAGATCAAAAATGTGTGTCCATTAGTTGTTGAAATATGACCATTTGACAAAGTAGGAGGTGAAAATTATAAGAGATATAGTCAAGGATAAAGTCAGACTCAGTCACTGGGCATTCTGTAGCAGAGTCTGTGCTTGTCTGTCCAATCTGATGAAAGAATGTTTCCAACTGATGATTCCAATGCTCCTTTATCTGAGAAGACTTTTCTATAGGCAGAAGGACAGATTGGCAGTAGAGCAGTGTGCCACATCAAGATACCAAGAAGAGAAACAGTATAGAGGATGGTAAGTAATGGTTTATATATATATTGTAGTATCTAAAATTTTGTACATGTGATTAACAGAGATGCAGTATGCACAGCTAATCTGAAGCTCCAGTCAGGGTATGCTAACAAAAGTAGCAAATCTTCGGCCTGGATCTTAAAGCTGAGACCGAAGGGGCTTCTCTTATATTAACATGCAGATCATTCCACAAATTCAGGGCTCTGTAACTAAAAGCTTGACCTCCCACTGTTGGTTTATTAATTCTTTGAATCATAAGTAGGCTGGCATCTTGAGTTCCTATTGTGTGCACTGGTTGGTATGCAATTGTAAGCTCAGATAAGTAAGCAGGACCATGGCCATTTATAGCTTTATGTGTTAAGGAGGGTTTTTAAATCAGCCCTAAACTTAACTGGAAGTCAGTGCAAGGAGTTGAGATCTGGAGTTATGTGTTTGTACATTTTGGCCCCTGTAATAATTCTGCAGCAGCATTTTCAACTGAAAGCTGCATAGTGAATGATTTGAACAGCCAGTGAATAATGCATTGCAGCAGTCAATCCTACTTGAAATAAATTCACAATTTAATACCTCAGTATCCTGCATATTAAGAAAACATTTTAACTTTCAAAAATTTTAAGATAAAACAACATGTTTTAGATAGTTTTGTGCTGTGTGTTTTAAAGGCATGCCACTGTCAAAGATAAAATAAAATGTGTGCTGATTCTGTAGAACTAACTGTTAAAAAGTAATAGAGTGTTCTTGTGGTCAGCAATCCCCCCAGTAAATAACATTTTCTTTTTTCTGTATTCAGAGACAAGTACCTTCTTATTCTTCCACACTTTACATTGAGATACGTAAAGACTCTTTAAGGACCATTCCTTTAAATTCTATTTCACAATGAGACCTTCCCCGTAATTTAAACCTACCTTGGAATGCCATTTTTTAAAATGTAACATTTATATCTCAACACCCAAATTATCAATACACAGAATTTCAAAAGATGCATTGACTAGGTATCACTACTCGCAAGCAATTTTTCCAGATGTTCTGCAGCTGCCCTTTCATTTCTCAATACTGGTCTCACGTTTGATGTTCTCTTGCTTCTTTTTCTCCTCATGCAGTATGTATCACCTACTGAAGCTTTCTTCCCTCTCTCTCATTTCTCTCCAACACAAAATATTTTTATTGGGCACTTTAGCTGCAAGATTGGCCCTTGCATTTCACTGGAGAGATGCAGACTCTTCAGTTCTTAATAATTTTTGCTTCTCAAACAATCAACTAATAGAATCAAACCCAAATATTCAGAACTGATTCTCTGCAACATCTTGCATAGGTTGACCTTATAGCGTTATCTAGATCACAGTCTAGTTGTACTCACTAGGTTTTCAGAGCGTTGTGCTTTTGGTTTTGGGTTCCCAGTTCTTTTTTGTTAATTTTTTTTTCTTTTCTTTATTCTTTTTTTGCTACTATTTGCTCTACTTTTGTATTTTATTATAAAACATATAATGAAAAAAAAATATTTTGGGGGGTGGAAATGATTCATGCATCGACTATCTGGCAGTTATGTAGTATCAACTGGATGCCATTACCAACAAGAATCAACCCCTGTTAACTCAGAAAAAATTAAAATTGCAGCAAGTGTAACACAAAATGGTGCTATGTCTCAGCAGAACATTCCAAAAAAAAAAACCAATAAAAATATTAGCATAAAAAGAAACTCATCCTGCTGTTTCAAGGAGAGGGCAGGGCAGAACAAAATTCAGAAAGAACTAAGAGATGAGCCTGAAATCAGGTTGGTAAATGTGCAGAGGTCTAAAGTCACTAATACCTAATCAAGTGCAATAACCAGAAATTAAAATCTAAACTGCCAAGCCAAAGAATTTACTACCTTAAATTCCTTTTAAAAACCACTAACACATGGTGAGTATTGTCTAGAAAATCCAAATATTTGGACAACCTGGAAGTCCATTATGATCAATTTTATACCATCCCATTGATGTCTTCATGTGCCACAACTGGCCTACAAACCAACAAAAAAAAAAAAAAAACACTGCAAACTGATTTAAAATGGCAAAATAAATATTAACAAGAAATTATTTCACATACTCTAAAATGAAATTGAAAGTGAAAAACAAATACAGAATTATGTTGAATTGATTATAAAACCCATAATTGTGCAAAATAAGAAAAAGAAAAATTGCAAATTTAACATGAAATAAAGTAAAAAGGTTTGTAAACTCATACAACCTGAGCCTATTCCAGTAACAAAAGACAAGAATTGACCCTGGATAGTGTGCCAGTTTGTCTCTAGGTATGCTCACAATCACATTTTTTATTCACTAGATTAAATCTGAAAGAGAAAGTGGATTTACTGCATTTAATCAATGTATAACACATTAATTCAGATGAAGTAATTCAGTCAGTGTAAAGATGTAAATGTGAAATATGTAGGAGATGCTGTATAATGAGACAAGAACAATTGATTGAATTTTGTTAATGAATCAGTTAAGTAATTATCAGTTTTGCCTTTTGGCATTGCCAGTAATTAATTGAACATAATTAGTAAGAGGCCCCCCCTAAGGATGCCAAATTACTGTAGTTTGTGTGAGAATTTTAACTTTTTAACCCAACCAAGAATCTATTTTTTACCTTGCAGCAGAGATACCATAAATATTAAGATGTCTATTCAGTTTATGAGCAAAGTTCATAAATTGGTGAAAGTCTACATTAAATATTTTCACATTGTTAGTTGTAGTTCTGAGATTTTTCAACAAATAACCTAAACATGTTTATGGCAGTAAATCAGATAGTAGAATTTATTTATAATATAAGAATAATATAAGATGGATCTATGCATGTATATTTACCTACACATCTATGTATATTGATACATATAGATAAAGGAAAAGAAACAAACAACAAAAACATAAAATTACAATAGCTTAGTTGAAAATTTTCTCTTCTATAGAAAAATGCACATAACTTATGAATTTTGATCTTTCAATTCACATAATCAAGATGGATAAGTTATTTGCCTAATTATAGAGTTTCTAATACCTACACCATGCTTATAGGTAGTGTGCACTGGTTTACTCCTCCCCCCTGCAGAGTTTGTTGTATATATGTGTGTAAGAGACGATGCTGCTCTGAACTTTTATTCTAGATTTAGGGGGAGAAACCTATTAAACAGTTAAATAATTGTCCTTCACAAATACTTTTCAGTTACAGAGATATCAATACCATAGTACATTAGCCAGCTTTATTCTAACTGCTAAGTTACAATTAATAATTCTTGGAATCAAAACAGGTGTAAGTTTTGGTGTAGGTAATACTTTGTTACTATTATGGTCAGTTTTCTCTGGCTTATGTGGAAGGTTCTTTCTTTGTTCAGAGGTTAATCTCCTTCTTTGCCTTGCTCTCAACTTTTTGGTTGTAGGTGGTACTGCAATTTTCTTCTCATCTATCTCATATATTCAGATTGGGAACTTTTATGCTTGCAAAGTTTATGCCTGCCGGGTATTTGGTGATCAGTTAGCTCCTGTCTTTAACAAGACAGATGTGTGGCTTTTACGTACAATCTCTCTTTTGCTTTTGCACTTTCTATTCCTTAACAAAATCTGGACTAACAACACTCTTGTCTAACTCCAATACAGATAGATCTTCTACTCTTCCAGTCTAGCACGATTGTTCTTCGGAATAAAAAGGATTACTCCAGTATTTGTTGCAGCCACACCCTACACAACAGGTTACCTGCTATATAGAGAAGATGTTACAGCCAAGCCGAGCACTAAGCATATAGAGAGAGCATTGATCTGGGTCTGGAAATGGTTTTTAAAGGTAGGAGTAAACACCTTGCCAATGGCTTCTTAGGTGAACATTAACTCACTCTTTTTGATAAGTTTTTTTTGCCATTAAGATTGCTAATTATTGAGTTATGACTCTTTGTTAGAGCCAAATGTTTGACTGGAAAAATGTGAAGACATCTCTGGTATTGTCCATTGTTGATTGTTCATTTTATCAGGTGAGGCCAAGAGACTGCATTCCTAAGAGACCCTGTGGGGAAAAAACAACACCCTTGCTGGAGTTAAAATACCTGACAGTTTGCTTTTTAGAAAAGTTCTTGGGCAGCAGAGCTTAGAAAAATTGGTAATGAAAGTATTTCCTAAACAGACATTTTTTGATCTGTCCCATGAAAATAATATAAAAAGCCCATACTGAAGAGAGAAAACCAAGACTTTTTATTCTTCCATCCAGTTTCTCTGGGAACCATGCTTGATGTAAACCTCATAATCTGCAAAAACCCCATTTGTTTGATATTACTATATATTTTATATTGTCCCACTACATTTACTTATTTGGCAAAATTAAATTGAGGTGTGGTAAGTTAATAGCTTAAGAGAAAATGGCTAATCATATTCTCATTTTTTGGGTATCCTTTCATGGAAGGGTTGCAGACATTAATGTACATATTGCTATGGATACAACCTATGGGCTGGCATTCCAGTCAGGATGGATCAAGGTCTCTTACCTGGCCGGGATGCCAGTTTAACAGAAGGACAGGAGGAGATCACTCACATGGACTATTTGCTCCCAAGTACAATAGGTGGAAGTCTCTTTGGGCTTTGGTGTGCGCATGATAACCCACAGGGTAGGCTGGAAATTGCAGTCCCATTAGACAGCCCTGTTGTGTTCCATTGGCGCTGCCAGAGGGAGCTGCAGAAACAGAACATCCCTGCTTTAAACAACGTCTGCCTAACTGGAAAGCACTTCCAGGATGTAGTGCTGTAATGCTGAAAGTACTCCTGGGTCTTCCATAAAAGGGTTCTGATGCTTCACCTCAGGAAGTCAGAAAGGCGAAAGACGAAGCTCACCTGGAGAAGTTGAAGAAGAAGGCGAAAGAGAGGAAGAGAAAAGAATTGAGTGTGGGTGATTATATGAACTATAAAAGAAATCTTGTAAAGGTATTGTGGAATTAAAATTTCACCTGCTTGAACCTTGGGTCGCTCGGTGTGTTTGGGGTTTGGGGGCTCAGTGGCACCCCCCCTACAGCTCACAATGTGCATTATATAAGTATGCCTAACTTTAATGTTGTTTAAGGTACAAGGAATGTGCTCTGAGTTAAAGGCAGAAGAACTGGTACAATAAAGACACTTATTAAGCAAGGAAAAGGCAAGAATGACATGTACTGTCATTAAAGTTTTAAACTGACCATGCTTAGTTTAAAGGCTAAACATATCTAGTTCTTTCTTTATAGAAGTGTTCTTATTAATGTTTGAAGAGCTTTCAGCAGATTCACTAAGCCTCATGGCCTAAAATGATAAAAACTGGTTTAAAAACTGCCCACTAAGCAAAAACAAGAGACAACACTTACATCTCACTTCAACTAAAAACAAGTTGGTATTCTTAACTGCTCTGGGAAAGAAAATGGCTACAAGTCTGAAGTGTTTAAAATTTAATCTGAATCCAAGCACGGCTTTTTTAACATCAAAATATCCACAAGAAAGCCCATCTAGATAGTAGTTTAGTTCAAATCCTTTGACCCACAAAGGAATTTCATATCTCAGCCTGAAAGAGGGCACATTCCCATTTTGAGTTATTTTGTATTAAGTATTTTAGTGCTTTTACTTTTTTTTTTTACAGTTCAATAGCCTGCTTGTGAAGATTAGTTATTTCAAGATCACTAACTATGAATATATATTGATTTCTTGTCAAAAAAAGGAAAAAAAAAATCTAGTCTTGATTCTTCTCCATTTTACAGAAGGATCTTCTTTTGGAATATATAGACATCTGACAGTGCATCATCTGATTTATTAGGAATGTGCTTTATGGATATTCATGAGATGTAAACTAGCTGTATGATGTGCTAATCATTAAGCAAAATTTACATTTGGACAATTTCCAGGTGTCTTTTCATTCACATTTCCCTCAGGTGATATTGTTTTTTTCTTTTGTGTGCACCAAGCATCAGCGATTTTCCCTGGTTAAAATCTTGTATTAGAAAGGTGAAAATGATCATTCTTTAATGAATTTCAAAGAATATTGAAATAAAGTTAAAACCAAAAACTGCAGCAGCTTTTCATGCAAAACAAGCTGGTATATGATAATACTTGAAATGCCTTACTGATCAGGCCAATAGACATGAGTCTGTGCACTAATAAATGAAACACACATTTTTCCACAATGAAAATGTGAGCAGGTAACTCTATAGTAAAATAATATACAGTATATATTTTTGAAGATGAACTCTATATATCAGTATGTGGAAAACCTATGCTGAAATATTTTTTAAATACACTATATATTGAAATGTTTTGCAAAGTGCTCTCCACCTGTCATTTTCTAGAGTGAAAGAAATGAGTGTCACAGTGATAATCCCATGAATCTCAGTAGGATCTCTTTTTAATATGACATGAAGGCCATTCTGATTTAGGCTAATTGCAGGTAAATTGATGATTTATGACTTAGTATATCAGATGGTGCCAATGAACATTCTATTATTACATTCTCATATACAGCATCTATATCAGAGCTGGGTTAATTGTGTGGTCAATTCACACAACTCTGCAGTTTCCCACACTGCTAAAAAAGCAGTTGTTTTCAAAAACTGAACTGTTCAACAAGAAGTAAGCCAATAGCTAGTTAATAGGTTAAGGCAGCTATTGCAGGATTTAGGAATTGACCAGGCTACTGACTGACAAACTGAAGTAAAGAAAGTCTGATTTTTTTGCAGGTATATTGTATTACTGAGTATTTCTGTACCTTTGTGAGCTACTGAAGTTAACATCAATTGTTTTTTAATTTGCGTAAGTAATAACACTCTGAACATTGTTAGCAATAGGTTGAGATTGAGATTGACAAATTTTTCTTTCTTCTGTTTTGTTACCACAATAAAAGATCTATTTTTGTCAGTTCTGGCCATTATACCAGAATCAAATTTCAGGGTTCATGTAATTAAAATAGAAAAAAAGACACCTGCTACCCATAATGACCATCCATTTCCTGTCTAGTCAAGTAACAACTAATTCTTGGTCATTTTTACCCCATGCATGTACCTATACCAAAATGAATTGAACTTCTACAAAAATAGTGTGTTAACTTTTTTTTTTTTACAACAACAATATTGATGTAGCCCAAAGTGCTTTACAAGATGAAAAAAGAAAAAAATGTAAAAATAAGGCAATACTAATTAACAAAGAATAAAGTAAGGTCCGATGGCCAAGGAAGACAGAAAAAACAAACAAAAAAAACTGAACTGGAGAAAAAACAAAATCTGCAGGGGTTCCAAGGCCTAGTCCCCACTAGGCATTCTACCTAACATAAATGATCTCAATGAGTCCTCATGATTTTCAGGCTTCACATGGAAGAATTAGACAATGATGGTCATGTGGACTTCTGGCCTTCAATCCATCAATGTAAGGACAGCACGGTGCTTTGATCATGTGGTGGTGGTGCAGATCGCCACCACAGAAAGCCAGAAAAAGAACAGTAGAGAGAGTAGGGGTTAGTACGGATTTCGGAGCCATGAAAAAAAAAGATAATTAAATGCATATACAGAATATCAGGGTTATACTAAAATGAAGCTATGAGGAAACCATGTTAAACGATTGGGTTTTTAGTAGTTTTTTAAAGTACTCTAACATATTAGCCTGTCGAATTTCTATTGGTAAGCTATTCCAGATTTTAGGTGCAGAAGGCCGCCTCACCACTTCTTTTAAGTTTAGCTCTTGGTGTAATAAGCAGACACTCATTTGAAGATCTAAGGTTCCGATTTGGAGTGTAAGGTTGTAAGTTACCATGTTGTGATGAGTCAAGTCCTGCAGTGTTTTATTGAATTCATTTGTTAGTGCTCTTAGCTGCTTCACACCTGCAGATTGCACGTGAGTGCATGTAATCGCTTGTGTCCAGCTAATTACAGGAAGAGTGGGGTGTCGTAATTAATTCTGCAGGGGTGGTTACAATATAATGCAGATAGGTTACTGATTAGAAAGAGACAAAACAAGAATGAAGGTGATCACTCGGGAGAAAATCAGTATTGCGGAGAGGTATTCAGTGGCAAAAGGACAGACAGCTTTGGCTCTATCGGCGTACTTGGGGGGAGAAGGCCTGATGGCTGGAACAGAGTTTCTGTAGTGCAGCTTTCTTCAAATCTCCTGATTTCAGGAAAGAGAGCAGGGGAAAATGGAAAGCCACCACAGAAGGAGGCAGACAGGAAGATCACTGGCATAGTGGCATCTATGCTCAGGGCAAAGTGCCATGGTGAGCTGCAGGTAACTGATAGAGGTGGCAGTTCAGGTCTGGGGGTGACCAGCTGAGGTGAGAGATGTGGCAGGTTACATGACAAGGGACCCATTATGATGTCCAGAAGAGAGAAAAGTAATGAAATACCTCAAGAGGATTGTTTGAATTTTCTAAGTGATTATTTATTTATTTTTTCTTGGGATCAGTTTAAGATATTTTTTATGAACACGACTTGTTTCATAAAGACTTACTATATTTATTTAAGAACTGATGCTCTTTATCACTTTAATTCTTTGTTTTTAAATAAACATCTCTAATACTTTTCCAAAGGAAGGCAAGTCTGTGTACTCACTTGCCCTGGTCCATCTCCGTATATGACTACTGATTTCCTGGTAAAGGCTGGTGCCCATGGCCTGGGCCCCGGAACATCACATGTGTATTTAGTTTTTACAATCAATAAAAAAGTCTTCTTAATCAGAGAATACTATAGCTGAACATAAAAATTAATATAAGTTAATATTGTACATCTACTCATCTATCTCTCTTCTGTGATTGTTCATATGTTCCTATGAATAAAAATCTAATTTTTGACTTAAATTCTCAAAGGGGCTTCTTGTACTTGTATATACACTGCCTGGCCAAAAAAAAAGTCGCCACCTGGATTTAACTAAGCAAATAGGTACGAGCCTCCTATTGGATAATTGCTGCATGGGCGATTATCTTTCAGCTGGCAACAAGTTATTTAACCCCAACTGGTGCAATGAGTTGCTTCTCATTTCTTAAACAGCCATGTCGAAAGACACATCTCGTTGTTGTGGAAAAGATGTTAGTCTGTTTGAGAAGGGTCAAA
Source organism: Polypterus senegalus (assembly GCF_016835505.1). Lineage (NCBI taxonomy): Eukaryota > Metazoa > Chordata > Cladistia > Polypteriformes > Polypteridae > Polypterus > Polypterus senegalus. Next base: position 54,683,357 of record NC_053162.1, on the reverse strand, counting down.
TCATTGGCATGCATTAAGCAGAGAAAACATCTAAAGAGATTGCAGAAACTACTAAAATTGGGTTAAGAACTGTCCAACACATTATTAAAAACTGGAAGGATAGTGGGGAGCCATCGTCTTCAAGGAAGAAATGTGGCTGGAAAAAAATCCTGAATGATTGTGATCGACGATCACTTAAATGTTTGGTGAAATCAAATCGAAGAAAAACAGTAGAACTCAGGTCTATGTTTAATAGTGAAAGTAAGAGCATTTCCACACACACAATGCAAAGGGAACTCAAGGGATTGGGACTGAACAGCTGTGTAGCCATAAGAAAACCAGTAATCAGTGAGGCAAACTGGAAGAAAAGGCTTCAATTTGCTAGGGAGCATAAAGATTGGACTCTGGAGCAATGGAAGAAGGTCATGTGGTCTGATGAGTCCAGATTTACCCTGTTCCAGAGTGATGGGCGTATCAGGGTAAGAAGAGAGGCAGATGAAGTGATGCACCCATCATGCCTAGTGCCTACTGTACAAGCCTGTGGGGGCAGTGCTATGATCTGGGGTTGCTGCAGTTGGTCAGGTCTAGGTTCAGCAACAGTATGTGCTCCAAGAATGAGGTCAGATGACTACCTGAATATACTGAATGACCAGGTTATTCCATCAATTGATTTTTTCTTCCCTGATGGCACAGGCATATTCCAAGATGACAATGCCAGGATTCATCGGGCTCATATTGTGAAAGAATGGTTCAGGGAGCATGAGACATTATTTTCACACATGGATTAGCCACCACAGAGTCCAGACCTTAACCCCATTGAGAATCTTTGGGACGTGCTGGAGAAGGCTTTGTGCAGCGGTCAGACTCTACCATCATCAATGCAAGATCTTGGTGAAAAATTAATGCAACACTGGATGGAACTAAATCTTGTGACATTGCAAAAGCTTATCGAAACAATGCCACAGGGAATGCGTATCGTAATCAAAGCTAAAGGCAGTCTAAGGAAATATTAGAGTGTTTTTTTTGGTGGCGACTTTTTTTTTTGGCCAGGCAGTGTATTTTTAAATGATCATAGTGCACATAACTGAACGACAGGAGGCACTTACATCAAGTTGTTCTCAGAAAGATAGCAGGTTGTCTGTAATGAATGTGTACTCTTCAGAAAAAAATCTAATTTGCATCTGAACTTTAGCATTGGATTTGGAAAGTAGAATCCTGTCACAGAAACAGTAACACAGAAGATTGGTGACATTACAAAAAATAACAGCAAAATGAGATTACAAACTAATAATTGTACATACAATAAAAAGCTACAAATTCATTCTGAAAATCTGACGGTTAATTAAAAAAATCACGATTGTGGCATGCAGCCTTAAAACTCCACAGTGACACAAGGAGGGACGACTGGGCTGCATATTCAAGCTGGACTGGAAGATGAGAGGAAACATTTGCAAGTTAGATTTAGAACATTTCCATGAGATAAAGAGAGAAGTGATATTACAGAATGTCATTTGTTTGGAGAATGGCTGTGTGCTGTGTACTGTACAGTATATAAAGAAAAAATAAACACATTTGTATGAATAATCTCTGTATATTTGTATGGTTAAGAGTGTCATTGATACACTGTTTGAAAAGAGAAGCAATGGGGATCAGCAGTACTAATAACCATATTAACTTTAAACGTGCAATATACGGCCATTGTAAATCTTTGCTTAATGTCTGGCAATAATAATCACACATTTTTTTACAAAAGCAATAATTCATTGATTTTCTCTGCATTCTACAAATGGGAATACTTAATATAAAAGAGTATGATTTGGTGGAATACAGTACAGTATATAATTTGTAGGAAGATATAAATGAACACTTGAGAAGAAATGAATTTCTAAGCATAATGGGTGCTTAACATTTGTTATTACAAAAATAAATCTCCCGAGATTTACATTATACTGTAATATTTTCCTTTAAACTTACCCAATGACTTTAATCGTAATCAATTCATGCATGTGGTTTAAACTACATTAAGTATTTAGAATACTTGCACACTATATACCAAGATGAGAGCACAAAAGAACACAGCTAAAGATAAAATTCATATACCAGTGGAATAACACAAGATGTCCAGTTGTTTTTGTTGTATATGTTACTTGCCTAGGAGTATTTGGCTTTATTGGCAGACAAATGTTGTTCATTTTTGTCCAATTGTAAATTGAAAATTTGATGCTATAACAAGGAATTATATGAGAAAATAACTTTAAGGAAAAGAACCATATGGAGATAATATGCTAACATTTTATTGGCTACGTGCCTCACTGTTCTTTATAAATTAATCAGCCAGTTTTGTTTGAGACTAATTGGTAATATATTTAACCAGGCAGTCTGGCTAGTTTATGAAATGGCTGTTTTCTCTGTCCAGTCATTGGACTCATAGCAGTGTTGACTATTTATACTTCCTATTCAAATGACCCACAGAGATGGTTCATTTTTATTACCTAATTTTATCAAGCATCAGTAGCTAATGCCTTATACTATTGTGGTTCATGGCCGGCCATTCATCCCGGCCAATACCCCTAGGCCGCCAGATGGAGCCCTCCCTGCAGCATGGAGGTGCCCCGAAGTCCAGCAGGGAATCCTGGACAATGGAGTTTTTATTCACAGCCCTGCCGGATACCATGGGGGCCGCTAGAGGACGCTGCAGGGAGGAGAAAAGAATATTTTCCCTATGCTCCGGAAGTACATCCGAGTCACATGGACAGGAGGAATGACGTGCTTCCAGGGTGAAGAAAAGAACTTTTAATCTGACCCAGAAGTGATAAGGAATCATGGACTGAAGGTTGGGAAACATTTCCGGGTCAGGAACTATAAAAGGACTGTGGGAACTCCCAGACGAGGAGCTGAGCTGGGTGGAAAGGTGGCAATGTGTCCGGGAGTAGAGGATTAGTGTTTATTAGTGATTTGTATTGTGATTTATGAATATAGTGGGGAGGAGAGTGCTTTGTGCACGTTACTGGAAAATTAAGTCAAACTTTTGGACTGTTACTTTGTGTCTGACATCTTGGTCAAGGGTTCAAGGGAGAGATAGTGCCCCCTATCTGTCACACTATTCAGACTTGGTGAGGACAGCTTGCAAAACATTTAATGTCTTTCTCAAAAAGCAAAAATGACTGAATCCATATGCTCATTTTGTTGGTAGAAGGAAAATGTCTGCTTCACTACATTCCACATTCTGAATACACCAAAATATTATGCAGTAAAGATAAATGCACTCCACAGAAGTGACTGAATGATCATTAAATACTGAAAATATATTTGAAAATTAAATGAAAAACAAATATAAAAAATTTTTAACTAACAGTACATTGATCATCTGCATGCTATATACGAACCCCTGTTTAAAGGCAAAATAGGAGTCCCTGCACCCTCACTGCAGAGGTGTAAGTCATAATTGCTCTAACATGCTTTGCTAGAATTTCCTTGTAAGCCACTCAGTTACCTGTGTGCACAATGCCCAAACAGCCTTTGCACCACAGTATATAACATGACTCAAAGATAGAAAAATGCAGGCAGTCAGTTTCTGGGTTTCCAGATTTGACTCATGCTATCAACTGCACACATATCAGCACTAAATGCTTCATTGATGAGATACAGAACTATGTTAACAGAAAATGACAACCATTCCTAAATTTACAAATAATTTAAGACTACAAGGCCACTATAAAGAATGTTGTGGCCATGTTGCCAGTATCTACACACAATGCAGCTACTGTACATGTGCAAAATACAATGGTAAGCACTTGGCAGAAGAGGATATGTTTAAAGGTGCATGGCTCTTGGGAGAGAGCAAATATCTCCAACCCTGTTCTGTTACTTAATAACACCTCTGACACAACCACCATCATTGACAGAAGGGAGATAACAAAAGGTCACTTTAGAACTTTGCATCAGTCTGGCTGTGCACTACAGTATTCTCCTAAAAATACTTGAAGATGATAATTGAAGCCTTTGTCCTACACAACACGTTTCAGCAAAGCAGCACACTAATTGAGGAGCTAAACTTAGAAGAACCTTAGGATAATCAGCCTGACAATGTTAAGTGCAGTAGGGTGTGCAATTCCAAATATATGGTTCTCTTCCTCAAAACTCCTTTCCCAAAAAGATCTTCTAGATAAAGACACTTACCTACATTCTGGTTGTGCCCTGTTACTTGTTTTCCTACACCGATTTTCTTTTATTGTCACTGCTGTAGTTTGCCCATTTCTTTTTGTCTGATGTTAAATAATGGGCTTGGCACTACCAGCTGTAGACATATTCTGGACTTTTCTACCCATAGCCAACGTCTCTTTGACACAGCATAAACAAGTATATTTTTCTCATTAATAAATTGTGCTTGGATTTTCCCACTTTTATTAAAGGTACAGAAATGATCCATCTCTGTTGAGTTGTCTTTTTTTGGATTGTCTGCACTTTGTCTTTGTGCCATCTCCTTTCTCCCTCACATGAATGTATTTATGCTCATTAATAAAGTCATTGCAGTGTTTTAAACTTTTTTTATTTATGTTTTAGTTCATATTTGCATATAGAGTTCATGCTTTAATTGTGCTCTGTATTTTGTGCATACTTCATTTATTGTAATATTTCTTGTACTGGGATTTTGAATACTGTCTTTAATGACCTGTTTACCTTGTATTGCTTCGCATTGAATCCCTAAATCGCACTGCTATGTACATCAAATGTTTAGGTTACAACAACCATCAAAGTGATTTTTTTAAAAACCTTTTCTTTTGTTACCAAACTTCTCACAAGTGGTCAAACAACTTGTGAAAGAGCTTGATAAGAAACTAGTGAGAAGTGTCCATACATTATCGAGCAATCTGCCCATAGCCTTGATTATTAGCTTTGACCCATTCATTTCTTAACAGTAAATTCTCTAATTCTCTTGGCTCCTCTAATTATCGAATTCTTAGTTCGGAAATGATCTACATTTAATGACCTCAGTTTATTGACTTGACAGTGGTTTTGTCTAGTGCCAAGTTACTCAGACTCTGATCCTCAGGAATAAAAATAAATAAATAAGTAAAAATGTGAGTCATTTAACCGAGAAGTAATTTACATTCCTGGTAGATATATTTAAATAAACCTTCAAATAGTAAATCACTGATTTAAGCAGGTGTCACTGACAACTTTCATTTTATCAATCCAAATTTTGAGCTAATATCAGTCAACTGCAATCATCTGACAATTTGTGATTGAGTCAGGAAAACAAATTGTTCTTTATTTCCCTCTAATGAACCAGATCTCTGCAAACCCCTGTTAGCATTTTTGAAATTATCTGAGTTAAGTTGCCAGACTCTATGGAGAAGAGGAAACGTTGAGCCATTAAAACACAGATGATACTAAGTAATGCAAGAGTTTGCATTAGTAAGAAATAAGGAGTTCTGGGGAGAGGGACATGGGTGCATGCTGAGAACCTGCAGTTGCTTTAGAATGGATATGCTTAGTAATTAATTATTGTTAACCATATTTAGCTAACCATATATGTTATGGTCTAGGCATATAAAATCTTGTGCACCAAATCCCTGCTTTCTAAAGATGACTGGTCTATGGTACTGTATGCTTACCTTTTGCAGAAGTACAGAATTGTAAATCTGAAACACTTGTTGCATCTCTGCAGATTTACAATCTCATAACAGGGCTATAATCAGCTGTAATGGTGGCCGGGAAAGGAGACAACCTGAAATGGCAAGGAAATGTTGGGGTACCACCCTGGTAACATCTTTTAATGTGAACAATAAAGACAGACGACAAACAGCTAAAACAAAAACAATGGGTGAGTCAATCACCAGAGCAAGCACTCAGCAGCTATGTCCTTCACAAGTGTTAGTTGGGTATTTGATGCCAACTTTTGGGAATGGGCCGGCTATATAAGGCGGAGACTGGAGCGTGGGGCTTTCTGTGTGTGAAACATTTCTAACAACGAGGTAAGCAGAGTACTTTTGCTCACAAATTAAACCCTTTTTTTCTCCGTAAAGAGTATGCTGTGCTTAATATGCAGCATCAGAAAAAAGTAATTACATGTAATTAGTGCACTCATATTTTAGTACCCTATCACAAGTGCTAAAGCTTAGTTCTAGAAGCACATGGGTATGAGCAGAGTCGCAGTATTTAGGTTACTCTACCATAGTGTTTGTTTAATTAATATTTAGTGTATTAGATATCAAATCTGTGTATCTAACAAAGCATCACATTTTCTCATAACACCCCTAAAGTTGTTTGCTAAAAGAAATAGGGAATTGTGATGATATTATGTCTACCTATGAACACTTTAAAGTATAAATGGTTACTATTTGCTTTGTTTTACAACCAGTGATGTGGTTTTTGAACAAACTAAAAATAAAATGAAAAAATCTAAAACACAAAACAGAATCTAACCCATCATTAACCAAAATGTATCCAAATGCAATTAAAAATAAAAATTATTTGAAAATGGAGGAATGGCTGTGCCAAACTGGAGTTGTGCCAAAATATTTCCACCAAATATGCAGAGCATATTAAACTAAGGGATTTAAAATAGGGAGGTCTAGCTTTAATTTCAGGAACTAAGGGATACCATGTAGGATTCAATAGGGAAAAAGATTTGTCGGAGGATTTAACCAGCTCTGTACTGGTCGAAACTCAAACATAATAATATAATTAGGTCTGGCAGGCACACCTTGCTGTCAGATTTATCACAAATCAAAGTGGAGTTCTAATTGGAAGGTCTGTTACTGTTCCATAGGAAGCCAGAAAAAAAGAGATCTAACTTCTGACTGATATTTTACGGGTGGGGGAAAGATAGAAGGAGCATGGTATTAACAGTTAAAATAAGGTTCTAAAATCATTTTAATAACTGCCAATATGAACATTCAGGCTAACATTCTTGTTCAGTTTTTCTCCAGGTGCTGTGGTTACAACATATGTGTGTGTGTTTGTGTTAGGCAGACTTCCATTTAAAAATTGGTCTGGCATTTATGAGTATGTGTGTGAATGTACCCTGTGAGGGACTGTTGCTGCTCAGTTCATGGCTGGTTCCTGTTCTAGGCTTAATGAAGCCAGAGTGAACTCCATTTCCTAAAACCTTGAACTGTATTTTTGCATTTGATTTTTGAATAGATTGACCATTTTACTTCAAGTTGGTCATGAGAGAAGCGGTTAGAATCAGAGTTTTCATTTCGTGAATGCATAGAGGATAAATTAACACTGTCACACATGCATGGTTGGGAGGCAGTTTAAGGGCTCTGGTGATGGTAGATACCTGGTGATCCAGGGGTTGGCACTGTATGATAAAGCCTTTTCTCTTTCTCCCTCTGCAAAATGGAAGATTAACAGCTCTTCCACCTTTGATGTCACTTCCGTTGTCCTCTTTCCTGGACCCACCCCTTCCTGCCTGAGTCAGTTTACTATCTGACCTGTGCCTGAAAAAAAACTCCACTTTATCCTTGTTAAAAGATTAATTGATTTTTGGATTTATTTTCATTATATGGGGGTCACTGACATGCCCCAAATCTTTTTCAAAAAATAAAATGAAATGCAATCAAAACAAATTCATTTGTTAAAAAAGTAAATGATCTATCTGTCCCTTCATTTCCTGCACCTACATTTTTCCTTATATAAGAGTTGGGAATTCTGTCATAATATATGAAAGGCAGGGACCAACTCTGTATGGAAGAACAGTCTATCAAACAGCATATATATATACTCACTCTCCCAAGGTGAGTTAAATTATTAAGTTTTATTTTATGAATCTCTTTGATTTAAACATGAAACAAACAAGTATTCACTCAATACTACTTCCATAAATTTATGTTCCATGTCAAATCAAATAATATTCACATATTTGACTATTTATAACATTTTTTGTGCTTTGAACCATTTTTATGAATATGGTAATTTTATGTTTGTAAAGTTTCATTTTCAAATTTTACATTCATTTCTGTTTTTTTTTCTTTCTATTAGAAACTTTACATTTTTTTCCCTTTACATTTTAACTGTGTCACAGCACCATTTTGAAATCTGCAGACAGTGAGACACCAAGTGTTCTTGCCTTGCTGTTACAGACTGCCTTCATGTTACAAACTAATAAATTACAGTGCAACAGCATAAGCCCCTTTGTCCAAGGTATGGATTCAATCAGGGAATAATTCCTATTAAAAAGTCCAGTTTTCAGTATTCTGTCTTTGACTCTTGCTCTTTTGTCTTGACTGTTATTTCGTCTTAGTGTTTTGGCTCTGGTTAATAAGTAGGATTATTGTGAACAATTCATTGCAGATTCTTTTCTGACAATAATAATCTGAATCTGTTTAGGGTAGTTTACCTAAAGTGTAAGTTTAAGAAGGGAGTACTATTGCTCAGTAGAGTGGTTCTGGTATAGCAGAGTTCTGTCCTGCAGTCAGCTGTGGTCTAAGTGAGATGCCTCCTTCCAGGGATGGTCGGCTCTTATAGGACTCCAAACGAAAGGGGTGGACTCAGTTGTCCTCATGGGGCTTGTTCTTAGTGCTGTGGGGGAGAAAAGAGAAAATACTGTTTGTGATAGCACCCCATCATGTCCCAGGGTGTGTGCTTCATTAATGTGACAATATATGAAAAAATAAGGCACAATGAAATGAGGGTGATTAAGTCTAGGTAAAGCAGATGCTTGTATTACTGTATAATGAACAGTTGCAGAAGAACACAGAAACAAGATTAATCCAGTCATGCCTGACTTAACAACATGGATGTATATTTACCTTTATTTGTTGCTCCTAATAAACAGTAATAAGCACCCAAAATGTCAAGGTGATGGAGTGATGCACTATGTACCACTTATATACAGAGAAAGACACAGATGATGCATTATTTAAAACAGATAAGTCAGATGTATGCTTCAGCAGTAAAATAACAATTCATGAAAAGTCATCAGATGGTGGCACAGTTAATAAGAGAAATTTACCACAAAAATAACCGAGATGCTAAGTAATCTTTCTTTGAAAGAAAAAGGCAAAATCAATGTGCAGGAGAAGAAACAAGGAAACACATTATTGTTAGTGTAAAGGACTGGGTCGATAGTCTTAAAAAAACACTTTTTTTCTTTTTAATTTAAGATACTTGAAAGTTCTTACTGGAATCTCATATCCTATTTATTACTTATTTCCTGTTATGACTCAGAAAGCTACTTTTCATGGTGATTAAAAGATTCTAATATACTTTTTCTGTTTAGCCTTATTGTTATCTTTCCAGTAAGAGTTACTGAATTTGTGTAATTTGGTACTGAATGGTATTTAAAAAAAATAACATATTATAACTGGTTTAATAAAGCTGCTCCACATGTAAGATACAGTTAAACCCATATACATGGCCCATAGTGCCCACGTGCACCACCTTGACTTATCTAATTATGATATAGCTTTCTGCAAGTAAATGGTGTCAGCATGGCAGGACTGACTCAATTGCATTCTGTAGTCAGTTTTTATGTGTGGAAAAATTCTGCATTTCAGAAAAATATGTAAACATTTCCTAAAAAAGCAAGATCGCTGTTGATTCTCTGCTTGATCTGCACAAGAAGTAATTAAATATTAGCTTTGTTTGTGAAAATAAAAAGGAATTACAAGCATTAGGTATGCACTATATTGCTCCAAGTACATTGCAACAACAAAAACTGCATAGATTTCAACAAAGAGCATAACCCATACATCTATAATACATCTATAATACATCTATAATACATCTATATATAGCTTATTACTGATCAAGCTTTATCCTGATCTGATTACAATTGCTTATTGTTATTTTTAACAATAAAAAATAACAATTATATTTCATATGTTTAATTACATATTTTCTATTCATTTTCTTTTGTTTATTTATTATGTACTTTCTATATGTATGATGTTGTTTTCCTAAGCTTCTTGTCTTTTGTGGCGTAGAACTATCCTTTGATTTACTTCCCAGCCATAAAGCAAGTGGGAAAGCGAGTTCCTGGTTTGTACTTGAGTATATTACTTTGGATATTATTGTGAAAGATGTTTTTCTTTAATTTACCAGTCTTCCTGACCTTTCTCTTTGATTATTGAAATTTTCTTCTGGGTTGCGTTTTGAGACTGAAACTCCTTTTTCACCTTTTTTTGTTAATGTTTTCTACAGTTTAATAATTTTTGATTTCTATAAAAAGATTTTTCTGGGACACTTCACCCTTTTGTGAGGCATTTTTGATATTCTAGAGACTTTCGTGGTATTTTGAACTTTAACTTGAACTTTCTATTTTTTCTGCCTGGACAGCACTGAAGCTTCCCATTTTCTTAGGGTTAGGCTTACCTTGGTAAGACCTATTTTATGGCAGGTTAGTGAGGATCTGGGACATTTTTGTGGGTCTTTTTAAAAACTTCACTTATTTTTCTATTTTGTGGTGCCACAATCATGACAGTATCTATGTGTGAAACATTGCTCTCTTATTTTGTTTTGGGTTTTGTATGGTACCCCAAGAGGCGTGGCTGTCCTGACTTTACCACTCCTGAGCAATCCCTCTGGCCATTCAAAACCTGAAAAAAGGATCTCAGGTAGTGGGTTCATCAAGTGTATTATGAGTCATTTGTGTATTACTTTTCATTCATATTTATTGGTTTTCTGATTATTTCTGCTCTGTCTCTGGAATTTGATAATGAATTGTGTTATTGAACCTTGTTTATTTTGGATTGTTCTTTGGGGAAAATTGCTTTTGCTAATATTAACACTTTTGTTATTTTTTTCTCTTTTAAAATAAACATTTTGTTTATAAAGATTCTTCATTTCAGTTTGTTTTGCCAAAGTTTTTTCACGATTTTCATGACATCTAAAGATATTTTGGGGGAATTTAAGGCATTTTAAACTAAAAACAGTTTTCCAATTTTGGGGCTTGCTGCAGCCAAATCCTGGAGCTAGTAGTGGGTTGCTGGCTGGTTTGGAGAGAGGCTATTTTGGACAGGTCATTGGAGATCCTGACCTGCTTTGTTGGAACGTTTTGGAGGTCTCAGCCCATTTTTTTATAGGTATGACTCCAGTTTATGACACATTGTTTGCTTTATTTTTAAAAATAATACAAAAATGACTGTTAATGGCTCAATTGCAATGCATGACTTAACAAAAATATATATGCGTCTTTAACAATGATGTGTATCAGTGGAAAAATGTGAGAAAAGTCTCATTAACATTAATTAAATTATTATTCACTAGCTGTGTAAGCCCATGCTGTAAAAAGCCCAAGGTCCAAAAACTATTGAAATCTTCAGAAAAAAAATAAAAATGCAAAGTTGGCGGTTTTGTTTTGTGGATGTGTTTGCTCCCCCTTAAGCAAGTGTCTCTCTCCTCTGAGGTTTCATTTTGCTGATGCGCTCTCCTCACTTGTGTATCAGTGGCTAAGTTTGTCTTTTGTCAGTGATTTCAATTTGGCGACAGAGTTGTTTTCTTTCAGCGTCATGCTGTAGCCAAGTACTTCTTTATTCATCTGACTCGTTAACTTGGGGCCGCCTTGCTGTCTCTTTCAGCTTCCTGCTGTAGCCTTGCACTTCCGGGCCGGACAGACAGACACACACACACTTTCACGTGTAGTCATTTATATATAAGATTTTTAGTTCAGTGTCATGTAGATTCTTTCTTAGGTTATCCAACTCTACAGTTTTATTCATTGCAGTTGTGTATGTTTGTTTTTCTAATTCTTGGTGTATTTGTGTTTTGTGTGCGTGTTTCTGGTTTTGTTTTTGATCTAGCATCCAGAGCTTAAATGCCATGGGGCGCCATTCAACCAATATAAAGATACCCTATCAGCTTCTTGGGAGTGAAAATGATCAGATTTCAAACAGCAAATGAAAGATCTGAGCATTATTATTTTCAAAAGAATTAGAAAAGTAACACACACCAACAACAAGTCTCACAAGGATATGATTGTAAACTTGTTACAGGCAGATTTCCAACAAATGTTAGAGAGTTTTTCTTCATGTAAAGAACCATAGACACATGGAATTAAATTATTAAGCAGTAGATTTTAGAGACCTTCAAATCATGTTATTTTTGGAGAATCTAGCTGAATAGGATGGTTGACCTTATTACTCTGTTCTTTGCACTTTTAAAAAAAATTTGTCTTGTTAATTTATAGAAAAACAGTTTATTACTTTGGGAGATATATTTGTGAAACCACACAGTGAACCTGTCTTTTTATAAATTAATCTTAAAAATTCAGAATGGTCTGCTAATGTGGTTAACGTTATTTAGCAACTTTTTTTTTTTTCTTTTCCAGATCTACACTCTAGACGTATTGCTTCTGACATGATTGCACTCTGTTAAGGTGTTTCTTGTTGCTTTTGTTCCCTGGCATTCACAAAATGTTATATATCAATATCCCAGACTAGGTGAATTCCATGTTTTTAATTTCAATATACTGAACATTTTTCAGCAACTATCTAAACCATATTACATGTTGTCTGAAATCTAAAAACCAAAGGCTTTTTCTTGATCTGTAGACATCAGCTGATTTTACTTGGAAGAATTTTGCAGTTTTTCCATTTTGTATAATTTGATAGGGATAGGTATGAGATATTCGAACTGTGCAAACACGATTCAATTTAATATCACTGAAAATCCCTCTTCTCTATTCCTTGGCCATACACAAGCAGAAGGAAACAAAACACAATGGTTAATGACAGATACAGTATATATCTAAATTTCTAAAGAGAAGGTTGGTTTTTTTTTTAATTCACAACTAATAACAGAAAGAGGAGATACTTTGTAAGACCTAAAAATGAAAATACTTTTGTGATTTTTAACAACCATAAATGGTGTGACAAGTTTGTCTTTATTTTTTCTCTTCTCTAAGAATTAGCTGAGTGCAAGGGATCAAATGACTATAATTGTAATAAAAACAAAATAATAATCAGAAATGTGTTATTATTAGGGAAACATGTCCCCTCTTATTTCATCCTATGTCCTAAAGAGCTGCATATTAGGTTAATTGGCAGTGCTAAACTTGCTTGTGTGCATTTGTTTGAGAGTGTGATCTGTTATAGACTGGCAGCCTCAATGACAAAGAACAATTAAGTTAATAAATAAACCTAATCACAATAATTAGTTAACTGTTTCCATCTTGGGCGGCACGGTGGCGCAGTGGTAGCGCTGCTGCCTCGCAGTTAGGAGACCCTGGTTCGCTTCCCGTGTCCTCCCTGCGTGGAGTTTGCATGTTCTCCCCGTGTCTGCTTGGTGTGTTTGTGTGTGTCAAGATTGGTTCCTGCCTTGTGCCCTGTGTTGGTTGGGATTGGCTCCAGCAGACCCCCGTGACCCTGTGTTTGGATTAAGCGGGTTAGGCAATGGATGGATGGATGGATGGATGGATGTTTCCATCTTTTCTCTGACAGGGATGGTTAGAGCCTTGAGCCTTGTACTGAGATGTGCAGCACCTCCCTTCAAGTGGACTATGGAAAAAGCATCTCTAGAAAATGTTTGTGGAGTTATAAGCATATTTTTTACATAACATTTCTGACAGATGATTACTTACGTCAGAGACAATCTCAGATACAGTCTTTTTATAAAGAAGGTTGGTACTACTTAATTTAGCTACTACCTATAATGCATCTTTTGGTCTTTGTAACACTTAAAAAAGATATTTATCTCTGTGGCATACTAGAATAACTTAATTTTGTATACTTATGTGGATGATAATATGTCTGTCGATATTTCACACTTCAGGATAAGGCTTGTGACTCATTAATTAATGCTTAATAAGACCAAATGATGTTATCATATTCATAAGTAATGTTACGAGTGTATTAAAGGATTTTAATAAACCATATTGTACAGAGATAAGTAACACTTTTACTCAGTCTTTGTGAAATTAAAAGAAGCCTTTGTTAAGGCTGTATTACATAACTGTATGTAAATGATATTTGTGTTATACAGTAGGTAGTACCTTATGTAAAGTGTTACCAGATAGTCTGTTAATTCTTCAGAGAAATAAGAACTTAAATTAAAAAAAAAAAAAATGTTTTTCGTATAGCTTGTTATACGAAACAGAATTTCTTCTCTCATTTTGGATTTGGTTGTAATTGTTTTAAAATTAATTGCACAAAGTTGTAGTTTTTTGTTTTTTTATATGTCTGTGTTTTCTATGTTAGTCTATAATGCAACTGAAACTTTAATGTTTACAGAAAAATAAAATTCATGTCTGTTCTATATATAAAAAGTGTTCTTTAAGGTATGATGTTATTTCCCTGATCACTTTGATGAAAGGTGGTAAATCTTATTTGCTGCAGGCTTGTGATACTTTTTTTAACCACTCCTGATTTTTTTTGCTTACTATGTATATCAGTGATACCTACTTTAGAGCAGTGTTGCCCAACCCATGAGTTTCTGCACGCCCTAAAAAAAATTAAATCAGCTATCTTTTTAATGTTTTACAGGGCTAATGACTACAGATTTTACTTCTGTACTCAGTCAAAAGGACATTTTGCTCCAGCATATTGGGAATTTGAAATGACTGGCATAAATCCACTAATGAACAGAAGACAAATTATTATACACCACACACTTCATTAAGAAAGTCAAAAAACATGAAGAATTTTTTTGTGAAGAGAACCACTTTGGCTCTGTAGATAACTGGGATCTCTTCTGGGAGAGACTGCTGTTCTTTAGGTGGGATGGCCGATACCCCAGTAGACTCAGTGCTTGAGTCCCTCTCCGAAAATATCACTAAGGTAATACACCATTCTTGACTATCGAATAATACGTTTAATGATAGACATGAATATGTATTAAAATAAAAAGAATACAGCTTTATATAAAGAAATAAATTGCATTACATCGGCTAGAACATGCAGGTGGTCTGGTGTAAATGCAAGCAATTTTACAATGTATCTTTAGTCAACCAAAGGCTTCTGTAAAGATTAATATGGCCTTATTTAATATTAGGGACTTTAACTCGTACAAAATTGTATGTAAATGACTTTATCACAGAGAGGAAAGTAGGTCAATTCTTTGTGAAACATGGTTAAATGGAAATGGTGCTAGGGTCCTTTTAGAAGCTGGTTAGATTTTCTTTTATTCTGTTTGCCAATGGATGAAAGGAGATGGCTTTACAAATATATTTTCTAACCAGTTACACTGTGATGTTATCAATTTTGGCAATATTATATCTTTCAAATATCTTGCAACATTATTTTGACACCATGGCTGCTGGCAGATTTTCTAATATAATTAATAGCCTGAATTTGCAAATTTTTCCTATGTAGGCAGTAATGTAAATAATATGGTACAGCATTTTAATGCAAAGGTGCGGGCGCGATAGCCCATGTAGCATCTGAAAAACATGTTAAGAAGTCACCTACGAGCATAGTACCATGGAAAACTGAGACAGTCTGCAAACTTAAAAGGGAGTGCCATAGGGCAGAACATCAATGGAGAAATACTAAACTAACAACCCATTCAGAAATCCTAAAGGCTCATATAGCTAAATATAACATTGCAGTTCATCTAGGACAACGCAGAAAATCCAAAAGTCTTATTTTCAACTGTTGATCACCTTTTAAACTCAGCTCAATTAGTTGAAAGCATCAAAGGCTTAAAGAGAATATTTTGCAGTATATTTTAAAGAAAACATAAATGGTAGACTTACTATAAAACCCGACTCCAAATAAAAATTTTGTTGAGCCTCAATGATGTAAGCTGCTTCACTAATATTAGTTTATCTGAACTTCATAGAATAATTACTCAACTAAAACAGTACTCTTGTGTATTAGACCCCATTTCTACAGGCTTCTTTAAAGAAGTTTCTGATCTACTTAGCAACATTAGATTGTGACATTTTCCCAGATTCTAAACCCTGTAATCCATTTCCTTAGTAGAATAACATAATGGATGAATTTCCTTAAATTAAACAAGGAAAAAACAGAATTGTTAGTTATTGGCAGCAATAAACAAAGTGGGAATCTTACAAACAAAATCTGGCCCTGCAAATCAAACCAGATGTTAAAAATTTAGAAGTTGTCAATAAACAGTGCATCTGGAAAGTATTCACAGTGTATCACTTTTTCCACATTTTGTTATGTTACAGCCTTATTCCAAAATGGATTAAATTCATTTCTTTCCTCAGAATTCTACACACAACACCCCATAATGACAATGTGAAAAAACTTTACTTGAGGTTTTTGCAAATTTATTAAAAATAAAAAAACTGAGAAAGCACATGTACATAAGTATTCACAGCCTTTGCCATGAAACTCAGATTTGAGCTCAGGTGCATCCTTTTTCCCCTGATCATCCTTGAGATGTTTCAGCAGCTTAATTGGAGTCCACCTGTGGTAAATTCAGTTGATTGGACATGATTTGGAAAGGCACACACCTGTCTATAAAAGGTCCCACAGTTGACCGTTCACGTCAGAGCACAAACCAAGCCATCTAAACTGAGCAATCGGGGGAGAAGGGCCTTAGTCAGGGAGGTGACCAAGAACGCAATGGTCACTCTGTCAGAGTTCCAGAGGTCCTCTGTGGAGAGAGGAGAACCTTCCAGAAGGACAACCATCTCTGCAGCAATCCACCAATCAGGCCTGTATGGTAGAGTGGCCAGACGGAAGCCACTCCTTAGTCAAAGGCACATGGCAGCCCGCCTGGAGTTTGGCAAAAGGCACCTGAAGGACTCTCAGACCATGAGAAACAAAATTCTCTGGTCTGATGAGACAAAGATTGAACTCTATGGTGTGAATGCCAGACATCACGTTTGGAGGAAACCAGGCACCGCTCATCACCAGGCCAATACCATCCCTACAGTGAATCATGGTGGTGGCAGCATCATGCTGTGGGGATGTTTTTCAGCGGCAGGAACTGGGAGACTAGTCAGGATAAAGGGAAAGATGACTGCAGCAATGTACAGAGACATCCTGGATGAAAACCTGCTCCAGAGCGCTCTTGACCTCAGACTGGGGCGACGGTTCATCTTTCAGCAGGACAAAGACCCTAAGCACACAGCCAAGATATCAAAGGAGTGGCTTCAGGACAACTCCGTGAATGTCCTTGAGTGGCCCAGCCAGAGCCCAGACTTGAATCCGATTGAACATCTCTGGAGTGATCTTAAAATGGTTTTGCACCGATGCTTCCCATCCAACCTGATGGAGCTTGAGAGGTGCTGCAAAGAGGAATGGGCGAAACTGGCCAAGGATAGGTGTGCCAAGCTTGTGGCATCATATTCAAAAAGACTTGAGGCTGTAATTGCTGCCAAAGGTGCATTGACAAAGTATTGAGCAAAGGCTGTGAATACTTACTGTATGTACATGTGATTTCTCAGTTTTTTTATTTTTAATAAATTTGCAAAAACCTCAAGTAAACTTTTTTCACGTTGTCATTATGGGGTGTTGTGTGTAGAATTCTGAGGAAAAAAATGAATTTAATCCATTTTGGAATAAGGCTGTAACAAAATGTGGAAAAAGTGATGCACTGTGAATACTTTCCGGATGCACTGTATCAGATCGTATATTAATAATATTACCAATATTACCTTACATCTAAGGAACATTGCAAGGGTGTGATCTCTTATAACATTTAATGATGCCAAAAAATTAATAAATGCATTTGAATTTAGCTGACTTGATTACTGCAAGTTGTTCCATCTACAGAGGGATCACACTCCTCAGCCTCCCTGGAAAAGTCTATTCAGGGGTCCTGGAGAGGATGGTCCATCAGATAGTCGAACCTCAGATTCAAGAGGAACAGTGTAGTTTTCATCCTAGTCGCAGAACAGTGGACCAGCTCTACACCCTTGGCAGGGTCCTGGAGGTGCATGGGAGTTTGCACAACAAGGCGTTCAACCATGTCCCTCGGGGAATCCTGTGGGGGGTGCTCCGGGAGCATGGGGTACTGGACCCCCGATAAGGGCTGTTCGGTCCCTATGCAACCGGTGTCAGAGCTTGGTCCATATTGCCAGCAGTAAGTCAAACCCCTTTCCAGTGAGAGATGGACTCTGCCAGGGCTGCCCTTTGTCACTGATTCTGTTCATAACTTTTATGGACAGAATTTCTAGGTGCAGCCAGGGCTTCAATGGGATCCGGTTTGGTGGACTCAGAATTGGGTCACTGATTTTTGCAGATGATGTTGTCCTGTTTGCTTCATCAGGCCATGATCTTCAGCTCTCAGTGGATCGGTTCGCAGCTGAGTGTGAAGAGGCTGGGATGGGAATCAGCACTTCCAAATCCAAGATCATGGTCCTCAGCCAGAAAAGGATGGCGTGCCCTCTCAGGATTGGGAGCGAGATCCTGCCCCAAGTGGAGGAGTTCAAGTATCTCAGGGACTTGTACACGAGTGAGGGAAGAATGAAGTGGGAATTTGACAGGCAGATCGGTGAGGCGTTCGCAGTGATGCAGGCTCTGCATCGGTCTGTATTGGTGAAAAAGGAGCTGAGCCGAAAGACAAAGCTGTCAATTTACCTTTCAATCTACGTTCCTACTGCCAGCTATGGTCATGAGCTGTGGGTAGTGACTGAAAGAATGAGATCGCGAATACAAGCTGCTAAAATGAGCTTCCTCCGCAGGGTGTCTGGGCTTTCCCTTAAAGATAGGGTGAGAAGCTCGGTCATCCAGGAAGAGCTCAGAGTAGAGCCACTACTCTTCCTCATCGAGAGGAGTCTGATGAGGTGGTTCGGGCATCTGATCAGGATGCCTCTTGGACACCTCCATGGTGAGGTGCTCTGGGCACGTCTAACCGGGAGGAGGCCCCGGGGAAAATCCAGGACACGCTGGAGGGACTATGTCTCTCGGCTGGCCTGGGAAAACCTTGGAATTCCCCCGGAAGAGCTAGTAGAAGTGGCCAGGGAGAGGAAAGTGTGGGCATCTCTGCTCAAGCTGCTGCTCCCACGACCAGATCTCGGATAAGCGGAAGAGGACGGGTGGATAGATGGATGGATTATTGCAATGCTCTCCTATTAGGACTACCCATGAAAGTAGTTGGCTACAGCTTATCCAGAATGCAGCAGCAAGAATTTTAACCAAAGGGAAAAAATATGATCATATATCCCCAAGACTAAAATCTTTACATTGGCTCTGTCCTTTAGAATTGATTTTAAAACACTTCTACTTGTATATAAGGCTTTAAACAGTCTTGCCCCTACCTACATCTCAGAATATATATCTGGTTATATATATAAATATATTAATTACATCTGGTTATTCCATTGTCTGCCTTAATGTATAAATATTTAATTAGAAAATGTCCATCCGTCCATCCATCCTCTTCCGCTTATCCGGGGTCGGGTCGCGGGGGCAGCAGCTTAAGTAGAGAGGCCCAGACTTCCCTCTCCCCGGCCACTTCTTCCAGCTCTTCCAAGGCGTTCCCAGGCCAGCCGGGAGACATAGTCCCTCCAGCGTGTCCTGGGTCTTCCCCGGGGCCTCCTCCCGGTTAGACATGCCCAGAACACCTCACCAGGGAGGCGTCCAGGAGGCATCCTGATCACCTCATCTGACTCCTCTCGATGCAGAGGAGTAGTGGCTCTACTTAATTAATTAATTAGAAAATGTTTTTCTGATAATAGGTTTGGAGAGGAGAGGTTTATTTTGCACTTTAGTAGTTAAATTTTGTTTAACAATACCTGGTTGAATATAGTATTAATTAATGATAATAATCCAAGTAAATGTTGTATATCTTTGTTTTCGTTGATTACTCTGTGGAAAGCACCTTCAGTTGCATGTAAATCTATGATAAGCTGCTACATAATTTAAGTTATCATTATTATTACATGTCCATATGTCCATATCATCACCAACTCTGAACTCTTCTAATTCCACATCAAACTCACAAGGTTCATCTCAAAAACCTGAACCAAACAGGAATGTTAAAAAAAATACACTCTGAACAAAATACAATAATAAAAACATATACATGTTTTCTGAGATATATATAGTGAGGCCAGCAATGGCAATTGCACCATATCTAAGGTGTGGTACTACCAAATGAAAGCATGAGGCCTTCAGGTATTCTGAGGTTTGGTCAAAAGATTCTGGGACTGCTTGTCAATTTCTAAGGGCCTACTTGTAAATCTATCTGTATTTCTGCAAACCGTAATCTGAGATGCAATATGAGGACAATCTTCAGGTAGCTAATTTAGCTTGTTTTTCTGTTTTTCACTTGAGGACACTGCACCTCACATTTAATTTGGCAATGCTTAATATGAATAAATTTTACAAGTACACTCTGAGCCAGGGTTTTGTGGTTTGTGGCGGACATGTTTGCTATATACCTAGTTTATTTTTGTCAGCATTAATGAGACACATATTAACTAAAGTGAAAACTGTTAAGATCTAAACATTAGTGTTGTGAGTCGCTTGCGTACTAAATAGGCTACTTTGTATATAAGAGCCAGATCAAATGTTACTTACTTATTTACCTTGATTTATTTACTTACTTCCGACAGCGTAAAGTCTTAAGTACACTGCACAGTGCTTCCTGTGTACATATACAAAGTATAGCTACGGCAAAAGTGGGAGGTGCATTCTTTCTCCATTTTAGAACCGTCATCATCATCTGAGTTCACCTCTGTTATAACGCGTCTTTATGTGAAAACAGCAGTGTCAGCTCTGGGGTCTGGGGGGTGGTATCGTGAATGCAACTGAGAAAATAAAACTGAATAAAAAAATCAAAGCTAACCTTTAAAAGTATCATAAATTTACACCGGCTGTTACAGACTGAAATCAAATGTTTTTATTCTAAAATAGTAATACTCATCCAGGGTCGAAACCATGAAGTTTTAATTACCAGTCTGCAGTTGATACCGTTACGCCACCAAAGTGAACATATCAAAGGGGTGTCAATGTCGCACCCTAACGCAGGTTCTTTTTCTGCAGTTATATTCTTGAATAGAAGCGCACTTATTCTGTTATATTTGTATCTTTTGTGAAAGTGTTTATTTGATATTTGGACTTCAGGCTTCACACATTATACACTTCATGTCTGCATTTTGTCAATTATTACTAAAATATGAAAAACATTTCTGTTTTAACAAAGTGTTTACCTAGATTGTTGTAGACACGGAACACACATGAAATGCATGTGTTCTAAATAACAATGAAGAATTTATAAAAGGTGTTATTTTGCTTGACTTCTCACTCTATAAAACTCTAAGCAACTGACATGCAGGTAAACAGACTTAAGCTGAGAAAACTGTGTGGTGGTGGGGGGATGTGATAGCAGGCTACTTACTGCTTATCGACACATTTACAGGACAAAAGATGCTGACGGAATGGTGCAAAGGGATTTAAGGTGGGACAGATCTACAGTTTTTTTGTAGGCTTTGGTAATTCTAGTGTTAAACATGTGGGGGCATGAAATGCGTGTGTTCCAAACAACGATCTATTATTTCACTCTAAAACTCCACTTCACTCCCAGATACTCAATCAAGGCATGAGCACAGTGGTACAGCAGTAGTAAATACAAAGATGTGTATTGTGTGGCAATTGGTTACATGGAGAAGGAAAACAGAAGACAGGAATTGGGTATTGATACGTTTGACAGAGACAGTACTGATAAAATAAAGAATAAAAAAAGCTCAACCAGAAGAACATCCATTAAATTCCCAGGACACCTTGCCACAATATGTCTAAAAAGTGATTGCAAAAGCAGTTGTATGTTCAGTGCAGAGAACATTTATGACAGTTGTAACAAGGCTCTAGGAGGCTAGATGTATGAATGAGTATCCCAATGGTTTAATTGAAATCATGTGTAAGTGTAGGGTTTGTGAGCTAGTGATCGGGGACAGAGACACAGAATTCAATAAAAGTTCATCTGAGCAGTGACTGTAATGTATTCTGTGCAGCGATCACTGCCTGCACACTCCTGTCGGAGTAAGAGAAAGCCAGTTTAAGAAACAGGTACCGATTAACAACTGTGTCAGGGAACACTTAGAATACGAAGCATTTACAACGCTAGTTTAGTTACAATGAGGTTTGAGAAACTGTAGTAAATTAAACATTGATATTAAGATGAAGTTTACGATGTTCTTTAATGACAAAATAAACTACAAGATTAAAGTGAAAAGTAGGTGCGTTCATGTGCATTAAAATTCACTTTCATTGGGATTTATAAAGGGAAAGTGCATGGAACTTTGCTTATGCACAATTTTATGAAATGTTTTTGTGCATAAACACATTTCTAGTTTTGTCTGTACACCATGTTTTATTGTGAATTCTGTGCGTCGAATTATACATGAGGCCCCTGGTCCTTGCCTGATTCGGGGAAAGAAAGGAGAATATGCAGGTGTATAAAGGGTAAGGTTTGGGAAAACCTTTTACTCAAATTTCCCTCTTTCCCTTTCTGCTGCTACATGGCTTGAGCAGGGCCAAAGGCTTACAGTCCTTGAATCCTGTAGTATAAAATAAGGTAAAAGTTGTCTGAAGCACAGATTTTAGAAAAACCAAGCTTGGTAAAATGGGCAACAAGGCTGGATGCCACTCATAGGTAAGTGCTAACAAGGCTAGTCGGGCGATGTATATGATGACGAATTATGGCAAAAGTGTATAAGCCCATGATATTTGCAGGAATGCCTCGTAAAAGATGGTAAGGTGGTACTGTGGAGAAAACAAAAAATCCAGGGTAAGGACCCAGAGTATAGGTGTTGGAATAATGAAATAAGTGAATGTCATGTAGCTACAATCGAAGCGAGTACACTCAAAACTAAGAAAAGGAAAAAGGTACATGTATCTTCTTCAAAAGAAGTTAGTATTTATGCAAAAGAAAATAGGGAAAATGTTGCTTCTTTGACAGAAGTGAGTACACCCGCAATAGAAAAAAGAAACCTGTAGCTTCAACAGAAGTGAGTGAGAAACCCGTAGCTTCAAAGGAGAATGCGCAATGAACAAGAGGAATTCCACAAGTTAATTAATAAATTGTCTAATAATGAGCTGAAAGGTCTGTATATGGCATTATCTGTAAAGGTTCAAAGGGATAAAAGGGTGTGCACCCCAGATTTGAATAAATAATTTGTCCCTCCCCCTCCTAATGTGCTGTCAGCAATGTTATTGGGCTCGGTACAGATTGCGGTCGATCACACAACAACTGTGCATGAAGATGCTGAAGAGGCTGATACTCTGGCTATAACTGCAGCGGGGCAGCGGAGAGGATGGATCAAATACAGAAACCCAAGCCAATTCATAGGGACTGTACAGTAAGCAGCAGTACTATGGGAAGCAAAGTGAGTATATGTTAGTAAAGAAACAGAAAACAGTCGACTGGGATAATGCACTAGTGTCATAACACACCTATAGTAAAGTACTAATCCAACCAGGTCATCATTTACTGTAAGTTATTCTTACACTTGTGAAACTGATGTTGCATAACTAAGTTCAGGTAGCATAGATACGAGTGGAACAGAGGATGAGGTATTAACTTCTTCTGCACTATTATCTCCGATACATGAGGGACATGGAACTCTAATTCACAGTAGTATGACCTACACCCTGGCAAATAAATAAAATTACAGACCCCCAAATTTGAATGATCGTGTGGTGGATAACTTTAACATATCTGCGTATTATAAGTAAATGCCAATCTTTGACCAAGTTTACCATCCATGGACACCTGCAGATTGTGCGCGCATATACAAACATTAAAGAGGATCTTCTGGCATTTGTTAAACTGTTGGCAAGAATAGTACACATTTTTTCACCTGCATATGGGGATGTTGACTAACTTATGGTTCCTGTTACAAATAAATCCACATGGGAAAATATCAAAAATACAAGAACTGCACACTTACAGTGGCCCCAGATGAATGCAGCTCAATATCAGGAAGTTTTTACACCAGCAGCACTAGAAAGATTTCACTATAAAGACATTTGGAAACAAAGCATGCTACAGAAGTAAATCATTTGATTTGAAAAATTCATTCTAATATGTTTGTACAACAAGCCAGTAGGCACTCGGGGCATCATTTCATTGCACATCAAATTGCCAAATATAAAAAAACACACACTTGGCTTGCCATCTGCAACTGATTACTGGATAAGTCAGCCACCAACATAATTAAAGATATTCTTCTCTGCTCTTCCTTTACTCACTCCCGATCTTAACAAACATATGAAAAACAGACTAGCTCCAGTTACCTAAAGACAAATGGATACTAAATTTTATTTACCTGTGCATCAAGTTATTTTTGGATGAGTACCATTTATATTTCATCTATTACGTATATACATCCATTATCTAACTCACTATATCCTAACTACAGGGTCACGAGGGTCTGCTGGAGCCAATCCCAGCCAACACAGGGAGCAACGCAGGAAACAAACCCCAGGCAGGGCGCCAGCCCACCGCAGGGCACGCACACACACACACCAAGCACACACTAGGGACAATTTAGGATCGCCAATGCACCTAACCTGCATGTCTTTGGACTGTGGGAGGAAACCAGAGCACCCGGGGGAAACCCACGCAGACATGGGGAGACCACGCAAATTCCACGCAGGGAGGACCTCTATTACTTATACTGTATTTAAAATGGTGAATATGTATTTACTGTTATTTGTTAATGTAGGTCATTCAGTGGAAAATGTTAGCTACTTTACATTAAAATTAATACTAATGAGGGTTAGTACTGAACAAAAATAAATAAAACTGTCCTAAGGCTAAAAAGGTTGAAAAACACAGCTGTATTTGCAATATTTAGACTTTAATCAAACATTTCCCAATATTGTATGTAATCAAATTATTTTTCTTTCCACCCTTTTCTATATATAAGAAAGTTTCAACCACAGAGCACTTACAGTATACCACAAGGTTTAGCTTAAGGATGGAGTACCATATTTTGCATGCGTTTCCTTGTTCTGATCTCGGCTCACAGCTACAATTTTCAGCAAGATCATCTTTTGTTTTAAAATTGCTTCAAGATTTTATTTCTGTGTGATAGTGTTTGGGTGTCCAGAGATGAACTGGCATTTAGAAAGAAAATAATATGCTGTAATCTTCTCTACCTGGACTACCAAGAATAAAAGTAAACCCCCTTATTTATAACTATTGAAAAAACATGCACAGTTTTCTATTTCAAAATTCACTTTTTGAAAAGTGCACTGTGGTATAATATCCATTTTTCCCATTTTATCACTGATGCCTTTAGCATTAAAAATTATGCCAATAAAGCTCTCTTCAATGCATTCATTCACCTAGCAATTTATACCAAGTTTGAAATGCTGCACTGCATCCCAGCACAATTTCATACTGAAACATAAAAATCCCTTTGGACTCCATTCAGCTTTTCTTTAGAAGGTAAATGAAAGGTAAAAGGACTTTTTTTTTTCTTCAAGGAGGATATTTACTGCTTGTGTAGAAGCAATTATCATTTCAGTCATGAGCAAATTGATTCAGATCACACTTCTTTATATCATTCCATGAATTTATTATTTATCTATTTCAATTAAATTTAATTATCATGTCGCTAGTGGGGTGTAGGATGGATATCATGAAGAAAGCTAGTCATTAATTTAGTGTCAGGTAGCATGCATTTATTAAAATAAATCAGGATATCTCTGACTCTCTTCATGCAGCAGCATTCTTCAGTCATGCCGTACTAGCAATTACTGTATCTTCCCTTGTCAGCTGTCTTTTTATGCCAATCGTCTTCCACAGCTATTGTGGAAGCCCCAAACAAAAAAAAATGCTACTACTCATTATGTAAGCTAATCAGTACTGTCAGGACGAAAATACTAGCTTAAGTATGAATACCAGATAATATGTACACCACTCTCTGCAAATCTGCATTTTTAAAGCAAGCACTACATTAAAGACTATTAAAAAGAATATATGATTATCGTACTTTATAGTGATTGCTAGCAAAGATTAAAAAAAAATCATGAATTAAATTTATTGTAGGTGATGTTTATTTTAAACTATGAGACTGAAAACAGATGAATGCTAAAGGTGCACTAAGCCATTAGAAAGAGAAGTAGGGAGCCCATAGGAACAAAAGATGCAGGTTAGTGATGTTTAAAATGTTAACATAGAGGGGCATAAACAAATAATATGAAAAGTGCATAGAATGAACAAACAGTATTCAGAAATTGACGCAGCAGAAGGACACTGGGGGCGCAAACGACCATTTTGTAAATGTTTGGTCAGTGGGGGTCTGCCTGTTACTATTTATATACAGTATAGCTAGATTCTAGAAAAGTAATAATTCCTTTGGTGAAACAGTGGTGCAGTGGTTAGCACTGCTACTTCATAGACCAGTGCCCTGGATTCAAGTCTTGTACCCATTTCCTGGGACATGATTGCACATTTTTATAGGCTTTCCTTTGTGTATTCTGGTTTTCCTTCACCACCACCAAAGGCATATGTGTTAGGTTAAGTGGTGATTCTGTATTGGCTGTGTGTGCATTAGTGTACCATGTGACAGTCCTGTTGCCCTTTAAGCTCCTGAATTGAATTTAGCAGGTTTGAGAATGCTATGCTATAAATTTTTTTTTTATATTACATGTTTATCTTTTATTGAATAATGAGATTCAAATGGTTTAGCAAAATGACAGAACAGAATAAAAACATAAAAGAATAAAATCAAATGAAAATAAATAAAGAGACTTTAGCTAGACTCTTTCTACTGTAGGTGACATACAATTACAGCAGCCTACTTGTAGCAAACAACACATGGAATATGTGGTCCATTAAGGGAAAAGAATGGTACTAAGAAATGTTCCTGCTTTGTACAGTACAGTACATGCACAATAAAAATCAGATGTAAAGGTGCTAAAAGCCTATTATGAATTATTTAAAGATGAGATAATGCCATAACTAATGTAACAGCTGAGCAATATAAATTCCACGAGAAAATGCTAGGAGATAGTGAACTGTTAAAAGTTAAGACTGCGTATAAAGAATAATGAGGAAACCTGTGAAGGTACAGAGAGAGAAGTAACTAAATATCAGGTATAATTATCAGAACAAATGCCAACGGCTAAGCAAAATCATGAATATGCAGGTACCAAATCTATAATACGTAGATCCAAATGCAGATAAAGTATTATACAAAAGTTCAAGAAGAATTACAAAGGAATACTGTAACTGTCTTCAGAAATAAACAAAATCCTGTTTAGAAATTTGAAAATCAATACCAATAATGTCTCTTACTAAGAGCAAAGATATTTTAGTGATCTTGTGACAGCCAATGAGAATTAGGTTTAATGGCCATTGCAGCAGTTCCTACCCAGCTATCTGAAACTACAAGGATATCAACAGCATTTGTGCTCCATAAAAGTTAAATGGCATGTGGTATACACATGTATATGATCTGGATCTGAAGATTTACACAATACAAAAAGCAAACTGTATCTTCACCTTCCCTGCACTATACTGTAAATTAGCAAGTCTTATTTATCCCAATTTTTTATAATAAGAAGGAGGAAGTTACATTCTCACGCTGTGTGATTTGGGTAGTAAGTAATATTTTAGTCAGTACGAGTGTGTCATGTGAGCATTTTTCTTTTAGTTTTGTAATAAAAAATTTATTAACGAAAATTGAAGCATGTCGAAAATGGGTGAAACAATAAATGTATTTAAACAGATAAAAGCGAACACAAAAGAGACAACACCAGTCCCAATCACATTCACCCAAGAAAAGGCAAAAAAATGTAAGCAGATTTGGAGCTGATGGGAAGACAGGCACCCTGAAAGAAAGAAAGAAAGAAAGAAAGAAAGAAAGAAAGAAAGAAAGAAAAATCTCACCATGGACCAACCCTAAACCAGCCCTTGACATATTACTCGGCAGGGAGCCAATTTTGGATAGCTGGAAAAGTTGTTAATCAAGACGGAAAAGATTATAGAATGAAGGCTTCCAGATTGAAGGAGTAGCAAGGCTAGGAAATTTGTAATGGGTGAATAATAGCAATGTAGACACAGACTTGGAGTGAAGAGAGTGTGTTGAAACACAGGAGTACAAGGGATGAAGTGCAGGAGAGTGGGCCTCCACATTATCTTAGTATAGACCTCAAATGCAGATAGAACAAAATCAGAGGTGGAAACAATAGGATGCCTGGACTTTAGAAGATTGATGCTCCAAGATTTTTGAAAATGTCAGCAGGAGTGGCAATGCCTGACTGAAGCCACAGGCAGAAGGAAATAATTGTATTCAGGGCAGAGTTTTGAAACAAAGGACTGTGGAAGTGCAATCTTAGTGGCGGGCCCAGTAGTACCTCAAAGTGTCTCCACGTTTGAAGAGATTACAGGGTTAACAATAGGAAAGAGGGGCTTCAGTTTATTAGAATGAAAGGAGGAAGAGGCTGGTCAATAAGGGGAGATGCATTTTGTTCCTGACAGAAGTCAGGAACAGTGATGCTAGAGAAAGAGTGACCTAGCCCCGGATCAGACTGAGGGTTGAGGCATAATAGTATAAGTCGAAGTGAAGAAGGAAGAAACCCCCAATCAACCTGCCGCAGATCAGAGCAGAATGTTTGATAGACGATCTCTTGTGATTCAGAATGTTCAGTGTATTGTTAGAGCCAAGGGATAAACAGATAAAGGAAACCACTCATGCTTTTCATGGCACAAACAAAGGAGATTTCTGAGGACCTCAGAAAAAGAGTTGTTGATACTCATCAGGCTGGAAAAGGTTACAAAACATCTCTAAAGAGTTTGGACTCCACCAATCCACAGTCAGACAGATTGTACAAATGTAGGAAATTCAAGACCATTGTTACCCTCCCCAGGAGTGGTCGACCAACAACGATTACTCCAAGAGCGAGGCATGTAATAGTCGGCAAGGTCACAAAGGACTCCAGGGTAACTTCTAAGCATCTGAAGGCCTCTCTCACATTGGCTAATGTTCATGTTCATAAATCCACCATCAGGAGAACACTGAACAACAATGGTGTGCATGGCAGGATTGCAAGGAGAAAGCCACTGCTCTCCAACAAAAAATTGCTGCTCGTCTGCAGTTTGCTAAAGATCATGTGGACAAACCAGAAGGCTATTGGAAGAATGTTTTGTGGACGGATGAGACCAAAATAGAACTTTTTGGTTTAAATGAAAAGCGTTATGTTTGGAAAAACGAAAACACTGCATTCCAGCATAAGAACCTTATCCCATCTGTGAAACATGGTGGTGGTATCATGGTTTGGGCCTATTTTCCTGCATCTGGGCCAGGACGGCTTGTCTTCATTTATGGAACAATGAATTCTGAATTATATCAGAGAATTCTAAAGGAAAATGCCAGGACATCTGTCCATGAACTAAATCTTAAGTAAAGGTGGGTCATGCAGAAAGACAAAGACCCTAAGCACACAAGTCGTTCTACCAAAGAATGGTTAAAGAAGAATAAAGTTAATGTTTTGGAATGGCCAAGTTAAAGTCCTGACCTTACTCCAATCAAAATGTTGTGGAAGGACCTAAAGAGAGCAGTTAATGTGAGGAAACCCACCAACATCCCAGAGTTGAAGCTGTTCTGTACGGAGGAATGGGCTAAAATTCCTTGAAACTGGTGTGCAGGAATGATCAAAAGTTACCGGAAACGTTTAGTTGCAGTTATTGCTGCAAAGGGGGGTTACACCAGATACTGAAAGCAAAGTTTCACATACTTTTGTCGTTTACAAATATGTAATATTCGATCATTTTCCTTAATAAATAAATGACCAAGTATAATATTTTTGTCTCATTTGTTTAAATGGTTTCTACTTTCAGGACTTGAGTGAAAATCTGATGATTTTTTAGGTCATAAAGGGTTCACAAACTTTCAAGCACCACTGTATTGCTTCTTATGATATTCTAAATCAATATGGTCACTTTTGTCCCAATATGTATGCTATTCTTGCTGTCATCATTCTTTGAAAATATTTTTGTTAGAACAAAATCACTTCTTGTTTTATTTGGCTGAATGAGGATGTTGCAAAATGTAAACTGGTCTTTCAGGTTCCATAGCATTATGTCTTATTGCTGCCGGTTATTCCATTACTTAAGTAAATTCAACCTAATGTTGAATTTGTAGGGTACCAGGAGTAAACTAAGACACATTCACAAGTCCCACTAATGCCTCTACTTCTAAGGTCTGTGCTGTCTGACATTATTTACTGTACATGTCTGTTCACTACTTCTTTATTCTAAAATTTTATACTCTGCTTGAACCAAATAAAAAATACAGTAATTTATATACAGAGTATACTATTTTCTTGTCATTTAGGTTTGACTGACAAGGGTCTTTTGTCACTTAGGTTTGAATGACAAGGGTCTATTCTTTACCATGTCTTGTGATTGACAGCTTAATAGATTTTGATAAGTTATTTTATTTTCATGTGTTCTTAAAGGAATAAGTCATATTATCAAAGTGTATAAATAAAAAAAGCACCCAGTTATGAAATGTTACATCTAAAAACTTTTGTTAATTTTTCAAAAGACTAATGAATACTTCAAGAGATGTTTCAGTAAAGAATATATTATATCTTCTGCTGGTTTTAACATGCTAATGCAATGCTCTTTTTATTACCATCCAGAATTTTCAGTGCCTGCAAAGTTAAAGATACAAGAACCCTGAGCTGCTCCTAAATGCATATACTAACATTTTGAGTATGAGTTTTTCCACGCAATAGGCTGCTCCACTCTCCTCTGTAACAAAGAATCACTAAAGCTGTTCCTGTTCTCAATGTTATGGCTCAAGTTACTTTCTGTTAATTTGTAGAACAGTGTATTGTGAGATAACTTCTTCTTAGGACATGAAATAATAATATCTTTACCAGCATGACTAAAATATTTCCTCTCCAGGGTCCATTATTAGCTAAACCCCCCAAGAAAGCCCATAGGCACCCCTGAGTATTTACCATATGTTAATTCAGATGAAAATATGACATTTAGTGCATTCTGAAAAATAGGAATTGATTCCTTTCTAAAATTAGTTAATTGCATGTTTTCAATGGTGAATAGATAATCAGATACTGAAAATAGAAAGTGTTTTATTATTTTAATTGTTTACTAAGTTTTTATAAATCAATACATACAATATTTAGTGTTTTAAGTCAAGTATGTCTGGGATTTGGACTTGACTCACTATTTCATTTTAATTGGTCAGTCTGGATATCTGACTTACTTTGGGCTGATTTCATTAACATTGTTTTAAGAAGAATTTTGATTGAACTTTACATTGTTACGTGCCTAGATTTTCGTAACCCAGATTTTGTCAGCTGTTTAGTAATCAGTTCCATTAAATCCATTCAAGCCTCAGCAGTGAACTGAAAATGCCGCCTGAAGCTTTACGCTATGCAAATAAACACTCTGAAGAGAAAGCAAAGAGAAAATGCCTCCTGGTTAGTTTTATCGTGTGCAAACTCTCTGAAAGCTGCCCAAGCTTTAGTTATTTATCATTAGCCCATTAAACCAGTACAGGAGAACAAAATCAATTAGTCACATGGTTAAGCATGGAGTTTCCTGACAACACACGTGTGCAGCTGTCATTGATGTAAGTTTGATCATCTGTTGCACCAGACGTCAGTGCTTAGTGGGTTCTTCTCCTCATTTAGCTAGTGTCCTAGACAAAGCAATGATACAAACACTGACAGCAGAAATAAAAACATTCTTTTCAACCTCATAAGATGTAATATTACTGATTAGGTTTTCAAGAGTTTTAAAAAGAAAAGAAGAAATGTACTGTAATACTATAGCCTCTTCTTACACTACAGGCTGGCCATGGAAGATGTGCAGAGATAAATTCACAAAGTGCTATTAAGCTCTTTTAGTTTCTTTAAAAGAATTGTACTTGTGTATAGTTTCCCTTTAAGGCAGTTAAAATGTGTAGGCATAATGAAAGGGAAACAAATGGTGCTGGTATGCCATATCAACACAGAGAGATGGTAATAAAACTACAAAACAAACAGGCAATTTATACTTTTATTTCCATAATAATAGTGTTTGTGCCAAACATACAGTTTATTATTGAACATCATGCCATATCTTGAGGTTAGTATGTTAGAAAGCGGAGTTTAAAGAGATTGTGTACTATTACATCTTTACATTTTTTTTATAAATGTAAAAATATTTAGAAAAACTTGATATATGAAAGGTTATCTATGATATTTGTAAGCCTCAAGTACTGTTGCTATTTAATTTAAATATTAATATGAATGATCTAATGTCATTAAAGATATTTAGGATATTAAATATACTAGGTGTTTAGTTTTAAGACTCCCACTTTCACAATTTCATTTTTATTACAGTACAGATAGGTAAAACTGATAAGTAGTTTTTTATTTAGCACCAAGTTTTAATAAGTATGTTATAAAACTAAATGTTAAAATGGCAAACAAAAAAGATAATACACTATAAAACTGACTTGAATATCTTATATATAAACATCTATGCATAAAAGTGTGTGTGCCTGTCTGGCCTGGAAGTGAGAGGTGGAGTCGGGGTAAGGGCCCCACATCCGAGGAAACAGAAAACTCGCTTAGTCGCTAATAACACAAGCGAGATGAGCAAGTCGGCAAAACGAAACCTCTGAAGAAAGACAAAATCGCTTAGCCGCTGACATTGGCAAAATGGTATCCCTTTTACTTTTCCTCCCGCCGCTAATGCACAAGCGATGCTAGCACGTCGGCAAAACGAATCCTCCTAGGAGAGAGATGCCCAGAAAAGTTCCTTTCAATTACCTGACATCTCTGTATTTCAGTTTTTTTCTGACAATTTCAATAGTTTCTAGGACCCCGGGCTTTTTGAAGCACGGGCTTACACACCTAGTTATGAAATAAACATTCATTTTCATTTTCGCAAAGTTTGATATGCAAGCTTGTTTCAGCACAATGGTTATTACACCTGTAGACAGCAAAAGCTTTCTTTTGATGGACTGCTGAAGTCATTGCAAGATCTAATGAGTGGCAGTGGGGGACCTACATTTTTAGGGCTCTGAAACTTGAACCGCTATTGGTGCCCATTCGCAACTAGTAACTAGGTCTGGGTAACCAATGTTATTTTCTTCAGTTGGGTTGTTCCACTACAGATTACTGATTTTTGTGTTTTTAATTGAACCACTAAATTTCAGATTTTGATTAAAATTGCTGCACTGGATTATCTCACATGTTAAAGTCACTGGTGTGAACACCAATTTCCTATGCCTTATAGTTTCTGAGTTATGGGGAATGAAAATTAAAGTCTCTTCTAATCCCTCCTCAACACATCCCAGGGGGACAGGGGCCCAGAAGCTTAAACTTCATTAGTTTCACAGTAGATCCGCCCCTGATGAGTGAGACTCAAGTATGTGAGTTGTGGTAGTGGAAAAGTGCAGTGGGGTAGTAAGAGCAAAATGGTGTTTAGTATTACAGCAGTCAGTAATATTTTAGCATACCTGTAATTGAATTTGAAATAATCGGGCATAATAGTAAGAGTTAATTTATGCTGCATTCAAGCCATGTGAAAAATATGACGTAGAATTTGCGAGCAACTTTCAAGAGTGTGATCAAGGTTATTTCTAGAACTATCTATCAGACTCATCTTCTTATGGAGTACAAGGAAGAATATTGAGAGTTACTGACTTGCACATTTAAAATTTGTGCATTTGCACGAATTTTATTTGTAACTTCTTTTTTACTTTTGTGTTGGTAGCCTTGCACATTTTTGGGGTTTGCAGGTAAGTGCAGTAGAGAAAAAAATGACTGGTACAATGCACACAAGTGTAGGGAGCGGCTAGTATCTTACTAGGCGCTTCAAAGGTCTTGTTCACCATACAACTTGTGGCATGCGGCTGGAGGTGGTACCCAGCCGGGACGCCCAGGAGGACCGGAGAAGGGCTTGTGCCTCCTCCAGACCACGAGGGGGCGACAGCCCTGGTTGTGTTGGGGGGCACGGGTAGAGGGCTTGGAAGCCCAACCCTGTAGGGGCCTGTGGTCACTGCCAGGGGGCGCCCCAATACTTTGGGAGCCCTGGACCTCAGCACTTCCGCCACACCAGGAAGTGCTGGGGGGAAGAGGATCAGGGACACCCGGAGGGCTTCCGGCTACACAGCTGGTGCTTCCGCCACATGGGGGTGTGTCGGTGGAGGCTCCTCAGGATGCACCTGGAGCCCATCCAGGGGTGCATAAAAGGGGCCGCCTCCCTCCATTCAATGGCGAGAGTCGGGTGGAAGAGGACGGAGCTCGGAGGAGAAAAGTTGAGGTGGTCTGAAGATTGTAAAAGGCATTGTTGTGTGGCCAGGACTTAAAGGGGTGATGGGTGCTGAGGCACTGGGTTCGTGCACTTTACTGTAAATAATACTCGTAAATACACAAGTGTGTGTGGTGAAACCAGCATGTCTACCTGTCTGTGTCCGGGCTGTACCCCAAAAACTGTAAAGAGTTTTCTTTGCGTTTGTTGCATATTTTCATTGTTTTGCCTAAAATGTCAAGTTTTGTGTTGCAGTTATGCCCCCAAAGCATAGTGTACGTCCTTAAAGTGCTAAGCCCTGTGATGGTATGAGTTGGCTTCACACACCCAGTTGCTCTAGGGGGTCTCTTGAATCCATTACCGCTGATAACATACCTGAGGGATGAATCTAGAAAATAAGGACAAACAACATACATAGCAAGGGGTAGGTGTAAGTGCAAAGAGCTTTTATTAAAAGAAACAAACAAATGACGTGCAATAAAAAATAGTGCAGTGCAAAAAGTGTTCAATAAATAAATAATCCATAAAACAAGTGAGTGTGGAGGTTAAAATAAACAAATCTATTAACACAAGGCAAAAACATTGTGCAGGAATCTCCCGTTTAAAATCCCAGTTCCTGGTGCAAACCGTTAAACACAACATCTCCTTAGGTTAACCCCAAAAAGAGTCTTTGCAGCCTAGGAGGCACCTAATCAGCAGTTCAGTCAAACTTGTGTGCTGCTCCTAGGTTCAGACCACTGTTTCCATCTGCGGCCCAGTCAGGGCACCACTCCAAGCCTCCGACTCTTCTGCCAGGCTCGCTACCCTACCGTCCATGGCTCTACCTGCAATACGCCCCACTGAGCCTTCCGATACCCTTGAAGCTCCCACTGTCTTTCTCATGGCCTTTTACAGGAATTACTACATTTGAAAACCTCGACACTCCAGCTCCCAGAACATTCAGCTGGAGTGGCTTCTTTCCGCCCTTTAGCGTCAGCTGCACGCTCTCTTTGGGATATCTTCCTGAGTTCTCTCTCTCATTCACCCGCACCGGCTTGCTCCACCTCCTGCTTTCTTTTCTCCTTCCTTTAACCTCCTTTTTATTGATCATTTTTTCCCTCTCTCTCCATTTCTCTCTCCTTGTCTTTCCACCTGCTCCCTTTTATATGCCTCTGTGGGTGCAGTGCCTCACCACAGAAAGCCAAAGAAGCAATTAAGACAGACCATTCCCTTATGCACAGGTGCATTTTGCCTCAACTACCTCACCATCCTCTTACAGCTGTGCGAGCACACAACAACGGTGACCTAGCTGGATATTCAATTACTCATTTATTTACAATGGACCACTATGATGTTAAACCACTGACAAGCTATACCACAAGCCCAAGCATGCAAAGTCGGTGATGCTGCTTAGTGAGAAAATAAACTCATATACTTGATAAACTCAATGCTAGAATGCTGGTTGCCACTGTTGGCCACGAGTTTGGTGTTAACATATCGACCAGCTGGCTAGAGACTTTGAGGCTTTGACGCTGCTCACAGCGTCAAGGTTAATTCTCAGCTCGCTTCTGCTATAAATACTATAAACCAATATCTGTAAGGATTTCAGGCAGCATAAGACGCAGATGTTTGTCATGAGTCCTTCATGCTGTCCAATGGCAGTTTCAGAAGTGATCTTGAGACCACTTACAGCAGCAACTAAAGCTTTTTTTTTTATTTTTATTGAGATGTAGCATAAAAGGTCACAGAATTCTAACGAATGACTATTGAGAAAAATATTTTTTGCATGTTACCAATTTTACTTTGAGTACTTTATGGGTTATTTCATGAATGGTGTGTTTTGAAAAAGTCTATTATCAAAAATAATGTTTTGATATAAAGAATTTTATGCAGAAAAGTATTTTGAGCCATCTTTAGCAAAAAATTACGGTTTTGTTTTGCATAGGTTAACATCTGCATTTTAGACTTTTGCATCATTTCCTTGGAACATTACTCACACAAAAGTTGAGGACTTATTGTGTATTCAAATTTACTTAAAAAAATTTTGTTGTCTGATAGTCAAGGATGCCTAGCATTAAAGCCAAAGCTATTACTCTCAAAGATGAAGAACAGAACCTAGATGTAAAGCCACAAAACTTTCAACAAAACACAACTTGTTTTTTCTTTTCTTTTATTTTGTTGCATTGTATCCATAAACTCAGACATCCCAGAACTGTTTGGTGCCAGTCGTTACACTGGATGACCTATGACAGTGGTATTGCATAGACAGATAAAACTGATAGGGAATATTTTATTGATCTCCAAGTTTTGATCAATTTTTCATATTTGTATCATGTACAACCCTTGAATATCCCAGTGTTGTTATCTATAGAGAAGAGTGACATGTGCCCAACCTGAACTGACTGAACACCAGATCTGGTCAACAATCACCACCATAGAGTTGGGCACTGACTTGGAAGGTGTTAGCAATAGTGAGCCAAGGTGATCAGAGATGGGGTGCTGAACAGATGGATAAGCTGGAATAACAAGAATGTTTGTGTTTGAAAGGTTGAGCTAAAGACTGTCTTCCTTCATCCAGGTTGCAATATCAGTGAGACATGCAGACAGTTCTAGCCATTACTGTTTGGTCCTCTGCAGGGAAAGACAGATACAGCTGTGTTTAATCGGCATAGTGCTGATGAAACCATGGCACTGGATAATAGTGAGGTGGTGTATAGAAAGAAGAGAAGACAGCCTAGCATCGA
The DNA here is from genome assembly GCF_016835505.1 of Polypterus senegalus. Taxonomy (NCBI): domain Eukaryota; kingdom Metazoa; phylum Chordata; class Cladistia; order Polypteriformes; family Polypteridae; genus Polypterus; species Polypterus senegalus. The sequence continues at coordinate 54,646,557 of NC_053162.1, read as the reverse complement.
TCCTTGGTGCTCCCCTGACATCTCTCCTTGCTTAGGATACATGATGCCCTAGAGGCATGATTCAAACCATCTGTGGACAAGTCTAGTGATGCCACGGTCAGAGAGCCTGGAAAGGAGGGATCTTTTGATTAACCAGATCAACAAAACCCAAAAGACTTTATTAATCACCGGTCTAAAAGTTATGAGCCTGTTTGAACAATATGGCTATTAGAATTTATACCTCCATCAGTGCTCAAATAAATACAGTTACCAGTCAGTTGTAGTCAAGTAATGTAGCCATAGGCATAGTCAATAGTATGTCATGACAGCAAGCATGCAACAATTTATCAGCTATAATTAGAACAGAAAAATAAGATTCTACTTTCCAAAAATGGCAGAAATACAGCATTGGCTGACTTTATTTAAATCATTCAGACCTGCCTCTTCTGCTGACAGTTGTAATTATCTAATTTGTTGCATAAAGATACTGTGCCTGTCCCTTTTTTTCATCTTTGATTATAACTGTGATTTTTGATTTGCTTAATTGACTTATACTTAATAAAATAAAAACATTGCATCTAAGGTTTAGGGCTTTACTTGTTCTCCATTTATTTGCTTTCAAGATGTTTTGTTATATAAATCTTTTTGGATAAATAAATACATAAATTACAACAATGCTTATGCTTTATAGTTTTACAAAATTATAGAATTAATGTTAAAAAATCATAAATATAGATTAAAACATATTAATGCACATGTTGGTTGTGCATATACCACAAGATAATCTTACAAAATTCTAAGTGACATTCATTGCCGTCATGAACAGTTCATATCTTCCTTGTAGTTAATTCTGGAAAATAACACTTACTTAACAATTAATTTGCCATGTATGTTAGAAAGTTGTTTCGAAATAGTAGGTGATATATCTTATTGTGTATTTGTGAATATTGCTGCATAGTTTTTAGTAAGCATTGCAACAGTGGCAGTTAATTGTCACTGTAGCCAAGCTCTAGCTATTGTACTGTACTCATCATTTAGACAATAATTTCCATGGTTGTGACATTTCAATTGATCAATTATTAATTTTCAGAAAACTCATCTGCTGGCAGGGAAACCAGAAGTGTCGAACTATCTGCTAGCGTATATAAAAAAATTGTATAAAGACAATCTTTTCTAAGAAGAAAATACCTAATGTGCACACCACTTCAGGGCTGAACACACAGAGATGGATGATTACTTGAATAACTGAACACCTCATAACAATGCCATATTTCACACTCGACAGTGGAGTAATGTAAATTAAGGGCAGAATGTATGTACAGTATATACAGGTACTAATTAACAGCTACATTAAAACATTTTTTTTAAGTGAACTTCTGAGAAAGCCATATTAAGTTATTTTTATGAAACAGTTTCCGGTTTACACTAGATTATATTGAATACTTTGTCAAAAGGAAACATCATTAGTGTTCAATCTTATTCAGTCAATGTTATCACAGCAATATGCAGAATCATATATATTTTCATTGTATGGAGAAGATGTATAAGAATGAATGGAGTGATACTTTTATAATTGAATTTATCACAAGGCAACAATAATTTTATCATTTTTTATCAGTCTTGTCAAGTTTTCCAGATAAAATACACTCTTTATCAATCTGTACAAAACATGCTGTAATTCATCTTAAAATTGTACATCAGACACACCTTTCTTGACTCTAACTATTGAAAAAGTAACAAGGCAATAACCTATTTATAAATGTTTGCCTTTACCTACCTGAGTTGATAACAAGTTTTGGAAATAGGTCTATTATTGAGATTCAACTGCTGTGCTTCTTATGATGCGGGCACTAAATTCTGGGAAATCACATACAGTAAAAGAAGAGGTCAATTGGTTTGGCAGCTTAATAACTGTTAATATATGTTTTTTAATATTTGTTAGTTCCACTAATATGTTAGTCTTTGCCTATTTATCTGGCAGTCTTGGATTCACAATAATTTGCACTGATTGGGTTAATACCTGATGACACATTACTTCTTAATGATTCATCTACTGTGACAATTTAGTCTTTGCTGCTGGCAACACTGCTTTATCTTGCTCAACTGGAAGAATGCTAACCTAGCTACAATATAACAGTGTCTTTTTATTACCTTATTTTCTGTGTTTGGGACACTATATATTGTGAGAATTCAAAATCACTTTATGAGGAACCGTCCAAAAGTTATTTACATTTTGCCAGAAATGTATTAAAATTGTTGTCAATTTACAAAGCATGCTGAATCTCTGCTAACATTTTGAATAATTCAGTATCTTTGAGAGATTACTTCATATTAAATAATTTTTCTGCACTTTTCATGGGTAAATAAGGAAGTATCTACTCTCATCTGTATTTGATATGTCTGATTGGCATATGACTTGTTGATTGTAACCATTGGAATAAACATGTTGTTGTTTGTAAAAATTGAATACACTGCAGCTCTGTGCAGGAACCTCATATCACTGTTTTATCTCATACCTAGAAATCTTCAGCATACTGTATGTCCTGCTCTGCCACCACAGTCACCTAGTGACTAAAGACCAGTGGCACTTACGTTTCACATCATGAAGATCATTGAAAGGCTGGTCCTGGACTATATGAGTCCTCTGGTGACAGACCACCTGAATTCACTGCAGTTTGCCTATCAAGCCATCCCTGTTAAGGGGATAGGTCAAAGATATGCAGGTGGATGAGCCTGACTATACATGTAGACTGCACTGGCTCAAGCACTGTGTCGCAGAACCACCACAAGGAACAGTCCTGTTTTCTGTTCTCTTCACTAAGACTATAAATGTAATACCAGGTCATGTCACTTGCATGCATTCTCAGATGATTCAGCACTTATAGGGAGTATAGGAGACAGGTGGGGAAGTTTTTTTCTTGGTGCAGGAAGAATTGTCTGCAACCTAACATCAGCAAAACCAAGAAAATGGTTATTGACTTCAGCTGCACAAAAGAGCCTTGACTTTATATATGAACTGACTTTATATATGAACTTCAAAAAAGACATCCTTTATTTACACGTATACTGTAGGTGCAATCCTGCATGTTCTCTTTTAATGCAGTATGGTAGACTGAAGAAATCTAACAGAAAACTTCCTTTGATCAGCTTTGATCAGGTTTATATACATATAATAACAGCAGGCATTTCAGACACACCAGTCAGCATATAGGTAAATGATATGGTCCAGAAACACATCTTTGCTAATAAGTATTATATAAAGTCTCAAAATAGTTCATTATTAAGAATAATGTTTTTTTTTCTATCACTGGTTATGGGTGCTGGGTCAAATTAGGAAAGCATAAAAGGATATATCAAACCAAGTACCCAAGAATCCATTCATCTAATGAACCTGCTTGTAGGAAAATGATAATACACAAACGTCACACCAGCCCATGGCTAGACACACTTACAAGCATACCCTTGCTCTTTCATTCGGGGTTTCCAATTAAATTAACATGAAGTGTTCAAGATGTGGGAGGTTGCAGGAATACACATAAAATGGGTCTCCGTGCAGAGTATGTCTGAACCCAGATTTTACCAAGTTGGAACTGGTAAGCACAATGCCACTGTGCAGCCTTCAAAGCAATGATAATGCAAAAAACAATTCTTTGCATATAACTTTGCCTACAAATAAAGAAAAAAAATCAGCCACCCGTCCTATAATCCATTATCATTCAGTAATTTAAATATAAGCATACATGGCAGCTACTTAAGTTGTTCTTTAGAAATTCTGCATACAGTACTTCCATTTTCCTACTGAAAAGAAGACAGTACAAATACACGCTAGATAGATAGATAGATACTTTATTAATCCCAAGGGGAAATTCACATACTCCAGCAGCATACTGATAAAGAACAATATTAAATTAAAGAGCGATAAAATTGCAGGTATAACTTTGTATAATGTTAAAGTTCATCAACCACAGGTTGGAATTGAAGAGTCGCATAGTGTGGGGGAGGAACGATCTCACTCTGTCAGTGGAGCAAGACAGTGACAGCAGTCTGTCACTGAAGCTGCTCCTCTGTCTGGAGATTGCACTGTTCAGTGGATGCAGTGGATTCTCCATTATTGACAGGAGCCTGCTCAGTGCCCGTTGCTCTGCCACGGATGTCAAACTGTCCAGCTGCATGCCCACAATAGAGCCTGCCTTCCTCACCAGTTTGTCCAGGTGTGAGGCGTCCCTCTTCTTTATGCTGCCTCCCCAGCACACCACCGCATAGAAGAGGACACTCACCACAACCATCTGATAGAACATCTGCAGCATCTTATTGCAGCTGTTGAAAGACAGCAGCCTTCTAAGGAAGTATAGTCAGCTCTGGCCTGCCTCTGTCTATAGGCTGTGTGTTTGTTTTATAGTATGTATGCATTGGGTTATATGATGGCTATTGAATGGCAATCCTAAGAGAAATAGATTATGAATGTTTTTTATATGCTCACATTACCTAATTAGATTTTAATATCCTTTAAAATAAAATGGTTTCTTATTTAAATGTAAAGGATAGGTTGAATTAAAAAATAATAAATTGTAAACTAGAAGTGATAGTAAGATGACCCAAGGTTTGCAGAACAGAAGTGTGAGTATTAAGTCAATCAAGGTGAAATGAAAAATGTTAGCAGTATGAACTCGGCAAGGTTGCAGTTTCGAGTAACAAAGCAGAATATTGCATTGAAATAAAGAAATAAGATCAGCTTCAGAAAGCTGCAGAAAATCTGTCAATTGACAGGACATTCAATACATTATTAACATTTCCTAAAAATAAGACATGTTATGAATTGTTTTATGGGAATAAATAGCAGTTTTATTTCTTAATAATTTATTAAGTTATACTTTGTATTTGCTGTTGGCAGTACCTTATATATATGCATATTTAAATACTTCATATTCAGATTTTTTTCTTTTTTCATTTTGTAAATCTGATTAATTCTTTCTAGGACTGTATTGTAGTCCTGTAAAATCTGCTATTGTTCACAAGTGTATTTCTCTTTGGTAGTATTACTTTTTGTTCATTAAAATAATTTTTCTTTTACGTTTTAAACTTCAATTTAATTAATTATGAAGCAGTATTTGATTAGTATTGTATTTTATTGTTGTTGTGGCACAATGGCATTTTCTTCCACATCATGGCGATTAATGGAATTCTAAAAAGTGAACATCTGCTTTTATCCAATATACTTTTATAGTACTGTCAGGTTCAAATATATGGAGGATCAGTGAATACATGATTTATTTCTTTTTTCTTACTGTTCTACAGTTTCTTTCAATGTTCTTAGATGCCTAGTTGTTTAATGTCTGTTTCAGAGACAATGACAGGAAAAGGCCAAAGAATCTTTTGCCTCTGTGCTCTTTTCACTCAGCTGCTCCTTAAAAATGGACATTTTAAAAGGTTAGACACTGTAGGTTATGGAGATTGAGCTTACTTTGTCATCAGCAATGACATTTCTGGGAAAGACAAATCACATCTAATGTGCATGCAAATCTCAAACTACAATTACTTGCTTATCCATAAAACATTTTTATTGTTTTGAATACAGACTATAATCCACTGAAATGTGGAATTTTTTTTCTGATATATTTCATGCCTACCGATATAACAGAGCTTGATGCACATATTTTATGCTTCTAAGTTAAAGTTCATAAATGTAGCGATGCAAATATAATAGTAAAATATGCAAAACAGTGCAAATTACAAATCCTTTATGTTTTTTAAAGATGTGCAGAATATTATGTAGTAATATCATGATGGTAGTGCTTACTGCTACCTTAATATGCAGCAGTGTCAAAAGTCAAAGGCGTATTGAATTAGGAGGAAAAAAACACAAAAAGAGGGTACAAGTAATAAATATAACACAAGACTTCTAATTTATGTGGTTTGTCCTCTTAAAACCTGTCTTCAGTCTCAATGTGGCTTTTAGCTAACCCTTAAGCCTGTGAGTCTGCTTTCTTATTAATCCCCACACTTTGGAACATACTGTACAATGTAATTACAGACTTTCTTACAACTCCATTTAATAAATAACAACAACAACAACATGTAATTATATAGCACATTTTCATACAAATAATGTAGCTCAAAGTGCTTTACATGATGAAGAAAGAAAAGAAAGACATAACTCATTAACATAGAATAAAAGCAAGGTCCAATGGCCAGGGAGGACAGAAAAAAAACAAAAAAACTCCAGACGGCTGGAGAATAAATAAAATCTGAATGGGTTTCAGACCATGAGACCACCCAGCCCCCTCTGGGCATTCTACCTAATATACACAGAAACAGTCCTCTTTGTATTTAGGGTTCTCATGGAAGGACTTGATAATGATGGTCATGTGGACTTCTGGCCTTTAATCCATCAATGTAGGAACATAATGGTGCTTTGATTAGGTGGTGGTGGCGCAGATCGCCACCACAGTAAACCGGGAAAAGAACAGAAGAGAGAGTAGGGGCTAATATGGATTTTGGAGCCACCATGAATAGTAATGATAATTAATAATCAGGATTAGACTAAAATGAAGTTATGAGAAAGCCATGTTAATGTAATGTGTTTTTAGCAGTTTAGCATTTTTTAAATAAAGCTAATATTGAAAGTAGAGCCAATAGGTACAGGTCGCTCAAACTTTGGAATGGTCTGCTTACTTTTGCTAAGGGATGCATCAACAGGCTCAGCACTTAAATTCAGGCAAAAAACTCATTATGTCTCATATTATAGCTTAAATATCTTATATATAAACGTCTATGTGTGGAAGTGTGTGTGTCTGTCTGTCTGGCCTGGAAGTGTGAGGCTACAGCATGAAGCTCAAAGAAGGACCCAGAAGTGTAAGGCTACAGTATGAAGGTCAAAGAAAGTTACTCAGTTGCCAAAGTGAATCGATGAGAAAAGAGAGAAACTTGCTTAGCCGCTAATACAGAAGCGAGGCGAGCACATCGGCAAAACTAAATCTCCGAAGAAAGAGACACTTGCTTAGCCTCTAATACACAAGTGAGGCGTCACGTCAGCAAAACAAAACCCCCTAGGAGAGAGATGCCCAGAGTAGTTCCTTTCAATTACCTCACAAATTTTTTTTTGATGATTTCAATAGGACCCTGGTCTTTTTACAGCACGGGCGTACACAGCTAGTATTTAATATAATCTCTTATTTGTTTATCTGAATTAAAACTATACCATGAGTATTTTTATTCTTCTTAGCATCCCAGTGTACAGTTTTGCGCTTGGTATTCTGAAAACTCTGATCCTTAACAGCCATATCCATGTTATAAATGTGTTCATTGTGAACATTTTTTGTTATATTAAAACTGTGTTTTTTGGTCATAATCATTCTTATTATGAGTTTCAAAGCATCATAAGAAAGAAGGAAACAAAAGAAACAAAGAAGAAGATTGTTTTTTTTTTATTTAAAATTAGTTGAATTACATGAATAAATAAAGTAGCTTTGTTCCAGCACTATTTTGTTCTTCATGATTACCACCATTTTGTTTATGGCACTCATAGTGTCTTTATGGAAATAACCTGGAATTGTGCTACTTGTGGTATCATCGCTGCAACAGAATAAAAGCTCAGCACCGAGCATGTCTAAGCCATCTGAGAATGTGGCTAACTCCTTAAGACTTTCTCTATTTTTCTTTGTTTCTGTTTCCTTTGGGGGAAAAAAGAGTTTGTGACTCCAATCAACAGTTTTGTTTCTGGTGGTAACTCCTGTGATTTGCTGTCCTGGTTTAGACCATTGCATGTAGAAACTGCCTCCTATTTAATTTAAATATGAAACATACCTGTAAATCCTTGAGACTGTGGAAAACTCACCAATGCCTAATATCACCATAATTAAACCTTTGCAGATCTCTCTTTGATGTATTTCTTTCACCTGCAAAAATCTCTAGATACTACAGTGCAGCTAAGATTGTGGAAAATGACATTAGCATTACTACTATGCTTTGATTGCCGTGCTAGTTTAGTATCAAATAGCTAGATGTTTCGTAACCCTTCTGTGACTTCTGCATCTCCAAGGTGTTATCCAAAATACCCATTAAAATTCCTACACAAAGTGTGTAGTGCACAGTACATCCTGTACGTGAGTAATTCTTGTTAAACGTTGTTTGACTAAGATGATAAATGCAAGACAAAACACTGAGCCTCTGCTCAGAATAACAAGAGCAATAAGTTAGAACATTCCATTTATGCATTAGCTTGTAGAAGATAAGATTAAAGCCTTCCATTATTTATTTAATGATCTGTTTACATAGCTATACAAAATGTAATATTGTAATATAGTTAGGTAAATACTAATATGAATTTAACATTTTGTTAACTTACGAAGGATGGCTTATACAATTATTACTAATATAAAAATTACAAGTAAGACTTATAACCCTGTAATCTCGTTTCACACAGACAGTTTTCCAATTTACATCTATGAAATTTAAAGGATTCTTAAATGTTTAAAGTAGAATGTAGGAATGCCCACACACTTTAAATTCTCAGTTAAAATTTTTCCTAATTTTTTTTTAATTACCTAACTCTTCACATTTTCTGACTTTTCTTCCTTCATTTTCTGTAAATGTAGAGTACTCTTTGAAGAACTCTGTATACAAGATTATAAAATATGTTACTGTTAAAAATTATGTAAAAGAAATCAGTAACGAATAAGCCTCAACAGATACAGTAATTCAGATTCCAGTGTATATCAGTGGCGTCTGTTTGTTAAACGGTTTAGTTAATAAACAAATTAGTTCTGGTCAAACAGATATAAACAGACATAATAGCTAAATACTTACTACTGTTACTTCAACATTTTGGAATCCTGGTCCCCAGCAAAAACATTTTCTTCATGTGCACACATCATTCTTCTTCAGCTCCTCTGGTTTCTTCCCAAATCCGTAAGATGTTCAGGTGAAGCTGACTGATGACTGGGCCAATCATGGATGTACATACAGTGTGAGCGCATCATGTAATGGACTTTTCAGGCTTGGTTTCAGACCTTGACTTCAGGGGTCCCAGAACATGCTGCAGCCAGCAATATGGTATTAGAATTGGCAGGTTTAGGAAAATAAATTATCAAAGTAATGTGCTCTTGTGCAGATCCAGGTTTACATTTTATTGTGTCCCTACTAATACAAAAATAATACTTTTGCTGTTAGAGGTCTATAGAAAATACAGTAACTTACATTGCTTTAGAAATATTTCAATACATAGCATTAAACAAATTGGTAAGCAACATTTTTTTTCTTAAAATGTGGTGAGATTTTCAGTATTGTACAAAAATGTACACCACATATTTCAAACTGAATTCTGTCAAATAAAAGATTTATCTTTTGAGAGATCCGTAACTACTTTTATATATATGAATAATGACAACACATAACAATGTTGGATATGATAACACTCTGCAAATGTAAAAAAAAAAATAGAAAAAAAAAGTTAAACCACGGGAGATTTGGCATGCAGCTAGAAGACTAAGATTACATTTTTCAAATCAAAAAATGTGTGAAAAGTTTCAAACCATATTAGCTTGATATGACGGCTCTTCATCCATAACACCAATCTAGGTGGAATAGTAAAATATGCCAAATTTCACTGCAGTGTTGCACTCCATTATCAAGGAAACACACAAACTGTGTGGCACATCTACTCCATCACATTTGTATTCTTTTATATATAGACAATCACAGAAAGAGGTGTTGTAACTGCTTGTACATAGTACATTCAAGACACATTTCAATTGTACAAATGCTTTGACATAAACTGGATTCTGACATTTTCAAAATTGCTTCTTCTCCTGTGACCTACCACACTCAGCTCTCAACATGTCACCTGTCATCAGTTATGAGAAGTTAGTTAGATTGTCAGACAGTATTCATAGTTATTTCACTTTGTACATATCAAATCATTTGCCATGTGTACAAAAAGTATGGAGATATTGTGCCCTCATTTGCAGGTTGATATGGTGTCTCACATCAGCTGGACCAATTCTTTTTTTTTCTCTTTTTAAACAGCACATTGCCTTATATACAGTAAATTTTAACTTGTATGCTTTTCTGCTCTGCTTTAAAATTTAAACTAAGTAATATTTTATAACCTACCGCTCTAATTAATTGGTTTAGTGTGGTGAAGCTGTAAATAAGTGAAAATTATTAGTCCATAAATTAATAAAAAACGAAACTCTTTTAATGTCTTTAACATTAGTTTTCCTTAATTCATCCAAAACTAAGGTAGTATCTTTAGCATAAATGTAACCTTTATAGGTTGCACATGCTAATCAAAATGCAACACATCAACACTTTCCAGTGCCATGATTAAAGAATATGTCCACCATACCTCAAAACTTAAAGGAATACTCCACCCAAAAATTATATTTTGCGTATTATGTAACAGCGCTGACAAGATGCATCAGCCAGGGATGAATCACTACCACTATGTGATGACATTCCATCATGCAAAGAGCAACTTCAAAGCCTGTGGCAGGTGCACCTACAAAAACGACAAGCCTACAATGTATCAAACTGAATTTGATCTAGTGCATCAAAGGCAAAGCAGTTTTTTTCAGGATAGTGAGCCACGTAAAAAGCAGAGAATTCATTCTGGCATTCAGCATTGGCACTACAATATGTTACTTACTCTATGTGGATTGTAAGCTCATTCACTTTTGGGTAAGCTCAGTTTTCACTCACAATAGTGTTTTGAGGAAATGACACGTTTATCAATATTTTATTAAAAATATATAAGTGTGGGGCGTTGTGTGCATATGACTAGATGACTTCATATGTGGATTTGCGAAACAAGTAACATGAAAGGAACATTTTGATATTCTTTGCTGTTGTCCAATGTTGGTCACAACAGACTTCTACTCTACAGAAACATTTTTTTTTATCACTGTTCTGCGTGAAAACATGAAATTAAAACCTTTTAAGTCAAACTCTGGCACTGGTTGGTCAATATGTGAAACTAAGGCCTAAAAACAATCTAATCTGTGTAAAATATAATAAATCGCTAAATGTGTGTGTGTGTGTGTGTGTGTGTGCGTCTGGCCCCTCAGAACAATCTGAAAGGTCAGTTTTGCTTTGGTATGATTTGTGTGATTTAGCATGATTAATATGAGACACAAGAAGAACAGTAAAGCGTTGAAGTCACACTGAGAATTGTATTCAAAGACAGGAAGTATAAGAGCGGACAACATGTAAGCAAGGTGCCTAAAAATGATGGGAGCATCATCAAGAGAGGGTGTGCTGGTCAAGAGAGGTTCAGACACACAAGAATACTGAGGGAAGGTGCTGAAGGTACAGTACATGTAGGGCAAAATATATCAAATATTTCAAAATTTATTTTATTACTTGTCTTTGATAGTAAACATGGCCAGTAGATGGCATAAAATAGACCCACGGCTTTTATGACATAGAGCAAATATGACAAGCATTACTGTTTTCCATTAGGTTTCGGTACAAAAAAAACAAATTTTGTATACTACAGTTATATCATTTGTGTCGGATTACAGTTGTGGCCTTATTGTATTTTTTTTTTTTACAAGTTGTAGTGCAAAATATCTGAAAGTGTGTTTTTTCTTGAAAGTGGCCACTGTACCATCTTTCACACAGACATTAAATGTTAATTTTGTGAACAGAATTTCAAACATTACTTTAATCAGTGTAAGAACAATACATTATATATTTTTAAAGAAACTGAAAAATCTGTTAGGTAGCCCAGCATTTCAAAGCTCACGTTATAATAAATACAGTAAGCTGAGACACTGCATATGTCATCATAATAATTATTTTTGTTTTTGCTTTTCCTGGTGAAGATCATAGTAGTAATGCACTGAACTGAGCTGACTAGGCCCTTCTTGGGAAATATCCACACACTTCCAGAGCAGTCAAGAGATCTCTCTGGCATGCCTGGGTCTCCTTAGTGTCATGGTCAGGCATATGGCTTTTATGTTTTTTTATTTTTTGCAGCTATTCTGTGACCTTTCAAAATTATTCTCAAATAGTTCTTGGGATGTTGAAGGTCATGTAATAAATTGGTAAGATTTTTTGTTGCTTTGTATTGTATGTTAAATATAATTCACATTCTCCTGCTGCATTTTTTGTTTTTCTAATATGCTCCACCATAGTTGTGTTAACAGTTGCTACGCCATTGCAAGGCTTGACAATCTGAAAGTGTGTGACACATAAAGGTGAGCATCTTACACTTCCCTGTCACTCAGGATGTGAATTCATTAATGCATTACCTTAAGTGTTACTGGTTATGACGTTTTCTGCCTTTTGACTACGATTTAAGTCCTGCGCTCTTTTTATCTTACAACTCTTCTTTGACCATGGTTCTGGTTATTCTTCCTAATCTTTCTTTATTTAAATTGAGTCTTCCCAGTTTCAAACTCTGTTTGAATTCTGATCTATCAGTGACATCTCCTGATTCCATTCTCTCTCTCATAACTGCTGTTGCCCTGTTAAAGTAGTGCACTTAGTGTTCTCTGGCAGGACTGTAGGAGACAGTCAACCATACACCTAACCCACCTGAAAACTGTCTCATCTCAATCTGGAGCAGCAGTAGTTTCACTCTGTGGTCTTCCATATTGTGGAACTCCTACCCGTTATGCGCATGATTTTATACCAAGTATAAAAGCACAATTCTCTTTCCCCAAATACATAATCTAAAAGGCACTTAACAGCAACCCCAGAACCTAACACTTTTGCAATACCTTCCAACAGGTATCATGGGATTCATCATCAGTAGCCCATAGAGCACATATTGACAAGATTAGCCATCTCCCAAGACCCCAAGTATTTGTTCAGGGAAAAAGGGTTGGTCAACTTTTCTTCAACCAGGATGGAATTCACATTGATTCTCCAGAATCAATGGTTCAATTATCGTATGAAGCCTCTCTTTCAGTACTCTCTCTTAACCGTTTCCTGGCAGGTTGACAACTATCATTAACAGTAATTGGAATATGTCATCTTGTTTCCATTTTTAAAAGTCCCAAGGCACTGCCCATGCCTTACACAAAATACTGAAGAGACATGTTAACCAAAACACTGTAGCACTATCCATTTCTTCAGAAATTACTGAGCTTTTTATTCATTCCAGTGACTTCAGCCTCAACTAATACTTTTGGCACTCACTGCTGTGAAAAGTGCATATCTAGTAGGCAGAGGAGTTTCTCAGAATGCCCTTTCCACTTGTTTTTGACATTCCCAGGTGATAATAACTTTTCCTTACTCTTACCAAAGTGCCAAAAATCACTTTAAGGACAACAAACATTATTTTCCATGGCTTCGTCAAACTCAGTTTTTGGCTGTGGCCATAACTAACACATTTTTCCCTACTAGTTCCACTCAATTTAATCTGAAGGCCCTCCTGCTAACATTGTATGGAATGTCTTATTCTCCAAGTTGACATATTGCAGATAAGCTAACGCAGTGCATACATGCAAAAAGAAAAAAATGTAGAAGAAACGTAATGCCATGATTAAAAACAGAAAATGTCACATATTGTATAATTCTATATTTCTAGATGTCCACAACCATACAGATTGCTGAACTAAAATAAAAAAAAAACCTTGTTCAGAACACGGGGCACTTGACTACCTAAAGTATGGTCTAAAAAATATCTTGTGTTTGAATAAACTATCAAATATATCAGGAAAGTATTTTGTTCCGTCATTTTTGTAATAAAAACTCAGTATAGTCTTTTTCGCTGTCATGTGAAATCACAAAACCATTTTTTGTACTTATTGTCAACATTGTTAAATCAAACCAAAGCAACATTAACCACAAACCACATGCCTAAATAATTAACAAGGTTAAATCAAAACAATGTTGTTTGGGCAATACGTTAAACAGGAAGTTGACTACTGGATACTTGTTATTAATTATTGAGTCATTTTTTGACCGATTCACTACCACCTAGGGAGACAAATTGTATTTTAAAAGAAATATTTCCTACATAGCTTTAAATTATGACTCTAGTTAATGGCATATTCTAGGGAATTTAACTTCTGAGCTCTTAATTTTCCAACCTATTTGATAGTAACACACTGTAGCTCTGAGGGTGTGAAAGTCTTTTCTCAACTTGCTGTAACTGGGGTAGATTTTAGGATTATATTTTTGTTTAGTAGATTTTTTTTAAATAAGTTTTCTTCTTTACATTTATTGTCATTTTTGTAACTTTGCCTCAGTCCCAGTTCCCACCGTTGTGCAAGCAGGGTATTCAGATGCAACCTAAATTAGCCCAACAGATTTCACTTGATTGCATGGCTTTGGCTCAGGCATTAGCTTTCCTCAAGTTTTTTTTTTTTTTTTTTTGTTGTTGTTTCGGTTTCTTTTTATTCTTTCCTTCTGTTAATTGCTTTTGAGCTTTGTTGGTCTTTCTTTTGGTCATTTTAGTTTAGATCTTCTGGTTGCAAATCTTTGCTCTTGTTCTTTCACATTTTAAGTAATTACTGGTTTATAGGTTGTATTTATTTTATTTTAAGTATTAAAATATGGTATTTTGAATTAATAGATTATTTAATAATTGCGATTTGGAATTGTATTTTGTATCTAGTTAGGATATAGTGGGTTGGATAATGGATGGATGGATCTTTGGAGATTGTTTTTAATTATTTAATACATTTAATTAACCATTTAAGGCTTTGTGTATTTGGTCCAAGAGTTTTGGTGGTTTCCTCTCCCTTTAAATTATTTTGTTGTCCACGTGCCTCTATAGAGTACCTGTCTTTGGCTACTTTTTCATAGTAGTTAAGCCTTAAATCATGATAGAAACATCTTTTGCATGAGAAATCATATATTATGATTTTAGTTCCTAACATGTTTTAGTTGTAACATGCAATTAATCAGGTTGCATCACTTCAAATTGAGTTTGCAAGGTGATTTCTAGAAATACATATTCAGAGGACATGTCCTAATTAATGAAAATATACACATATGGAACAAAGACATAAAAAAAGCAATTTTTCTCCAAAATGCATTAACAATGCTTATTGCCAAATCACACTACGCCAAAGTGCATAATGAGGTTTAATTATACTTAAAAAATACACTTTAACACTGGTAATGCCAAGCTATTGGAGTTTAAAATGAAGATGGCCAATGCCTGTCAAAGTATCTATGGAAATCATTTCAATGTATAACAAAACTAATTTTAAAATACCTCATAGTTCCTGCTTTTGTCTGAACTTATATTAATCAGTGTGTTAACATATGGAAGGTAATGTTTTCTAATCAGACTAGACACTTACTGTTTATCTCTTATATAATACAGAAAGAATGTACAAAAAAAGACTGTCATACACTACAGAAAAAATGCACTAATACTGTCACTCCACAGATAGCATTCTTGGACTTCAGTTGAGCATTTTGATCTGGGTGAACTTGGCTAGAAAAAAAACAGGAGACAAACAGCTTCAATGTTGACATCTTTTTGAAGAGCCCAAAGAATGCAAACATTCTTCTTATATATTACCATACAGTGAAAAATCACACCTCAGATTTAGATGGAGCAATTGCTGTTGCTAAGTAATGGCAAACAGGATTAAATTATCTATACAAAAAGACATCTGTCATACTTAGCTTCCCAGATTCTGGCTGATTTATTACTATTGCTGTCCACATTACCAGAGTTTTTTCCTACTTCTCTGAGCCAGATGCTGAATATTTTTGTTATGTTCCTATCTAGATTTTTTAATTATTCCTTTTAATGGACTGCTTTTGGTAAATTTAACCAGAAAACTTCAACTTGCAGGTGCTAAAGTCCTGAGGTAGATGAAATACAAACATCATATTCCACCTCACCTGCCTAAACTATACTGGTGTGACGTTAGATATAGAATCATCTATAAATTTTGACTGTTAACTTGCAGAACTGTGCCACTTATCCCATATCAAACCCTGAAACAACTTGCATCTTCTTGTTCCCGTCTTGCTACTGTTCCAAATCTTTGAGTTGCTAATATACCCTCTTCATGTATTTAATATTTGCTAATTGCTTTCATGTTTTACCTCCCAAATCAGACTATTATTGCTAACATACTCATGTCCTGACTCTGGTTCCTACCATGATTTTTCATTCATAGAGCTTCCTGCTTTTTAGCTATCAAATCCTGTTTGCAGAAAATTCCTCTATGACCCCCAAAGCAGCTTTTGCTCAATTCATCGGCTGCTGAGATTAGTCTGGAGGTCTTTGCTATTTTAGATACTTTTTTATATAATAATTCTTTTGATTTAAATGTAGAAATATAAACTGTATAAATTGTACACTGTACATGTCAGCTAATCTAAGATTAAGATTTTTTGTAGCCATCCAAATATAGTAACACTACTAGTTTGTTAGAGACCACATCATTTATACTACAAATGAAAATATTCCTTCTAGTCTATGCATCATTGACTAAGAATTTATGACTTTTAAACATTGTTTAATCTATTAAAATTGACATAGGTTATTTGCAACAATTTTCTAACCAAAGAAACTGCCTTACAATCTTTTTTTCTATATTCCACAAAAAAAAAAAAAACAGATCTCAGAAAATGAAAACAGTAAGAGAAACACTGGGTTGCTGGCTTTGGATTATTTATTTCCCTAATTTCTAGGTTACTTAGTCACAGCCACAAAAAATTTAATGACTAAATAAATAGCCTTTAAGGAAAATTTATTTTTCATTTTTGTTAGCTGAGTAGGCTATGACTTCACTGTTGCCTAAAACACTAAGTAAAAATCAGGATGTGGCTTCCTCTGTTAAGGACGGTGAACTATCCTTTGCTTGCAAATCAGATCATGTTGATGGCATTTGAAATGCCTTATTTGCTTGCAGAATCCAATGCACGTGTTACTGTGTTTCTCTTCTAAATAAATATCTCTTGATATGCTTTTAATTTGGTATATAGTAAAGTATTAAGGTTAATTAGAAAGTAGATGGAAACATAGAAAAAGTTATAAATATTGCAAAAATTTTTTTTTGTTAGGTAAAAATGAGAAGCCAGCAGAGAGAAAGAGGCAGCATCAATTCTAGGAGTTAGCCAGCCATTTGAAAATAATTCTAACTTCTTAAGAAGAAATATAATTTTGTGCAAGTGGACTTCATCTTTTTGTCTTGTTTACACCCTTGAACCAGTTCACAGTTGGCAAGTCAGAGATTTTGAGTCTGTCTCCAGCAAAAAATTGTGTTCTACCTCTCTCCATTTCATATTCTCACACAGAGAGACTTGCTGCGAAACTGATGTCTCCAATGAGTAGGAAGCAGTTACTACTCAAGAAACTGTTATTGTAACTGTAAGGGTATTAAATTATACAGAAGCAGACTCTCTTTTTAACTGACTAACTATTCTCTATTATACTCACCTCTTCCCTGAGTGACCCTGGACACTTTTATCCAGTTGGATAAGCTTCTGCGCACTGTCTTGGAGGCTCCGTGTCTGCATCCACCCTCTCTGTGTGAAAGTGTGAAATGTAGTGGGGTGAAGCACTGAGAAATTTCTTGCTGGTGATAAAGTGGAAGAGGAAATTATTATGTAACATCTGAAAGAGTTCCAAATTATAAGCAGAAAAAAAGTAATGACTCCAAATATTTAATACAAGTTTTAAATACCTGGATTAGGCTTAATGATTAGTCTACTGACATTTGTAGTGAAATCATATTATTATGTTTAATATTTTTAAACTGCTGTCAACGTCATAATGTCAGTTGTTTCTACTGTAGGCAGATAAATAATAGCATGTAGGATGAATGTAATGAATAAGTATAATATAATTGACAGTAAAATAAATATATACAGTATATCTTATGCAAGAAATATATTAATTTTCATGAAAAGTATTGCAAAGATTATAATAATTACAACAGAATTTCACATTCAGAAACTATTTTTTGTTTGTTTTAATGAGTATTTACAATGTTCTATAGTGATATTGTGTGTTATCTTGAAGCAAGAGTTGTTGATGAATAACAAAGCATTATTCTGACACAAGTCCATCTTTCTGTTTTTAAATGGGATGCTTGGCATTGTTTCTACAAATGAGAAGGCTTCTAGCAAATGTACTTTATTGTATGGCAGAGATCCACTTCAACACAAAGATGCTACAGAGAGATGTGAAGAGTTCTGGGGAACCAAAGGAAATGATCAGGAAGGTTTACTTCAGACATTCAAGTATATCAAACCAAAAAGAAAAAAAAAATGTAAGAGTATGATGCTCTGTGGTTCGCAGTGAGTATGCAGCATTTACAGAAAAACCTAAGGGTATGCTTAGATGTGACCACTGTAGCTCAACACATATTTACATGAAGCTTGAAAGCAAACATTACCACAAAAAGGTCAATTGAGCCTAATCTAAATGAACTCCAACAAGCCTCTGAAAAGCAGACTCAGAGAGAGCAACATGAACTGCATATAAATGATGGTGTGATAGCCTGTGGTCTATACCACAGGACCAATGCTGTCCTTATTTATTTACAAGGTATAAAATAATAAAAAATGACTAAGTCTCAAAAAATGGTTGCTGCATTGCTCTTTTGTTATTATGGGACTGAGAGAGATTTTCAGCTGATTTTACATATTATACCAATGCTGCATATTCTATACACTGGAAAATAATGGTGCCAGAATATATTATAAAAAACAGAATTAATTTTACTAGAAACAAACCAAGGAGCATTCACAAACGTCTCAAAAAATTTCAAAACAATAGCAACATTACCATGATCTAACTAAATAAAGTAGCCAATAACTTCTCCCAGGACTTCAGTCCACATACAGGGTAGTCTGATGTTGCTACAATGCACTGTTACATTTCTCAACTCAATGTACACTGCTCTGGTAGAACACTGTTATCCATTACTCACTCAGTCTCTGCTTACATTGTTACACTGTATTCTAGGAGAACTGCTGTGTCATCTTTACCCAAAAATATCATTGACTACATTGTGATGCTGCAACCTGACGCAACTTTATCCCAAGAGACTCCAATTGCAATAGCTGCAAGAGAGAGACCACATCTAATATCTAATGTGTTTGTCTTGCTGAAGAATGGTGTTAGATAATCACCAATTGGCCAGCTGACGTAAAAAAGTGAAAACTAACAAAAGAGGATCACTACACGTGAAACCTCAAAGACAGAATTGAGACAACCTAATTAAGTTTGTATGTTTTGTGTTGCTGTTTTTTGTCTCATGTCTGTTGTGAATAAAGCACAAGACAAGGATAAAGAATTGGGGTTCCAATGTGGCAACACCATATACCTGGAATTGTACAGCAAAAACACAAATGTTGCTTATACATGAGAGCTCAACCAGAGCTGATAACAATGAGAAAGATGGCAGATTATATGGCCGGAAGAAAGAAAGGGGCAGGTCCAGTGGAACCGTAACTGGAAGACGCAGGAAGATAAAAAGCATTAGAAGACAGCGCCAAGTCCTGGTTCGACACGTAATCACAATTATTGAAGTCCTTACGCTGTCTCCCATGTGCATGTGTGTGACATGGCCCTCCCTCCAGAACCCAAATCCATCAGGTTGGACAGCCAGAACTGTGAGGTCATGAACCTGTGAAAGAGCATCTGCATTGGCATGGAGAGAGCAAACTTTGGAGGACAGTAAACTGGTAAGGGTGAAGATCTAAAAACCACCTTGTTTACGCGCAGGTTCTATTCCTTGTGCAGCATCATCCATTGGAGAGAGGCATGGTCAGTGATGAAGGAAAACTCATGGCCTAGGAGGTAATACCTCACTTGGGCAATTGCCCACTGGAATGTGAGAGCCTCACGCTCCATTGCCATACAGTATACCTGGTTTCCTGGTTCAGTTACAGTTACCTGCTCAGGAACATTGTGGGGTGTTCACACCAGTAATGTTTTGGCTAGCATGGTACCAAAACCTATCTCCAAAGCGTAGGTCTGGAGAATAAAAGGCAAAGAAAAGTTAGGAGCTATTAAAATAGGTGCTAAAGTTAGGGCCCGCTTAAAGTCACTAAATGCAGCGTCTGCTTTTTGAATCCCATACCACCGTATTGGGAGCATGCTTCTTTGTCAGATTAATTAAGTGGTGCCACCCTCTCACAGAAACGAGGTAAAAACCAACAGTAGTACCCCACTAACTCCATGAAGGCCTGGACTTGCTTCTTGGTGTTGGGTTGGGCCGTTTGATAATGGCATCTATCTTTGAACACTGTGGTTGTACCATACTTCTGCCCATCAGGCCTAAATATTTGACCTCTTTTGGTTCAAAGTAGCTTTTCTTTGGGTTAATCTGGAGGCTAGCCTCACCTAATGCATGGAATACAGAATACAGACCTGCTGTAGATGTTCCTTTAAATTTGCTGTAATAGATGATGTCGTCATCCAAGTAGGCAGCACTGTAATCATTGTGGGGTTGCAGCACTCAACCCACCAGATCCTGAAAAATCATTAGTGCCCTGTGCAACAAAAATGGAAGGACACAGTATCGCCAGTGTCCGCTAGTAGTGCTAAATACAGTCTTTATCTTCACCGAATTTGTTAAAGGAACCTGCCAATACCCTTTTGTCATGTCAAGAGTGGTCAGGTATTCTGCTGTACCAAGCAATTTGAGGAGGTTATCCTGCATTGGATAAGCGTCAAATTGGAAAACTTGATTGAGCCGATGGAAGTCATTGCAAAACCTCCAACTTCCATCCAGCTTGGGAATCAAGACAATAGGGCTTGACCAGGGACTATGACTCTCCTCTTTAACAATGACTATGACCCTCCTCTATATTCTATGAACAAATCCAAATGGTATTATGTAATATCATTGTATTGAGGATTACTTTTGTTCTATTCAGTGTATTATATTGTATTTACCCCATTTTTTGACACCCACTGCATGCCCAACCAACCTGGAAAGGGGTCTCTCTTTGAACTGCCTTTTTCAAAGTTTCTTCCATTTTTTTCCCTACAAGGGTTTGTTTTGGGAGTTTTTCCTTGTCTTCTAAGAGTGTCAAAAGGCTGTCAAAAGGCAGAGCCTGTTAAAGCCCATTGCAGCAATTCTTGTGTGATTTTGGGCTATACAAAATAAATGGTATTGTACTGTATTGCATTGTATAACACATGGGTCAAGCATATGCTTGATTTCAAGCTCCACTTCAGCCTCTGAGAGTCAACATGGACATTCTCTGCTGATCACCCTGCATTTGAGCACTAGGTTTTTTGCTTACCACCTCCTAATCAGAGCTTATTTGACGGCTCTAGCACAGGCAGTACTTCGGTCAAGCTGGATATTGGGTCTTTCTTAAAAGACTAACAATGACACAGTAGCTTTAGAGTTTTTATACAACCTGTAGCCTGCATAATAGATTACCAGCCAACCTGCAGTGCAAAGCAAAGTTTGTCAGTGCACTGTGATCAAGGTGTCTTTCCAAAGTACAAGAATATTTTAAAAACAGGAGTGAAAATTCTTATTCTGTTTTTCAGTTTTGTTGGTATAGCTATGATGTTCTGTTCCATCATATGTTAATAATTGCACTGAGTTTTTTTAGTTGAGTTTTTTTGTTAAAAAAAAAAAAAAGAAAATTCCTAACAGTCAGTCCTAGCAGCACTTGTCTCAAGGCAAGAAATAATCCCTAAAGGAAGACCAGTTCATTTTAGGGCATACTCATACACACATATGATATAGAGTCACTAATCAATATGAAACACATGTCTGAGGATGTGGGGGGAATACCTTCACATCCATTAACTAAACTCATTTAATCCAATACCACAGTAAATTAATGCAAGCAACTGTGAAAAAGAAGATAGAAAAGCAGCCTTTTCAGTACAAATGTCTCAGTGGACAGTCACCAAGGGACAGAGACATATCAATGTGCTTTACTATGAGGGAGTGAAACAAAATGTTTGATAGAAGTATTGAGTATAATATCAACTGTGACTTTCAAAACTCTTTGCATAAATACTCATGAGAAACTAATCATCAGATTACACACAGGGATCTGAAATATATGGAGAGCGGTGGAGAACTGGGTAAAATATAGAAACAATGGGCAATGGTGCAAAGAATGGAAGATCAGAAATTTAAAAAATACGCCAAAATACACCAATAAGAAACTCTTAATAGAAGGTGTATCCTAGCAGTAAAACAAGAAATCAGTTCAACTCCTCTGAAGTCCATCCATAAAGAATAACAGACAAAACAAATGATAGAAAAACCTTAGTACTAAGTACTAAGTCTAACCTTTGTCATTTTACATACAGCCAGCTGCCAGAATCCAAGATATCCTTCTCTGGTATAACTTACTAACAACCCTTTTATAAAATCTGGCAATAAGATATGAAGGGCTTTAAAGAAAGCAGTAAAACATAGAAAATAAAATGTGTTCGAAGAAGCCAGAAGAGGGAAAGAAAACAGTAGGGTTATTTTATATCATTTAGTTCGGACGTTTGCTGTACAGTTCTAAAGCAATTGGTGCACGCACTAAAACAATCTCTCTGGGATGAAAAATGATTAAATAAATTTATGATTTAGTATTTCAGTATCATTAACACATAGACATATTTTGTAAATGACTGTGTGATATGAAGCTCTTAGTGCAATCTTGTTCAAGATCAACTCTTTTAAAGTACATAACACAATGAAAACCAAAGGCATCAAGCTTTATTTTTTTCATTTTCATTATTTTCAATTTGCAATTGTAACTAAGACCTCAGTCTTACACAGGATGAATTACAATATGCACCATGACATGTCAGTTTATATAGTAAATAAAAGTGAAATACAACATTACAAATTTAAAAAAAATGTAAGTTACAAAGAAAATGTAATATTAAAAACACTATGAAGAGCTGGGAAAGAACCTGAATCGGAAAACAGAGAATATTAATGTAAAAAACAAAGGAATTGCTTAAAATTATTGAAGTCATATTGGAAGGTTACTGCAAGAATCAGTTATTTAAAGCAAGAATGAAGAGGCAGTCATTGGTGTTCTTGAATTAAATATTATAGTTGATAGGTACACAAACAGACCTCTAGACAGAAGGAGTCTCAAAAACTAAATATCCATCAAGAGCTTTTAGCTATACTATGGAAGAGATAAAAGAAATATATCATAACATTTTAGTATGTCCAGTTTTAAATGAGATGAATAGTAAAAACTGATATTCTGACATAATTATTTGCTAATGACAGCATTTCCAGATTATTTATGACTCCAGTTAACGAAGTACAGACGACCCCGAAAATTCGTGGTGGGTACGTTCCTAGAGCACCTGCAAATTGTGAAAAACCTTAAATTTTGGTTATGGTCAAAAAAATGCCTATGAATTCCTATTTTTATAGTTTATACCCAAATATGCCCCCAAAACACTTTAATTGCATTTCAAACTCAGCTTAATACATTACCGTAAAAAAAAGAATGTAAAGCTAAACCCATATACTGTATAGTACTGTACTGCTATGTCTCCCGCAGTGCTAGAATGTAAAATACAGATGTTACCCCTGTTTACACTGTAATTCATGTAAGCATGTTTTCGTTGGTATGCACTGTCGTTTTCTTTGGTATAAGTAGGGTACATACGTAATAATTTAATTTAATAAAAATACAGTAAATGTACGGGTACTCATCAATAATAAATGATATTGATTGAAGATGATGATAAATTAGCTGGGCATTACGATGAAGGTATGTAATGAAGATAATGACTGCACGGCAAAGCAGAGAGTTTACAGCTCCTCTGGCATAACTTTTTAGTTTCGGGAGCAAATCCAGTAGTTCAACCTTCTCCTGGACTGTCTTAAACTTTGGAGTTGGAGGAACTGGAGCTTAGGTTCATTGCCAGAAACCTTAGAAGATGCAGGGCGTTTGGGCGGCATCTTAGGGCTTTAAGAAGAACAAAACGAAAAATATGAGAACACTCAGCAAAACACTCGAGATAGCTACATGCGGTAAACTGTTATGATATGAGAATGCTGGGCTGCATCTGCTGGAGTTGCGTCACAGAGCAGCAGGAAATCAGCAGAAAGAAGAAATGAATAACCCTCTCAGATTGGCTACTTTCACCATCACAAGCCGCGTTTTACTCTACATTTTCTTTATGTTCTCTCTACAGTGCGGTACTGCCACGAAAAAAGCCATAAAAAAATTGCAGAGGATATCTGCGGTTTCTGCTAACAATCATTAGTTAGGTTCTAAGGAAAAATCCACGAACGACTGAGGCAGCAAACTCTGAACCATGAGGGTCTACTCTACACACTTTAACTAAGTACACAGCTTAGTATATCTCTATGCCCAGGATGATGCTAAATGATTCTAAAAGTATATCAAAAGTATTTGTTATTGAAGTAACACAGTTACCAATTTCTTAGCTGCAACATAACCCATTGGTTTCTTTTCTACTCTCCTGTACACCTCTGTTCATTTATGTACCTGGCCCAGGATTGGTGACTACATTTCACCCAACATTGTTGGAATAATCTCAATGCCTCACAATAGCCTGATTGAGTCTGTGAATGTTATGTCACATATCTCTGAATACAGTATATGTAGCCAGGGGTTGCTTCCAGCCTTAAACCAAAGGCTATCATGGGCTCTGCTCCACTCACAATCCTAAACCATAAGTTAAGCTGATTCAAAAACTGAAATGGATGAATTGTAAGGGTCAGATTAAGATGGAGTTTAGTTTCTCTTGCATAAGCATATCCTTACTACTCAATACATGCAGATCACTGTATATGTCTCACTCAAACACATATTTTTCTGTTTAACACAACAAGTTCCAATTGTTTTTGTTATATTTTTATGTGAAGGTATAAAACTAAAATACAATTTTCAATAAAATAGTTCAGTTTATGAGGAAAAATTTACCATCTCTGATTGTATGTGATCCTAAAATTATATCATAGTTAAAAAATGTAGGCACTGTCTGTATTGCAGTTGCCTTCTATTGATGAGTTTCCTGAGTTCTCTAACGCAATTCTAACACATTATTTAGGACACAAAATCTTAAACCAATATGTTAACTCATATTTAGCTGTAAAAAAACTGCAAAAATTGCAAGGTGATATATTGTTTTGTGCATATATAGAAGGTAAGATGTTTTCTAAATCTAAACTGTGAAAAGACCATTTAATCAAAATTGTTGTAATTAACATATTAGTGTTCTGGTGTTAAATAGTGTAAAGCTAAGAAGTAAAATATGTATGATTTGAAGCTAAAATAGTTGTGCACTTTCTTTTATATTTTTGACTTATTTGTGTTCTCTTTGCAGTTAAATGCTGAATAAATGCCTATTGCATTGAATTTTTACTGTATATATGTTTTAATCAAATTTATTCTGGAGTTCCAAGCTTTATCATTTTTGGTACCTTAAAAATTCTAGTCTAGCAAAGGTGATATGTGGTATCAAAAGAGGCACAGAGGCAAAACCTAAATGCACAATATTTGTCTGGGGAAAACATGATTTATGAGGGAGATGAATATGAATATTAAGGAAGAGTATAATAACACTGTAATTGAAGATTTCATTATTGCCAGAATAATCAACTGCATAAAAGGTACCACCGATTCTTTCCAAAGCTGGACTGTGTAGCTCAGATAGTTCATCTTGGATAATACTGAAAAAATACATTCATATCTGAAACCACAGTGACATTCAACAATGAAAATATAGCAATGGCATCACAAACTGCACACTTGTATTGTATTTTTATCTAACGCCACATGCTGTTTTTGTTTGAAGGGCAACTGTGACTAAAACTACCGGAGTATCTGTCACAAATTAAGCCTTAGCTAATTTTAAGCATTTAACATTTTAGAACATTAAGTACTGATGGTATGTTAGCAATCAGCTGTGCAAAGAACACCATCGATTGCTAGAACATTTCAGAATGGGAAAGGTGCTATATAAATAAAATGTACTATTATTATTATTCAAAAATATTTATGTTAGATATATTTCAGATGCAAACTATTCAATATAGTTCCCCTACATTACAGTAAACTTATTCAAGCAGTCTACAATCTTTTAAACGCCTTTAAAAAAAACCAAAAAAAAAAACACTTAGGTTGAATATCAGGCCAGTACAACATTGCATCTTTCACATTATCATTATATGCAGACAGATGGGGTGTCCTTCTACCACTAAGAACAAAGGCCCTACCTTCTTCCTGCTTCTTGCGAGTGGTTGACTTTGAGAATATTCCTGAGTGCTCTACATCTGTGACACATGTTTGACTATTTTTTAAACCTCTTTATTTACTAATAAACACTTTGATAAAAATTAAAGTATTGTTCCCATACTGACATAGTGACATAACACAAATATGTGGGCTCCTTTAACAGCCTCTGCCCTCATAAATTACATATCACTTCTCTGCTTTTCTTTGGTGCTACCAGACAGGCACAGAACCGCATTCACAGTTTGGAAGAAACTCACACATTGACAGCAATGTTAATGGCAATTTGGAGCTGAAACACCTAAATAAGAGTTACAATGTTACAAAGTGACTGTGAGGCAGCTCCAAAAATACTGCTTAGAAGTACAGTAAAAGAGTGGGGAAGCTTTCTAAAGAACCCTCATAGACTGCTATTTAAGTTTATGTGGCTTAGTTAATGGTGTGGCGAACAAACTGTAAACTATACTTATTCTGAATTCAAAAATGAACCTGTGGCTGAGATGTTTGTGCTTGGGTGGGCATTAACAGTGGCAAAGATTGAAAATTCCAATGTTTGGGTTGGCATTAACAATGGCAAAGTGAAAATTCCAGTGCTAGACTGCTGATTTTTATTTACAATTAATATTGTATGTACTCAGTTTGTTAGTGTTAATTTAGAAATTACATCCCAGATAGATTTTTACGGAGGATGCTTTAATCTTTGCAGCTGACATAATTCGGAGAGAAGATCTAAGCCTGAAAGTCTTGTAATGTTGAGTAGAAAAGCAGTGTAGGCTGGGAAAGCTGAAAGGCATTTTACATAATAGGACCTTAGACAGCCCGTGTGCTTGCAGCTTTGAGTAGCTTTTGATTCAAATAGGAAAGGACCTTGAGCTTGTGTGATAATGAATTAGTACCATTTTCAGTGTTTTTCTAGAAAGAAGGACAGGTGCTCACTTTGGATGAGTAGTGGGGAGAGTGTGGATGCCTTTTATTAGATCTTTTTCAAAAAGAGTTCTGTCAGTTTTGGTCACTTACTGCATTTATTGCAAAAATTGAGCTTTTGGTTGTAATTCTGGCATGTTTGTAAAGAGCTCAGCTTAGTTGAAAATATGGACATTAAAACATAGCTTTTTATCTTTTGTTGTTTAGTTTCTGAACACATGGAAAAGAGCTGTCTCTATGGAAATATTTTTTTTTATTATTTTTATTAAGCATATGTAATCTGTAACTAAGAAACTGGGCCATCTGAGAAATGTCATGTGGGACTGAACAAACACTGCTTGAACCTACCCAGGTTGCATAATTATTTTGTATTGCTTACTTTTTGTGATATTGGTTGCAAATAAATAAAAATTTATAAGTGAAAGCTTGAAGCCAGTCTTTGTCTGAATGAATGTCAGCATTGCCTTTAAAACCTCTTGGGCACAACCATCAGCACTGTGTCTTTTTGCAGAGAGAGTGTCGACCTTGTCGAGAAGTTTACTTACCTCGGCAGCAACATTCATGTCTCTGATGTCTCTTCCTATGAAGTCAGTAGATGAATTAGGAGAGCATGGGGGATCATGAGGTCACTGGAAAGGGGTGTGTGGCACTCCCGATATCTTTGCAAAAGGACAAAAGTTGTGAGACATGAACACTATCCAGTGACCTGCGATGAAGACTGAACTCCTTTAGTAATGTGTCTCTTTGGAAAATCCTTGGGTATTGCTGGTGTGACTTTGTATCAAATAAGCAGTTGCTCATGGAGTTCCGAATGAAGCACATTGCCTACATTGTGAGGGAGCGTCAGTTATGGTACTATTGCCATGTGGCATGATTACCTTAGAGTGATCCTACTCGCAGGATCTTCATTTAGGGGAGCCAAGCAGCTGGACCAGGCCAGGGGGACGTTAACATAACACCTGGCTGTGGCAGGTAGATGGTCTTTTCTGGAGGGTTGGACTGGACCACATGTCTGTCTGGGTGGGTTGCCAACCTGGAAAATATTTGTTTTACCATGATGTTTACCTAGATATTTTACTTAATGTGCTGTAGTATTTAGAAATCAATATTTTAATATACAAGAGGAAGTTAATTATTATGTGTACTTTTGTGATAAAGAAGAGAAGCAAGCTTTCTGCACAATGTGGAGCTTTTTGCTACATTGGAGTGTTTCGAAATGGATTAAGAAGTTCAAAAATAGTCAGACAACTGTTAAGCATGAAGAAGGAGTGGTACATCTGGATGTGTCCACTACTGATGACAACTTTAAGCAAGTCCACATCATGGTTCTGAAGAATCAACAAGGATTTTGGGCCCTGGTACACCATCAGCACATAAAAAATGGATCACTGCTCTCCTCTTTTTAAATGGAGTGTGGATGGTCATGTTTACTCCCACAAAATAACAAGAGAAACAAACTAATCAAGGTCGAAACTTTACTAGTGTGACCACAGACACACCAAGTTTCCACACGTGCACAGAGAAAGCTGTATAGCCAACTCAAACAAAATTATTGACTTACTCTCCGATTTTTGTTTTGGTTCTATGTGGAGAGTTGAAATGTGACTTATGAATACATTTATTAGCTTAGTCATTTTTATTAAGAAAGTGAACGGAATGTGCTGAATAAACTCAATGAATGTTTCTTTTCAGGAAAAAGGGTAATGAATTTAGGATTGAAAGGAAGGAAAACGACTTTGATTAATAAATTAACAGACTACTGAAATATTTTACTTGCATTTTTCATAGACCTTTTAATCATATCAGTTAAAAAAATGACTTTCAAAATGTTTAGAGTTTCTATATAATTCTAGCAACTGTTCCTGCTAATACTAAACATATTTTGAATCAATTAATTTGAAATTAATTTTTTTAAAGCTACTGTATGTAACTAATCTTATTCTTAACAACAGCATAACAATAGATTCAACTCAAAATCAAAATGTGGCAAGGAGTCATCTAATGTAAATGCTATTCAGCATATGGAAAATAATGGGGGGGAGGGGTCATTACTTATTACTGAGTCTTCCCAACTAGCAGGAGACAGCAGGTGATCAGCAAACACAGGAGATGAAACAAATGGATATGCTAAATTGGGGTGAAAAAAGGTACACTGCTCTTTTATGATTTAAAAAAAGTAATCCTTGCTTCATTCAACTGTAACATTGGCTTTTCTGTTTCATAGATTTACTGTCAAATAACTAAGCTAATACTATGCAAGGTTGAAAACAGATGATCAAGCTTAAGACATCACACATCTTTTAATTTCTCATGATTTATAGCTGCCTAATTAATCTAACTGTAGTCTGTGTCATGCAGTGCACTAGCTGAGTAGATAGATAACCATTCTAATAAGCATAATCTTATTTTCTAAAAGCCCCTAGTTTGTGACAACAACACATATGTCACACAGCTATTAGAGAATACCAGATTTTATGTCATGTGCAAATTAGATCTTATGAAAATGTCAACTGGAAGCCAGTAAAGGACAAATATCACCTGCAAATTTCTGCTGCAGTGAAGACAAGCCTGTGATGCCTGTTTAATAATTTAGCAGTTTAATATAATAAAGGTGTACTAATAAAATATGTGCACCATACCAGGAAGCACTTACGTACCCATCTCACCCTGGGCAAATAAGCAAAATGAAATAAGAAGCACGCATTTCTACTGGTTTTTTTAGTCAGTTTCTCTCTAATGCTAGCAAGATTACCTAACACAATTTTCAACCAGTGCTTGAACATGAGTAGCTTGCACCCATCAGTCTTACTGGGCTGTCTTTCCATAACGTATTATCAAGCACTGAAACAAATTAAGCCAAATAATTTTTTAGGAATGACAGAGATCATTGGACCTCAATGAAATGATCTTTAAAAATTACCAGTCATATTTCTTTGTCTTGAATTCAAATTCTTTCATGTTATTGTTAATTAGTGCTCCCAGTGAATGTATTCACATTAATTAAGCATGGTAAAGATTTGTTCAGCAATATTTTTTGCAAAGTTTATATATAGAAGCTGTTTGTGTGGTGGTGGGTGGTGCAAGTCTAGCTGGCAAGAGGTTAATAGAGAGAAAGGCACCACCAAAACAGCATACAGCAGGAGAGAGAGTTTTGCAGACAGCCTCCAGGGAAAAGAGAGAGGCACGCTGGAGGCTGACTTACTGCAGATGACAGTATGGAATGAAAGGGGCCACTAGGTGGTGGTAGTGGTATATTTTACATGTGTAATACTTGCCCAAGAAAGGCATTAAGCAGGGAAACCAGCATAGACAAAAAGAGTATAAGTGTTATTTGGCTTGGACAGAAATATGTAATGCTCTTCCAAGAGGCTTGGGATGAACTTCCCTCTGATATAGTTGGGCTTATGTCCACTCACTTGCTTGGTTCTGGAACCAAACCCCTTAATGGAGGTTGGACTGTCTGCTCTGGAGTTGCAAAAGGGGTTAAGGCATTGGGCAGGAGTGGGTTTTTTATGGAGTCCCTGCCAGGTTGATGCCAGGACGATGTCCCAGAGAATGAGAGGAATGCCTCTGTGTTGCTGAATGTCATGGAGGGGAGGACTATGAATGCCCTATGTGGCCTATGAGGCCATCTTGGAGTCATTGGAGGTGATCCTGGAAAGGATCCCAGCTGGTGGATCCCAAAGTTCTGCTGGGAAACTTCAATATCCACGTGGGTAATGATGGAGACACCTGGAGAGGCATGATTGGCAGGAATGGTCTCCCTGATCTAAACCTGAGTGGTATTTTGTTATTAGACGTCTGTTTTAGACATGATTTGCCCATAATGAACACTATGTTCGAACATAAGGTGGCTCATAAGAGTAGCTGATACCAGAGCATCTTCAAAGCTCTATGATTGATTTCATAATCGTATCATTTGCAGCTGTATTTTCTGGACACTTGGGTGAAGAGAGCGGCAGAGCTGTCAACTATCATCACCTGGTGGTGAAATGGTGGGGGAGGTGCCTAGACAGACTAGAAAGCCCAAGTGAGAAGTGAGGGTAGCCTGAGAACAAGAGAGACCTCTGTCCAAAAGACTTTCAACTCCATCTTCTGAACGAGCTTTTCCCGCATTCCTGGGGAGGCTAGGAACATAAATTCTGAATAGACCTTATTCAAAGCCTCCTTTGTTGTAAGTGGCTACAAAGAGTTGTGATCTGAAGGCCAAAGGTGCCTCTCAAGGTGGCAACCCAAGAACCCAATGGTGGTCACCAGAGGTTTTAGGGATGCCATCAGGCTGAAAAGGAGGCCTTCCATGTATGGTTAGCACAGGAGACTGCTGAAGCAGCAGAGAGGTACCAATGGGCCAAAAAGGTGTTGGCCTTGGTGGTCAAGGAAGCAAAAACCTGGATGTGGGAGGAGTTCGGAGAGACCATTTAAAATGATTATTGATCAGGCTCAAAGAGGTTCTGGCAAACCATCAGACGACTCAGAAAGGGAAGATAGAGTTTAACCCAGGTTGCTCTCAGCAATGGTGGAGAAGTTGTCTGGTAGTGGAAGGAACACTTTAAGGAGCTTCTGAACCCAATGGACATGCCCTCTGTGGAGCAGGCAGGTCCAGAAGCTGATGGTGGATCAATGGCCATTTCCCTAAAGGAGGTCACTGACATAGTTAAGTACCTCATCTGTGGAAAGGCCCCGGGGGCACATAGGATCTGCCCAGAAATGCTTTAGGCTCTGGACATTGTTGGACTGTCTTGGGTGCCACACCTGTTCATTGCTGCATGGTCACTGGAAGCTGTATCTCTGGAGTGGCAGACCAGGGTGGTGGTTCACATTTTTGAATGTGCTAGCATTCTCGGAAAACATCAGCACCATTTCCAGCAGGGGATGTGGGACATTTCAAGAACTATGCTTTTTCTCCTATCCTGCTTGTTTTTTTCATGGACAGAATATCAAGGTGCAGTTGGGTATGGGAGGTCCAGTATGGTGACCTTAGAATCGTTTCACTGCTTTTTGCAGTGGTCCTGTTGGCTTCATCAGGCTGAAAATTCAAATGCGCATTGGGATAGTTTGTGATCAAGTGTGAAGTGGCA
Organism: Polypterus senegalus; assembly: GCF_016835505.1. NCBI lineage: Eukaryota > Metazoa > Chordata > Cladistia > Polypteriformes > Polypteridae > Polypterus > Polypterus senegalus. The sequence goes on along the minus strand of NC_053162.1, from coordinate 54,614,440 downwards.
CGGATAAGGATCAGAACCTACAGATCTGAGCTCATGGTTCTCAGTAGAAAAAAGTGGACTGTCCTCTCCAAGTAGGAGGCAAGTTACTGCCTCAAGTGGAGGAGTTTTAATACCTCAGGGTCTTGTTCATGAAAAAGGGGAAAAGTGATGGTGAGATTGACAGATGGATTGGGGTAGCAAATGCAGATAAACCAATCTGTAGTGGGGAAGAAAGAGCTGGGTCAGAAGGCAAAGCTCTTGATTTTCCTTTCGATCTACGTCCCTACCCTCACCTATGATCATGAGTTTTGGGTAAGACTGAAAGAATGAGATCGCAGGTACAAGCAGCTGAAATGAGCTTTCTCTGTAGAGTGGTTGAGCTCTCCCTTAGAGATAGGATGAGAAGCACCAACATCCAGGAGAGGATCTGAGTAGAGCCACTGGCCCTCTGCATCAAGAGGAGCCAATTGAGGTGGTTTGGGCATCTGATACAGATGCCTCCTGAATGCCTCCCTGTGGCAGTTTTACGAGCATGACTAGATGGCAGGAGACTCATTGCTCACAGGGAGGATTATATCTCCCAGATGGCCTAGAATGCCTTGGAATCCCACAGTATGAGTTGGAAAGTGTGGCTGGGAAAAAGGACACATGGGTCTCACTGCTAAGACTGATGCCCCCAGGGCACAGCTTCAGGTAAGCAGTGGAAAATGAATGAAATTAATAAATGAACAAATGAATACATGAAAGCTTTCTAATCAAAAAATCAGTGAGGATGGTGAGGAGATATAAAAGGTGTAAACCTCTACTGGCTGCTAGAGGTCACAAAAGCAAATCTATAGGACAGTGGTGTTCCTCCAAAAGAGCAGTTTTAAGACCTTAACAACAGAAGACTCCAGGGGTTCAATGATAACAGGAACCACTAGAGGGTGGCCTTTCTCTGCCACTGAAAGATGGAAGTTAGCAGACTAAACAGAGATCAGAACATGAAGTGAAAAATCCAATAACCACAAGTTGTAAAACATAAAATTAGTACAAGTAGAGGTTTAGGATGAATCTATAAACTTGGACACATAAGATAGTGTGCCACCATTCTGCAACCATGAGGATCCTAACTGTGCAGCAGTTCTAGTATAATTGGTAAAAGTTTAGAGTTATATGCCCTAATGAGGATCTTGGAATAAGTACCTAGGAAGTCTAAATACTTCCAGTTACAGTAGGTAGCCAGATTTAAAATGTCTTCTAGCTGATCTATTAATATGGTGAGCTAGCTGAAGAGGATCAGAAAGAGAATCAGTAACAAATATGAGACTTAAGAATCAGAAGTTCACATGATTTAATTACCACAAAGCTAAAGTGCTACTGGTCAATAACTATTAAAACAAAAGCATCCTGTCTTTTTGGACTGCTATAACCCTTGATATTTACAACAGACAGAAATTCTTCAATTGTCAAGCGCTGATTAAAAATAAATCCAGATATTCTCTTGACACAAAATTGTTTCAGTGTTCAGACATTATTTGGGCAGGCTGTGACACTATTGTCTTTTTTTAGGCATATTTTGGACTTGTTTTCACAATTTATTGATATTTATTTTGTTGGATTTCTTTATTTTGTTGGATTTGTGTTAATTTTGTTAGTATTTTGGTTTTAGTGGAATTTCATTGTTGTGATGTCAAGTTATGGGCATCATTTTCATGGAGTTGAATAACAATAACAGCAAATAGCATTCTTGCCATGTTTTGCTGGTTGTAGGACATGAGAGGTCTTCACCAGAAACGAAAAGATTTTAATTCCTAGAGGAAAATATTTTTTGTAACTTTGTTTCTGAACAAATTCTCATTTTGTTTTTACTTTGTAAGATTAAGCATCCGGGGTTACTGGACTGAACAGAAGCTCCCACAGTGTTTTTTTTATGTTTTTTTTACTTGTTTATGCTGACCATCTTAAAAAGAGCAGTGACTGTTACGGCTGACTTGTCCTCCTAAGCTGATCTGTATCATGCTTGGTGACAGCTATACTGTTCTCTTGACAAAGCTAGCTTAATAGTAGTGGCTTTAGTGTTCCTGTTAAGCTGGTGACATCAATGTTGAGGGCCTAATAAAAATTAACCATGTATTTAGAATCAGAGCAGATGATTCTGTCTAGATAAAAGACATTTTCTTATCTCTTTCTCTTTGACCATATACAATAGATAAAAGGTGGCAACATTTGTCTTATTTCTGTCATTTTGGCCACCTAGGTAAAACACAGGGGCTGTCTTGACTTTTTGCACTCAGCTAACAAGGTGACCATTACCTCTTTTTAAAACATCTTGTCTCAAAGTTTACAATTCTAGTTTAGAACCTTACTTTACCTCAAGGTGAATTTGAATTGCCTCTAATAAATAATTTACTTATTCTGTAAAGTTCAACAGTTAATGATGCCTTCTTTTGTTCTAGTCAAATATTTTGTTGAATATTTAAATATTTATTCTTTGGCACACTAAAGTGCAATCTACCACCCAAGTGACGTAAAAAAGCAACTGTTTCTTTTTTATTTTCCTGCCTAAGTAGATGATGACACAGATAGTTGTTCTTCCAAATTTACCTGTCTCTTTCGTGCCAAGAAACAAAGACAGTTCAGGAGTATTCGAGTTGTAAAAGAGATGACTAGATGGAATTCCATAAACAGAGCCCTAAGTTGTGGTGGAGCACCTGTCAAATCTGTAGAAGAATTTGTGGATGGATTGCTAAGTAGAGACAGATTTTGTAATATTTTGCACACCTTTCTAGGCACAATCCCAGTGTAGGGTGTGATCTCCAGCATGGGTTTCTTTCTAGATTTTCAAAGCAAGCAAATATTTAGCATTTTTCTACCCCGGCATATTTATATAGCTTTAAAGCAGCTTGTGTTTCTTTCAGTTTTTTGAAACTGACATATGACGTTTCTGTTTCTGTGTAGCTTTCAACAATTGCTTCTCTGAATATTGCAGAGCATGTAGAGTCCAAGATATCCAGTATTTTTACACAGGCTTACTAGCCTACTATCCTACAACTACACAAAAAAACTTCTTTGTGCCAGCCAGATAAATCCACTTCTCATTCTTAATGGTTTTCATAACTGATGCATTGGTCATACACCAATCAGCCACAACTTTAAAACCACCTGCTTAAAATTATGTTGGTCCCCCTCGTGCCACTAAAGCCACACTGACCTGTCGAATTACGGACTCCATAAGATCTATGAAAGTGTCCCGGGGCATTTGGGATGAAAACCTTAACAGCAGATCCTGTAAGATGTGAAGTGGGGCCTCCATGGATCATACTTGTTTAACCAGCACATCCGAAAGATGCTTGATCGGACTGAGATCTGGGAAATCTGAAAACCATGTCAAGAACTCAAACTCTTTGTTACGTTCCTCAAACCATTCCTAAACAACATTTGCTGCGTGGCAAATTATTCTTCTGAAAGAAATACTATAGCCAAAACGGGGTACATGTCGTCTGCAACAATCTTTAGGCTCCATGGTTTCCTAGCAGAACATTGCCTAGAGTGTCACACTGCCACTTGATAGTTGTAAAAGATTTACTAGAACAATTTCAGTATTTTGAGTTTATAAATCATTTTTTGAAATTAATAACATCAGAAAACAAATTATTCTTCTGAAAGAAATACTATAGCCAAAACGGGGTACATGTCGTCTGCAACAATCTTTAGGCTCCATGGTTTCCTAGCAGAACATTGCCTAGAGTGTCACACTGCCACAGCTGGCTTGCCTTCTTCGAAAAGGGCATCCTGCTTCGATCTCTTCCCCGGGTCCACATGATCCACCATCCACATGATCTAAAAGACAATTGATTAATCAGACCAGGCCACCCTTCTTCCATTGTTCTATGGTCCAGTTCTGATTGCTCACGTGCCCATTGTAGGCAGTGGTGGACAGGGGTTAGCATGGGCACTCTGATCGGTCTGTGACTATTAAGCCCCATACACAGTAAGCTGCAATGCACTGTGCATTCTGACACCTTTCTCTCATGGCCAGCATTTTTACAGCTATTTGTGGTACAGTAGCTGTTCTGTGGGATCGGGCCAGAAGGGCTAGCATTCACTCCCCATGTTTATCAATGAGCCTTGGTTGCCCATGACTCTGTTGATAGATCTTTGATTGTCCTTCCTTGGAGCAATTTTGGTAGGAACTAACTGCTAACACCTCACAAAACCTGCTGTTTTAGAGATGCTCTGAGCCAGCCCTCTAGTCATCACAGTATGACCCTTGTCAAAGTTCCTCAGATCATTATTACAGTTGCACATTTGCCTGATTCCAACACATCACTTTCAAGAACTGACTGTTCACATGCTGCCTAATATATCCCATCCCTCAATGTTATCCACTTCGCCTGTCAATGGTGGAGTTACAAACAAAGAATCAATTAAATTATACTACTGATAAAAAAGCTTAATTTTTTCACATAATAAGATAATATATCCAAGAAAAAAGGTGATCTGGTCTGTTGTACAAGTTTTTGCAGGATGATCCCAAAAGTTAACATTCTCATGTGGTGACTTCTCTTCTTGAAGTAGGTTTTAACATATAAACACATACAAATGGACAAGGTTTGCTCTGCAAAGGTCCATTAACTTTGAGTGCTTGGCTGGCACAAAGGCCAATTAACGCCACTACATGAGTAAGTCGTTGACTGCATTTTGACCTTTGAGAGCTAATATGGAGAACACAATAGCAGTCCAATTAGAGCTCACCAAAAATACAGCCTAAAGAAATATGAGTTCATTGCACAGTACCAACAGGAAGGAAACAACAAGGTCATAATTAAATTATTTACATAGTAACAATTCGTTTGCATATTTAAATCAACTAAAATCACAGGAAGACTGTGAAAGACTATAATAAAAAACCTTACACAGAAGGTTAGGAAGCACTGTGATAATCAGATCTCAGTAACATATTGCACTGGGGATTATAGGTGATGCAACTGCCTTCTTATAAATGTGAGACAGCTTTTTGTTGAACTTTAAACTATATATTACCCAAAGTACGTATTTAAATTATAGTCTTGATAGTTGTAAAAGATTTACTAGAACAATTTCAGTATTTTGAGTTTATAAATCATTTTTTGAAATTAATAACATCAGAAAACAAATTACTCAAATATAATTAACACAGTTTTAAAGAAATTCAATTATGGTACAGTGTTAAACACCTACCTGTGCTCTATAAAGTGTTTTTTTCTTCTTGTTACTAAGTATTTTATTGACTTTTCACTGTATAGATGTACTAATTTAAATCTGTCTCTCAAGAGCTTTATGCATTAAGTCAATGATAGAAAACTAATCATTAGCCTCTATAATTTCTTAAGGACAGGGGCATTAATTTTTGCCTTCCTTCTCTTTCGGTTGCTCTTTTGTTTTCTGTATTCCTCATTTTCTCATTAAGCTTAATTGCAATTAACACATTCTTTTTTGGAATTAAGGGGCACATAACAAGGTTTAACAACTATTTAGAGAACAACTTAAGATTAAATGAGAAATATTTATCAAATTGCATTTTTTATATAACAATGATTGCAATACACTGAGTTGAAGATCCAAATTAATAAAATGATAAATGCCTGTATGTCTGTGTGTCCATTCAATTGCTATGTCTTTGTCATTCCAGCAGATGGTGGATCACAAACCTGTGTAGTAATGGAAAGCATTGCATTTACCATTTCAACACGTGGCACATCACAAACATTAATACTGATTTTAACGAATTCAATACCAAATGGCAGAGAAGAGAGATATATGCATTACATTTGTCATTCGAACAGGTGGATGTATTCTGTTGAAATGAGAAATGCAATGCATTTTATTACTTCAGGTATTACAAATTACATTCCAATAGATGGTGTACTGCAAACATTAACTTTGAGGTCTATATTGATTACTTACATCTCAAGCCGACTTAGATTGGCATCACATCTAGTACTTACTGTAGATAAAGCTGCACTGCATGTTATTCAGCATGGTAAATAAGGCTGCAGCAAATCAAAATAAATTTTGACAGAAACTTGGTTCCCTACCATTCTCCTTTCCACAACAAATGCATGAAACCAATGTTGTTTTGCTAAATTCTATAGAGCTGGCAATGATAAAATAGTGAACATTTTGTACAATTTAATTTCTTATATAAATGCATGAAAAAAATTGGTCTGAGGACTGGAGCCTATCCCAAAACCATGAGTCACAAGTAAGGCAGGAATCAATGCTGAATAGGTGATTGTATTGCACATCCATGCATGCTGTTACCTGTACTGTGGTAATGAAGAGATGACAATTAACCTAATGCTAATTCTTTATATTGTCTTTATTTTGGAAGAAAACTGGAGCATCTGGAGGAAAATCCACACAGAATATGGAATATTGTACACTACTCTGCCAAATGTTGCTGGGTTCCCCTGAACTGTGGTACTGGTGTTTTTAGCCCTACTAAATGCAATAATGAAGAATCTAGGTAGAAACCAAAAGTTTCAGAGTCACAGGTCTATAGTTCTGCAGGGACTAGGGAACTGAAAGAATGCCACAGCAGCTAGCTCTATGGGGTGACAGTTAACATAGTGACTTTTAAGTGCTAAACTGTAACATTCCCACACTGGGGACATTGGTTGCACAATCGGTCAGTAAAAAGACTTGTTACTAAAACTTGCTTTTAGTAAGAAGTTCCACACAGTTGCAAGTGGTAAGCAACCTTGATGCACAGAGCTTTATAGCAGGATTTTCTATGCTAACCGCTCATCTCTTTAACCTCCTTAACATTAGGTTTACCCCCAGAAAACCATGAAAAAAATATTGCATTTTTAAAAGAAAATATGTTATTACTTGTAAGAGAAACACATTAATACCAAAATATCAACATAATTACATATAGGAAAGATGTGTGTACTGTCTAATGCTTCAGATTTAATACATATATATCCTGCCTGTGAAATGTTTTGAAACAGTCACCAACATGCAGCCTGATGTTGCAATCAGGACAGTAGAAGCGTGCCTCTTTGCACACTTTTCTTATTTTTTACTGCACCACCCTGAAGCTTCGCACAACCGAAGAGACCAGTCATATCACAGTGGTTTGGTTGTACAGTGCCACATGCATCAGTTTCACTATCCGTGTCAACAGCTGATGACCAATTCGCATTGTTGTTACTATCACTTGTTTCATCTAATGCTTCAGTTTCTGTTTGTTATAAAACTGGCTTTACAGCTTTTTGTTTGCACATCATTTTGTTTTGTTAAATGCTCTGCCCTATTCATGAATGTTAATGAGCTACCATAGAATGACAGAACACATATACAAATTCATGATCTTTTGTAGCTTCTTGTTATTTCATCTATAACATGGAATCAGAACACTGTCCCAAATGTTATTCTGGGTTAACACTGTATATACCATCAAAATAGGTTTCCCCAAGTATTAATCAGGCTTAACTGTTTTAGCATAGAAATCTAATTGCGAGTGTTCTTCAGGGTTAACACCAGCCTTCGGAGTTCTAACAATAACTGCATTCAAATGTCCTAATAATAATTACAATAATTCTTACAATGTAGAAGAAAAATACAGTAATAGGAAACGCCAAAATAAATTCTTTGTGGTCTGAAGTAAGTAAATGGAATATTTGTTTGAAAATACTGTAAGGCTTTACTATTCAACTATTTAAATTGTTTTATTGCAACCAAAACATTTGAATGATGGTTAATTGAAAATACTGTAGCAAGGATCATTACTAGATCATGTCATCATGTTGTCGTAGAATGACAACGTCTGGCACGACAGTTCTCACAGGATTGCATGTTTTTGGTATATAATCCTGTTGTTTTCATTATTTATATACTCAGTTTAGGCAGTTTTTATGTATAACTGTCAGTCTCTTTTAAACTTTACAGTAATTATGCAAGACTGAACTTTAAGTCTGTTAAAGATTAAGCCTCCTTAATCAGCTATGTTTGGAACACAAACAAAATCAGTCAATTTAAACTGGGAGAACTGTGAATCAGGGATATAAGGGAAACTTATAGTTGAGAACAGGCCACCTCTGATTTCATCCATCACATCATTTTTCTAGACCATGTTCATTCGCTTGATAACGAACCAGATGATATGAGAGGAAGACTCACTTAATGAATTAATAACAGGAACAGCTGTATTTTCTGTTTCTAAGGGCTTATCCCTGAAAAACTGGATTTTGAGATCTACCTCAATAATTTCTCTGTCTACCATACAAACCAGACTGAATCTTATGGGAAAATCTGATAAAGTAATATGTGTCATTTGCTAAAAATGTGTGGGGTACAGATATAAAAATTGTCTCACAGAACTGCTCATTTCATCTGAAGTACTGTATTTAATGGCCAAGGGCCAACCGCTTCACCTTACAGCAGAGTTTTCTACTGTTTTCCTGATTGTTGTCTACATCCCAAGGCAAGCCAACTGCAGCAGTGAACATACAACATTATCATAAAATACAAATGCTGTTATTCTGAGTGATTATTAGTAGTTATTGTGGTATAAACACATTTAGAGATATTTACACCTTCCCCACCCAGATACAGTTGTGCTTGAAAGTTTGTGAACCCTTTAGAATTTTCTATATTTCTGCATAAATATGACCTAAAACATCATCAGATTTTCACTCAAGTCCTAAAAGTAGATAAAGAGAAACCAGTTAAACAAATGAGACAAAAATATTATACTTGGTCATTTATTTATTGAGGAAAATGATCAAATATTACATATTTGTGAATGGAAAAAGTATGTGAACTTCTAGGATTAGCAGTTAGTTTGAAGGTGAAATTAGAGTCAGGTGTTTTCAATCAATGAGATGACAATCAGGTGTGAGTGGGCACCCTGTGCTATTTAAAGAACAGGGATCTATCAAAGTCTGCTCTTCACAAGTGCATCATGGCACAAACAAAGGAGATTTCTGAGGACCTCAGAAAAAGAGTTGTTGATGCTCATCAGGCTGGAAAAGGTTAAAAAAACCATCTAAAGAGTTTGGACTCCACCAATCCACAGTCAGACAGACTGTGTACAAATGGAGGAAATTCAAGACCATTGTTACCCTCCCCAGGAGTGGTCGACCAACAAAGATCACTCCAAGAGCAAGGCGTGTAATAGTCGACGAGGTTACAAAGGACCCTAGGGTAACTTCTAAGCAACTGAAGGCTTCCCTCACATTGGCTAATGTTCATGTTTATGAGTCCACAATCAGGAAAACACTGAACAACAATGGTGTACACGGCAGGGTTGCAAGGAGAAAGCCACTGCTCTCCAAAAAACCATTGCTGCTCGTCTGCAGTTTGCTAAAGATCACGTGGACAAACCAGAAGGCTATTGGAAGAATATTTTGTGGACGGATGAGACCAAAATAGAACTTTTTGGTTTAAATGAAAAGCGTTATGTTTGGAGAAAGGAAAACACTGCATTCCAGCATAAGAATCATATCCCATCTGTGAAACATGATGGTGGTAGTATCATGATTTTGGCCTATTTTGCTGCATCTGGGCCAGAACGGCTTGCTTTCATGGATGGAACAATGAATTCTGAATTATATCAGAGAATTCTAAAGGAAAATGTCAGGACATCTGTCCATGAACTGAATCTCAAGAGAAGGTGGGTCATACAGCAATAAACAATCCTAAGCACACAAGTCGTTCTACCAAAGAATGGTTAAAGAAGAATAAAGTTAATGTTTTGGAATGGCCAAGGCAAAGTCCTGACCTTAATCCAATCGAAATGTTGTGGAAGGACCTGAAGCGAGCAGTTCATGTGAGGAAACCCACCAACATCCCAGAGTTGAAGCTGTTCTGTATGGAGGAATGAGCTAAAATTCCTCCAAGCCGGTGTCCAGGAATGATCAAAAGTTACCGGAAACGTTTAGTTGCAGTTATTGCTGCAAAGGGGGGTCACACCAGATACTGAAAGCAAAGGTTCACATACTTTTGCCACTCACAAATATGTAATATTTGATAATTTTCCTTAATAAATAAATGACCAAGTATAGTATTTTTGTCTCATTTGCTTAACTGGTTTCTCTTTATCTACTTTTTTACATTCACAAACTTTCAAGCACAACTGTATGCCAACACTTCTGATTACTGTTAAAATATGGTAGTATTTAACATGTAAACAGTAAACCTAACTTATATCTCAATAAAAATGGGGAAGTCACTATAGAAGACATATTTTTGTAAAAGAGAATTATTCAGCAGCCAGAACTATTTAGATGGGGGGTCCTGAATACTAATTTGCTGAAAATGTTATCAAAAAATGAATTTGCTTTCATATACCTTTATACTTATAAAAAGGCATTTGATAAGTTACCTCATAAATTATAATTTATCAGCCAACAAAAGGGCTTAAACAGAACACAGATTATTGTGTCACATTTTTACATATTTATGTATAATTGCACTCAGTGGATTATAAAGAATTTCGAAATAACTCATGGACTGTTTTCTGTGATTAAAAAATTGTATAGGATACTGCTTTAAATACCCATGCAGTGTGGTATTCATGCCAAAAATGGTTGACCGGGCTGTACAAAACACACCTGTAAAGCCACATTTGGAATACTTTGCACAGTTTAACATTAGAAATCTGTCAAACAAGAGGAGACCATTCAAGCAATCAAGCCTGTTTATTTAGCTAATAGCTAAGCTGCCCAAATGTCTCTCCCAGAATCTTCTTAAAGGTTGTGTTACACACGTGTACTTGGGAGAAGATTGGTACGCTCAAATAATGTGGATGCTCAGCCAGACCAAGGGTTGGCACTGTCACTTAACCATCTCTCTTTTTGTCCCTCTGCAGACCAACCAAAGAACCAACCAAGTAGTGACATCACCAAAAACCCACCCTCTGATGATGTTACTTCAGGCCTTTCCTGATGATGTCTTCCTTCAGAACCCACCTACCACAGATGGAATTTTTTCTTCCAGGCATCCTGGAACATCCCCTTCCTGTCTCTGCCATATAAAAGTCTCTCTCTAACTGCTGTATTTAGATCTATTTTGAGCTTTTTGTGGAATTGTTTATTTTGCTACTTTTCAGTATACGTGGTGGCTATCCCCCCAGCCTTTTTGAGTATCCTTTGAGTCTTTTGCTTCTGCTACATGTCTTGGTAGTTTGTTCCACAGTCTCACAACTCTTTGTGTAAAGAAGTGCTTCCTGGCATCAGTCTTAAATGCACTTCCCCTTAATTTCCACTGACGCCCTTAAGTATGTGATTCACCCTTAAGCTGAAAGAATGCTGTTGAATCTACCTTATCAATTGCCTTTGATGATTTTAAATACCTAGATTAGGTTACCACGTGTCTTCTCCTGCTTGAGGCTAAATAGGTTTAATTCTCTGGGTCTGTCACAGTAGTGCATGTCTCCTGGGATGTTCTTGGTTACTCTGCTCTGCACAGACTCAAGTGCTGCTATGTCTTTCTTGTACCATGGTGACCTGAACTGCACACAATACTCTAGATAACTCACTTAATACAATACAGTTTATTTTTGTATAGCCCAAAATCACACAAGAAGTGCTGGAATGGGCTTTAAAAGGCCCTGCCTCTTGACAGCCACCCAGCCTTGACTCTCTAAGAAGACAAGGAAAAACTCCCAAAAAAACCCTCGTAGGGAAAAAATGGAAGAAACCTTGGGAAAGGCAGTTCAAAGAGAGACCCCTTTCCTGGTAGGATGGACTTGCAGTGGGTAAATTCAATTCAGAGTTATGGGGGAGACCAGAACCCATCCCTGAAATAGCAGGTGCAAAGCAAGCACCAACTTTTCACTGGGTTCCAGTCCATGGCAGGGCCTACTCAAGCACACACCCTCAGGAGGCCAGTATTTAGATGCAGTGAGCCAAATCTACATGTTTGTCGGAGGGGAAAGGGAAAACTGGCATACCAGGAGAAAAATCCACACAAATACATGGAGACTGTTTAACTAAACAGCAATGAGACATGAGATATGAACCCTGGGAGCCATTAGGTAGCAATGCCAACCACTGTGGCCAGTACAGTTTTGCTTTCTATGTTATGTGAAGGACATAACAGTGCTAAACAGAGTCCAGCAAAGAAATAGAACATTAGAATACTCTAGATGAGAACAGGCCATTCTGCCCAACAAAGCTCACCAGTCCTATCCACGCATTTCCTCCATGAAAACATCAAGTTAAGTTTTAAAAGTCCCTAACGTCTTACTGTCTACCACGCTACTTGGTAGCTTATTCCAAGTGTCTATCGTTCTTTGTGTAAAGAAAAACTTCCTAATGTTTGTGCGAAATTTACCCGTAACAAGTTTCCAACTGTGTTCCTGTGTTCTTGATGAACTCATTTTAAAATAACAGTCTCGATCCACTGTACTAATTCCCTTCATAATTTTAAACACTTCAATCATGTCACCTCTTAATCTTCTTTTGCTTAAACTGTATAGGCTCAGCTCGTTTAGTCTTTCCTCATAATTCAACCTCTGTAGCCCTGGAATCAGCCTAGTCGCTCTTCTCTGGACCTTTTCTAGCGCTGCTATGTCCTTTTTGTATCCTGGAGACCAAAACTGCACACAGTACTCAAGATGAGGCCTCACCAGTGCATTATAAAGGTTGAGCATAACCTCCTTGGACTTGTACTCCACACATCGTGCTATATATCCTAACATTCTGTTAGCCTTCTTAATGGCTTCTGAACCCTGTCGGAAAGTTGATAGCCTAGAGTCCACTATGACTCCTAAATGCTTCTCATAAGGTGTACTCTCGATTTTCCGACCGCCCATTGTGTATTCAAACCTAGCATTTTTACTTCCTATGTATAAAGGACATGAGATATGAACCTAAATAAACATGAAAGTAAATGTAAAGTTAAGTGGAATAGTAAGTTTTGGGAGGCATATTGCTAAGCACTGTTGCCTTGCAGAACCAATATCTTGGTTTGAATCCCATGCCTGGTCTAGGACTGTGACAGTCTGTATCCAAGTGTCTATGTGTTTTTTTGTTTTTTCTTTCCAAGAAACTCTGGTTTTCCTTCCTTTTCTCCAATTACATTCATATCATGTGAAATGATAATTATAAACTGATCTCATTTGAGTGTGGATGCATGTGTGAACGGGCTCAATGATAGCATGGTATACCATCCAGGTTAGAGTCGTGCCTAGGACCTAGTAATTCCTCTATAGGGCCTGTCTGCCAATGATCTTGAATTGAATTTATCCAGTTTGTCATAATTGCTTCCTTGAAAACTGCCACTAAGATCTCTGTCAGCCTCCATTCAGAAGATGAAACTGTCCCTTCTCTCTCTATCTCTCCTGGGTCATCAGACTTCTTTTGGTATAGTAAGGACTCATGTACTCATTTACAATTTGATCAGTGTCAAAAAAGACAAATTAAATTCTCTGCTAATCAATGTCATATAATAATAAAATAGAAAAGTTTCAATGCGGTGAATTAAATTTTTATGGGCACTGTACTTGGTGATTTGTGGTGATAGGTCATGGACTATGCTTCCTCTTCCAGGTCAGCGGTGCTTCAGCTAAATGAAAAAGTGGACAGAGTTGTTTGTTTTTCTATTGGAGGCTCCATGTCTTACTGTGTTCCTATTAATCTGTTTGCATAAAGAGGAACTATGGTTACACCCTCTGGCATAGGATAATTTCGGTACATGGAAAAAGTCACCAAAAAGTGTTTTTGAAAGTAATAATGTTGACTTTAATATCTCACCTTGAAATTATACAAGACACATTAGGTGAATGGAAACTAATGAGCTATAGTATGATAAATAGGCTGTACTTATCAAACCTGTTTTCTAACATTCTTCTTAATTGCACAAGATGGAATCCCTAATACAAGACAAGTGACCTCTAAAGTCAGCTGGCTGCATCTGAGCCTGAATGCTTATGAAATCGACAGTTTCCAGATTTCTAGTTACAATCAAGTTACAAATATGTAAAATGTTTGATTTTTGATTAATAGCAAAACATGCAAGGTGTTGACACTCGGAAACTTGTTTTCTCATTCCTGTTTTGATGTTAGTTCTACCATCAGTGTTCCTTTCAGAGTTTAATCCGGTTTCCAAGTTCCTTTTGAAGCTGTAGGAAACTGTACTCACTGACACCTTTGCTTTCTTTGCAGTTTCTCTAAAGGAAAGACCTACATTTTTAACACATTGACTGCTGGACAATTTATTACCAGGATGCAGTATGCAGTATAGGTCTATGCATACTCTATGTTAAATAGTGAAGTCTATAAAAATTTGCAAAAAATGTAAATAACTTATTAGAATGCAGTGGTTTTACTATCAACATTAACTCTGTGAAAAATAAAAACCTGTTAACTTTATATTTATCAGCAATACGTATGTCCTTGAAGGATGGCACCATGCAAAGTGCAGGCTTAGAAGCCCATGTGCCACAAATACAGCTTTTTTCTTCGTGCTGTCCACGCTTATTGCACACAACATATTTGGTAGTTGGTGACTGTTTTGTGATCAGAACACCCATTTAGTGTTGTTTGGACAATTGTGATGAAGAAATGCCTTCAGGTCAACTACCCACATTAGTGCCAGAGCCTACAGGTTCCAAATCATCCAGTTGATTGTCATTCTCTTGATAACTGTCATTTATTATCAAAATATTCATCTTGTTATCTAGTTGTTTAAAAAAATCAGCAGCTTTATACCTTTTACACAGTGACTTAACTACGGGCTGTCTATTTATAACACTAGTTTCTGCAAGCTGTTGTGTCTAAAAACAATATGGCTAATCATTAAATTGTAGTGATTAACTGAGATGCAGGAGCAAAAGTCACCAACAAGCTGGCCACATCTAGAGTAGCTGTATAATGACTGACATGTGATTTATATGATACTTTTCACCTAGACAGGCACAATTAGATATGTTAAGTTGTAACTCACATTTAGAGTATTAAGGGTTATAATGGTTTGTCTGTCTTTCTTTGTTAATTGTGGGGCAGACTGACTGGCAGGATGATGCCCAACCTGTGCTACATCCAAACTATAAACGAGACTGAGAGAATAAAACTGAAAAAAAAAACAACGCTAACCTTTACAAGTATCATTTACACCAGCTGTTACAGACTCAAATTAAATGTTTGTTTTGTTGTATAATAGTGACTATAAGAAAAGTTCACTACTTAAAATGTTTATTGCGAGAAGCGGCCAGGATCGAACCCGTGACCTGTTGATTATGAGTCAGCAGTTCTTACACTAATTAGTACACTAACCCAATTTCTTTTTCTTCAGTTATATCCTTGAATAAAAGCACACTTGTTTTGTTATACTTGTACCTTTTGTGAAAGTGCCTATTTGATATTTGGACTTCACACTTATACACTTCGTGTCAAACTTTTGTTGTTAGTATTAAAACATGAAAAAACTTTGTCTTTTAGGTATGTGTTCAACATTTCCTGTCATTCTACACTTTAGATCTTTGTAGACATGGAACACATATGAAATGCATGTGTTTCAAATAATGATATATTATTTCCCCTATACAGCACCAGGTACCTAACTCCCATATAAACAAAGCTTGAGCTGAGAGAGCTTTTTGCCCTTTAGTGGTGGGGGTATGGGATAGCAGGCTGCTTGCTCTTTGTGCTTATCAACACATTTACAAAACAAAATATGCTGAATGTAGAGGTGCAAAGGGATTTAAGGTGGGCTGGGATTACAACTTTTTTTCTAGGCTTCAGGGATTCTAGTGTTAAATTTTGATGAAAACTGAAAAACTGGAAGAAGTTCTAAAACTTTTGACCAATCGTGTAAATGATAAAGTTAGAGCCATTTGGGATATTTGCACCTACTCCTTGCATTATCCACTTTGAAGACAATGAGAAAAACAATATATTGTCCAACTTTCATAATCCAATTCAGCAAATTCAACCTTTTCTTTTAGCTTTTCTTTCAGCTTCAGTTGGGCTGAGCACTACCAAACGTGGAATGTGTAGGTCAGGAGCTGACTGCTGATGAAGTAACTGGTTGAGCGCAACCTCTATTGAGGTTTGCATCTCCACTCCTTCATCCATGTGTGAAAGCATGTTAAAGGCTTTGACTTTGATTTACCCGGCTTTTTAGAAGCCTTCTCCTTTTTTCTATGTCCTTTCTCTTTTTTTTTTTTTTTTGACATTGTATGCACTATACAATTTAAAAACCACATCACTATTATTTGAACACAGAATATTTCATGCATTAATTTTTGATACTGAAAAAGACCAACTTCATAAGAAACTTTTATCGTGCTACCAGGTAGGAAAAAAAAATTAAGCAAATCACCCACCACTAATTAAAGAAATCAATTAAGACAGTGTACTTGCTTAAAGTGAAAAGAAGCAAAACCTCAAAGGATAATTACCGTATTGTTGAAGCAAACAGTTCTGTTTAATAATTAACACAGCACTCAGTGCAATGAAATCCCATCCTATGACCCATGACTTGAACACAGCCAAGGACTGCTTCAGATAGCTCATTATAAGCCTCTGAACATTTTCTGTAACACATTGACACAACAGCTGAAAATGTTCAGGCTCACCATTAAATGCAGTACATGATTATTTGGAGATGACTTTGCTCGCTGTTGTAGACTGAAGCAATTTCATTCTAATCAAGAGAGCCCTACAGTTCTCTGTTATAAATGTTGTTTGTTTTACAGGTAGCATTTTGGGGAAAAATCTACACAAAAAGTGGAATCCCTTTTTGTGCTGGATATAAAACAGTGTAAGAAATAATACCATGCTTTTCTAAATACTGTATTTGTTAGACATGTTATCAACTTAACCTGAATGGATTGTTTGTTCATAACAAAGGGATCCAATATATCAGGGATAATTCTTACTCAGCCTTCCATTTGTAGGCACTGTGCCAGAGCCTGCAATGTTCAGGAGGATTGAGGATTCATATTAGTTTAGTACCTTAGGCTCAGGAGAAATGTCAGGGTGTTCATCGTTGAATTACAGTTTCTTGTTGAAATATTTACTCTTTTAGCTTTGACACAGCATGTTTCAAATCCCTGTAACATTATCAATGTTATATCCAAGCTACCAACAGGCAAACTGTGCATAAATAACATTAAGAAGAGAGAAGGCATAGACTAAAAAATTATTAGTTTACGGGCTTCCAGAATTCTATAACAACAAATTTCAATAACATAAGCAGATGCTAACTGGTTATTCATGATTAATTGGCACAGGCGTCTGTTTTGATCTCTTGTAACTTTAGGAACTGTAGTCGGTTTTATGAGAGTTTAGCTCTTTAAGCAGAGAGATAAATCTGTCATCAAAGGTACAAGATGAGTACAGAGAAGGAGAAGTAGAAGCTACAATAATAACACACACTACATTTTTTACTAGACTACAGTAATATACATAAAGGATACTATCATCAATAGCATTTTCTATTGACTGTAGGCTGGATATAAGAAGTAAAAAGATAAATTTTGATCTGGAATCTAGCCAAAAAAACAAAACTCATATCTGAGCAATGGTTCAGTAATTCAGAGAAATTAATTAACCATATAGAGATGTAATTACAGGTTATTCCATGTCCTGTAACTAATCTGTGATAATGTTTACTAATTTAATGATTTATCTGTAAGTTTTTTCAGTGTTCTTGCAAATTATGACATTGAAATTTGAATCTTTGAAAATGTGAAAAATTGCTACTCTTTGATTTAACTCGTATAATGAATGATAAAGAATGCTGTGGTTGTGAATTTTTGATGTCATTTTGTAGTCTTAACTGAAAGTGAGACAGCTTTGATCTTAATTTCCAATTTTCCCAGGAGTTATTGCCATGCAGCCTAATGTTACGTCAGTAATTATAATTATAAGGATTAAAAGGATAGATTAGATATAGCTTGCTCTCTTTCTCTTGCCCCCTAGTCCTCCCCACTTGAGGTTGGACCACAGTTCACAAAGTCCCAGTTCTCTGACGTATCTAGAGACAGAGCATGTCCAAAACAAAACAAGCCCCCCAGCAGCGCCGTATGAGGATTAAAACTGAGATATCTATTGCCGATACAGTCCAAATACTATAAGCATAAAATATAGTCTTCAACAGTCATGAAATAGTTTACTATTTCACTTCCAGTTAAGACTATAAAATGACATCAAAAACTCAGAATCAGTGTCTCCATGATGGGACAGTTAAATTCGTAAACTGGAATGTTAAAGGCCTGAATCACGAATTAAAGAGAAAGAAAGTACTTTCTCACCTAACAGGTCTAAATGCTAAAATAGTATTTTTACAGGAAACCCACTTACTAAGTAAGGATCAGTTCCGGCTGCAAAAAGACTGGACTGGCCAAATGTTCCATTCTAGTTTTACAAAGAAAACTAGAGGGGTGGGAATTCTCATACATAGAACAGTACCATTTGTAGCATCAGATGTAGTATTGGATCCTGAAGGGAGATATGTGATGGTCATGGGAGACTTATCTAACTGTAAAATGATTTTGATAAATGTTTATGCACCTAATGTTGATGATAAGGAATTTATACAAAATTTATTTGCATCCATTCCCAATCTGAACACTCATAAACTTATAATGGCTGGGGACTTTAATTGTGTTCTAAATCCACTTTTAGATAAGACTTCCTCCACAGGGGGAACGGCAACTAACACCGCAAAGATAATTACAAAGTTTATAACTAATCACAACTTATCAGATCCCTGGAGGTTTTTAAACCCAAATTCAAGAACATATTCTTTCTACTCACCAGTACATCATTGCTACTCAAGGATTGATTACTTCTTTATAGATAATAACTTCTTGCCTAAGATTAAATCTTGTAAATACGATGCTATTGTTATTTCAGACCATGCTCCGATGATCTTGGAGCTGAAATTACTAAGCCCCATACACTCACCCCAAGAGATGGCGCTCAATCCGCTTCTATTAGCTGACGAGAATTGTACTGAATTTATATCCAAACAAATTGAATTCTTTCTAGAGACAAATACATCCCCTGAGATCTCTGCAGGAATACTCTGGGAAACTCTTAAGGCCTTCTTAAGAGGACAGATTATCTCATATCTTTCCCACAGAAATAAATCCGAGCGAAGAAAGTAGCAGAGATAAAAGCGAAATTACTAAAATAGATGAAGAACATGCCAGACTACCAAGCGAGACTCTACATAAGAGGAGGCAGGCTCTACATTCAGAATTAAACCTCTTGACAACTAAAGAAACCGAACAACTAATTTACAAATCCAGACATCATTATTATGAACATGGAGAAAGCTAATAAGCTTTTAGCAACAAATTCACAAGCAAGATGTACGCATACGCAATCTCGGTAATTACTAACACGAACGGAGATAAAATCATCGAACACAAAAATATAATGTACACTTTTAGAGACTACTATAAATCCCTATATACTACTGAGTTTAAAGAAGACAATATACAATCTAATGCATTTCTGGATAAATTACAGATACCACAAATTGACGCTTTTAGTGTGGAGGAACTGATAAACCTCTGTCATTATCAGAATTACTGGATGCTATAAAGTCACTCCAAGGTGGAAAAGCAGCAGGCCCTGACGGCTACCCTGCAGAGTTTTACAAGAAATTCTCCGCTCAGCTAGCTCCCTCCTATTAGCAACATTTACAGAAGCCAGAGATAACCAATCTCTTCCACAAACCTTTAGCCAAGCACTAATCACTGTCTTTCCAAAACAAAATAAGGACTTATTACAATGTGCATCATACAGACCAATTTCACTTCTGAATAACGACGTTAAAATACTCTCTAAAATCATAGCTAGAAGGATGGAGAAAGTGCTCCCTCGTAATATCACAAGACCAAACTGGATTTATTAGGGGCCGACACTTATCTTCAAATCTTGACGCCTGTTTAATGTAATATACTCACCAACTAAATCAAACACCCCAGAAATATTATTATCATTGGATGCAGAAAAAGCATTCGACATGATTGAATGGAAATACCTTTTACTATTTTGGAGAAGTTTGGGTTTGGCCCAACATTTGTGCATGGATTAAATTACTGTATACTAACCCAGAAGCTTCAGTTTGCATCAATAACATTTGCTCAGACTACTTTAAACTAGAGCGTGGCACAAGACAAGGATGCCCTTTGTCACCACTGCTGTTTGCAATTGCCATTGAACCACTGGCAATACATTGTCGAAATACTGATCAGATAAAGGGGATTAGCAGAGAAGGACTGGAACAGAAAATCTCATTATATGCAGATGACATGGTACTGTATATATCGGACCCAGAAAATTCTGTGCCTGCAGTCTTAGCAGCACTCACAGAATTTCAAAAGCTCTCTGGTCTCAGAATTAATCTGAATAAAAGTGTACTCTTTCCGTGAATTCGCAAGCATATAATATTAGATTAGACACCCTTCCTTTTATCATTGCAGAACAGTTTAAATACCTCGGGGTAAACATCACAAGTAAACATAAAGCTCTTTATCAACAAAATTTATGCGTCTGCATGGAAAAAATTAAACAAGACTTGCATAGATGGTCAACCCTTCATCTCACACTAGCTGGAAGAATTAACACTGTTAAGATGAATATTCTTCCTAAGCTCCTTTTTATTTCAAAACATACCAATATACATTAATAAATCGTTCTTTAAGCAATTAGATTCAACAATAACCTCATTTATTTGGAATTCTAAACATCCACGCATCAAAAGAGCGACCCTACAAAGACAAAAGGCAGAAGGCGGCATGGCTCTACCTAACTTCCAGTTTTATTACTGGGCAAATATACAGTCGATAAGAACCTGGACACAAATAGAAGAACATACACAGGCATGGACCGCAATAGAAGTAAAATCCTGCAGTACTTCTTTGTATTCCTTGCTTGTGCTCCAATAAACACACGTTATCGGCAATACACTAATAACCCAATTGTGCTCCACTCACTTAGAATCTGGAACCAATGTAGAAAGCATTTTAAGACGGAGAAGCTTCTTTCTGTGGCACCCTGCAAAAGAACCACCTCTTTCAACCCTCACAAACATATGCAGTTTTAATATCTGGAAAAATTTGGAATTAACTTGCTTAGAGATCTTTATATAGACAACGTCTTTGCATCCTATGAACAATTACATTCCAAATTTAACATTCCAGCTACAAATTTCTTTCACTATCTTCAAATCAGGAACTTTGTTAAACAGAACCTTCCAGATTTTCCTCATCTTGCACCCTCATCCACGCTGGAAAAATTATTGCTCAATTTCAAGGAGTTAGACTCCATCTCTACAATATATAAAATCCTTTTACAATCCCTTCCTTTCAAAGATCCAAGAGGACACTGGGAAAATGACCTCTCAATTAATATATCAGAAAAGGAGTGGAAAGTAGCAATGCAGAGAATTCACTCAAGCTCCATATGCGCGAAGCATACAATTATACAACTCAAAATTATATATCGAGCACATCTGTCTCGACTAAAACTCTCCAAAATGTTTCCAGGGCATGATCCAACCTGCGAACGTTGCAACCAAGCCCCAGCCTCACTAGGTCACATGTTCTGGGCCTGCACCAAATTAACATTATTCTGGACAAAAATTTTTAATTACCTCTCAGACAGTCTTGGACTCACAATCCCTCCTAACCCATTAACAGCTGTGTTTGGGGTTCTTCCAGAGGGTCTTAAAGTGGAGAAAGACAAACAAATTGTGATTGCATTCACTACACTGTTGGCACGCAGACTTATTCTGATAAACTGGAAGAACCCAAACTCTCCTCTTTCAAGTCAGTGGGAAACTGATGTGTTATAATATTTAAAATTGGAAAAAATCAAATACTCGAGTATAGAGGATCTGTACAGACATTTTTCAAAACATGGCAGGATCTAATCAGTAATATTTTGAAATGTTTATAAAGCACAGAGAATTTGTTGATTTAGGTATTTTTACAAGCCTTAAATTTTACACCGTTTGGCTTGCTCTCTCTCTCAAGGGTGGGGATCGATCTGTTCTTAGCATAATTCTTTTTTTGTAAAAACTTGATTGCTATGTATTGATTGTAATAAAATTAATAAATAAAAATTAAAAAAAAAACAGTCATGAAATAGTAAGATAGTAAACCCAGGAAATGGTGTTAAAAAGCGGCTCTGGATAAGCATAGTAAGCCCTAATACAATAATAACAATAACAATAAACCAAGGATATGATGTTAAACAGTCTCCTTTAAAAAAAAAAAGAAAAAATTAAAAGTTACTGATTTAATTTCTTCCACACATACATATACATGTATAATTGTAATTAAAACATAAGCAGAAAGTGTCTGAGAAGGGAAAAGGATATATAATTACAGTACTAGTATCATTGCAAGCTGATCAGACAGCCGGTAAGATCTTCTTTGCCATTCCATGACAGGGTGCGACTCATGATCGTATTTCAGAAGAGTCTCTGGCTTAGTTCTTTTTCTGTTTCCTCCGTAGTGGTAAAGATATAATGCTTGCCTTGAATGTCCACTTTCAGTTTGGCAGGATACAAGAGGCTGTATCGGATCTCAGCTTTCCGTAAGCGCTGTTTAATGTTGTAGAAAGCGGCTCATTTAGCAGCTGTTGAGGGTGAGAAATCAGCGAAGATATAAATATGGTTATTTTCAAATATAATCTCTTGTTTCTGTCTGAGAAATGACATTACAATAAAATATTCCTTCTGCATCCATCTTCCAGAGCCTGGAAGTCTGTCACCAAGTTTTTTGCATTCGAAATCCGCAGCTGTTGCTTTTCCATTAGCGGTGGATGCCAGATGTTTGGCTATTTCAATTTGAGTCATGAATGATTTCTAAACGTCTTCCAGCTGATCGCCAAGTGCTCTCAGTTTTTCCTCAAACTTTGATGCATTTTCCTGAATGTGCTCTTCAATTTTTTCCAACATACCTTTACCACTGCAATTGTATAACGTTTCTTTAAGTCTTTATTATACTGCCGCTGCTCCTGCAGCTCCAGCCGCAGTTTCTCATTTGTCTTGAGTATGCCATTCATTTCATTCTTTATCTTTCTTGAGCTTATTTATGTCACGAGCAGTGGCCGTGGCCATTGTAGCGATCATTACCTTCAGTTCAGACAACGTTTTGGCCTTCATGCTCCCCAAGTGAAGTGGCAAGCCCTATTACAGTTGATGCTCCCGATTCACAATGAATAGATGAAAACTCAGACTGCAAGATCATTTCCATGTTTCAAGTGATCTTCTGGAATCGATGAGCTATCGTGACCAGCATCACTTGCACATTCACTCCCATTTTCACTCTTGACTGGAGACGATGCAGTGGAGCTGGGCAGTATGTGCTTTCGCCTATCTGTTCCAGGTCAGTCTCTGAAAGGCTGTACCTTGAACTTGGACTTGATGCCTGTCTAAGCTTGGATGTAGCTTTAGGTTTCTTATCCATTTCTTTCTGAGACCCTTTCTTGTTGCTCAGTTTTGTTTATATATGCTTGCATATACTGTAATAGAAGCTCATCAGGTTGGGTAAATGCAGGATACCTCGGGATAATTAGAAATTGCCAAACAGGCAATTACAATGATTTTCGGAATATATAAAGTCATTCCTGAATTTATAAAGTTAAAACTTGAATATATAAAGTAATTCCTGAATGTATAAAGTCAGCATCAGCATATATAAAGTCATTCCTGAATATATAAAGTCAGAGTTAGAATATGTAAAGTCATTATCGAATATATAAAATCATTCCTGAATATATAAAGTCAGTGTCGGAATATATAAAGTCAGCGTAGGAATATATAACCTCATTCCTGAATATATAAATTTAAAGTCAGAGGCTCCAGCAGACCCCCGTGACCCTATTCGGATTCAGCGGGTTAGATAATAGATGGATGGATGGATGGATTATATTGACATTGATTGAAATGACTCAGGCACATTTTTAGTAAACTCAATGAGTTCCTAATATAACGTAATGAACTAAGTTAACAAAAACATCTTCAGAAAAATATTTTTAAAAAACCCACTGTTCAGTTAATTCATTCAAAATGATGTATGTGTCTGGTATTTTGAATACTATATTTATTTATTCTTTTTGTATGGGCGCATTTTTGGTGGAACCTCACAAGCCCGATCGACTCTGAGTGGCTTCTGTCGAAGTTTACCTTTCACTAGTACGAGTGAAATGACAAGCACGGAAATTTTATATATTCGGGAATATTTTTATATATTCCAATGCTGGCTTTATATATTCAAAAATAAGCTTATATATTCCGATGCATCCATCCATCCATTCTCTTCCGCTTATCCGAGGTCGGGTCGCGGGGGCAGCAGCTTAAGCAGAGAGGCCCAGACTTCCCTCTCCCCGGCCACTTCTTCCAGCTCTTCCGGGAGAATCCCAAGGCGTTCCCAGGCCAGCCGGGAGACATAGTCCCTCCAGCGTGTCCTGGGTCTTCCCCGGGGCCTCCTCCCGGTTGGGCGTGCCCGGAACACCTCACCAGGGAGGCGTCCAGGAGGCATCCTGATCAGATGCCCGAGCCACCTCATCTGACTCCTCTCGATGCGGAGGAGCAGCGGCTCTACTCTGAGCCCTCCCGGATGACTGAGCTTCTCACCTTATTTTTAAGGGAAAGCCCAGACACCCTGCGGAGGAAACTCATTTCAGCCGCTTGTATTCGCGATCTCGTTCTTTCGGTCACTACCCATAGCTCATGACCATAGGTGAGGGTAGGAAGGTAGATCGACTGGTAAATTGAGAGCTTTGCCTTACGGCTCAGCTCCTTTTTCACCACGACAGACCGATGCAGAGCCCGCATCACTGCGGATGCCGCACCGATCTGCCTGTCGATCTCACGCTCCATTCTTCCCTCACTCGTGAACAAGACCCCGAGATACTTGAACTCCTCCACTTGGGGCAGGATGTCTCCCCCAACCCTGAGAGGGCACTCCACCCTTTTCCGGCTGAGGACCATGCTCGGATTTGGAGGTGCTGATTCTCATCCCAGCCGCTTCACACTCAGCTGCGAACCGATCCAGAGAGCTGAAGATCACGGCCTGATGAAGCAAACAGGACAACATCATCTGCAAAAAGCAGTGACCCAATCCTGAGTCCACCAAACCGGACCCCTTCAACACCCTGGCTGCGCCTAGAAATTCTGTCCATAAAAGTTGTGAACAGAATCGGTGACAAAGGGCAGCCCTGGCGGAGTCCAACTCTCACTGGAAACGGGCTCGACTTACTGCCGGCAATGCGGACCAAGCTCTGACACCGGTTGTACAGAGACCGAACAGCTCTTATCAGGGGTCCGGTACCCCATACTCCCGAGCACCCCCACAGGATTCCCGAGGGACACGGTCAATGCCTTTTCCAAGTCCACAAAACACATGTAGACCGGTCGGGCAAACTCCCATGCACCCTCCAGAACTCTGCTAAGGGTGAAGAGCTGGTCCACTGTTCCGCGACCAGGACGAAAACCACACTGTTCCTCCTGAATCCGAGGTTCGACTATCGGACGGACCCTCCTCTCCAGAACCCCCGAATAGACTTTTCCAGGGAGGCTGAGGAGTGTGATCCCTCTATAGTTGGAACACATCCTCCGGTCCCCCTTTTTAAAGAGGGGGACCACCACCCCGGTCTGCCAATCCAGAGGCACTGTCCCCGATGTCCATGCGATGTTGCAGAGACGTGTCAACCAAGACAGTCCTACAACATCCAGAGCCTTAAGGAACTCCGGGCGTATCTCATCCACCCCCGGGGCCCGGCCACCAAGGAGTTTTTTGACCACCTCGGTGACTTCAGTCCCAGAGATGGGAGAGCCCACCTCAGAGTCCCCAGGCCCTGCTTCCTCATTGGAAGGCATGTTAGTGGGATTGAGGAGGTCTTCGAAGTACTCCTCCCACCGACCCACAATGTCCCGAGTCGAGGTCAGCAGCGCACCATCCCACTATATACGGTGTTGACACTGCACTGCTTCCCCCTCCTGAGACGCCGGACGGTGGACCAGAATCTCCTCGAAGCCGTCCGAAGTCGTTCTCCATGGCCTCTCAAACTCCTCCCATGCCCGAGTTTTTGCCTCAGCAACAACCGAAGCCGCGTTCCGCTTGGCCTGCCGGTACCTATCAGCTGCCTTCAGAGACCCACAGGACAAAAAAGTCCCATAGGACTCCTTCTTCAGCTTGACAGCATCCCTCACCGCCGGTGTCCACCAACGGGTTCGGGGATTGCCGCCACGACAGGCACCAACCACCTTGCGGCCACAGCTCCGGTCAGCCGCCTCAACAATAGAGGCACGGAACATGGCCCATTCGGACTCAATGTCCCTCACCTCCCTCGGGACGTGGTTGAAGTTCTGCCGGAGGTGGGAGTTGAAGCTACTTCTGACAGGAGACTCTGCCAGCCGTTCCCAGCAGACCCTCACAACACGTTTGGGCCTACCAGGTCTGACCGGCATCTTCCCCCACCATCGAAGCCAACTCACCACCAGGTGGTGATCAGTTGACAGCTCCGCCCCTCTCTTCACCCGAGTGTCCAAGACATATGGCCGCAAATCCGACGACACGACCACAAAGTCGATCATCGACCTGAGGCCTAGGGTGTCCTGGTGCCAAGTGCACATATGAACACCCTTATGCTTGAACATGGTGTTCGTTATGGACAATCCGTGACGAGCACAGAAGTCCAATAACAAAACACCGCTCGGGTTCAGATCGGGGGGGCCATTCCTCCCAATCACGCCCTTCCAGGTCTCACTGTCATTGCCCACGTGAGCATTGAAGTCTCCCAGCAAAACGAGGGAATCCCCAGAAGGTATGCCCTCTAGCAACCCCTCCAGAGACTCCAAAAAGGGTGGATACTCCAAACTGCTGTTCGAGCATACGCACAAACAACAGTCAGGACCCTTCCCCCCACCCGAAGGCGGAGGGAGGCCACCCTCTCGTCCACCGGGGTAAACCACAATGCACAGGCTCCGAGTCGGGGGGCAATAAGTATGCCCACACCTGCTCGGCGCCTCTCACCGGGGGCAACTCCAGAGTGGTAGAGAGTCCAGCCCCTCTCAAGGAGATTGGTTCCACAGTCCAAGCTGTGCGTCGAGGTGGGTCCGACTATATCTAGATATTCCGATGCAGACTTTATATAATCAGGCTTTGACATTATATATAATCGGGAATGATTTTATATAGACAGACAGGCAGAGAAGTCACTAGATATATAAATAAACAGGGAAGGCTCATGTACTGAAAGGAAAAAAAGACCAACATGTCCGTTGATCCTGCTGCACAACATACATGTACTGAAAGAAAAAAAATTATCAACATGTGCGTTGATCCTGCTGCACTGAATAAGTGCACGTGCTCTCAACCTCAAAATTGTTCTTGAACCTTTTGTGAAATTGTTTATTTGATGTTTAGACTTCATGCTTCACACATTCTATAGTTTATGCCTACATTTTGTAACATTTATTACTAAAATATGAAAAAGTTTCTGTTTTAACAATGTGTTTACACAGATTACTGTAGAAACGGAACACACATGAAATACGTGTGTTCCAAATAACGATCTATTCTTTCCACTCTAAAACTCCACTTCACTCCCAGACATTTAGATGACAAAAGACGCTGGCGGAGAGGTGTGAATGGATTTAAGAAGCGATTTAAGGTGGGACGGATCTATGTGTTTTTTAATAGGCTCTGGTAATTCTAGTGTTAAGTAAGGATTATTTCTGGCTGCAAAAAGACTGGACTGGCAAAATATTCCTTTCCAGCTTTACGAAGAAAACTAGAAGTGTGTTAATTCTTATACTTAGAACTGTCTAGATGCAATATCTGATCCTGAAAGGAGATACGTGACTGTCATGGGTAATTTATTTAAATGTAAAGTGATTTTGATAAATGTTTATGCACCCAATGTGGATGATAGGGAATTATTGCAAAATGTATCTGCATCAATTCCCAATGTGAACACTCATAAAATTATAATGTCTGGGGACTTTAATTATGTTTTAAGTCCAGACTTAGCTAGGTCTCCTGTCACAGCGGTGACGACATCTAACACTGCAAAGACAATTACACACTTTGTAACTGATCACAACCTATCAGACCCCTGGAGACTTCTAAACCCAAACTCAAGAGCATATTCCTTCAACATACCAGTGCATCATTGCTACTCAAGAATTGATTGTTTCTTTGTAGATAACAATATCATGCCTATGATTAAATCTTGTAAGTATGATCTGTTTTTATATACGACCATGCCCCTTTGATATTGGAGCTAAAATCATTATGCCCCACATACTCATCTCGCAGATGCCGTCTGAACCCACTTTTATTAGCAAACGAGAACTGTACAGAATTTATATCCAAACAAATCAGCTTTTACAGCACTTACAGAATTTCAAAAGCATTTCTGGTCTCAAAATTAATTTGACTAAGTGTGCTCTTTCCAGTGAATTCTCAAGCACACAATATTAGATTGGACACCTTCCCTTTTATCATCGCAGATCAGTTTAAATACCTAGGGGTAAACATCACAAGTAGACATAAAGCTCTATATCAGCAAAATGTCACTGTCTGTATGGAAAAAATTAAGCAAGACTTGCATAGATGGTCAACCCTTCCTCTCACTTTAGCTGGAAGAATTAACATTGTGAAGATGAATATCCTTCTTAAGCTTCTCTTTTTATTTCAAAATACTCAAATATATATTAATAAATCTTTTTTTTTTTTTTTTAAGAAATTAGATTCAACCATAACCTCATTTATTTGGAATTCAAAACATCCACGTATCCAAAGAGGGACCCTACAAAGACCTAAAGCAGAAGGTGGCATGGCTCTACCTAACTTTCAGTTTTATTACTGGGCAGTAAATATACAAGCTATAAAAACCCAGAAATGTACACAAATAGATGAACATACACAGGCTTGGTCCGCAGTAAAAATAAAATCCTGCAGCACTTTAATAAATGTAAGTTATTGCCAATATACTAACAACCCAAGTGTCCTTCATTCACTCAGAATATTGACCCAATGTAGGAAGAATTTTAAGATAAAGAAGCTTTTATCTGTGGCACCTCTGCATGAGAACCACCTTTTTCCACCCTCTCAAACATATGCAGTTTTTAATGTCTGGAAAACATTTGGGATTAAATCACTTACAGATCTGTACATAGACGTCTTTGCATCCTACGAACGATTACATTTCAAATTTAACTTTCCAGCAACACATTTCCTTTACTACTTTCAAATCAGCAAGTTTGTTAAACAGAACCTGCCCAATTTTCCTCACCTGCCACTATGCGGAAAAAAATATTGATCAGTCTTGAGGACTCAGACAGCATTTCTGCAATATATAAAACCATTCTAGAGTCCCTCCCTTTCAAACATTCAAGAGGACATTGGGAAAAGCATCTCTCACTCAACATCTCAGAAAAGGAGTGGAAGGTAGCAATGCGGGAAATTCACTCAAGCTCCATATATACAAAGCATACAATTATTCAACTCAAAATTATATACCGAGCACATCTGTCTCGCTTAAAATTGCCTAAAATGTTTCCAGGGCAAGATCCAACCTGCGAATGTGGCAATGAAGTTCCAGCCTCACTAGGCCACATGTTCTAGACCTGCACCAAATTAACATCATTCTGGACCAAAATCTTTAAATGCCTATCAGACAGACTTGGTGTCACAATCCCTACTAACCCATTAACAGCTGTGTTTGGTGTACTCCCAGATGGGTTTAAAGTGGAGAAGGACAAACAAACTATAATTGCCTTTACTACATTATTGGCACGTAGACTTATCTTGCTCAACTGGAAGAATCCTAACTCTCCTGTTCTAAGTCAGTGGGTAACTGATGTTATATACTATTTGAAACTGGAAAAAATCTAATTCGTACTTAAATGATCTGTGCAGAACTTTTTCGAAACCTGGCATGATTTAATCAATAACATTTTAGAATAAGCTTTTAAAGCACTGATGAAGCAAATTCTCTCCACTTTTTCTTCTTTTTTTCTTCTCAATTTATCTTTATTCACTTATTAATTAATCTATTTACTTATTTTTACTAGCTTTAAGTTTTACTCGGCTGGTTTAGCTCTCTTTCTCAGGTGTGGGGGTTGATTTGTTTTCGATTTTATTTTTGTAAAAATTGATTTATTTGTATGGAATGTTGTGTGATTTCAATAAAATCAATAAAATAAAAAAAAGAATGCTCCGGTTGTAAAAGTAATGGTCTTTTTAGCACCGTTTTTATGTTCACAATTCATTACCTCCAATTCTTAATTCCTAAAAGCTGAACACTTCTTTCTAAAGTTTTTTTTTTTTTTAATTATTTTTGTTTTGGCAGCAGTTATTAAGCAATGTCAGCAGTGGTAGACGCTGCATAAATGCACTCAACGGTGTGTATTTCATGTCTTTGTGAATGTTACAGACGCAGAGCCAAAGCTGTATTCTACTCACAGAGGTATATTCAGAAAATGCATGTGATGACAATTTAGGATAAATAGAGCAAAATAGAACATATTTTTGGTCATACTATCAATTTCGCAAACAAGTACAAATATTTTTAGAACTGCATTAATTAACCTCTTTTAAAAGATTAAAATGAAAATAAAAGAATGATTTAAAAAGTCATAAATGCTTCTGGGATAGGCTCCAGCCCAAAATGATCCTGATCACATTTGCATTAAAAAATATAACTGAGAGTCCTTTATCATTTTTTTGTAAAATTCCACTTCGACTTTTATATCGGCCACAACTGCTACTGGCTACAAGACACCACTGGAGCATTGTGCAGATGATCATACAGAGAATTCTTCAATTTGAAGACATTGATCATTATGTGGTGGTGGATGTGTAAGAAAGAAATGACAGAAGTAAAAGAAATATAAAAGAAAAGAAATTAAAGAAAAAAATGAAAGGATACTGTGATCTTTAGGGGAGGTTCTCCAAACCCCAAGACAGATCTAAACCACACAGTCAGAATCAAATACAAGGTATTTTTATTGCACAGAATACCCAGAAGGGGCACATGCTCCCTGAAAATGTATGTTTTCAGAAATTAAAGCTTTAATAAACCAAAAATCTGTCTCTTATTTAAATATACAGAATACTTATGGCCAAAAGTTTTAGAACACCTCTGATTTTTTAGTTTTTATATAAATGAACACAGTTTAATGTCTCCATGTTTAATGAAGCCAAGGAACAGAACCAATACACAAGATAAAACAAAAAATGAATCAAGGATTTATTAAGTGTACGCTATTTTATTCAAATTTTTAATTGATCAAAGTAGCAATCTTTGGCTGATCTAACAGCCAAACTGTGTAACCCACTTGATTTAGAAAGCCAGTCACCAAGTCTGCCTCCATCAAATGAACTCCAGAACATCACATTTCCTCCTTCATGTTAGACAGATGGTGTCCCACACTGGGGAACCATCACCAACTCAACGGCATACAAACACCCTGCCTGATGAACTCAAGAGTTCAAATTTTGATTCATCGGTCCATAACACTTTCTTCCAGTCTACAGTAGTCCACAACTGGTATTTCAATGCCCTATTTTGTCCTTTAACATTAGAATTCCTGAAGTTAAAAAAATATTTATAATGTTGGGCCACCTTAAATTCTGTTGCACATCGTTATCTGCGTCTTTGTTTTGCAAATGTGTCAATCAACACAAGCAGCCCGCTCACCTGTCCCCGAACTGAGGCAGCTGAAGGAAGACAGAATATTGTCAGAGCTGAAGTCTCTTTATCTGGGAGTTAGATTTTGGAATTGTATAGGATAAATAATATATTGTTATTTGGAATACATACATTTCATGTGTGTTCTGTGTCTACAACGATCTGGTAAATGTAGGTTGACAGGAAATGTGAGGCGTTCTAAAACTTTTGACCAGTAGTGTATATACATTAAAATATAACATTATGTACTCCCCTAGTGGTATGGTGTTAATTCTATGTTGAAGATAGACAAATTAACACTAAAGATATGATTCAATTAGTTTCTTTTAACATTGGCTTACACTCATTATAATAACAAATTGTGAAGAAAGTTCCTGGCAAAGCGCAATGCAGTTGTGTGAATTTTGCCAGTCGACTCCATTAGGCATTTTCCTAGGCATAGGTAGGAGCAATGTCTTCCATTTATCTGTAGCTGTGCATTAATTTTCAGTGCAGTTGCCTGATTTTTTTATATTTTTCTTTGGTTCCAAAATAAGAAAATGTACTTGCCAAATATGTAGTTCAGCTCAATTTTAAATGGCACACAATAGCTGCTAACCATAAACTGACCATCACCAAATGGCTCTGCCTGAGCTGCTCTATTTGTCTCTCCTTATCTCGGTTTCATCCTCTTCCTGTTTGCTCACTTATGTTGCTTAAATGCTTCTAGTGTGTTTATTCATGGACTCTGTTACCATCCATCCATCCATCCATTATCCAACCTGCTATATCCTAACTATAGGGTCACGGGGGTCTGCTGGAGCCAATCCCAGCCAACATAGGGCACAAGGCAGGAAACAAACACCAGGCAGGGTGCCAGCCCATCGCAGACTCTGTTACCAGTCTTATGCTAAAATAATATAATGAGAACTAAACTCACAGATCACAGTGGCACACCTCAAACCTTTTGCTATGCCAGACCAGTCACAATCCCAGTCATAATTTTTTTTTTCCTTTTTATTTTCTCTTTTCCCACTTTCCACCAACAAGCACTGTCCACCACACTCCAACTCTGACTCACTGAGTGTGACAGAGTGGTTGTTTTTCAACCCAAGAACTTCCAGTGCAACCAGATGACCACCTGGAAGCACATCTAGGTCAGGCAGAAGGCCAGTCTATGGTTTTTTGTTTTTTATTGACATCATAGACCATAAGGAGCATACTAATTCAGCGTGAGCAGGTACACTCAATAAAACTGAATAAAAAAAGAAAATCAAGTGACAGTAAGATACAAAGAAGGCAGATTCACCAGCGTTTGTGTGTCAGCTTTTATCCCTCCAGTTCAAAGAATGTCCAGTTCCATTATCTCAAAACACCACTCACATCTACATTTACTCCCAGTTTCAAATAAAAACTAAAAGTGTCAGATCCCTAGGGCGGTAGTATGTATCATGATCGTGACTGAGAGAATAAAAGTGAAAAAAACGTAACTTTTACAAGTGCTATAAATGTACACCGTCTGTTACAGACGCATACCAAATGTATGTGTGTACTGTATAATAACAATAAGAGCAGCTCACTACTGAAAACAGCAAATATAGCAGGCAGTCGGGATCGAACCAGGGACTCTTGATTACAAGTCAGCAAATCTTACTGCCACACCATGGAAGCTATTCTATTGTCCTTGAACCTTTTGTGA
This sequence comes from Polypterus senegalus, assembly GCF_016835505.1. Classification (NCBI taxonomy): domain Eukaryota; kingdom Metazoa; phylum Chordata; class Cladistia; order Polypteriformes; family Polypteridae; genus Polypterus; species Polypterus senegalus. The sequence goes on along the minus strand of NC_053162.1, from coordinate 54,581,137 downwards.
AAGTGTTTATTTGATCTTTGGACTTCAGGCTTCACACATTATATAGTTTATGCCAACATTTTGTCATTTACTACTAAAATATGAAAAACGTTTCTGTTTTAACAATGTGTTTACATAGATTATTGTAGAAACGGAACACACGTGAAATGCATGTGTTCCAAATAACGATCTATTATTTCCATTTTAAAACTCCAGCACTTCACTCCCAGATAATCAAGACATGAGCTGGGAGAACTTTGTGCACATTCTGTGGCGGTCGGGGATGGAATAGCAGGCTACTTGCTGCTTGACTTTATCGGCACATTTACAGGACATTTACAGGACAAAAGACGCTGATGGAGAGGTGCGAACGGATTTAAGGTGGGCCGGAATCTACAAGTTTTTTTGTAGGCTCTGGTAATTCTAGTGTTAAACTGTCAGTTTTAACTGTACGGAATGTAATCAGGAATTGGAAGGCCACAGGCACAGTTGCTGTTAAATCCAGGTCTGGCAGGCCAGAAAAATAAAGGAGCAGCATATGTGCAGGATTGTGAGAATGGTTACAGACAACCCACAGATCACCTCCAAAGACATGCAAGAACATCTTGCTGCAGATGGTGTATCTGTACATCGTTCTACAATTCAGCGGAATTTGCACAAAGAACATCTGAACGGCAGTACACACCACAAACAGATTTACTTGTTGTATGGAAATGCTCATTTAGACAAGCCAGATTAATTTTGGAACAAAGTGATTTGGACTGATGTGACAAAAATTGAGTTATTTGGTCATAACAAAAAGTGCTTTGCATGGCAGAAGAAGAACACTGCATTCCAAGAAAAACACTTGCTATCTACTGTCAAATTTGGTGGAGGTTCCATCATGCTGTGGGTCTGTGTGGCTAGTTCAGGGACTGAGGCCCTTGTTAAAGTCGAAGCTGGGATGAATTCAACCCAATATTAACAAATTCTTCAGGATAATGTTCAAGCATCAGTCACAAAGTTGAAGTTATGCAGGGGTTGGATATTCCAACAAGGCAATGACCCAAAACACAGTTCGAAATCTACAAAGCCATTCATGAAGAGGGAGAAATACAATGTTCTGGAATGGCCGTCACAGTCCCCTGACTTGAGTATCACTGAAAATCTAAGGGATGATTTGAAGCAGGCTGTCCATGCTCGGCAGCCATCAAATGAAACTGAAGTGGAGAAATTTTATATGGAAGAATGGTCAAAAATACCTCCATCCAGAATCCAGACACTCAGCAAAGGCTATAGGAGGCGTCTAGAGGCTGTTATACAGTATTTGCAAAAGGAGGCTGTACTATCTTTGTTGGGGTGCCCAAATTTATGCACCTGTCTAATTTTGTTATGATGCCTATTGCATATTTTCTGTTAATCCAATAAACTTAATTTCAATGCTGAAATACTACTGCTTCCATAAGGCATGCCATATATTAAAAGGAAGTTTCTGCTTTGAAAGATGAGCAAATTATAAACAAAGATCCAAAAAATTAAGAGGGGTTCCCAAACTTTTTCATATGATGGTAAAATATCCCTTATTAAATAAAATACCAATCAGACCAATTCAGTAGCATCATTAACTGACGGAATGAAACAAAAAGAAATGATTCATGACCACTACTGGCTCGGATACACAAACATATGAGGAGCAGTCACTGAAGCTTACATAAACCAGTCTAGTGTTTTTCATCTAAGTGCTGACACTCTCCTAGTCCTTGTAACCTGTGCACAGTAGGAACCTGAAAGTTCCACTATTTCAGTTAATCGCCATATGTTCCGTTGGGTTAGGAGATGCCCATGCCATTCTTCATGTGCTTGCATTTCTAGAGGTGCCAGTGGCTTTTCCTAGTGCAGACCACCAATTTTATTACAGTGATTCTTTATAAAAGAGAAATTTGTACTTTATCTTTAATCCACAATTACAGCTTTTCCTGTAACCTCTGTGCTATATTTTTAAAACTTATGATATTTTATGTTATTTTTAATTTTTAATGTTATAATGGTGATGTCATCTCAATGCCATTTGGAACATTTTCTTTACTCAGTTTCTCCCATTTTGTGATATATTTTTGCATTACCATGGCTATTTTGTTAGTTGGTATACCCATTGGATGGTTATATAAAATGGAAATGGCAGGACGCAGTCAATATTCTAATGTTGGTTTATGTTGAATAAACATACGTTGTAGCAGATTCATTAGGTAATGAAACACAATTTAATTTAAAATCTCTGGCTAGTATCTCTTTTATTAAAGAATATTCTTCCTGGTTAGTTCTTTGGTTTTGGTGTCTTGGTTCATTTTGACTCTAATAATAAAACTTCAAACTGTTTTCTGACCTCCATTTTTTTCTCTCATGGGCATTTTGCATTCTGTGGTGCCTTTCTTTAAAAATATAAACTTTCCAATTCGTTTCAATCTTAGGCATACAGCACACAAAGCATTTCTTTACACACTCCCATTCAATTAGGGGCTTTTTGACAGGTAACACCTATTATAAGGCAGTAGACTAATCTGAAAAAAGAACAATATAAGTGATGTGTTGCACTACTTTTTAAATAAAAATAAACCAATCAGATAATTATGTAAAAGGAAAAATCTGATGTCACGTCCTTTCTAAAAAAAAGATATCATTTTAGAAGTAAAATAATGAAGGCTACTGTGGACCAAAAACACAAAATTATTATCTCTATATAGCAAAATCCCCTGGAGTGATTTTGCTCAAAATCAATAGCTTCTAGCATTTTACCATGCTAACAACATTGCCCCGTTTCATTCAGATTGAGAGATACGAAAGTGCAAGTGAAATGTGTCAAATTGTGTTCAGGGATGCCTAATACATGTAACTCTGTTAAAAACTGAAAGTTGAAATTTTAACCCATTCACAATACTGATCTTAAATATACCAATGTAGGAGAGCATTTGTTTTGCTTTTGTATTATATTATTTTTTCTTAAGTCTCTTAACAAATAATGTACTTTTCCATTATAATCTTAGCCATGCAAACTGGGTAAATATTTTGGTTGCTCTATTTGCCTACTATATACAGTAAATACATCTGTTGCTGTTCAGTTTGAAATTAGAGGACTGAAACTACCAAACATGTTCAAATAAACTATTTTCAAAATAATTGACTGTTTTAAGTTATGAAGAACCCATTGAAAATAACCATTCCCTATTTACATAAGAAGTGGCAAGTTATGATGTACTACACAGAAAATGTACTTTAGTGATATTTCTCCATTGGTTTATTACTTTTGCTGGTTTTGGAATTATGGGCTAGGCACAGACCTGTTTTGGGCCTTGCACCTTCCGACTGTGCAGATAACTGTAAATGCTTGAAATGTGGTAGTCCAGTCAACTTCTGTCTAACATTTCCACAAAATAACTATATGCTATACTAGTCACTGAGCTGAGATTCAAGTAATTTTTCTCTCCTTTTTACTACTAGGCCTGTCAATTGCCTTTGACACTGAGGTTATCAGATATTACTTGAATCCTGTGCACCTATGTCGAAAACAGTTGCTGACTGGTTTTGGTATTATTTGACAGATCACAGTCAATATCTTTCAGTGTCTAATTTTAAATCTAAAATTGCAATCTTACCTCTGGCATTCCTCTGGGTTTAATTTTAGGTCCCATTTTGTTTTTAATTTGTCAACTGCCTCCTGGGAACATTATTCTGGACATGGGTGTCAGCTTTCATATGTGCACTGATGATATTCAGCTGTACTGCATACACAGTGAAAATAGACCCCCTGTGGAGCCTGTACATTTGTGTCTGATAGCCTAATTAAAATTCAGACTTGGATAAGTCATACTCTTGTGATTTAATCAAGGTTATGCACTTTACTTCTAACAAAAATAACACTCTGTTGCTTACGGGGTCTTTTGTTCTGGATAGTAGCAGTACTGTACTTGTTCATGATTTACAGTACATTAAATGATTTGGATTTTTTTTTATTATTGGTCAATTACATTATGGTGTATAGATTAAAAATGCAGAAAGGCATATACTTTTAGGGCTAAAACGCTGGATATCTATTGTGGAATTCCCAACTAGAATTACATCCAGACTACCACTAGTCAAATATTTTACTAATGATTCCCTCTTCCTTATGTTGTGCAGATTACCCTGTGATGAGTGCTCTAGTGTTGGCTGAGCACTGAAATCTCAGTCTTATTTATGTTTACTTGAAGCAGATGAATTGTGTTATATACAGATATGCACTCTGCAAACTCATAACAATGCCATCTGACCAGCATCATGTCAAGCAGACACTTTTCATGATATGTGTACATGTAAAACACTGCTGCAATTCTTTTCTCTTTCTTCCTCTTTCAAGCAAGTGAAAATCAAAACTTCCTCCAGTCAGCCATTGTGATTTCCTGCTGACTGCCTGGAACTGAAGTCCTCTTGATAGCAGGCTTGTTTATTAAGCAACCTTAAACAGCACCATCATACTTCATGAGCCTAACCAAACTGATGACTTCACTTTTTCATTTTATTGGACATAGGAAATAATTCCAAAATAAGACATTTGAACTGAAAGCAAGACGCTTCCTAACATGAACACTATTTTTGTCACAGTATCAGCAGTAGTACCTCCATGGGGGCTCTTCCCTCACTCATGAATCATCTGAATTTAAATGATATACTCCAGTTTCTTCCTGCCACTGAACCATCTACTCCCATTTAAGCTGTGAAGAACTGTTTGCCTTCTGCTACTGTATTTTGGACTCTGGGCGATTTATAACACCCTAACATATTTTTAAAATGTATTTTTAGGTGACCCCACAATTTTGCTCTATTGGTTTTCAAGAGGTACATGAATTTAACTGGGGTGCCTGGAATCCCGATGTATTTCTCTCCTTGCTTAATCTGTAAGCAGGCAACTACAGCTTTTTTCTGAATTTTGTCAGCCACCAGTTAAACAAAGAATCTCAGAATATTGTCACTGACTTTAGAAGCATGATAAAAGTTTTGATAAAAAAGCATCTTCCAAGTTGCTATTTTCAAATGCTCTACTGGGTAACTTGTTTTATTTGTATATTGTTCATACCATGCAGAAATGCTGTCTGTGCAGCACTTATGCCGTTGTTCCCATTTTGAAAGAATGTGTTTTAAAGTAATCTCCAATAATTCTGTCACGAAATTTTGAATTTTTTGCCATATCTCAGTTTGTTTAGGCTAACACAGCTGAACTGCATTAATCTTTCCTCATAATCTTTTCTCTTGAAATACAGCAAGTCATAAATGTTCTCTGACTTTTTATGTTCTTCTTACAGAGTATACACCTTAAATATAACCTCAGTTTCCTAGTATTTTAACTGTTTCTGCGCACTAAATGGTTGAGACCTGTCACTAGACCTTTTCACTAAGTGAGCTTTCTGGCTTAGAACTTTGTAGGAGAAAAAAAAGTTTTACATTTATTAGCATTAAACATCCCACATACAGTATCTACTCATATCTGAAATCTATCCAGACCTATCTCTAGAGATTTTGTTGTCTACAACATATCTGTTAATCCATTTAATTTAGGGTTAGATGCAAAGTTAGCCAGCTTGTTACATTTTCGTCCAATTCATTTGTAGAAATTAATAAAAGAAGCATCCCTAGAATTGATTCCTGTGAGACCCACCTAAAAAATCTCCAACACCATTACTCACTGTTTTCTGCATTTAATTCTAAATCCATTTCATCACTGCACCCTGAATCAATGCTCCTTGTACTTTGATGATTAGTCTCTAAAAGAACTCAGAGTTCTTTATCACAGGCTTTTTAAAAGTCAATATAGATATAAATTACATGTTGCAATTTTATCAAAATTAGTGTAGCTTTCTCATGAAATTCCAGTTACATGTCTGTAAAGGGCAGCTACTTTTCGTTTTGTTTTTAATAATCAATTTAATTAATTTACCAGTGATGCAATATGTACTGGCTATTAACGATCATAATCTGCCATAATTTTCTTTTTATATACAGGGTGGTCCAGATCTAATTATGCAAATCCAGATCGTCTAGATGACTTTGATTTATTTGGGGACGATTCCAGTTCGGTGCAAAGACGATTCTTCATGTCGTCAGTTCGCACAAGTCATGTGTCTTTAATTAACATGCACTTTGCACTTTAAAAGCTAACTGTAGTCCCCTCTCTTGCCATCCTCTTTTATGAACTTCTAGATGCCAAACAAAGAGTGGTGCATATGGCTGTGGGCATCTGTGACATCACAAATGTTATTTCCTTTACAAATTTCTCACCAAAACATGTTTTACATTAAATACCCTGACTTGTGGTAATTGTTTTTTCATACAGCTAGATCCCTCCTGGTACATTAAAATACCAATGAAGAACTAACATTGTTAAGATGAATATCCTCCCTAGGCTTCTCTTTTTATTTCAAAACATTCCAATATACATCAATAAATCATTTTTTATGAAATTAGATTCAACCATTACCTCATTTATTTGGAATTCAAAACATCCATGTATCCAAAGGGCGACCCTACAAAGACCTAAGGCGGAAGGCAGCATGGCTCTACCTGACTTTCAATTTTATTACTGGGCAGCAAATATACAAGCTATTAAAACATGGACATGGACACAAACAGATGAACAGACACAGGCTTGGTCCGCAATAGAAATAAAATCCTGCAGTACTTCTTTATATTCCCTGCTTTGCACCCTAATAAATGCAAGTAATCGCCAATACACTAACAACCCAATCGTGGTTCACTCACTCAGAATATGGAACCAATGCATTTTAAGATACATAAACTTTTATCTGTGGCACCTCTGCATGAGAACCACCTTTTTCCACCCTCTCAAACATACACAGTTTTCAATATCTGGAAAACATTAGGGATTAAATCACTTAGAGATCCGTACACACAACATATTTCTTTCACTATCTTCAAATTACAAACTTTGCTAAACAGAACCTGCCCAATTTCCTTCACCTCCCACCTCTATGCCAGAAAAAATATTGATCCATCTTGAGGACTTCCGTAATATATAAAACCATTTTACAGTCCCTCTCTTTCAAAGATCCAAGAGTACAGTGGGAAAAGGATCTCTCACTCAACTTCTCAGAAAAGGAGTGGAAGGTAGCAATGCACAGAATTCACTCGAGCTCCATATGCATAAAGCATACAATTATTCAACTCAAAATTATATATCGAGCACATCTTTGTCTTTTAAAATTGTCCAAAATGTTTTCATGGAAAGATCCAATCTGCGAACGCTGCAATCAAGTTCTGGCCTCACTGGGCCACATGTTTTGGGCCTGCACCAAATTAACATCATTCTGGACCAAAATCTTTAAATGCCTTTGCATCACAATCTCTCCTAACCCGCTAACAGCTGTGTTTGGTGTACTCCCAGATGGTCTTAATGTGGAGAAGGACAAACAAACTGTAATTGCTTTTACTACACTATTGGCATGTAGACTTATCTTGCTCAAATGGAAGAATCTTAACTCACTGCTTTTAAGTCAAATTCGCACTTAGTGGATCTGTACAAAACTTTTTCCAAACCTGGCAGGATCTAATCAATAACATTTTAGAATAAGCATTTGAATTGAGGAGGCAGATTCTCTCCCATCTTTTACTCTATTTATCTTTATTCATTTATTAATTTACCTATGTACTTATTTTTACTAGCTTCAAGTTTTACTCTGCCTAGCTCTCTTTCTCAAAGTGGTGGGGGCAGATTTGATTTGAACCTATTTTTGTAAAACTTGATTTATTTGTATGGAATGTTATTTAAAAATAATAAAATAAAAAAATAACTGATTTGGACGGTCGCTCTACATTTGAACTGTCATTTCACCACAAGCCATTTGTTCAATCCCAACTGTATGCACTCCTGGAAATGCTAAAGGCTACTGTCTTGCATGACAGAATTTCTAAAGGCAACAAAATATTTTTGAGCAAAATTGCAGTATTTTCAGGCAGCAATGTGTGGATGGGTTATTAATATTATTAATGGTGTCAAATGGTATTTATAACATGAGAAAGAGAGTAACAGCAAGCATTATATTTCATAAACAGAACAACAATGGTACTGCTGAATAAAGTTGTAGAGAAGTATTTATATTAAAATTTTGACCTGTATAACATTACCATCTTGTGATTAAAACAGTATGTTTAAATGACTTTGAAGAGGACTATACTGGTTGCTTTTCAATAATGTAAAGTAAAATTTTCAATATTCTCAAGCCATCTATGCACTGTGAAAAAGCATTTGCTTTGTTAAGCAGCTTTATTAAGAATCTTTTTTTGCAGAATAGCAAAGTCAAAGAGTCTAATCAAATCATAACAGATAACATGCAAGTAGGAAAATGAATGTAAGGTCACTCTATTACAAAGCACAGAAATGCCATCCAAACACAAACACTCTAACATCAATAAGGCCCCTTCAGTCAATTAAAATAAATGTATTTTTGTTAAAAAAAAAGAAAATTAGAGTGGCCTGATGAAGAGCTGTGCTGGGAACAACAAGCAAACTCCACATGGAGAGCGTTACAGTCGAGAGATGAATGGGTTTCCCTGTTCATTTTGTACCACCATTTTATTCTTCAGAACCCGCCCAAGCAGAAAAACAAGGGTTAAAAATGTAGCTGGGCCCAGTTCTTATATGGTTCACTTCTTTTTTGATAACAATATTTTCCAAATATTGAATAAACAATGTCAGTAACTGATCACTCTTGTCTCAGATTAGATACAGACTTTAACTTTTAAAAAAATATTTTTTCTCTTTATATAGTTCCACTAACAGCCACTGAATGTAAACATAAAATTGATTAAATTTTTGTACAGATAATACTGAGCTCCAATTATCCCTGAAATCTAATGATGCTTTTCCTATAGTACCACCAGTGAACTGCTTCAGTGTTCAGTGAAATGTGGTTGGGTAAAACAAATAATTATTTTGATTGTAAATGGCAATCTTTGGAATGTTTTACTCGCTGATATGTGCTCAGAACCAAGACATTGTCAAATTAATTGAAGTTAACAAAAAGGTCAACACTGTGGGGAGTAGCTTGAAAGAGGGTAGCTTGTTAGCTAGTTTGTGCATCAATCTGTACTGTAACAAAGTTATTAACCCTCTTATCCCTTTGTCTAAAAAATTGTTTTAACATTTTTACATCTTTGACTTCTGAATTAAGTTGAAGTCATGATTTATGAATACTCAGACAGCATTACAAGTGTAGTGAAGCAATCATGTGGTGTAGCAGTTAGCACCGATGTTTCATATACTCAGAGTTCTAAGCTCACTTCTGTTTGCAATTTCCGTGGAGTTTTCATGTTCCCTCTGTGCTCTCGTTTTCCTCCTGCATTCCAAAAAAAGTGCATAATAGATAAATCGGTGATTCTTAATTAGCCGAACACTGTATGTGCTTGAATGCACCCTGCAATGGATTGCTTTTGGCTCATGTAACACTAAATAGGAATACGAGAGTTTGAGAATTATGTAATTTCATGATAGTCTGGCTAATTTAATGAATGCTCTAAATTCTGCAGCCAAAAGTGACACTTATAATATAGTCTAGAATTAAACATTATATACAAACAGACTTATCCTAATCTTTTATGCATTGGACTAAATACTGTATATTTGCACCATTTTAGTAGGTATTGCAGTAATACATTTCTTTGTTATTTTTGGTATTTGCCTTTACAAATTTTGCTTTTAATCTTACTTCTCTGTTGCGTGTTTTACATATATTCCTTCATTTTTTGGGTTTTATAAGCAGAAAGTCTGATGAAACTCGTGTTTATTTAAAGAAAAAAATCAAGGTGATGCCCTTAACTTTAACCAATATCAAACTCTAGCCTTGTAAAACAGACTGGGGCACATATTAAATAATGGAGTAACAGTACTCGTATTATTCATCATGGTCATCTTTGTGTTTCTTTTTTTAAAGTTAAATTTTAAACACTACTGGGGCTGAGGGACCATTTCCTAGGAAAATGATTAGCCCTTTAAGTGGCTAAATGATCAGGGAAAACAAGAATTCATGTTGAATAATTTATGAATTCAACTATGCTAGGAATACCGAACAAAGACAGATCTGTTGTACAGTTTAACAGAGTATCCGGTAAGTGCCATAATTTTCTTAGTTATTCGACGCATCTGAAGGACATACCTTTAGGATATACATCATTCTTCTGTGTTCTCTTGTTAATCTGTGTGTGAATTTTGAGTTTTCTTTCATAGCTTCACATGCATGAAAAGTTCTTTAAGCCAAACCGTATTGCCAGTTTTTTGAATGATATGAGTTTACATTCTTGAAAACTTTATGTCATTGTTCCAGCTAGACACGCGGTTGTGTTTCATGGGTAATATTTATTATATGTAATCATTTTTACAATATTTTATGTGGCATCAATGAGGTGGCATAGTGGTAAATGTTACTACCCCACAGTTCTGGAGTTGTGGAATTAAATCCTGATCTGGTCTAACTCCTGGGTGCAGTCTTCATGTTCTCATGGTATCTGTTTCCATTTTTTTGTTGTGCTCTGGTTTTCATTCTGTATCCCAAAGATGGTCATGTTAAGTCAATGTCACATTACATGACTTCTAGCCTTTTGGTATGTTAGACTTGCTAATGTCGGCGCTGAGCCATGTCAATTTAAATGACTGAAACTCACTGGTCATGTCAACTTTAGTGACTGCATTCCAAACCTTCCAGCACAGTCCTGCTTGCCCCTTTTGTGACACCCAATAATGTGCTGCCTGACAGAGCTGGTGCTGTATGAAGCGTTAACTGGTATGGTGAGTTCAGTTGCCCTATTTTTACTTTTTTGTCATTCTGTTGTGGTATGTAAAACACAAGACATCAGAAAGATGAAAATGTCTTGAAAAGTCTCTTAATGTGACATGGACTTTATGTTACCAGGTGACACTATACTATGACTATGAATATGAGCTCTCTAGTTTGGCTACTTCTCTTTTGTTTGATGATGCCAGGATGGGTTCCTGTTCTGGCAGTCCTGAACAGCATCTAGCAGTTTGAATAATGTATGGTTGGACAGCATTTTTACACTGCCATGATGAACTTTGTAACATAATGCAAGTATAAAAGAAACTCTGGCATGCATAGGACATAATAGCAGACACAAATAGTAAAATCAACAAGTAAACTTAAATAATATCTGATACAAAACACTATATAGAAAAAGGGAGTCTTCTAGGGAAGTGTTTTCAAATGTGCACTGAATAAACATTTACCTAGAGATGTGCTAAATATCTTTGGAATAATGGAAAGATCTGCCTCAAATGCAAGCTATTGTTCTGACTTCAAACTTAATTGCTGGGCTTTGCACTGTAAATCTTACAGGGTGTTGTGTGTTACTACTACCGTCTCATTTTAAGTATGCATTCCAATGCCCTGCTACTTGATTTACTAGGTCACTCTGACCCAAGTCCCCGTAGTAGGTTCTCTGAAATGAACATATAGAATAGCATAGTTACTGATGGCAACCTTAATGTTAATTTGCAGTGTTTACTAGGTGCTCATGTTTTTTTTAAATTTGTATCAAATAGTGTTTAGTGCTCCAAACCTGTTCTGAGTTATTGGTAGATGACCTGGAAATTGTTGTAGTGCCAATTAAAAGAGCACAGGGTTACTTGGAAATATCTGAAAAGTAATGCAAATATATAATGGGGCAATACTAAGTCATGAACTTACAGTATATGAACACTTACTGTATAAAGATGAATCCCATTTGCAAGCACTGTTACTCTATTTTCTTTAACACAATATATTTTCAAAGTCTATCAACCAGACCTGGATGTACTTAGGTACTGTTGCTGTCCATGAGAACCCCTTTATGGCTACAGTCTTCATTTCCGAATGAATATTTCCAGATGGAAAATGCGCTACGTCACAATATACACATCAACTTGAACTGTTTTCATAAACATTACAGTGACTTACAATAAGTTTACTACTGTGGCCTTCACTGTTCCCAAATTTTGATTCATTAGGTTTGTAATATCAATATTTTCATATGTACAGAATATAATAAAATTCTTACGCGTATGTGCTAATCAACATGCAACACTCTCCAATGACATGATCAGTGAGTATTACTACCTTACCTGTAATAGGCACCCTTTGGGATGTGATGGAACAAAACATTTAAAACATTAATATATTATCTAAAACTCTTTAGGAAATGAGTGAGACTAATGAGTCGCCATAAACTGAAAATCTTAAGGAATACTTCTAGCACCTTTTCGAATGTACACCTTAAAGAATTAAGGCTTATACAGAAACAAAAATGGGTCCTATCTAGGATAGGTAGGGGTACTTAGTAAAGTGTTGACATTCAAGTTTGTTTATTAAAATCATACAGAAAAAAATAAACTGATAAGATTCACTTACTATACTTTTTTTCAAAATATATTTTCAGGTTATCAAAAAGCCTATTGAGAGACTGAACAATATAACAATACAAATTTCTCATAAAATGTATACATGTTATTAACAATGAAATAATTATTATGGTGCTGATATATAAAGATCACTTTTTCCCTTCCATATTTGGCTCTGAATGTAGTAGCTTATACAGTTGGGCTGATGGAAAAAAAAATAGACCAAAGCAGTTTCAGATTTACCTAAATTGAACATATTACTATAAAGTTGATGCTATCATTAGTTACCATTGGAATAATAATTATGCTTTTGTCCAAAATGTTAAATTCTCATGTTTACAGTTAAAGACCCAAATGGTATACATTACTTTGGATTTTCTACTATATTTGATAAGTAACAATGCAATTTTCCTGTGCAAATATGTGTGAAATTAAATACACAGAAAAAGGTTATGCAGTGTTGGGAGTTATCCAGAGCCAGTTATTTACTGCTGTTTTCTATATTATAAGTTTACTCAATCTTGTTTCTTTTCTGAGGTTATTTGCAACCTTATAAGCACTGAAAGGTGAAGTGAATAACATTGATTATCTCTTTACAATGGTATCAGTCAAGGGGTGGTATATATTAGGCAGCAAGTGAACAGTTAATTCTTGAAGGTGATGTGTTGGAAGCAGGAATAATGGGCAAGTGTAAGGATCTGACCAATCTTGTCAAGGGCCAAATTGTATTGGCAAGACAACTGGGTCAAAGCATCTCCAAAACGAAAGATCTTGTAGGGTATTCCCAGTATGCAATGGTAAGTACCTGCCAAAAGTGGACCAAGGAAGTAATGATGAATTGGCAACAGTATCATGGGCACCCAAGGCGTTGATGCATGTGGAGAGCAAAGGCTACTCCAGATAGCCCGATCCCACAGAAGAGCAACAATAGCACAAATAGCCTGAAAAACTTAATGCTGACCATGAGAAAAAGATGTCTAAACACACAGTGCTTTGCAGCTTGCTGTGTATGACCCTGCATAGCCACAGACCAGTCAGAGTGCCTATGCTGACCGCTGTCCACTACCAAAAGCACCTACAATGGGCACGTGAGCATCAGAACTGGACCATGAAGCAATGGAAGAAGGTGGCCTGGTCTGATGAATCATGTTTCCCTTTTTATCATGTACACTGCTGGGTGCATATGTGTTGTTTTCCTGGGGAGGAGATGACAGCAGGGTGCACCATGCAGATATCATAGGACACCTTCTTTTTCTTGTTTTTAGTAATTTATTTTCTTTTCTATGATTGTTTTCATTGTGTCATTCTTAAGTGTTGTGAATTGATTTTGTTATTAGCATGTTCATCGACTATGGGCTGTCAATTAGAAGTATTACTCTGCAACGTATCTGTTATGTTGTAATGCAACAGTAATGGTATCCCTCTATAGTAAATGTATTTTTTTGAGGTGTTTGTGATTCCATTATTATATGTTAAATAATTATCATTTGGTAACAGCTCCACAATGTTAATAATAGTGGAGGAAACTTACTTGAATTTTTTTTATAAAATGCCACTGGGTAGCCATCAAGACCTGCTAGTGTCCCACTCTGAAGTGAGATTATAGCATCAAGTGATTCTGAGAGTGTCAGAGGTTTGTCCAGTTCCTCTGTACTAAGAATATCTAGCTGTGGTATTTGTATTACATCAAAAAACTCAGAGTGTGTCTTATCTTCTTTTAACTGAGTATAATTCTAAGTACTTATAGTACTCCCTATACAGTGGAACCTCAGCTCACAAACATCTCTGAACACATACAAATCAGGTTACGACCAAAAAGTTTGGCAAACTTTTGCATCTGTTCCCGACCACACATTTGGGTGACGAACAAGCCAGTTTCCCTTCTGGTTCATACGCGCCGATGATTTCTGCATGTGTTCAGTCTCTCCCTGTGCAGCGAGTAAGCGAGAAAGAGCGCGAGAGAGCGAGCGAACGAGAGAGAGAGCACTAGAGAGCGAGCGAGAAAGAGAGAGGGCTGGCCGCATAAGGCCGAGAAGGCAGTTAAAGAATGCACCGGGCTTGTTTTTAAAGAGGCTGATTCGAGCATTCTCCATTCAAGGCTTTCTCAGTGTTATTCAATGTTTTTACATTTAGTTTACTATTACACTGTGCATTCTATAGTATAATTAACTATTTTTGTGCTTAAAATTTTTTAAAAAATATATATTTACATACAGCTCGTTTGGTCCGAAATGGATCAGTTGTATTTACATACAATCCTATGGGGGAAATTACTTTGGGTCATGACCAAATCGGGTTGCGACCAGAGTTTTGAAACGAATTACGGTTGTGACCCAAGGTTCCACTGTACATGTGGGTTATATTTTTATGTTCAACAATTTTATGTCTGTCTTTGTTGGTAATTTCTGTTATTGAGTTACAAATCCTGTTTGTGGATTTGTTGAGCTAAATCCTTATTAGCCTTCTCTCCATGTACATTGTAATGATGTTGCGATTTAATGATGAGCTGTTCTGTTTCTTTTGTTGTCATGAGGTTAAATTCTGATTGCAAGATCTGTCTTTTCTTATAAAATGCCTCATTTGGAAGCCTGACATATTCTTGATCTACGAGTAATTTTGCTGATTATCTCTGATGCCTTCTTGGTTTCCAATTTATTTTTGTAGGAAAGAGAAAAAATAATCTATCCTCTTAAAAATGCCTTTGGAGTTTCCCAGAGTATTATTGCAGAGACCTCTGAGAAAGCATTATTCTCTAAAATATAATCAATTTGCTTGGAGATTAATTCTGTTCTCATCTGTTAATGACAAGGGTTAAGATGCCAGCTACTATGGGAGGTATTTTCTGCAAAAAAGAAAATTAAAATTATAAAATGAAAAAGCAAGCTCTCTTTTGCAACTTCATTTTCAAAGTCTGAGCTCAAGAATGCTGCGGAAATTAAAATTAAAATGAAACTCCGTTTGCAAAAAAGAAATTGCATTTTCATTTTATATTTTGAATTTTCATTTTCTTTTTTTCAGAAAATTAATCCCATACAGCTACAAGATGAGTGTGTAGGGCACAGTGATTTCATATCCATGATCAGAGTGGTGAACAATCGCATCTTGCTTGCAAGATTTGATAGTGGGCAATAATTTATTATCTATAAAGAAATAATCAATTTTTAAATAACTATGATGTACTGATAAGTAGACGGAATACTCTCTTGAGTTTCGATTTTAAAATCTCCATGGGTCTGATAAGTTATCATCCATTACAAACTGTGTGATTATTTTTGCAGTGTCAGGTGTTATCGCCACTGTGGTTGAAGACCTGTCCAGGACTGGATTTTAAATACTATTAAAGAATCAGGCCATTATAATTTTATGAGTGTTCATGTTAAAAACCAATGCAAATACATTTTGGATAAAATCTTTATCATATACATTAGGTGCATAGATATTTATCAAAATTACTTTAGATTTATGTAAATTACCCATCACCATGACATATCGCCCTTCAGGATCACAAACTACAGTATGTCTGGTACTACAAATGAGACTGTTTTGTATTAAAATTCCCAGTTTTCTTTGTATAGCTGGACTGAAAAAATTGGCCAATTCAATCTCGTTACAACCTAAACTGGTCTCCTTTTTAAAAAAAGTGGCCAAAAAAGAAATAGAATGTATTATTACAACAAATGTTGCATTACAGATAGACCAAGAAGTAGAATCTTATTTGCATTACTAGGACACAATATGATCCGTTCATTTTTTGGATGATGTTGAGATCAGACTTTTTTAACTCTTTTTCTGCTTCTGCAGGATAACTAAAGATGTAGAATTGATCATGAGTAATCACTTTTATTTTAGTTGGAAACGCGAGGCTTTATCCAATTTCAGCTTTGCATAACCATTGTTTAATGCTGTAAAATGCACCTCATTTAGCAGCTGTTGAAGGGGAGAAATCTGGGAAAATATGAATGTGCTTATTTTCAGTTATGATCTATTTTTTCTCCCAGGGAATCTACATTAAGTTTTCTTTTAACTCATAGTGCGTTGAATCAAAAAATCAGGTTTCTTGGTTTTGAGGCATTCAAGACATGTATGCAATAAGCTGCTGATCTCAGCATCCGATTTAAAGTTCTCTCCAGTTATTTTAGAAAATAATTTAGCTATGAATTTTACTGGGTTTGGACTTTCTCAGGTTTCAGGAAGACCTTTGATTCTGATGCTGTTCCTTCTGTATCTAACTACCTACACAGCGAATTTAACACAGAAAACTTTACATGCCCTTTCCCAGGCAGTTTCTTTTTTGTCAGCGATGGATGTCATTTGTTTAATTTCTTCAATGCGGGTCAAAAATGTTTGCTTAATTTCATCTATATGATCACTGAGTGCTCTTATTTTATTCTCAATTTTGCTCAAATTTTTCTTTTTGCATCAATTCTTGTTTAATTTTTTAAGGGTTACATCAAATTTATATCCTGAAGCATATTTCCAATTCTGCTATCCATTTTGTTGTCAATTTTGTCAATTCTCTTATGTAAATCCTCCTTAACATCATTTATTTTTTTCCCCAAGGGCAAAAACTGTTTCCATCTTCCAAAAGTCAAGTTATGTATCCTATTGGAGTTGATTCAATGACTCGCAGGGTTTGTTGGTTTTACTTTAGAGTGAGGAAAAAGAGGCTTTACTCGATCCAAATATCTCACCTGAGATTGTCGAATTCTCGTTGCCTGCCTCACTCACAGTTTTGCTTCCACATTCACTGTCGCCCAAAGCTGATGCTGCAGCATGAGGTCCTGTTATTAGCAATTTTATATAAGCTAGAGACAATAAAATTCTACTTCAAACTTTTCGCCAAGCATTAATTGCCATCTTCCCAAAGAAATATAAGGACTTATTACAATGTGCATCATACAGACCAATTTCACTTCTGAATAATGGTGTTAAGATACTCAACAATGTTCTAGCTAGAAGGATTGAGAAAGTGCTTCCTTCTGTAATATCACAAGACCAAACCAAACACTTAGCTTCCAGTCTTCAACGGTTAATTAATAGGGTGCTTGCTTCGCTTGCCCACAGGGTCCTTGCCCTTGACTCGTGGGACGTTAAAATGTCTCGTGGGACGACAAAGTGTCTTCTGAGAAGATCACGTCTTAACCCATGATTTTTTTATTACAATATAGAGATTTAAATATTCTTACACACAAAATATAAGACACCAGAGATCTTATAATCTTTGGATGCAGAACAAGCATTTCACATTGTTGAATGTGGCTACCTTTTCACCACATTGCACAAATTTCGGTTTGGCACAAACATATGTGCATGGAACTACTTTATACCAGTCCAGATGTTTTTGAATTAACATTATTTCTAATTGCTTCAAACTAGAACATAGTACTTGACAAGGATGCCCCTTAACACCATTCATTTTTGCAATCTCCATTGAGCCATTGGCTGTTTACTTTTGAAATGTATCTGAGATAAAGGGGATTATCAGAAACTGCTACTATATGCAGATGATTTGGTACTGTATAAATCAGACCCACAAACTTCTTTACCATTAGTTCTTAGTGTACTAGCAGAATTTCAAAAGATATCTGGACTCAAAATTAATTTGACTAAAAGTACGCTTTTTACATTTAACTCTCTTACACTGGACACTTTTGTATTTTAGTTTAACAGACTTGGAAATTGACACAATTTGATGAATATACACAAGCCTGGTCTGCAATAGAAATACATGTTGCTGTACTTCTTTATATGCCCTGCTTTGTGCCCCATTCAATACACGTTATCGCCAATATACTAATAATCCAATTGTCCATCAATAATTTAGAATATGGAACCAATGCAGCAAGCACTTTAAGACAGAGAAGCTTTTATCTTTGAACCTTTTCGTGATAATCACATTTTTATACCGCCTCAAACCTTTTGCATCTTATGAACAATTACACTTCAGATTTAACTTTCCATCAACACAATTTTTCCACTACTTTCAAAGCAGAAATTTTGCTAAAAGGAACAAGCCCAGTTTCCCTTACCTCCCACCTATTTCTATTCCACAAGAAATATTGAGCAGTCTTAAAGAATCAGACAGCATATGAACAAAACATAAAGAAATTTTAAAGTCTCTTCCTTTCAAAGATCATATGGAACAAAAAGGACCTTTCAATTAACATCTCAGAAAAGGAGTGGAAGTCAACCATACATTTCTCTCGTTTAAAATTGTCCAAAATGTATCCAGGCCAAGATCCATCCTGTTAATGTTGCAAGCGAGCTCCAGCCTCACTGGGCCACATGTTTTGGGTGTACACCAAATTAACATCATTCAGGACAAAAATCTTTGAATGCCTATCAGACAGCCTTGGTGTCACAATCACTCTAAACCCATTAAGAGCTGTGTTTGGTGTACTCCCAAATGGGATTAAAGTGGAGAAGGACAAATTGATTGTAACTGCTTATACCACAATATCAGCACATAGACTTATCTTGCTCAACTGGAAGAATCCCAGTCCACCTGCTATAAGTCAGTGGGTAACTGATGTTCTATTCTGTTTGAAATTGGAAAAAAAAATCTCACTTAGAACATCTGTTCAAAACATTTAAAAAATGTCAAGATATAATTAGTAAAACTGTAAAATAAGCATATCGGGGTAAAGGATATTCTCACTTTGGTGCTGTTCTTAAAGAATTGCTCTTGTTGTTGGTTGTCTTCTCTTTCTTTTGGGTGGTGGTTTAATTCTGGTATATAAAAAGAGGACCACAATACTACTTTGAATACCAAGAATTAGTAATACTGTCATGTGACCGGCAGTGGGTCTGCTTCTGGCATAACAGAGCTGTCATAAAAGATGGCAGCATGTGATGGCTTTGGAGGGATGAGACTTTACAAATTAATTTTTTTCAATTTTTTCTAGTGAGACAGACTAGTACAGGGCTATTCAATTACAAATTCAGTTGTACCAGACTTGTTTTGGTAGTTATAAAACACATAAGGCTTTTTAAGACAATGGGTTTCTTAGGGGCAAATCAAGGAAATAGTCACAAGGTTGATTGCACAAAAAAGAAGAAAAAACAACTATAAAAATTCAGTTTTTAGCCCACGACCAGAGAGAAGATGTCACAGTTTCAATTACTTTTCAAGAAGCACTTCTGCTGAGAGGGGAGTGAGAATTTCCAGTTACTGCTCCAGCAAGGGAACTGGCTCTGATGTCTTGAATGAATGAACTATTACTGAACAAGACCTGTGAACAATAAATAAGTGGGTTTTGTCTTTGATTTAAAGGCTTATTGTCATTTGAGAGTATGTATTTGGAGCAAACTTAGTTTTACATAATACATCACATAGATATCCTCATTTAACTCTGAAATGCACCCGAAGATGCTAAGACTAGAAATTCAGGCACTGTAGGAGAATATACTACATTACTCAGTCACCAAAGAGTAGATATTAATATAATATAATATAATATAATAAAGTTCAGCACTTTCTCAGTTCTTTTAATAAAAACCACTATTCAAAAGTGAAATTGGTCTAGGTTTAGGTTTAGGTACACTTTATTATCCCAGTGGGAAATTTGTTTGCAGCAGTAAAGTACAAAAATAGAAGACATTGTTACAGAGATCCAATAGACACAACAAAGACACAACATTTTACAACCAATGTTATTGTATATATACATACTTAAGATCAATACAAAGAAGAATAATTACTTTCAACAGTCTACAAGCTAATAATGCAGAACTTAACTTTTATCATTATCCATACAAGTAACAGAATTTTAAATGCGTATGACTCTAGGAATAAAAGAGTTCTTAAATCATTTGCTCTTTACCTTTGGAAACTTAAATCTATAGCTTTTTGGGCACAGCAGGAATTTAGAGAAAAGAGGATTGCTGCTGTCTGACAGAATTCAGTTGCCGTTCTTTCTAACCTTTTTGCAATATATTTCAGTGATAGATGTCTGTGGTCAACCAATAATTTTACTGAAATTTTTTATAATGTTGTTAAAATGATTTATTTTCTAGTTGCGAGGTTTCCAAACCAACATATAAAAGCAAATGTGACAATGGATTCAATAAATGACTGACAAAAAATGTCATTATGGTTTTGTCCACTTTAAAACAGTTGAGTTTCTAAAGAAAGAAAAATGAATGGCCTTTTTTACAGATTTGCTTTACACCAGCTGTTACAGACTAAAATTAAAGTCTTGTTCTTTTTGGGCACGTACACTGTTGGCATGGTGCTGCCAGATCTAAACACTAGTGTGGCGAATTGCTCACATACTGAAGTGACTTTAGCTGCAGGTGGAACTCCCATTTTACTTATGGTGTCAAGCAGAGTTGTTTTGTTGTGCAGAACAGTCTAACAGCTGGCGAAAGCACTGTAAATAAGTTGTCTGTTGCTACGGTCCTGCCTTTGCCCAGTCTGATAGCTGTCACGTGACATTGTATCTTTGATTGCCAGTACAACAAATAGTTCTGAGCAGGCATCAGCCACAGTGCTGCTCTTCTGAAAAGAATGGAGATAAATGCCATCAACTCAGAGAGGGAAAGGCAAGTTCGTTGTACAATGTGAACGTCAATGAGAGAATTAAACTGAATAATAAAAAAAACAAGTGCTAACTTTTACAAGTAGCCAAAATTTACACTGGGTGTTACAGACTCAATGTAAGTTTGTACCGCTCTCAGATCCGGCACAATTATAATACGCACTGCCCTCCTTGAGAGGCAGCAAAGGAAAAAAAGAAAATAAATAATCCAGGGCGTGAGTGACCAACACTACTTTCCTACTACACCACTTCAAGTATAGAGGCACACCAGTGAAAGCAGGGTCAAGTAAAAAATGATTATTGTAAGACAATACACACGCTCACTCTAACAAAAAAAACCTTATATACATAATATCACACTGCAGCGCTTCCCCCCCACACAAATCACGGCACAAAACACTTAAAAACATACATTACTAATAGAGATTTGAGCAAGAGAAACAAAACAAAAAAAAAAAACAATTGGTTTACAGTCCTTTAAATCTTATCTGTACGGAATCGTTGAGCTCAGTCTGCAGTGAGGAATGAGTCCATACCTCCAATTCCGGGAAACATACAGATTAACCGTTCCTTGTGCTGGCCCAACAGGTCCTCTCCCAGATAACTTTCACCCGAAAATAAAAATAATTTGTCTGGAAATGAACCTGGGTTCACCTGACATTATTATTGAGGAGTCAATCCTTTCCCTCTTGTCTTTTTCTGTGATGGCGCTCACCTCTCTCCTGGCTCTATGTTTTTTTTATTTTCCCTTTTTCCCACCACCCATTCACATGCTGATAGCTCCTCCCCGTACAGTCTGTTGGCCCTCCAAACAAGGTGCTCCCCTCCCCCTGTACAATGGGCAAAAGGTACAAACTTACAGGGACACACACATATTCCAGATGACTGTTACAGAGTCCCCACCCCAACACCTCCATTGGGGCATAGTAGGGCTTCATGTTGGTCAAGTGGTATGTATCTGTTTTCATGTTACTGTCAGTTTGCCATTGGACTTGGTAATTAACGGGCCCCAATTTTTTTATTACTGTTGTTGGACCAAACCATTTTGGCGCTAGCTTGGATGTAAATCTAGATGATGCTTTTGAGATGTACTGTGTCCTCAACCAAACCCGGTCCCCTTCAGAATATCTAACACTCTGTTGGCGCTTATTGTAAAACCGGGCTTGTTGAGCCTTGGAACGCACTAACCTCTCTCTAACCAGATCGTTTAAATTTTCTAACTGCAAGACTTTGCAATATTGGGATGAATCAGGATTGGGGGAGTGACAAGCTGTTCTAGGGGACCTAATATCTGTCTTCCAAGAGTCAAACAAGCAGGCGATTCACCAGTACTCTCATGCCACGTGGAATTGAGGACCATTCTTAACTCTGGAAGCCTCTGATCCCAGTCCTGGTGCCGGGTACTGACATAGGAGGCTATCATAGTTTTCATGTTCTGATTCACTCGCTCCATGAGGTTGGATTGTGGATGGTATGCCGTGGTTTTCTTATGGGTTATTCCCCAGTCTTTCATGAAACTTTCCATCTCAGAGCTTGTAAATTGTGGACCCCTGACGGAAATGATAACCTTTGGAACCCCCCAGCGGGTAAACATCTCATTCTTTAGGGTAGAGCACAGCTGTTCATTTGTTGAATTTGGCAAAGCAAAAAGCTCCACCCATTTAGAGAAATAATCTACCACTATTACCAGGATGGTCTTCTTGTTCTTACTTGGCGGCAATGGACCCATAATGTCAATTCCCCACATCTCTCCAGGCTCAGTGATATTTGTTGATTGTAGTTGTCCTGCAGGAAACCCAGGTGGGTTTTTGTCCAGCTGGCAGATGGAACAGGTTTTCACATGTCTCCACATGTCCTTCCTCACGGTGGGCCACCAGGCTACCTCTAATATTTTATTTTTTTAGGGTCTTCAATCTGAAGGGCCATGATCTTCTCTGGATCCACACCAATACCTTCTGCTAATACCACATGACCGAGGAAGGTAAGTTGAGGTTGTCCGAGGTGACACTTACTGATGTTTAGGGTTAGTCGAGCCTGTTGAAGTCGATGGAAGATCTCATTTAGGTCCCGGAGGTGTTGCTCTATTGACGGGGAGAAGACAATGATATTATCAATATAGACAAAACAGTTCTTCCCAATTAGCCCCATCAGGTTCCATTAGGTGTTGAAAAGATGCCCCTGCATTCTTCAGGCCGAAAGGCATTACTCGGAATTGGAATAAGCCATCAGGAGTGATCACTGCAGTCTTGGTCACACTGTCTTCTCCCATGCAAACCTGCCAATATCCATCCATCCATTATCCAACCCGCTATATCCTAACTACAGGGTCACGGGGGTCTGCTGGAGCCAAATTCCAGCCAACAGAGGGCGCAAGGCAGGAAACAAACCCGGGCAGGGCGCACACACACACACCCACACTAGGGACAATTTAGGATCGCCAATGAACCTTACCTGCATGCAGGACTGTCGGAGGAAACTGGAGCACCCAGAGGAAACCCATGCAGACACGGGGAGAACATGCAAAGTCCATGCAGAGAGGACCTGGGAAGTGAACCTGGATCTCCTAACTGCAAGGCAGCAGCGCTACCCACTGTGCCACCGTGCCGCCCAACCTGCCAATATCCTGATTGTAAATCCAGAGAGCTAAAAACTACTGCTTCTAAAATTTCATGCACCAGGGGCATAGGATAGGCGTCACTGGTGGTTTTGGCACTTAGCCCACGGTAATCCACACAAAGCGAAAGGTTCCTTTGGGCTTATGCACCAAAACCACCAGTGATGCCGAGGCCGAGGTAGAGGTTTCAAGAATACCTTTCTCTTCATAGGAGAGACCCTGTAAGCTCTTTGACAGACAGGGACTTCATCAACTGTGCATATATGATGGTGAGTAACCTCTGTATGCCCAAGTTTGTCCGTCCATACCATGGGCCATCTCCTCAGAATAGGTTGCACCTCACAGGGCTGAGAACAAATGCTGTCCTCCACAGGGCTGATATCTTTCAGTAGTACTGCCAAATAGTAATTTACTTTTGGCCACTGTAATTCATCACGCCCTCTTACCTCAAAACTAAACAGCCCACCCCCAGGCATTACGTATTCATGAGTCCTTGGGTGCAAAATAATGTCTGCTGCTACGTTGGAATCCAACCCTAGGAGTAGTGGTATAGACAGGAATGCATCCTCCAAGGCATACACCTCGACTTCCCCAGATATATTTTGCAATCTAAACTGCATCAGGACCTTGCCACTATCCCCATACGTTTGCCCGTCTGCCAAGATGAACTTTACTGTGCCACCTCCCTTAAGCAGCTCGCTGGGCAACTTTATTTTTTCGCACAAGCTGTGATTAATTAAGGAAAAGGTGCTCCCTGTATCAATGACAGTATCCCCAATGATGTCCCGCACACTCACCAGTACCACTCACTAGTAAGGGCAACTTTGCGTGTAACATCAGCCCCAACTGACCGATCCTTGTCCTTCTTATATTTGACCTTGGGTGCATCTCTGCTAGAGGTTTCTCTGGGAGGATGTTTTTTACGCCTCATAGCAGCTCAATCCTTCTTGATCAAGGATCCAATTTTTACCATGGACTGTACTGAACTCACCGCGCCCCTACGTTCTACCGCAAGCCACGGGTTACAAGCACCAAGAATGCATCTAACCATGTGTTCTTCTGACATATTGGGGTTCCATTTTAGACAGTGAGCACGGTATTCGTAAACCAAATCTCTGATGGGTTACGATGGACCCAGTCGAGCAGCCAGGAGCCGTTCTTTGACTTCAGTTTGGTAGTCAGCCGGTAAGAAGGATTCCAAAAAAGCCAAACGGAAAGATGCCCAGTCCTTAATATTATTCTTTTCCGCCTGCCACCAGTAGCGCGCTGGTCCCTGCAGAGACGTACTCAATAAGCCCATCAATTCAGCTAACGTTAATGGGTGCAGTTCTAAAAACATGTCTGCCTGTGCAGTTCTAAAAACATGTCTGCCTGTTCAATAAATTGAAGCACCTCCGCCAATTTACAGGAAGCTTCCACTTTTGGAAACTCCAGCCGTACAGCCGCTGCAGCAGTAGAGGAGTAGGACGGCCGTGCTTGAACCAATGGCGTTGATTGGCGCGGAGTTTGAAAGTATGTAGCAATACTCCTCCTCATCCCGTTCTGTATTTCTACCTCCCATTGCTGATCGCGCCACAATAGGCAGTCTACCAGCTTTTGTTCCAGACTTCTTAGACGTACATGCACCCATTCACACAAGTCGGCCACCTCCGAATCCACGTATCCATCTATGCAGAGCTTCTTCCCAAGCTACCGCCCCCTCAGCCATTTCCACTAGCTGGACTTGAAGCTTGTCCAGCTGCACTTACACCTCTGCCCATGGTGGCTGCAAGTTCAGTGAGGTATCCATAGATCCCTGACCCTGGCTGTTGGGAGTCGAAATGTATAAACTATCTAGCAGGCTCACTGCCTTGTTCACCTCTTCTTGTGCTTTGACCTGGCAATTCAGCTCGCTCTGGCATTGCACAAGAGTCGGCAAACTGCTGTTCAAGGCTCTCTGTCAACATTTCTGTTGGTACTTGTGAGTGGCAAAATGAAATAAAGTGGATGAAATTCAGTCAACCGGCTCCCCATACGGGCCACCAATAATCTGAAATCTCTCAGATCCGGCACAATTATAATACGTGCTGCCCTCCTTGAGAAATGGAAAAAAGAAAATAAATAATCTGTGGCACGAGTGACCAAAACTACTTTCCTACTACACCACTTCAAGTATAGAGACACACCAGTGAAAGCAGGGTTAAGTAAAAAATGATTATTGTAAGACAATACACACACTCACTCTAACAAAAAAACCTTACATAATATCGCGCTGCAGTGCACCCACCCCTAAATCATGGCACAAAACACTTAAAAACATACATTACTAATAGAGATTTGAGCGAGAGGACCAAAACAAAACAAAAAAATCAATGGATTTACAGTCCTTTAAATCTTATCTGTATGGAATCGCTGAGCTCAGTCTGCAGTGGGGAATGAGGCGCCAACCATACCTCCTATACCGGGAAACATACAGATTAACCTTTCCTTGTGCTGGCCCGTCAGATCCTCTCCCAAATAACTTTCTCCCGAAAGTAAAAATAATTTGTCTGGAAATGAACCCAGGTTCACCTGATGTTATCCATGAGGAGTCCTTTCCCTCTTGCCTTTTTATATGATGGTGTTCACCTCTCTCCTGGCTATGTGCTTTTTTCTTCTTCCTTTAATCCCACCACCCATTCACATACTGATAGCTCCTCCCCATACATTTTGTTGGCCCTCCAAGCCAGGTGCTCCCCTCCCCCTGTACAATGGGCCGGCCTTACAATTTAAGGCATTCCACTAAAAACAGGAATGGGAAAAGGTACAAACTTACAGGGACACACACATATTCCAGACAATCGTTATTGTAGAAATAATAAAAATAATAATAGCAGCTCACTACTTAAAACACCCAGGACCTTCTGGTTATAAGGCAGCAGTTCTTACTTCTTCATCATTGAAGAATGCATGTAAAGGCCCCGTCGATTGACATTTCAGATTGAGTTTTTTTTTCTTTGGTTATATTCTAGAATAAAAGTGCACATGTTTATTTGCTATTTGTACTAAAAACTTCACACATTACACACTTCACGTTATCCATCAATTATCCAACCCGCTACATCCTAACTACAGGGTCACGGGGGTCTGCTGGAGCCAAGCCCAGTCATTATTAGTATAATATCATTAAAGTTTCTGCTTCACATTTGTGTTCAGTATTTCTTGAATTTCTCGAATTTCCTTTCATCCTACACTTACCCAGATCTTTGTAAAAACAGAACAAACATGAAATGCATGTGTTCCAAATAATGATATATTTTATTATTTATCCTATACAACTCCAGATCTCAGTGAGCTAGGAGAACATTTGGCCCAAGCTGAGCTCCATCAAGGCAGAGGATGGGACAGCAGGCTGCTTGCTGCTTGTGCTGGTCAATGCATTTACAAAACAAAAGATGCTGATGGAGAGGTGTGAATGGATTTAAGATGGACTGGGATTATGAGTTTTTTAGTAGTCTTCAGGAATTCTAGTGTTAAACTAATCCACCTTCCCAGCAGTACTCCCTGCATCCTCCCCATTCCACTGACATCCCTCACATTTATACACATGCATTCTGTCTTGTTCCTACTGACTTTCATTCCTCTTCTCTCTAGAGCATATCTCCACCTCTCCAGGGTCTCCTCAACCTGCTTGCTACTCTCACTACAGATCACAATGTCATCAGCAAACATCATAGTCCACAGGGACTCCTGTGTAATCTCGTCCTTCAACCTGTCCATCACTATTGCAAATAAGGGCTCAGAACCATTCCCTGATGTATTCCCATCTCCACACTGAATGCATCTGTCACTCCTACTGAAGACCCTGTCAACACTGTCACACTTCCCTCTTAAATATCCTGTACTACTCTTACATACTTCTCTGCCTCTCCTGACTTCCTCATACAATATCACAACTCCTCTTGAGGCACCCTGTCATATGCTTTGTTCAGGTCCACAAAGCAACTCCTTCTGGCCTTCTCTATTCTTCTCCATCATCATCCTCAGAGGAAACATCACATATGCTGTGCTCTTTCCTGACATGAAACCATATTTCTGCTCACTAATCATCACCTCCCTTTTTAACCTAGCTTCCAATACTCTTTCCCATAACTTCATGCTGTGGCTCATCAATATTATCCCCCTGTAGTTACTGCAGCTCTGAGCATCCCCATTATTCTTAAAAATCAGTACCAGTACACTTCTTCTCCATTCCTCAGGCATCCTCTCACTTCCATCTCTCCTAAACATCTCCACGCTTCCACAGGTATGTCATTTGGACCAACGGCCTTTCCAGTCTTCATCCTCTTCATAGCTGTCCATACTTCCATCTTGCTAATCTGTTTTACTTCCTGATTCACTATTCATCCAACCTACTTTCTCTCTCATTCTCTTCATTCATCAGCCTCTCAAAGTACTCTTTCCATCTGCTCAACACTCTCCTCACTTGTATGTTTTCAACTTTATCCTTTATCACCCTAACCTGCTGTACATCTTTCCCAGCTTGGTCCCTCTGTCTGGCCAATCAGTACAGGTTCTTTTCACCCTCCTTAGTGTCCAACCTGACATAAAACTCATCATACGCCTTTTCTTTAGCTTTTGTCACCTCTCTCTTCTCCTTGCGCCTTATCCCCTTGTACTCTTGTCTACTTTCTGCATCTCTCTGACTATCCCTCTTCTCCTTCGCCAACATCTTCCCCTGTATATTCTTCTGTACTTACCCATCTGACACCAGATTTCCTTTTCCTCCTTCCCTGTACAGATGTCATGCCAAGCACCCTTCTTGCTGTCACCCTTACTACGTCTGCTGTAGTTGCCCAACTGTCTGGTAACTCTTCACTGCCACCCAGTGACTGTTTAACCTCCTTCCTGAACTCAACCTTGCAGTCTTCATTTTTCAACTTCCATAATTTGATCCTTGGCTCTGCCCTAACTCTCCTTCTCTTCTTGATCTCTAATGTCATCCTACAGACCACCATCCTATGGTGTCCAACTACACTTTCCCCTGCCAGCACTGTGCAGTCCTCAATCTCCTACAGATTGAACCTTCTGCATAGGATATAATCTACCTGTGTGCATCTTCCTCCACTCTTGTACATCACCTGTGGAAATAACCCAGAGGAAGACATGAATAGTTCAATCAATCAGTCTTTATTCAGGCACCGGTGAGTACATGGATTCATGAATTGCAAGGCAGAAGAGCAAAGTTCCCCTTTTGAGTCTGCTTTTTTATATTTTCTTCCTCTGTTCCCCATTCCCCTTACTTCTCAAAAAACATAATATCATTTACCTAAGCATTTCATCTTATATCGCGCAAATCGGCCAACTGTTTCTGTTGTCTGTACATGTCAGATGGGGCCCTAAAGATGGAAATGACGTCTTTCCTGTGTCTTACAGATGCGTTCCTAAAGAGAAACTTGTCCTAGGTCAGCTTACCGTACCCTGTCTTATGACAGACACCTGAATGAATAACCTGCCTTTATAGCAAAACAGCTTTGTCAGCTTTTAACACTTACTAGCTTGCAAACACTTAATTTTTCTTTCACACACCCTATGTTCCCTCCTCTTCATGTGATGCAGTCATGTCTCTATTTATTTTTAGAAAATCAGCAGTAATGCGTGACAGTGTTTTTAGATAGAAAGTTATTTTATCTTTTTTTAAAAAATATTCATAACAATAATGGTGCAGCGTTGAAAACATTTTATAAAATCTCATTGGATAGTTGTGTAGCCCTTGGACTGAAATTACTTTAATTTTCTGAATTTCAGAGAGCCTCAAAGGTTTATCAAACTGTTCTTTGCAGAATGTGGAACTGTGATGTTTCTGTTTTTTCAGGATCATTGGCTTGAACCTCTCTTTCTTTGCACTATGATGAATATAATTATTTTATTTCTTAAATATGTTAGCTATTTATTTGTGCACCCTAATTGTGGTACATGCTCCACTGTTAATCTTTATGATTGTGCTCCAAATTTACTATTTATGCATCTATTGTACTAAAATCTTATTAGCCTTCTCTCTGTATTCTTAATAATGCCTGGCCTAGAGGGGTAGACCCAGCAATATATTGCACTCTCCAGTCTCAATGCAAACAGAACATTCTGTCACTGTACAGTGGGAAACACACGAAGCAGGGCACCCCCTGTCAATCGTGCTGGTGGAAATGTTAAAGAGGATCCCCAGCCCACTCTTCAATCGCACCTTTAACTGCCCCACCAGCCTAAGTATT
This sequence comes from Polypterus senegalus, assembly GCF_016835505.1. Lineage (NCBI taxonomy): Eukaryota > Metazoa > Chordata > Cladistia > Polypteriformes > Polypteridae > Polypterus > Polypterus senegalus. The sequence continues at coordinate 54,551,368 of NC_053162.1, read as the reverse complement.
CTAAAACAGGCCCTGATTCATAATGATTATGAGGTGGCTTTAAGATAGGTTCCTTTGTTTTTTTTAATTTAAAAGATTAAATTCAGATTGTAGAGACAATCTTTTTTTCTCATAGAATGCACCATCAGACAACCTTGGACATTCTTGGTCAGTTAAAGAAATCTCAGTATCCAGCTCTGATATCCACCTAGTCGGCAGTATATTTTTATGTGAAACATGCAACTGGAAGCATTTGTGGGAGCTGCTTAGTAAAAGGTACAATTATGGCTTCATGTTGTACAAGCAATTTTTCAATTAGTTTTCCTCATGAAGAAATTGTTCTGTTTATTCTTGGAATAAACCTTAAAAAAGCAAGAAAATAAAAGATGATTAGATTTCAGTATTGCAAACAGATAATCATAAATATGTTGTTACATAGTTGTTAGTTTATTAGTTTCTAGGTTTAAGGTTTTTTGGTTTTGGTAATTTTTGGTCCAGTGTCACCCATACAGTATATCCATGAATCAGGCAACTCACAGTTAGATAATGTCTTACTCACATCTGTGGCAAGACTTCTAACTTTTCCTTGTGCTTCCCACCTTGCACTGTTTGCCAATCAAATTACAGACTCTGTATCCATTTATAAACAACACAGTTTAGCAATGAATTATTAATAACATGACTAAATTTAGTTATTTGGATGCATCATCTTTGTCTTCTTCAGGCCACCTACTGGTTATTGAAATGATTAGAACCAAATTAAACATGAAGCTGAAAAAAGGATCTTCTTCTTTGATGCACAGTCTTTCTTGATGCTTGTTGAAAACTGGGGCAAAAGCCAGCGATGTCAAGAAACATGTTAGCCCATCCTGGTTAGGAATGGCTTGTGTAACTATACTAATATCTCACATTTACAGTAGGAAAAGGATATTTCTTTCAATACATACAGTGGATTTAGAAACTAAAATAATTTTAATTACTTTTCCCCCACATCAAGCATCATTCAATATCCCAGAAAGATAAAACAACTTAAGTACTTAAACGGTTTGAATACTTGTGTCAATGTGATATTTCTGTTTTTTACTTTTAATAAATTTAATGAAACCCTGTTTTCACTTTTTGATTCTAGAATGTTGCTTGATGTGGGGAAACATAATTTACATTTATTTGTAATTAACTTCAAAGTTAATCTCATAAAGAAAAAATCCAGAAAATTAAAAAGGCAAAGAAAACATAGAAAAAACAAAACCTAACAGAAAAAGAGAGGAGAGCCAAGAGAAGGGAAATAATATTTTTTGCCCCATTATGATTACTTCTTTAAAGGTTTTTTCAGTTAAGTCTTGCCATGTTTCAAAATAGTTTAGGACCAATGCTCTAAGAAAGAATAAGATTTTTTCCAATTTTAAATAATGTAGAATGTCAGTTACCCACTGACATGTGTGTTAGGGTTCTTCCTGTTAAGCAAGGTAAGTCGACGTGCGAGTAGTGTGGTATAGGCAAATACAATTAATTTGTCTTTACACTTTAAGCCCATGTGAGAGGACACCAAATACAGCATGTGGCCCAGTGAGGCTGAAGCTAGATGGCAGGGCTTGCAAGTTGGATCTTGACCTGGATTAATTTTGGACAATTTTATACGTGTTAAGTGTGACTGATTAAAAATTTTAGGTTGAATTATTGAGTGATTGATACATATAAAGCTAGGGTGTATCCTGTGTTGACTTCCACTCCTTTTGTAAGATGTTAATTGAAAGGTTCTTTTCCCACTGTTTCTTGGAATTATTGAAGGGGAGATTCCTTACGATATTTTATTTATTATTAAGATGCAGTCTTAATTTGAACATAGTGGAAAAATTATGTTTCTGGGAACTTACATTTAAAGAAGTGTTCATAAGTTGCAAAACTTTATCTATATACAATTCTTTTTGTGTCTTAAACCAAATCGTTTTCCAATAATTAATTGCTGTGTAAGTTTGAAAAGGTTTTAAAAGGTACAAAATAGTAAAGGAGCAACAGATTAAAGCTTCTCTGCCTTGAAGTGCATTCTGCATTGGTACCATATTCTAAGTGATTGCCACATGACTGGATTATTAGTTAGTATTTACAGGGCCCTAAAGCAGTGCACATAGAGAAGTAAAGCAATTTTTAATTTCCATTATTGACCAGGGTGGTGTAAATTCATCAATTTGTGCTAATTGTCAGGTCTTTATAGTATGTATTTTTGTCACTCAGTAATAAAATTGAAAGTTAGGTAGTGCCATGCAGCCTTCTACTTTTGGTCTATTGAATACATGGATGTCTTGAATTCCAAATAAATTAGGTTATAACTGAAACTAGTTTCTTAAAGATTGATAAAATTTGCATATTTTTAGTACAAGGCTGCAACATTACAAAATGTGAAAATAGGGAAAGGGACTGAATGCTTTCAGAATTCACTGTACATTCATTAAAACATTTAAGATTACTTCATTATAACATGCAGTATACAGGACTATGTATGTTTCTACTCATCATGTCCATCTATTTAAAAACAATGATAAATCCAAATTGATTCATACCAACATTTTTTTTACTCTTCAGAGAAAAATCATATGATCAAAGTTTCTAAATAATTCCCTTCAGTTAAATAATCCAACCAGTTGTGGATTCACAATAATATTATCAAATAGAAAAAGATTACATGCAAGCTGTTTAAAATAAACTTTGATAAAAGTAAATAAAATTAGCAATAGTTCAAATTATTCTTTTGTGGAAAGCACAACTGTGTAATATCAACAGCCTTGTAATAATATAAATGATGGCTAAAATATAAAGTGTGCATAGAAGCCAAAACCCCAACACTTAGCTAAGAATAGTTGCATTTTTGTGGTATTTCATTATGGTATTATGTAAGCTTTTTGCATTGAGAGTTTATCAAATGCAAATCAAAAAAATGAAGCATCTAGGAACCTGAAGAAATAGATTTATAAGACAAATTGAGTTGCCGTCTTTTGTTGTGAATCTGTAGCTGTGAAAGAAGGAAAATAAACATATTGTGCCTGCATTGTTTATATTAATTTCCTCACCTCTGAACTCTCCAGCAGGGTTTCATTTTTAAGGAGGCCCAGTGAGTCAAGACCTTATCTTTTTCCTGACACTGATTAGCATTTTTAGAACATGTCTACAGCCTGTTCTTATGTCAAAGTGAAATTTTAACACTGATAATTGAGACCCAAAAGAATTCTGATATCCTAAGCTGTCATTGTTTTAAATAAACCATTATAGCTCCACTGTGCAATTTTTAAAGAAAGGGGTAGCTATGCAGCCATCAATTTGATGGTAAAATGTGTGTTATATTAGGCTACTGTTTTTTCTGAAGTTTCCTTTTCTGTGAACTTTCACCTTCACAGAAAGGACAATGCCCAGTTGATCATTTTTATCAGTAGGAGAAGCAGTGGCCTCCTCCTCTAATATCAGCTTTTTACAGTCTCACACTGAGTACAACCGGCAATTCCTTTGCCTATCAGTAGTATTATGAGACTCTAAGTGGTATCTTTAAAAAGACAAATGATAGCATTTACTGCTGCTGAGGAAATCTCCACTAGTTGGCAAAAGTTAGCATATAATTGGCCCTGAACTTGCCCTACATAGAAGTGAGCTACTAATAAAAAAATATTAAACCACAGAGTTGAAGAGAATTGGTGGGTGCTGCTTTTCTGTACTGTTTTGTACACAAAACTGCAGTGCAATTTTTTTTTATATTATACATTTACCATGTCTCTTAGCAAGCAAGAATACCAATAAAGTAAAACTTGTGTCTGTCCTAATTAGAAGAACAAGGTAAAGATTGTTATGTCAAAAAAAGGCGAATAACATTTTTAAAAGGAGTATATTTAGGAGGTGTGCAGCACAACCTCCAAACATTTCTCTGTGATCTAACTCCCAGGGTGTGTGTTGTTCCCCGTTGAAGTTTACACCTGCTCAATTCATTCCCAATAAAAATAAATAAAATATGGGCCAAGTACAAGGACTCGGTTCCTCTTGGAAGTGAGCAGCTCAATTGATTGGCAAATTCCTCATTGAATTCCAGCATATCAGTAAAGCACGACTTCCCTCATCTAAACGTATGATGACTGTTCAGTAAAACTGTTCTTGCCATGTTTTTCCTCAATCTTTTCTTAACAATTTCTTCCATTAATTTACCTGTAATGTACATCCTACTAACTTCAGTAATTTTCACCCTATTTCTAATTTGCCCTTCATCTCCAAAATTCTTGAAAAAATATTAGTCATCTAACTTCACTCCCACTTATCTCATAATAATCTATATGAAAAGTTCAAGTCTGCAGGTAGGCCCTCCAACCTGCAGGGAAAAACATGGGGATTGATGGCAGAATTGGCACTCCAGCCACCATAAAAAGTCCTCACACTGTCCCATTCCATCTGAACTAGTGTGGTGCTGAGGTATCACCCGTTGCATGGCTGCACTCGGGTCCTAATCTGGATCCTGAGTTGGTTTGTCGTGTGGTTGATGCGGCAATGCACTGTATCAGTGTGTGCTCCTAACCTCTACCTCTACCTCATACTACAGAAACGGCACTTGTTAAAATTACTAACGACATTCTTATGGCTGCTGACTCTGGTTTAATTACTATTCTCATCCTTCTTGATCTGAGTGCGGCCTTTGGTACTATTTGTCATACCACTCTCCTTAATAGAGTATCTTTGATTGGAATTACCCACACTCCACTAGACTGATTCAGATCCTATGTCTCAGGCCGTACTTAGTTCATTCAGCTTAAAACTTTCACGTCTCAACCCACCACCATTACTTCAGGTGTGCCCCAGGGCTCTGTCCTGAGGCCTTCTCTTTTTATTACTTACCTTCTTTCCCTTGGCAAAATCTTTTGTAAATATAGCATTAATTTTCACTGTTTTACTGATGACACCCAGCTCTACCTTGCTAGTAAACCCACCACTTATTTTCCACCATCTTCATTTATTGACTGCATTGCTGAAATTAAATCCTGACTTTCTTAAAATTTTCTTAAATTAAACAGTGGCAAAACTGAGGTTCTTTGGTACAAGATCATCATTATCCAAAGCTGATAATGTTTCACTTGCTATTGATAACTCCTTTGTTTTCCCTTTACCTCAGGTCAAGAGTCTGGGTGTCATCCTTGACAGTACTCTTTCCAATCTCACATTAATAACATGACCCGGTCTGCTTACTTCCACCTATGTAGTATTAATCACTTCCGCCCCTCCCTCACTCCCCATACCACTGTCATTCTTATTCACAGTCTTGTTACTTCTCGTGTGGACTATTGCAATTTACCCACCCCTCTTTGGTCTCTCTAATAAATCTCTCCATAAACTTCAGCTAGTCCAGAATTCTGCTGCTCGCATCCTTACTCAAACCCCATCTGTTCATCATATTACTTCGGTCTTGAAGCAGCTTCATCGGCTCCCAATTAAGTTTTGAATTGATTTTAAAACTTTGCTGGTAACATTTAAGGCCATTCATAACCTTGCTCCTCCATATCTGTCCAACCTTCTTCATGTTGCCATCCCCTCTCGTAACCGTAGATCTTCTTCCTCCATCCATCTGACTGTCCTAACCACCATGGAAGGCAGAGCATTCAGTCATTCTGCTCCCAAGCCCTGGAACTCACTACCTACTGAGCTTAGAAATATTGAATCATTTTCAACCTTCAGATGTAAACTTAAAACCCATCTATTTAAAATGGCTTTTTCTCTATGATTACAGTGGCTTTGTTTGGTTTTAATTTTTAGATTTTCTGTATTTTATGATGTTTTAAGTTTTGTTTATAATGTGTTTTTTTTAATTATTTATTGTTTGTTCGGTGTCCTTGAGTGCTTAGAAAGGCGCCTTGTAGAAAAAAATGTATTATTATTATTATCTTCCCAATTACCATTTTTACATTACAGGATAATTTGTCATTTTCTAGTCCTTCAAAATTTTCTCAGCACGTAGAGACTTCCAAAAAATGTGAGTCAAAGGTTTATATATGTACATACTAACCACTGACCACTTGAAGATAAATATTATCTGGTCTGGGTGAATTGTTTAATTTCAGCCGATTTAATCTAAGCAGCACTTCTCCCTCTACATGCAATTTACAAATTTACTTAGTATTTATTCCCTTTTACCATTGGAAAGGTTATCCACTTCCTCACATGTGAAGACTTCAAAAATATGTAATGTTAGAGCATCTCCTATTTCATTCTTCGTATATTTTAATTCCCCTTTACTGTTCTTGATAAACTTCACCTCATTCTTGACTGTCCTTTTATTAGGATGAGGATCTTATGTGTTGAAGATCAGTGTGGAATAGCAGTCAGTTCACACATGCTGCAGTCAGCTGCTTAGAAAGCCCAGACCAAGTTGCAGAGTGTCACATCAAGAACAAGGTTTTGGATTGGTGATCATCTTCAGTGATACAGCATTTTTAAATGATGTGTTTTAGTCTCTAAATGATAGCTGGGTATTGTATTTTTCTTATCTAGGAGTGGTGTGATTTGGCATTCTCTGTGGACCAGTTATGAAAATATGAAAACAGATGAAGGAAAGATTAGAACGTGTGATGAACAGTTTCAAATCCTTTAGCTGTAATTCTCAGACACTGATAATTAAATAGTTGTGTTTAAAAATACAAATACAGGATGAATCAACATACACAGACAGCAAAGTGTATAATAGCAAAGGCGAAAAATGTTGCTCTTTCAGCTATTACTAAATAGGCTTAAAACCTTCATTATCTGCAGAATGACTCAACATTTGTTTACCGCTCAATAACACTATCACACAATCGTAGCTTTCCTCTCTCAGTGTGCTGACCCCAAGCAGTTGTGTGGGTGCTGTTCTATCTAGTCTTAAATGTACATCCAAGCTCCACCTGCTTCACCTCCATTTAGTGATTCCATGCCAGCACTCAATGGCCATTCTTACTATCCAATTAGATGTGCACCTGCCTTTTACTCATTACTTCTTCCAGTTGTCACTCTCTCTTTTTTCTGTTCATTTGGTCTCACAGATACTCTGCATGACAGCATTAATTGCCCTTTATTGGCCTCCTGCCTACTCACACATGCCTCTCCCTATGCTAGTTTGGTTGGTTACTGGTCATTTACGAACCCCTATGCCAACCTTGTACTACCATTGCCCCAGGCAAACTGTTGACAGTTGTGCACCACTTTCATTATTTGCACTAAATGAAAATATGCACTCTAAATCAGCATGTGTGTCCTTCCACTTTTTGTTATGTACGTACACATCTCTGCATTTGTTCATTTCAAATAACTTTTTTAACTATATGTTTCTTCCAGCAACATTATATATCATTAAAAAACTGTCAGCTTATCAATAAGAATAAAACACACAGAGAAAAGAAGCTGGTGGTACACACCAGTGGTTTAATTTCATTTAACTAAGGTGAATTATATGCTTCATTTCAGGTGTTTTTTTTTTAATTTAGCAGACTCAGCCATTTAATTGTTTTTGTTTTATAGTTTTTATTCTTTTCTCATAGACATCTTGGTAAAAAAAATATATTTATTTATCTATAGACAATGGAACAAAACTGACTAGAAGGAAATATATAAATCTGTAAACAGAGGTGCATTAACCTAAAACAAATATTTTGTGAATAACGAGTGAGATAATTAATGATGTAGGTAAAGAATGAGGGAGTCTCATGAGCCCTTCATTATCTGACATTTAACAAAAAAAACATAATTCTTTGTTGGGTTCAGCAAAGCAGACCGTCAATAACAAGAACATCAATCCCACACATTTCAGTTGTCAAATATATATTGTACTGTCACCCCTGACGTGCAAATTTAAAAACATTTTTTTTTACAAGAAATCCATTAAAAAACACAAAAAAGCAATAAAATTAATTTAACCTATTAATTGAAAATCTATAAATGGGCTGAAAACATGATGCGGCTTCTTATCAAAACATAAGAAGGGCGTGCAGCGATAGGAAAAAGGCATCACTTCACAAAAGAGGAGTTTAAACAACTTATATAGGAAGTAGCACAAAATTGAGACGTTTTGTTTTTCCAATTGGCGCACATGCAGGTGAATTGACTTGCTCGTGGTCACAGAGTATAAGTGGCAGAATTTGAACCCACAACCTCAGGGTTTATTGTGTTCATGGCACAATAGTAATGTCTTGCTGAATCCATGTGCATCACAGATGGTTTGCAGGAATCTAATGGTGACAAAGAAAGTTTGGGCAAAATTCAGGCGTATTTCTCTTTCTAATTTGTCCTGCACCATGCCAAGGATGGTTATTATTTCACCCCTGGTTAGCCTATATTTCTCAATTAGTTGTTGATTATTGTGATGGTCCAAGGGGTTTAAATCCACCCCAAGAAAAAAAAGATTTAGACCAAAGACTTGATTCTTGGACGGGGCTGTTCCAAATGGCATCAATTGTTGAGTTGCACAATTCTGTGGATAGCTGCCATTGTCATTTCTTGTATTAGGGGGCAATTCACCTACTTTCACAGATAAGACTGATTACATTAAGAATTGATAGCCTACAGGTAAAGCTACATAGAGCACCCTTTGTCCTAATCTATAGCCTACATTATAATTTGAAATTCATACTGCAACATCAACCTGTTATTATTATTATTATTATTATTATTATTATTATTATTGTTGTTGTTGTTGTTAGTGTTATGATGTTGTCCAAATAGAAGCATCAGTGTGTTCATTGTGATCAACTTAAGGAAACTGCTTTCTCTTTGTAACAGAATTACAGTAAAAACTCTAAATAAGGAACAATGTTAAAATAACAAGATCAAATCAATTTTAGTTGTTAAGGGTTTTAGGAAACACTTGCTAATTAACAAAAGTTCTTAAGTATGCAATAACAAAGTATATTTAGCGTTACAAAGCTTTCAGGAAATGCACTATAAGAACTATAAGAATTTCTTTCTGAACAGTTTAAATCATTTAAATGAATAAATAGTGGAATTTTCATAGAAATTCTATGATTATTAAAACTAGAATTGCCAGAGCCTACGAAAAAACTCGTAATTCCGTCCCACCTTAAATCGCTTCTTACATCCCTTCACACCTCTCCGCCAGTGTCCTTTGTCCTCTAAATGTGCTAATAAAGAGAAGCTAGAAGCAGCCGGCTATTCCATCCCCCCACCAATTTAGAACGTGCACGAACTTCTCTCAGCTCATGCCTTGATTGAGTATCTGGGAGTGAAGTGGAGTTTTAGAGTGGAAATAATAGATCGTTATTTGGAACACACGCATTTCATGTCTGTTCCGTTTCTACAGTAATCTGTGTCAACACATTGTTAAAACAAAAACGTTTTTTATATTCTAGTAGTAGATGACAAAATGTAGACAAAAACTATATAATGTATGAAGCCTGAAGTCCAAATATCAAAGAAACATTTTCACAAAAGGTACAAATATAACACAATAATTGTGCTTTTATTCAAAAATATAACTGCAGAAACAAAAAGCCGCCTTACATTTGATTTCAGTCTGTAACAGCCGGTGCAATTTATGATCCTTGTAAAGGTTACCTTTGTTTTTTTTTTAATTCACTTTTTATTCTCTCAGTCGCGTTCAGAATCAATCCATACAACCCCATCTGACACGGCTGTTTTCACATAAAGACGCACTATAGCTCTGCAGTGTACCACGATGCATACTAACGCCCCACCCCCACCCCCCAAAGGATTCTGACACACAAAAGCTGGCAAAGCTGCCATCTTCGTATCTCACCGTCACTTGATTTTCTTTTTATTCAGTTTTATTGAGTGTTCCTGCCAGTCCCCACATGTTGTTGTATGCTGTTTCTTTTGTACTCCAGGACATGCAGAGGAGAGAATGGTAAAGAGCAGTAACTTCGGCGCTATATGCAGTCATGTTGACTTTCGTATTTTCTTCCTGTAATTCTACTAACTTTCATCCATTTGTTATTTTTAAGTCACTTTATCAGCTTTTGAACAGTTATACACATGCGCATAGGGGATAGCTTAAGGGTTCTGGTGATTGTAATTACCCACCATTCCAGGAGTTGGCACTGTGTTCTAATGCCTTTTCATTTCCATCTTCTGCAGACTGGATGATTGACAGTTATAACATCTCTGACATCACTTCCGGTGCCTGTCCGTCTGGACACGGCTCTACCTGCTGGAAGTGCTTATGACTGGAAGTTCAGCCATTTTAAAAACAGTTCACTTTCGAACTCGCATTTTTCCTAATTATTACTTGTCTTGTTTTGCATGCCCCAAATCTTTATGGTGATCTGTCTGATCTCTTACAACAGTATATTGAACTTATAATCCAGTAATTACCTGAAAATAAATCCCACAGTCATTGAATATTCAAAAGTAAAAGACATGCATGCATGTTACACCTTTCAACATCTGTGTAAGCCTGATGTCATCAGCTAAGCTTGTCCTGGTCAGAAAATTTGAGCGAGCAATTTTGACCTTAGATATTAATTTAGGAATACTTTTTATATTCAAAGAGTGTTGTTTATTCAGTTCTATTTTCTTTGTTTCTGTATTGTATCAACTTCATGTTAGCATCATTCTGTTTGTGAAGAGTTAAACTTTCACATCCAAAGATTATGGTTTTCTTGTGAACCTAAATGGGATTACTGAGGTACAATAACATGATTAATGAATCAAATTATTATTAAACATATCACAAAGAAGTACATGCACCTATATAATGAACTGTACTTGCTAACCATTTTTTAAATAAAAGTGTTCAACACATAGTATTAAACCTAAAGACTTTATATTATAATCAGCAATAGTGCCAGTCAATAAGCTTTAAGCATTTTTTATTCTTTTTAACTCATCGAGATAATTTGCTTAAAATGTTTCAAAGAATTATGTCGTATTACATTCTTTAAAATGTGTTACCATTTCAAGGTTGCACGTGTCTATAATTCAACAGAAACATTTAGAAGGTGTCCTTTAAATAAAAAAAAAGATCTGATGCAGTAATTAGATCATGTTTATTCTAGAATATCCTAAAGCATGGATAGAAAGCATTGCGGGTTTGTGGCTTCCTTGTTTTAAAAGGGTGTCAGTCACAGTGTGCAAACTGAGAAGATGCCGTTTTATATTCATACTACATTATTGGATGGTTAAATTACCAAAATTAGGCAGAATTTAATTGCTTACAAAATATAAACCGATTGTAAATTGAATGTTTAACATATATTTACACAAGTATAGAAGTCTGGGTTATTTTTTATATTTCATTTGGTTTTGAAAATTAGATTGTGTATATGAATTTGTTGCATTTTTAACGAAATTTATTTTGAAAAAAGCCCTATATCAAATTCACTGAGTACTAATGATCAAAAATCCATGATCATACCTTGAAACCCTAATGACAACATGAGAGGTTTTCCGCAGGGAAAAGGAAAGCCTCATTTTCCAATAAAGCATGTAATTTATCCTCAGGAAGGTCAATATAACATCCATTTGGAAATGCAATATTATGGCAAACACAATGTGAAAGGAACATACCACTGACCTTCTGGAGAGTGTGTTGCAATGTCCCGTGTGAATGATCCAAATATCCGTACAGCATTTTTTAAAACCCCAAATGTCTGTTCAATGACAGGGTAATCTCTGTACTCAGCAAAAGGTGAGGTGAAGAAAGATATTTTTTCTGTCCAGTGTAATTTGTCTGTCATCATGGTGCCATGTGTACATCTTTTCTTACCTATATGCATTTATTTACTTGGTTGAATAAGGCTTTAGATAGTATGTTATACTTCGCTGAAAACAAAATGTTGTAAATTTGCAGTAATGTTTATTGCTAAAAAAAATTTTGTTTTTAAAATGTATTTTCAATAATTAAGTGTCCTGTTATACTATTAAAAAATGTAATATAGAGATCATAATGCATTTACAGTTTAAGTATTTCCACATCTGGCAAACAAAAACATGAAAACCTATATATGATGTTTATTGTGTATGAGCAGAGTTTCAGGTTCTTTTCATCCAGTAACTATGCTTACAGTTAATAAAAACAGTACTTTCAGAAAGTATGCAGACTCTTCACTTTTACCGCATTTTGTTATGTTGCAGCCTTGTGCAAAAATCATTTAAATGTTTTTTCCCCCACATCAAGCAATACTCAATACACCAGAATGACAAAGCTAAAACAGGATGTTTTAGAAATGTATGAAAAACGGGCTTGAGCTGCCTTGAAAGCTTGCATTTTGTAATGTGTTCAATTAGCCAATAAAAAGTGTCATTTTGCTTCAGTTCTCATTGCATCCATAACGGCTATCATGGTACAACACCCTAGTAGTACAGAAAAGTTTGCAAATTTCACATTATATGCAAGCTAAAAATATCCCATTGACACTTGCATTCAGACCCTTTATTCTGTACTTAGTTGAAACTCCTTTGGCAGCAATTACAGTCTGGAGTCTTCATTAAGCTTTGCGCACCTTGATTTGGTGATTTTCTGCTATTCTTTTCTGCAGATTCTCTCAAGCTCAATCAGTTTGGATGGAGAACATTGTCGAAGAACTATTTTTAAGTTTCCCCAGAGATATTTGACTGTGGTCAAATTCAAACTTTGGCTGGGCTACACAAGGATATTCACAGAGTTGTCCTGTTGAAAGATGAACCTTCAGCCTTGTGAGGTCTGCAGCGATCTGGAGCTGGTTTTTATTAAGGACATCTGTGTAGCTTGTTCTTTTGAACTTTACCTTAACTCTGACTGGTTGCCAAGTCCCTACCTCTGAAAAACAATCCCACAACAGCTTCCACTGTGCTTCACCGTTAGGATAGTATTGCAGATCATTGATGGGTAACTCTTTAGTAAAGGTATGGCAAAAAGGCATCCATTTCTCATTTCTTCTTATGTAACAAGACCATAAGATACAGTTCTCTGGGTCTTCATAACACTTATAAAACATCAGTAGATAGGGTATTAATCTCTGTGCAGTGTGGCATATTGACATGATAGTGAAAGTACTTGTTACTATGAAGAATTTAGAGATTCTTTTACTAAATATCAAGAGAAATGCATCTCAGCTAAGCCAACTTAGACCTCTCCAAAGTGAACTTTTGTTACTAGGTCACAGTGCAGTGATGAATAAACACTTTACTGATGATTTGTAAGTGAATGTTAAGGTTTTGCTACATAATAGCAAATGAGCAATAGATGCATTTTTGCAGTACCCTAACTGAAGTGTTGCCAATTTATGTGTTTTTTACTGAGGAGAAGTGTTCATCTGGCCACTCAGCCATAAAGCACCTGCTCGGTGGATTTTTGCAATGATGGTTCTCTTTCTGGAAGTTCCTCTCATCTCACACAGACTCTCTGGAGCTTGGCCAGAGTGACCTTCTGTTTCTAGGCCACTATGGCCCTTCTTCCTAGATTGCTCAGTTTGGCCAGGCAGCCAGTGCTGGAAATACTTGTGGTTCTTCCATTTAAGAATTATGGAGGCCACTGTGCTCTTACTGTATGTACCTTTTAATGCTGCAGTTTTTGTGGGCTTCCCCAGATCTGTGCCTTGATGCAGTACTGTCTCTAGGCTCTACAGCCAGTTCCTTCAGCCTCATGGCTTGGTTGTCACTCAGATAAGTCAACTCCGTATAGACGTGTGTGTGACTTTCCTAATCGTGTGCCATCGATTGAATTGACTCCAAACAAGGTGTAAAAATATCTCAACGGTGATCAATAGAATGGGATGTGTCTGAACCAGATTTCAAGTGTCTTAGCAACGGGCTTGAATATTCATGTCAGTGTGTTATTTCAGTCTTTAGAACATTTGCAACAATTTCTAAAATCCTGCTTTTGCTTTGTGATTTTGGGGTAAGGAGTGCTGCTTAATGCAGAAAAAATGTAAATTATTTTAGTATAACATTGCAGCATAAGAAAATGTGCAAAATGAATGGGTCAGAATGCTTTCACAGTGTGCTGTATACCAATAATGTGTGGGTCATGGCATGACAAGTGGTTAGCACTGGCTCAATAGTATTATGTGTGCAGTTTATAACATCCCTCCTGTGCTTTCATGTGTTTTTCTATTTCTCCCAGACTATTTTACCCTCAACATTACAAAGATATTCATCACATTTTGACTTACTTGTGAGAATGAATGTACCCAGCAAAGGCCCAGTGCCCCTTACAGGAAAGATGCTTGTCTTGCACCTCAGGCCATGAGTTAAAAATGCTGGCTCTCATTTTTTAATAGCATAAATCTAGCAGCCTTAAACAGCCCTTATATAGCATTGTTGTTTAGTGGTCTTTATGTTTGACTTATAAACATTTTTACCAAATTAACCTTGTTTACCTACCCAATATATTTCAACATTTTTTTTTCTTTGCCTACAGTGGCTTTAGTTTGCTCTATGACAGATTTTAGAGTCCAAACTAATAAAGATGATGGATACGGTAAAGGTTATTCAGGCTTTTAAATGCTAATTGTTCTGTAAACAGCATTTGTTGGCCGAGCTTCAAAAGAAGGGACACATCTGTTTTATTTATTGTGCTTGGAAGACATAGCCCTTGAACCCAATTAGAAACTGTTATCACCCTGTTTATTAGCAAGCACATTAGTACGACACATTAAATAGTAGATGGACATTTAAATATAGTTTTTAATTGTTTTATTCCAGATATATAACACAAATTGAGTTGATATCCTGTAAAGTGTAAAGCATAGTTGAGCAGTAAGTTAGGCTGTCTTTTTAAAATGTCACATGAATGATTTATTTCTGGGATAGACTAATATATCAAAATGTTAATCTAAATACCATCATTAAAGGGGTTGGGTAACTTTAATAACCAAAACTGTAATAAAGGCCATTTGCTCCCAGTAGAAATGTTTTAGTCTTTATTGTACAACTCTGAATAATTCTGATTATAAAAATATTATCATCATAAAGTAAAAAAATACACACTAGCTATGGGGAACCACTCTTGTAATAATAATAGGCACAATTGTTAATTATAAAGAAGCCAGTTCCATTTATTTGAAAATATTTGTTAAAAACATTGAGGATGGATGTAAAAACGTACGTCTATATGGATGATAATGTCATTCTGATGTATCCTAAGCTAATTTTTGAGGACATTTGAATGGATCCTAAGGAATTCCATCTCCAATTCACAGTAAGTGGATTTTAAAATATTCCTAGTCACTACCCTAGAATTCAGAAAGGAAAGGCCACCTCTGCTGAATAAAAGAGAGAAGGTGTATAGTTTTAGGTCCAATAGGAAGAAAACAGTGGGAAATTAACAGGAAGGATGGAAGGCAAAAAAAATGAAGTGTCAGACCAGAAATTTAAACCTGTTATTAAAATTGCTGGAGCGATTTTCATGAAACTTGGTACACATGTTCCTCATTGGTCGACTAAAAATACTGTAGGGTGAAATCAGCCCTAACCCACCCCCTTCTGGGTAGGGTGGGGGTGATCCTGCGGTCTTGTATGCATGTTATCATCCAGTTGACACTCTGAACGACCACCAGAGGGCGAACTGGAGGCAACTGCCAGCATTCTTTATGTTTGAGTGCCTCCGCACCCCTGTTGCTTTTGAAATTAAATAGAGTTCTACGCGTGGAAGTGTGTGTGTTTGTCCAGCCCGGAAGTGAGATGTAGAGTCGGGGTGAGGGTCCCAGCTCCGAGGATACGCAAGCGACGCCAGTACACCGGCAAAAGGAAACCTCCAAAGAAAGACAGTTGCTTAGCCGCTAATGCACAAACAATGCAAGCACTTTGGCAACATGAATCCTCATAGCAGAGAGATGCCCAGAGTGGTTCTGGCGATTTAAATACTTTCTAGAATTGGCTTACACAGTTAGTGTATACCAGGTGATTGCCAGCATTCTTTATTTTTGAGCAGCACCGCGCCCCTGTTGCTTTTCAAATTAGAGTTGACCGGTTCCAAGCGTCAACTAGATGATAACATACATACAAGAACGCAAGACAAGGAAATTAGTGAATCTTTGTTTCTGAATTTATTTTTATTTTTAACATTGTTTTTTAAATATGTTTGTTTCCCAAATAATGAAAAAAACCCGAGGGCAAACTGGACGTGACTGTCAGCATTCTTTATGTTTGAGCACCACCGTGCCCCTGTTGCTTTTCAAATTAAATACAGTTGGCCGGTTCTGAGCGTCAGCTGGATGATAACATACATACAACACCGCAAGACAAGCACATTTGTGAGTCTTTATCCATCCAACCATTATCCAACCCGCTATATCCTATCTACAGGGTCACAGGGTTCTGCTGGAGCCAATCCCAACCAACACAGGACACAAGGCAGGAAACAAACCCCGGGCAGGGCGCCAGCCAACCACAGAAAACCCACGCAGACACAAGGAGAACATGCAAAATCCACGAAGGGAGGACCCAGGAAGCAAACCCAGGTTTATTGTTTGTTAATTTATTTTTATTTTTAAAGTTGTGTTTTTTAAATTATGCTTTTCTCAAACAATTAAAAAAAACTTTATTTTCCTCCCGGGCAACGCTGGGTATTTCAGCTATTTAGAAGATAAAATTAGAATGAAATGTGGTTGGACTAGACTACAATTCGATAATACATAATTTTTCACTTTAAAAACATGAGATTTAATTAAACCTAGATACAGTGTAGTAAGGTACAATAGTGTTCATTTTAGAGATGAAATCTAGAAAGCAAGAGTGAGGATGCAGGGTTTTAACTTCAGTTCAAAGGTTGCAGTTAATGGACCCTTGAAATGAGACTTTTGGAAGACCCAAAACTGTGAATAAAAGTTTAATAGATCTTTGTGCTCTCATAGGTATATGTAGAGCAAGAATCTCTTAAATATTCTGAGGTATTTGTTTTGATAGACATTCTGGTCAAATGTTGGAATTTTAAAGATAATTGTGTGTAAGAAATGAAACCACAGCATTTGAATCAGCTAAAATTTAGTGTGACCTCTTAGATGTGTTTGATTTGGCAAATGACTTAACATCAAGTGCAAAACATTTTCAAACCATGTTAATATGCATTCAACTATAACTTATTCTGGGAGAAAAAATTCTACATAATCAGTCTGCGTAATTTTCTGTAATATTTTTGTATCTGATAGCATTTTAGTTAACTTGTCTTATATAAGCAATTATATGTTTATTTTTTCAGTTTCAGTTATAACCATTCATTGAATTTTCTTTCAGCTATCAATGGTTGAAAAAGATGGCTTATCCAATTAAAATGCTACAATAAAATTACACAGTGGCCACAGCCTAAGCACATAAAAAAAGCAAACAAATATTTGTCCAGCCGGATGTGTTCTGCAACTGAAAGCTTTGCAACACTTTAAACCCTTGAATCTAGGTCGCTTTTAGTTTGCAGATTAATAATAACAAAATAATAATAATCCCGCAGCACAGGACAAAGAGCTTATCCTATACAAAAGATCATACATGAACTAGTATTTTAATAGAGACTTAAAATAGTATATTTAAAAATCCTCTTAAGAAGTGTAGTTACATTAAAGACAGCAAGCTTGTTTGTCCAAAAAAAAAGAATTAAAGACTTTGTTGAATCTCTCCTTCAAACAAGTGTTGTTTTGACAGATAATTAAAAATGAAATATAGGTTCATTATGGTTTAAATGAATTTCTGCACTTAGTGGTTCCTTGCAGGTACTTTTGGATGTATCTTTGTTTCAGGGGCATTAAGTAATCAGTCAAGTAAAGTATTATAAGCATGCAACAAATGGCTTAACTTAAGTTAAATACCATTGAAAAAAAGTTTGTAATGCCTACACAAATCATTAACCTAAAAGTTAAGAAAATCCTTTTTTTTTTGTAAAACATCTTTTTATTAAAATGAAAAAAAAAAAGATTAAATTTGTTAACAGCACAAATGGTTAAGGGAAAAATGAACATGCTGCTCTAATATGACCTTTCCGAAGATAAATTACTTACGTGTAAATGTTGAAAATTCAATTTTTGAAGTAATTACAGTCTGCTTCTTTCAAGCTGTTCTTCAAAATGCAGCTTAGTATGTTTTGATTTTTTTTTCTTTCTAACAAACCAGAAAAAATAAGAAGCGTGCATAGATTTATTTCACATGAAACTATTAACCCAAAATAAACTTGGCATTACAGTTCAAGAGCCCTAATTATAATTGATTAATTTGCTTTAACATCCTAAAATGTTTTCATGACAAATGCCATATCAATACAAACAAGATTAATTGATATTTTGATATCACAAGTGAAAAGGGCACCTTGAACAAATACATACTGTGCAATATGTAATAGAGAATTTGTAAATAAAAAAGACAGCTCTAAAACTTTAATTTTAACTCCTTAGGGTTATAAAGCTTTTATGGTTAAAATAATTCTTGGTAATTGCACTCCAGTGTTCTCCCACAATCTAAAAACAAGCAGTCAGGGTTTTGGGCAAATGTAAAGTGGTTCCATATGAGACAATGTCACGTACAACAGACATTTATCCAAATGGCAAGGGCTGTGTCAATAAGCTCCTGTGCACGGGTTCAAATAACGGATGGGTCACGTGATTTAACTTAAAATGTCTTCATCTATAATCATCAATAATTTCTGGAATAAAACAAGCAAAAATAACCAGAAAGCCACAGTATCTATTTCATAATGGCTGGAAAATTATTCAACAAAACATAATAATAACAAAATAATTTTCCCCAAGCGACACTTAAATATTTCAATCTTCAACTAGTAGGGATAGGAAACTTGCACAATTCATTTTTATAGTGGTTTTCTCATGCCCTAGTACCGTAGAAATAACACAGCTAGCAGAATATATACAATATAATTCATTATCCGTTAGTATTATTAATATGTAAAATCAGATCCCTGATTTATTTTTCAACCTTTTCACTTGACATTATTACACTCAGCCTTACTTCTTATCCATAAAAAGAAGAGTGCACTAGTCTGAACCTGTTTTTACCAGGCTTTAATCTTTTAACCCATGTTGGCATTCACTTAGGCTCAACCACCCGACTAACCTTTTTATTCCATCTTTTCTTTACTACTCATTATGTTGTATTAAGCCAAAGGCATAAGACATACATGATGAAGCATTTTGCACATAACCTTCTAATATTATTTTACCTTATTGTCTATAGTACTTTCAGCAGCATGCAGTTTCATTGAGTAGTGTATAGAACAAGTAAATCACAGTACAGTATCAAATATACAAGCTAATTATTGCAATGGAAATGAAAAAAATAGCAAACATAAATGAAATAGGAGAAATGATGAATATGAGCTGCAAGAAGGTACATTACCTCGATAGGAATTTCTTTAAGCTTGGGAAAGGTGCTATATAATTAAAACAGTGAGAAAGGTGATCTATAAATATATAGAATTATTATTATTATTATTATTATTATTATTATTATTATAAAGGGTTTCATATTAGCTCAGGTACATCTGTAAGCACTTGTACCGTATTTCCATGCAGGTAAAGTATAATGTGGATTGTGACTCTCACGTTTTTTTACCTGCCACCTTTAAAAGTACAGAGCAGTGTGTCTGAAATAGCATCTATCGTTTACAATTAAGACTATGAAATAGGCATTATCACAACATACAGCACAGGATAGCCATGTTTGGAAATATAAGTACATTAGTTATAAATGGTTTCAGTATTCAATAAAAGACATTCGATAAAATGTTTATGTAATTAGTATTTAATTGTTTAAGATGTACATATTGTGCACACCTGCAAAACTAACAAACAGTAATTTATTAAAGTAATATTTGGAAGTTTAACAAAAGAATTAAAAAACGGTGCCTCTTTGGACAGATAGGCAGTCAAATATTATTTACTTTTAAAATCTATTTTTACTCAATTTTTCTTTATTTTTTTTATTATTTATCGATCATGCCTAATGTCTTTAGGAAATACACAGATGGAAGGCAGGGCATGTGTGCAGTGAAATTCTCTGTAGAGTTTTATTTGCTTTATTTGGGAAATTTTTAAATGTCACTTAAATTTAATAAATAACCAACCCTAAAGTTCACATTTTCTTTTGAATAAAACTTTACTGTCCTTAAAAAAAAATATGAATGCATTTGCTAGAAACCTGATTAACTCACTCTGCACTGAGTGCTGTTTTAAGCGTTGCAGTGCGATGGATTTGAAGTGGTAGTACTTAATTCATAGAATTCATCAAGAATTTTCAGTGAATGCTGTGCTACTGTAAGTTTTAGCAAATTAATTAGATCTAGGGGTGCTACACTTTTAATTTGAAATACTTATATTTAAGGAGAGAGCAAAACTAAATTTCACAGTAAGGGAATAAGAAATGCTGTTGTGAAAATGTTTTAAAAATCATGCCTTTTAGACGTGCCTGTTTTGTGAAGAAGGGAATCTGTGTTAGTTTCTCAAAATAATACAGTAACACAAAACTCAGAAGAGGGGGTGATATTGAAAGAAATGGGCTAAATAAAAAATGTCACCTTGAACCCAATGTGGGTTGGTCATGTTCTTGTTCTCATAATAATCCTCTGACACAGAAGGTTCTGATGCTTTTCAATATGTTATAACATACAGTTCAACAAAGGTAGATGTCAACTGTCATAACGGATTTTAAAACAGAAGTACTATTGGGAAGACACTGCACTGTGCAAATTTCTAATTTTGTGAAATTAGAATGAATATTTTAATAAACCATTTTAACTCTATAACAGTATGTGTTGACATAAATGGTAGAAGGCTGTGCCAGCAAAAGTTGACATCAAGGCATAACAGGCAAAATGTAGAAAAAAGTCACCTAGAATGTATTACTTTGTTTTATCAGCAAGATGGCAGCAGAGACCACAAGATAAACTGAGTCACATACACTGATTTAAGGATTTAACTTTGCAGACAGCTGGTATAAATACCAGCAGTTGTTCTCATCAAAAAAAGAAAACACAAGAAAAAGAAAGAAAAAACAAAATATTTTGTGTATTGTTGATCACTTGTATTCTGCTCTACCAGATGAGGATTTTCAACTTATGTTGCGAACAGTGACTTAGTGTGACAGTATGCAATTGGTTACTTTGAATGGTATAATGCTCTTCAAAAGTGCATGTACTGAGTGTTCATATTATTTTAACCTGAATCCAGGTAAAAATACATATTCTATAAATTATCAGTAATTACAGAGAATGAAGAACCATTGAAAATTAACATATAACCATCATAGTAGTGTGAACTTGAACCCGGACACAGGCAGACAGACATCGTTGGTTCCACCACACACTTGTTTATTTACAATATTTACAATTAAAGTCACGTGCAGAAACCCCAGTGCCTCTTGCACCGATTCCCCCAAATGTCCAGGCCTCACAAGTCCAATGCCTTTCTCCTGGCCGCCTCCCGTCCTCTCTCTCAGCTCTGTCCTCTTCCACCCGACTCTCGCTTCTGACTGGATGGAGGCGGCCCCTTAAATGGGAACCCGGATGGGCTCCAGCTGCTTCCCGGCAATCAGCCCTAGCCACACCCCAGTGTGGCGGAAGTGCCGCTGCGCCCCGGAAGCCGTCCGGGTGTCCCCTGTCGTCTTCCCCCCAGCACTTCCTGGTGTGGCGGAAGTGCTGGGCTCCAGGGTTCCTCAGGCACCTGGACGCCGCCACGGGTCCCTACAGGGCTGGGCTTCCAAGCCCTGTACCCGAGGCCCCCAACATAACCAGGACGGACGGCCCAAGCCCTCCTCTGGTCCTCCTGGGCGTCCCAGCTGGGGACCACAGTAGTACTGTTACCATTTGAAGTTTGCAAATGAATTATGAAACCTACTGAAGGTGTGACTAGGTTCTCTTATTTACTAAGTGAAGGCTAGAAAATTAATAACTGAGAGCAAGGTATAAATTCTAATTCAAGTATAGTTGTCAAAAGACCTAATTTATATCAAGTACTTTGTAATATGAAGGACCACCAGAGATGGTTAAATATACATTTTTTTTATCATTTTGTTACTCCTGGGAACCTAGCAATCAGTTAATTGCAACAGGTACACATGTCATAAATGAAGGAAAGACAGTCCTTACGTGTATGTGAACTGTTAACATTTGAATTTGATTATTGCATATAGCGCTGAACTGACCAAATAAAAGGCCATAAAATGAATAATTTCAAAGATCATATATACCTACGTCTGTTTTTTTTTACATAAACCATAAGGTGCGTACTAATTCTGCGTGAGCAGGAACACTCAATAAAACTGAATAAAAAAAATAAAGTGACGATGAAATACGAAGAAGGCAGATTCACCAGCATTTGTGTGTCAGCTTTTATCTCTCCAGATCAGAGAATGTCCAGTTCCATTGCCTCAAAACACCGCTCACATCTACAGTTACTCCCATTTTGAAATTAAAACTAACTGCATCAGATCCCTAGGCCGATAGTATGTATCGTGATCATGAAGTAAAGTGAAAAAAAAAAGGTAACTTTTACAAGTACAGTACTATAAATGTACACAGTCTGTTACAGACGCAAACCAAATATATGTGTGTACTGTATAATATTAACAATAAGTACAGCTCACTACTGAAAACGGCAAATATGGGAGGCATTGGGGATCAAACCGGGGACTCTTGATTACAAGTCAGCAAATCTTACTGCTACCCCACATAAGCTGTTGTATCATTCTTGAACCTTTTTGTGAAAGTGTTTATTTGATCGTTGGATTACTATTCTGTATACTCCTTTTATATAGGTGTTCCATCTCTTGATGAGCAATTAGAATGCTCTGCATTCATCAGTGACCATAATCAATCCATTCCCCATTCTCCATATTTAGCCGAAAAGATGCTTTGAAATTTGCAAGGGAGGTGGGTTACTCAGTTACATTCTCAAACCTCGCCAACTGCACAATTTGCAATAGTATTTATAGTGTTTTTATAAGCCCTACAGATATATTTTGTTTTTCCTCACAAATAAGCTCATCCCTGGTAGATGTTGCCGGAGAATATCCTGACTGGACATCTGAATCAAATCAAATGGTTTCTCTCAATCTGTAAGAGTGTTCTCAAAAGACTTCTATAATTGCAGTATTGTTCATTCTAACTCAAGAGACAAAGTTCAGCATCGCAATGCAGTGCTGTTTTTCTTACATCTGTCATCTTTTCTGCATTTACTACAACATGTGGCCATATGCAAGGGTGAGAGGTCTGATGTTTGATTGGTGTTAATTAGTAAAATTAGAATTACTAAACAATAGTTTAGTCTGAAAATACAAGTACAGCATTGTATTACCTCAATACTAATGAGTCTAATAATGTATTATATACTCCCATACTCTGTATACAGTGGAACCTCGATTTGCGATCATAATTCGTTCCGGAAACGTGCTCGCAGTCCAGAGCACTTGTATATCAAAGTGAATTTCCTCATAAGAAATAATGGAAACTCAGATGATTCGTTCCACAACCCAAAACTATTCAAATAAAAATTATTAATACAAAAAAAAGTAAAAATACATAAAACAAATTAACCTGCACTGTACCTTTAAAAAGAATCATGGCTGGTGTGAGTGAGTTTCTAAACTCTTGTGGGATTCCACCCAACGGGATGACATGTGGAAGAGTGTCCCAAAGCAATCGCAGTCTCCCAGTGCTGTAGCAGTTCGCCGTATAAGCATATCCAAAAAGATCGCAGACATGCTATAGGCACCTGCCATCGATGGGTGATACAAGGAACATTATAAAGATCCCACTACAATAAATAACCACGTTGTTGCTGTTTCAAGCTGAATAAAGCTGGTGTTGTTAAAGTACTGAGACTCAGCTTTGCGTTTTGGGGAGCAAGACGGGGACTTGCACTTCACAGCACACACGTGCATGCGCGCACACACACAGTCACAATGCTGTAGTAAACAGTATACGCGCGTACGGATGTTGAGTATATGAGTGAGGCACGCAGACTCAGACGGAGAATAGGAGACGATTGCCCTCAAAAGAAGAGAGAGAGAGAGAGACGCACGCGCGAGATAAGGAGAGAGAGAGAGAGAGAGAGAGAGACAGACGCGCGAGAGAGATAAGGAGAGCAAGAGATGCGCGAGCAAGAGAGATAAGGAGAGAGAGAGACGTACGCGCAAGCGAGAGAGAGCTCAGCGTGAGAGAGAAGAACCATCAGCTCAGTTGTGATCACATAACGCTCAGCAGACAAAGTGTATCCATACTACTCGTATTGCAAGACATCGCTCGTTTATCAAGTCAAAATTTATTAAAAAATTTAGCTCGTCTTGCAAAACACTCGTAAACCAAGTTACTTGCAAACTGAGGTTCCACCGTATAATGTTAGACATATGGAATTTAACCTCTAAACTAGAAGTGGAGTCTGTCTCACCTGAGCAGTGCAAACTACTGCATTCAGTAAGGCAAACCTCTTCAGAAGAGCTGACTCCTATCTTGAAGGAATATTTTTTTACAAAATGTGTTTTATAGTTTTTTTTTTCAAATTTCCACATTTATCCTTCCCCTACAAAAATGT
Organism: Polypterus senegalus; assembly: GCF_016835505.1. Lineage (NCBI taxonomy): Eukaryota > Metazoa > Chordata > Cladistia > Polypteriformes > Polypteridae > Polypterus > Polypterus senegalus. The sequence goes on along the minus strand of NC_053162.1, from coordinate 54,526,919 downwards.
ACGTTGAAAAATAAATCTAAAGGCTTAATAAAGAGGAAAAACTAAAGTTACATTTATCTATATTATTAGTTATTCTTATGAAATAATAGTAGGTGTTTAGAAAATTATAATTACCCAACAGTTTAAATTAACCAAATTAAATAATTTATATACATAAAGGAAGAAAATTAAATCTCAATTTGTTTTCAATTTAAGAAGTAAAATGTAATACACCAAGGCACAAAATATAATGTTTGATATATCTAATTACCATTCAAAATTGGAAGAGTAGATTTCTATTACAGTAAACTGCACACCATTGAAATTGAAAAATATATTTAATTGTACTACAGAATAAAGAGCTATCTAATCAAATGTATACTTTCAGACCTTTAACAGCCCACTCATAACATTAGACCATACCTTCTAATAATAGAAGAAGAAAAGAATGGAGAGCTCTGTGGTTAAATGGATTCATGTCTTTGGGTGAGCTAGAATCATACCAGCTTGTCGCAACAAATCCCCTGTGTAGTTTTTGTGTCTCCTGTCAATTTACCTCTGGTATTGCTATATTAAAAGTATGACTATGCCAACGTTTGCATTTTGTACACAAATTAATCTCTTAAGGCTAACTTAACTCCACAGTGAACATTGGTAATTCAAACAGTTATTACATATTTGACAGAATCACTTAGACGCGCACAAAGATAAATGCCAAGGAGTCTCTCTGTGTGTGTTTTTTTAACATTCATTAAATGAAATTTGAACTCGAATCTAAAGTGATATTATCAAAATATTCATTTTATTTATTGATGCTAATTATGATCAGTCTGTACTCATAAACATATTCCTTGCATTGTTTTTGTCATTGTTCCTCTGTCCTACCTAGTTGGGCAGCATTAAATGTCATCATTATGAGTCTGAGATCAGAGAACATAGTTATGAATTATGCAAACGTAAAATAGAGGTCATTGGTCATTAGAGATCACCCATAGCATAAGAATGTTCACCAAGATTACTAGATGATCGTAAGAAATTCCTGCTGCATATTATGGAGGAAAGTCTGTCAAGAAGCTACCAAGACAGCCTGGCTCTATAATTGTAATTTACTGCTAATGGAAGAAAGGACATCTGTGCCCCAACATTCAGTGAGTGGTTTCAGAGGGTCTAGAAAGGAAATGACAGATAGAGAGTGAAAAAGAGATGTTAGGTGAGAAAGTGAGATCTTTTAAGGCCATCATATTCACGCTGAAATTAGGACCAAATCTGTTGTTCTGTCTGGTTTATTTTTTTCCAATTTTCATCCATCCATCGTGATTGTTTTGTACTAAACACTCAATATTTTGAACTTTCTGCCACCTCAGTGTCATTCTGAGTGAAATTCACTGTATGCATGCACACACTCATCCCAGCACCATCAAGTGCAAGATAGGAATCATTCTTGGACAGATCACCAGTTTATTGCAGGGAATGCTCACATTAACACAGACACATGTTTAAACCTAATTATTCCCAATCAGTGTAAGGTCATTAATTTACCTAAAGAGACCATGGGAATTTTGAGAGAATGTGTAGAGTCCTTGTAAATCATGACTAGGACATGATTTAAGCATATGTCCTCCTATATAGAGTTTAAGCCTGGCAGTCACCACAGCCTTTGTTATAAAGACACACTCACAAGCTGCTGCTAACTCACTGAGTAACAGAGTGATTTTTCTATCACCGACAAATGGCCGCAGCTCTTGAGCTGTGACGTTAGGTTTGGCTTGCCTCCCAGCTAGCCTCTCCTATGTGTGCTGCTGGAGGGTACACACTGCCCACCCATAGTGTAAATCCAAGTCACAGCAATATTTGTCTCAGTCCAGAAATTCTCTTTGTAGCACCACATGTGGAGTGTAAACCGCTCACCTTTGAGTTATAAAGATGAATTCACAATCTGCTGCCATCTCACTCAGTAATAGAAGTATTTTCTACCCCCCACAAATTGCACTTTCCATATTTGCAACATCAAGCTGTGCTATCTTCCCCAGGGCCTACTTGCTCTACTGGACAATCACATATAGTAAACTAGTGGATGTTGCAATATAGGAATAGGCTATTTCCATTGAGAAAGACAGACATGCTAAATATTTTCATTTCCATTTCTTGAAAACCCCACATAAGGCTGATACAAATCAGTGTCACTGTGGGGGGTTGTTCTAAGTTTGTTAGATTCTGATTTTGGCCAATAACATAGAAACAGGTGAACATCCTTCAGCTCAGGTCCTGTCTGCTTCTGCTCTGCTCAGTGAAGCTGCCTTTCTGTTCACAGATGATGTAGTTCTTCTTATAGAGGTTTTTTACTTTGCTAGCAATTTGAAGTATTTACATTGAGACTGTTGCAAATGGAGCAGTTGATCCTTTTTATTAAAAAAAAGTAGTTGTTGACCTATTCCTGGATGAGGGGAGGGTCCCTGAATAGCTTTTATAAATTTAGAGATAAGTGAGGAGTTCCATGATGAGTAGAAAAGAATATGGCATGGTTTCACCTCAGACCTTCAATGGAGAACTCAAAAACTTTATGTGATCATTTGTCCTAGTGTAAATGCTCAAACTGAAAGGGGTCATTTTAATCTAGCCTTTGGGGGAAAAAAGGAAATGAACTTTGTTTGTTGTAGCTCACCTGCGAGGAAGCACAACAAAGTCATCAAATAGTCTCTATCTTTGTCACACAGGATTTATCTGAATTCATTAACCTTGTCTTTCTCGGTTTCTGGCACACTACTGTAATTTTGGCTGGCAGAGGGAGACTCCATGCTTTTCTGCTTGTTTAGTACAAAAAGTGCTGTTGCTAAGCTGGTAATTGCTTTCATGAATCAAACCAATGCAAGACAGTCTGCCTGGTTCATACAAACACTACCTGTCTTTTATCACAGTGTGAGGACCATGTCTAGCAAGTATGAAACCAGACATAGTTCGTTATAACTTTTGCCTATAGCTAAAGCTGTAGATAATTTGGTAGCTACCAAAAGGTAAGTATGAGAAAGTTTTACTTTGCAATGTGCCTTTCAAAAATAGCAGAAACTTGCAAAAATGATATTGCACTAATTTTTAAAACAATATGGAGTTTCATCAGTTGCACCATGATTAATAAGAGTGGCTAATCATGTAGCTGGAGATACCTCTCTTAAAAGCTGCTTAACAGAACTTACCTTTTAGTGCAGTAGTGGGTCAGGCACCATAAGAATACACTTCATTATCTGGTGGCTGTCCAGAAGCAAGTGTGTGATCCAGGTGGAAAAATATGTCCATATGAAAAAATATGATCAACACATATGTCCTTACATGTACAGAAATACAATTTTTCTCTTTTGTGGTTTCAGGTTCAAGTCATGAAATTAGAAGTCACACACTGGGGTATGACAGTTGTAGGAGCAACAATGAAGCCGTAGTTTTGCCACTAACTGCTGGAGAACATTCTGTCTGAGTTGTGACACAATTAGCAATATTCAGCAGTTGTGAGTTATAAAAGTTAAGTTTCTTTAATTTTGCTACACTTGTTTGTGCAACCTGACATCCGTAATGAAGTGTAACATCAGAATGGATGACTTGGTAACAAAAGTTGAGCACATTGTACCCTCTGTTAATGACGCTGTTAACGGATGTTAACTGCAACCTCCTGTGGGGAAGTGGGGACAATTGTACTGACTCAGCTTTATGTTTAAAAGTCTTCCAAAATTGTGTTTAATTGGGAGCGGTTTTATTAAGTGCTTCTGTGTAAGACTATAAAAAGTATGGAATCAAAATAAGTGATGTGGGGCACTGGTTGAGCACAATGCACTCTTTATAGCCCTGGCTAACACCAGCATGGGTCACTACAATTACCTACATGAGTGCTGCAACAGCAGAAATGAGGGTGTTTTACATACTATAACTGAGATCAGGTTATTCTTATCATTTCTATTGTCTCATTCCCAAACTAGCATTGAACTCTGGATCATGTTTTCAACACTGTATAAAAGATCAGCCACACAATTGACCTAATTGTTTAAGCAAGATGAATATCTGTAGATAGGGCAGCTAGCATTTACTGTTTATTACCTGTGTGGGGAACAGCATCCTGGCACCTCAGTAGCCTTACACAATGAACACTGTTACATTCTTCTGCATTTTATTTTTTATATAGGCCTTATAATGGTCATTTTAAAATCAAAATCAGTAAGGATGCATTAGGTATTAAAAACATGGATGTTGTAAATATATATTTTCGTTCAGAATGGGTCTACACACGGTTGGTTTGTATGGCCCCCACGTGCTTGTATGCATGTCTGACAATTTCAGGGGGGCAAGCTTCTAATGAGATGACGGATGGTGTCCTGGGGGATCTCCTCCCAGATCTGGACCAGGGCAGCACTGAGCTCCTGGTCAGTCTTGTGGTGCAACCTGGTGGCATTGGATGGACCGAAACATAATGCCCCAGTGGTGTTCTGTTGGATTTAGGTCAGGCAAGTGTGGGGTCAGTCAATGGTATCAATTCCTTCATCCTCCAAGAACTGCCTGCATACTCTCGTGCACCAGGTGTAAACCAGGACCCACTGCACCAGCATAGGGTCTGGCAGTGGGTTAAGGATTTCATCCCGATACTTAATGGTAGTCAAGATGTCGTTGTCTATCCTGTTGAGATCTGTACGTCCCTCCATGGATATGCCTCCCCAGACCATCACTGTTTCACCACCAAACCGGTCATGCTGAACAATTTTACAGGCAGCATAATGTTCACCTCGGCTTCCCTAGACCCTTTCACATCTGTCACATGTGCTCAGGGTGAGCCTGCTCTCATCTATGAAAAAAACAGGGCACCAGTGGTGGACCTGCCAATTCTGGTATTATATGGTAAATGCCAATTGAGCTCCAAGGTGCCGGGCAGTTAGCACAGGGCCAACTAGAGGATATCATGCCCTCAGGCCACCCTCATGAAGTCGGTTTCTGAAACTGATTAACAAACCCCTCTGCTACTTAACTGACCAGATCAATAGCCCAGAAGTTTCATTGACTTGATGCTATACTCTGATTAAAACGTGTTCCTTTAATTTATTGTGCAGTATATTTTAGTTTAACCTCTCAGACTAACCACATTCATTTTCTTGTAACTTCTACTGTCTTTTAAATGTGTTTTTGTTGAATTGTCATGTGTCCTTCAGTGTATGAAAGGTGCTACATAAATAATACATTATTATTATTATTATTATTAAAGAATTCTGTAATTTAATGAATTATCGTATGTTGGTATAGGTACAAAAAATCAAACTGAATGCTTGCAATGATACTGGTACCATAATTATACATCCTTTTCTCTTCTCAGCCACTTTCTGTTTATGTTTTAATTACAATTATATGCGTATATGTGGAAGAAATTAAAGTATTTTAATTTTTTTTTTACTATTCTAAAGGAGACGGTTTAACATCATACCCTTGGTTTATTGTTATTGTTATTATTGCATTAGGGTTTACTATGCTTATCCAGGGCCACTTTTTAACACCATATCTTCGTTCAGAATGGGTCTACACATGGTTGGTTTCATTTCAAAAATCAATTTTAAAATAATATAAGTTTTATATCATGCTAAAGTTACTAATGCAGTACACTAAAGAAGTATCAAGGCAAGAAGGAGATTTTTCACTGTGTAGTATTATGCTCTATAATGAAATATTCCATGTCAGCTGAGATCTCTTATTTGTCAAATTAGCCAATGCTCTAAATATACACAAAGGTTCTTTCTATTTTTAATTAGTAATCTGAAATAGTATTCAGGGTGGGCCATGTAACTAACTTTTTCAGGCGATGCTGCTTTTTAATATTGTAGTTTAGTTTGTCTCAAAATTTTCAGCATTTCAATTTAAGTGGAAAATGTGATATAATTAAAACAATGTGAATTTATTTTTGCTTTAAAATCATTGTTTGCCATGAGTTACTTATACTTAATGAGAGTTTCACAATGATATGTGAGCTGATTTATATTACTCTCAAGAATAAGGTTTAAGTCCCTCAGGTTGTAACATGCACATTTATTAAAAAGGATCAAATCAATTGTATTTAACAGTTGACCTTAAACTGTTTCACTTGAAGTTGAAGTAATTATGCTTTAAATATAAATATGGGAAGGATTAATAAAGTGAATCATAATGAGAGTGCACTGGGCCGTCAGTTCAAAATACTAGCATAGAGTGAAAAATTGCCTGTTTTCACATTGTCACATATATTAAAAATTTTCCTCAATGTTTCTTTATCTTAGTTTAAAACTCAAATGGATAAAAGGCTGATAAGCTCAGCTTTTGAAAAGAAGTATATTTTAAGAAAATTATCCATATGATTATGTTTGATTCTTTTTTTAAATTTAATAATAACTCCTCAAGTGAAGTAAAATCAGCTAGATACAGTAGCTGAGTCATTATTATTATTATGCTACCTTGGCTTAACTGATGCCTGGAGATTTGTATTAAAATCTGTAAAAGAGAGCTGCTATGTGGCATAAATTGTCTGTTGCTGTCATCATCTGTGAGCTGGGTAGATCAATACATTATGTGAGGCTGATTTTGGAAAGGGTAGGGAAATGATGACTTCAGTTAGGAATATTGTTAAGAAATGTAAGGCATTCCTTTGAGGAGGCAGTGTCATAAGTATTGGTTTTAGTGGGATCCGTTTCTACTGCAGAAGTCACACTGGTGATTAAAAGATATATTATGGTAAGACTGACTATTGGGGGATGCGGGGGTTTGAATAACACACCTTTTTAATGCTACACAGAAGATGAGAACAGTCTCTAGGGACTGGCAGTCGGTAGTGGTGGTCTCAATGTTTTGTAAATAGGGACAAGAGAGTGTGTTCAAGGTACCAATGGATCACACCCCTCAGCCTGAAAAAGAGACTTTGCTTGATAGCTGAACGTCAGAGTCAGGTGGAACAATGCAGATTCATCATGGTCACAGAAGAGTGGATTGTTTGTTTACCCTTGTGCAGATGTAAGAGGGGTCTTAAGATTTTGTCAGTCCTGCCTACATCTGGTTTGTAGAGTTGGAAAACATTCCTCATCTTTTACCCTGAAGTGCTTGTGTAATGTGTTTCAAGAGTGTGAGGTTTTGGTCTTCTAGTGAAGAAAATTTGACTCTACAAAGGATCATGTTAACAATACATAACTTTAGCATACTACCTAACAACACAAATGGATGTAGCAATATTTTCCTGGTATGAGAAGTTCAGTCCTTTTTCTTTTTTAATTTTGTCATGGTAAGACAAAGACAAAACCTTGGACAGACAAGTCTCATTTTTGTTTGCATGGTCCACAACATCTGCTTTCTGTGTTTCTTTTGTTTTGGCCACATTGCATGCATTGTATTCCAGAAGATTGTTCATTGGTTGTCACCTCACTCAAGCACACACACATGAGCCCACCCCTACAGCTTAAGGCAAAATTAAACCTGTCTTGGCTTATTGCAGGGCACTATGAATAAGTAGCTGGTTAGGGTTAGGGTTACACTGCATGTTTGGCGGGCACAAACACACACTTCAACAGATTATAACTGTATAAGGTTTTGTAAATGAATGTGGAAATCTTTGGAAAAGTCATGTCATATGATACCAGCCTAATAATGATATCATAATACATGATATCAACTTGCACCTAAAAATTGGAGAGCATTTTGCTTGGGAGACCAAGGATTGCATCTCACCTGCTTGCAGGTGGTCCTGTTTATCCGCTTGGCCTCATTAGATCATGATCTCTGGAATGCACATTAACAGTTCTCAGCTGAGTGTAATTAGCTATTTTGAAAATCAGCACATTCATATCTGAGATAGTTGTCCTTTCTTAGGAAAGAGTTGCTTGTTCTCTTTAGTAAGTGGTGTGCTGCAGCACTGGGTGAAGGAGTTTAAGTCTTATTCATCAGTATGGGAAGGCATTATCATTAAAACTGACCAAAAATGTATGCAGCTATAACAGTTTCTTGGATTTTGCAAAATCCAGTGGTGGTGAAGAAGAAGGTATGTCCTTGGAAGAAGATTTCAGTTTACAAATGAGTGTACTTCCCTATCCCTACCCAATATCTGGATCTCTGAGTAGTGACAGAAACAATGACTTTGCAAGTTTAACAGGCCAAAATGAGGCCCCTGTGTATGGTGGTTAAGTCTTATTCTTCCTGATTTAATATGGAGTTCAGCAATATGGTAGGACCCCAGAGTTAAACTAATGCTTCTTTGGACAAAGGACCATATTTTTTCTCAAATATTTTCTAATCCTTTGCAAGGAGGAACATTTACATTCAGTCTGCTACATAAAATCACCTTCTACCTGTTATACTGTAAATCTGCATTATGGCTTAACATTAAAAAGTTACTAATTTTATATTTTATACAGAGAGACAGTTACAGGCAAAGGAATTATATCAAATCATCAGAGGATTAACATTTATATAAACTGGTCAAAATAATTAAAGGAACACTTTGATCAGATCTCAAATTATCTATACTAATATGGACTGGGTAATGTGTTAGGAATGAAAGGATGCCACATCATTTGATGGAAATGAAAATTATCAACCTACAGAGGGCTGAATTCAAAGACACCCCGAAAATCAAACTGAAAAAATTATGCGGCAGGCTAGTCCATTTTGCCGAAATTTCATTGCAGCAACTCATAATCATACTCAGTAGTTTGTATGGCCCCCACGTGCTTGTATGCATGCCTGACAATTTCAGAGGGGCATGCTCCTAATGAGATGAAAGATGGTGTCCTGGGGATCTCCTCCCAGATCTGGCCCAGGGCATCACTGAGCCCTGATAGACTGAAACATAATGTCCCAGAGTTGTTCTGCTGGATTTAGGTCAGGTGAACGTGGGGGCCAGTCAATGGTATCAATTCCTTCATCTTCCAAGAACTGCCTGCATACTCTCGTGCACCCGGTGTAAACCAGGACCCACTGCACCAGCATAGGGTCTGGTAATGGGTTAAGGATTTAATCCCGATACTTAATGGTAGTCAAGATGTCATTTTCTAGTCTTTAGAGGTTTGTGTGTCCCTCCATGAATATGCCTCCTCAGACCATCACTGACCCACCACCAAACCGGTCATGCTGAACGACGTTACAGGCAGCATAATGTTCACCTCGGCTTCCCTAGACCCTTTCACATGTGTCACAGGTGCTCAGGGTGAACCTGCTCTCATCTGTGAAAAGCACACGGCACCAGTGGTGGACCTGCCAATTCTGGTATTCTATGGTAAATGCCAATCAAGCTCCATGGACCCGGGCAGTGAGCACAGGGCCTACTAGAGGATGTCATGCCCTCAGGCCACCCTCATGAAGTCGGTTTCTGAAACAACTCCCTCTGCTACTTAATTGACCAGATCAATAGCCCAGAGGTTTCATTGACTTGATGCTATACTCTGATTAAAACGTGTTCCTTTAATTTTTTGTGCAGTATATTTTAGTTGAATCTCTCAGACTAACCACATTCGTTTTCTTATATGTAACTTCTACTGTCTTGTTAATGTGTTTTTGTTGAATTGTAATTGTGTCCTTCAGTGTATGAAAGGTGCTACATAAATGAAACATTATTATTATTATTATTATTAAAAAAATCTGTAATTTAGTGAATTATTGTTTGTTGGTATAGGTACGAAAAATCAAACTGAATGCTTGCAACGATACTGGTACCATAATTATACATCCTTTTCTCTTCTCGACCACTTTCTGTTTATCTTTTAATTACAATTAAACGCGTATGTGTGGAAGAAATTTAAAGTAGTTTTTTTTTTTACTATTCTAATGGAGACTGTTTAACATACCCTTGGTTTATTGTTATTGTTATTATTGCATTAGGGTTTGCTATGCTTATCCAGGGACACTTTTTTAGCACCATTAATATTTCAAGACTGTTGAAGATTATATTTTATGCTTATAGTATTTAGACTTTATCAGCAATAGATATCTCTACTTTTTAATCCTCAACCGTATCTGCTGGGGGACTTGTTTTGTTTTGGATGTGGTCTATCTCTAGGTATGTCAGACAACTGGAGAGAGGAGAACCTTCCACAAGTATTAATCACCATCTTTCCTAAACAAAATAAGGACTTATTACAATGTGCATCATACAGACCAATTTCAAAAGCCCTTGCTAGAAGGATGGAGAAAGTGCTGCCTTTGGTAAGATCAAACTGGATTTATTAAAGGCAGACACTTAGCTTCCAATCTTCGATGTCTGTTTAATGTAATATATTCACCCACAAAGTCAAACACCCCAGAGATATTATTATCGTTGGATGCAGAAAAAGCATTTGATATGATTGAGTTAAACTACCTTGTTCACTACATTAGAGAAATTTGGGTTTGGCTCGAACATTTGTGCATGGATCAAAATACTGTATACTAATCCAGAAGCTTCAGTTTGTATTAACAACATTAATTCAGACTACTTTAAACTAGAACGTGGTACCAGACAAGGATGTCCCCTGTTACCGCTACTTTTTGCAATCGCCATTGAACCACTAGTAGTTCACTGTCGAAATGTTTATCAGATAAAGGGGATTATCAGAGAAGGACTTAAGCAGAAAATTTCTCTATATGCAGATGATATGGTACTGTATATATCAGACCCTCAAAATTCTGTGCCTGCAGTTCTACCAGCACTTATAGAATTTCAAAAGATTTCTGGTCTCAGAATTAATTTGAATAAAAGTGTGTTCTTTCCAGTGAATTCTGAAGCATACAATATCAGATTGGACACCTTCCCTTTTATCATTACAAATCAGTTTACTTACCTAGGGGTAAATATCACAAGTAAATATAAAGCTCTTTATCAACAAAATTTTGCTGTCTGTATGGAAAAAATTAAGCAAGATTTGCATAGATGGTCAACTCTTCATCTAACTCTAGCTGGATGAATTAACATTGTTAAAATGAATATCCTTCCTAAGCTTCTCTTTTCATTTCAAAACATTCCAATATACATCAATAAATAATTTTTAAGCAATTATATTCAAACATAACCTCATTTATTTAGAACTTAAAACATCCATGTATCCAAAGAGCAACCCTACAAAGACCTAACGCAGAAGGTGGCATGGCTCTACCTAACTTTCAGTTTTATTACTGGGCAGCAAACATACAAGCTATAAAAACCTGGACACAAATAGATGAACATACACAGGTTTGGTGCACAATAGAAATAAAATCCTGCAGTACTTTTTTATATTCCCTGCTTTGTCTCCCTATAAATGCTATCGCCAATATACTAATAACCCAACTGTGCTTCACTCACTCAGAATATGGAACCAATATAGGAAGAATTTTAAGATGGAGAATCTTTTATCTGTGGCACCTCTGCATGAGAACCACCTTTTTCAACCCTCCAAACATGTGCAGTTTTTAATAAAAACGTTTGGAAAACATTTGGGATTAAATTACTTAGAGATCTTTATATAGACAACATCTTTGCATCCTATGAACAATTACATTCCAAATTTAACTTTCCAGCAACACATTTCTTTCACTATCTTCAAATTAGGAACTTTGTTAAACAGAACCTGCCCAATTTTTCTAATCTCACACCTTCCTCTATGCTGGAAAAATATTGATCAGTTTCGAGGACTCAGACAGCATTTCTGCAATATATTAAATTATTTTGCAGATCCTTTATTTCAAAGATCAGAGGACAGAGGGGAAAAGGATCTCTCACTCAACATATCAGAAAAGGAGTGGAAGGTAGCAATGCAGAGAATTCACTCGAGCTCCATATGCGCAAAGCATACAATTATTCAACTCAAAATTATATATCAAGCACATCTGTCTCACCTAAAACTGTCCAAAATGTTTCCAGGGTAAGATCCGACCTGCGAATGCTGCAATCAAGTTCCAGCCTCACTGGGTCACATGTCTTGGGCCTGCACCAAATTAACATAATTCTGGACAAAAAATTTTAAGTGCCTCTCAGACAGCCTTGGTGTCACAATCCCTCCTAACCCATTAACAGCTGTGTTTGGTGTTCTTCTAGATAGGCTTAAAGTGGAGAAGGACAAACAAACTGTGATTGCCTTTACTACACTATTGGCACGCGGACTTATTTTGCTAAACTGGAAGAATCCCAACTCTCCTCTTTTAAGTCAGTGGGTAACTGATGTTTTCTATTATTTGAAATTGGAAAAAATGTAATTTTCACTTAGAGGATCTGTGTAGAAATTTTTCAAAGCCTGGCAGGATCTAATCACCAATATTTTAGAACAAGCTCTTAAAGCACTGAGGAAGCAGATTCTCCTCCCATTTCTTTTTCTTCTCCATGTATTTTTATCCGCTTATTAAACTCATCAATTTATTTATTTTTACTAGCTTTTACTCCGTTGGCCATGCTCTCTTTCTCAGGGGTAGGGGTTGATTTGTTTTCAATCCTATTTTTTGTAAAAAATTATCTATTTGTATGGAATGATTACAATAAAATCAATAGAATTTAAAAAGAAATTAAACTGAATAGTGTACAGTATATAGAATGAAATGAACAAGAAGCCAGCAGAAGACTGTGAGAATGTCAACATCATCAGCCACACACAGAAGTGGAGTTCAGGGATGGCAACATTGTTCATGATCTTACGAGAGCTGTTTATATTACAAGGCAATAAGGCAATAATGAAATGTTCATCATCATTCAAACATGTAACAACTCTTTGAGGTGGCAAATAGTAATGCTGGAGGATGTGTCATCTGCTGATATGAGTAAAATTTTTATTTTGGCTGATACAATAATTATGGTGGCAATTTTCCAAGAACAACATGTTATGTACACATACTCAGCTGACGTATTTTCCAAAAATGCCTGTTGGGAAAGAGCACATAAATGTCTTCAAGTACTGACAATGAGAAAGGAGACTGGAGGAAACAGAACCATGTTAGGCTTGCATAGTAAATGGATGGTACAGTTTCCAGTGAAAGGAATCATTTTATGTAAACATTCATCCTGCTTATGAAGAAGAGAAGCAAAAATCGTATCTTTCACAGAAACCACCTGCTAATTCACAGCTGACATACGCAGAAACTGTGCCTATTGCACAGGCAGGGAGCAGATCATCTCAGCTGCTGAAGGGGGAAGCTGCACTGTAGTCAGTAAAGGAATTCAGCAAATTAGTATTGCCATGTTTCACAGCTTAAGAAATGGGAGTCAGCACTACTGACAAAAAAGTGAACCACATTTCACAGGTGACAGAGGGTGAAACTGCTAATTATCGCTAAGGAGGAAAGGACATACCACATATGCTGCAGGATAACGTAGTGGCCCTTCCAGAATAGTACAATTATGCACAGTGTTAATGAGAAAAATATATCTCCCGTCAGAAGGATGATGTTGCATGTTAAAGTCAGTGGTGGAACACTTAGTGTCTCAAGGTAACGTAAGTGGGGAAATATATGTAATATGAGAGTAGCATGGATACTGGTGAGAAACATTGCCATCACAAAAAGAAGGATCAAAACATCTGCCACTGTCATAGTAGCCAGAATAATGGTGTCTTTTGATTAGAGTCATCTCTGCAGATAACTGAAGATGGAAAGCACAGCTTGTTTTACCAATGACTTCAATAAGCCAGAGCAGGAGTTCAGAACATGCAGTTGTAGAAACACTAGCCATGTAAGCCCATGCAGTAAACGGCATGGGTTCCTAGAAACTATTGAAATCTTAAGAAAATAAACTGAAATGTAGAGATGTCAGGTAAATGAAAGGAACTACTCAGGGCATCTCTCTCCTAGGAGGATTTGATTTGCGAACATGCTTGCATCGCTTGTGCATTAGTGGCAGGAGGAAAAGTAAAAGGAATACCGGTTTGCTGATGTTAGCGGCTAAGCAACTTTGTCTTTCTTCTGAGGTTTCGTTTTGCACACATGCTCACCTTGCTTGTGTATTAGCAGCAGGAGGAAAAGTAAAAGGGATACCGGTTTGCCGATGTTAGCGTGCTGGCCTCGCTTGTGTTATTAGTGGCAAAGTGAGTTGTCTGTTTCCTTGGAAGTGGTGCCCTTATCCCGACTCCACCTCTCACTTCTGGACCCGGGCAGATACATACACTTCCACACGTAGATGTTTATATATAACATTTGGCAACACATTATTACTGTACCAATACCCCAAGTAAATCAAGTTAGAGGTCTTAGAGCAAGTAATGCACCTACCAGAAACACAGTATGACAGGTTAAGGTAATACTGCATCACAGTTTTGATGAGTTGTGTGGATTAAGTTGGAAGTACGAAGCTCAGGATCTGCAGTATCAAATGAGGTAGGAATGTCTGAAGAAGATGTTAAAGTGGCATGAATAATGGACATCTTATCTCCAGAGACAACTTAATATAAAGGAGGGTAATTCAAAATGGTCTTCAATAACTTCCCCACCTAGAAATCACAGAAGCGTGGTGTAAGCCAACCATGTGAGTCAAAAAATCTTATATAATAGACTGACATAGAGGTCAGGGCCTGCTGGGGTGGCTTGCTTCTCAGCAGAGGACAATGTTACAGAATTGTTCTCTCTAGTCTATAACCAGACTACAACTACATTTGTGACATAGATCAAGAGATAAAGACGCTATGTATAACCAGGTGTTGTGTGACTATAGGTAGCCCTTAATTACTGTATGTTTGCATGCATTCCCCTTTCCCACATGTCTTCTCAGTGCTTGAAAAAGAAGAAGGGCTCCCAATGACAGGTTTAAAAACCATTAGGCAGTGAAATACTGAATGCTGTAAATTTGTACATTTTTTGGGAAGTTGCATGCATGAATAAGTGGATAACCTCCCAAAAGTAACAGGGATTATCAAGTAGAAATTTACTGATTTGGAAATTGTAGAGGGAGAAGTGCTGCTTGGAGTAGAAAGGCTGAAATTTTTAAAAAATCACCCATACCAGATCATATTTATTGTGAAGTGCTTAAGGAGTTTAGTGAGAGGATACATAAACCCTTGTTGCCTATTTTTTTTAAAATGATATGGGAATAAACTGTGAGAAAGTGTTTAGTGTGCTTTGTTATATATTCATATATCTTTATAGTTATAAATTTGTGTATTAGGAAAGCTAATTATTCTAGAATAAATTTACACTGTAACTGCTCAGGTAATAGATGCCGTAAACCAAAATTGTTTTATTTGCTTGCCCTATAACCAGCCAAAACCACTCACAAAAGGTGCTTGAGTTTGGCTAGCTTGATACCTTATCTATCTTAATATCTTGATAACAAGTTGGGGTTTGCAAAGATAAAATGCATGTAAAGGATAGACAAAACAATGTCAAAGGGTTGGGGTATCACCGTGGTGACCCCATATAATTGAAAGAAAATTGTAATGAAGAATCATGCCACAAGTTTCGAATAACGTCTTCTTTAACAGCCTCAAGGTGCCCGAAGTTCCGATCATGTGTTCCAGGTAGGAAGGGCCAGGTGCAGGAGCGCAGATTACAGAAATTATATCAGTGCCAGAACGGCCGTCAATCTTCTGTTTTGCAAAAGGAGTAAGTGAGAAGGCATTAGAACACAGCACCAGCCCCTAGTTTGGCAGGTAATTACTATCAGCTGAGCACTTGAACTGTATCCCCTTAAGCACATGCATGACATAGAAGACTTTTTGGGTATGGCGGTCCGAACTGCAAGGCCGTCAACTCGAGAAAGAGCATCAGTGTTAACATGAAGAGAGTCCCATCAATGCAAGACTGGATTCTGGAGAATGAAAGGTGAAGAAAAATTAGGAGCCCTCAAAACCGGCGTTGACATAAGGGCCTGTTTCAAGTCATGAAATACAGTATCTGCTTTTGCATGCCCATGTTGGGCACCTACTTTTTTGTCAAGTGTGTCAAAGGCGAAGTAGTTCCCTGCTAGCTCCAAGAAATTCTGGACCTGCTGCTTGGTTTTTGGATGGGGCCATTTTAGAATGCCGTCAACTTTGGAACACTGTGGCCAGACCATACCACTGCCCACCATGTAGACTAAATACTTGGCCTCCATTAGCCCAAAGAAGCATTTCTTTCAATGTGAAGTGCACGGTTCGTACATAATGTGTGTGTTTCTCTCACATGTCAGAATAGATGACAATGTCATCAAAGTAGGAGGCACTAAAAGAGTTGTAGGGCCTCAGCACTCTATCCACCAGATGCAGGAGAGTTGCTGGTGCCCTGTGTAACCCAAATGGGAGGACACAATACTACCCTTTTGTCATGTCAAGTATGGTGAAATATTGGGATTTAACCAGCCACTCGAGGAACTCATCCAATTGCTACATTGAATTAAGAAATTTGTCTTAAGTCATTGCAAAAGCGCCAACTTCTGTCTGGCCTAGGGATCAAAACAATGGGGCTAGACCAGGGACTAAAACTTTCCTCAATTACACCTAGATCCAGCATCAGTTTGATCTCAGCTTCCACTTTGGCACATTTTGACTCTGGGAGTCTATATGTGCATTCTTGGACCATCTCCCCAGAATCTGTTATAATGAAATTCGAGATCACAGACATCCTACTTGGTCACACATTCACCATCTCAGGGGTGTACAAGATACTGTAGCTGCCTTACGCTTTTATCATTGTTTGGAAGTCAAATTCAATCCGAAATTGAGGGGCGTTCCTTGAGAAAAGAATGAATGGGCATGACCAGAATGGGTGTCAGGTTCCCTCTCCTTTTAGGTTACAGCAGGTTGATATGTATACCTGTTTAGGTGGATAGTGGTTTGGTTGTTTTATCAAGTAGTCGACCAAACCTTTCTTCTCTTGAATTTCATGTGAGCCTTGCCTATGGCCCAGCAGCTTGGCATGTGAGGTGGGTATGAGGACCATGACACGATCTCCAGGATGGAATTCAAAGAGGATCATGCCACAGTCATAACAGCAGGTCTGCTCCATATTTTCCTTTAAGATTGGCCGTATTTTGACAAATCTATTGCTTAACTTCACGATATACTCTAATATTTTTGTTGAGGGTAGTACTATCCTCTCCATAACCTTCCTTTAGAATGCCGAGTAGTACCTGGGGCTGCCATCCATACAGCAGTTCAAAAGGGGAGAACCCATGGAGGCTTGAGGGACAAATAACAAAAGGGTGAGTAACTGATCCCATCCTCATTGACAACCTTGCATAACATTTGTTTGACCGTATGATTGAACATCTCCACTAAACCCATCAGTTAGAGGATGGTACATTGAGGTGTTTAGAATCTTAATTCTGAGTATCTGGGCAACCTCCCTGAATGTCTCCAAGGTGAAGGGTGTCCCTTGGTCTGTTAAGACTTCCTTAGGGATGTCGACACGCACAAAGCCCTTACCAGTTCTTGTGTGATGATCTTCAAACTAGCCACTCTCAAGGGAATTACCTGAGGATATTGTGTAGCTTAGTCAACAAGAATTAAAATATATTTGTGTCCTCTGGCTGAGGGTCAAAGGGGCCTACAGTATCCAGCCCTATGTTGTCAGATGGTGTCAATGAGTGGCACGGGGAGAAGAGGAGCATAATTCTTCTAAGGAATCTCTTGCAATTGGCACTCCGGACATAAAGCACAAAAGCGATGGAGCTCCTCATTGATACCTGGCCAAAAAAAAAAAGGATTTTGATTCCCTTCAATGTCTTCTAAATACCCGAGTGGGCACCTAGGAGGTGGGTGTGTGCTAACTCACAAACCTGCCATCAGTAGGTTTTTGGGACTAGCAACAATGTGCTTACCTCACCCTCATGCTCTGCCACATACAGTAGCACAATTAATTGTTATTAAGAATAAAATGCAGCCCTGGTGGTATAGGATGTACGGTGTGTTGTCTGTTAATCAGTATTTCCACATTTTTAGCAAACTTCAGGGTATTGTAATTTCACTTTTCTCCTTTAAATGAGGCAGGATTTTACTTAAATTGAAAATGTAAGGTAGAGAGTAGATCCAAAGCAATATCAGGAGGTGTGTCTGGTGGCTGCAACGTTTCTATGTCTGTATGAGCCAATGCAATGTTATCCACATCATGCTGGGTGGCCATGTGACAGTGCAGCATGGAAACTGCTTAAGAAATGTTTTTCAGTCTATCTCAAGGCCCATTGTTTTCCCAGGAGTGATTCGTGCTCTTCCACTTTCACTGTCTGACCAGTCCCACCCTATAATCAACAGATAGGGTGTTGCGCATGACTGCCACCTTTAGCATTCAGTTTGCGCCCTTGTAGGTGATCATACAAGAAGCAGACATGTTCCATCGAGTTTCCCTATGACTACAGATTAGACAGTTTGATTCCACTGTTGTAGAAGCACATAACAGTGAGCAGCAATGGAGATGCAGAATCAATAAGTGCATGAACCTAGTGCACATACACAATAAAATTGTGCCCTAGCTTCATACGTGAGTAGAACATTTATAATTAGAGGTTCGGCAATATATGTCGTGAATAATCAGGATTGGGTTAAAGGCACATGACATGAACATGGCAAGGGATTTGGCTACTAAACTATGATTCTTCATTAGTTCAAGTGGTATAGTAAGGAAGCACAAGACCAACATAAATATAGGGTCCACCATACCCTCAAGGTCACTGCCTCCTCATCCATCTTGTCCACCTAGAGACCTCTCTGGATCCAAGACTGCCCTGTTCAGAAGCAAAAAAAAAAACAAGATATAACAGAGCCACCTGATATCTAGGCACATTAGGTTCCTAGACTCCTAGATTTCAGAGTTGCTATCTAGCCAGGTTGTATGGAGTTTTTGCCATGCCCACCTTGCTTTACTCTTGCTTTAGGCACATTTAAAATTAAAATCTGTATAATGCTGTGAGAAAATAAAACTGTGAAAACTAGTCTTTTGCTTTCTTTGTACTACCTTACTGCCTGGGAATTACATGGTTAAATTAAAAACTGAAATTACCAGTACAATCAAGTCTAATTCACTTTGACGATAGCCACAAGTGGACCTGCAGAGCGTGGCTGCATCTCTGCAACAGGTTGTACGTTTATATAAAACTAGGGTCAAATGGTTTGTGGCATTCCAGTCTTAATAGAAAAATATCCTGATGTGTGAAGGTGGTCATCATTACACCCCTCTGTAACAAAATAAAAAGACACTGTGCAATAGGGGAAATTAATAGGGTGTGGAAGATAGCAAATATTGCCTCACTATATAAAAATGGTGAATCAGTTTATCCAAGTAACTTTAGAGCAGTTTGCCATACATGGCTTGCACATGTATTGTATCAATTTATGGAATTATGATGGAAAAGGTTGAGCATCTCGTGGCAAGAACAAGTGAGCAGGCAGCATGAGTTCATATTGGTGAGGTTGAATTTTACTAATATCCTGGAATTCTATGAGAAAGCAACAAAAAGATAAGAATAGGGTAGTGCACCTAATACTATTCATGTTGATTTTCTAAAAGCTTTTGATAAGGTCTCATCTGAAAGGCTAAGGCGTCTAAAAAAACAAAAAAGTAGAAATTCAAAGTGTGTTGTGTAGTTGCTTACCAAAATGGCTTGAACACAGAAAGGGTTTTGGTCAGGGCTGCCCTTTGTCACCGATTCTGTTCATAACTTTTATGGACAGAATTTCTAGGTGCAGCCAGGGTGTTGAAGGGGTCCGGTTTGGTGGACTCAGGATTGGGTCACTGCTTTTTGCAGATGATGTTGTCCTGTTTGCTTCATCAGGCCGTGATCTTCAGCACTCTCTGGATCGGTTCGCAGCTGAGTGTGAAGCGGCTGGGATGAGAATCAGCACCTCAAATCCGAGAGCATGGTCCTCAGCCGGAAAAGAGTGGAGTGCCCTCTCAGGGTTGGGAAGAGATCCTGCCCCAAGTGGAGGAGTTCAAGTATCTAAGGGTCTTGTTCACGAGTGAGGGAAGAATGGAGCGTGAGATCGACAGGCGGATTGGTGCGGCATCCGCAGTGATGCGGCTCTGCATCGGTCTGTCGTGGTGAAAAGGAGCTGAGCCGTAAGGCAAAGCTGTCAATTTACCAGTCGATCTACGCTCCTACCCTCACCTATGGTCATGAGCTATGGGTAGTGACCGAAAGAACGAGATCGCGAATACAAGCGGCTGAAATGAGTTTCCTCCGCAGGGTGTCTGGGCTTTCCCTTAAAGATAGGGTGAGAAGCTCAGTCATCCGGGAGGGGCTCAGAGTAGAGCCACTGCTCCTCCGCATCGAGAGAAGTCAGATGAGGTGGCTCGGGCATCTGATCAGGATGCCTCCTGGACGCCTCCCTGGTGAGGTGTTCGGGCACGCCCAACCGGGAGGAGGCCCGGGAAGACCCAGGACACGCTGGAGGGACTATGTCTCCCGGCTGGCCTGGGAACGCCTGGGATTCTCCCGGAAGAGCTGGAAGAAGTGGCGGGAGAGGGAAGTCTGGGCCTCTCTGCTTAAGGTGCTGCCCAGCACCCGACCTCGGATAAGCAGAAGAGGATGGATGGATTGAGTTTTTCAGAATTAGGTGATGTTGACAGATACAGTATGTCCATCAGGAATCGGGGTTCATCATATATACAACATTAAATGATCTGAATGAGAATTATAATTAAGAAGCTGGCTAAGTTTGCAGAAGATACCAAAGTAGCAGTAATGGCAAATAATTTGGAATCATCAGAATGATTACAGAGGTAATCGGACAGCATAAAAGCCAGTGTAATAGATAGTCCCAGCGACAGACAGACATAACACCAATGTCCAAAACACATGGGTTTATTTCCACAACTATTTACAACAGTGGTTCCACACACTCGCGCTGCCTCAATCATTTTATCTCTCTTTGGCCACCTCCACTCCTCCCTCTCAAGCTCCGTCTTCCTCCTCCCGACTCTGGCTTTCTGAATGGCGTGATTTGGCCCTTTTATCATGCCCCGGATGTGCTCCAGGTGCATGGTGACAGTCTTCCAGCAGCACTTCCTGGTGTGGTGGAAGTGCTGCCCTTGCACCCAGAAGCACTCCTGGCATACACAGTTCCTGGGTCGGCAGCACTTCCTGGTGTGGCAGAAGTGCTGTCCTCCAGGGCTCAGGAACCATCCAGGCAGCCCCTTGGAAATCAGGGGCTGCCCTCTTGCATCCAGGAAAAATATTGCCCCTGTCCTGGTCCTTCCCTGATCCAGGTGTCCCGGTGGGGCAAGGTCCCTGGCCGTCTGCCACACCAGATAAAACTGAATGTAGGAAAATGTAAGGTATTACACATAGGAAAATAGAGACACTAGATATGAGTACACAATGAAAGTTCTGAAACTTGAGAAAGCTAAGTATCATAGTGGATTTGTTAATATCGACATCCAGATTGTGTACAGATTTGCTAAGATTATGTAAATGAAGGCTGTGACTGAAAATTGCTAGAAAATTTATGTAGTATGATGGAGATGTTATACAGAATGTATCTAATGCACATGCATAGTGAAGTAGTGGTGTGGGTAAGGTGTAAACATGGATCCCCGCTCATAATGCAATCAAGCTACATCACTGAGGAAGAATAAGATCTCACTGTATAAACTCAGATGAGATATGAGTGATTGGAAGTAAAACAGAATTCAGTGCCACATTCAAAAGTAGTCAACATCAGATCTCAAAAAATCAGGTAACATATGATTTCTGGTGTTTACTTAAAAATCCAATTAATGTCAGACATGTAGAAAAATTGAAACTATGACACATCTGAGTGGTGATGAATGAATGCTTATAAGAAAATCTGGGACAATTCCGGGAATCCTGAAGTACTGTGCATTTGCAACAAGCTTGTCAATATTATTTGATCATACATTATACTAACTTGCCAGAAACACTTGTATCGGATGGCAGTGTGAATGTGCATTTTGTGCATTTTTTCGAGACAATCCCAAGTATATAATTGTAAAATATGCGTAATAAAATTAGTAAAAGCGTTACAAACTTGGAAATCAGGTTTGAATAAAGACCCTATATTAGTTAAAATTGTAATAGCCAGTTTATTTTCAAACATTGAAATCACTTTTCAGAAACTATTAATTTTGAACTGTAAGATTTTGATTTTGGACTTCATTATTACTATTATTAGGCATAAAATCGATCATATGTAATTCCTAGAGACTAACAATATGATATTACTTTTTTTTATCTTAACTGCGACAGACACCTAAAACCTTGATACAGTATCCATAGTTACAGATAAAAATTGTGTAAAATGAGGGAAATCTTGACATTTACTTAAAGCTAAAGTTTTAGCAATGTTTGAATACATCATATGAAAAACTTATAAAAGCTTTATAAAGTACCTTCAATTCACTTCACCAAAAGATAATCAACAACAAAAGCTTTTCATTTTACATTCTGACATTATTAAGCTTTTAGTTAAATAATAATGTAAAAGGGTTTAAAATTCTCTCAAAAATAGTCCAAATTGTGAAAAAGACCCAAAAGCATACCATTGCAGAAATGACACTCTTATCTATTGTGAGTAACCACTATTAAGCAGTGCAAAAAAAAAAAACGTATACAAATTGTAATTTTTTAATCTGGGAAAATATCACCAAAACTCCTGCAAATGTTAATTTCTTTACTGAATGTCATCTACTGTAACTCTAAATGTTAGGTGTAAGCTAATAGAATATAAAAAGCAAGACCATGATATGCAAATGAACTGCAGGTACACTAGTGTAACATGAGTGTTTTCTTGATAAAATGTATAGAAAATGTAAGCTAACAGACTATGCAACTAATATTATTTTATCCATTTCCCATTTTTTGCAATGCCAAAATCTTTTTCCGTCAACACATAACACTGGTAATGTGTGCATTGACAAATGAATTTATGGTGATGATGTTGTCTTTTAAGTGGTCTGATCCAAACATTAGCTTAGTAATATGATTAGAGTTGTTACAAAGGTATTGAATAATTAGACTCAACTTGTGACCTCACTGATTCGTTAGATGAAGTTATTTATGGCAAGTGCAATGCCGCAGATTGTCCGATTAGAACAGTCAGAAAGAGATGTCCAAACAATCCTCATGTAACTTCAAGAAGTTGATTACAACAAGGCTGTATGATTTTGATTATATAAATGATATGAGTGTGTTTGTGTGTGTGGTGTCCTTTAAAAAAAAAAGTAAATATTTATTTAGAATTTAAGAATGCAGCTGAACAAAATACTGTATGATAATAATGTAGAGAACAAACTGTAATGAACACTATTATGCTGTAAAGGCTAAAAATGAATAAAATGCTGTTTTGAACTTATAATGTTATGCACAAGGTGCTGTCATTAAACAAGCCTGAAAGCATTGAAACAGTTTAAACCATGTTACGAGGCACACTATTCATGAACTGCAATATTTAAGCACTAGCAAAATACCTGCCATGGCGAAGTACTGCCTTAAAATTTTTATTAAAAAGAAAATTAAACCTTTTTAAACTGAGAGAAAATATACCAATAATTATTTGTTAAGGATCTCTTTGTATACCACATTGTGAGTTCGGCCCTCCGGTTGTAATATGACCAAACTGTGCGCTGAGCTTACTCTTGAGCATGCAACGTACAGTTGGCCATGTGAACAGTAATCTTGTTTCAAATCTCATAGCTTGGATTGCTGCTGTCATAATCGGTTTCAGTTTCATGGTTTGTTTCAATTACGACAGTATTTGTAGGACTTGTGTTGAAGAGACATTCGGCATCTGTCAAGTGTTGTAAGTATACAACCGGTTTCATCGATAACTTCACATCCAGCTTTAAAAAAATTCATAAACATCAGTGTCCACTTCTGAAAAAGTGAAAGGTTTAAAATATGTGGCCATTTCAGTACACTTGAAAGCGACAACCGAACAATTCAGCGGCAGCCATCAACTCACATGCAGATCCATAGGTGAAGGGCTTAAGCATTTCACTCTTATAGTGCTCCTGTGTATTATAATTATCTCCTGTACCGTCATCAGTCCACACTTTGAACCTGTACCAGTCATTCAATACATAAGACACAATGTTCCTCCGGATATCAAGAGTGAGCCTGATATGGCCGTGCAATATGTAACAAAGAGAATGGAAAAGGTAGGTGCCATCTCCAGGCATGGAAACCACTCGGTAAGTGACAGTTCTTTGATTGATGGTGATCACCTCGATAGACATGTTAA
Source organism: Polypterus senegalus (assembly GCF_016835505.1). NCBI lineage: Eukaryota > Metazoa > Chordata > Cladistia > Polypteriformes > Polypteridae > Polypterus > Polypterus senegalus. Next base: position 54,502,869 of record NC_053162.1, on the reverse strand, counting down.
TGGGGGTACGGTTAGAATGATAAAGGAAATGGGTACCTGAACAATGTAAAGTAAGTCTAAAATACCTACACAATAACTATAATCGTAATAAATGAACAATAAAACAGCGGAGAAGCCGTGGATTAAATAAAAAGGCTGTAGTTATCAGCAGGGAGACGTGAATCCCGTGGCAAAGCAAGGAAGGGAATGTAGAGACTGGAGCGACGGACGGCCTTATATAGGCAGACAGCCAACAACGTGGGAGGTGTTGGGGACCCAACGCCTCACACGGTGACCGAGCTGCAGGCTATGGACATATATATGTATGTAAGTAGGATTCAGTTAGCGTTGGGAACCCGCGTACCAAATTTCTTGAAGATAGGCCCATAAGTAACAAAGACCGTTGAAAAGTTCGATATGCCGGCCGACAGTGGCATCATACCACCGAAATAAGTACCAAATTTAAGCCTTCTGCCTAGATGAGAAGTTGGAGAATTAGTGACGTTGGAAAGTTCAATATGGCGGCTGACAGTGGCGTCATACCACCGAAATAAGTAAGTACATTGGTTTCGGTTAGCGCAGGGAAGCCGCCTACCAAATTTCATGAAGATGGGGCTATGAATAAAAAAGTTCAACATGGCAGACGTTGTTGACCGTTATAACCGTTACGCGCAGAATTTCAAAATGAAACCTGCTTAACTTTTGTAAGTAAGCTGTAAGGAATGAACCTGCCAAATTTCAGCCTTCTACCTACACGGGAAGTTGGAGAATTAGTGACATTGGAAAGTTCAATATGGCGGCTGATAGTGGCATTATACCACCGAAATAAGTACGTACATTGGTTTCGGTTAGCGCAGGAAAGCCCCGTACCAAATTTCGTAAAGATGGGGCCATAAATAAGAAAATTCAACATGTTGGACGTTGTTGACTGTTATGACCGTTACGTGTAGAATTTCGAAATTAAACCAGCTTAACTTTTGTAAGTAAGTTGTAAGGAATGAGCCTGCCAAATTACAGCCTTCTACCTACATGGGAAGTTGGAGAATTAGTGATGTTGGAAAGTTCAATATGGCGGCCGACAGTGGCATCATACCACCGAAATAAGTAAGTACATCGGTTTTAGTTAGCGCAAAGGAGCCACCTACCAAATTTCGTGAAGATGGGGTCAGCCTTCTACCTACACGGGAAGTTGGAAAATTAGTGACGTTGGAAAGTTCAATATGGCAGCCTACAGTGGCGTCATACCATCGAAATAAGTACGTACATCGGTTTCGGTTAGCGCAGGGAAGCCACCTACCAAATTTCGTGAAGATGGGGCCATAAATAAGAAAGTTCAATATGGCGGACTTTGTCGACCGTTATTAACTGTTATGAACGTCACATGTAGAATTTCGAAATGAAACCTGCTTAACTTTTGTAAGTAAGCTGTAAGGAATAAGCCTGCCAAATATCAGCCTTCTACCTACACGGGAAGTTGGAGAATTAGTGATGAGTGAGTGAGTGAGTGAGGACTTGAGTGAGTGAGTTGAGTGAGTGAGTGAGTGAGTGAGTGAGATTAGCATAGATAAGCATTACTGGTTACAAATAGCAATACATTTAAAACTACAGATATCTGAACAATATATAATAAATGAATATGAAATAACATATTGTAAAATAGCTTAACAATTACGATATATATATACAGACATTACTTTTATATGACAATGAAGTTGCATTATATGGACGTAATACCCACTTCTTACAGATAAACACAGATTAAGTTTTGGAGACATTCTTGTAATAAATCCTGCTGCAGAATTTGTTCAAGAAGTCTCTTCTAGCAATTGGAGACAGCTTAACAGAAAATGGCATGAGTTGGGCATTCCCAAGAAGTTGGCTCATACAATAACTCTGGAGTGGATATCTACTTCAGTGCTTGGACCAATCTCCTAAGGACTTACAAACTGACAGGTTATACTAAAAGATTATTGGCTGCACAGTAAATAGCAACAGGGTTGAAGTCAGGAAATGACTGCAGCTGGATAGCAGATTTTTACACAAGAGTGCTAGGTTTGAATCTATTGTCTTCATTTAGAACAGAACAGTTTTAACAAGAATGGGTCATTCACCCCAATAGGTTTATTGATTCTATTCACCTACATTCAGAGTTACAACAGTGAAATCTTTCAACCTAAGTAATTTATTTTCCAACTGTTCCTTCCCCTGTGAGTTACATTATAAAAGAGCAGGACAAACTACGTGTTTTGTAAAAATTTATAGAAAACACTTAACTTTAGAATACAATTTTGGATGAAAAATGCATACATTTATTTCATGTTGGTGAATAAATAGCTTTGACTTAAAAAAAATCAAACGAGTCAACCCCAACACCCAACCCCAGAAAACGCAGGACACCGTGAGAAATAATAATCATAATAATTAAAGATGTACCCTGTATTACTGTTTACAAGGTGTTTCCTACTTCTTGATGGAAGAAAAAAGTGTGATGCATCTGCACAAATACACGAGAAACAAACTATTCCATCTGTGCCCAGAGCCGTGAGTTCAGACAATGGAATGACTCGGTCTCAAACTGCCACTTTATAGTACTGCCAGTGTGACAATGTTCTGCATTTTATTTAATTAATACTATTTTGTTATTGTATTTTACTTGTGGTATTTGTTCTGCATATGTCTTTCATTATTTGAGGCATGGTGGTGCAGTGATTAGCATTGCAGCCACACAGCACAGATCACATTTTTGGCTACAATTATTGCTCCAGCATAGTTATTAGACACGTTCTTGGCCCTCAGGGACACTTAAAATACCATTGCACATACTGTACAGTGCATCTGGAAAGTAATCAGAGCGCATCACTTTTTCCATATTTTGTTATGTTACAGCCTTATTCCAAAATGGATTAAATTCATTTTTTTCCCTCAGAATTCTACACACAACACCTCATAATGACAACGTGAAAAAAGTTTACTTGAGGTTTTTGCAAATTTATTCAAAATAAAAAAACTGAGAAATCACATGTACATAAGTATTCACAGCCTTTGCTCAATACTTTGTCGATGCACATTTGGCAGCAATTACAGCCTCAAGTCTTTTTGAATATGATGCCACAAGCTTGGCACACCTATCCTTGGCCAGTTTGGCCCAGTCCTCTTTGCAGCGCTTCTCAAGCTCCATCAGGTTGGATGGGAAGCATCAGTGCACAGCCATTTTAAGATCTCTCCAGAGATGTTCAATCGGATTCAAGTCTGGGCTCTGGCTGGGCCACTCAAGGACATTCACGGAGTTGTCCTGAAGCCACTTCTTTGATATCTTGGCTGTGTGCTTAGGGGCGTTGTCCTGCTGAAAGATGATCCGTAGCCCAGTCTGAGGTCAAAAGCGCTCTAGAGCAGGTTTTCATCCAGGATGCCTCTGTACATTGCTTCAGTCATCCTTCCCTTTATCCTGACTAGTCTCCCAGTTTCTGCCGCTGAAAAACATCCCCACAGCATGATGCTGCCACCACCATGCTTCACTGTTGGAATGGTGTTGGCCTGGTGATGAGCAGTGCCTGGTTTCCTCCAAACGTGACGCCTGGCATTCACACCAAAGAGTTCAATCTTTGTCTCATAAGACCAGAGAATTTTGTTTCTCATGAAGAGTCCTTCAGGTACCTTTTGGCAAACTCCATGTGCCTTTTACTAAGGAGTGGCTTCCATCTGGCCACTCTACCATACAGGCCTGATTGTTGGATTGCTGCAGAGATGGTTGTCCTTATGGAAGGTTCTCCTCTCACCACAGAGGACCTCTGAAGCTCTGGCAGAGTGACCATCGGGTTCTTGGTCACTTCCCTGATTAAGGCCCTTCTCCCCTGATCGTTCAGTTTAGATGGCCTCCCAGCTCTAGGAAGAGTCCTGGCGGATTCGAACTTCTTCCACTTACAGATGATGGAGGCCACTGTGCTCATTGAGACCTTTAAAGCAGCAGACATTTTTCTGTAACCTTCCCCAGATTTGTGCCTCGAGACAACACTGTCTAGGAGGTCTACAGACAGTTCCTTTGACTTCATGCTTGGTTTGTGCTCTGACATGAACTGTCAACTGTGGGACCTTACATAGACAGGTGTGTGCCTTTCCAAATCTTGTCCAATCAACTGAATTTACCACAGGTGGACTCCAATTAAGCTGCAGAAACATCTCAAGGATGATCAGGGGAAACAGGATGCACCTGAGCTCAATTATGAGCTTCATGGCAAAGGCTGTGAATACTTATGTACATGTGCTTTCTCAGTTTTTATTTTTAATAAATTTGCCAAAACCTCAAGTAAACTTTTTTCACGTTGTCATTATGGGGTGTTGTGTGTAGAATTCTGAGGAAAAAAAATGAATTTAATCTATTTTGGAAAAAGGCTGTATCATAACAAAATGTGGAAAAACTGATGCGCTGTGAATACTTTCTGGATGCACTGTATATAATTCAATCAAAATTAGTCCAGTTCCTCCTTCCCAATTGACTTCTGTGCATTTTGTGGAGTTCAGCTAAGTACCTGAAAGTAGTATTAATGTAAGGGTGCTTCTGTCAAAATGTAAATCAAAAATGATAGATGACTTGATGGCCCTGCCCGTTTCATCTGATTGATGGATCTAAATGATGCCCCCTGCCCCCTGTATGTTGATTGGTGAATTACAACCTGTCCAATCCCTAGCCCCACCCAGACCCTGCCTTAATCCCATTCCCACTCTCCTGATTGGTTTAGGGTTTGTGTCAAGAGCAGTTTGATGGGTGTTGATCCCACCTTAATTCAACCCCACCATCCTGATTGGTTCAGGGTTTTTGTCAAGAGCAGTTTGATGGATGCTGCCTCTGCATTGCCCCCCAGTCTGTCAACACCTGTTTGTTGGCTGGCACCACACCCCCTCCCTGCTCCTTCTTCTGAGGCCCTTTATATCAAAAGAATGACCTTGCCATGAACCCAAGCCCTGATCGACATGCCCAGACATGAATTGCCCACCTGTGACAGGTAAAAAGTACACATTCAGATAAGCCCCTCCCTTCTGAAAGTTGTGTATAGAAAGCGGTTCCCTTTCTTCGGCCTGTCTACAAGCTCAAAGATTATGACGGTGAAGACATTATAGGGTCCTTTTACGATGCTGAGTTACAAAAGATTCAATGTACAGACGTCTTGAGGATTGAAAAAATTTTGGCGAAAAAAATTATCAATAGAAAAAGCATATTTTATAATATATATACCCCAGAACTTTCACAGCCAGTTGTTTCAACCAAGGCTTGCGGAAAATCTTCTGAAAATGTCCTACACAGTATGATTCACTGAGGCAGGGATGTCTTGTCTGGTTGGGATGGTCTATCTTTTTTCTGGTCACAGCAGACAATAATGTCCAGCAGAGTCGTCAACAGCCCTTTAACAAGTTGCAGGGCCTTTTTCCAGGTTTCAGGGAGAACACCATCAGGACAATCCGTATTTGTCTCAGAAAGTCTGATCGACATCGGCTCCTGTGAAACTTGTCTGTTCACCCACGGCCCATGTTTCAGACAACTTAGTCCGGTCCTTGTCTGCCGCTTAAGCTTGAAGAAACTCGGGCAGCAAATGTCTTTTAACACCTTTCAGCCGGTCATTCAAAAAGAGTATGCAGATCCGACGCTTCACTGGGGCATTGGTAATAGATTCCTTTTCTTCAATCAATCAATCAACATTTATCAATCAACATTTATTTATATAGCACATATTCATACAAAAAATGTAGCTCAAAGTGCTTTACAAAATGAATAGAAAAATAGAAGACACAATAAAAAATAAACATAAGTCAACATTAATTAACATAGAATAAGAGTAAGGTCCAATGGCCAGGGTGGACAGAGAAAACAAAAAAAACTGGCTGGAGGCTGGAGAAAAAAATAAAATCTGTAGGGGTTCCAGACCAAGAGACCGCCCAGTCCCCTCTGGGCAATCTACCTAACATAAATGAAACAGTCCTCTTTGTATTTAGGGTTTTCATGGAAGGACCTGATGATGATGGTCACGTAGACTTCTGGCTTTCAGTCCATCAATGTTGGTGCATCATGATGCTTTGAGTAGGTGGTGGTGGCGCAGGCCACCACCACAAAGAAACCGGAAAAAGAAACAGAAGAGAGAGTAGGGGTCAGTATGGATTTTGGAGCCACTGTGAATAGTTATTATGAAGAATTGAACATACAGAGTATCAGTATTAAGTTAAAGTGAAGTTATAAAAGGCCATGTTAAAGTAATGTGTTTTCAGCAGTGTTTTAAAGTGCTCTACTGTATTTGCCTGGCGAATTCCTATTGGCAGGCTATTCCAGATTTTAGGTGCATAACAGCAGAAGGCCCCCCGCCTCACCACTTCTTTTAAGTTTAGCTTTTGGAATTATAAGGAGACACTCATTTGAAGATCTAAGGTTACGATTTGGAATATAACGTCAGGCATTCTGATATATAAGATGGAGCGAGATTATTTAAGGCTTTATAAACCATAAGCAGTATTTTAAAGTCAATCCTGAATGACACAGGCAACCAGTGTAGTGACATCAAAACTGGAGAAATGTGTTCGGATTTTCTTTTCCCAGTTAGGATTCTAGCAGCTGCATTCTGTACTCGTTGTAAATGATTTATGTCTTTTTTGGGTAGTCCTGAGAGGAGTGCGTTACAGTAATCTAGTCTAATGAAAACAAAAGCGTGAATTAATTTCTCCGCATCTTTCAATGATATAAGAGGTCTAACTTTAGCTATGTTTCTTAAGTGAAAAAATGCTGTCTTAGTGGTCTGATGAATATGCGATTTAAAATTCAGATTACAGTCAACGGTTACCCCTAAATTTTTTACTTCCGTTTTAACTTTTAATCCTAGTGCATCAAGTTTATTTCTGATAACCTCACTGAATCCATTATTGCCAATTACTAAAATTTCAGTTTTCTCTTTATTTAGTTTGAGAAAATTACTATTCATCCATTCAGAAATACCAGTAAGACATTGTGTTAGTGTATCGAAAGAGTCAGAGTCATCAGGTGCTATAGATAAGTACAGCTGAGTCTGAGTCACAGAGTCTTTAGAGCCGAAGAAGATGAACCGCTTTTTATACACAACTTTCAGAATGGAGGGGCTTATTTAAATGTGTTCATTTCACCTGTCAGAGGTGGGCAATTCATGTCTGGACATGTCGATCAGGCCTTGGGTTCATGGCAAGGTCGTTCTTTTGATATACAGTAATCCCTCCTCGATCGCGATAGGTGAAAATCCGCGAAGTAGAGACCATATGTTTGTATGGTTATGTTTATATATTTTATAAATATTCTCTGCACAGTTATACAGTAAACCCTCATTTATAGCGGTTGATCCGCTCCAGACAGATAAATGGGTTTCCAAGAAGTAGGATTCTTTATTTATAAATCATATTTTTGCAGTTAGAGCATTGAAAACCTGTTTACGACCTTCTAAATACGTTTTTAACATTATTAGAGCCCTCTAGACATGAAGTAACACCCTTTAGTAAAAAGTTGAAACTGTGCTTCATTACAAGACAGAGATGACCGTTCTTTCTCGCAATTAAAAGAATGCAAACAGATTGTCCTCTTCAAGGTGCGCCATCTGGAGCAGAGAATGTCAGATAGTGAGAGTAAAGTAAACAATCAAAAATCAATAGGGCTGTTGCGCTTTTAAGTATGCAAGCACTGCGATAAAGCGGCGCAATGAAGGGATCAATGTGAAGGTAGCCTTTCAGCATTTTTTTACAGGCACGTCCGTATCTTCTAAGCAAACAGCCACTGTGCAAACAGCCCCTCTGCTCACACCCCCTCCGTCAGGAGCAGATAATGGGGCCAATCATACGCTCCCTGATGGTTTTGCATGATGGATAAGTATCTGCCTGTATTTCTCAGAGAGAGAGACACAAAGAAAAGCAAACAATGAAAAATCAATACGGGCTGTTAGAGCTTTTAAGTGTGCGAAGCAGCGCGCGGGAAGCATATCGTATATCATTGAGGAGTTTTATTTAATATGTAATACGTGCTCTGATTGGGTAGCTTTTTAGCCATCCACCAAAAGCGTCCTTTGTATGAAACCAACTGAGCAAACAAACTGAGGAAGCATGTACCATACATTAAAAGACCCATTGTCCGCAGAAATCCGCAACCAGCGAAAAATCTGTGATATATATTTAGATATGCTTACATTTAAAATCCGCGATGGAGTGAAGCCGCGAAAGTCGAAGCGCAATATAGCGAGGGATAACTGTAAACAGCCCCGGGAGAAGGGGCCGGGAGGGGAGTGGTGCCAGCCAACAAACAGGTGTTGACAGACTGGGGGGCAGTGCAGAGGCAGCATCCAACAAACTGCTCTTGACACAAACCCTGAACCAATCAGGTAAGTAGGATAGGATTAAGGCAGGATCAACACCCAGCAAAATGCTCTTGACAAAAATCCTGACCAATCAGCAGGAGGGAGGGGGTGGGATTAAGTCGGGGTCTGGGCGGGACTAACACCTATCAAACTGCTCTTCAATCAATCAATCAATCAACATTTATTTATATAGCACATATTCATACAAAAAAAATGTAGCTCAAAGTGCTTTACAAAATGAATAGAAACAGGTGGAGGTGGTGGGATTAAGGCGGGGTTAGGGAGGGGACAGGTTGTAATTCACCAATCAACGGACGGGACAGGGTGCATCATTTAAATCCACCAATCAGAGAAAAGGGGGCAGGCCATCATGTCATCAATCATTTTTGATTGACATTTTGACAGAAGCACCCTGACTTAATACTAACTCCTGAGCATTTCTACCATTTTGCCAAACTCTTGGAGCAGTGAAGTCCACAGGGTTTGCTCATCACTTGCTGTTAGCCTAAAGTATTGTCTTGAAGGCAGGATTACCACATCATACCCACATTAGATCCATAGGATCAGTAAAACACTAATCAGAGGGGAATAAAGGATGACAGAAATGTCATTTCAAAAATGTTCAGAGTTTCTTTTGACGCTTCAAGCAATGCAAAGAATGGTCCATCTAGAAAAAAGCTAAACATCTAGCAATTCCAGGTTTAACGGTGTTAACATATTATTTTGCTTTCCTTTTTGGCTCTTGTTTATTAAATAACGATTCATAAAAGTGTATCATCCTCCCTTGCCTGTTCTGATGCTCCATCTAATTGACTGGGGTTACAGATATGAAAGAAATGGTGAAGTATTGAACTACAACAGCACTAAATCCTGACAGAGTGACAAGAGTATGGGATTTGGGGCATTCTGCTAAGGTCTATATAATAAAGAGTATAAAGCGGAATAGAGTTATCCTAGGACCCTACCACCACAAAGCAATCATCATATGATAATTTTTCATAGATATCGATATAACGTTTGGCTGCCACAGAGATTTGGGATTCAAGGATCAGAGGAACAGGTAGGTATGTGTGTGGTTTAAAGATGAGAAGACAGGTCAGTACGATTCCAAGACTAATTTAGATTAATTTGACGTGTATTGAAAAGGAACTAACTCTGCATCATCATTGGCACATTAGAAAGATTTAGACAAGAACAGATCATCCAGCCCAGAAAAGCTCATCAGTCCTATCCACTTATTCCTCTAGTAGTGTAGTTGATCCCATGCAAAGTAATTCAATGTGCAATGACTTTTTGGAACATCCATGCACTGAGATACTAACGTCAAGAGGCAGACAGCCATCTTTTTCATAGCAGATGTGCATCCAGGAGTGATTTACACCTAGAGCTATGTGCCATCAGTACAGGGGGACAATCATGTATAGCAAGAATAGCTATAGCAGCAATTAGTAAAAGGAATTGCATCTTGAACAACGCCACTTAATAGATCTAGAAAGTATGTGGATTTATTAATAACACACTTAACTGTACTTGGCTGGAAAGTTAGGATGGCATTCAAATGTAACAGGTCCTTTCAGTACAGTGTAAAGACATTTCATGAGGATGTGGTTGTCAACAGTATCAAAAAGAGTACTAAGATCATGGAGTAGCTGCATTGAAGGACAACCATCATCAAAACTGAGGTGAAGGTTCTATCCAGTTAGGACAATGGCAATTTGAATGCTGTAGTGAAGTTAAAACTGATAGTTATACAGATAAAATTTAAATAGGCTGAGAAGAAATTATGGGATTCACAGTTTTCAATAACAGTTTGAGAGGAACAAAGTACTTTTTAAAAAAGATTCTTGCCAATTGGATGGCAGTAAGAATAGAGCTGACCTGAAATACAAAGTGGTAAATTATCTATATATATAATTCACTAAGGCAAGACACTCATGGAAAGGCAAGACACCCATGGAAAGCACGCTGGAAGAGGCGTGGATTCACTAAGCCGCCCACAAGTAAGACACCTGTGGCACACGCAGGAAGGAGCCACGCCAGAGGAGAATCGCCATATGCAGCATGTAAAACGGTTTTCGAGGCGTATCCCATGGGATCTTTAAAACAATCCTTTACAACTGAGGTTAAAACACAATGAAGTAAGCAGTAAGCGTGCACCATAGCAAACTGTTTTACACGCTACATACAACAATTCGCATCCGCGACAAACATGCGCCTTCTTAGATGCTCCTGCAGGAACACGTAAAGTCTACGTGAGTCACAGGTGCATCTGGACTGTGCAAAGACGACAACGACTCAAGTGACAAGTTGGAGGTGGGCACATGAAAGATGGCGGTCCGCCAGTTTTCAGTCACGGACGATTGTGTGTTGGTTCGTTCCGTGCATTGTAACAATGTTGCTTTTCTTGCTGATTTATTACATTACCGATTTTTCAAATGTTAATTTTCTCCCTGTGCTTAAAAATCATTAAAAAACCGGCCTGATTATGCGGCATATGGTATGCCGCGGGTTGGCTAGTATTATATAATCTTCTATAATTGCTCTTGACAACTTACTTATTTCATGCTCAAACACCTTGTGAACATTCAAGAACTTTCACAGTGCTCAGCCCTCTAAAATGAATAGCCATTACATTATTTTAACCAAAAATGGAAAAAATTGCATAAATGGCCTTTTTAACCTGATGTAACACTAACCAGTTTTACTTTCTCACACATTTATACATAAATTTGTTAAATCAACAGTGGTAAGCAAACCAATTCAAATAAAGCTGATTTTTCCTATAACCTTCATTTGTAAAAAACATTTTGTCAAGAAAGTTACCTTCAACATGTACACAATTGTATCTGAATACTAGTTGTTATTTAGGTTTAAATCATATGTTCATTAATTTATTATTGTATTATTTTCACATAAGAGCATATTACAAAATATTACTTAATTTAACCTCGACATAGGCAGATATTAAATCAAAAAACATTGTTTCAATAATCATTTTAGGGTAGGAAATCATTTTATGTGGATTACAATAGAAGGTAAACAACTAATGCTTTTGCACTTGCTTGTTTACGTACATGTTTATGAAATATTCAGCTATCTTTACTTCAAAGATAACCCTTGTTGTTTTATAAATGCACATTAAAGAGGAACCGAAGAGGAATTCAATCTCTGAAGGGTTGTCTTGCCAAAAGCTATAGCAGCACAAGAAAGGGCAATCAGTGCATGTCTGTCTAGTAGATAAGGAACAAATTCTTGCTCTACTCGGTAGCTGTGCCAGTGGTCAGAACACGGGATGCATAAATGTGTGAAAATAAAAAAAAATGTCATGCTCTTCTGTCACTTCTCGAGACTGCTTAATTTTGTGGTAGTGGAAAAAATGTTATAAATATTGCATTGTACACTTATATCATCAGCCTATATATTATTTAAGGAATATTGATTCTTATGAGAGAAAAAATACTTTTAATTGGACTGGATCTGATCCTATATATTTTTAATTAAATAAACAATGTCAATACTTTGCAATCTCTAAATTAACTTACCTGACTCTATAATGTAGTTGTGATGCAATTTTAAAATTAGAATCTATTGCATTTCAATTTAGCTCTAATTAAGTTTAGGTGTTTATTACATTTACTTTGGTATGAAAAGCTTGATCTTAGCGAATATCCTCTTACCTAAATTAATCTTTTTAAAAAGGTGATGCCTATTACTATTTATTTCCAAATACAAAGTATTTAATATAGTAATAGTTAAATTATTAAATACAGATTACAAACAGAATTTGACTAACATTTTTTTAATGTATCTATGCATTATAAACAAAACTCAGACCAGGATGGGGCCGACCGCAACAGAAGCAACCAAAACAGAAACCAGCCCAAATTAGGTGTTGGTATGATTTCTTCATATATTTGTAATTATTTTTGGTTTTATTTTATGTAGATACTCTATTTGCATGCATTAACATTTCTAATACATCGTCAAGTTAGACTGCAAGTTTCACACATACAATAAATAACATTTCAAATAAAAATACTTTCTTTTCTCTTCAACAAGTACTTTTAAGCATTATGTAGATCGAGGTGTCAAACTCCAGGCCTGGAGGGCCACAGTGGCTGCAGGTTTTAATTCTAACCCTTTTCCTAATCAGTGACCAGTTTTTACTGCTACAGTAATTAACTCCTTTCTCCTTCATTTCAATAGCCCTGTTTTTAAGGATTCAGTCCTCTGAATTTATTTCTTTCTTCGTTTAATGACAGCCAAACAGAAATGAGATTTGAAACGAGCCAACAGTTGACCAACTAAACTGGGACTTGAAACTCTGACCAATTTCACTCCAACCAATCTCTTAATGAGAAGCTGATTCTTGCTGTTAATTAAACCCGTTATTTAATTTCATGGCTTGTTGCTGCTCTCATTCTGCCACAGCAGACATTTCCAAAACTGTTGATTTTTCATGTTTTTTTCTAAGAACACTGTCAAAATGTTTTAGTGGCCTGAGAGATCAACCTTTTCTTTATTTTCAGATACTGTGTAATGGACACAGGTGAGCTGGCCATGTGGCGGCTTGTTTTATGTCTCACTATTATTTGGCTGCTAATTAAGGAAAAAGAGACAACTAAGAGACCTGAGTCAAGTTTATTAAAGCTAAAGCAAAAGAAGTTATTTTTTTTTTAATTTTATAGATTTTATTGTAACTATTCCATACAGATATATAATTTTTTACAAAAAAGTAGGATTGAAAACAAATTAACCCCCACCCCTGAGAAAGAGAGCATGGCCTTCTCCGCTTTAAGCCCATCCGGAAGAACACCAAACACAGCTGTTAATGAATTAGGAGGGATTGTGACAATTTTTGTCCAGAATGATATTAATTTGGTGCAGGCCCAAAACATGTGACCAAGTGAGGCAAAAACTTGATTGCAGCTTTCTCAGGTCGGATATTGCCCTGGTAACATGTTGGTCAGTTTTAAGTGGGACAGATGTGCTTAATATATAATTTTGAGTTGAATAATTGTATGCTTTGCACATATGGAGCTAAAAAAAGTTAATTTGACTGAATCCTTAAAAACAGGGTTATTAAAATGAAGAGGAAAGGAGTTAGTTAGCAGCAAAAACTTGCCACTAATGAAGAAGATGGTTAGAAGGAAAACTAGCAGCCACTGCTGTCCTCCAGGACCAGAGTTCAACAACTGTGATGTAGATGTAATCCAATGACTGTTAGAAAGCCATTTTATCTACATGCTGAAGGTAGATAAAGCACCCAGAGATCCCTGGGATTCCATCTTTTATCGGTGGTCACATACTTCAGTGTTTATTGTGAACCCTGGATCTTATAAGCTTCTTTTATCTTTGGGATGAAGAAATATTTGGCACTGGTATTTTTTACTTCCTTCAAAGTATGACAGAAAAATCTCCACAGCCTATGCTGGAGTTTCAGGCATTATTTATACACATGGCATAGGATTAGGATACCATTCAGGAGTAGTTCTGCACTTTCATTTCTACTTTCTTAAAGGTTGGTTTGGATAAATTCCTACACTTACTCCACTGGTGAGGAATGTGCCCTTAATATTTATTCTCCCAATGATTAACCAGAAGACTTGTCTATGTTAGTTATTAATTTTTTCATCGAGTCCTATTCCTAGCAATGGAATATCTTTTTAAAGAAAGTAGTTTTGATTGTGTTCATTTTATGAGCTGCTTTAATACAATTCATTAAAATCTTGAGTTTCATTCTCACTTTCTATTGGTAAAATGTACTGTATTATCTATACTAACTGACTGACTGACTGACTCACTCACTCATTCACTCACTCATCACTAATTCTCCAACTTCCTGTGCAGGTAGAAGGCTGAAATTTGGCAGGCTCATTCCTTACAGCTTCCTTACAAAAGTTTCATTTCGAAATTCTACGCGTAATGGTCATAACTGGAAGCTATTTTTCTCCATATACTGTAATGGAGTTGAGCTCGAAAGCCGTGGGGGGCGGAGTTTTGTGTGACATCATCACGCCTCCCACGTAATCACGTGAACTGACTGTCAACGCAGTACTTAGAAAACCAGGAAGAGCTCCAAAAAGCTCTGAAGAAAACATGCTTTATATAATTGAGAAGGCAGCGAAACAATAAGAAGCAAGCGAGTGACATATACAACCATATTCATGAGTGCTGCTACTTCGGAAACAAAGCACGGTGTAAACCTAAAATTTAAATTAAATTCATAGACAGGCTGCCGCTGGCGTTTGTCATGCCCATGGGTTATGCGGGATACAACTTTAATGAGAGGACGCAGGATATAAACAAGAGTTTTGATCACTTTGCAACTGTGCTTATGTAAATTCTGAGAGACTGTGTTTGTGGGGGATTGACAGTTAAGGCGGGTGGGGGAGTCACGTCATCATCTCCCCTCTCATTCACCTCATTTCGCTCTGAGCTGAGCTCCGCAGCTAACGCAGTCTTACGGAAGTGACTTTGTGACGCTGCTACCAAATACTCACAGAAAAATCCAGTTAATACACACGCTGTCTCTACAGTTTCTCCACACTGAATCCTCCAGGCACTACTTACAAAAGGTTACATTGACAATCGTGTTACATTATTTTTAAGATGTTTCCTTTTCTTAGCACAAGCACAGCTGAAAAGCTTTGATGCATGTGCTCCATAACACGTTAAAAAATAATGCATTTAATCACACTTTCAATTGCAAGCAAAGGGGAACTTCTGGCAGTGCATGATTTCCTGGTACACTGATTACATTGATCAGCGCTTCCCAATTCATTTTACCCTCGCACCCCCTTGGTTTGAGAAAATATGAGGTTAACACAGAAAAACAGATCACCAATTGAATCTTTATGAATAATCGATTCGCCATCAATAATTGTTTTGTTAAAGCCATACTCAGTGTAATCCTCTTTCCATTTTATAAATTTTCCGCCACTAGCCATGATTAAATGAACGGTAAAAAAGTAAGAGCGAAGCGAGGGTGACTTATTCAGGCAGGCAGGCGACAGCTCAATAGCTAGAATTTGGATATAAGTAGGTTCTATTTAGTGCCCAGAAATATCTTTGGTAGGAATGGAAGTTGAATTTAGTCTTTAAATTTCTTTGGTAAAGAAAAAGTTATGCAATGATGACTACATTTAACTATATAAAGTCAAAACTTGTATATATAAAGTCATTCCCGAATATATAAAGTCAAAACTTGATTATATAAAGTCACTGTCGGAATATATAAAGTCAAAACTTGAATATATAAAGTCAGCGCTGGAGTATATAAAGTTAAAACTATATATATATATATATATATATATATATATATATATATATATATATATATATATATTATATATATGCCAGCAACACTCATGACAATGACAAAACAATTACATTGTCAATCATGTTAAGTTATTTTTAAAATTTTTCCTTTTCTTTTTCATAACTTCTTTAACACACTATATTATTCTGCTAGTCCTTAATAAAAATATAATAATAATGATAGCTTATCCTGTAGCACTGTTTTCTGAGACTATAGCAAATACTATATTATTAACTGTTTTAATTGTGTGTGTGCCCTGCGGTGGGCTGGCATCCTGCCAGGGGTTTGTTTCTTGCCTTGTGCCCTGTTTTGGCTGGGATTGGCTCCAGCAGACCCCTGTGACCCTATGGTTAGGATATAACAGGTTGGATAATGGATGGATTATCCTTTCTCCTGAAACATAAAATAAATGCATCAGAATCCTTTTGAGATCAGTAATAATGTCTGTCCTGTACGTAATCTCTCTTCTTGGAGGCCATTTTATTCTACCACCTTTCTTTTCTCCTCTGCTAAGCACCATATGCCCTTACTTCCTTATGCATTTTTTCCATTATTATGTAAATTTCCTAAATCATGATCACTCATTTTGTGGTGTGAGTCTAGACCTAAGTCCACTGAGTTTCTCCAATCATGGTGACTGTTGGTTGATCTTAATGCCTCTTCTGTCTGTAAGATGTTATTTTCAAAAAAATGTTAGGTCTCTTTAAGTCTTATACACCTTACCACACATACATCTAGCAACTGACTCATTTGTCAAATGTCTTTTTGATACCTGTGAATCTAGCCTAACACACATATCATCCCACCCTCTGCCCAAAAGGCCCTGCTTGCAATCAGTGGTTGTTCTCAGAAGGTTTTATACGCTTCAGCTTGCAAATCTGAGCAGCACTTCTTAAACTTTCCTAGGTATCAGCTCTCTTTCTAGTCTTTTCTCATTTGTAATCTTATCTGGTCCATGAAGTCTTGGTGAACTTGAAATACAGATGCTGTATACCATCTACAATTGATCTCAAACCCAGCATCATCAGATGTTTCATATGAGATGTAATATAAACATAAAAATCACATTCCTTGGAGCAACAAATTCTTAGTGCCAATCTCAGCATTCAGGAGCTATGCAACTCCACATCTTATCCTCTAGACACATGACTGTAAATGTCTGGCATTCAGAATAGTAACATATTTTATATTTCACTTAATTAAAATACTTATTGTATAAATAATCAACTCCTTTTAGTGGTCAATAGCCAGCCTGCAAATATAGAGCAACAAAAGGCAGTGGTTTTATTCAGGCTCAGATGCTTAATCCTGTACTTGCAATTCAATGCCATACTCCTTTCTGTTTAGATATAGTACTTTTTGATTTCTCAGCAATAGGGTCATTTTCCTGGGGACCTGCTGTAACTGAACTACAGATTCTTACTATGCGAAAAACTGCACACAAGCTCAAAGCTGCAAGACTATGAAATTGTTTCATCACACAATTGATTTCCATAAAATTTAACTAGAAAAAATACCCATGGTAAGTGGGGTGGCACAATTAGTAAAGCTGCTGCCCCACAGGATCCAGCATCCCAAGTTCATATCCAGTACCTGAAAGATTTCCATGTGGAATTTTACAAGGTCAGTCAAGGTTTTCCTTTGGGTACACCAGCTTTCCTCATAATCCCCAAAGATATTAAGGTTTGGTTAATTAGGAACTCTTCTGTGCTGATGTAGGAGTGTGATTGTAGCTGTGTGTGAAAATGGGCCCTGCAGTGAAAAGATGCCCAGTCCAGGACTGTTTCCTGCCTTGAGCCTTGTGCTGCTTCAATAGGCTCCAGCTCTCCAAGAGTTTGAATTGAATTAATAGTATAAATACATTGCATTTATATAGTGCCTTTCCCCTGCTCAAAGCTCTTTACAAAAATTTAAAAAGGAGACACAGGAAAAAAGCAGGATGAAGATCAAATATACCACTGTCAGTCATTTCACAACTCACTTCATCCTGAACAGGGTTGTGGGAGGTGCTGGATCCTATCCCAGCTAGCACAGGGCACAAGGTGACAACAAACCTTGGACACAGTATCAGTTCATTGCAGGGTGAACACACACACACACACACACAAACACACCAGACACAAGGAGAAGATGCAAACTCCATACAGGGAGGACATGAAACCTGCTCTCTTTACTGCAAGGCGGCAGTACATTACAATACATTACATTACATTCAAAATAATAAATAGAGGAGGTTCAAAGCTTTGAATTAGAATAATTAGGTTTGAGGATGTTATGTCTTGTTTTTCTTCAAAAAATGACAAATTCTTTTTTTTTACTGTACCATTAACAGTTTCTTTCTCTTTGCATTTATGTATGAATTAAGAATTTTGTTTCTGAGCTGCAAATGTTGTATTAAGTAAATTATTCATGGGGAAATTAATAAAATGGTTTGCTCTCTTAATTTGAGATATTATAATAATCTTAAAATTAGCTTACAGTATGTGTTGAGTTTTAACCCTCAATGCAATTTAGTTCAACTGATTTTTTTAAAGTCCTTTAAAAATATTCAACCCCTTGGAAGGTTTCATACTTTTTTATTATACAATATTGAATCACATTGTGTCATTTGACACTGATGAACATAAAAAGACTCTTTAAAGTCAAATTAAAAAGAGATCTCTGCAAAGTGGTCAAAATTAATTACAAATATGAAACCAGAATAATTGATTTTATTATGACACACCTAAATAATCCCTGGTGCTGGTTTTAGAAATCACAGAACTAGTCAAATGGAGATCACCTGTTGGTGGTCAAGTGGTTTCAAATGATTGTGGTATAAATGCACCTGAGTCTGAAAATGAGTCAGTATGGCTTAACCTACACAACACACACATGCGCACATGTACACACACAGAGTCAGCGACGCCGACACATCTCACACACACACACACACACACACACATTCTAAGTGAAAATGTGACTGAAAGCACAAGTCAGGGGGAATAGACAAGAAAATATCTAACACACGGAATATGTCTTGGGATCCAGTCAAATGAATCATTAGGAAATGGGAAAAGCATGGTACAGCAGTGCATCTGCCTAGAGCAAGTCGTCCACAAAAACTGAATGATCTTGCAAGAAGAAGATGAATGAGGGAGGCCATTAAGAGACCTATGAGAACTCTGTGGGAGTTAAAAGCTGCAAATTAAAAGATTAGAGAGACTAAATATACAACAGTTGTTGCCCAGGTGCTTCACCAGTCACAGCTTCATGAGAGAGTGGTGAAGAGAAGGATACTGTTAAAACCAACATACAAGGCCTTGGTTATAGTTTTCCAGAAGGCACATGGGAGACTCTGACGTCAGCTGGAAGAAGGTTCTATGGTATGATGAGGGCAGAATCAAGCTTTTGAGCTTCACACTAAATGCCATGGTTTTCATAAGGCAAACTCTGTGTAAAACCTACCTTAAGCATGGTGGTCGCAGCGTCATAGTGTACAAATGCTTCTCTGCAGCTAGAATTGGAAGATTTTTTAGCGTAGAGAAAAAAAATGAGTCCAACAAACCACAAGGAAATCCTGGAGGAAAACCTGATGCAGTCTACAAAAAAGCTATGCTTTGGGAGATTACTTTTCCACCAAGGCAACAACTAAGCTGAAAGCCAAAGGAACACGGTAATTTTTAAAACAACGTTAATGTCCCGAAGTGGCTAAGTCAGAGTCCAGCTCTCAATCCAACTGAGAATTTAAGGTTGGTTGCTCACTCACAATACCCATGCATCTTGAGCAGTTTTGCTAAGAAGAATGGCAATGTCCAGATGGGCAAAGCTAATAGAGACCTGTGCATACAACCTCAAGGCTGTTATGGCTGCCAAAGGGTCATCTACTAAATACCGACAGGAAGGAGGTGAATACTCATATGATCAATTACTTTGTGATTTATATTTATAACTATTTTGGACCACTTTACAGAGATCTATTTTCACTTTGACATTAAGGAGTCTTTATCTGATGATCATTGCTAAAAAAGTTTCCAAGTGGGTGAATACATTTTATAGTGACTGAAAAACTTCAATTTAATAATAACTAGCAAAATACCCGCAGCGCATTTTGAAAATAATGTAACATGATTGTCAATGTAATTGTTTTGTCAGAAGTAGTGTGTTAAAGAAGGTACGAAAAAGGTAAAAAAAGAAAAGGAAACATTTTAAAAATAACGTAACATGATTGTTAATGTAATTGTTTTGTCATTGATATGAGTGTTGTTCTCATATCTATCTATCTATCTATCTATCTATCTATCTATCTATCTATCTATATATATATATATATATCTATCTATCTATCTATCTATCTATATCTATATATATATATATATATATTGGCAGCGGAGAAGTAGTGTGTTAAAGAAGGAAAGAGAAAGAAAAGGAAACATTTTGTAAATAACGTAACATGATTGTCAAAGTAATTGTTTTGTGTATTTGGCGGCAGCGTCACAAAGTTTTTTTCATCTAGCTGCATCAGAAAATGTAGCACAACGTCTGACACGCCTCCTTTTTACCATTTTCTCACAGCTTGGATTGCTGCTGTCATATACACACACACACACACACACATACATATATATATACATATATATACAGTACACATACATATCTTCATATCTATATACATATCTACATATACACTTATATATATACATACCTATCTACATCATATATACACACACATACATACACACACACACAAATTATATATATGTGTGTATGTATGTATGTATGTGTGTGTGTGTGTGTGTGTGTATGTATATATATATATATATATATATATTTATATATATATAAAATGTAGATGGGGTGTGTGTTTGTATATATATATATATATATATACACATACATACATACATATATATACACATACATATACTTGTGTGTATGTTTGTATGTGTCTATATGTGTGTGTATAGCTTTGGTCACTGAGTGCAAGGGAAAAATAATAAAATATAGTCTATAAGTTATTAAACAGTAAAACATTAACGTTTTAAGAAGTACAGGTACATTGAGCACTACTGGAGTGGTTTCGGTAAACTACATTTTAAAGACTGTGTAACACAACAGGTAAGTAACTAACAGCAGCTAAAATGTATATGGATCATCTCTCGGTAGTAGATCCCTTTTGAAAGGCGCTACACGACGGCTGTGGTATAGAAATTACATTTTCTATGTGAACGTTCAAATTTGTGCCTCTGGTAATGTGCCTTACCGGCATTTAAAGAAAATTAGTTTTGTGTCCTCTGCAGTGTTAAGAGAGAAAGGCTTTGGTTTGGGATAAAAGGAAAAAGGTGTAAAGAAAGGAAAGTTGCCTTTTTCTTTTATATAGTATAGAGAGATGTGTTCGCTGACGCTATGATCGCCTTTTGGGACAGTCGTGGGTCTTGTGTAGACTGGTGAGACGCCCCGCCATTAATCGGCTGTGATGGCACTGTCAGTCCTCCACTCGTATGCGTGTCTTCATAATCCGAGCTGACAACCTCATAATCGTAACGCAAAAGAAAGTGTGAATCGCCTTAATATTATTTTGCCGTGGTGTAGAAAAGGGGTCCTGTGTTTGCACTTGTCTGGGCTATAGCGCAAGGGGAGGATGAAAAAATTAAAAGTGCTCACTTTGACTTAAGGCAGAAGCGCAGTCAGCGTCTCAAAGGCCGGCACAGCTATGCACGCGCTGGCTGCTCGACTTTTGCTGGGCAGGAGACCCTTTTGCACACACGCTCATGATATCAAAAGTCTCAGCGCTTTTGGAGGTCATTCATATATTATATATATAGCAAAATACCCGCCTCCAGCGCAGAAGTAGTGTGTTAAAGAAGTAATGAAAAGAAAAGGAAACATTTTAATAATAACGTAACATGATTGACATTGTCATGAGTGTTGCTGTCATATATATGCCTGCCTAAATAAGTCACCCTCGCTTTGCTCTTACTTTATTTACCGCTCATTTAATCATGGCTATGGCGGAAAAATTATAAAATGGAAGGAGGATGGCTTTACCAAAACAATTATTGATGGCGAATCGATTATTCATAAAGCTTGAATTGGTGATCTGTTTTTCTGTGTTAACCTCATATTTTTCATACTTCTTCTCAAACTAAGGTGGTGCGAGGGTAAAATGAATCGGGATGCACTGATCAATGTAATCGTGTACCAGGAAATCATGCATTGACAAAAGCTCCCTTTGCTTGTAATGCAAAGTGTGATTAAATGCATTATTTTTAACGCTTATGGAGCACATGCATCGAAGCTTCTCAGCTGTGCTTGTGCTAAGAAAAGGAAAGATTTTAAAAATAACGTAACACGATTGTCAATGTAACCTTTTGTAAGTAGTGCCTGGAGGATTCAGTGTGTAGAAACTCTAGAGACAGCGTGTGTATTAACTTGTGGATTTTTCTGGGAGTATTTGGTGGCAGTGTGACAAAGTTGCTTCGAAGACGGCGGCGGAGCTCAGCTCAGAGCGAAATGAGGTAAATGGGAGGGATATGATGACGTGACTCCCCACCCGCCTTTATCTGTCAATCCCCACAAACACAGTCTCGGAATTTGCATAAGCACACCCCTTCACCTACAATTTTAACTTAGTTACAAAGTGATCAAAACTCGCTTATATCCTGCGTCCTCTCATTAAACTTGTATCCTGCATTACCTGTGGGCATGTGAAACGCCAGCGGTAGCCTGTCTATGAACTTAATTTAAAGTTTAGGTTTACACCTTGCTTTCTTTCCGAGGTAGCAGCAGTCATGAATATGGTAGTATATGTCACTCGCTCGCTTCTTATTGTTTTTCGCTGTCTTCTCAATTATATAATGCATGTTTTCTTAAGCGCTTTTTGGAGGTCTTCCTGGTTTTCTACGCACTGCGTTGACCATCAGTTCACGTGATTACGTGGGAGGCGTGATGATGTCACACGAAACTCCGCCCCCCCACATCATTCCAGCTCAACTCCATTACAGTTAATGGAGAAAAATACCTTCCAGTTATGACCATTAGGCGTAGAATTTCAAAATGAAACCTGCCCAACTTTTGTAAGTAAGGTGTAAGGAATGAGCCTGCCAAATTTCAGCCTTCTACCTACACGGGAAGTTGGAGAATTAGTGATGAGTCAGTGAGTGAGTCAGTGAGTGAGTGTGTGAGTGAGGGCTTTGCCTTTTATTAGTATAGATAAATTACACTCATTGTCACAGTAAAATTTTTAGCATGACTGACCTTCGGGTAGACTTTTACTTTTTACTTAGAACTGTATCTAATTTGCAAAATAGGCAATTTTAAAATACACATTTTAAGGTAGCAGGTGCTACAATGGTAATGTTTTCAATATAGTACCGTACATCAACATACAGAAGCAGTTGTTGAGAAGAAATAATTATTTTGTTTTGGTTAAGCTGAGAGTTCTGTAATAGTTTTAACTAGTCATTTGTAAAAAGAAATCCATCAACATACTGCAATTACATTGGGTACAATGTATCCTTTGTATGGGGCTGCTCTTCTACTGTCAGTGCTATATTTCCTTCCTAACTGATTGCTTATTAGATATTATATTAGACTAGCTGTGTAAGCCCGTGCTGTAAAGGTTCCTAGAAACTATTGAAATCGTCAGAAAAAAATTGAAATGTAGAGATGTCAAGTAATTGAAAGGAACTGCTCTGGGTATCTCTCTCCTAGGAGAATTAATTTTGCTGACGTGCTCGCATCGCTTGTGTATTAGGGAGGAAAAGTAAAAGGGGCACCGTTTTGCCAATGTTAGCAGTTAAGCAAGTGACTCTTTCTTCGGAGGTTTTGTTTTGCCGATGTGCTGGCCTCGTTTGTGTATTAGCGGCTAAGCGAGTTTCAGTTTCCTCAGAGGTGGAGCCCTTACCCCAACTCCACCTCTTACTTCTGGGCCGGACAGGCACACACACTTCCACGCATAGACGTTTATATATAAGACTATTCTGAATTTACTTGTTTGTTGTCACCTTAGCTGTTTTAAAAAGTAGTAGAGTGATAAGTAATGTTGCCTTAGAGGTTCAATACCTTTGTTCAGAACATGCATTTTTTTCCCCCTTGTGCATGGTTTTTCCTTGGCTATTCCAATTTCTTCCAACATCCCATTTCCGTGTTAGGTAAACTCTGAATTGACGTGATGTAGTTGAACTTGAGAGCGTGCTTTCTGTGACCTTTTCATCTAAAAAGTATATTTAGTCTATGGGTGGAAGTTCAATAATTATTTGACACGAATAATATGCGTGTATTAAACGTGATTCAGATCAACTCATTTTTTCTGTAAAACGAGATGCTCTTTCTGATAGCATGTTAGTTCCAAGTAGTGCCAATTCAAATAGCATTAAATTACCTCGAAAACAAAAAGGACCATTCATTAAAAAAGCAAAACTGTAATACTTGATCTTATTTATTCTGAACTAATTACTGATCCTTGTGATATGCAGAGAATTACACCACCTATTCTGTGCTTATTTAATTTAAATTGGATTTCAAATTGACTATTTAATGTGATTGTTGGGGCAGTTATATTTTCAATAAGGCACCTTGGATATTTTCTGTTAGTGTGCTCGTAAACCCAAATGAAGAAATGAAAAATAAAACAGCTTAGAAAATCACAATACAATATCTGCATAATGAAAATTCTGTTAGTGAAGTGGAAAACCTCACCTCTTCAGCTAGAATATGATATATTCATTACCTGGGATCTTTGTAATTCTTCTGTAATGTAAAGTACACTGATTGATCTTATATTTTGTAATAATTCAGTTTTAGTACTAATTAGAAAAATGGTTTGTTAATCATTTTAGTTTGAATTTATTTCTTATAATGAAATCCCCAAAGCAGCCAAGAAAATACATTCATGACTCAAGATCAAGGCACTTTATAATGAAAGCATTCAAAATGGGTATATAACAATGGATAGTGAATGAAGTGAATAGCAAGCCAGTTTGTAAAAACAGTTTAGTGTAAAATAAAAAATTAAATTATGTCTTAAAAGGAATAATTATAACTACAAAAAACCCCAAAGATTTATACTTCTGTTTATACATTTGTTTAGATTTCTTTTTTAATGGTTTCTAACTTTGCAACTCTAAATTGGATTACGCACGTTTCGGAAGAAGATGAGATGAGACAAGTAGTGACCAATACTGAACTGTTCTCAAAAAAATCTGACAATCTCTTCAGTAGTTTGAATCATGAAAGGAATACTGCTAGCATTGTAAGAGTAACATAGAATTAAATGTATTACTTTTTAATCACTTTACAAATCTAACATAAGTAATATCAGATTCTGTTTTGCCAAAACTAGCTATGAATATACATTAACATCAACATATTATTTTAATAAATGCAATTCTTACAATAATTATACTAAATTAAAATATTGCTTTCAGCCCCAAGCAGATAATTGATTTATAAAAACACATAATTAAAATTTTAGGAATGAAAAATACTGTATACAGCTTATCTGTATATTGAAGTTTCAAGTAAAAAGAAAGCTGATTAATTGTATACTTATATAATTTATAGAGCTGGGTCTTGCAGTTCTAAAAGAATATATGATATTATTATAAGGTGGTAGAAGTAAAATTAGAAAAACAAAAAACAAACAAAAGGCCCAACATTAAATAATACTTTCAAAGTAATTGAATAAAATACATTAAATCATATTGTGTTGCTTTTAGATGTATTTCCATAATGCAAACTCTAATGTAATTGCTCTCATATTCAAAGAAAGCTTTAAATTCATATTTATTATTTGTAATTCAGATGTGAATATTTTCAAACATGCTGACAAAATCAAAAAGTGTAAAACTGCAAGGGTAGCTTGTTTCAACTCATTAAATTAGAGAACATGAAGGAGAAGGTATTCTACAGACCAGTTGTTTTCTTATTTGGTTATATTACAGAGAGGAGATACTGCAAGGTTAAAATAATTTAGATATGAATAAAGTAGATATCATCCACATCTTTATATAAATTATTTTCTACAGATTTTCCATGCTGGTTTCATAAAACCAAAGCAATGTCTTCTGTTATGTACTCATAACACACATATGCTTTATTATTGTGTAAGTGTAGCATAAAGTATGTTATTATGTAGTGTATATAGTGTGTATTGTTAACTATTCCAAGCAGTTTTTTAAAAAGTGACAATATATTTAAATATCCATACTTATTATTAATTTTTACTTGAAAAACATGTTAGTTAATTGATAATGTCATAGAATGTAACATTAACTACAGACTTTTTATGATTGTATTTTAACTCATTATCAGGATGGCATGGTGGCACAGTGGTTAGTGCTTCTGCCTTACAATTCCAATCTCAAAATCAGTTGGGTCAATATGTTAAGCCCAAGGAAGTTTGGCTAATTGACTGTTACTTATGGGTTTATATACACATACTGTATGTGCCCTGAATTAGAAATGTGCAAGTTAGGTTAACTGGTAACTCAACTGAGTGAATATGTACTTGTGCACCTTGGATGGAGTGCCATTCCATTAATGGTTTTTTGCTGCTTTAAGAAAAAAAATCTACCAGAGTTGACTCCAACCTCATGAAATTGAACTAGATTAGGCATATTCCATAATGAATGGATGAATTTTCCTGCAGAAGCAATGTGAGTACATAATGGGGAGCATTGCTGCCTCAAAGAAACTGGATCCAGTTGTGACCAGTAAGGGGAGTAACAAGATCCCCAAACACAAACACATATACTTTTAATCAACAAAATCCCTTTTATAGGCTTCTTCTCTGTGAGCACAATATAGTGCAGCAATGCAAAACAATGCAATACCATATTTTCCCATCTCCCCTCCTATCTCCTCTCTGCCCTCTCTCTTCACTGTCTCTTTCCTCTTTCCACTTTAATTTTTGCTCCTCTCCCAACTCTAACTCAGCCAGAGTGAGACTGAAATGCTCCTCTTATACAAGACACAGAAGTATCTCTGTACCAGGGCATTGTGCATGTGGGACTACAATTTCCAGCATGCTTTACCAGTGTACATATGGGTACTGTAGTCCAGAGATCCTGCCATTTAGTGGCTTGAGGGAGTGAAAAATTCACTTAAGTTACCTCCTCCCATCCTTCCAGAATAGTGGCTTTCCAGCTTGGCAAGGATCCTTGATTGCTGCAGTGTTGGAACTTTCTGCCAATTTGCTGATTGAGGCAGTGAATTCCCCGCTTTCCTTCTTATCCAGTCATTGACTTGGCCTTCCAGCTAAGTAATAAGCCTTGAATCATTCTGGCAGCTCATATTTACTGTTCTTTACACAGTTGGGTTAGTGCTAAAAAAACTGCAGCTTCCTGTAATACCTCAAGAAAATCAAGAAAAATATGTTTAGGCAATATATTAAAGAAGTAAGTGATTTTTTTACAGTAACCCATACAGTAAAACAACATCTATTCAACTCTTTACTTTTATTCTGAATGGAGCCTGTCAGTTTTCACAAAAAATCTAAGCATTAGCCAATTAAAACATAATATAACTGTTTTAAAAAAAGAACTGCACAGCAAATTTAGCTGCATGAAGGCAAATATTAAGATTACCTACAACAAACAAAAAAAAAAAACATAAACCATTGTTTTCACTGTTGAGCGGCACTATACAGCTGCTTTGCCGGCAGACATAATCCACTTTTACACTGCCTGCTGGGTACATTGCAGGTGTACAAGAAGAAAGCCCATTAATAACTGTACCAAGGGAAGAGATATCATCTGAAATAAGCAATTGTGTATCTTTAGTGATATTACATGTATCTCATAATAATGCAAGCATCCAAAAAAACCTAAATCATATGCAGGGAAATATTAATACATCTATATTTTGGTTTTATAAATACTATCTTTAACATAACTTCTTATTTAATTACATATATGCCTATTTAACTATTAATGTAATACTGCCTGTTTATGCATTAGAAGCATGTTATAATTTAGAACGCAGTGCTTGCATTTGAAATAATTGCTGTAAATGTCAGTCATGGGCAGGCTGACAAAATGTAGTTTATACTTCACTTTCTTTGACTTAGTTCACTCGTGCTGTCACTTACAGATTTTGAGCTATTTAACAATATGAGACACCAGTTAGCAAACCAATTTTTCTTTAATTTGTTTTTTGTTATTTCAAATCAGTTTAAAAATGTCAAATATTTTGTTATGTCATACCATGAGCAAGCAATGTTAGTGCACCATGGCACTCAAAAATCCATGGGGGACTCCCCACTGTTCTTTGACCGATATGGAGCGTATCATGGCACTCGAAACTCTACCACCCCACTATGACTGAATCAGTCCATCTCAATCAGATAGTACTGGCACTTTGTTATTTCCACTTCAGGCACTGATCTCAGGCTACATTTTAAGTCCAGTATATTGTCTCTCACTGGTTTGTCATTATGACATCTAATAGTATATATTTCATCCTGTTCTCATTTTTATCAATCCATGATTATTTGTCTTTTACTGGCTGCTGAATGTCAGTTTCCTGCAACCTCTAGTTTATTTCGTAAATCTTCTTTACATTATCATTTTCACATGCTGGTATTAGCAAGTTATACCGACCTTTTTACTGATTATGTGAATCTCCTTCTAATTTCACATACTGCGGTTTGTGTTTATGTTAGCTTGTGATCATCTATCTCTGTCTTTTGAAAGCCATGACAAATGCAACTCCTCTTTGGGCTTTTCCTAGTCCTGCCCTTCTAAACCTGCCCCTTCATTCAATCTCATTTTCTTCCACTTAACCTTGCTCAGTCACTCTATGTATAAAGTATAACTTTCCTTTTCTTGTTTAATGTTCATCTTTTCTTTCTTGTCACATTTCAGGTTTAATTTCGAAGCACTTAGAGAACATGACCTTGGAGAAACTGCTTCTTCTACTTTCTGCAGTGCCTCCCATATTTTATTTTATGGTTTGAAATGGCCAACCTCAGGAAAATCAGGAACACTGATGCACAGACATAAGTATGCAGTATGTTGATTGAAAGGGTGTCATTTTGGCATCTTTAGAACTGGAAATTTGAATTTATAGTTCAAGCCAAGTCTATTGTCATGTGGACATAGTTCACTGAAATTCTTTTTTTTTGTTTGTTTTTAACAAAACTATCTTAAATCACATGATATAATTCAAGGTATACTGGGGTATGGAAACTAATGAAAGGCAGGAACTTGCCGGGTTGCCCGTCCATTACTGGGCAGTTTGGAGTCATCAGCCAACCTTCAGGTGCATGTCTTTGGGGATATGCAAGGTGAAAACTGGAGTGCCCACAGAAACACCAGATCCTGGGAGAACATGTAGAAACCACAAAGACAATGACTGGGTACAGGATTTAACCCAAGACACTTGATCAGTGAAACTGAAGTGATAACCATTAATCCATTGCTGTGAAAGACCTTTTGGAATGTAATTCAAGTCAGTTTATTCTTATACAGCCTACTCACACTGTACTCACTTGTAAGTTAATGTTCTTTTCTTTATTCTCATTAATTTATTTAAATTCTTCTCTTTTGGTCCACAATATAATACACCAAGTCATCACTGAAGCAAATTATTTACGTAGCATGACAATGTGAAATGATATAATAAAAAAGAAGAATCTTCTCTGGCACTGTGGTGCTGTCTTCTCAATATCTAGAAGTGACCATCTGTAATGAGAAAACAAAATGGCTTCAGCAAGAGTAAACCCAAAGGAGAAAAACGTTACACCACCATCTGTGACATGGTTCCCAGAAAAAGTAGTACTTATTTGGAGAAAATTGCTTTTTATCCCTCAATCTCTTGTAACCTGCCACCTTGCTCTCAATGTAAAGTACAGCTCCCATTTGTGGTGCTTGACATCAATTGTGATTTCCTGTACAAGATAGCAGCTTCCACAAACAACCACAACTAAGAGACAATTCTTTTTCATCAGCACAGAGTAAGGTCAAATTTAAAATGCCCAGAACTTGCACAATTCAAGTTTTAAAAGTCTAAATCCTTTAGCTATTTGTGATGAATGAATAAAACAAAAAATATATATATTATGATACAAAGTAGAAGCAACACAACTTCCATAGTGCACATATACCCATTGTACTTCTCCCAGAATTGCCCAAATCTGAGCTATTGAGAAATTATTACCCCTTATCTATTTAATAACCGTTATGAAAATTAATTTAAGTTAAACCAACTTATACAGCCTATAGAAGAGCACAGACCCACAGTCACACTGAAGCATTTCATTATTGCCAGTAAGCCTAAAATGCATGTCTTTGGGGATGTGGGAAAAAAAAGCTGGTGTAGATATGGAGGGAATGTGCAAACTCCACACAGACAACATCGGACTCATTGGTGGATCAAATCATATCAACTTAGTGAAAAAATCCATACATTATACACAGTAAATGTTGTGATAAATAATTGTGCCTTGACACAAAAATAGGTTTGGGGCAGCCTCCCATATACTTGGAAAAGGGCTGCTAAAGTGAAATGGTTGAGAAAAAATGGTCTTTACAGACAAGAGTCCAAAACAGAACTGAGGCTTGGAACCGACATGGTGGATTTTAAATTGGATGGAGGATGTGACGTCCTCAGGGGTGGAATCGTAAATAGTTAAAGGGCCCAGGCAGAATTTCCCTCATTTGGTCTGCATGGAAAGAAGAGAAAGAATTAGTGCACCCCCTGGTCTGACCAGAAATTATCATCTTTTGAGCCCTTTAGCTGCCTCCCATGCGCACATGTGTGACAATATAAAATAAATTCTTAAATCTTATTTAAGAAACAAGTGTTATAAAAAGCTGAACTAATCAAATTACCTCCAAGGGAAAAGCAATCAGATACACCAAACACAAAAATACTATGCAGTCAGAGTAGAACAGGTTCAGTAAATCTGATTTCCTTTGTTTTCCATTCTTCAATGACATTAAAGTTTTGGTTTCAAGACAGATTTGTGCCTTCAAATAATTGTTTTGAACTCAATGTATGTCATCATAAAGCATGCAATGCAAATAAACGTTAAAAATCTTCCACTGGGATAAAACAGTAACCCTCCTTCATTATTCATAAAAACACAAGCAAAAACCTCCAAGTCTGAGATGTCAGCATAGTCACAATGCATGATGGACACAATCACGTTGTCATAGCAGCAATTTAGTGAAGCCAAATCTGAAAGCAGAGTCAGATCATCAGTTCTTCTGAACATTTTTGGAATTGCCAAAATGATATTAGGTTACGGATATATTTCTTGAAATTTTAGGAGCACATTTTTATTTAAGCATGGGCATTTTGTACATTTTTTTTATTTTTTTGCTGTGGACAAACACTAGAAAACTCAGAGAAGATTTTCGTAAACATGCAAAGAATATGACTGGTGCTGCATATGAATATCCATATCTATGAAAAAAGTGCTAGAGTGTCAGGAAATTCTACTGGGGCTCCTTTATACCAACAGCAGTATGCCTCCATAATGCCCCACCATGACATTTTTTTTGTATGAATATGTGCTATATAAATAAATGTTGATTGATTGATTGATTGACTGTCACTGCTCTTTTTATCATTAGTCTAGCCAGAAGTGTTTTCTTTATTTTAGTAATTGTGATGTAGGTTGTTATTTGTTGTAATCTGTATTTATTTATGTATTTATTGAGCTTCTGTATTGTGTATTGTATTTACTCCATTTTTGATGCCTAAACTACCACAAAGGGGGTCATTCTCTGAATTGCCTTTCCCAAGATTTCTTCCATTTTTTTTTTTTTGAGGAGTGTTTTTCTGTCTTCTTAGAAAGTCAAGGCTGGGGATTCTCAGAAAACACGACCTCTTAAAGCCCATTGTAACGTTACTTGTGTGATTTTGGGCTATACAAGAAATAAATAGTTGTTGTTGCTGTCAAAAAATTCCCCCATGGATTAAATAACATGCTATCTATCTATCTATCTATCTATCTATCTATCTATCTATCTATCTATCTATCTATCTATCTATCTATCTATCTGGTTGTCTGCTTCATCATGTTTCCACCATTAAAGATTATGATGCAAGAAAGAGTACAAATTAGCATTTTGAAATTTAAACATTAATTTCCATATCTGAATAAAAAAAAATTAAATGGAACCGAGTTGAGCTCATGTTTCATTGAAAACTCATAACATCAGGGAACATGTCACTGATTAGGAAAAATAAGCATTGTTAGTAAATGAAAAATCACTATCATATAATAGACTATCTTTAAATAGTATTATAATATTGTACAACATCAACAATACTTATTTTGTAAGAAACATCAATCATATTTTAATCATAAAATGTTAAGATTCAATCCAGTGCAATTTGCTAAAGGATTGATATTTTCGGTGAAACTCAGCTCTTGCGTTTTTTTAACAGCTGCGCTCTTTCATCAAGTATTATCACTTTAATATATTCAAGAAATGAAGTAAAGAGAATGATGATTTTTACATTTAAAACAAAGGATGCATTTTAAAAGAAAATAAATAAAATATCTTACACTTGCCATGACTCTAGTATAATGTGTATATCATAGCCAAATTTGTAGTAAGAGAAAATGCTAATAAGCATATATTGCTGCATGCTGTTTGGAAAAATTCTTTACTCATAATAACAGACTTGCATTTTAAAACACTATTATGTCCTCTTGCAGTCTATTGTATAGTCATTTTAAACCTGAAGCAATCAGTGTGATTTTCTAGAAGCTGTGTATAGGGGTACTTGATGAGAAGAAACACATGCCTAAATTAAAATGAAGTCCATCATTATCTAGCTGTGCAGCTAGGGACATTTTTAAATTCAACAACCACTTGTGCTGATGTTACCAGCTTAATAGCATAATGCAGAATTTGTTGTTTTTTAATGAGGCTCAGCACTGTAACACACCATGGATTTAACAAAGTCGCTCAGCTTAATCGAATTGGAATCAGTGGGAGCTTAGCATTATTTTTCTGAGACAAAATTCCTGACTCAAAGACGGTGCTTTAAACAACCGAGTTGAAGCTAAATTACCTCTTTGCATACTTATTTAATCAGGACACTCAAATGTCTAGCACTTTATAACTGGACTAATGTTAATTTTCATGAACCAGAAATTGTCAGGTGAATCTGAAAATATACACTTTTATTTCATAACATAGCATACATTCCAAAAATGTGACCAAAAAGTACCAAAATTATCATTGTTTATGTAAATGTGTGAAATTCAATGCCATTAAAGGCACACATGCTCTATTCAGTCAACCATTTTCTGAACTCTTATTTTCCAATATGAAGTCATTAGGGTTCAGTGTGCTTAAGGATACACTGAATGCCAGACCGTTGCAGGATGTACAGTAGTTAGGAATTGGCACAAAATTATGTCACTGGGCCAATTTAGTGTCACCTAACAGTGACACTAGCAGTATGTCTTTAAACTGTGAGAAGAAACACAAGTAAAAATAGAGAACCTATATAAGGTTCTCAGACCATAATTGAAATTAGGTTCAAAATGCTTTAAAAAGAAAATGCCATTCACTTTGGCAGTTAAAATCTTACACAAAGTTTTTTTCCATTAACCATCTATATATATAATTCACTAAGGCAAGACACCCATGGAAAGCATGCCGGAAGGAGCGTGGATTCACTAAGCCGCCGACAAGTAAGACACCTATGGCGCACGCAGGAAGGAGCCACGCCCACCAACTCCAAGACCATTGGGTACGACGACAACTCGCAGAGCCACGCCCTCCAACTCGGACGAGACGACACAGAAAAAACAGCGTCATTTATATTTGTTTGTTGTAGAGGCCACATGCACCTCCGAGCCACGTTGACTGTTCATAGAGGCATGTTTCTCGCGGAGGTGAATCATCATATGCAGGGTGTATCCCATGGGATCCTTAAAACAATCCTTTACAACTGAGGTTAAAACACAATGAAGTAAGCAGTCTTTAAAAACCGAGTTTTTGGTTACGATGCATGACTGCGTGCACCATAGCAAACTGTTTTACACGCTACATACAGCAATTCGCATTCGCGACAAACATGCGTCTTCTTCACTCACGGACAGTTATATGTTGCTATTCTCCAGAGTTCCATCTGTTCATTCACTTTCTGTTGTATCCTCAAACCCTCCCTTTTTAGACAACTGTGTCTTTCCAAAAGTGTTCAACCATCAAAAAATAATTATGCAGCGTTTGTTATGCCGCGGGTTCACTATTGTGTTGTATTTTGCTCTCTCCAGAGTTCCATCTTTTCATTCACTTACTGTTGTATTCTCACACCAACCCGTTTTAGACAACCATGTCTTTCCAGAAGTGTTTAGCATTCAATAAATAATTATGCATCAGATTGAGCGTGTGTCTAGGCATGGGTAAGCCGTTGAACCCCATTCGGGCTGCAAACCGTGGAATTCCCACTAAGTGAGACTCATAGGCTCCCACTGTTTTCGTCCCTAGCCTTTGTACACACCCCCCTCCCACACGTTGACTGTTAATAGAGGCATGTTTCTCGTGGAGGTGAATCGCCATATGCAGCGTGTAAAAGTGTTTGCGAGGGGTATCCCATGGGATCCTTAAAACATTCCTTTACACCTGAGGTTAAAATATAATGAAGTGAGCAGTCTTTATAAAACGAGTTTTCGGTTACGACGCATGACCGCATGCACCATAGCAAACTGTTTTACATGCTACATACAGCAATTCGCATCCGCGACAAACATGCGTCTTCTTAGATGCTCCTGCACTTTGTACACACGCCCCTCCCACCTTGCTACTACCGTGGTCGGGTGTCTTGGTGGATTATATATAGAAAAGCAGCCAAAACCTCACAGAGCAATGAAAAGTCTACGTGAGTCACAGGTGCATCTGGACTGTGCAAAGACGACAATGACTCAAGTGATGAGTTGGAGGTGGGCACATGAGCAGGCAGTGCATACTGAACGAGAAATCAGCAGACTAGCATGATGGAGGGAGTGGAATGGACGTGCTTCTCCTCTCCTCCCGTTCCACCCTCCGCGCCTGAGCGCCGTCCACCCCCATCCCTCCGTCTGGCAGGAGAAGGCGCAATGGCGGTCCGCCAGTTTTCAGTCACGGACGATTGTGTGTTGGTTCGTTCCGTGCATTGTTACAATGTTGCTTTTCTTGCTGATTTATTACATTACCGATGTTAATTTTCTCCCTGTGCTTAAAAATCATTAAAAAATGGCCTGATTATGCGGCATACGCCGCGGGTTGGCTAGTTTTATATAAATTTAAAGTTAAAATAATATATGTTTGAATTTTATATATATTCAAATTTTGAAGAATGCTAGATACTACCATCCATCCATTATCCAACCTGCTATATCCTAACTACAGGGTCACAGGGGTCTGCCGGAGCCAATCCCAGCCAACACAGGGTGCAAAGCAGGAACCAAACCCCGGGCAGGGCGCCAGCCCACCGCAGGGCACACACACACCCACTCACCAAGCACACACTAGGGACAATTTAGAATCGCCAATGAACCTAACCTGCATGTCTTTGGACTGTGGGAGGAAACTGGAGTGCCTGGAGGAAACCAATGCAGACATGGGGAGAACATGCAAACTCCACATGAGGGAGGACCCGAGAAGCAAACCTGGGTCTCCTAACTATGAGGCAGCAATGCTACCCAGTGCGCCACCGTGCCACCCCTGCTTGATACTAGACCTTACAAATGATTCCCTTATGCTAAAGTAATCTCTCAGAAGTTAATTATTACCAATTATGTACCTCTGTCTCTTCATCTGTCTGTCTGTCTGTCTGTCTGTCTGTCTGTCTGTCTGTCAGTAACCCTGTACCGTCAAAGAAGATTTACAATTTCAGATGCAGATACAAGTCAGATCACTCCAGAATAACAAAAAAATGAATTCTGTAAACCTGCTCACTGACCTTGTGGCTTATAAAAGAAGAAATAATAAACAGGCATTAATGCTGTTACATTGAAAGTAAAACACAAAACACGGACCAAAGCAATTGTTTATTCCATGTGTTAGTCTCACCTACTGATCCCCATACTCACAGTGTGTTATCACTACTATGCTTTAGATGGAAATGGAAAGCCTAAAGGTAGGATTTAACAAGACTGGGACATGAAAGAGCTAATGAAGTCAGAATCAGGCAAGAGGCTTTACCGAGAGATCAAATGAAACCAAAATCTTCAAAGCCCAAAATAAATTCCAATTATCAGAAGTCACAACACATACAAGAACCCTTAATACCTAATAATCCATTACCTTCATTATTCAAACACATTTATTTGTTTACTTTATTCATCTAGACATTTGGATGCCTTCAGTAGTGTGCCATTTTCTTAAATACCAGCACAACAATGACATCATGGCACTGGACGTCATGAGCTGGCAACAGTGTGCCTTTTCTCACACAAAGTGGCGGCACCCATGAGCAAAAGCAATTACCAAAGCAATATTAAAATATGGGCAGCATAGTGGTGCAGTGGGTAGCGCTGCTGCCTCGCAGTTAGGAGACCTGGGTTCGCTTCCCAGGTCCTCCCTGCGTGGAGTTTGCATGTTCTCCCCATGTCTACGTGGGTTTCCTCCAAGTACTCTGGTTTCCTCTCACAGTCCAAAGACATGCAGGTTAGGTGCATTGGTGATTCTGAATTGTCCCTAGTGTGTGTGTGCCCTGCCCAGGGTTTGTTTCCTGCCTTGTGCCCTGTGTTGGCTGGGACTGGCTCCAGCAGACCCCTGTGACTTTGTAGTTAGGATATAGCATGATGGATGGATATTAAAATATTATAATGGTGGTTAAACAAAAATACGAATAAAAAAACATACAGAAATGGGTTCTTCGTGGAGTAAAACCATAAAATTGTGCCAATCACATATAATCTATGCAAAGAAATGAACTGTAAAGGGTGCCAGAATTTCTGTTTAGCAATGTGTTGTAGCTGTACCTCCAGACTTCTCATCAATTTTTTCAAAACATAAAGAAAACGGCATTGTGGTTTGTGCCAATAGTTGGACTGAAATGACTGTGAGACGGCTGTAGTAGGTCTCGATTCATTTTTAACTGTCAAT
The DNA here is from genome assembly GCF_016835505.1 of Polypterus senegalus. Lineage (NCBI taxonomy): Eukaryota > Metazoa > Chordata > Cladistia > Polypteriformes > Polypteridae > Polypterus > Polypterus senegalus. The sequence goes on along the minus strand of NC_053162.1, from coordinate 54,466,180 downwards.
TTTAAACATGTCGAGAGTGTTGTGTATGATGGAGAACAAGGTCTCAGAGTAATAGGCTGGTTCAGTCATCATACTCGTGTACTGACTTCACAAACATTTCTCTATACAAAAAACATGAGTTTGTGTGCAAACTAAGTGAGTCTTTGAATATGCAGTATTCACATATGCTAACTCTGGTATACTCAATTGAATCATAGATAAGGCACAGCCATAGTCACCATACATTTGATGGTTGTAGCCAATACTAATTTGCTTTAATCTGCATTTCATACTCTATTTGTACTTATATAATTGTGTTTTTCTGTATCTGCTATATAATAAAACACTAAGGTCAGTGGACCCAGTCCCTTTGAGCAATCTGATTGGTCAGTTTGGCTTTGTTGACATGATGTAGGAAGATGAAGTGCGAATGTGAGATGCACGAGGAGGAGTAAAGGCTTAAGAGGTATGCTGAGAGAGTAACCTTTAAAGACGACAAATATAAAACAGGACAGGAGGGGAGAAAGGCGAAAATAATGAGTCTGAGCAGTGGGCTTTATGGGAACATGCTTGAGAGAGCCAGCACCAGTAAAGATATGTTAGTACAGGCCTAAAAAGCACACTGGCAGAGTCACATTCAATGACAGCAAGTTTAAAATCAGACAGGAGGTGAGAAGAACGCCTCAGAAATAATGAGTCTGAGAAGTAGACTTTACGGGAATGCACTTGAGAGGCAGAATGCTAGTTAAGACACATTTACACGGGCAAATACAGAGGAAAGGCTCTGATTGGTACATGTAGGGCAGGGATAGCAAATATTTTTTGATTATTTTATTACCTGTCTTTGACAGGTACCATGGCTAACATTTTATAATATGATCAAAAAAAACAAAATAATGGACTTGTACTATGCAATTTGTTATTTTGCTTTAACTTTGTACAGTGCTGCTCATATTCAGGATTCTTCTATGTCTTTTATTCCTTCTTCACGTACATTTCAAAATGAAAACTTATCTAGGGAACTGTTGGCAGGAATTAAATTTTCTTTATTGTTTTCTGAAGGAGCAAAACACAACATGACTAAATGTGAACTAAACATTACATATTTTGTCACTTTCCTCTATGAAGCATGGCAAAAAACTACTACCTGGAAACATTTTAATAATTTTCTGTTCACATCTTCTGTATTTAAACATTTTACTTTACATAGCTAAATATTGCTTGGATGGATTTTATCCCAGGGTTTCTGAGCAACTATATCCAATGACTCACACAAACAGCAAGCACTTATTCAAGTGAGATAAATGAACATTTCTTTAGACAGAGTGGCTGCTAATGCTCGGAAGTCTTTCACACTTCATCTGCTCAAAGTCACTGTCTGCAGTGACAAGCAAATCCGCTGCCACTAAAAGTAACATAGTTGTAGCTTCTCAGCCAGAATTGAATTCTAAGAGTCTTGAAAACCTCCAGCCCTGGTACTGAAAAAGGATCAACTACATTTATTATTATAAAACTTGTGTATTAGTCAACACTTTTTTTGTTTTTGTTTTTTTTTGCAGCATAAATCAATCCCTACAAGTACAAAGAAAGGATGTGTACCAACACCTATTATCCTTACCTATCTCAAACAGTTATGAACCTTCAGGTTTAAATAAACTGACTTGATAGTTTTGATAATTTGAAGCCTGTTACATAATTTTCATGTGTAACAGCACATCTAGCATGCTAAACAGAGTAAATTAACATACTTTTAATATAATAAAGTACTATATTACTTATTTTTTAAAGCATGTACTCCAACAGTAGATCTCCTGTTTGAAACTTCCTGTTTTTGGTAACAATTAATTTCATTCCATGATTAAATTAATACAGCGTAATCGTGCAGTTTAATCTGTACAGAGAGTGAGATAGTGGCTGCTGTTACAATGTGGCACTCCAGCACAGGCAGTGCACTCTACAGTTTTTTAATTCCATTGAATAAGAAGTAGCAGGATAACTAAAATGTCTTGTGTTTGCATGTTTGCTTAGAGAAAAAATAACAGTCAAAATAAATATCATAAATAAAAACTGAAGTCACTCAGCTTATCTAAAAATAACATGCATTATACATATAGTTTCAAAAGTTTCAAGGTGGCAGTGAATTTCAGGATCATTCTAGTAAAAGTACAGAGTTTTTATTTATTTAAAATGGTCAGTACTTATCTCTGCCCAGAGCGCTCTTTCATGATTAATGATGCGCACCTCACTAATGGTAGGATAGGCGAGATCAGAAAGTTGCTGACTGAAAGCACTTGATTGTTTTTCCTTCATTCTTTGCCTTAATGGCCACATAGCACATTTATTTTGCCACATTTGCACAGTTACAACTCTTGTTTTTCAAAAGCATTAGAAACCAACAGAATAGTGCGTCTAAACTTTCACATATATTCAAAACAGGAACCCACAAGCCAGCACTTTAGTCTATCCGAAGCTTGTTGAGCTACTTTATTCCATCTTGTGTCACAATCAATGAAATCAATGAAAACCACTCATCTTTGAAGCCATCACCACATTACTTATTTCAGCACTTTTATTTTGGAGGTCTTTGCACCTGTAGCTATCCATTATCCATACGAAAGAGCTATTAGATATCTGGATCTTAGCCATCCTCCTCCACCAATAAGCTAGAGAACAAAGCTGTGCGATGGAAGATAAAAGACCTATGCAGTCACTGCACAAAAAAAACTCTATTATTTATGAATCTGGATAGTTTTTCACGCACTGCTGTCTTAAAACATATTTCTTCTTTATAAAATTCTCAGCCCTCTCTCTGTGCAATTTCATTGTGTTATTATATTTTTCTAGCAACAACATTGCATGTCTGTTCACATTTGAAAGCACACACCTTAGACTTGCTCATCATTTTTCAATACCTAAATGCTAAATACAGTTTTTGCTTTCTGTTAGATATTGATTTGGACTATCACTCTTCTTTTTGTGAGTAAAAGAGAACTAATTTGGTATTTTGATCTTATGTAAAAATCATTTATAAATTCTACATCATTTCTCTTTATGAGGTGTCTCTTAATGAAGGTCACTTTAAGAATTTAAGGTAAAAAATATGTAATATTCAATAAAATGTATGTTTGGTGTCATAAGTGAACCAACTGCGCATTTGGTGCTGTACCAAGGAGGGTGTTTTAGCTGCCAAATTATATATGCCACTTATTGAGCAAAATATTGCATTGTTTTCCATTTAACAAAATGTGTGGAAAATAACTGGACAATGATTACATACAGTATTTCATAATTAACATTATTTATTAAATTACTTGCAATGCTGTCCTCTCAAGGCACACATTAGAATTTTATTTATTTGAGGAAGCTATAGCCAGCAGCCATACCATCTGCACTTCAGAACAGCTGAAGCTAAGCATGTTCAGGCTCAGTCAGTACTTGGATGGGAGAACATCTGGGAAAAGCTTGGGTTGCTGCTGGAAGAGGTGTTGGTCTGTGGTCTGAATGTGGATCCCAGTGCAGTAATGGGGACAATGTGCTGTAAAAATGGCACCACCCTTCGGATGAGACATCAAATTGTAGTCCTGACTCTCTGTGGCCATAAAAGATCCCTGGGCATCCTTTGTAAAGAGCAGGGTGTATGCTGATGTCCTGTCTAAATTGGCCATCATGGCCTAGTCATTCTGGCCCCCTAATCATGTTCTGTCTGTAAGTGGCTACTTCTCTCTCAACACTTCACCACCTTACAGCTCATATGTGATGAGTGTACTGGCACAGAAATTATGGCTATCACATCATCCAAGTGTTATATAAATGAAAAAAATTATTACTTTTATTATTATTATTTAGTGTTTGTTTCCTCTCACATGATGTCTTTGCAGTTTTAGCTGGAAAATCCAGGCTACAACAAGAAGCCAAAGTGATTCACCCTATCATTTTTCTAAGGATGTGTACAGTCCCCATAAGTGTGATATTTTGCACTTCACTAGGTGATGGATGGCCTGGGAGCATCTTCAAGTTTTCATCATGATCTTTCTTTAATGTACATAATGCTCCAACTATAACTAGCACAGTTCTAGTTTTACAGTTCCACATCCTGCTAATCTCGATTTCCAAATCCTTGTATTTGATGATCTCCTCAGTTTCTTTTAACATGAAGTTCAAGTCGTCTGGGATGGCTGCATCGATCAACAGGCAGGTTCTGTCTTCCTTATTATGCAGCACAATATCAGGACGATTCGCTAAGATTGATCTATCTGTTGTTATTGGAACATCCCACATGATGGTGATATCATTGATGTTCACAACCTTTTCTGGGCTGGTGTTCATAATACTAGCCTGGCACTTGTACCCCTAGATTCTTGCACATAGTCCAGTGTACATAACTGGCTACTTTATTATGTCTCTGTGTGTATTCAGTAGGTGCAGGTGTTATTCAGCCAGCATCAATATGACTAATATGCCCATCTGCCCATTTGCATCATCTACATTTTACTATCTACTGGCTGTTTTAAGATGTTGTTCTGGTGGTGCCTGGTGTTAAATGCCTGGTCCTGTGCTGCCATAATTAAGCTTTCTACTCTCCTTTTAGACCCGAACTGCAAAGCCATTGCATTATTATTATTATTGATTGTAGTTTAATTTTAAAAATGTAAAATCCTATCTTTAATTGTGACATAAAATATTTCTTGATTGATATCATGAAGGTTAGTGCTAATAACAGAACTTTGTTGAAAAACAAACAATAATTTAATGTGAAATTTACTGAAAAAGGGCAAAAGGGAAATTGGCATGACATTATTTTTTATTATTTCTCCAAAGTCGTGTAAAGCTACGGAATTTAGGAAGATTTAAAAAGTGTCAAACGTTAATTTATAGTATGTTTTGATCCTGAATATCTAATATTCATTGGGAGATTATCCTTCTGTTTTAATACATGAAATGAAAATGATCCATCACCCTGTGTAAGAATCTTTAAATTTGGAAACTGCTAAGTGAAAACAGTGAGCAGGTGTGTACTGATGGAGAAGCTCAACAATGCTTTATAAGATAAAACAGAAATTTTTTGATTCAATTTTGAAGTTTATGGGCAACCTGTGTAATTCTGTAAGAGAGAACCTTATACAGATGCGGCCTTGGAAACTTAACATTGTTTTCTTCGGAACAGCTGCCATGTCCCTATGGTGATATGCTTTGAATATTTATGTTGAAATGGTTGTGTGAATATAATACAGCTTCCACGTAGCACCTGGAGCATCAACTGCTTTTTTCCTGAATGCCAATGAATAACGTGATACATAATGCAAATAAACAGATTGCTGCGCTTTATGCCTTTTGTTTACATTAACTGAAAATGTCCTTTGTGGTTATGTGGCAATTGTGTCTTTACTAATTTTTTTGGGAAAAAAGGTGATTTCATACTTTTGTGCATTATTGAAAGATAAATTTAGTTTATTTTTAGAAGCTTTTTTATGTTTCTTCAAACACATGTAAGAACAGTTATCATACTGCCTTTTTCATAGTATTGTGTGCTACTTAAAGACTGACAATTCAGATCCAAGAATTCTGATTCTTTTGTAAATTCCATTGTTGCACTCGTACTTGTATATTGGACAATTTAATTTTAAAACTGTTTGCAAACAAAAGACCATTTCTAGAAAATGGGAGCAGCTATTTTTTTATTTTGTGGTTCTGATTTACATATATTGTATGCTAAATGTTATCCATCCAAGCATTTATTTACTAGTTTACCCAATTTTAGGGTCACAGATTTCATATTTGTAACATATATAATAAGAAAACCAATAAAAATGCATTTTGTGACAATGATTTAAAAATATAGCTGCAATAAAACATTATCAATAATCAAAACACCCACCCCTATTTACTTTATACAGTCATTAGACCATAAAGCCTAAGATATATGCATTAAATTAATTGTCAGTTTGGTGGACTTCAGTTTAACAGATTTGGGACTTAAGGAACAGTTTTATTGTTTATACATCAGTATTTCACTGCATGATATGTCATTACTTAAGTTGGAACTCACCTCATCAGTCATGCTGGAAATCTAACGCAAATCTAGATTAGTGAATACAGTATAATCAAAAGTCAAAACTGACAGAAATATTTGAATGAGGAATATATGTTGCACATCATTCTGAAGAATAATGTATGAAGAAACTGTGTCAAATTATCACAAAGCAAAAGATAATTTACAAAAAATTATTTTGATAAGTGATGCAGATTTTCCAAATATGAAAACAAGAAATGGACTCTCTATTGTAAGACACTTTTCGAAATGACATAAGCAATAACATTCTTCTGCTGTTAACTGGTGTTGGGGCACATTAAACAGAATATTCTAGTTATGACCACGTCCACTCTGTTTATCGTCATGTCGGGACAACCAGTCCAGATATGATACTATATCCCATGCATTTCATAAGGGCCCATCTGGATAATACTAAAAGCTATAGAAGATTCCTGCTTATAGATTTCACTTCATCAAATCTGACCACCACAGGCATTCCAGAGCTCAGTAAAATTCTTTTATGAATACCCAACCAACATATCTGACAATTCACTGCCAAAGCACATCATACAGCAGTTCTGGATATTCTTGGTCACTCTTACAAATCTCAGAAATTAGCTCTGATTGCTCTTCTATTTTGGAGTTTATTTGTGTAAGGTATGTATTCAATGATTTATCAAGTCTGAGTGTTTCTCAAAGTGTACACACAGACATATCTGAGGAGTAAGTTTGTAGAACTTAATTGAATAAAGCCATATCCACTAATAATAGGCTTAACCATCAACAGCATGTTGTACTGGTTGAGTATCCCTAATCTGAAACTCCAAAATAAAAAATACTCCAAAAACCAAACATTTTTGAATGCTAACATAATGCCACAAGTGGAAAATTCCACACCTGACTTCACTTGCTTATATGGGGCTCTGGTCAATGTTCCCTCTATTTTTTATTAAATGATGACCGGATGTGAATAACACATGAGCTGGTGCTTCCCGTTTATGACCGATTTCTTTAATCCCCCTTAAATTTTAAGCGGTGCCATCGAATGGGGGGAGTCCCCGGTGGAGTTTCGGGAGATGCGAATAGAAGGAGCAATAATGACTGCATGGCACTTCAAAACTGCTGCACAGGAGGGGGAGTGAGTGGCTTAATTCGAAACTGTTGTGCAGTGCAGCTTAGAGGAAACATAAGCACTGATGCTTTGTTGGTGTCTGTTTTTTTATCAGCCATAGTCACCATTAGACCTATGCACATTATTCTCTGGTTTTTTTTGCTTATTCTCTGTGTACGGTTACCTTTAAATCAAAACACAGTATTGTAGGTGGAGACTGAAAGCCTGCTGCTGTTTGTTGTCGTTGTTTGGTTTAACAGCTGATAAAAGTATTCTGCTGATTCTACTGCGTACAAACTTTGTTTCATGCACATAGTTATTAAAAAGATGGTATAAAATTACTTTTAAGCTAAATAAGGTGTATATGAAATCTAAATAAATGTTGTGGTTAGGCTTGGGTCCCATCCCCAAGATATCCCATCGTGCATATGGAAATATTCCAAAAATACTACTAGTCCCAGGGATTTCGGATTAGGGATGCTCAATTTGTATTAGTGGAGAATAATGATTAGAATTACAGAATAAGAATAGGACAATCTGAGATAACAAGAGGATTATATCTATAATGATTAAGAGAAGAGCAAAATTTATCAGATAAAAAATTGTCAGTTTGTGAATAGAGGCATTAATGTGCTAGCAGCACAAAAGAAGGCCAAGATAAATTTTAAGTAGCAAATATATTTTTAGGTAAAATAAACTCCTTAACAGAACATTTATCCTTTAGGAAAACACAGCCAAAAAATAAATTTTGCCCTAGAACGAAATATAGATTTCAAAACAAAAGATAACTTTTAATAAACCAAACAAAAATAACAAAAGGTTTATTGAGAATTTTTAAAGTCAAAAAACAAGAGCGTCATAGAGCCTTTATAGTGTATCAGTGCTGACATAAATATGTAATGCAATGAGGTCACACAAGTCATATCATGGCAACGCAAAGTATCCTGTATTGCAAAATGATGATATTTTAATTTCCCCTTGATTAAAGAAAATTACAGTAACGATGAAGGAAAGGTATATTGAAACTTTTGAATCAGAAAATTGTTACAAAACCATTTTTAAGGTTGTGGGTCTTCATTATGTCACTGAAAGTATTATCTATCTATCTATCTATCTATCTATCTATCTATCTATCTATCTATCTATCTATCTATCTATCTATCTATCTATCTATTTATAAAAAGAAATGGTGGTGAAAAAATAAGATAACAATAAAATTGTTGTATCTTATTATTGTTGGTTATACTTCAAGAAACAACCAATTCCACAAGGCTTTGAACAACAGGAAAACTTTATTTAATAAGTCTGAACTAACCACAATCGCTTATGTCTTTCTTACACACTTGTCCCTTTGTTGCTCGTACCATAAACTTTCCTCTTAACTCCACCTTCCTTGTTTATTACATATGCACACATAACCTTCACCATATAAGGTGATACTGCTTAACATTGTACTTACAATACAACTCAGAGTCCTGCCACGTGCAAAAGTTCGTTGATGACACTGCTATCGTAGGCTGCATCAGGAGTGGGCAGGAGGAGGAGTATAGGAACCTAATCAAAGACTTTGTTAAATGGTGCAACTCAAACCACCTATAACTGAACACTAGCAAAACCAAGGAGTTGGTGGTGGATTTTAGGAGGACCAGGCCCCTCATGGACCCCGTGATCATCAGAAGTGACTGTGGGCAGAGAGTCCAGACATATAAATATCTGGGAGTGCAGCTGGATGATAAATTGGACTGGACTGCCAACACTGATGCGCTGTGCAAGAGAGGACAGAATCGACTATACTTCCTTAGAAGGCTGGTGTCTTTCAACATCTGCAATAAGATGCTGCAGATTTTCTATCAGGCGGTTGTGGCGAGTGCACTCTTATATGGGGTGGTGTGCTGTGGAGGCAGCATAAAGAAGAGGGAAGTCTCACGCCTGGACAAACTGGTGAGGAAGGCAGGCTCTATTGTAGGCGCGGAGCTGGACAGTTTGACATCCATGGGAGGCGACGGGCGCTGACCAGGCTCCTATCAATCAGGGAGAATCCACTGCATCCACTAAACAGTATCATCTCCAGTCAGAGGAGCTGCTTCAGCGACAGACTGCTGTCACTGTCCTGCCCCACTGATAGACTGAGGAGATCGTTCCTCCCCCACACTATACGACTCTTCAGTTCCACCCTGGAGGGGGTGGGGGTAAACGTTAACATTATACAGTTTTTGTCTATTATACCTGCATTTTTATCACTCTTTAATTTAATATTGTTTTTTATCAGTATGCTGCTGCTAGAGTATGTGGATTTCCCCTTGGGATTAATAAAGTATCTATCTATCTATCTATCTATCTATCTATCTATCTATCTATCTATCTATCTATCTATCTATCTATCTATCTATCTATCTATCTATCTATCTATCTATCTATCTATCTTAATCATAACAAAACAATACCATGGCATGCATATTGTTGCAAATAATGGTTAGAGAAATCCCCATGAGTCTGAGAGATTATGCTCCTTAATAAAATTATATCATTGTGCCAATTTTAGATGTTAGAGTCATAGTTCTCATAACCTGTTGTGACAGTAGGAGGCGCAATCGCTCCATTGAACCCTCAGGTACCATGCCAGACACCAGATAAAAGTGCAATAATACTTTGTTTTATTTTAATAATGTGGACCAAGCACCCTCCACTCCACACTACTCATAAACCAATTACACACAATAATAAATCAATAATCAACAATCCTCCACTCCCAGACGAGTTGCCCTCCTACCACCCAGCTCGGCTCGTCGTCTGGGAGCTCCCACAGTCCTTTTATACTCCCTGACCCGGAAGTGTTCCTGCCCAACAGTCCACAAGTCCTTATTCTTTCCGGGTCAGGGTAAATAGTATTTTTCTTCACCCCGGAAGCCCGTCGCTCCTCCTGTGACGAACTTCCGGGTCATAGGGCATAAATGAGTCCACTGGCCTCCCGACAGCAACTCCCAGTGGTCTCCAAGGTATCCAGCAGGGCTGTGCATAAAAACTACATAGTCCATAAGGCCCTGCTGGAATTCGGGGCCCATCCACGCTGTCGGGAGAGCTCATCCTGGCGGCCTGGGGGTGAGGGCCGGAATATGAAGCCGGCCATCCATCACACTGTCTATACTGGGTTTTATTACCCAATTAAAATCTCATGAGCTTATGAGAACTCCTATAGAGAGATAACACAACAGTGATAACTATTAAATCTTGTATCATCCAGATTCAATGCATATAACGTCTACAGAGTTATTTTAATCTGATATAGATTTCTCACCACAATAATGTCAACCTACAATGTCCAATATTATCTCTGTAGCTATAGAGGTGATTAATTTATGATCAAAAAATTCCTATTGTTTTTTTTTCTATATTTAAAATAAAAAATAACCTGACCAATACTTCTTCAATCTAAATTCAGCTTAAACCTCATGGGTGTTCTATTATAGATTCTATAACCTAATAAGTTCAAGACAGTTTCTCTCAAAGTGGCTAGTATATAAATAAATAAAACAATAAGTAAAAATCATTCTTTATTATACATTTTTATATTAAAAAAATCTTAACAAGTAGTGTGTGCGCCTACACATCAAAATTGCTGTCTTCAATAAACAAACAAACTCTTCCGGCCTCAAACTAACATTTTAAAGTTTATATTTGAAAAGAGTGGCCCTATATATACAGTATATATACTCTTCAGGTGTTACTGCTGACTGTTTTATTGTATCAATTAAATTAGACATGTAAATGGTTTTGGAGTGGTATTGTGTAATCAAATTTATACTATTCCTTAGAATTTTGCCTTTAACTTAACAAGTTACCTTTTCGGAGCTGTTCATAAACATCCACTTCGTAATCTGCTTGTATGTATAACTTCTTTTTTTAAAAGCACCTCCTACATCCCAGAGAGTTGAAGGAAAGACCGATTAATGACTTGAAATTCTGACTGACTGACTGGGAAGTGGTGTCTTTGAGGGTGGATTAATGCTTTGCACAAAATTCTACCAGGATAAGCTTTGAGTCTCAGAGACACTGTAATGGAAAAAGTGGGCTCAAGGAATGGAGGGATTTCCTTACAATCGTTTGTAATGCACACATTTTTTATTTAAAAAAGTATAACATTTTTGAGACATTATTTACAAATGTTACCTTCAGGTTCCTGGTAACAGTTTAGAATTGGGGCTTTGAAGATGTGCTAAAAATCGTTACATTTTTATGTAACAGTAAGTGCTTAGTAAAAGCACTACAGGCAGTCCTGAAACAATATGTTTGGTAAATTCTCACTCCATAGTAGTAAGTAACTAACAGATGAACCTGGATTTCCCCTTCTGTAAAGCATTACAGAGTTTTTGGTTTTGGATTAAAAATTACTAATAATAACATCATACTCCAGCTAGTGTAAAAATTAGAAGTACTTTCCTTGTCCACCGAAATTATCATACAATTAGACTGTTACCTTTTAACAGAAATAGATGGAACTCCTTATGATTTGTTTTATGTTTATTGAGTGATAACCTCTAAGATTCCAACTGATTTTCTGATTTAGCTTAGCATAAAGAAAACTTTATTTTACCTCCCAGGGACCCAAGAATGATGTTCTGACTATAACTGTGCCAGTGCTCAAAGCAGTACACCAGGCTTCCAATTCTAAAGGAACTGTGCTGAAAGTATCCATTACTAAAAGTCAGGGCATTTGGCAGAAGGAGACTACCTAAAATGTTCATCCGGTGTATCTGAGAAATGGAAGTTAGAATCATGTTATTTGAATGACTTTATACTGTAGATTATGCACAACCTTACTGGCAATCGGAGCCTGGAAAGACTTACAACAAAAATGTTAATAAAAGGACAAGTGTCTATGTGAATATCTGTGTATCTGCGTGTTCGTCCAGTTGCTAGGGTTAGGAAGAACAATGTAAAAATAGCAACACATGTAGAAGAAGGGTAAAAAAAACCAAAAACGGTATTAAAAATTCCAAATAAGGGTCTAAAAATAATAAAATTGGTCTTACGTGGTAGCAACCTCCTTGCATTTGCTCAGGCTACATGTTATGCTAATTACTGATAACTTCATGTGATGACAAGAGATGAGTGAAAATAATGATCAAAAAAAGGCCCCATTTTCACAGAAAAACATTTTGACTTTAAGAGCAGTCAGTATGATGAGCAATGCAACAAAAAACACAGCTCTAGTCAAAGAGGAAAATGACGGCAATTTAATTGTTGTTTCGTCATATTCAAACAGCTATTTTAGGGTTCTCTATTTGCATTTATCTCTTTGTCAGGCGGGGGTAGAATGCAAAGTCCTTTTTGGATTGGTTTTAAAGCTTATGTAATTCTCATTTGTTTAGTTACATTGTATTTTATTATATCTTTCCAAATAATAGCAATACAAAGAAAAAGCAAGTTTAATTGAAAATATAACGGATTAGATAGGAAATATGTTAATGGTAATTTTATTTCAGTTCCACATTAGATGTGAAAGATAAAAACCAGATGTATACTTGTATTATACAGTAGAGACCCAGTGAGGTTATACAGTTTTATTTTTATTTATTTGTTTGCTTGTTTTAGTTGTTTAGTTCTTGTTTTTTACTCCTTTAATTCATTACTTCTGTTCGGAAATGCCTGTATTTTCAGGTACTTCTGGGTCTGAGTGACACTGAGAAGTGGATTCCATCACACAGAGCAATTATATTGTAGTCATATTGTTAAATAATCACATATTAAAGCAGTATTAATAGTTAATAATCTTGATAAATGTGTATTTTATTACTGACATACCAATGAAAATGTTATAAGCAGACCTACAGAATGAAGTGTATGCACACATTTGCAGAGCAGTAGAGGAGATGTGAACATTACGTATAAGTACTACATAGACCACAAATCCCTCTGCTTTCATTCAAATAAGAAATATTTTACTCCGTAGGGTTTTTCTGTGAAGAAGCTACACATCTACAATTGTTTTTTCATTCACCTGTAAAAATTATTTTTCAGAGGACCAGAATTTCTTGTCTTTAAGTGCTGCATTATCAGCTGGCACGTTGAAGATCTCTGGGGAATTGTCCATTAGTAGCACATGCCTAACAAAAAAGTTTAACATTCAGTTTAAAATTTCATCCTGTGTTACATAATATCACTGAGTACACTATCTTGAATCTTTTGAGATTATCATTATAATATTTCTAGTTTCGGTACTGCAAGTATTTCTACATGTTAGAAGCTGTCCTTGTTTCATGGCCCATTACCTTCTACTCTAATACAGTATTTTTTATGCCGGATTTACTAAGTGGTGAATCCAGGCCTTAGATATTTTATTACCAGTGTCCTTAGGTAACTTGAACATGGAAAGTAAAAAAGAAAAATGGTTTAAGTATTTTGTGCTTTTTATGTTTGGAACACAGTGCTGTTGTTTATTAATCTTGTCAGGTCCAGGATTATGGAACATTAATCCATAAACTCTATGAATTATCAAGATGTTTTCAGTTGGATTGAAAAGTGAAAATTTGTATTCTTTTATTTCTGTTTTGAAAATTCTCTAAAGCATTACTTATATAAGTTTGCTGTTACCTCACAAATCCTCTACACCCTTTGTTAAGGATTTAAAAAAAAAAAAGATATCTTAATCTGTTTGATCTGAAAATGAGAAATAAAATCCCGTGTGTCCTTGCAGGTTCACTGGCATCTCTAAAACTGTCTGATTATGTCCACTGCGGTGGTGTGCATGTGCACCGTCAATAACTGGCACCCATTCTATGACAGGATGCCGTTCTGAAGTTCTCTTTAACCTTTTATCAGAGAAAAGGAATATGAAAATAAGTGAATGGATGGAATTGTTTATAGATGAATATCAATTTATCTAACATTCTGGACAACCACATAAGCCTAGATAAATTCTTAACAAAAACACTGATATTTAATTTGGAAATAGTCCTGTTTAAAATATTGTCATAATTTGCTGATCAGCCTCTTGTTATTGTAATTCCTGTATTTCATACCTACCTACCATTACTACTAAAAGTGTATGCTAACCAATCATAGCAACATTACAAGATGAAGAAATGAAAGTGTGAAAGATATTAGACAATGAAACCATAGTAATAGCAGATCAATTTAGATTAGATTAGGTAAACTTTATTAATCCCAAGGGGAAATTTAGATGCATACAGCAGCAGAAACATTAAATACAAAGATGAACACTCACAGGGAAAATAATACAATCAATTAATAGATAAATAAATAAATAAATAAATGTTTATTGTGCAGTAGTGGCAAATTCATTACAAATGTACTTGAATTGTCTGATAACAGTGAGCAAAAAAGACACTCAGATGTGTTTCTGAGCACATCATGGAGCATTGAGCCTGTGGCTAAAACTGCTCCAAGAAATCGACTTCTGGAAGGGATGGGGAGCATTTTTCATGATGGCATCGAATTTTGCTACCATTCTCTTTTCCACAACATCTTCCAGTGTGTCTAAGATTAGCTCTGTGATGGAGTAGACTTTATCTGGTTAGGTTGATCAGGCATTTTGCACCACTCAAGTTGTTTTCTCAGCACACCACAGTTTAGAACCATCTATTAGTATGGACTGGTATAATATTTATAGTAACTTCCTGTATATGTCAAAAGACCTGAGTTTCCTTCAGAAGTACAGTTTGCTCTGGCCTTCCTTGTACATGGCCACTGTGTTGTCAGACCAGTCCAATTTACTGTTTATGTGAACCCTCCAGTACTTGTAGCTCTGCACTACTTTTATGTTCTCCACCTGAATGGTGACTGGTCTCAGAGGCTCTTTGGCATGCCAGAAGTCCACCAACAATTCTTTTGTCTTGGTGATGTTCTCCCTGCATCACATGATGAAGTCATAGGCTCTGAAAAACCTAGGCAATAATATATTGATTGGGTAGACCAAATTCTTATTATATGGGCAGAGAGCTGTACTAAAGATGACTTACAAGATCAGGACACTTCATAATACATAATACATAATACAACTTGTGATATCTTACATGGGTTTCGTACTTGAGGAACAGTATTCTAGACAGGCAGGACACTTGCCAATCATGTTCCAAATTTGCTTGTGCAGCCCAGTCCAAAATATCATCGTAAAGCTTGTCTTTAGTCACATTCCCATGTACATGATATTGTTATGAATCCAAAATGACATTTCTGCTGTCACTGAGATAGGATAAATATTTTTTTCCACCTTTTATTTATCAGTTCTTTGTGATTTTTAAGCTTTCCATGTTCATAATGTGCTCTATCCTCTCTTCAGTCCATCCTTTATGCATGGTTTCTCTCAGTGTTATAAGAGGTGTGCTATTTCAGTTTATTTTGGGATTTTATTCAACTTGTGAGGCTTCTTGCAAAAAATCTTGGTCATCTGTTCCAAGTAAGCTGGCACTTTTTACTGAAGGCTTTCATCTTTTAAAATACCTTAGAGGAATCTACCACAACCCAGACTTCTTTAAATTACATAAATTAACATTTAAACTTGAATGGTATATGTATAATTTGAACAAAAACATGACACATCATTTTGATGTTGCGATTATGAGAGACAGCTCATTGATTTATAAATTAAAGAGGTCATCTTGAAAATCGTGTTTCTTGATGACTTTTAGATACAGTACTTCTCTAAAGACTTAAGCCCATACAAGAAAACATCAAAGCAAAATCTTTCAGTAGTTTAAATGAATATAATGTCAAAGAAAAAGATATATCATCAGTTTTGCTTTTCATACTGAGAAAATTATAATAAATATCAATTTTTGACAGTGGAAACAAATGCCATAGAGTTATATAAATTTTAGAGCTGCGCATTAACCACTAATATTTCACATTCGTAAAAAGATGGCGGACGCTTCAACACTACATTCTCTTTCACCAAAACCAGTGTCATAATATCCTGAATAAATGAAATGGTTGACATGAAAATTGTTTGCTTTGCAAGCTTAGATTTCTAAATGGTTATTGAAGAATTTTTAAATAAATTCTCCATGTGAATTCTTCAATGAGAATACATATAATTGTGCTACAACTAGCCAAATTTTATAGGACCTACTTTGTAATGGTCTGTCTGCACATAAATAATGTATGCAACCTTTGCTTTAAAATGCATAAATAAACATTTAACAACATCATTACTTCTTAATTATTTGAACAGTATACCTCTGCATAATTCATGAAGAGGTCTGTCTTAATTCTATCCTACAAGTTAAATGACACAGAGATATTTTGCAGTGGTTTACAGGGAATGTATCTTGTGGGGACATAAATTCATTGACATTGTGTTCTTTAATAATATTCCATGCATATAAACATTTTTGGAGACCCAGTATATATATCATATTTTAAATACCATTAACTTTTAATTTAGAGTCTTCTTATTTGCCTGAAAATTCTCTACTGCTGTAGCCTATCATTAAGGTACAGCTAAAGTACCTTTTTCAGTGAAAGTATTGCTCACCGAGATGCTTTATGTTAGTATGTTCTTCAGCACAATGAAGTCGCAGATTGGCTTAACTAGGAGTTCAGGCCCTGATACTAGTCCTTGGAGGAGTCAAGGCCACAGAATACCAGGCTATGTTTATTCGATCATTTCTTAGCAGCACTTCTTCTAATAGGCAAAGTGCCTACCCAGGCATTACTAAGGGAGAAACCTGCCTGTTTCACTGGGAGGTGGACAAAAAACAGAACAGCAAGTTACCACTCTTGTGCAGCAGACAATAAGGCAAGAGAACTTTTCTGTTAGTGTTTCACCACCAATTTCCGTCCCAGCTGCACAGGGATGCGGAGGCCTAGTGGCTGGTTCCTTGGTTGTCACCCCCCACCAATGAAGTAAAAGGAAAGAGGTGTGAAGCATTGAGTTTGCCAGGGAAAATAAAAATGCATCCAGGAGGATAATCTAATTGCAGTATTAGAAGAGGATGTATTAACTTACCTTAGATAAGGATTTAAAGTGTTCAAGCTTCATTTCCATGTGTATGTGTGTATGTATGTGCAGGTAGTATTTTAATAGAGGCCATGCAGGGGCAGATGAGACGTGATGTAAGAATGTCCTCATGACATCTATAATTGGTTAGACGTTGATGCAGTACTTGATGACTGTTTGGCAAAACAGAGCCAAGTATAAAAGGCACTTCCTGCCTGCAGGGGTCTATCTTTTGATTGAGTCGTGGTGGTAAGTGATTGTTTCATGTATCTCTATTTAAAAACTACATCAGGCATAGCTGCTTATGCCTTATCTACTGTCTCTCTCTCTCACCTTAAAACCTACATATACTGTATATGTTTGGCATCATGGATAATGGATGGATGGATCTTACTTTTCAGAATTTATCGAACTTTTTTTAATGTGATGTTAGATTTTCATATTATTATTCTATTTTTAAATTATAAACTAAAAAATATCAAGAACTCACATCTCACGAGATGGGACTTTGTGCCAAAAGATTTAACCATGCCTGGAGTCGGAAATAAAACACAAGCAGCAGGACAGCTGCTGTACAGGCCTTTAAATGTTTGAAGCGCCGCACGGGATGCAGATCACATGGCACAGCAGCAATCCAACAGCTCATCGAGCAAAGATGAGGTAAAAAAAATGTATTTCTTTCCCGTTGTATCACCGTTTAAGAGGGGGTTTAGGAAGAGCGACCACATCTCCTTGGGGTGCGTTCAGCCCCCCTACACAACGCAAGCGGCAGAGACTCGAAGTGACTGGCAAGCAAAGCGAGCGGGGGGAACCCCCTAGTTTTGTATATATTTTCTTTTTGCACCTATAGAAATAAATATCTCCTAGTAACAGTAACGTTTTGGTGGATTGATAACGATTGGGTTTGTTGTTCATTTTTTGCCTTTTTTATATACATTGATTTTTGTCTTTATAAATACAGTGGGATGCAAAAGTTTGGGCAACCTTGTTAATAGTCATTATTTTCCTGTATAAATCGTTGGTTGTTACGATAAAAAATGTCAGTTAAATATATCATATAGGAGAAGTGAAATGAAGTTTATTGGATTTACAGAAAGTGTGCAATAATTGTTCAAACAAAATCAGGCAGGTGCATAAATTTGGGCACCACAAAAAAGAAATTAAATCAATATTTAGTAGATCCGCCTTTTGCAGAAATTACAGCCTCTAAACACTTCCTGTAGGTTCCAATGAGAGTCTGGATTGTGGTTGAAGGTATTTTGGACCATTCCTCTTTACAAAACATCTCTAGTTCATTCAGGTTTGATGGCTTCCGAGCATGGACAGCTCTCTTTAGCTCACACCACAGATTTTCAATTATATTCAGGTCTGGGGACTGAGATGGCCATTCCAGAACGTTGTACTTGTTCCTCTGCATGAATGCCTTAGTGGATTTTGAGCAGTGTTTCGGGTCGTTGTCTTGTTGAAAGATCCAGCCCCGGCGCAGCTTCAGCTTTGTCACTGATTCCTGGACATTGGTCTCCAGAATCTGCTGATACTGAGTGGAATCCATGCGTCCCTCATCCATCCCAGTCCCTGCACTGGCCACACAGCCCCACAGTATGATGGAACAACCACCATATTTTATACGGATGTTTTTCTTTGAATGCTGTGTTCTTTTTCCTCCATGTAAAACGCCCCTTGTTATGCCCAAATAACTCAATTTTAGTTTCATCAGTCTACAGCACCTTATTCTAAAGTGAAGCTGGCTTTTCCAAATGTGCTTGAGCATACCTCAAGCGGCTCTGTTTGTGCTGTCAGCGGAGAAAAGGCTTCCTCTGCATCACTCTCGCATACAGCGTCTCCTTGTGTAAAGTGCGCCGAACGGTTGAACGATGCACAGTGACTCCATCTACTGCAAGATGATGTTGTAGGTCTTTGGTGCTGGTCTGTGGGTTGACACTGACTGTTCTCACCATTCGTCGCTTCTGTCCATCCGAAATCTTTCTTGGTCTGCCACTTCGAGCCTTAACTTGAACTGAGCCTGTGGTCTTCCATTTCCTCAATATGTTCCTAACTGTGGAAACAGACAGCTTTCTGTATCCTTCCCCTAAACCATGATGGTGAACAATCTTTGTCTTCAGGTCATTTGAGAGTTGTTTTGTGACCCCATGTTGCTACTCTTCAGAGAAAATTAAAGGAGGAGGGAAACTTACAATTGACCCCCTTAAATACTCTTTCTCATTATAGGATTCACCTGTGTATGTAGGTCAGGGGTCACTGAGCTTACCAAGCCAATTTGAGTTCCAATAATTAGTTCTAAAAGTTTTGGAATCAATAAAATGACAACGGTGCCCAAATTTATGCACCTGCCTGATTTTGTTTGAACAATTATTATACACTTACTGTAAATCCAATAAACTTCATTTCACTTCTCAAATATCACTGTGTGTGTCTCCTATATGATATATTTAACTGACATTTTGTATTGTAACAACCAACGATTTATACAGGAAAATAATGACTATTAACAAGGTTGCCCAAACTTTTGCATCCCACTGTATTTTTGTGGATTGTATTATTGGAAAAACTATGTTTTTGTGTAGTATCTTCCTCATTGCATTTTTATTTAGGAAGACTGACACAGTTTTGACCTTATGCATTTATTGTTTCTGGGGACTTGCAATACACATTGTAAATATTATACATTTTCACTATTTTTTGGGGGATATTGCTACTTTGTGTTTTGTGTGTCAGTTGTGGTGAGGACTGTGTAAGAAAGCCTGCCTGACATTGTTTTCCTTACACCTGTAAATAAAAAAAACTTTTTTTTTTCAAAGCTGTCTTTTTGTGTCTGTGCCCCATGTCTACCACCTCTCATTTCTTATCCTGATTGGTCCGGACTACAAGGTACCCAGTGTATGTAGTCTGGTTCCATCCTTCCCACTACTTGGGGTTCCACAGATAATTGTTTGCTCTTTCTTTCCCCTCTAGTGAGTGTTATCCCCAGCCTGTTAAAATTTAACTTGAGTATTTTATACTATCTATCCTTTTTTACTCCCTCTTCTGATTTATGCTTTAGGAAACACAAAACTGATGCATTATTTTTGGAACATGACATCAGTTTGCCTCTGTGTATCACCAGCTCCAAATTGTAAGTGGCATATTAGTTTTGTTTTTGATTTTGAATCATATTATCCTTTATAGGAAGTCCGTGAACAAGCTGTCTTCATGTGGACTCTCAGCTTTCCCCAGGCCTCCCCAGCAGCAGTAGCTGATTTCTCACTTTGTCCCTTCACTTTTCTCAGCACTGTCCAGGCTGCTGCTGTGTGCCATCAACCCAGTGCCTTTGTGCTGTCTCTTTAGTCTTCGGACAACTTAATAACCATCTTGTTAGCTCGGACAATCTCTTCTATCAGGGTGTTTTTCTTGTACTTCAGCACTTTGTTACTTTAGAATAGCATACATAATTGCAGGCTATTTTTATACAAGATGTAGATCACAAAACAAGCTAGAAAGTTGTAAGCACCCTTGACTGGGAATCATTCAACTTCAGGAAGCATGAATAATTTATTATCAGCATTGTACAGTTCACAAGGCTAAGATCCAAAAGGAGAAACATGAAAAATAGTCCAGGCAAAAAAAGATAAATTGGTTTGATTTTAAAAACATGAACTGAAGTGGGGATCATATTTACAGGTACTGTAAAACTGAGAAATTTTCATGCATTTTCTACTGGTTATCACGCTTAAAAGCTTATTTATATTTTTCAGAGTTTGGCAAGGATACAGAACAATACAATTTAAAATTTAAAGGCCACATCTGAAAGGAGAACATACCTTTACAGTTGACATCACGGTGAGAAAATATTTTGATAACATTTAAAGATTTCATGTGATTTTTTTACTTTAATTGTGGGGGAAATGTGAAGGTACCATAAGAGGTAAGACTTAGTTTTTGGGGAGTGTGGCAGCAATGATAACACAGCTATTAATGGTTACGATCCTTACAACTCTGAAGTCCTGGGTTTGAATCCATGCATTTTCATAAACACCATGGGAGGTTTCCGTATAGATTTTTGATAGTTTCCACCCAGGGGGCAAGAGATAATTATTTAGCATTTTACAGTTCCCTCCATAATGCTTGGCATAAAGACACATTTTTTCTTTGATTGATGCCTCTGCACCACAGCTTAACATTTCAAATTAAATAATTCAGAAGTGATTGAAGTACACATTGCAGACTTTCATTTCAGGGTATTTGCATACAGTACGTTTTGGTCACATCATTTAGAAATTACAACACTGTGTTATGCACAGTCCTCCTATTTCAGGGGACCATAATGTTTAGTAGAATTAACATCATAGGCATCTGCAATTACTCAGGTGTGTTTCATTGCTTCATTAGTCCAGGAATAAGATGCCCAGGCTTGCTTTTACCTACAGACTGTCTTTGGAGTCTATAGTTGCCATTGTTCAACATGAGGACAAGAACTGTGCCACTGAGAGTAAAAATCTGACATTATCAGGCTGAAAAACAAGAATACAATCATTAGAGATATCAGTAAAACCTTAGGATTACCTAAATCAATTGTCTGGAATATCATAATGAAGAAAGAACACACTGGTGAGGTCAGTAATCGCAAAGTGACTGGTAGGCCAAGGAAGACCTCCACTGCTGATGATAGAAGAATTATCTGTATTGTAAAGATAAAGCCCCAAATGCTTATCTGACAGATCAGAAACAGTCTTCAGGAGGCAGATGTGCATGTGTCAGAGACTACTATCTACAGAAGACTTTATGACCAGAAATACAGGGACCACACTTCAAGATGCAAAACCACCAGATAGCCATAAAAACATGATGATCAGATTACAGTTTGTGAAAAAAGGCTGCAGAATTCTAGCAAAAGGTCTTGTGGACAGACGAGACAAAGATGAACCTGCATCAGAGTGATTGCAAGAGCAAAGTGTGGAGACGAGAAGCAGCTGCCCAAGATCCAAAGTACAGTTAACCCTCGTTTATCACGGTTAATCCGTTCCAGACTCTACCGTGATAAATGAATTTTCTCGAAGTAGGATTCTTTATTTATAAATCGAATATTTTTGCAGTTAGAGTACAGAAAATCTGTTTACGACCTTCTAAATAAGTTTTTTTTAACA
This sequence comes from Polypterus senegalus, assembly GCF_016835505.1. Taxonomy (NCBI): domain Eukaryota; kingdom Metazoa; phylum Chordata; class Cladistia; order Polypteriformes; family Polypteridae; genus Polypterus; species Polypterus senegalus. The sequence goes on along the minus strand of NC_053162.1, from coordinate 54,443,960 downwards.
TTATTAGAGCCCTCTAGACATGAAATAACACCCTTTAGTCACCATTACACTCGCATTACCCAATATATTAGACAAAATAAGAGAAAATAAGACATATTAGACGTTACAAATATCATGTTACTAGGCGCACTCGCCTTTTAAGGTGACCGACTTTTATCCTTAATTTTTGTGCGCTCCATGTGTACATCAGGCATGTAAGTGTAGAGAATGAGAACATCAAAGTGCCCATTCATAACATCTCCCGAAAACCTAAGTTTTTTTTTTATCCCCTTCAAGTGCCTGTCCAAAGTCGTACAATGTCAGCCTGAATCTGTTCCGCTAAAGACGGAGTTTCATGCACTAAATAAGCTATAGATGAGAATAAGCAAGCACTATCTCCCCTGATATTTACTACGCGGTGAGGCATTTGTACTCCATCAACATTAATTATTTCCAGAGACATAATTTTGTCTATTTTTCCAGCGCATCGCGCACAAAAGCAAGGGAACAGTGACAGCACCAGAACTCTGCTCACATCGCGTCGCTTCGTACCTCAAGCCGCAAGTAGTAAGTCTGTAATAAGCAGAATACCACTACGCTTTGCACTCACGGGACGGAAGGACAATCCTGAATGCTTTTATATAGTAGATTATTGTACTGTACATTTAATTGCACACAACCACTATCCTATGAAGGCACGACCTCAGTAGGAGAGTCTTCAGTGGTGGTGCAGTATCTTCAGCAGGTGCGTTGTTGTCTTCAGTGAAGAAGTACTAGGTGTAGGCAGTGGGTGTCTGGGTGCGCGGCTGAAGAACATCTTGATAGGCAGTTGCTGGCACTGTCTTTTCATATGCGTGAGGAGGCTTTTGTAGGGTATTGCCATCTTTAATCATATCCAAGAGTTTCACCTTCTCCTGGATAGTAAGCATCTTCCTCCAGCGCTTAGTTTTATTGTCAGAAGGCTTAGAAAAAGCAGCACATTTAGGAGCCATCGTAGGGCTTAGATAAAAGTTCTCAGAAAGCACATGCGTAGTGACGTAAGCGTGTATGAGAAAAAAATCGCGATAGAGTGAAGCCGCGAAAGTCGAAGCACGATATAGCGAGGGATCACTGTATACCATCTCATCTGTTAAAGATGGTGGTGGGGGTGCTATGCCTTGGGCATGTATGGCTGCCACAGGTGCTGGCACAGTTATCTTCATTGAAGATGGAACTGCTGATGGTAGTGGCACAATGAATTCTGAAGTGCATAGTAATATCTTATCTGCTCAGCTTCCAGTAAATGCATCCAAACACGCTGGATGGCACTTCATGCTACAAGATAATAATGATCCCCAGCATACTGCTAAAGCAACACAGGAGTTTTCAAAGCTAAAAAATGCAAAGCCAGTCACCCAATTTACAGAATATTTGAGCATGTCTTCATATGCTGAAGAGAAAACATAAAGGGGCAAGCCCCCAACACAAGCAAGAGCTGAAGAGGGCTGAATTAAAGGTTTGGCAGAGTATCACCAGGGAAGATACTCAGCACTCGGTGATGTCTATGAATCACAGACTTCAAGCAGTCATTTCATGCAAGGCATATACAAGAAAGTATTAAATATGACTGCTTTAATATACAGATAATTATTGTTATCTCAAACATTATGGTGCTCTAAAATGGGAGCATTTGGGTAAATTAAGAAATAATATGCCTTTATCTGAAATATGGTGGGCACTGTATATTGCAGCATTTATGGCTTCACATGTAAAAAATAAAAACAATAAACATTTTTTTTTAATTATTATACTGTTTAGTGACCAAGATGCAAAGGTGCTTCAAAATGTTTCCACATTTTCTCGGGTGCAGGCCATTTTTGTGAGAATTCTAAACATTTTAAGCCTTACTCTGATAGTTTGGTACCCTTCTGCTGTTGACCTTGCTGTCATTGTGTGGGTTACTATCTTGAACAATGCTAAGCATGAATCAGTATGTACCAAAACAGAAAAGATAAGAGTCATATGAATTCTGGTCACAAAGTTGTTACATGAGGTTATTACCTCCATATGAGAACAATGCTTTATCTGACTGGACATAAAATTCAAAATATTGAAGCAGGCCCCTAATGAAAAGCAGTAAGACACCAGGCCCATTGGTTTCATCATCAGAAGAATAACTATACTTGAAATGCAATACAATTAGTAGATTTTGTCAGTAAAGCTGAGGTGAAATAAGTAATGCATAACTAGCTTCATGAGCCTCCAAAAGACATTCAGAAGCTTTAGGACAACTGCCAATATAGGTGTACTCACAAGGATGAGGACAATACTGAGAAGAAATGAAATTGAAGTACCTCTAACATAAGCACAACATTTTTGAAAAACAACTTGTGGAGGTTGTTAGTATAACACCACAGACCTTAAATGGAGCAATTTTGGGTTTCAACAATTAGTGTTTGTTGAAAATGACTTGGCTTGGCCTACTGTTATGTGATAGATAGATAGATAGATAGATAGATAGATAGATAGATAGATAGATAGATAGATAGATAGATAGATAGATAGATAGATAGATAGATAGAACTTTCTTTGTTCCAAGAAGGAAATTGGGCTTTTTACAGAAGCACAATCAACAAATAACTGCATATTTAAAAAACAAATACACTCCAGAATTACTTAAAAGAAAGAAAAACAAAGGGGCCCGTGGTCACCGCCAGGGGGCGCCCCAATGCCTGAGGAGCCCTGGCCCTCAGCAGTTCCGGGTGCGCAGCCGGTACTTCCGCCACACTGGGCAGTGCCAGCAGAAGATTATTGGGAGGCACCTGGAGCACATCCAGATAGGGATTAAAGGGGCTGCCTCCCTCCATTCGTTGGCTGGAGTCAGGTGGAAGATGACAGAGCTCAGGAGGAGAGGAGTGGAGGCGGTCAGAGACAGAGAAAGGCATAGTGAAGAGGCCTTGACTTTGGGGGAATTTGGGGTTGTGTGTGCACTTTGTAAACAGTAGACAGTGTAAATAAATGTGTTGTGGTACTTATTACGATGTCTGCCTGTCTGTGTCCACAATTGTTACAACTGTGTTCCTTAATATAATGAGTTGTGTTTTGTCACAGAGGCATCATAGGAAAAAAACAAAATGAAATCTAAGCTTTGGAGCATTACTTTTTTTTAGAATTTTTTTTAAATTGGAGTGCCAAAGTATATTGAAGCTGTATTAGGCATGCAACTCTAGATGGCACAATACCAGTGCCTAACCCAACACACAGACACTGACCACAGGTGTTAAAAGCACCAAGAAGTTGTTTTAATTTCTTCTTTTAAATAAATAGTGCCCATAGCACCTCTGCCACAATAAACAGAGAAGCAAGTACAATAATAATAAATCACAATTCTCTCCTCCACACCTCCCAGCAAGCTCTGTCCTCTACCTCCCAAATCCGGCTTGTTTGCTGGGTTCCCATTAGTCCTTTAAATAGTCCTTGACTAGTCCGGGTCTAATGAAGAACTAACATTTTCTTCAGCCCGGAAGTACGAGGTAGTCATGAGGGCAGAAGGAAAGGATGAGTCCCCAGGTCCTTCGACAGATGCCCCTGGTGGCACCCAACAGGGATGAGAAACCGAACTCCAAGTCGCAGGATGTCCTATGATAATCAGGGGCACCACTACACTCCTATGGGGAGCTGCCATCTAGCATTTGGGGGAGGCAGTGTCGGCAAGTAGCTGCCTTCCCCCATCCTTCCATTCCAGGGGCATCCCAGCCAAGTTGAGCTGCCAGCCATCCATCACAGGAAGAATAAATAACTGTCAATGGGAACAATGATAAAGTCTATGGCAGAGCACATTCCAGCACACATCACAACTCACTTGAACTCAGAAATTTGTGGATTCCATATACTGATAGATAGATAGATAGATAGATAGATAGATAGATAGATAGATAGATAGATAGATAGATAGATAGATAGATAGATAGATAGATAGATAGATAGATAGATAGATACTGTACCTTAACATGTAGATCTTTCAGATTTGTGTCAAAGCTTGGTGTATGCAGAAAGACACAACGAGAGCATTGCAAATCTGCACTGATATTAAGTGGCCAAGTGGACTGTGAAACATTGAGGTGGCAGTTCTCTAAGGTCTGGATCTTTAACGCAAATGATTAAGATCTCCATCATACTATTGGTTTTAATATCTTAAGGAAATGATCATAAAGACAACACACAGCCTCCTTTAGTTTTCTTCCATGTAAGCTTTAGTCCCAAAGGCTTTGTCATAAGACCATTCATCATTTGCGTAAAAAAGCAGGTTATTGCCATGAAGTTAACATGAAACTCATCAGCTACATTTTTCACAAAATGTTTTTTTTTCCCCTGTTTAGGATGATGTTTTTGAAATGTTGTGCTTGAGTTCTAAAATGAGTTGGGGCGTGAAAGCCTTATATTCTTACATTTTCTTGCTAGTCTCTCTAAAGAGTTCTCAGGAAACTTTACATTTTTTAAAATACATTCTTAATTTTTTGGGCAAAGCAAAATAGTTAAAATTAATGAATGAACAAATATATTTCGACACTATCTCATAGCTTCTCTCACTGACCTCAACAGGCATACACAAATTAGAAAATCAATGACTTGTGATACAAGGGTGTCAGCTCAAATTCCAAGTGCTTGATCACTGTTTATATAATAATGAGCTTTTAAATGAACAACAAGCACATACTGCAAAACTTTGAAAACCATTTGGAAAGATTCATGATTGAAAAATTTTATTGCTCTTGATCTCATCCAAAAGAACAATAAGTAAAAGTCTTTCAATGTGTTCCATTACTGTAATGAATGCTTCTGAGTTTCTATAAATATCCCATTATTTTGAGAACAAGGGGATAAAAATCAGCAAATTAGTTCATTTGACACATCCTGTACTATGGTAAAAGAGACAATTTATTACATGAAATAAGTTACATAATACGTTATACAAATCTATTAAATGCAGAAGTACTTTCCGTATTAGCTACATATTTGGTACTGAATTTTTTTTCCTCAGAAAAGTTAATTAACCTTTACAAAAGATACAATTAAGACCTTCATAGTTTTTATCCTGTTAAAGAAGTGCTGCAGCGTCCAGCAAAGGTGTGCCTGAGTTAGCCTTACTTAAAAGACAAGTCTTAAATTTAAAATGTGCAAGTTGTTTAATAGTAAGGAAACACCTACAGTACAGCTTTCAGGTGGAGAAGCCCGGTGATTTTCAAGGTGGACTTTGACTTTTTTCTTTTATGCATTATATCCGTGATTTCAACTTTTCCAAGGCAATCTCTTAGTTATGCAATTACATGAATATACGAGGCAACTAATGTAAAACAATCAAACTACTCCCTTTAATATGTGTGGCAATGTACATATGGTAAATTTATAGAAAATGCATTTTAATAAATTAATAAGCAAAGCTTTATGAAGTAAATACAATGACTTTTGCATAATGCATAGGTAATATACCTATGTACAGATAATTATTGATCCATCTCCATCTGAAAGGTTTTAGTATTTTTAAAAATCCATTTCCTTCCAATCCTTGCTGTCTCAAATGCACATCACTTTCACTGTTAAAGTTTAGAAGACATCAACAAAAAAGCAACTGTACCTGCTATAGTGTCTCTCTGGTTGCCTGATAATGTCAATCAATAAGAAAATTCATTTCCTTAAAATCGCTTATAAACAAGGCATCTGTTCCTGCTCCTTCTACAACAGCAATGTGCTACATTAAAAGTGTTTTAATGTGTTTGAAGGAATGAATATTTTATAAGCCATACTTTATCATTTTCAGATTTGCTCTACCATTTACACTGGGGTCATAGAAACACGTCAATTAAAAAGGGTATCATCGTTTTTATTATTCTGTGTTCTGGGAAGCTGCTCATCAGGTCAGAACTAACGGAAACCATACACTTGTGAATCTCCCTCAAATGCATGAAGAGTGTCATCTTTAAGAAGGCATTACCAAAGGATTATATGCACAGCATCCTGCTGTATTCAGCACACTGGATAAATGCATCCTGACTGTAGTTATTCTTTAAATTTGAGTAACATTATAGCCATATTAAAATAAAAGCATGTATATGCACTGTATATATATATATATATATATATATATATATATATATATATATATATATATATATATATATATATATATATATATATATATATATATATATATATATATATAAACTGGTCAAAAAAATTAATGGAACACTTTGAAAACATATCAAATCTCAATGGGGAAAATAATCATGCTGGATATATATATAATAGTGTTAGGAACGAAAGGATGCCACATTGTTTGATGGAAATGAAAATTATCAAACTACAGAGGGCTGAATTCAAAGATACCCTGAAAATCAAAGTGAAAAAATGATGCAGAAGGCTATTCCACTTTGCCAAAATTTCATTGCAGCATCTCCAAATTATACTCAGTAGTTCGTATGGCCCCCACATGCTTATATGCCTGCCTGACAATGTTAGGGGGTCATGCTCCTAATGAGATGACAGATAGTGTCCTGGGGAATCTCTTCCCAGATCTGGACCAGGGCATTACTTAGATCCTGGACAGTCTAAGGTACAGCCCTGCTGTATAGACGTCCCAGACGTGTTCTATTGGATTCAGGTCAGGCGAGCATGGGGGCCAATCAATGGTATCAATTCCTTCATCCTCCAGGAACTGCCTGCATACTCTCACCACATGAGGTCGGGCATTGTCGTGCCACAGGAGGAACCCAGGACCCACTGCACCAGCATAGGGTCTGACAATGGGTCCAATGATTTCATCCTGATACCTAATGGCAGTTAAGGTGCCATTGCCTAGCCTGTAGAAGTCTTGTGTGTCCCTTCATGGATATGCTCACTGATCACTGATCTACCACCAAACCAGGCATGCTGAACGATGTTACAGGCAGCTTAACGTTCTCCACAGCTTCTCCAAACCCTTTCACATCTGTCACATGTTCTCAGAGTGAACCTGCTCTCATCTGTGAAAAGCACAGGGTGGCAGTGGTGGATCTGCCAATTCTGGTATTCTATGGCAAATGCTAATCGAGCTCCACAGTGCCGGGCAGTGAGCACAGGGCCCATTAGGGGACGTTGGGCCATCAAGCCACCCGCATGAAGTCTGTTTCTGATTGTTTGGTCAGAGACATTCACATCAGTGGCCTGCTGGAGGTCATTTTGTAGAGCTCTGGCAGTGCTTATCCTGTTCCTAATTACCAAAAGGAGCAGATACCGGTCCTGCTGATGGGTTAAGGACCTTCTATGGCCCTGTCCAGCTCTCCTAGAGTAACTGCCTGACTCCTGGAATCTCCTCCATGCCCCTGAGACTGTGCTGGGAGACAGAGCAAACCTTTTGGCAATGGCACATATTGATGTGCCATCCTGGAGAAGTTGGACTACCTGTGCAATCTCTGTAGGGTCCAGGTATCACCTCATGCTACCAGTAATGACACTGACCATTGCCAAATGCAAAACTAGTGAAAAAACAGTCATAAAAGATGAGGAGGGATAAATGTCAGTGGCCTCCACCTGTTAAACCATTCCTGTTTAGGGGGTCCTCTCATTGTTGCCCCTCTAGTTCACCTGTTGTTAATTTCATTAATACCAAAGCAGCTGAAACTGATAAATAACCCCCTCTGCTACTTAACTGACCAGATCAATACCCCAGAAGTTTCATTGACTTGATGCACTACTCTGATTAAAAAGTGTTCCTTTAATTTTTTGAGCAGTGTATAAATATCTATCCATCCATCCATCCATTTCCTAACCCGCTGAATCCGAACACAGGGTCACGGGGGTCTGCTGGAGCCAATCCCAGCCAACACAGGGCACAAGGCAGGAACCAATCCTGGGCAGGGTGCCAACCCACCGCAGGTGTATAAATATATATATATATATATATATACTGTATATATATCGTCACAGTAGAGGTTCTGGTCCACCTCTTGAACCCTCAGGTACCACGCCAGACACTAGATAAAAGTATAACTAGTATTCTTTTATTTCTAAATATGTGCACTAAGCACCCTCCACTCCACACTAGTCATATAATTAATAAACTCTACAACAAACACAATTATCACTCCTCCTATCGCAGACACTTCGCCCCTCTACCTCCCAGCTCAGCTCAGTATCTGGGCTTTCCCAGCATCCCTTTATACCCCCTGACCCGAAGGTCTTCCTGCCCAACAGCCCACAAGTCCTTATTCAGGGTAAATAGTCCATATCTTCAACCCGGAAGCACATCGTCTCTTCCTGTCCCGGGATTATGATGTACTTCCGGGTTATAGGGCATATACGAGTCTACGGGCCCTTTGACAGCGACTCCCAGTGGCCCCCAAGGTATCCAGCAGGGCTGTGCATAAAAACTACATAGTCCATAAGGTGCTGCTGGAATTCTGGGCTCGTCCACGCTGTCAGGAGAGCTCCTTCTGGTGGCCTGGGGATGAGGACCGGAATATGAAGCCAGCCATCCACCACAATACACAGTATGTACACACACACATATATATATATATATACATATATATATATATATATATATATATATATATATATGTGGACACGGCCCGGACACAGACAGGCGGACATGTTGTTCACCACCACCACACGTTTATTATGTACGATATTTTTTTTAAGTTTTTCGTCACTTAGACTCAGTCACCACAAACCCCAACACACAGTCCTGGCTACACAAATGCCTTTTCTTCGGGCTGCCTCCACACTCCTCTCGTGTCTTGTCCTTCTTCCACCCGACTCCAACCCTGAATGAAGGGAGACGGCCCCTTTTATACATGTCCCGGATGAGCTCCAGGTGTTTCTGACACTCCCCCGTTGGCCACGCCCCAGCGTGGCGGAAGTGCCGGCTGTTCTCCCGGCAGCTCACCGGGTGTCCTCTTTAATCTTCCCCCCAGCACTTCCGGGTGTGGCGGAAGTGCTGAGGTAACAGGTCCCCAAGGCATTGGGGCGCCTCCTGGTGGTGACCATGGGCTCCTTCAGGGTGGGGCTTCCACGGCCTCAACCTGTGGCCCCCAAAGCAACCAGGGCGGTGGATCCAGGATGGGCACAGACCCACACCCGGTCCCTCACGGCGTCCCGGCCGGGTCGTTGCCCCTGGCATCCCTGTCTATATATATATATATATATATATATATATATATATATATATATATATATATATATATATATATATATATATATATATATATATACAAATAAAAGTTTCCGCTAAGGTACATCACAGGGTGCTCGACACCATCGACGCTTTGGCTCAGCACGGCACCCAGGCCTGTGTCCGGCGCCGGTCTGGAGAATAAACGGAGCCCAAAATCGGGCGTCCGTAACACAGGTGCCGACGTTAGGGCCTTCTTTAGGTCACTGAACGCTGTTCTGCTTTGTCGGTCCACACCACGTATAGGGAGCCCTTTTGTCAGGTCAGTCAAGGGTGCTGCTCTTCGAGAAACGGGAACAAACCGGCGGTAGTAACTCGCAAGCCCCAAGAAAGCCTGCACCTGTTTCTTGGTACTCGGACGGGCCATTCTAAGATGTCTTTAACTTTGGAGCTCTGTGGCCGCACCTGTCCTTGTCCCACGAGGTAGCCTAAATATTTGGCCTCCTTTAATCCAAAAACACTTCCGGGGGTTTATGCGGAGGCCGGCTTTAGCCAGTGTTCGGAGGACAGCTGCGACCTGCAGTAGATGCTCCTCCCAGGTGCCGGAATAGATGACAACGCCATCCAGGTAGGCGGCGCTATAGGACTGGTGGGGCTTCAGCACTCTATCTACCAGACGTTGGAAGGTCGCCGGGGCCCCGTGCAGCCCAAATGGGAGGACCTTGTACTGCCAGTGCCCGCTAGGGGTGCTAAAGGCCGTTTTCTCCTTTGCGGATGCCGTTAAAGGAATTTGCCAATACCCTTTGTCATGTCAAGGGTAGTCAGATATCGAGCCGTACTCCAGCCGCCAAGGAGGTCGCCAATGCGGGGCATGGGGTAGGCATCGAACTTGGAGATCTGATTCAGACGCCTAAAGTCATTACAGAACCTCCAGGAGCCGCCTGGCTTGGAGACGAGGACAATAGGGCTGGACCAGGGACTATGGCTCTCTTCAATTATGTCCATGTCCAACATACGTTTCACCTCCAGTTCGACCTCTGCGCGTTTTGCCTCCGGGAGTCGGTAGGGCCTCTCCCGGACGATTACCCCGGGCTCCGTGACTATATCGCGCTCAATCAGCGGTCCGCCGGGTGACTCGCCACTACCTCGGGATGGCTCGGAGTGTTTGGGCTAACTCCTGCCGCTGCTTGGGGTCAGCTCTTCGCCGAGGTTAAGGGCAGTTGTGCTTGCGAAAAGGGAGAGTGACCTACGGGAGCTGGGGAGCTCCTCTCTATCTCTCAGGGCTTTAACAGGTTGACATGATAGATCCTCTCACTCGGTCGACGATTGGGCTGTTTCACCAAATAGTCGACGCAGTCCTTTCTCTCCTTAACCTCGTAAGGCCCTTGCCAGTGAGCGAGCAGCTTCGAGTGGGAGGTCGGGACGAGCACCATAACTCGGTCCCCCGGGCGAACTCCCTGAGGACGGAGTTGCGGTTGTAACACCGGCCTGCGCTGCTTGCGCACGAGTCACGTGCTCTTTAGGAGGGGCCTGATCTTTGTGAGTCGGTCGCGCAGTTGCGCCACGCACTCCAAAATGTTAGAGGAGGGAAGAGCCTCGCCTCCCAGCCTTCTTTTAGGATGTCGAGGATTCCCGGGGTTGTCGCCCGTATAGTAATTCAAAGCAAAGCCCTCACTCACTCATCACTAATTCTCCAACTTCCCGTGTGGGTGGAAGGCTGAAATTTGGCAGGTTCATTCCTTACAGCTTCCTTACAAAAGTTGGGCAGGTTTTATATCGAAATTCTACGCGTAATGGTCATAACTGGAAGCTGTTTTCTCCATTTACTGTAATGGAGATGAGCTTGAACGCCGTGGGGGTCTTTCTTTCTATGGGAGTTTCGTGTGACATCATCCGCCTCCCACATAATATATATATATATATATATATATATATATATATATATATATATATATATATATATATATATATATATATACAAATAAAAGGCGCAGTACATAGAAAACCAGGAAGACATCAAAAAGCGCTGAAGAAAACATGTATTATATAATTGAGAAGGCAGCTGAAACAATAAGAAGCGCGCAATAAGAAGCGGCGAGTGACATATACAACCATATTCATGAGTTCTGCTACTTCGGAAACAAAGCACGATGTAAACCTACACTTTAGATTAAGTTCATAGACAGGCTGCCGCTGGCGTTTGTAATTTAGTGCCTGCCCATATAAGGCCGTCCGTCAGCGGCAATCCAATAGCAAACTACCACTAAATATTCACGGGTTAAGGACTGTGCTTATGGAGAGGAAGATGAGATGGTCAGGGTGGTGTTTGACACAAACTCAGCGAAACTGCGAGAGAAAGTTTTAAGTGCCAGGACTAAGGTAACATTAAATACAGCCATGGACATAGCACGAGATGGCACCAGCACAGCTGGGAACCTTCGATGCATGTACACCGAGCGGCTCACGTGAACTGGCGCATTGCACAGATAAAAGCAACAGTTCCAAAGCGCTGAACAAAAATCGAATTACACAATTGAAAAGGCAGCAAAAAATATGAAGCGTCTGATAAGCATATTCATAAATCCAGCTACTGCGGAAACAAAGCACACGGTGGAAAAGTCAATGTCCCGCTAAAGGAAGACAGTGTTAAAAAAACCCGTGCATGCAGTGTGTCAGGTCTCAGATAAAGAAGAAGACGAGCTGTTTATTGATGCAGTAAGAAACGAATCGATGAATGAAACCTGTCATTTTTACAACGATTGACAAACACGGAATGTAACTTGAATACAACACATCCTACAAATACGAACCTGATTGAAAGAAATAATGATAATCAAATCCTTGATGACAGCAACACTCAGTAACACTCACAAAACAAATACTGTATATTGACAGTCATGTTACGTTATTTTTAAAATGTTCCCTTTTCTTTTTCTACCTTTTTTAACACACTACTTCTCGCTGCGCGGGTATATATATATGTATATATATATCCCGATCTACATACTCGAATAATGGATACTTTATTCGCCATCAATGATTGTTTTGGTAAAGCCATACTCAGTGTATTCATTAGATGAGCGGTAAAAAGTAAGAGCGAGGGAGGATGACTTATTGAGGCATGCAGGCTGTAGTGCGCGTCAACTCTATCTGAATTGCACGATCACATTTGAAAAAATATATCTTTTCAAGTTCTATTTAGTCCATATGTGTCAAACTCAAGGGCCACGGGCCACATCCGGCCCGGCGTGTAATTATATCCGCCCGAGATCATTTTATATACTGTATTATTGTTATTAATGGCCCGGGTATATGAAGCTCTGGTAACACAATAAACTACAGATCCCATAATGCAGCGCTTCAGCTGCCTTGCCGAACAATTACCGCGTTAATCAAGTCTAGCTTATGATGCTGCAAGTTATTGCGAAGCTAGCTCACACGATGCTGAAGAGAAAAATTGATTCTGAAAATAGAGCCTTTAAAAACCGATGGGAGGCTGAGTATATGTTTACTGAACCCGTGTGTCTCATTTGTGGAGCTAATGTGGCTGTAATTACAGAATTTAATCTAAGACTGCACTATGAGACAAAACATCAGGGTAACCTGAATGCAATGCAGAAGATACAGAAAGCAGAATAATTAAATAAGAATCTGACACTTCAGCGGACGTTTTTACCCGTGCACAATCACAAAGTGATTTCAAGTGATGCTGCTTTTATGGGAGACACAAATGCACCCTTGCACCTTGCCTCACTTTCCCTGTTGCCAAATAACCAAGTCGGCACAACGGTGTTCCCAAATACGCACTTTGCTGATAAACTGAGCGCACTGAGTTTGCACGGTGCTTTGGTGACTTTGAAGAACAAAAAAAGTCTGTCTACATGCACACAGGAGTCGCCTCACTGATGAGCACCTGCAATCCATCCTGAGAATCTCCACAACACAGAACCTCACACCAAACAGAAACGAACCTGTTGCCAAAAAAAGATGCCAGGTGTCCAGCTCTAAAATCACATATGAGCAAAGACAACTGAATGATTTGATTTGTTATTGCTGAAAGGAACACATTTTATTTATATTTCCAGGTTTTGTTATGCAGCATGTTCATATTTGAATTTGTATAATTTTGACAGGATATATTTTTATAGAGAGCAAAATCTTTTGGGATATTTAAAATCTAAGTTTATTTTTTATATAAAATTACATAAGAGTAAAGAAATTTGAATGTTTGTTCTTTTAACATTTACTTTATTTCTAACTTGTATAATTTAGACAGGATATATTTTTATGGAGAGCAAAATATTATAAGTTGTTTAAGGTTTGAGTTGATTTATTCACGAATAATATTCCTGTCTGTTTTTACCATTCCTACCAAAGATATTTCTGTCGACTAAATAAAAATTCCTTCTATTTAAAATTTAAATAGAACTTGAACAAATACGATAGTTCATAATATCCACGCAGACTTGCACGTAAGAGCGGGAGTTATCCGTTTTAACAAGCAGCGTATTGCACTGATACGAAATAGCTGTGTGTGTATATATGTAGATATGTATGTATATGTATATATATGTTTATATATGTGTGTGTATGTATATATATGTATTTGTGTGTATATATGTGTGTGTATGTATGTATGTGTGTATGTATATGTATGTGTATATATGTAGATATATATATATGTATGTATATATGTGTATATATATGTGTATATGTATAGATATGTATATATATATGTTTATGTGTGTGTGTGTAAATATATATATATATGACAACAACACTCATCACTCACAACAGTGACAAAACAATTACATTGACAATCATGTTACGTTATTTTCAAAATGTTTCCTTTTCTTTTTCATTGCTTCTTTAACACACTACTTCTCCGCTGCGAAGCGCGGGTATTTTGCTAGTATATATATATATACATACATACATATATATGTTGCCATGCATGAACGCATGGGGAGCAGCTTAAGGACCCGACGCGTATCATGTCAACCCGTGCCAGAGGATGATGGCAGTGTACTAACCTTTCTCTCTCTCTTCCCGTAGAAAAGACAAAGTACCGCCGCCATAATCCTGCCTGGACAACCAAAACATCAATGCTTCTGGGTTCCTTTCTTCCCTCTGGTGACATCATCTACCCATCCACCATCATGCCTTCCCAGCATTCCACATACCAATTTATGGTCCGACTCCTTATAATGTCCATTCTCCCATTGCTTTTTGTCTAATGCTATTTCTGTTGAAACGAAGTTGGACCTTTTTGTTACAGTATATGGGGCTCAAACCCCCAAACCTTGATCAGTTACTGTCTTATTATTACAGTGGCGTAGTCGGCAGGATACAGCCTGAACAAGATGTCAGAAGGGCCAGATCTGAACACGGTCCTAACCACGATGGTCAACGAGCTCCAAGCGCTTCAAGTGGACCAAGCCACCACGAAGTCGGAGCTCGCTGAAACGAAGAGATGGCTGGCAGCTGCGGAGGCGGTAAAGCCAGAGCTCACACGTCCTCCACCTCCTCCTATTATACCACTCTCGGAGGCAGATGACATAGAATCGTATCTCTCGATATTTGAGAGAACGGCCACCCGTAACCAGTGGTCGCGGGCGGAGAGGGCGTCTGGTGCAGTGGGCCTATCATGATCTTCCCGAGGAGGTGGACACCCAATATGGCCTTCTTAAGGCGAAGATCCACAAATGCTACGGCGTAACCTCCGGCCAGCAGGCGAGGGAATGGCGGCAATGGAAATTCAACCCCAGTGGCCCGCCTAGAGCACAAGCCTTTTAGTTCTGGGGCTAGATCGGTTGCTGGCTGCGGCCAGACATTAACCAGGCTCTCCAGGTAGTTGAGCAGGTTGTGTGCAAAACATTCATATATGCTATGATGGACTACCTCGCCCAGCAGGTCCGGAGGCATTCGTTTAAGGACATGGACGGCCTTTTGCAGGTACTCGAATGTCAGCTGGCAGTGAACCAACTCGGGGTGTCTGAGAAGCCAGCTCGTGGGGTCCGACCGGGATGGGTGACCACCTCTGAGCCCACCCGCCGTGCTCCAGAGGCTCCGGCTAAACCAAGGGACAGGTTGCCCACCCTGCCGCGCTGTTTCAAGTGTGGCGAGGTGGGGCATATTGTCACCTCCTGTCCCCTCAACCACGAACCGATGGACTGCAGCTGGGCCAAGGGCGAAAGGTATTGTGCACTGTCTAATCCCCTGGCTAGTAAGAATACAGGAGTGGTGTTAGTGAATGGGCACTCAGTGGTGGCATTATTCGATTCTGGGAGTAACATTACCATTGTTGCTTGCCGTTACGTTCTTCCACAACAGTGGAGAGCTCCACACACGAGATTCATGTGTATACACGGGAAGACCAGGTCATACAGGTCCACTAAGTGTTTCATAACTTGGGAGGGGGAACCTAGAGAGATGCTCATTGCTGTGCTGCCCGAGCCCCCCTTCCCGGTTATACTGGGACAAGACTGGTCACAAAATAAACGTGCTAGAGCTATTACCACTCCAAAGTCCAAGTTGGGTCTGATTATGGACGGGCAAGCGCCCACCCCAGCTGCTCCCACGCCGTGCTCTTCGGCAACTGATGATGACATGGACGAGCCGGCCGAGCCTTTTTTGGCCGCAGACCTTTCCCCGGAAATCCAACCGGATGAGGCTCCGCATCAAGATGTGCCTAGCTCCGATCCAGGGAGGCCCTTCCCTCCACTAACCTCCTAGAACATATTGTGCAGTTACGTGATAGACTAGAGAGAATCTGGCCCCTCCTAAAGGAACACATGTCTAGCTCTCAAGCAGTGCAGGCCCAGAATTATAATAGGAATTCCTCCCTACGTGAGTTTCAGCCAGGAGACTGTGTAATAGTGCTTGTGTCCACTTCCCATTCTAAATTACTGGCTCATTGGCAGGGCCCCTACGAGGTTAAAGAGAGGAAAGGGCTTGTCGACTATTTAGTCCTCCAGCCAAACCATCAGCCAAGCGAGAGGGCGTATCATGTGAACCTTCTGAAACCCTGGAGGGCTAGAGATGAGCCTCACCCCTCCGAGCCGTCCCTCTCCCTTGTCTCGGTGAAAACCCAGCTTAACTTCCAATTTGACGGCCCACCAATGACAGGAGCTAGAAGGAGCAATCCGGTCCGTCCTGGAAGTGGTCAGTGAAGCACCAGGCTGGACTTCGCTGGTTCAGCACAACATAGTTACAGACCCAGGGGTGGTAGTCAGGGAACGACCCAATCATCTCCCAGAGGTGAAACGTGCTGAGGTGGAGTTAGAGGTACAACGAATGTTGGATCTGGACATCATCAAGGAAGGCCATAGCCCTAGGTCCAGTCCTATCATTCTTGTATCTAAGCCAGACAGCTCCTGGAGATTCTGCAATGACTTCAGACATCTGAATCAGGTCTCTAAGTTTGATGCCTATCCTGTCTCCCAAGTAGATGAGCTCCTCAAGAGGCTAGGGACAGCCCGTTATCTGACTACTCTTGACATGACAAAGGGATACTGGCAAATTCCCTTAACGGCATCCGCAAGAGAAAAAACAGTTTTTAGAACCTCTAACGGACACTGGCACGGGGCACCAGCGACCTTCCAGCGTCTGGTAGATAGAGTTCTACGGCCCCACCAGTCCTACTGCGCCACCTACCTGGATGACATGGTCATCTTTTCCGGCACCTGGGAGGAACATGTATTGCAGGTATTCACCGTTCTCCTCAAGCTAGCGAAGGCCGGCCTTCATATCAACCCCTAAAAGTGTTTTTTCGGCTTGAATGAGGCCATATATTTGGGCTACCTGGTCGGAGGGGGAATGGTGAAACCGCAGTCGTCCAAAGTCAAAGACATCCTGGATTTGCCTCGGCCATTAGTCAAGAAGCAGGTCCAAGCTTTCCAAGGGTTAGCGAGCTACTATCGCTGGTTTGTGCTTTGCTTCTCTGAGAGGGCCACACCCTTGACCAATTTAACAAAGAAGCGGGCCCTTTACCATGTGGTGTGGAATAGCATGACGGACCAAGCATTCAGTGACTTAAAGACGGCCCTAACGACGGCACCTGTTTTGAGAACCCCTGATTTTTCCCTTCCTTTTATCCTCCAGACCGATGCTTCGGACACAGGTCTAGGTGCCGTGCTGAGCCAGAGCCTTGATGGTGTCGAGCACCCCGTGATGTACCTCAGCCGGAAACTGTTGGACCGGGAGACCAAGTATGCAGCGGTGGAGCGGGAGGCCCTGGCCATGAAGTGGGCGTGAGTTCACCCTGCTGTCAGACCATGCAGCTCTCCAGTGGATGGCTCTCCACAGGGACACGAACCCTCGCGTCACTAGGTGGTTTTTGGACCTGCAGCCCTACAAGTTTACCATCAATTATCGCCATGGTATCCTCCAAGCCAATGCTGATGCTCTCTCCCGGGTTCACAACCTCTCGGTTCGGGCCGCGCATCGTGACAACCCGTGCCAGGGGATGATGGCAGTGTACTAACCTTTCTCTCTCTCTTCCCGTAGAAAAGATGAAGTGCTGCCACCATAATCCTGCCCGGACAACCAAAACACTAACACTTCCGGGTTCCTTCCTTCCCTCCGGTCCCCCACTGATGATGTCATCTACCCATCCACCATCACGCCTTCCCTGCATTCCACATACCAATTTCCGGTCCGACTCCTTATAATGTCCGTCCTCCCATTGCTTTTTGTCTAATGCCATTTCTGCTGAAGCGAACTTGGATGGGGCTCAAACTCCCAGACCGTAATCTGTTTCTGTCTTATTATTACAACGTATATAATATACTGTGTTTATAGACAGACATATTTTATGTACAAACATATATACACATAGTTAAAAACTGTACAAAAGTTCCTACCAAGCCAGTATCAATGCCAATCATTTTTTGATATGTAGTTCATCTGACTTACACTCAAAATATGTCCATATAATTTCTCAATTGCTGTTATTGAAAAGGAAGGTTAAAAGAGGAAGGTTTAGTGCACCCTGCTACCCCTTGGTTTGGTGTGGAATGACCTTCCTTTGGTCCTTCTAGCTGCCTCCCATGCGTACACGTGTGACAACATATAAAATATGTTTGAGATATCTGAGAATGCATTTAAATATCTAGAAATAGACATATTATAAGATATCTATAATGCATTCCACAATATCTTAAAAGGAATTTTGAGAACCCTCTAAATGTTATTTTGCTTCAATACTGTATTGTACTATTAAGGAATCTCTGATCAGTAGTACAAACTTTTCTAAACTGAGTGCTTCAGTTTTACTGATTGGTGAAGTGTTTTCTTAAATTTTCTTTCTGGATTAATATATTTATTATCACTAATGCAGATGATGTTACAGGGTGCCAAGATCATTGTAGGGCTTGTGCAGGTACATTCACCCACACGGCCACTTTAGAATCCCAAGAAGACATGCATGTCTTTGTAATGTGAGAGAAAAATCTGCATTCCCTTAGTGCTTGGACACAAAGAGAATTTGTAAACTCCCTATGGAAAGTGACATGTAAATCCAGGATGCTGGATCTATGAAGCAGCAGTGCTAACCACTGCCCAGCAATACAACAATTTTCTTGATTAATTTGATATGGTATACAACAATATGGAGATACATTCATATGTGGGTGTGCCAGTTGACCTACAAGACACAGTGAAGTATCAAGTAAGGAAGGTGTTCATTCTCCTTAAGACACAAACAGAAATGTTGCACCTTAACCATGCAGATGTCTCTCTTAAAGCTCTGAAGATGGCAGTTATCTATGATTTGACACACTAGATGTATTCTCACATTACTTTCATCCCAGTGTTTGCCCATCAGCCTAAAGCAACGAGCAAATCAAGCAAAACAAATCTGCAAAACATTAAATTGGAATACAACGTGCCCAATCTGTATCGTTGACCTTCTCTCTACGATGTTAAAACACATCTTCCAGACAGCTCTTGCCACAGAGATCGACATAATTGTAAATGAAGGATTCCAATACCTCAGTGGCAAACACAACAGTCAGTTTACATTTGTACATATCCATTTGGGCATTAGGTCATTGGGGTTGTGTCCAAAAAAAACATTGAATTTGTTTAAAAAAAAGAAGACCTTTCAGCTTCTAGCTACTGGATTAATGAATAGACCACTGTGCAGCTTTAGATTATAATCATTTGAGGACTTGGGGATCTGAGTTAGAAATCTTCAACAAACAACTAGAAAATCAAATTAAACCACCATTTTGTGCTTTCTACGGCTTACTTCATTTTAGCACTTGATTCTCAAGACTTTGCTTGTTAGATTTTCAGCAATGAAAAACACAGGTGTTCTTTTTCCAAATGCTGCTGTGGTAAAACCAGTTACTGGAAAGAAAATGCAAGCTGATGGCTGAAGTGGTTTAATCTTGTATGAATTTTCACTTTATTGATTGTGTTGATTCTGTGCTTCACTGCAGCTCCATGGTAATACAGAACGTCAATCTTCTGAGGCAAATTGAGCAGGCTAGCTGTTATGTCCAATCTGAATCCCAGCAAAACAGGAACGTTTGCCATTTTTACACATTACAAGGAACTGCACAGTTTCATACATTTAAAATCCTTAAAAGTAAGCTGCATCACTTTGTTTCTTCATTAATGCAATTTGAATGCCATTGTTTACACAAATTAAAATAGTTTTTTGCATTTTCAGTTTCATTTCAAGTGAATTTCAGATGTTCAAGTTATTCCAAGATATAAGAATTTTGTGTTAAGGTATTGCCCCAGCATCTCAACAGTGTTTATATACGATCTCTTAACTCTCCTTAATAACACACTTGCTGTTGAAGACAATCCACCTAAACTACAAATGGTGTTGCGATCACTTTTGAAGAGACAACATCTAAATCTATTTTGTAAATGCTCTGCCTTAAATCTCATAGCCTTTTGCCTCCTCCATAACAGTTTTTTTGCAGTACATACATTTCAAAATACAATTTGTCCTCAGTGAAGCACTTCAAATCAAATTGATTAAATATGGTAAAACATTAAACTCTTTTGTCTTTCTTGCAAAATGTAAAGGTGAGGTTTCATCAGGTGTGAATCAGTAAGAAAGGCAACAAGAAATCACGGCCACATTATCATAGCGTTTTCTTGCATGGATAATGTTTAACTTTACTATTATATAACAGGCTGACTCCAACCTGATTCTGAATTATTTTGGATTGTGAACAAGTTCCATCCATCCATCCATTCTTCCATCCATCCATTATCCAACCCTAACTATAGGGTCACAGGGGTCTGCTGGAGCCAACACAGTGAACAAGTTCCGTATATATGATTGACTGGCTGAACATTTTATTAATTTTTTGCTTGTTTGAAGTAAAAACATATTATGGTTTGTGAACAAAAATACCTGTTTTTAGTTTGTTTAAACACATTACTGAAAAATATTAATGGTTTTTTGTTTAATCCACAGAGTACAAGGGCTGAGATTGTAGCTTTGTTCTGGTTTTCTTTTTTCTTGCCACATTTCTGAGTGTTTTTCAAAGTCTGACATGAGTGTCTAAAGTATTTCCCCTGAAGTTACTTAGCAAAAGTAAAACACAAACATCTTCTACTGTAATAAAAGGACATGTGTCGGTGAATCTGTGTATCTCTGTGTCCATCCATTTCTGTCATTTCCTCAGATGGCTCATCACAAACATTAACACTGGTTTTAGGAATCCCATAACAAATGGCACATAACAGAGATATATGAATTGCATTTGTAATTCCAACAGATGTCTCATCACATACATTTGTAGTAATGCATTTAATTACTAAAAATGTTTGAGATGTACCATTTTTTGGAATAAAATACAATGCATTTTATTACAACATGCATTACAAAATGTTTTGGAGGAGCTGAACTACCTGTACAGCCTGATTTGGCTGCTGGCACCACCTCATGCTACCTATATTGACAAGGTGTTGTGATGTGAGATTTTACATATAACTTGATAAATGTTTTGTATGTCTTTATTTATAATTTAGGCAAACCAATGTAATTTAGTGGTACCTTGGTGAGAGGCATTCTTGTTTATCCCCCCATGTTTACGACTTTTCTTTGTAATTTTACGACAGGATTTGGGGGATGTGTCTTAAACCAGTTTGATGAGCATTTCTTTGTTAAAGTCTTTTCCCCCATCCCCCACACAAAGCCAGGTTAGTGTAATATATGGTCTTTTGGGGGCAGGAAATAAGATGTTCTATTTCACCCATTGGTCTGAGGTATGGCTGTTTGGAATTGGCTTGTCTCAGAGGCCTTCAAGTACCATGATATCCTATTCGCTATAGGGAGTTGGACAGAAAACCTATAAATGTACTTGCTCAACCACATTCTCTCTCTGACTGACCCACATATGATGGAAGAAGCATCTCTTTGACCCACATATGATGATGAAGACAACACATTGAAGAGCACAGCTCAGCAGCCATATTGAACAGACATGTGGCTGAAAGCTGAGCACCAACGATGCCTTAACTAGAGACATTTTAAGTAACTGCAAGTCTGTGTGCCACCTGAATTACACATCACCATTTTATCAGGTTGTATGGTTGCCAATATTCAAATGTACTTTGCATTTTGTTATTATTTATGAATATTATCAGTAATACATTATTTTATGTGTAACTTAACTCCTGCTTGTCTTTTTACTACATCTAATTGCCTGAGGTTATAGATATAGAAGGGAAGGTGGGGATAAGTTATATACAGTGGTAAGTCTGTGAGATTAGGCATTCTAAGGCTACATATTAATAATACAATAGGGGACAGTAGAGCAATATATATATTACTCTACCAAGATAAAACACAAGGACACCTGCAAAACACAAACCTGGAGAAGAATCAGTCATGAAGGATAAGGAGAGAACAATTGTCTGTGGCCACCACCTGCAAGACCATTTCTTTTTGGAGATTGTGTTGCTTTTGCCTCTCCAGTGCACCTGTTGTCAGTCTGAGATTATTTGAGCTTTGTGACATGGCGTGTTATCCAGTTGAAAGTAGCCATCAGAAGATAGGTACACTGCTGTCATAAAGTGATGGACACGATCAGCAACAATACTCAAGTAGGCTGTGGCATTTACACAATGCTTAACAGGTACTAAGAAGCTCAAAGTGTGCCAAGTGCCAAAGTGTGCCAAGAAAATACCCCTCACACCAATACATCACCACCACCAGCCTGAACCAAGGCAGGATGAATCCATGCTTTTATGTTGTTAGCACATAATTCTGACAATACTACCTGAATGTCACATCAGAAATCAAGACTCATTAGACTAGGCAACATTTTTCCAATCATCTATTGTGCATTTTGGTGACCCGGTGCAAATAGTAGCCTCAGTTGCCAGTTCTGAGCTGACAAGAGTGGCACCCGAAGTGTTCTCCTGCTGCTATACTGTAGCCCATCTGCTTCAAGGTTCAACATGTTGTGCATTCAGAGATGTGCTTCTGCATACCTCAATTGTACCAAGTGGCTATTTGAGTTACTGTGTTGCCTTTCTATCAGTTCGAACCAGTATGGCTATTCTCCTCTGACCTCAGGCATCAGCAAGCCATTTTGACAAAGAGAACTGTCACTCACTGGATATTTTTCCCTTATTTGGACCATTCACTGCAAACCCTAGAGGTGGTTGTCTGTGAAAATCACAGTAGACCAGCTTTTTCTGAAATACTAAGACCAGCCCCAACAACCATACCACATTCAATGTCAATTAAATTGCATTTTTCCCTATTCTGATGCTTGATTTGAACTTTAGCAGGTCGTCTTGACAATGTCTACATGCCTAAATGCATGTTTGCATTAACATGCAGTTGAACAGGTGTAAAGTGGCCAGTGAGTACACTGTGCCATATTTATTTATTTATGTATTTTATTTATTTATAAAGCACATTAAAAACAACATCAAGGCTGACCAAAGTGCTGTACAATAAAAAAAAAAAGAAAACCCAACATATCAGACACACAAAACCGAAGGGGAAATGAAACATAATCACATAAAAACTGAAAAGATTCTTAATAAAAAGTATACAGATAGCCAACACATCATACTGGGTTAAAAAGCCAGAGAGTAAAAAAAAGTGTTTTTTAAATAGGATTCAAAGACAGCTAGTGAGTTTTGGGGCTGCAACTGAAAAAGCTCAATCACCTCGGAGTTTGCATCATACCTTGGGAACACATAAAAGTATCTGGTCTGTTGACCTGAGGGAGCTAGACAGTACGTAAGTGTGCAGCAGTTCCGACAAATAAAGGGGGGCACAACCATTAAAAGATTTAAATACAAGGATCTTAAAATGTATTCGAAAACGAATTGATGCCCGTGTGTAGTCCTGGAATTTTTCAAGGTGCTGCCTGAGTTGTTCATAGAGAATCCAGAATTGTACCCTAGACATAATTTGCTACAGAACAATGTGAACCCAGTATCTGCGCTCATAACTCTGTTGACCTCTCCTCTTCAGTATTATGATCACTAGGATTAAAAGCAATAAAGTCATAAAATAAACATTCTGGGGCAGCACAGTGGCGCAGTGGTAGCACTGCTGCTTTGCAGTACAGAGACCTGGGTTCGCTTCCCGGGTCCTCCCTGCGTGTAGTTTGCATATTCTCCCCATGTCTGTGGTTTCCTCCCACAGTCCAAAGACATGCAGGTTAGGTGCACTGGCGATCTTAAATGTCCCTAGTGTGTGCTTGATGTGTGGGTGCATGCGTGCGTGCATGTGACCTGCGGTGGGATGGTGCCCTCCCCAGGGATTTGTTCCTGCCTTGTGCCCTGTGCTGGCTGGGATTGGCTCCAGCAGGCCCCCACGACCCTGTGTTAGGATATAATGGTTGATAATGACTGACGGAGTGAAATATTCTGGAGACACAACATTCACCTCACAGCACTAGAACATCTCACAACCTACAAAATGGTAAAAGAAAATAATGTCAATCATATTTTCCCTGCAAAAGGCTTCTATGAAATTGTTTGAAAAATGCTTGAAAAACACCTAAATACTACCTGAAAAATGCCCCAAATAAAGGCTTAAAAATGCTTACAAAATGACAGCAAACATGTGAAAAATGCCAAACAAACACTGGAAATTTAAAACACTCAAGTGTGAATGGTTCCTTTAGGGGGTGCCTGGGTGTATAAAGGAGTTCCTACATAAGAAACGTAAGAAATCTGACAAACGAGAGGAGGCCATTCAGTCCATCAAGCCCATTTTGTTTAACTAAAAAGCTGTGCCAATATCTCATCCAGATTCTTCTTAAAGGTTGCCAAGGTTTCCTTCTTCCACTACATGTCTTGGTAGTTAAATGCACTTGCCCTTAATTTCCACTGATGTCCTTGAGTACGTCATTCACTCTTAGGCGGAAAGAAAGTTGCTGGATCTACTTTATCAATGCCACTGAGGATTTTAAATATCTGAATTAGATTCCCACACAGTATCCTCTGCTTGAGACTAAACAGTCCTGGGATGCACCTGGTTGTTCTGCTCTGCACAGCTTCAAGTCCTGCTATGTCTTTCTTGTAACATGGTGACCAGAACTGCACCCGATACTCAAGATGTGGCCTTACTAGTTCATTTTATAGTTTGAGCATAACATCCCTTGACATAAATTCAACAGTTTTTATGATATAACCTAACATTTTACTTGCCTTTTTCATTGCTTCTGTACATTACTTAGACATTGTGTCAACATATACTCCTTAATCGTTTTTAGAGGTTTCTTCCTGTATTACAATGTCTTCCATCTTGTATTTATAATTTATGTTACTTTTGCCCATGTGTAGCACTTTGCACTTTAATTCAGCATTAAACTGCATTTTGCAAGTGTTTGCCCAGCTCTGAATTCTTTTTGCTGTCTCTTCACAGTTTTCATTTCCTCCAATATTAGTGCCGTCTAGAAATTTCACAAGTTTACTAAATACATCAGAATTAATGACATTAATATAAATTAGAAAAAGTAATGGTCCAAGGACAGACCCCTGAGGGACTCCATCAATGACCTCGCTCCTTGCAGAACATTCTCCTTTTATCTGTGCTTTTTGTCTCCTACTGGTTAACCAACTAGAGTATGAGTTTTGTAGGTTACTTCTGATGCCTACAGCTTTTAGTCTCAAAATTAATCTTTGGTGTTTGACCATATTAAAGGCTTTTTTCTACAACATGCAGGATGTTGCTAATTGCATGGAACCAGCTGTTTGCTTCATGCAGTGTTTCAGGGTTGGATGATAATTTAATAAGGTGCTTCCATTGTATAGAAATAATCTGATGTCATTATACACAGCTGCCTTGCTGAGTCGATGTACATCTCTGAAAGTCTGCTGAAATCCCTAGTAAGTGCCCTATTACCACAGCATATAAGGGACCATATAGGGGACCTATAATCATATTTAAAGGCTAAATGTTAAGCATTATCATTAACAGTCATGAAAAACATGAAGCGGTATTCAAACTTTAACTATTATTATATATTATTTCACAATATTAAATTACCCTCTGCTTTTGTAGCCTTTACAGTATATGCTAAATATCAGATACAAGCTTCTGCTACAGCTCATTGATTTTAAAATAATTACCAAATTGCTGCATTTTTTTGGGGGAATTCATTTCAATTCAGTTTATTTTTTCATAGCATTATTCACTGATTGAATGAACATAGTACTGTAACAAGTTCACCAATAAAATGCAATTACAACTTTGCAAATAAGTAATCATATAATCCATGCACCTAAAAACAGATTTGTTTAAACACACAATAAAACCGAGGTTCAAACATAAATGGAACCTAACAATATCTGTCCATTAAAATCATTGATCACTGAGCTCTGGCCATTTGACAACAGAGGAAGGGAAAACAAAACTCCAGTCAGCAGCATCCCTGGTGATATCATCTAGTCAATTATAAATCTTAGTGTTCTAAATTGGAAGAGAATTGTCGTGAGATGAATTTTATGTACTCTCTCTGTCAGCCTCCGTGTCACGGAGGCTGACGCAAGAGGGAGCCAGATTAGGAAGCACTTAACAATTAACTAGTGAGTTATGAAGGATTTAATGTGCTACTTCAAGTTTTGGGAAACATATAAATTAAGGAACAATCTTAAAACAGGGTTTGCAGTGTTCTCAGCACGACAAAGGTTTCATAAAACTCATTTCAAATTAGTTTTGCTAGAATTCACACAAAATTATTCCTAGAAATGTAGCATCACATAATAAAGATTTTTTTTCCTTCAGTTAAAAAACCTAAGCTTTTAAGTTGTCAAATGTGTTATTTATAGCAGTATTGTCCTGGTTCACAAGTGTTGTTAATAATCCATATCCAACTTCATAAGGATCATTTAAAATTTTTCTGGCACAACTAAGTGCTACATTTTCCCATTCTAGGTATAAAATAGCTTCAGTTGCTTCACACGTAGACATGTAATTAATTTCACCTGCTTCTTTAATCAAGTAACTTACAATTAAAAGATAAAAGCATCTGTCTGCAGCGACAAAAAAATCTTAATGATAGATGGTTCACAACAAGGTTGGAAATAGAGAAATTGCTTAGAGATTGAGAAGCAAAATATATCAGTTTTAAAATGCCCGCCTCACAGTGTTCATTGCTAAAAGTTTTGTCAAGTGAAATACTTTCTGCCAGCATATTGGCAGCAAGCCAGGACAAAAGGCTGGCATGAAACAGGCTGGCAGTGTTATTTCCCTGGGGCGTGACAGCTATACTTCTAAAATAAGTGCCAAATGGGGCTGTGATAAATCTCAACAAATGTGTCTCCCATTTATACCCCAGTACATGTTTATAAACACATTGCTTAAATCGATAAGAAACATTGGGCTCAAATTTCACTTGATATGTGTAAAATATGGTAGTTTAAGCAAAACTATCTTTTATCTGTAATATTTCCTAATGAAGAACACGTATAGTGCATAACGTTTTAGAACACCAATTGTTAACTTCTGCATAAAAATAAAAATGATTTTCAGATTTTTCTGTCATTGACAATTATAATTGATTTGCAATTTATAGCACAATGTTTCTTGTATTTACAGTCTTGCTATGCCTGTGCTGTCTTTCTGGGTTTGTAGATACAGGCAGTCCCCAGGTCACGTAAGAGATAGGGACTGTAGGTTTGTTTTTAAGTTGAATTTTTATGTAAGTCAGAACAGGTACATTATTGTAATAAGTGCTATTGTTGACTGACTGTAACCACGAGCTCTGCCAATGAATGATGCAGTTTCACTTCTCTCTGACCTTTTTATTATTTCTACTTTATTATACATGATGATGGTTTTTCTCTTCTTTACTGTATCACCAGCACTTGCATCAGATTTGCGTTTCAGAGACATTGTTGAAGGATGAAGACAAAAGATTAAGATGAGCTCTTCTGCACACCACTGTACACACTATTACAGCAGGAAAGCACCTCTCGTCAGCAAATCTGGTGTACTGACAAGAGACAACTTCCTGCTATGTACGTAACACTACAAGCAGGCTTGCTTTTGAAAATGAATGGGGGCGGTGAGGGGCAGTTCATCACCAGCCCATCTCACAGTCACCTCCACTACAGTATGCTGCCTGCAGAGTTAGCCTACTGAGAGCGAACAGGGTGTGGCCAAAGGCAGGTAGTGAATCGCCCACCACCACCCCCATTCAACAGGCAGCCACCCGAGACACACCACAATTCTGCCCCTTACCGTCCCATTCACCCTCAATGGCCTCCATTCAGCCACAACCAGGTCACCTCTTGCAGCATCAAATCACCTCCCTCCTGCCCATCAAGCCTCCGTGCTGCACACGACGGCATACCGCGCACCCAGCCACCCACTGAGAATGAATGGGGTGTGGCCCCCACCACCCCATTCATCAACCGGAGCTGCACGAGGGACACTACACTGCGCGAGCAGTGAAACTGCCCCCCTACAGCCCCTGTCCAGCTACCGCTTGCAGCGTCCCCAGGCCAGAGATGACTGAGTGGCAGTTACTGAGAAGCCTGCGTCGCGCACCCCAGAGAGATGAAGGAGCAGCTGTGGCCCCATTTGTAAGTCATATGTCAGATGTCCGTAACTCTGGGACTACCTGTACGTAGATATAAACAAACTCAGAGTCGTTTCTATTTTGATATATGAAACATTTTGACAAGAACAACCATTCAACTCAACATGGCTCTGCAATTTCTCCTTGCCTAGTGATTTGTTTTGTAGGGTCCTATGATGACCCTATTTTCCCCTTTATAGTCTTTATTGTATAGGTTAGAAGCACGTACTGATACACAGCATTGCCGCACCCACCATATGACAAACCAATTCAGGGTCCCAGATTAGGACCTAGAGTGCAGCCATGCAACGGGTGACACCTCAGCACTACACTATTCAGATGGAATAGAACCAGTGTGAGGTTTTTTATGGTGGCTGGAGTGCCAATTCTGCCACCAACCGCCAGGTTTTCCCTGCATGTTGGTGGGCCTACATGCAGGGCTTGGATGCTGATTAACGTCATACCCAGGATGGAGCAATTGCAGGTTAAGGGCCTTGCTCAAGGGCCCAATGAAGTATAGTCACTTTTGGCATTTATGGGATTCAACAGCAACCTTCCAATTGCCAGTGCAAATTCCTAGCCTCAGAGCCACCACTCTGCCTATTATTATTTATTGTATAGGTCTAACCAAAATGCCTCAAATCTCATATACTTGCCATTCTGTGGTCAGATATGCTACTTCCCCCCTTCTCTTCTTTACTGTAACCTCCAGCAATTAATGAAAGAATAGACTTGATAAAAAGCTACACTTTTAAGTACAAAGTATGTATTATAGTTAATAAAATGTCACTATAACTAATGTCATACAAGCAAATACAATGTGTCTTTGTAAACCAAGACCATGCAACCTGATAATGCCAGATGTGTAGTTTCAGGTGGCACAATAACATATAAGTTGCTTTCAATTCTTCCTGGTCATCTCATCATCTGCACAAGCCCGGGCATCCTGCTTTCATCAGGTTGTCATCTGGTCTGCTTTCATTACGAAGCACAAAGCAACATGACAGACAGAGCAAGCCTCTCTTATTATTGTCCCTTTGTAGTTACTGACAAACACACACCTTCCTGGGCCATTCACCAATGGAATACCTCAGGCATCGTCCCTCACCTCAAGTCATTTTGTTTCTTGTCAGCATCTTTCAAACAAGCAACCAAGAATGGAAATACAAGTCATTAAGCAATAAAACAAACCTTCTCTGTCAAAGGTGTCCAACAGTTCAGTCATAAAAGCCAGCATTTCTAAAGATAGAGAAAAAAACTGATTTGCCCATTTTTCTTACTCTTTAAACTTTAACTAGTAAAATTATAATTATATAAAGACATACATTTTTATTAACTTATATGGAAATTATTACCCCAAAACACATAACATGTACAAATATTCAAAAGATGGATTTTGAAGGTTTGCCAAAATCTCCAATCAAGCATACTAATAACTTGTCCCACCTATCTACAATTCAATGTCGCATTGCCCTTGTTGAGGCATTAAATTCATGTATCAATCCATTACATTTCTGTTGTATTCATTATGGTGTCATGATAGTCAGACCTGCACAAAGCAGAATCCACCTATGGCTAGGAAACTACTCAAAATGCATGAATTTAGGAAAGGAAGTACCTGAAAAATATCCTGGTGGTGGTAATGTACAAGTCCTTCGCAGACAGTGGTTGGATCTGATGGTTACTGGGCTCTGACTACTTTGCTACCATGCCAACCAATTGTTACTTCATTATTTAAAGATTTTGTTTATCATTTGTTTTCATAATATACGATTGCTTTAACTATTGTCAGATTTAAATTCAGGCATCATGAAGAGTAATTAATCAATTTTCCAATTTGCCTATTCTATGTCAGATTTAGAGAACATTGCAACCTTACTATTTTTAACTCATTACAAACTCCTTTGAGTAAATGCCAATACTACACTTGAACATCTTGAATCTTAGCATAAAAAAGGAAAAGAAGAAGTTAAATTTGAAAAGGAAAAAAGTGATAATTATGGTTGGAGACAGTGGTTAGGTTTATCTTCAGGGCTAATCTTTGATCCTCCTGGCAGTGGTTTTTCCACTGCATTATTTTCAGCTCACATTGACATACTCGATAATACTGCTGCTATCCTGCGTATGCTGTAACTTATGACAGTAGTCCAGTACTCCAGTAGTCCACACGTTTGTTCAAATTAGTTCTTACAGTGCATGATCACACAAAGACCCTCAACTTGGAAAAAAAATAGAACAACCATCATCTTTAGAACTGGCTGTCTTGCTGTGGGTAACATACAAAAAATATTGAGAAGCAGGAAAGTGTCATTGTGACTAGTCTGCAGCCTGTTTTTTTCTTTACAAGTCTTCCAAGGAAGAACACAACAGGGTTAAAACAGCTTCTGTTTCTTTGTTTTACTTCTTTTCTTTCTCTCACAGCAGGCAAGTACTGAAACACAACTTATGACCTTCATCTTTCGGCTGCTCCCGTTAGGAGTTGCCACAGCAGATCATCTTCTTCCATATCTTTCTGTCCTCTGCATCTTGTTCTGTTACACCCATCACCTGCATGCCCTCTCTCACCACATCCATAAACCTTTGCTTAGGCCTTCCTCTTTTCCTCTTCCCTGGAAGCTCTAACCTTAGCATCTTTCTCCCAATATGTACAGCATCTCTCCTCTGCACATGTCCAAACCAACGCAATCTCACCTCTCTGACTTTGTCTTCCAACTGTCCAACTTGAGCTGATCCTGTAATGTACTAATTTTTAACCCTATCCATCCTCGTCACACCCAATGCAAATCTTAGCATATTTAACTCTGCCACCTCCAGCTCTGTCTCCTGCTTTCTGGTCAGTGCCACCGTCTCCAGCCCATATAACATAGCTGGTCTCCTGTAGACCTTCCCTTTTACTCTTGCTGATACCAATCTGTCACAAATTACTCTTGACACTCTTCTCCACCCATTCCACCCTGCCTGCACTCTCTTTTTCACCTCTCTTCCACAATCCCCATTACTCTGTACTATTGATCCCAAGTATTTAAACTCATCTACCTTCACCATCTCTACTCCCTGCATCCTCACCATTCCACTGACCTCCCTCTCATTTACACACACGTATTCTGTCTTGTTCCTACTGACCTTCATTCCTCTCCTCTCTAAAGCATATCTCCACCTCTCCAGGGTCTCCTCAACCTACTCCCTACTATCACTACAGATCACAATGTCATCAGCAAACATCATAGTCCACTGTCTAATCTCGTCTGTCAACCTGTCCATCACCATTGCAAATAAGAAAGGGTTCAGAGCTGATCCCTGATGTAATCCCACCTCCAGCTTGCATCCTTCACTCCTACTGCAGACCTCTCCACTGTCACACTTCCCTCGTACATATCCTGTACAACTCTTATGTACTTCTCTTCCACTCCCAACTTCCTCATACAATACCACAGCTCCTCTCGACAGGCACCCTGTGATATGCTTTCTCCAGGTCCACAAAGATGCAATGTAACTCCTTCTGGCCTTCTCTAAACTTCTCCATCAACATCCTCAGAACAAACATTGCATCTGTGGTGCTCTTTCTTGGCATGAAACCATACTACTGCTCACTAATCATAACCACACTTCTTATCCTAGCTTCCACTACTGTTTCTCATAACTTCATGCTGTTGCTCATCAATTTTATTCCCCTGTAGTTACTGCAGTCTTGCACATCCCCCTTATTTTTAAATATCGGCACCAGTGCACTTTTTCTCCACTCCTCAGGCATCCTCTCACTTTCCAAGATTTCATTAAATAATCTAGTTAAATACTCCACTGTCATCTCTCCTAAACACCTCCATGCTTCCATACGTATATCATCTGGATCAACGGCCTTTCCATTTTCCATCCTCTTCAAAGCTGTCCTTACTTCCTCCTTGCTAATCCGTTGCACTTCCTGATTCACTATCTCCACTTCATCCAAACTCTTCTCTCTGTTGTTCTCTTCATTCATCAGCCTCTCAAAGTACTCTTTCCATCTGCTTGACACACTCTCCTCACATGTAAGTACGTTTCCATCTTTATCCTTTATCAACCAAACCTGCTGCACATCTTTCCCAACTCGGTCCCTCTGTCTAGCCAATTGGTGCAGGTCTTTTTCTCCCTCCTTAGTGCCCAACCTCTCATACGACTCATGGCCTTCGCCACCTCTCTCTTCACCTTGCGCCTTATCTCCTTGTACTCTTGTCTACTTTCTGCATCTCTCTGACTATCCCACTTCTTCTTTGCCATCCTCTTCCTCTTTATATTCTCCTGTATTTCCTGATTCCACCACCAGGTTTCCTTTTCCTCCTTCCTCTTTCCAGATGTCACGCCAAGCACCCTTCTTGCTGTCACCCTCACTACATCTGCTGTAGTTTCCCAGTAACTCTTCACTGCCACCCAATGCCTGTCTCACCTCCTCCCTAAACTAAAGTCTTCCTTTTTCAACTTCCACCATTTGATCCTTGGCTCTCCCCTCACGCTCTTCCTCTTCTTGATCTCCAACGTCATCCTAGAGACCACCATCCTATGCTGCTCACTACATTTTCCCCTGCCACCACTTTGCAGTCTTCAGTTTCCTTCAGATCAACTCTTCTGCATAGGATGCGATCTACCTGTGTGCATCTTCCTTCACTCTTGTACATAACCCTATGTTCCTCCCACTTCTTAAAATACATATTCACCACAGACATGTCCATCCTTTTGGCAAAATCCACTATCCTCTGACCTTGTTCATTCCTCTCCTTGACACCATACCTATCCATCACCTCCTCATCTCTACTGTTCCCTTCACCAACATGCCAACTGAAATCCGCTCCAATCACCACTTTCTGTCCCTTGGGTACACTGTTCATTACTTTATCCAACTCACTCCAAAAATCTTCTTTCTCACCCATTGCACACCCAACTTGCAGTGCATAAGCACTAACAACATTCATCATCACACCTCCAATTTCCAGCTTCATAATCATTACTCTGCCTGACACTGTTTTCACCTCCAAAACACTCTTGATATACTGTTCCTTCAGAATAACTCCTACGCCATTTCATCTCCCATCCACACCATGATAGAACAATTTGAATCCACCTCCAATCCACCTGGTCTTACTTCCCTTCCATTTAGTCTCTTGCACGCACAATATATCAACCTTACTTCTCTCCATCATATCTGCTAACTCTCTCCCCTTACCAGTCATACTGACAACCTTCAAAGTTCCTACCCTCAGTTCCACTCTCTTTACTTTCCTCCTCTCCTCCTGCCTCCGGACACGTGTAACCCATCTTCTTCTCCTTCTTCTTCAGCCAAATTTCCACCAACACCCTGTTGGCTAACAGTACTTGTGGTGATTGTTGTTAACCCGGGGCTCGACTGATCCGGTATAGAAATTTGTATTGTTGTCAGCATATTGATTTGGCAAAATTTTACACCAGATGCCCTTCCTGACATAACCCTCCCCATTTGTCTGGGCTTGGGGCCGGCGTGAAGAAACACACTGGTTTGTGCATCCCCTGTGGCTTGGTTGAAACACAACTATTGACCATCACCCAAAAACCTTCTTGCCCACGTTAACCTTTCCAACCTGTCTTTATTTTTATTCATTGTGCCTCCTCCACTAGAAAAATCCAGTGAAGAAATATATTGATAGATAAAATAATCCCAACTCAGAATATTATATTATGTAAGGTAAATAAAACAAGGTTGCAGTGCACATTGTAGGATAAAAGGCAATACTTACTACATGCTCAAACTCTTTTCAGAAGAAATGTACTGAAAACAGTCGACATTTTGTAAAACCTTTTGTCTGAGCAATGAAATGCAAAAGGTAACTTCAAAGCTATGGCTTTCTTATTGTGTATTTCTTTACTTTGGTTTAACATTCCTAATATGTGCTTGGTGCTTTTATGAATCCCAGGATGAAAAGGCAATTTTTCATACACATGAATTGAATTTAAAAGCTTTTGTGGAGGATGAGAAGACCGAGAAAGAAGCAATACCTCCCCCAGGACACGAGAGGGCACTTGGATGATTCTGGAGCCATTGTCTCCAGCACTTCTGCCACACTAGGAATTGCTGCCGGAAGATCAACAAGGAGCACCTGGAGCACATCAGGGGACAATATAAAAGGGACTGCATTACTCCATTCAGGGAGCTGGAGTTGGGAGGCAGAGGATGGATCTTGCGAGTGGAGGAGTGAGGATGGCAGAGAAGATGAAAGAAAGGAAAGAGAAAAGGAGAGAAAAGGACTGTGAGCATTATTGTGGTTGATTTAAGAACTGTGTAAGGAGTTGTGTGTTAAAAGAAGATGAAAAATGAAATGTGTGTGTTTTGGGACTTCTGTTTGTCCTGTGTCTGTCTGTAGTTGGGCTGATCTTCCACACTGTTTATGGATATGTCCTCCTATAAGTCATATAATTGAAAAAACACTTTTAAAGAAGTGGTTTCCCCAAAATTCAAAATGTCTGTCTTAACTAATTTCATGTTTGATAGAGATCCTTGCATTTTTCAGTACAGTGCAATCACAGCATTTTGATTCTGTGTGATGTAGTGGTTAGTACTGGGCATCCTGGGCTCAAATTCTGTGCCTGGCTTTTGTTTATATGGGATGTGCATGTTCTCCTCAAGTCTACCTGGATGTTCCTCTGGGTAATCCAATTTTTCTATCGTATTCTAGAGACAATGCCGAGGAAGTCAATCATGAACAGAAGATGGCTTTGTTGAGTCTTATTATTGACTTGTATTACATTGTATTATTATTACATTGTATTGCAAGGACCAGCCACAAGCTGTAGGGCTCATTGTGTGGAGTTGCCTTTTCTCTTTATTATCAAGTGGACTTCACTGAAGTCTCTGAGATCCTCCAAAGACATGTTCTTTGGATGATTTACTTGCACTGGTTCAATTTGGCGCTGTCAGTGTAGAGTAAGTGTGTGCATGAATGTAACAGTAGACTATGATGAATTGGCATTCTTTTCAGGAACAGTTTGCACCTTATGTTTATTGCTTTCAGGATATGTTCCATTTTCCCTGGATTCTGTGCTGGAAGCTGCAATTTACGAAAATAAATAAATGGGTTAAATGTATTTGGGCACTGATTTGTATTTAAATTTAAGGAAAAATAGATTTCAAATTTAATATGATATAATTCATTTTGCACTATAAATTGGAATGGATTTTAATATTAGTTAGTGCTGAAGAAATCATTAGTCAGTCAGTCATTCATTGTCCAACCCGCTATATCCAAACACAGAGTCACAGGGGTCCGCTTGAGATGTCATTAGTGTACATTAAAATGAAAATGTTGCAGTTGAAAACCTGTTTTCTGTATGTTCTGACAGCAATTTCTGGATTTTGTCATGCAAGGCTGGGATGTAGTTGAAGAATCCTTAAAGGAGATCAGAACAGGAGGGTGTGGGTCAAAAGAGACTTGCACATCACTTGGATAAACCCAGGAAAATCATTAAATGACCAGATTTCCAATTTTCAATTTTTAAAGCAGGCATAATAAGATCATGTGTTATACTGAGAAACATGAATAACATTCCTTCCATGTAAGGCACTAAATTCACAAAATTCATAGAGTAATAAAAGATTTACTTTGCATAAGTTAGAATATAACACAGCACAGTAAAATGTGAAATTAAAAGTAGGATTTATCACTAAACTATTACCATAGCTTTATATTCTTTATTATTTGCAAAAATTATAACTTGAAACATTTCACATGCCTATAAAAGCAGTTGTTGTCATTTAATATTTTAATTCTGTGCTGTATCGTATTGCCAGCTCTGTGCTTCCTGGTGCTGCACATGCTTAGCTCATCCTGTTTTGGGTTATTTCTTTTTTTCCTCCATTGCCTGTTTTCAGTATGCCGTTCTTCCAGGTACTCCATTTTCTTCTCATATTGTGAAAATGCTAGTTGGTATGTATATTTATTTATCTGGTACAGAAATCTGCCTTATTCATTTTAAAATTCTCATTTTCTCTATTTTGTTTTTTTCTTAAATTTTATGAATTGCCATCTATTTAATTTCAATAAAAGGTATATAGATTAGAATCATCCTATACCTCAACTTTGACTTTCTCAATAGTGAGGGATCATCAAAAAGATAGCACATCACTACATCATCATATGCTTACATATTCAGTGTTTAACTCTGTTTTAAATATAAATGTGGGACGTTTTATACTGTTGTGACGTACCACATATATTCAAAACAATATCTCACAGTACTTAAGTCCAAATTTCTGACTATCCATTGATACTGCACTTGCCACATGTTCAATAGGACCTGTCTTCTGTATAGGATATGAGTTGGTTTACTTTAAGAGGTCTATTGCAGTCTTCTACTACAAATTTATGGCCAATAGACAGTTTAAACCATAGCTCAAGTTGGTTGGGAGACAAAGTCAGAGAGGCGAGAATACATTGGTTTCGACATGTGCAGAGGAGAGAAGCTGAGTTTATTGGGAGAAGGATGTTAAGGATAGAGCTGCCAGGGAAGAGGAAGACCAGTTGATGGTGAAACAGAGCAAGATGGCAACCCCTAATGGGAGCAGCCAAAAGAAGAAGAAGATAGTTTAAACCATAAGTCTGAATGCCTCTATCTGTATATTTTTTATCAGAAGCAGAAAACACATGGACCTCTGGTCCTTGAAGAAAGGTGGTTCATACTCTTCTTAAGTCAATGCTGGCGAGGATGCCACCACCTCTTTTGTGCCCCGTCGATAAGTATGACCGTGCTCAGAGTGTACAATGTGAGCTTGTGATGAAAACATTTAGTTACCCTGCGCAATCAGATCAGGTGTCACCATAGTTCTTTTATTGTCGGCTATGCACGTCAGCCATGTTGCATGGCTGTGGCTTTGCACACCATGCAAAAAACGTTTTTTGTAACAGCTATGCCACATCAGTGATACCACATGGCTGTGCCACCATGTGAAGGGCCCAAAGCCTAATAATGTGGCAGTGGAAGCTTGCACCTCCAAGTCTTTGATCGTGCATGACTGTCTGTAGCGTTCAGAGTGTATGATGTGTTTGTGAAAAAAAAAGTTGGTTCATCTGTGCCGTGTGCTTCATCTTTATTAGATGTCACTGTGGTTCTTTTCCAAACAGCCAGGCTGCATCAGACATGTTGTGTGGCCATGCCTTCGCATACAGTGTGAAGAACCTTTTTCCTGACAGCTATGCCGCATCAAACAAGTCACATGGCTGTACTTCCACACGCCATGTGATGGATCCAAACCCAATAAAATGGCTTTGGAACCTCGCACCTCCAACTGTTAGGTCATGTCTGAGTTTCTATTGCACTCACAGTGTATATCTTTTGTTTATGGGAAAAAAGAAAAAAAGTTGGTCAACCTGTGCATTGTGCTTCACTCGCTGTGGTTCTTTTCCTCTCAGCAGTACCTTGTGGCTGAACAACTGTTATTTTCCTCTCAGCCTATGTATGTGGTCACACGTCTGTGTAAAAGATTCAAGGCCCAATTACATGGCCAAGGTAGCCCTCAGCTCCAATTCTTGGGTCACTTCAGATCCACATTTTCATCTCTGTTTTTGAAATGCTCCTAGCATTTTCTTTCATATGTTTTGGCAGTGTCCCCTAGTTGTTTCTCTTTGGTCCTATGTGACAAAATCTCCTTCCTCAATTCTCTCTGTACATGTTCACTTGTGTCCTTAGGTTCTCCTTCTCTTGGATTTCTCCACTCTCTCCCTTTCTGTACTGAAGCAGCAGGTAATTGCTCTCACATCTATTTCTGCAAAATTGTTTCTGTCCTCTTGCTGGAGATCTCCTGACTGTGTCACTTCGTCTCATTGGAAGGCATCATTCTTTAACTTAGACCTCTTGGAATATTCTGCCCTGCAGATTAACCACTCCTCCAACTCTACAAGTCAGAGATGACATAGTGCTGTTCAAGTTGATCAGGAGCTGAGTCGGGGTGGCTCCATGATATACTTTGCTTGCTGGTTTTCATTGCACATTAATCTCCTGTATTTGCTGGCCCACTGTTGTACTACTGTCCATTTCATTTTATTTATTAATTTATTTATTTCCTCCTTCAAGTAGGGTTTACCACTTCATGCCTTGGCAGGATGGGAATTACTGGGTAGTTTTGGTGTTTCCTTTTTAAATCTCTCTCTGTCGTTATTAAGATAAAAAAAAGTTTTTCACATATTCTGACATGTATCAATAAAATAGATTTTTAATAAAAATGTCATTGCAAAAAATGAAAATGAAAAGAAATGCAGAAGTATGAGAATATCAAAAGTGTGAATATGTCTTATTATGAATTTAGAATGAGGGAACAAAAGTTAAATAGCCAGAGGGAACCCATATAGATACAAGAATATGCAGATTCAACAAAGACAGATATACATTTCTAGTTTTGTGAGGCAGATATGCTATCCACCACACCATCGCATCATCTAGTAGATCTTCTAGATGAATCCTTACTTCTCTAAACTTGGTTAATTAAATGATATATTCAGCTCGAGGTGGATGTCAGTGCAAGCAATCCTGGAGAATACTGCAGTCCAGTCCATTGCCCAACTGAATATTACTGCTATGCCATTCTTAAACCATGCAATTTCTATTTATAGTTTATTAAGTAGAAAATAGGCATTTTTAAAAAATGACCCTTTATTTACATAAAGTGATAATTAATGAGTTTTTAAAATTTATTTTTCTATTAAAATTATTCAAATGAAAAAAGAGATACAATAAAGCAGGATTTTCCCAAAAGCATTGCCCCAGGTGTCTTAAAATTTCTACTTTCAGAGAGCTACTGAGAAGAAGTCTGGTACAACTGGGCATAGAGGCAGTTCCCTGGGATAACATTTGATAGCAAGAAATACTTCTTTGTAGTTAAAAGAAAGTCTTATGATTTCATAGTACTCCACTGCTTTCTGATTTTGCTGCAAACTCTAATCCCTGGGAACATTAACTATGAAGATCTCAGACCAACTATAGACAATCCCCATTAGGACCAGTTCCCTGCCAATACATGCTTTAAAAAAGAGGTTGTAATCCTATTTTAACCCATTTACTGTTAAGCAAAAACTACAGAAAAGTATCTGTTAGAAATGGAAAAATAATGTGTTTTGTGACTCTGTTAACTCATCAGAAGGTACAACTAATTTCAAAGCCTTCCTTTTCTACCTCAACTTACTGTAAATGTGATATTTAGTCATGTGACTATACCCCAGGTTTATTTCTGTGATTTCTCGAGGTGGCATATACCATTAAACAATTACATCTCATGCTATGAAATAGTGTTTGATGATTTTACACATTCAATTGAATTAATTCTTAAAGTGCACATTCTATTTTGAGCACATTATGCTATACACCTCTTACAAATACAGTACATTCAAGTTAACATATGTTTACTCCCAGATATTCTATCCAAGGTCTCTGGGCCCCTCTGTCAAACTTATCAAATATGCGGATGACACAACCAACATTTGCTCATCAGAAATGGTGACAAGTCTGTATATAGACGGGAGGTTGAGAAGCTGGCCTTTGGTGTAGTCAGAACAATCTGGAGCTAAACACTCTCAAAAATGTGGAATTACACTGGATTTAAGGAGATGTCCACAATATTATACCCTTTCTCCATACTTAATACTGCTGTGAAAGTTGTGGAAACCCTCACGTTTCTATAATGTATAATCTCCTGGGACAAAAAATGGGAGACCAATGTAAGATCCATCATTAAAAGAGCACAATAGCAAATGAAGTTCCTGTGACAGCTGAGGAATTTCAACCATCCATAGGAGCTGCTGGTTCAGTTTTACATAGTAGTCATTGAGTCTGTTATCAGCTCATCCAGAATAGTGTGGTTCAGGTCAGCAACTAAACATGACAAAAAAAGGCTGCATGGAATAATCAGGTCTGCCGAAAATATCATTGGTGCCAGTGTGCCCACTTTACAGAACCTGTATTATTCCAGAGAAATGAAAATTCTTACTGACCCCTCATGCCCACACCCCAACCTTTTAAAACTTCTTCTATCAGCCAGGCTTTATAGATTAATATATGCCAAAACAAACAGATATAAGAACAGTTTTTTTTCCCACAGGCCATCAAGCTCACAAATGGTTAGTTTCATCCCCCCAGGCCTTCCAGCGTCTTGCAATACTGTTCACATAAAGTATTGTTAATATGTATTCAGCATTTCTTGCACTGAGTTGCATTCTGCACTTTGTATGCCTATATATATATATATATATATATATATATATATATATATATATATATATATATATATATATATATATACTGTATATATATATATAAACTGCTCCAAAAATTAAAGGAACACTTTGAAAACACATCAGATCTCAATGGGAAAAAGAAATCCTCCTGGATATCTATACTGATATAGACTGGGTAATGTGTTAGGAACGAAAGGATGCCACATCGTTTGATGGAAATGAAAATGATCAACCTACAGAGCCCTGAATTCAAAGACACCCCAAAAATCAGAGTGAAAAAATTATGTGGCAGGCTAGTCCATTTTGCCAAAATTTAATTGCAGCAACTCAAAATTGTACGCAGCACTTTGTATGGCCCCTGTGTTCTTATATACATGCCTGACAACATCGGTGCATGTTTCTGATGAAATGACAGATGGTGTTGTGGGGGATCTCCTCCCAGATCTGGACCAGGGCATCACTGAGCTCCTGGACAGTCTGAGGTGCAACCTGGTGGCATTGGATGGACCAAAACATAATGTCCCAGAGGTGTTCTGTTGGATTTAGTTCAGGAAAGTGTGGAGGCCAGTCAATGGTATCAATTCCTTCATCCTCCAGGAACTGCCTGCATACTCTCACCACATGAGGCCAGGAATTGTCGTGCACCAGGGACCACTGTACCAGCATAGGGTCTGACAATGGGTCCAAGGATTTCATCCTGATACCTAATGGCAGCCAAGGTGCCTTTGTCAAGCCTGTAGCGGTCTGTGTGACCCTCCATGGATATGCCTCCCCAAACAATCATTAACCCACCACCAAACTGCTCATGCTGAATGATGTTACAGGCAGCATAATGTTCTCCATGGCTTCTCCAGACCCTTTCACTTCTGTCACGTGCTCAGGGTGAACCTGCTCTCATCTGTAAAAAGCACAGGGCACCAGTGGTGCATCTGACAATTCTGGTATTCTATGGCGAATGCCAATCGAGCTGCATGCTGCTGGGCAGTGAGCTCAGGGATCATTAGAGGGCATGGGGCCCTTGGGTCACCCTCATGAAGTCTTTCTGGTTGTTTGGTCAGAGACATTCACAC
Source organism: Polypterus senegalus (assembly GCF_016835505.1). NCBI lineage: Eukaryota > Metazoa > Chordata > Cladistia > Polypteriformes > Polypteridae > Polypterus > Polypterus senegalus. The sequence goes on along the minus strand of NC_053162.1, from coordinate 54,402,535 downwards.
CAGTGGCCTGCTGGAGGTCATTTTGTAGGGCTCTGGCAGTGCTCATCCTGTTCCTCCTTGCCCAAAGGAGCAGATACTGGTCCTGCTGATGGGTTATGGACCTTCTATGGCCCTCTCCAGCTTTCCTAGAGTAACTGCTTGTCTCCTAGAATCTCCTCCATGCCCTTGAGACTGTGCAGGGAGACACAGCAAACCTTCTGGCAATGACACGTATTGATGTGCCATCCTGGAGAAGTTGGACTACCTGTGCAACCTCTGTAGGGTCCAGGTATCGCCTCATGCTACCAGTAGTGACACTGACTGTAGCCAAATGCAAAACTAGTGAAGAAACAGTCAGAAAAGATGAGGAGGGAAAAATGTCAGTGGCCTCCACCTGTTAAACCATTCCTGTTTTGGGGTCATCTCATTGTTGCCCCTCTAGTGCATCTGTTGTTAATTTCATTAACACCACAGCAGCTGAAACTGATTAACAACCCCCTCTGCTACTTAACTGACCAGATTAATATCCCATAAGTTTCATTGACTCTATGCTATACTCTGATTAAAAAGTGTTCCTTTAATTCTTTTGAGCAGTATATATATATATATATATATACAGTATATATTATACACTAGCTGTGTAAGCTCGCATTGTAAAAAACCTGGGGTCCTAGAAACTATTGAAATCGTCAGAAAAAAAATTTAAATGTAGAGATGTCAGGTAATTTAAAGGAACTACTCTGGGAATCTCTCTCCTAGGAGGTTTTGTTTTGGCAACGTGCTCACATCACAGGTGTATTAGTGGCTATGTGACTTTGTCTTTCTTCAGAGATTGTGTTTTGCTGACATGCTATCCTCACTTCTGTATTAGCAGTGGGAGGAAAAGTAACAGTGATACCATTTTGCTGATGCGATCGCCTTGCTTCTGTATTAGTGGCTAAGTGAGAGATTTTCTTCAGATGTTTTATTTTGCTGATGTGCTGGCCTAGCTTTCGCATCCTCAGAGGTGGAGCCCTTACCCCAACTCCACCTCTCACTTCCAGGCTTGACAGACACACACACTTCCACGCGTAGACATTTATAAACAACATATATATATATATATATATATATATATATATATATATATATATATATATATATATATATATATATATATATATATATATATATATATATATATATATACACATATATATTGTGATGGGCGGCCTGGTCCCATGCCTGGCCAGGACACCCCGGCTGCATATGTTTTGGGGGAGCAACCATGGGCTGCTTGGTGGCAGCCTCCCTGGCCGACGGTGATTCCCCAAACTCCCGCAGGGCTCCATGGGAGATGGAGTCCTCCAGAGCCTGGTTGGGAGCTGGGGTGGCTGCTAGGGGGTGCTGCCTGGATTCCACAGCCCCGCTGGACAAATCTTCAGCCCCACCCGGAAGTGCAATTGGGACAAGGTGGTCAAGCACCTGGAACACTTCTGGGTGGGCTATAAAAGGGGCCAGCCACCACCACTCAGTGGCCAGAGTCAGGAGGAGAGTACGAAGCTTCAAGGAAAGAGTGGTGCTGCCAGAAGGGTGTGTTTTGTGTTACTGGTGCTTACTAGTGCTTGATTTGGGACTGTGTATTGCCTGTGGGTCACGGGGAAGATGTGTGTCCACAGGGGAAGAAAAATAAAACAGCTTTGTGTTATTTTATACATGCCTCCGTGTCAGTCTGTTTAGGGTCGGTGCCAATATAGTGCCTTTGTTACTATATATATATATACACGCAAGATATATTGATATTTATACTAAAAAAAGGCAAAGCCCTCACTCACTCACTCATAACTAATTCTCCAACTTCCTGTGTGGTTTACTTACAAAAGTTGGGCAGGTTTCATTTCGTAATTCTACGCGTAATGGTTATAACTGGAACCTATTTTTCTCCATATACTGTAATGGAGTTCAGCTCAATAGCCGTGGGGGGCGGAGTTTCGTGTGACATCATCACGCCTCCCACGTAATCACTTGAACTGACTGTGAGTGCAGTACGTAGAAAATAAGGAAGAGCTCCAAAAACCACTGAAGAAAACATGCATTATACAACTGAGAAGGCAGCGAAACAATAAGAAATGAGTGAGTGACACATACAAGCATATTCATAAGTGCAGCTACTGCGGAAACAAAGCACGGTGTAAACCAAAAGTTTAAATTAAGTTCATAGACAGGCTGCCACTGGCGTTTGTCATGCCCATGACTAATGCGGGATACAAGTTTAATGAGAGGACGCAGGGTATAAACAATCACTTTGTACCTAAGTTAGAATTGCTGGTAAAGGGCTGTGCTTATGCAAATTCCGACAGACTGTGTTTGTGGGGGGATTGACAGTTGAGGTGGTTGGGGGAGTGACGTCATCCTCTCCCCTCCCATTCACCTCATTTCGCTCTGAGCTGAGCTCCGCAGCTAACGCGGTCTTGCGGAAGCAACTTTGTCACGCTGCCACCAAATACTCACAGAAAAATCTACAAGTTAATACATACGCTGTCTCTAGACTTTCTCCACACTCTGAATCCTCCAGGCTCTACTTACAAAAGGTTACATTGACAATCATGTTACGTTATTTTTAAAATGTTTCCTTTTCTTAGCACAAGCATAGCTGAGAAGCTTTGATGCATGTGCTCCATAACGCGTTAAAAAATAACGGATTTAATCACACTTTGCATTCCAAGAAAAGGGGAGCTTCTCTCAATGCAGGATTTCCTGGTACACCGATTACATTGAAGCACACATCAGAGCTACAAAAATATAAGTCGGAAGAAAGCGCGTTGCTAGGACTGATTGGAGGAAAATTTCATTTCAAAAGACCACCCGACGGAAGCCTTGATAAAAACGTGGTTTTGTGCAAACTGTGCAAAAAGGAGTTTGCATAACACTGAGGCACTTCAACCTTGCGGTACCATCTAAATGCAAAACATGTTACAGCGAACACAGAAACTGTGTATGCTGTTAGCACTAGCAGTACGAGTTTGAGTACCACCAAAAGGTGTCGGCAGCCCAAAACTGATGAAATGGCTGGCTTCTGGACCAAAATTAGTAAGTCAACATTGGTCAAACTTACAAATTCTCTCCCAAAATGGATTGCTTTGGACTGTAGACCACTAACAGTGCTGGAAGATAGGGGGTTAGAAAATGTTCTACAATTAGCGTCAGGTGATCCAACTTTCCAACTACCATGCCGAGAGACTATTTCAAGTAAAATTCAACAGCTTTATGACACTGAAAAGCAAGCAAAATTAGATGCATTACAGAAAGCGGACTTTTTGGCTCTTATTGGGGATCATTGGACTTCCGTGACTGTTAGTAATTTTAATTACATCTAATTACAAAATGTTCAATGATCACACTGTTTTAGCCTAATGTACAAAATAATTTTGGCTAAGGCTGGTCAAAAAGATGAAAAACTGCGCTTTATGTTGAAATTTTTCTTCTTATTATTTAAAGACAATACCATTCTGAACATGTACTTAAAGTACTTAGAATCTATATATATAATTCACTAAGACAAGACGACCATGGAAAGCATGCCGGAAGGGGCGTGGATTCACTAAGCCACCGACAAGTTAGACACCTATGGCGCACGCAGGAAGGAGCCACGCCCACCAACTCCAAGACCATTGGATACGACGACAACTCGCAGAGCCACGCCCACCAACTCAGACGCGACGACACAGAAAAAATGGCGTCATTTATATTTGTCTGTCGTAGAGGCAACATGCAGCTCTGACCCATGCTGACTGTTAATAGAAGCATGTTTCTTGCGGAGGTGAATCGCCATATGCAGCATGTAAAACGGTTTGCGAGGGGTATCCAATGGGATCCTTAAAACATTCCTTTACAACTGAGGTTAAAACACAATAAAGTAAGCAGTCTTTAAAAAACGAGTTTTCGGTTACGACGCACGACCGCGTGCACCCTGGCAAACTGTTTTACACACTACATACAGCAATTCGCATCCGCGACAAACATGCGTCTTCTTAGATGCTCCTTCACTTTGTACACACCCCCCTCCCACCTCGCTACTACCGTGGTCGGGTGTCTTGGTGGATTATGTATAGAAAGGCAGCCAAAACCGCACAGAGCAATGAAAAGTCTATGTGAGTCACAGGTGCATCTGAACTGTAGAAAGACGACAACGACTCGTGTGAGGAGTTGAAGGTGGCCACATCAGCAGGCAGTGCATACTGAACGAGAAATCAGCAGACTAGCATGACGGAGGGAGCGGAGTGGATGTCCTTCTCCTCTCCTCCCGTTCCACCCTCCACGCCACATGGACGATTGTGTGTTGGTTCGTTCCGTGCATTGGTTAAAACCCAATGAAGGAAGCAGTCTTTAAAAACCAATAAGCCCTGTGCCTCTGTTTCATTACCGTCTCACCTGCTTCACCAATGCAGGCCCCGCAACAGGGCAGCCAACCGGGTAACCAAAGTCTTTGGGTTCAGGGAGGAGTATGGTTAAAAAGCTGAAACTTAAAGGAATTGACGGATGGGCACCACCAGGTGTGAAGCCTTTCGCTTCATTTGACTCAACACAGGAAACCTCACCCAGCCCGGACACGGAGAGGATTGACAGATTGATAGCTCTTTCTCGATTCTGTTGGTGGTGGTGCATGGCAGTTCTTAGTTGGTGGAGCGATTTGGCTGGTTATTTCCGAAAATGAACGAGACTCCCACCTGCCAAATAGTTACACGACCCAACAGTGGTCGGTGTCCAAATTCTTAGACGGACAAGTGGCTTTCAGCCACGTGAGATTGAGCATTAACAGGTCTGTGATGCACTTGTATGTCCGGTACTGCACGCGCGCTACACTGAATGGATCAACGTGTGTTTACCTGGCGCGGGGAGCCGTGCGTAAGCCGTTGAACCCCATTCGTGATGGAGACCGTGGCTTGCAATTGTTCCCCACGAACGAGAAATTCCCAGTACGTGCGGGTCATACGCTCGCACTGATTACGTCCCTACCCTCTGTAATCCCCCATGGTCGGGTGACTTGGTGGATTATATATAAAAAAGCAGCCAGAACCGCAAAGAACAATGAAAAATCAACGTGGAAACCGACTGAGGCGGTGTTTGGAAAATTAACAGTCAACGTGACTCACAGTTGCGTGTGAACTGTACACAGACGAAAGCGACTCAGGTAGGGAGTTGGGGGCGTGCACATAAGTGGGCAGTGCATACTGAACGAGTGCCGTTCAACCCCGTCCTTCGCTTTGGAAGGAGAAGGCGCGACGGCGCTCCTCTGGTTTTCAGTCACGGACAATTGTATGTTGGTTGCAATGTTACTCTTCTTGGTGGTTTATTAAATTACGGATTTTACATATACATATGTATATACATATACATACAAACACACACAGGTATATATATATGTGTATATATATGTATGTGCCTATATATGTGTGTGTAGCTTTGGTCACTGAGTGCAAGAGAAAAATAATAAAATGTAGTCTATAAGTTATTAAACAGTAAAACATTAACGTTTTAAGAAGTACAGGTACATTGAGCACTACTGGAGTGGTTGCGAGTAAACTACATTTTAAAGACTGTGTAACACAACAGGTAAGTAGTACTAACAGCAGCTAAAATGTATATGGATCATCTCTCTGTAGTTGATCCCTTTTGAAAGGCGCTACACGACGGCTGTGGTATAGAAATTACATTTAAACGTGAACGTTTAAATTTCTGCCTCTGGTAATGTGCCTTACCGGCATTTAAAGAAAATTAGTTTTGTGTCCTCTGCAGTGTTAAGAGAGAAAGGCTTTGGTTTGGGATAAAAGGAAAAAATGTGTAAAGAAAGGAAACTTGCCTTTTTCTTTTATATAGTACTAGCAGAATACCCGCGCTTCGCAGCGGAGAAGTAGTGTTTTAAAGAAGGTACGAAAAAGAAAAGGAAAAATTTTAAAAATAACGTAACATGATTGTTAATGTAATTGTTTTGTCATTGATATGAGTGTTGTTCTCATATCTATCTATGTTGTTCTCATATCTATCTATATATATATCTCTATCTATCTATATATATATATACCTCTATCTATCTATCTATATATATCTCTATCTATCTATCTATCTATATATATATATATATTTATAGCAAAATACCCGCGCTTGGCAGCGGAGAAGTAGTGTGTTAAAGAAGGAAAGAGAAAGAAAAGGAAACATTTTGAAAATAACGTAACATGATTGTCAATGTAATTGTTTTGTCACTGTTATGAGTGTCGCTGTGATATATATAAATATAGCAAAATACCAGCCATAGCGATGTCATGTGTTAAAGAAGTTGTGAAAAGAAAAGGAAACATTTTAAAAATAATGTAACATGATTGTCAAAGTAATTGTTTTGTGTATTTGGTGGCAGCGTCACAAAGTTGTTTTCGGTAGCTGCATCAGAAAATGTACCACGACGTCTGACACGCCTCCTTTTTACTGTTTTCTCACAGCTTGGATTGCTGCTGTCATATATATATACACACACACATACATACATACATACATATATATATAATATACATATATATATACACATACATATCTTCATATCTACATATCTATATACATATCTACACACACAAATTATATATATGTGTATGTATGTATGTATGTATGTATGTATGTATGTATGTGTGTGTGTGTGTGTGTGTGTGTGTGTGTGTGTGTGTATATATATATATATATAATCTAGATAGGGTGTGTGTGTATATATATATGTATGTATGTGTATATATATATATATATATATATATATATACACATACATACATATATATACACATACATATACTTGTGTGTATGTTTGTATGTGTCTATATGTGTGTGTATAGCTTTGGTCACTGAGTGCAAGGGAAAAATAATGAAATATAGTCTATAAGTTATTAAACAGTAAAACATTAACGTTTTAAGAAGTACAGGTACATTGAGCACTACTGGAGTGGTTGTGGGTAAACTACATTTTAAAGACTGTGTAACAAAACAGGTAAGTAACTAACAGCAGCTAAAATGTATATGGATCATCTCTCGGTAGTAGATCCCTTTTGAAAGGCGCTACACGATGGCTGTGGTATAGAAATTACATTTTCTATGTGAACGTTCAAATTTGTGCCTCTGGTAATGTGCCTTACCGGCAATTAAAGAAAATTAGTTTTGTGTCCTCTGCCGTGTTAAGAGAGAAAGGCTTTGGTTTGGGATAAAAGGAAAAAAGGTGTAAAGAAAGGAAAGTTGCCTTTTTCTTTTATATAGTATAGAGAGATGTGTTCGCTGACGTTATGATCGCCTTTTGGCGACAGTCGCGGTGGGTCTTGTGTAGACTGGTGAGACGTCCCCGCCATTAATCGGCTGTGATGGCACTGTCAGTCCTCTACTCGTATGCGTGTGTTCATAATCCGAGCTGAGGACCTGATAATCGTATACGTGCAAAAGAAAGTGTGAATCGCCTTAATATTATTTTGCTGTGGTGTAGAAAAGGGGTCCCGTGTTTGCACTTGTCTGGGCTATAGCTCAGGGGGCGGATGAAAAAAATTAAAAGTGCTCACTTTGACTTAAGGCAGAAGCGCAGTCAGCGTCTCAAAGGCCGGCACAGCTATGCACGCGCGCTGGCTGCTCGACTTTTGCTGGGCAGGAGACCCCTTTTGTACACACGTTCATGATATCAAAAGTCTCAGCGCTCTTTGGTATGAGGGGCCAAACAGGCCATAAATCATATATTTCTGTGTGTAATCTATTGGTTTACGTGTGAACACTATTGGTTTATAAATATTTACTATCGGTTTGCGTGCATACTTAATTGGTTTGCCTGCGTACAATACTGGTTTCATTCATATAAACTATAATGGTTTGTGTCCGTATATTATCCGTTTGTACGTGTATGTCACTGGTTTGCATATGAACTATATTGATTTGCGTGTGTATATCACTGGTTCCAGTACGTTTGTTATTGGTTTGTGAGTGAACTGCATTGGTTTACGCTTGCATGTTATCGGTTTGCGTATGAATTACATTGGCTTGCGTTCTGTGTCGGTCTAACAATGGATTTGCGTATGCACTATATTGGTTTCATGCACGTCTTATACTGGTTTCATGTGGGTAACCTGTCGATTTTGCGCTTGAACTCTATTGGTTGTATGTGTGCACTATGTCGGTTTCGCGTATGAAACATATTGGTTATGCGCGCACCTATCGCAACTCTGTGTATGAACTATATCGGTTCTGCGTGTGAACTATATTGGTTGTTCACGTGATCTTCAGAGGAAATGGGCGGGGCAAGAAACAGGAACTCAAGGGCCGGTAGAGTCATTGAGTCTAAAGAGAAATGTCTAGGAGACGCATCTGCGTTTAAGCGGCACTGTATATTTTTTCCGCACCATACGTTTGCGAAAGGACTTGGTGGTAATTATTACTATTTAACAGAATCTACCGTTGAGTCTGTAATGAACACAAGGCTGAAGTTAGGTACGTATTCGGCCGTCTCATTATTCGGTCCCATCTACATGCTTGCTTGCAACCCGGAGCTGTACTTGCTCACACAATATTTGCAGAATTGTTACTTATTCTAAAGGCAAAGTATTCAACATTTACGATTGACGTCTTTATGCAACATAACATTTAGTTACTACTAGTTACATTTATTATGCCCGGTGACCCCGCACCGCACAGACAGGTGAAGTGACTTGCTCAGGGTCACACCGTGTCAGTCTCAGAACTTGAGCCCACGAACAAAGGGTTGAAAGTGCAAAGCCATAACCGAAATGCTTGCACATCTATAACATGTATATTAATTGACTAAAGTGTCCATTCTATGAAAAGCTAAACATTTAAGACCTGCATGGGTCAGTTACATCATATTGGGCCACCTTACCTTTCACAGTTTTGTGAAAAGACAGATGCGGTTTTTAAGATGCAGCGGAGTTTTGCTCCGCCCAGTGGGAGTATCAGGGTGAAACTGACAATGTATTCCCACTTCAAGATCAGATAAATGGGATTTACTGTGATATTTAATGGGCACTGTAAAGTGTTAAATGGCGTTGGGCCACCTTAATTTTCATAGTTTTGTGACACTGTCATATATATAACTTGTCCAGGACAGATTCCTTTGTTAAATTAGAGTTTAACAATTTTGACCCGTGCAGGACCAAAATGTGGAATATTTATTTTTTCAAATAACGGATCAGTCTGTAATGATGCCGATTAATGTACACGCTGTAGAATATTTTGCATCACTGTTATAATAGAATAAGAAGCTGCTTTGCAAAAGCTGTGTGAATAAGTAGCTGACTGCAAGCTTATACTGGGAGTAGCTGGGAGTGAATAAAATGCCAGCCGAATGCGAACCTAACTTCAGCCCTGTGATCATTTTCAGAATTAAGGGAAAATACTGGTAAAAAGAATTACCACCAAGCCCTTTCACAAACATACAGTGACGTGCAAAAGTATTCAATCCCTTTAAAAGTCATCCTAATTTTCTGCATGACAAAAGATTTGTCCACATATTTATCCATTTGTTTTTTTTTATGTGAACTCTTGTGTTGTAACAAAACATTATCAAACTCCAAATAACTTAACTAAAGAAAAACTCCAAAGTGATTGTTTTCCTAAGTATTCAAGCCCAACATCCATCCATCCATTTTCTAACCCGCTGAATCCGAATACAGGGTCACGGGGGTCTGCTGGAGCCAATCCCAGCCAACACAGGGCACAAGGCATATTCATACTTTGTCAAGAACCTTTTTGCTGCAGTAACAGCCTTCATTCTTTTGGGGTACATAAATATGCCCCAGTTCTGCACATTGCTCATCGTGATTCTTCCCTATTCTTCTTGGCATGATTTCTAGGTACCCTCTATGTTGGTGGGATGGTATATCTGAACAGCAGTTTTCAAACAGTGCCCCAGATTCTCAACAGGGTTAAGATCAGGGCTTTGACTTGGCCATTGCGAAACATTCACCTGTCTGTTTTTGAGCCATCCCAGTGTCACTTTGGTCTAATGCTTAGGGTCATTGTCATCTTGAAAGCTTTAAATTCATAGTAGACTGAAATGAGTTCACTTCCAATATTGTGCGGTATTTGTGCCCATCTATTGTCCCTTCAACTCAGATTCTCAGTCCCAGCACATGAAAAAAATCCCCGAAGCAAGATGCTGCCACCACCATATTCCACTGTAGGTCTGGTGTTTCTTGTGGCATGGGCAGTGTTTGTTTTATGCCACACATTCTGTACCTCTTTGAAGTCTGAGAAAAAAAGTTCTATTTTAGTTTCATTTGACCATAAACTCTTCTCCCCACATTTAACTGGAAACACGCCATATGTGTTTTTATGTGGACCATCATAAGGAATGGGTTCCTTCTTGCCACCTTCCTGTAGAGGCCTGTTTAATGGAGCGCTCTTGAAATTGTGGACCCCTACACCTTCACTCCAGTTTCAGCCAAAAAGCATTGCAAACATCTGAGAGTGACGTTTGGATTTCTAGTCTCCTCTCTCTCCAGTTGATGTCTAACTCTGATGTCCAGTCTTCAGGGACAGCCTGCTCTAGTAAGAGTCAGGGTGCTGTGATGAACCTTCAAATTTCTGATGATGGATCCAGCAGTGTGCAATGGGACATCAGACTCTTGATATTTTTATAATTATTTCCTGCTACCTTGTGCATTTCAATAACTTTGTTTCTCACATCAGCAGAATGCTCCTCTCTCTTGATTTTTTCAGTGACTGTCCAGCAAAGACTGCGGCCCCTACGAAGGGGGCTTTTAATATCCAGAGAGAAAGGAGCACCTCATTATGTTTAATATGACTGTCAAATGTCTGCCACCTTTGTAATTAATTTGGTGTAAACCTGGAGCTTCCAAAGCACAGAGGTTTGAACAGTTATGTAAACACTAACTTTGGAGATTTTCTTCTTCAATTAAATGTCTACATAAAATAGTTTATTTTGACTTTGGAAATGTTTTGTTACAGCATAAGAAAAAATATAGAATGAATAAATATGTGTACAAACATTTTGTCTTGCATAAAATTATGACAACTTTCATGGGGATTGAATACTTTTGCACGTCACAGTATGTTTGTGAAAGGGTTTGGTGGTAATTATTTTTAAGTTAGGTCACATTCAGCTACCTTTTTATTCACTTCTAGCTACATCCAGTATAAGATTACAGTCAGCTACTTATTCACAAACCTTCTTCTATATTAACAGCAAGGCAAAATATTCTACAGTGTGTACATTAATCCGCAAACTGATCCATTATTTGAAAAAATAAATATTTGAGATTTTCAACCAAAACTTGAACAGGTTGAAAATGTTAAACTCAACTTTAACAATGGAATCTGTCCTGGACAAGTTTATATTATCCTAATTAATATACATGTTGTAGATGTGCAAGCATTGTGGCGCAGTGTTTAAGACTGCACTTTTAAACTGAGGTCGTGGGTTCAAGTCCTCATAATGACACTATGTGACCATAAACAAGTCACTTCACCTGTCTGTGCAGCACTGGGCGAATCTAACCAGTAGTATCTAAATGTTGTATGTTGGATAAAGGCGTTAGTAAATGTAGAATATTTTGCCTTCAGAATGAATAACTGGTTTCAAAAGTTGTGTGAAAACGTACTGTGGCTGGGTGCGAGCAAACATGATCCTGGAAGCAAAAAAGAAGACGGCCCAATACGTACCTAACTTCAGCCTTGTGTTCATTACAAACTCAAGGGTAGATTCTGTTAAATAGTAATAATTACCACCAAGTCCTTTTGCAGACGTATTGTTCGGAAAAAAATATACAGTGCCGCTTAAACGCAGATGCGTCTCCTAGACATTTCTCTTTACACTCCATGACTCTACCGGCCCCTGAGGTCCTGTTTCTTGCCCTGCCCATTTCCTCTGAAGATCACGTGAACAACCAATATAGTTCACACGCATAACCAATATGTTTCATACGCGAAACCGACATAGTGCACACATACAACCAATAGAGTTCAAGCGCAAAATCGACAGGTTACCCACATGAAACCAATATAAGACATGCATGAAACCAATATAGTGCATACGCAAATCCATTGTTAGACCGTTACAGAACGCAAGCCAATGTAATTCATACGCAAACCGATAACATGCAAGCGTAAACCAATGCATTTCACTCACAAACCAATAACAAATCGTACTGGAACCAGTGATATACACATGCAAATCAATATAGTTCATATGCAAACCAGTGCTATGCATATACAAACGGATATAGTTCACACACAAACTGATAATATACGGACACGAACCAATATAGTTCAAATGAATGAAACCAGTATTGTACGCACGCAAACCAATTAAGTATGCATGCAAACCGATAGTTTTGCCCCTCATACTTTGGAGGTAATTCATATATTATATATATAGCAAAATACCCGCGCCTCGCAGCGGAGAAGTAGTGTGTTAAAGAAGTAATGAAAAATAAAAGGAAACATTTTAATAATAACGTAACATGATTGACATTGTCATGAGTGTTGCTGTCATATATATGCCTGCCTAAATAAGTCACCCTCGCTTCGCTCTTACTTTTTTACCATTCATTTAATCATGGCTAGTGGCGGAAAAATTATAAAATGGAAGGAGGATGGCTTTACCAAAACAATTATTGATGGCGAATCGATTATTCATAAAGCTTGAATTGGTGATCTGTTTTTCTGTGTTAACCTCATATTTTTCATACTTCTTCTCAAACTAAGGTGGTGCGAGGGTAAAATGAATCGGGATGCGCTGATCAATGTAATCGGTGTACCAGGAAATCATGCATTGACAAAAGCTCCCTTTGCTTGTAATGCAAAGTGTGATTAAATGCATTATTTTTCAAAGCGTTATGGAGCACATGCATCGAAGCTTCTCAGCTGTGCTTGTGCTAAGAAAAGGAAAGATTTTAAAAATAGCGTAACACGCTTGTCAATGTGACCTTTTGTAAGTAGTGCCTGGAGGATTCAGTGTGTTGAAACTCTAGAGACAGCGTGTGTATTAACTTGAGGTAAATGGGAGGGGAGATGATGACGTGACTCCCCCACCCGCCTTAACCGTCAATCCCCACAAACACAGTCTCGGAATTTGCATAAGCACACCCCTTCACCTACAATTTTAACTTAGTTACAAAGTGATCAAAACTCTCGTTTATATCCTGAGTCCTCTCATTAAACTTGTATCCCGCATTACCTGTGGGCATGTGAAACGCCAGCGGTAGCCTGTCTATGAACTTAATTTAAAGTTTAGGTTTACACCTTGCTTTCTTTCCGAGGTAGCAGCACTCATAAATATGGTAGTATATGCCACTCGCTCGCTTCTTATTGTTTCGCTGCCTTCTCAATTATATAATGCATGTTTTCTTAAGCGCTTTTTGTAGGTCTTCCTGGTTTTCTACGTACTGCGTTGACAGTCAGTTCACGTGATTACGTGGGAGGCGTGATGATGTCACACGAAACTCCGCCCCTACGTCTTTGCAGCTCTACTCCATTACAGTTAATGGAGAAAAATACCTTCCAGTTATGACCATTAGGCGTAGAATTTCGAAATGAAACCTGTCCAACTTTTGTAAGTAAGCTGTAAGGAATGAGCCTGCCAAATTTCAGCCTTCTACCAACACGGGAAGTTGGAGAATTAGTGATGAGTGAGTGAGTCAGTGAGTCAGTCAGTGAGGGCTTTGCCTTTTATTAGTTTAGATATATATATATATATATGACAGCAACACTCATGACAATGACAATGTCAATCATGTTACGTTATTATTAAAATGTTTCCTTTTCTTTTTCATTACTTCTTTAACACACTACTTCTCCGCTGCAAAGCGGGTATTTTGCTAGTACAGTATATATAGATGTAGATATATATATATATATATATATATATATATATATATATGTGGTACAGCCGGACACAGACAGGCGTGTTTATTTTTCTTATATTTACAGTGCACAACCCAGTGCCGCAGCACCAATCACCCGTTAAAGTCCTGGCCACACAACAATGCCTTGCTCAGTCCTTCTGACCGCCTCCACTCCTCTTCTCCGAGCTCCGTCCTCTTCCACCCGACTCTTGCCGTTGACTGGAGGGAGGCGGTCCCTTTTATCTGCACCCGGATGAGCTCCCGGTGCTCCCCGACAATCTTCCGCTGACACGCCCCAGTGTGGCAGAAGTGCCGGCTGTTCTCCCGGAGGCTCTCCAGGTGTCCCTGCTTCTCTTCCCCCAGCGCTTCCTGGTGTGGCGGAAGTACTGGGGTCCAGGGTTCCCAAGGCATTGGGGTGCCTCCTGGCGGTGACCACGGGCCCGTACAGGGTAGGGCTTCCATGCCCTGCACCCGTGGCCCCCAAAGCAACCAGGAAGGCGGCCCCCACGTGATCCCAGATGGGTACACGCCCACTTCCGGTCCTCCAAGGCGTCCCGGCCGGGTCGTGGCCCCTGGCATCCTCGACACTATATATTTATATATATATATATATATATATATATATATATATATATATATATATATATATATATATATATATATATAAATGCATTTACATTCTCTGTTGTGCTCTTTTTCTTGTTTATCTCTGGTGTGTGATTAATTATTGTATGTATGTTGATTATGTAACTTACAATTGGAGAGTCACCAAAACCGGAGTCAAATTCTTTGTATGTGTGCATACTTGGCAAATAAATCTGATTCTGATTTTTCAAACAGCAGCTAGTCTGGTATATGGCATTTACAATGGACACCTACTGGCATGTAAAGTCGCAAATGGGCTCTTTAGTATTATAAGTTTTCTATAATTCTTCCATAATTGATGAATAGAAGTTAATTTGAGAAAATTAATTAGAAGTGCAGGGGGGAAGAAGAATGGGGACACCCGGAGGGCTCCCTGGTACACAGCCGGTACTTCCGCCACACGGGGAGTGCTGGGAAGCAGCTGGAGCCCATCCGGGGTGGTATAAAAGGGGCCGCCTCCCTGCATTCGAGAGTGGAAGTCGGGTGGAAGAGGACGGAGCTGGAGAGAGGATTGGAGGCGGCCAGAAGGAAGGCATAAAGGACTGTGTGTGAGAGGCCCGGACTTTTGGGGAATCGGTACTGGAGGCACTGGGTTTGTGCACTGGACTTGCAAATATTGTATACAGTTGTGGTGAAATAATAAACGTGTGTTGGGTGAAACGATGTCCACCTGTCTGTGTCCAGGTCCCGTTCCACACTGGAAAAAAGCCAGGTTTGTTTTGAAAAGGATAGTTACGAAAAGATAGGATCAGGAGATGAATACACGCAGGGGTTCAATTTTAAATACACACCACGGGAGTGTCGCGGTGCCTGGTGTGAACGCGCTAGTGTCTACCTGGATATGTGCATGTGCTAGACGGGCTGGCAGATTGGTTGGATGATTTTATTTTTATATTTTATTTTTTTCTCCAGCCGTCTGGAGTTTTTTTTTTGTTTTTTCTGTCCACCCTGGCCTTCGGACCTTACTCCTTTTCTATGTTAACTAATGTCTTATTTTAATTTCTTATTTTGTCTTTCATTTCTCTTTTCTTCATTATGTAAAGCACTTTGAGCTACTTTTTGTATGAAAATGTGCTATATAAATAAATGTTGTTGTTGTGATCTTGCCGGTTATATTTAAGGAGTTACTGGCTAACAGGGGTCGTCAGTGGACCTAAAGGCGAGGTAGGAGTAAGCACTGCTGAGCTATTGGAGTAGAGGTTGTGATTTTTGCAACTTTGTAAATATTCTTTTGTATATAGAGTTATGTATCTCCTAGTGATCATTTTGGTGGAGGTATATATACTTATTTGGTGTTGAGATAATTTTAATTTTGGGTTTGGTGCAATTGTTTTTGTATATTCATACACTTGTCTTTTGTTCTTGTGCTTTTTTTTCTTTCCTGTTGGAGGAGCTTCTTGAGCCAGAGATAAAAGAAGACAACCTTCATTATTAGATTGTATGTGTGTGTGTAGTTTTTGTAGAAGTGCACTGTTTTTTGTAAATACACCATATTTTCCTTGTTTTGTTTTTATTTATTTCTGAAGAAGTGACAGTGCTAAGAGACTGTGTCTCAAAGGCCACTTCCCCCTACACGGGATATCACAGCAATACATATAAAAAAAATAATAGGAAAAGCTTCAGGGAACCATGATAAAACTACATGTATGTAGTGGGGAACCATCAAAGACTTCTATATATAATATACAGTATATATATATAATTACACCTGTGTGTATAGGGGACAGCTGAAGGGCTCTAGTGACTGTAATTCTATCACTTCTCCAGGGGTTGGCGCTGTTAGATATAGTGTTTGATATTACAAGTGAATTATTGAATTGTATTATTAAGACGCTTTGTTTTTTTGTTATTTATTACTGCAACTCCAAGTTTATGAAACATGTTTTTAAATTCACTAGAAAAAATCCACTTGTATATGGTGGTGTGTGTGATGCACAATGGAGCACAGGATGATCTTTGTTTTCAAAATATGTTTCATCTGAGAATCTTTTCAGCACTATCCAAAGATTGTTATGTAAATCTATGTAATTAATTTGTTTGAATTATTTTAATTCCTATATATAGCCACAAGGAGAAAATTATTTTCAGTTCAATTTTCATTGAATACTAATTTACTGTCTATTTCATCATCCTACATCTTACAATAATAGCATCATTTAATGACATCTGTACAAAAATTTGCCACATATTTTTTAACTTCCTCTCATCCACTGTCATCTAGCCACGTCCTTTTATCAGCCATATTTTCTGTTTTCATTACTTACCTTAAATATATATTTTTTAAAATATTATTTTATTCTCCCTCTGGGAACAGATGAGTTTAGGTTTATGGATTATTATTCACTTAAACAGATACACTCATCTAAAGGATTATTAGGAACACCATACTAATACGGTGACCCCCTTTCGCCTTCAGAACTGCCTTAATTCTACGTGGCATTGATTCAACAAGGTGCTGAAAGCATTCTTTAGAAATTTTGGCCCATATTGATAGGATAGGATCTTGCAGTTGATGGAGATTTGTGGGATGCACATCCAGGGCACGAAGCTCCCGTTCCACCAAATCCCAAAGATGCTCTATTGGGTTGAGATCTGGTGACTGTGGGGGCCATTTTAGTACAGTGAACTCATTGTCATGTTCAAGAAACCAATTTGAAATGATTTGAGCTTTGTGACATGGTGCATTATCCTGCTGGAAGTAGCCATCAGAGGATGGGTACATGGTGGTCATGAAGGGATGGACATTGTCAGAAACAATGCTCAGGTAGCCCGTGGCATTTAAACGATGCTCAATTGGCACTAAGAGGCCTGAAGTGTGCCAAGAAAACATCCCCCACACCATTACACTACCACCACCAGCCTGCACAGTGGTAACAAGGCATGATGGATCCATGTTCTCATTCTGTTTAGCCAAATTCTGACTCTACCATTTGAATGTCGCAACAGAAATCGAGACTCATCAGACCAGGCAACATTTTTCCAGTCTTCAACTGTCCAATTTTGGTGAGCTCGTGCAAATTGTAGCCTCTTTTTCCTATTTGTAGTGGAGATGAGTGGTACCCGGTGGGGTCTTCTGCTGTTGTAGCCCATCCGCCTCAAGGTTGTGCGTGTTGTGGCTTCACAAATGCTTTACTGCATACCTCGGTTGTAACGAGTGGTTATTTCAGTCAAAGTTGCTCTTCTATCAGCTTGAATCAGTCGGCCCATTCTCCTCTGACCTCTAGCATCAACAAGGCATTTTCGCCCACAGGACTGCCGCATACTGGATGTTTTTCCCTTTTCACACCATTCTTTGTAAACCCTAGAAAAGGTTGTGCGTGAAAATCCCAGTAACTGAGCAGATTGTGAAATACTCAGACCGGCCCGTCTGGCACCAACAACCATGCCACGCTAAAAATTGCTTAAATCACCTTTCTTTCCCATTCTGACATTCAGTTTGGAGTTCAGGAGATTGTCTTGACCAGGACCACACCCCTAAATGCATTGAAGCAACTGTCATGTGATTGGTTGATTAGATAATTGCATTAATGAGAAATTGAACAGGTGTTCCTAATAATCCTTTAGGTGAGTGTATGTGGTTATGTATATAAATGTTGCATTGCTAAAGAGTTTTCTATTACTGCCACATATTTGTAAACCTGCTCAGGTGCTCAGAGCCTGTGTTCATTAAAACACTGTATATAAGAATAAACTTATTAAAATATCTATTGCACATTTTCTCTGATTCTACATATTGTTTTTTTCTGTTATGTGGTATTTCTCGTACATCTCATGGTCCAGCATGAATGAGTGTGAACGTGCACTGCCATGAACTGGTATCCCATTCAGAGTTTTTCCTGTGGTGCTCCAAATACTGCACACACTTTAAAGTTACTTTTAACCCTAAAATTAGACCAAAACAGATGAATGTTTTTAATATTACTCAATAAACGTACTTTAATAGATTAAGGACAAGAAATTAAAAACACAGAAGGCTAAAAATCTTCAATAATACACAGCAAGTCTCAACACTAGCTATGTTAAGAAATGAGGCAATGTCTGCAGGGAGATGTGTTAGATAATAATGGCATAATCTACATCACCAGACCTGTCAGTAACTGTCAATCTCAAGGAAAAAAAATTAAAGAAAGATCCGGCTTGTAACATATGAGCTGCATTAGGCATGCATTCAGTCCCAGTGGGGATAATTAGGTCTGAAATTGTGATCATCAGATGTAAAACACTGCCTTTCTTCCTATTATACTTTATTAATATTAGAGCAACAGAAGAACACAAATTGTCTATGTCAATAAGCAATTATCCCAAGTAAACTGTTTAGTAGACTCCGTATTTCCTTCATGGCTTTTTCTTTTGTGGTTTGGAAGTGATAAATATGTAGAGGTAAAGGTTATTTCATCGAACACTTAACCAAGAAATGTTCATTCCTTACATTTTTAGACAGTTTAGTTGTCACTGTTAAATTTAACATTATAAGTTACACATAAATTCTAATTACCAAGTGTTATGTTTTGTGATAGACATGGCTGCTTAGAGCTCTGAACTGATTTTGAAATAAATATTCTTCTGTGACATTTGTCTACTCTGCTGTCTGGCAATTTCAAGAACCATGATCCTGAAAGAAAAGAACCAAGCAGGCTACATTTGTGAAGCAATAACTGCTGAATGTATTGAGATGGAATTGGAGCTTTTTTAAGTTTTAAAGAATCAAAAATAATCTTATATATAAGATAGAAGCTCACTCACTGTGAAAATTACTGGAGCTTGGGGGACTAGAAATTCAACTTGACAATCGATCAGAGACTTTTGTTACCATGAGATCTCCTTTAAGACTAAACCAAGTGCGAAAGTGCTTTCTACTCTAATTGCATGTTTTAACACGAGAGTGAATAACAGATGAACATGTGGAAGAGATGCCTGAGAACACCACCTTTCCCTGTCCTCTAAACATGTCCAGAGGCCTCCAGTACTGAAAAGGCTATATTGTTCATATACTGTACATTCAGGTAAGAAGATGCTTTACACTATGGAATTTCTTAACAAAAGGCTATCTCACTTGTTCAACACGCTATCTCTATTACTATACATTTTTGGGATGGAGTCATAGTTATCAAATTTGATTTCAAGACAAATGCCTAGTGCTACAGATCCATGAAAACTGTGAAGTTTTACTTTTGTAAGACCTTTTCTTAATTAATCAGTATATGTGTCTTTCCCAGAAATGAGTATTCTATACCCAGCTCAGAATGAATAAAACATTTTACCACTAACATTTTCTTTTATTCCAGATTTGTCTTGATAACCATTTAAAAAAAGGTGAAAGTTTTTGAGATCAGTAATATATTCTCTAGACAAAAATAGAATGGAGTTAATTTCCTGCTCTTTTATGTGACATATTGTAATAAATGATATATACACTTATAATTTAGCTATTTTTGTAAAGCTGACCTTAACATGTCTTTATATCACATTAATCCTGGAAATTAGCATCTTTAAAAAATTAGACAATGTGTTTTCCCCAATATTGTTATAGTTCAGATTTAAAGCATGCCTGGATAACAAAGCCACAAGCAAAATGGAGAAAGTAGGGTGAAGTCTTATTGAAGATTTCCAAAAAGAGAAAGAGGAACACACCAAGTGTAGTAAAACGGACCCTGTATGTAGCTCAGTAAGTAGAGTAGGTGCTCCAGAAGGGCAGGAGGCAAGGATTGTATAATTCATACTGAGCTGTCAGTGTGTTTTCAGATTGAATAGGTTTAGATCATTTTGATTCCTTAAGACAAACAGTGTGGTGGTTGCCAGTCTTCAGAGTTCAAATTTGTGGAGACACCAGGGAGCTAAGTAGAATTTTACATTTGCCTTTCTGGGACAAAAGTAGGGCTTATCTGACTTGACCCGAAGCCGGAAGCGAGCATTGGAAAGTGAGTTGGGGTGAAGGTTCAGCTGGCAGGAGGAACACAACACAGGATAGAAACAAGGAATGGAAAAAATTACTAACAGAAATATTTTTGAATTAAAAAAAATCTCTCAGACATGTTAAACTTTTGTTATCTGTTTGTAACAACAGATTAAGTTGAAATATTTTTAGACATAAATGTGAATTTAAATCTAATTTTCACTACATGGCACATATGTTTTTCCTGTATTCTTCTTATATGAAATGGCCATTCTTAATGTATGTCCTGTCCAGAGCTGGTTGTTGCTGGTAGCTGATGTTGCTGCTGTGACACTGAAACTGAAATGGTGAATTTAGAAAATGAAGACATGTTACTAAGTGAATTCATGAAACATTTTTGTTACACTGGACAAATTACTTTATTTATTCTGTATTAGAAGCATGTTACATACTATAGTAATCTGAACAGCTGCTTCATACTTCTATTATTTTATGATAGCATTTAGCATACTGAAGATAGCAGTACCGTATATACTCACGTTTAAATAGGGGCTTGATTTTACCGTATAATTTCTGGTATTTTATAATATCGATCGTAACAGTCGAATGGGGAAAACTCACGCTATTGGTCCAAGAGATTATGATATGTTAATGCCCACTTCAGAGATTAACCACGGAGCGCACTGACTTTTTTTCTATGTACAGTACACCCCAAAAATTCACAGGGGTTACGTTCCTAGAGCACCCGCAAATTGTGAAAAACTGCGAATTTTGAATGTGGTTAAAAAAATGCCTATTTTTATAGTTTGAACCCTAAATATGCCCCCAAAACACTTTAATTTAATTTCAAACTCGGCTTAATACATTACCTAAAAATAAAAAATGTAAAGGTAAACCTGTATATTGTACTGCTATGTCTTCCACAGTGCCAGAATGTAAAATACCAATGTTACCGCTATATGTACCTGTACTGTAATTCATGCAAGCACGTTTTAATTGCCAGAAGCCTTAGACGGTGCAGCTCGTTTCAGAGTCCCTGGACGGCAATACTTTTTTGCTGTACTTAGTAAACGTCACAATTAACAAAGCAAAAGTGAAATTATAATGGAACACTTTATTCATGCAAAGAGCATAACAATTACTGCAACACTAATCATTTTACACACTGCTAATGAATTGTAAAAACTATTTTAAAATCTACTGGAACAATATGTACAAAGTGCAACATTTGGGTCACAGAATTGCACAGAAATACAGGAGATTGTAGAGACAGGAACTTTATTCAAACACTTGTCTCTTTCAGAAGTAAAAGGAGCTCAGTATGCAGTTAGTTATCGATTAAACAATAGACAAACATCATAGGGGAGCACAACCCCCAACAGGAGTAGAGAATGTCTGCGGGAGGAGAGAGAAACAAAGCAATCAGCTAAAAAGGACAGGCACTGTTCAGGCTTTTAAATAACCGTAGCATCACGTGAGAAGCCGCAATCGAGAAGACGGTGATTTATTTATTTTTATGGTGGAGATTTCAGGGACGTGTCCAGCCTTGACCTGACCTGAGCACACTCACAATCAGAGACAAAAACAAAGCAAACAGGTAATCAAACAGCAAATAAAGAATTTAATGAAAACAAATGAAATAAGAAAACAAAGATACCACCCCTGTTCCCCTTACGGCGATTACACATTAACTACAATACACAAACAAAACACACACAGTAAATTATGAAAAAGTTCATGAAAAATGTCAATGGATGAAATGTAATGATGAAAATAGTCCAGAGATCCGCACGTTGAATGGGAATGTACAGATAGTCCTACCAGTAGTTCCTGAAATGGTAAAGACGGGTGGACGGGTTCAGGAGCGCTCCTTTCTTTGCAGGATGGCCATGAATCCACTTACAGTCCTCATGTACACAGTCAGACGGCAGACAATCCAGACACATGAAATGATCCAAGACAAAATTAGTAAGTACAGGTAACCCAACAGAAGGCAGACAGACAAGAACTTGAAACACAAATTACAAAAACTTTTTTTTTGCTTTTGGTCACTGTCTCCCTTTTTAAAAGCCATGCTTACATCCTTTGACGTCAACAGCCCCAGCACCTTCAGCAGACCAATCAGAGCCACTGCAGGGACTGCTGGGAGTTGCAGCTTCAAATTCTATTGGCTACTTTCACCATCCCAAGTCGCGGTTTTCTCTACAGCTGCTTCTTGTTCTTTCTACAGTGCAGTATTTCCACAAAAAAAGCCATAAAAATTGAGGAAAAATATTTGCGATTTCCGCTAACAATTATTAGTTAGGTTCTAAGTAACAATCTGTGAATGACTGATGCCACAAACTCTGAACATGACCACATGGTAATACCTGAACTATTCTGAAGCAAATTTTGCACTATTTTGTGTTTTTTGTATCTCACACCCTCATACACCATTATCGTAAGAGCATCCCTTACCTATGATGGAGCTTTTGATCAGAAGAAAATATGAAGCTGGTTTTAAATTAAAAGTTGTTGAAGTGGCGAAACAAATTGGTAAGTGCGCTGCTGCAACAAAATTCGATGTGCCTGAAAAAGCGGTATGAGATTGGGGGAAGCAAGAAGGTTTAAAGAAAAAAAATTATTGTCTCATTTTTGAACAGGTGAACAGGTCAGTGTCTGATTTTATGATCGATTTTTCAGGTTTCAAGACCCAACTTATACAGAAGTATATACAGTATATTTGAACACAAAAACATATTAAGTTGATTGTAGCGGCAATTGTGCAGTTCTTCCATTTCTTCTTGTGCATTTCATGTCTATATCACTACTTTTGAGCATTTTGTAGTTACTGTAACTAAGCCATATTCATCAAAGGTATTAAGCTAACGGTTACTCATTTTAAGACTCTGACCTGCAAAAGAGGTGATATATGCTGATGGACACAGCAGTGACTGAGTGCTCACACAAACCCCAAATCAAAGGATGAAGTTGGATCAGTACTAACTGATGTAGTTTTTATAATATCTGACTCGGTTACACAGTTGTCATCATCGTCGTTAGTATGTGCTGTGTCATATGACATGGGCAATCATGGTCTTTCAACTGTTAGAATCTTACAGGTTCTAACACAATCCTCAACTCAAAATGTTTTCCTGGCTATCGATTGAGGTAACTCATTAGTGTTATGAGCTGTTGAATGTTCTGTCAATTTTTCCATCAAGCAGGATACTCATGTTCCTTTGCACTAAGCACATTCTCCAGAAGTTCCTGCTGCCATTTCCTGATTGACAATATCAGTTCTCCTGTTATTCTGGCTTTTTGGATAATTTTCACATTTATTACTCTCTCCTTCCAGGATATTTTTAATCATTCTCAAAAACCTGCCGTTTCGAGTCTTACCTCATTTTGCTTTCATATTGTTCAACATTGAATTTTATATGTTAGAGTGGAATTGAAGTACCACAACAAAACTCTGAGACTTGTATCCATCACATTTTTTTTCTTTGGAGTCTTTCTCAAAAATTCCAATGTGCATTTAGCGATGCCAAACTTTCTTCTAATTTCTGCATCAATTCTACTGTTGGAATTTCATAGGAAGAACACAAGTGGTGAAGATTTTCATTTTGCAGTTTTCTTTTTTTTTCTTACTGTCTTATACAACACTGTATCCCAGGCTCTTTTGCCAATTAGTGAAAAGCCACAGTGACAAGTTCACCCCCTTCTCTCACACCAAAGAACACTTCACTTTGAGCAGATTTCAAATTACAAATGCTTAAGCTTTCGGAATTGGTTTGATTTGTGTATGGAATTCCTATTTTATTGTTAAAGAAAGGCAAAACCAGTCTAGGATGGTGATGGAACAGAAGAGTGATTGGTATCATTGGTCTCTCTATTGCTTTATTTTTGCACATTTTAATTTCCTGTATCAGCTTTTTAATTTCCTAAGTTCTTCAATTAAACATCATGTTCATGTAGGGAATACTGCTGCTGTCCGTCAGTGCATACTGTAGGCCTTGGTTCAGTTCTCAACTGGGGTGTCATTTTGTAAATTGTACGTGTTCATAAGTTGTGTTAGGTTTGTTTGACAGCTCTACATTTGCCTTGAATAAATTTGACCAGTGATAGACTAGCCTCTTGTTCAGAGCTGTTTCTTACGTTGAACTGAATACTTTGTGTAAACTCAATACGCATAGTGAGTTCTGCTAATGATGGCTTTGTCATGGTCCTCTGCATTACTCTCTTATTGCATCTGCAGTCTAATATTTATTGTAATATTAACATAAGAGTGGGGTACAGTGAATCTTTTTCAGTATATTCAATTTTAGAGTACCCCATGAACATACTAACTTTAACAATTAATCAGGGCAGTTAAAAACACAATAACTGCTTGAAATGTTCTGTCATTGAAAATACAATAACCTCAACACTGATGTTGAGGTTACACCCTGAAACCACCCTGAAACCTACAAGAGGCTTTGACTGCAACTGTCACTTTTGTTAGTTTCGTCATTTTTACTTTTGTTGTTGGAACCAGCTAATTTTATTAATATCATTGCAAAGCCTACCTAATTGACTATAAAGCTGCAGAGAGAACAAGCTAGTTATCAGCAAGTACTGGCACAAGACAGTAAACAATAAGATCACCATAAACAATTTAGATATTATAAGCATTAATTCACCTACAGTAAGTAATAGGTGTTTTGTTATACAGAATGGTACACTTGAGTGACAGCAAGATGAAAGTAGATTGACAACAAGGAGCTCTGTCCCAATGTGGATGTCTTCACAATGATTATGTACTGTACATCTTAAAGAAAGAAAGCCTTTAATTCTTGAAAATGTACTTTTTTTTCAAAGTTCTCCATGAGCCATTTCTGCAAATGTTTGACCCAAAATAAAAACAATTATTTTGACTTATGAAGTTTAAGTTTATATTGTTAACTAAAATTGATCAATTTGCAACATGGCCTCATCTGACCACATATTGGAAAAAGGAGGTTCAAAGTATCTTCAAAGTAACTTAAAAGTATAGAAATACAACACCTTTTAATTAGAACGAGGCCTGGTGTTTTCTATAATGTCGATAACATATAAAGTAACATATAATGTCTGTAGACAAACAAAGAAAAAAAAATATTGTCATTGTCATGTGAGTAAAGGGAACTACTGTATTTTTTTATGTTATAGGCCACAAGCTGAATCAAAATGAATCTGGCATGAAACTGAGAGCAGATGTTAGCCACTGTCCAACCGACAATCTTCTTTTTACAAGTGTTGTCTGAACAGTTAACTATTATAATGCATTATTATTCCTGGGAATACCTGGTAAAATGTTAAAAGCTGTTGCAATGGATGATTATAGGATATCTCACATTGTACTAATTCACAATTTGCTCATAGCTTACATTATTTCAGTAATGTGTTGTGGTCTTACATTCTAAAACTGAGTTTTTCCTTTTATACATTCTATAATTAATATTTTCCTAAGTTTTGATTACATTTTTACATTGATTTATTTACTTTTAGGGAGGATTTAACTTTTGTATTCACATTAGCAATTTCACTCTTGCTCTTTTGCCCATCACAAATGTTATAAAGTTATAAAGTTGCTGCTGATCTATTCTTTGCTGAAAAGATGAATCTTTGATAGTTCAGTTGCTGCACAGATGGCAAAATATTTATTTATTTATTTAGTGTCTTCAGTATGGTGTTAGAATTAGAAAAAAACACCCTCTAGATGGATAGAATGGTACATTAAATTTGAAAAATTATAGAACTGGTAAATCATTCAAGCATTGAGTCACTAATGACTTAATGTTAAGAACAATATGTTGCAAAAATTACATATTTTGAAATAAAAATATTATAATAAAACAATGGGAAAGTCCATGTCCAGTTTCTTGTAAAATATAACCCAGACTGAAAAGGGACTTTGCATTTCCAGATTAGTACTTTTTGTAGTATGCATTATTTCTTATTTAAAGAGGCAGGAACTGTACTGGCATAAATAGACAGTGGCATACTTAATGTGGGAGCTAATCTGTTCTATTTTTCTTTTTTTTGAATGATTTTTAAAATCATGTGCCATAGATAAAACACAGAGATAAGCGCTATTAGGGTCCTTACAAAACTTTATATTTTTGGAAATTGTTGTAAAAAAAAAAATAAATATTATAGATAATTAACCACCTAAATGTATACATCAAAGCTTACTTTTGTATTATATACAGGAAGTCCCCAGGTTACGGACATCTGACCTATGACTTACGAACGGGGCCGCAGCTGCGACACATACGCCTAAGTAACTGCTGCTCCGTCATCTTCAGCCTGGGAACGCTGCAAGCAGTGGCTGGACGAAGGCTGGAGGGGGGTGATTTCACCGCTCAAGCACTGTAGTGTCCCTTGGCCGGCTCCTGGCGGCAAGTGGTGATCCGTGGTCCAAAGTCACCGGGGCCACGGCTATCACTCGTGTGCAGGACAGAGGCTTAATGGGGGAGTTCGCTGCCTGCCCACTATGCCATCGCAGCTACTGCTCCTGACTGGATGCAGGCTGGATGGCGTTTCACTGCCCGCTCACCTCATACGGCTGCCCCATTCATTTTCGGTGGGCGGCTAGTAATGTGGTGGTAAAGTGGTGACCTGGTTGTGGCTGAACGGAGGCCATTGAGGGTGAATGGGACGGCGGGGGGTTGCATTGTAGTGTGCCTCAGGTGGCTGCCTGTTGAATAGGGGCGGTAGTGGGTGATTCACTACCCGCCTTTGGCCGCACCATGTTTGTTCTCGGTGGGCGGACGCTGCAGGCAGCATACTGTAGTGGAGGTGACTGTGTGGTGGGCGAATGGTGACTCGCCCCTCGCTGCTCCCATTCATTCTCAATAGCAAGCCTGCTTGTACTGTTACGTACATAGCAGGAAATTGTCTCTTGTCAGTACAGTCGTGTTGACGACGGGTGCCTTCCTGCTGCGATAGCGTGTTGAGTGCTGTGCAGAAGAGCTCATGTTAAACTTTTGTCTTCACCCTTCAAGAATGTCTCTGAAACACAAATCTGATCCAAGTGCTGGTGATACAGTAAAGAAGAGAAAAACCATCACCATCTATATATATAATTCACTAAGGCAAGACACCCATGGAAAGGCAAGACACCATGGAAAACACGCCGGAAGGGGCATGGATTCACTAAGCCGCCGACAAGTAAGACACCTGTGGCGCGCAGGGAGGAGCCACGCCCACCAACTCCAAGACCATTGGATACGACGACAACTCGCAGAGCCACGGCCACGAATTCGGACGCGACACAGAAAGAACAGCGTCATTTATATTCGTCTGTCGTGGAGGCCTCATGTACTTCCGAGCCACCTTGACTGTTCATAGAGGCATGTTTCTCGCGGAGGTGAGTCGCCATATGCAGCGTGTGAAACGGTTTGCGAGGGGTATCCCATGGTATCCTTAAAACAATCCTTTACAACTGAGGTTAAAACACAATGAAGTAAGCAGTCTTTAAAAACCAACTTTTCGGTTACGACGCACGACCCCATGCAGCATAGCAAAGTGTTTTACACACTACATACAGCAATTCGCATCCGTGACAAACATGCGTCTTCTTCACTCACGGACAATTATATGTTGCTATTCTCCAGAGTTCCATCTTTTCATTCACTTTCTGTTGTATCCTCAAACGCTCCCTTTTTAGACAACTGTGTCTTTCCAGAAGTGTTCAAGCATCAATAAATAATTATGCAGCATTTGTTATGCCGCAGGTTCACTATTGTGTTGTATTTTGCTCTCTCCAGAGTTCCATCTTTTCATTCACTTACTGTTGTATTCTCACACCAACCCGTTTTAGACAACCGTGTCTTTCCAGAAGTGTTTATCATTCAATAAATAATTATGCATGAGATTGAGCGTCTGTAGGCATGGGTAAGCCGTTGAACCTCATTCGGGCTGCAAACCGTGGAATTCCCACTAAGTGAGACTCATAGGCTCCCACTGTTTTCGTCCCTAGCCTTTGTACACACCCCCCTCCCACAGGTTGACTGTTAATAGAGGCATGTTTCTCGCGGAGGTGAATCGCCATATGCAGCGTGTAAAAGTGTTTGCGAGAGGTATCCCATGGGATCCTTAAAACATTCCTTTACCCCTGAGGTTAAAATATAATGAAGTGAGCAGTCTTTAAAAAACGAGTTTTCGGTTACGACGCACGACCGCATGCACCATAGCAAACTGTTTTACATGCTACATACAGCAATTCGCATCCGCGACAAACATGCGTCTTTTTAGATGCTCCTGCACTTTGTACACACCCCCCTCCCACCTTGCTACTACCGTGGTCGGGTGTCTTGGTGGATTATATATGGAAAGGCAGCCAAAACCGCACAAAGCAATGAAAAGTCTACGTGAGTCACAGCTGCATCTGGACTGCACAAAGATGACAACGACTCGAGTGATGAGTTGGAGGTGGGCACATGAGCAGGCAGTGCATACTGGATGAGAAATCAGCAGACTAGCATGACGGAGGGAGCGAGTGGACGTCCTTCTCCTCTCCTTCCATTCCACCCTCCGCAGCTGAGCGCCGCATGGACGATTGTGTGTTGGTTCGTTCCGTGCGTTGTTACAATGTTGCTTTTCATGCTGATTTATTACATTACCGATTTTTCAAATGTTAATTTTCTCCCTGTGCTTAAAAATTATTAAAAAACCGGCCTGATTATCCGGCGTATGGTACGCCTCGGGTTGGCTAGTTGAAAATAAAATAGAAATAATACAAAGGTCAGAGAGAGGTGAAACTTCATCATTCACTGGCATAGCACTTAGTTATAGTCGGTCAACAATAGCATTTATTAAAATAATGTACCTGTTCCGACTTACATACAAATTCAACTTAAGTACAAACCTACAGTCCCTATCTCGTACATAACCTGGGGACTGCCTGTATTTGGAAAGAAATGTTTGTAGCATTCTCATGCTTTACTAGTAAAGTACATTAAAAGAGTGATTTATTTCAAATGCCACGAGATGATACCTGCATTTTGCAATGTGAATGACTTTGTGGTATAGCATTACAAACAAATTATAATTAGTGTGCCATCATGGCTACTACATTTGTCTTTAAACCACAAGGTTCTCATTTCAATCCCCACTGTTGACTTTGTTTACTATCCTGAACAAGTCACTTAATCTTTTTGTGCTCCAATCATATAATAATCATCATCATCATCACTCTGTGCTTAAAAAGAACCATGCCATGAGATAAATAAAAAGTGCTATACAAATTAAATTATTCTTTTTTTAATTTCAATTGATTTTTTTGTGGAATAAAGAAATCGCTTGTTTAAAGTACAGCACTCAAAATCTGGGCATATTAAAGTATTTTTTAATGCAAGCCAAAAGTGGTCAAGAATGTCATTTATAGCAAGTCTGATGTCCTCTCACTAAAGTACTTTCCTCCTAGCCACAATAAGTTTGTTTTTAGAAAACAAAATAGATTACAAGTGTGTAGTCATAAGATTTCAGTCTTTAGACGACCACTAACATTCCACAAGAGATTATAAACTGGCCTAAGGAGAAGTGGATGGTCAAGAGAAACGTTATTATCTCAAAAGGAAAATTTGAAAAATTTGATCATTTTTTAAAAGTACATAAGACAAAATCATCAGAGAATAAAAGCAATTGAACATGTAATAAGTCACAAACATTTATCAACCCATTGCTACAAAGAAAAATAATCACTATATTATAAATGAACACTTTAAACAATTTTTTTAACTAAGTAACTAATTATTATACACATTATATAGTATATACCAAATTATTGACTTACCGTTTATTTTTTTTCCAGATTTTAGCACTTGAGGCAATGTGGGAATACACAGTGCCTGTTGTTGCAAATGTCAATGGTCATATGCTACAAAAGATCACACATTGACATGCACTGTGTGACATCACAAATTGATTTAGAACACTTATTTATCTGATGCTTAGTTACTTAGAAAAGCACTATATAAATGTAATTAATATTATTACAATGTTCAATAATTAAATATTTATCAACAATAATTTTATATGAATGCATAGTTACTCCCAAACATTTAACTGCATAATTACTTTACATTGCAGGATTGTACCTTTGCCACGTTGGGAAAACAGAATTTATACTTAAGAGGGTCAGTAGAACCATTAATCATTTGTGCGCCCATTATGCCGATATTTTCTGTAAATACTATATAGTAGCTGTATTGTATGTGAATACTAGTAGTGCTATAAATACATCAAAAACAACCATATATATATTATATTTACAACAATGGCTAATCTGACAAATGAGAAACTGAGAAAATCATGTAAAATCCTCCCAACCTTAGTGCAGATTTGATATTTTTGGTCAAACCCAAAAACCAACATACTGTACCTAGAATTTAATGCTTCTTCCTCTTCATTTTTTCCCTGTTCTATGTGGGGTGGAGCTTGAACAACCTACTCCAAACAGTCTGGTCCAGCACCTCCACGCCATTAAATCCCTTTTGTTTTCCTTCAGATCTTCTTTTACTTTATCGTTCCACCTCTTCTTTGGCCTCCCTTGCTTTCTCTTCTGATGTACTTTCATTTCCATCACTTTTTTGCCCATATATTCATTTCGTCTCCTCTCTGCATGTCCATACCACTTCAATCTACTTTCCTGTAATTTCTTAGATATCTTTCCCACTTTTGTTGTACCTCTGATTATCTCATTTCTTATTCTGTTCTCATTTGTAACTCTACATATCTATCTCAAGATTGTCATTTCTACCAAAACTAACATCTTCTCTTATGCTCCGTTTTCTGCCATTGTCTCAGCTCATTGATGGTCTTACCAGTGCCTTAAGAACCTTACTTTTAACCTATGCCTTAATTCTTTGATCACACTATATTCCTGATACCTTCTTCTAATTGTTCAATCCAGATTGCCCTCTATGGGTTATCTCTGCATTTAGTTTTCCATCTTGAGCTACAATTGATCTTAGATGATAAATTTGTCAACTTTTATCAGTAGCTGTTCCTGCAGGCTAACGTCTGAATCCTGATCATCATTAAACCTCATGTACTCTGTACTTTTCCTATTTATCTTCAATCTTCTATCTTCCAAAGCCCTTCTCTGTTCTTCCAACTTCCTCTCCATTTCCTGTAATGTAATACTACTGAGTCAAATTACTTCAATCATTATGTGACACAACTTTTTTGTGTAACTTTTACCTTAATAATAAAATATTTCTAAAATGAAACCAAGCATCTGTTTATGAGATAAAATACTAAACAAAATCAATTAAAAAATTCAAATGCTACATTTGTAAGACCCATTTTTGCATGGTAAAATAATCTTATTGATTGGCAATGTTCCTGATACATCAAAGGTGGCCATTTCAAGGCCTTTTTGAAGAAATACCCAAATACATTGATATTCATGGTTCCATTTCAAACATATTTTCTCTATGTAAAATTTAGGAAAAGAAAGTTGCCTACCAACTTCAGTTTTATGTACAGCACCTTAACTTATTTCAAATGTTTCCAGAGGGCTTTTGTACTGTTTACATATGAAAAACAGCCTGAATTCATGTTGTCAAGAGTCTGTTTTCATGGTTCTAACTTACAGTACAGCTTTTGGAACTATGGACTATCCATGGACAAATCTGTAAAAATCCTAAAGTTTGCAGATGACAAAATCACAGTGGGTCTCATTTCCAATAATGATGATGTGTTCCTATGAAAGAAAGGTGGGCTGTCTTGTAAAATGGTGTTCTTGTAACAACTTCGAGCTCAGTGCAATTAAGATGGTGGGAATGGGGATTGATTTCCATCAACAAGTCACTAACTGTCCACCCTTGCAGATTATTGGCCAGACTGTGTCTATGGTTCAGTCATTTAAATTCTTGGGAACTAATTTCACTAATTCATTAAAATGGGACAAGTGCATCACCTTCATCATCAAGAAACCCAGGGAGAGATTGTTCTTCCTTCACTACCTTAAGAAGCTTGCCGTATCAAGGCATATAGTGTTAAATCTTTACTCAGCCAACATTGAGAGTATAGTGACCTCCACCATCA
This sequence comes from Polypterus senegalus, assembly GCF_016835505.1. NCBI lineage: Eukaryota > Metazoa > Chordata > Cladistia > Polypteriformes > Polypteridae > Polypterus > Polypterus senegalus. The sequence continues at coordinate 54,370,090 of NC_053162.1, read as the reverse complement.
CTTTTTTGATTCCTTATGCCGCCACTCTATTTAACACTTGGTGGCAGCAGGTGATTTGTTTAGCTGAGAAAATCATTGGCTGATCTCTCCTAACATTCACAGTTCTGTTCATCGCCAGAGCAAAAAAGAAACAAGGAAAGATTGCAGCTGATTCCACCCACCCCAGCAGCCATCTGTTCCTTAAATTGCTATAACAGATGAGGTACAGGTCTACTGCAAACTGAACTACACAACATCTCTGCAGCTTCTTTCCTCAAATTATTCAAATCCTAAATAAGCTTACATAGGTTTACACCTAACTGCTTTTTGTAACATATAACTGGTAACTCTGCTGTTTGTCTATTCATAAATACTTATAAATACATATTGCTCAACTTGTACTATTTAATATATGTACTATTTTGTATGGGTTTTCTATTTCTGTTGGAGTTAACTATTGAAGTTTGTAATTGGTTTTGTTTTGTAAGAAATTATTGTATTTGTATAGTGGTTTGCACAGTGTCAGGTTAATGGTGAGTTGATAATGTCTTGTATCTCAGGTTTTCGACCCAACCAAAGTCAATTCTGTTATGTTTTACATGGTAGCAATAAATTGATTCTGATTCTGTCTATTTATTGAAAATATTATATACTTTTTCAAAATTTAAATAACGTTTTGTCTATTATGAGCTTTTATAAAGTCAAGACGGACTGACTTTGTTTACTGAGTGACAGATTTTTTTTCTTTTCTTGGGGAGACATTTTAATATACTATGTGTGAAAGTTTCAGAGAAATCAATAAATATGTGCGGAAGTTATTTTGTAGCATTAGTCATGATACAAAGTCCATTAAACCTGCTTATGAGGTTGTCCAAGTCTGATGCAACTTTGTTCCCTTTCTCCAACTCCAAGTAGCACACTTAGTTTTAGTCTTAGTCCGCCGCTAGTCCACAGATCTGAAGCACAAAGCAGCAGCATTAAACCTAAAAGTTAGTCTCGATACCATAAATATGTGCTAAGACCAGATCAGCACAGCATCCTCCTGAGCTCATGGCACACTGCAACTGACCCTTCACAAAAATGTTTAAAAACTTGGCAGCTTTAGGAAAAAAAGCTACCTTCATGACTGTACTAATAATAAAAATAAAAGTTATTCTTCAGATAATACTGTTAAATCACTCCAAAGACATTTACTTTGGTAAATGAAGGGAAGCACAGTTTTTAGTATGGATGTACTGTATCAAGAGAAAGTTTTGTCAAAGTATACTGGATACCTCCCACATCCCAAAAGCATTCATCTTAAGTTTATTGGCAGATCTGCATATTCTGGTATATGAATAATTATTCTCTGCAACAGGACTGGCTTTCTGTTTAAGTTTTGGGTTCTGAACCTGATGCCGCAACCCTATATTGGAAAGTTTTATACTGTAAAAAATTATACGCGTATACTGTATATTTATTGTTTTCAGATGCCTTCTTACACCTGGTAGAATATTGTCACAAACTATAATACGGATGAAAGCAAAGAATAATAATAATAATAAATCAGTATCCAAAAAGTTGCAAAAAAATAAAAGTGCAATGCCATTTAAAGGGTGCTAAATGCTACTGTACAGCTAGACAATATCCAAAATAGCCATTATATGACAAATAATTAGATTTATGCTTCCAAGTGCATAACTCTACATTAGTCTTACGTCCATGATAATATACATTTTCTGACATTTATTTGCAACATATTGAGCAAGCCACTTGACTCCTTTCTGTTCACATTTTGCAAACATGCTAACTGTTGGATTAAATGGGTACAGTAAAGCCCATTAGAAGCCATTTACTGTGAAATACATTGTAGATAATAAAAATGATTGGTGCCTTCTGAAGAAACTGAAAAGTCATGCAATGCTGTTTGCATACAAAAAATGGATGGGTCACACTAATATGCTTAAAGGTTGGTTTTCAATCCTTTCTTGGAGTAAAATGTTTTGTACACTAAAATTTGTGGCTGTGCACCACTACAGAAATGCATAAAAAATTTGGGAAAAAGATATAAATGTATAGATTGTACGTTAAGTTTGAAATGTTTCAAATGACTACCATCATTATAATTCAATTCAATGTATTCTCATTAAGCACACTTCTACTTATGAGCATGGCAAGCTACAGTAATTACACATATAATATGAAAAAGGAAATCAAACAAATACAAAGCATAATGTGGAAACATAAACAGAGAAACAACATGCCATTCTGTATATGCATAAATTGCACAGTCCAAATATCAACTGTCCTTAGTCAAGTGCACTATAAAAAGGTTGCTCTATAATAATTCATTATTTTTTGCTGGAAAAGCATATTTTAAAGAAAAACAACAGTGTGACATGCTAATACCACAGATGGCGCAGCTCTGTCACTGCCCGAATTCTGGGTTTGAATCCCGGCCTCATCACTGTCTGCATGATCTCCTCATACCTACATGGGTTTTGCTCTGGTTTTCTTAGTAGACCAAAAGATATAGCTGTTAAATAAACTTTGCCATTCTGAGTGAGTGCTGTTGTGAGGGTGAATGGAGCCAGAGATGGGCTGGCAGTCCATTCAGATTTAATTCCTTACTGTGCCTAGTACCAATGAGAGGCGCTGGCAGCCCACAGCCCACTATCACATAAGCAGATTAGGAAACTAATGGATGTTTATAAAGGCAACTTTAAGTTTCAAGGCAATTTAAGTATTTCACATGACATGATAAAAAGCTTTATTAGATTTTTTTCCAAATCCTAGGAAATTACACATGAGATTAACAGTAAGAGGACAAAAGGTATGTTACTATGCAACTTACTTTATTGTTTTTACAAAATATAAGGATTTAATTTTTGAATAATTTATTAATAAAGTACTTATATATTTCACTTTAAAATATATAATTTTATTTGAAATATCCATATTAACATATCATTAGAAAAACAATTCTAACTTCAACTATCCATCCATCTATTATCCAACCTGCTATATCCTAACTACAGGGTCACGGGGGTCTGCTAGAGCCAATCCCAGCCAACATAGGGCATAAGGCTGGAAACAAAACCCGGGCAGGGTGCCAGCCCACCACAGTAACTTCAACTACCTAAACATTATTTTACTTTATACACACACACACACACATATATATATATATATATATATACATATATAGGCTGTAAAAGAGCAAACTGTATACATTTATGCAAAAGATAAGCGAATGACTTGCTCAGTCTGTGCTACTTGCAACAGCTCTCACAGACACTGTCATACTATTGCCAAGACTCACAGAATATTCACACATATCAATTTCACACTCAAAAAGGCTAAACAGGATGTTAGCTTAACATTAGCTAAGTAAGCAGTGGGAAAAGAAACAGGTAGTCTTATTTAAATCAATCAGGATCATGGAGACATTCTTTTTTTAGTAACTTGGATAGCTAAGTTGATAAAATAAGAAAGATTAAAATCATAATTCTTCTACTTAATGGGAATACATCAGTTGGATTGTAATGCTATGAATGTTGAGATTCTGAAAAGAGGAAAGTTCTAGATAGTGTATTCTTTTTGGAAAAATGCACCACATTGAACAAAGGATCTACTGTAACCTTATCTTAACATATAAAAATTACAGAGAGTGTGATATGAATGTAGTACTGACTATCTCTCTTATGGGCTGCGTATTCACCACACCCGGGTGGACTACCTGTATAGAAGGGCCCAGCAAGCACCACTCAAAGGCCAGGGTCAGGAGGAAGAGGACAAAGCTTAGAGGAGGAGTGGTGTTACCGAAGGAGAGTGTTGTAGTAATTTACTTTGTGTCTTTTGGGACTGTGTTGTGCCTGTGGGGTCATGGGAAAGACGTGCCGTACACGTGAAGAAAAATAAAAGTTTGTTTATTTTTATACGTACCTCCAGTATAAACATTCTTCAGTTGACTATACATTTTTTGCTCCAATTCAAATTACACCTTCTTTCTTTCTTTCTCTCTCTCTCTCTTTCTTTCTTTCACCCTGTGACCCTGTCTATTGTCCTGCTGTGTCATTCAGTTTACTAGCTTTCAGTGGCGCATGTGTTCCTAGACTGGTCTCTCCTACTGCCAATGTGTGTGTTTTTCTCTTTCTATTAATGTTTTGCAGGCTGTCTCTTTGGACTCCTTCAGCACTGTGCCATCCTGGTAGTGGCCTTAAACCTTGGAACCTCTCACATTTGCCAGTATAGGATATATAAAAAAGTAATGCCGAGATCATTATAGTTGGTTAGAGAAGGTTGTCAGATAATCTGCTATTAGACACCTTCATTCTTTTTGATAGCCTGCTAGGTCATATAAATTGCAAAGTTACTTTTGAGAGGTTTCTACGAAAGTAAGAACCTTGCAGCTCTGGTATTTTGAAGTATAAATACCAACTGTTGTGTTACTAATGTTTAGATGAAGCCTACTTTTCAGAGCCATAAAAAGTTGGAAATGAAAGACATTCTGATACAAAAAAGTCACTACTGACAGAAGTCTCATCAACAGAATTAGTCACCACCACGAGAAGAGGCTGTGCAATGTACTTGATGTTTTCTAAAATACAAAGAAACAAGGGAAGGCACTGCCTAATCATAACTAATTCTGTTCAAGAATTTGTGTCCTAAATAAAATATTTAAACTAAAAAATATTAAGGAAAGATAATAAGGCTTCTGAAAGGGGAATTCAACATGGCTTACCTGATGTTAACTGTTAAAGAGAAGCCAGAGGCCTGGTCACACAAAAAAGCAAAAAGTTTTAAGATCAACAGGGATGCCATTGTAACAAGGAGGAGCCTTATTTTGATTTATTATTTACTGCCTTGTTAATGTTATGGCAGCAGAAATGTTATCTTCATGCCCATAAAGTATCATTTTTATATAAATTGAAGTCTGTTCTGATATAGATTTTGGTTATGAATTTTTGTTTATTTAGCTAGATGTGTATGCCAGATTTATTTTTAATTATAACAATTTAAAGGTTATCCTACTTTATTCTTCAAAGTGTTGCACATTTTGGAGGCTTGTAAAAAGATTTTATATAGATACCAAAAAGTGTTTGTTAACTCTAAAGGAATGAAATCAATTATCTTTTAACATGGTGAAAATTAGCACACTGAGAGCTTTTTAAATGTCAGTTATGTAAGTTTTGCAAAAGAATCACTAAGTGAATAAAACAAGATTGAATAAATGTGTTACATTTTAACCTACTCAAGTAATAGGGTAAGTTGTATGACTATTTAAATTAGAAAAAAACAGAACTAACATGGACATTTACATTAAAAATGTTTTTTTTTCTTTTTACAAAAACAAAAACGTATAATCATGTTTCTGTATTATTGTGAATAACTAAATTACAGCATATCAAACACAATGATTCCATAAAAGCCACTTAAAGCACTACAATATGGAAAACCTTACTGTGACATCTGTTTCCATCAGACATGTAACTAGCAAACAGAAATTCTGGAAACAAAAAATTAATGTGATATTAAGAGATAAAAGTTAATTGAGTATCGAGTTTAATTATGCTCAAGGGAATAGGTACAAGCTTAATGCCACAAAAGTCTAGTTATGTACGTCTGTCTTCTCAGTCAGTTTTCTTTGGCCTAATGAAAACATTTAGTAATTTCTTTGTAATTAATGTTGCTTAAAATAAATTGGTAATGATACTTAAGGCAAAGAATGATATGATTTGATGATAACAGTTCACTGAATGTTATTGTCACATGAGTTATAATAAGTGGCAGATGTGTATTGCTAAACAGAATGGTTAATTACAAATAAATATCTTTACAATATTGTACCCCTAACTATTGATTTTTCATTTGCATTCACCTTAGGTGATATTCAAGTGGTTTCCTTCAATGTAATAGTTCTGGCATGACATGCATTTCAGAGATAAAACAGCATTTATAAACTAAAGGTACATCCCATAGTAATATTATCACTTGAAAGATTTATGAGCCTAAATGTAAGAGCTAGCAATAATAAAATTGCCTGATACACATACAAAAAAATCCTGCCACAAGTAACAAAAGAAATAAAGATCTTACTAAAGAGAATTTGAATGATGCATATAAGTGAATGTCAAATGTATAGAGAAGGCAGGAGTCAACTCTGCATGGGGGTGTCAGTCCATCGGAAGGTGAGAATTACACTGAGGGTACATTATTATTAGACTAAACAGAATGTACGAGGGATCTTCAAAAGATATCTGCATGTTTTCCAAGCCATTTTTGAAAGGTAGCTTGCTGTGACTTTACAACATTATGACCCCTCATCTGGTGGTTCAGTACCCTGTTGCTGTTGACCTTGCTGTCAATGTTTTAGTCGCTACTGAGTTGTGAACATGGCTTTATGCCTTTCAATTTGCACCTAGGAAGAAGAGTGAAGGGCCATGAGGCAAAAGGTGTTAAAGAAGCTGAAATTTACACTCATTTATGTGCTCAGTATGGGGACAACACTTTGCTGAGTAATATATCCATACTGATAGACGTGTTCAAAAATGTTAGGACAAATGCAACAGATGGAGAAGCCATGGGATGGGCTGTCAATGTTAAACACTGATGAGAAACAGTAGAATCCATTACCGATAGAAGAATTTCAGTCAGAAGAAGTCATAATTCGACAGGTAATGACACAATAAAAAAGGGTACATGCAGTATCTGGCTTCACATTCAATCAGAAAATGTGATAGTTTAATGAAGGAATTCAGAAGCTTGTGGACCACCGTCATAAGTGTGCCAAGAAGTAGAGAAACTATCTTGAGAAATTTTCTATCCAAAATGTCTTGTTATACGTCTGAGTTTGTTTTCTGGGCTCATCTGAGGTAAGCGCTGTCACTCTGGGATACAAAGGGTTGTGGTTACTGATGGTAATATTTCCCTCTCCTCTCACAGCCCTGAGAAACTGCTTACAGAGGGAAACTGATTCCACCCCCTTCAGCTCCTCTGCTATAAAAGCGAGACTGTCCTGGCATGCTGCGTCTTACTCAGGAGAGAGCAGGCTGATGACTAGAGCTCCAACCTTAAATTGAAGCACCCAAGAAAGGACTGAAGATGCTTCTTTTTTAATTTCCAGTTAACCTACTTATTTGTTTTGCTTCAGTGGATGCACCATTGAGTGCCTGTTTGTGTTTAAGGACTGTATAAATGTTAGAAAGGGCAACCTGGTTAGTACCCCAACCCTTCCTCAGTGACCAGTGTATTCACTTGGTCAACAGTCTCATAAATAAAAAAAATCTGCAAGATAAAAAACAATTTTTGATTTTCTTTCACAATATTTTTTCTCACGTATTACCAGAAAATGATCACAGTTTAATTTGAAATATGTGTAATCAAAATAAAAATAAAGACATTTGTGCTTTTTAGCATGGCATGTTTTATATAATTTGCTGATTTACTCTTTAAGAAATGTTAAAGATGCAAAGTTTTTTTCCTTTCTGGATTTTTTATTTTACCATCTGTTTTATAGCACACATTTTTACAAAATTTCTTCCCATTATGAAATACATTAACGAATTATTGGCATGGTTATGTTAAGTAGACCCTATGAATGCCTTTGCGTTTGAAATCCTAATACTACTCTTGGTGGTATAGACTATTTAGGTTTCATTTTATTCATTTATTTAATCATACCACTGACTCTTGCTGTGCTCTCATAAGCACACAAAGAAATTTCCAATCAAGACTCGACTATTCCCTCATGAGTGCAGAACACGACACTCTAGATAACTATAATTTCAGAAAAAATATTTTTAGATTGGCATTTTTCTCCTTTTTATTAGGTGCTTTTTCTCAGTTGAATTGATTTAATTTCAAATAACTGCCAGTATCTTATTTTTGTGATATTTACACATTCTCTCCATGTCCTTGTGGGTGTGGAAATGTGATTTTTGCCCTGTAGCCCAAAATCAGGCATGTAAGATTTACTGATTCTATGATCCTAAATGTGTTAGGGTGTGTGTGTGTGTATGTGTGAGCAAATCTGCCCTGTCCTAACCAGGTTGATTCTTGCCTTCTTCCCTGTGCTGCAATCACAAACTTGTTAAATAGATTGCCTTTTCCGTCATTTACCTGCTTGGACAACTTATTGCAAATGGTCTGGCTGAGTGGCAGATTAATCTTCTTTTTGAAAAAGCAACACATTTAACTGTTGATTCAGCACAAAAGGACAATAAGATTTTGAAATAGAACACTCCAAACTGAAAGAATTGAGCAGAAAATCGTTATAATGCTTAATAGATAAAGAAATGGTACTGCTGTACATTTTAATTTAAAACAAATAATGCTGTAATTTCTGAAGGAGACACTTTTTATTCAAGAATATCCATCTTAACCTACAAATTAATTTAAAAGACTTTATTAAAAGAAATATTAGTCTATTTCATAAAAATGCATTTTTTAATGCAAGCTTCCTAAACAAAAGTTCATTATGAACACACCGTGGTAGTGCAAAAGGTTTTAAGTGATGAACCTTTTCGAATTTATAATATGTATAGTTTCCAAAGTAGTGATGTGTGAATCTGCTGAATTGGCCTTACCTCAAGCTCGGCGAAATCGTGGAATTGTTCAGGAGCTCTGCTGAACTCTGTGAAATGCATTGAAGTCAATAGAAGAGAACCTGAACTAGTTTTGAATGGATTATAACAGTGCAGAGCTCCTTTAAGTGTCCCTGTGGGCTAGGGAGGCATCTGCCAACTATGCTGGACCAATTATTGTGGCCAAACAGTGACCTGAATGGTGCCGCAGATGAGCTAACCATTGCGCCACCATATCTTACTGAGATAAAAATTAACAGAATATCAGAAACATTTGTTACAGACTGTGGCAACAGGAGCAGGAAGCATAAATTCACAAAAGCATGACCCCCACAAAATTCTATTGCAGGTACTTCCCTCTTTCAACCCCCATAGTACAGTTGTGTTTTTCCTCACTGCTGCTACCAAATAAACAAAACACTTAAAGCATATGGATTCTTCAATCCTTCCTGTTTGCTTCAACTTCGCAGCACTCTGAGCAATATTATTAAAATGGTACAATCAAGTATTTAAACCCAGGTCACAATCAAGACAACACCATTAAGATACAAATACAATGACAGATTTCCGTTCTGCATGTGTGTTTTGTGTTTAATGTATTCACATTTTTTCACTAAATTTCTGCATATCAGTAAAACAGTTGTCATTAAATTCATACTGGAAGAATAATTGCATCTCTTATAGATGTTGATTCAACGTACCGTCCACTTCTAGGCTCAACATTATATACTCGGGGGGCTGTCCCTTCCAACATAGGTTGATACAGCTATGTAATGTCACATTGGCCTTGCAGAGCATCTTACGGCACTGGGAAAAAAGTTTGTCTAAGGTAGCTGCACAGCGAATTATCAGGAAAATATTTAGTGAACAAAGTCACAGGAAAACCCAGCACATTCAATGTGGAAATAACGTCTTGGCAAATTTTACCGATCAACACTATTCAAAAGCTGCACTAAGCAGACAGTCACCTTCAGCCGTGCAGGTACAAATCATTTGACTTTGAACAAGGTGTTACAAGGACTGTTATTAAATGTTGTACTACATAACAATAAACAAGGCAAAACCATAGAAACTTACATTTTTTTGACTGTAGGTTCAATTTTAGAGTTTCTATCTACTGTACTGTTTAAAGTATGCAAATAAGTCTCATGTAACAATCAGGTTTTGTCATAGACAATATACAGTACAATGAAAAGGATGGAAAAATCTGTTCATGTTTATCATGAAACTACAGAGTGCTTTTAACTCTTATTGCAAAGAAATATACATTAGGTTAATTGCAATCTATCTCTAAATTGACCTTGTACACATGGGATTATACTCTGGATGTGAGTGTGCTGTGTAATGTGAAAAAAACATTTATTTTAAATAAAAACATTTTATTTTTGAGTATTTGTTGTTTAAAATACTCTTACATAGAACTGAGTGACTCAAACATTGATCACATCTTACATATGTAAAAATGTATTTATAAGAATTATTGTTACTGTTTAAAAACAGCTTGTTGGACTGTTAAAGAAGATTCTGTGCTACAATTTGAGCAGTTGATATCATACTTAAGGAACAAAAGAGTTTGGTTCCCATCTCCAGTTGGCTGCTGACTTTTGCTGCATGCCACAAGGACAGACTCGTGAAACTCTACAATTCAGAGTGATGGATAAGAAAGTGGATGAATATAATGCATGTGCAGATCATTATTATGTGCCACTTCAAACATACAGTAAGTGTTATAGGTTAAGACACACCTCTCTGATTTAATAAGGTTGTTTTTTACTTAAACCAAGCTTTACGTCACATGTTTAAGCCAGAGAAATAACATTATGCCTTGGACGTAAATGCATTTTGTTATATCACCTTTAACTTCTGAATGATGTTAGATTTACCAGGCTGTAAAGTTGATCTCAATATTTAAAGATTCGATTACATTTAAACATTGATTTTCAAGTCTCATTTATGGCATTGAATATTTACAGCTTAATTCATTAATGTGTGACACATTCTCACAACTGGACTTGGTTAATGAGCTGTAAGTTTCTAATGGGTGCTCCCCAGCTTGGAGACCATTACTTTACCCACAATATCATATATACAGTATTATTAAATTTTAAAGCCTATATTCAAACATTTTTTCCAAATTTGATTACAGCAAATCTTTAGTCATTAGATATTTGTTTCAAAGCTTCAAGTATAATTAGAAATTATATATAGTTGTAAGCACCATGCTATTTGTTTATAATTCCATATCTTTAAAATAAAAAAGCAAGGTATTTCTAACAGAATAGAAATAAGAAATTTGTTAGCAACATGAGTGGTTGCTATAACCTATAAAATATATGAATATAATTTCAAATTAAAATTGCATTTGTCACTTACAAATTATATATACAGTTCAATAATGATGTGAAATAGTTAGCTGACCAACTCCAATAACTGTCTCTAGATGAACACAAAGGAAGAATAACAATATATAACTTTATAAATGTAAAAATTATTAATAGAAGCATAAATCTGGAACTAATAATAATAATAATAATAATAAGTAAATAGAGGACTTAAATAACAATGTGTGAGAATTAACATCAGGGCATTGTGTATTTCTTTATTTAACATTTGGATGAATTGTGGACAGAAGCTCTCCCTCAGTCTCTCTGAACTGAACTTTAGGCAGCAGTAGTGTTTACCTCACCACAGCACAGAAAATATGCTGTTGTTGGGATGTCTGGTGTCATGGATAATAATCCTTGTCCTAGTTCGATAGTGTTTGGTGTAGTTGTCATGGAGGTTAGTAAGTACACACCCAGCGTTACATTTATCGGGCCACACCACCTTCTGTAGAGCCCTGTGATCCTGCTGCATGTTGTTAAAAGCCAGGTGGTGACACTTTCTATCAGAATACTGTCAATGGTGCATGTATCGAAGATTTTAAGCATATTATTTATTAAATAATTAAATTAGTCACATTTTGCTTTTGCCATCTTGACTCAAATGAAACATCTTCAGAACTACGCTAAATATATTTAATAACAGAGCTATTTTACTGTGTGTTGTAAATGAGCAAAATACTGTTAATCTATTAATCAGTTATGATGAGATATGAAAGATTTCACTCGCTCCTAGCTTGTTTTTTCTAATAAATAGTAAAAAAAATATGACTCTCATATACTCAGGGGTTAATGAGATAGACTTGGATTTGATTGTAGAAAAACTGAATGACAAATGGGATTGATAGCACTGGTGGTGAAGGTAGTCTGAGCATATTGTTTATGACTCTTCTATTTTGCATTCATTTATTATGATTTTTGCTTTTTTGAGGTGTTGTATTACAACCGAGTAATAGTTTGCTATATAGTACAGTATATCAGGAACTGGTTCGCTCTGCAGTCAGGTTAACTGCAAATTCATTCAAAAGGCCAAAATAAATGTGACCCACTCTCTTAGTGTATGGCAAGAGTTAAAACACTGCTTACCTTTTTACTGCAATTTCTTATGCTGTGAAAAACCACTATTATTGATAGTCTAATTTTCAATTTATATAGTGTTTATATTATAAGTTATTTGCTTTTACTTAGAAATTGCTAACTTGGAAAAGCTGGCAAATAAAAGAATCCTTACTCACTCTCACTAACATACGTTACTTTAAATAAGACATAGAAGAACATAAATACATGTTGTAATCATCATGGGAAGCACTGCAAAACTGCATAGAGGTACAGGAAAACATGGAGCAAATTTTCAGTCCTCAGAGATTAAACCAGAGATGGTGAGTTTAATCCAACAATGCTGTTGACATCAATGTGTACCAGAAGCCTGGGTGCTATCATGCCTGCACCCCTGTCTGAATTTATGCTGCATTCATTAGATTGGATTTCTCAAGTTGCAGACACTTTTTCTTCTGAATATCTTGTTTTAAAATGTAAAACTTCTTAGTCTATGACTGTTTATTGATTAATTCCCTTGGCTTCTTATACTTTTGTGCTCCACTGCATTTAGTCTGTTATTCAAAGGGGATTTCAGCATTGCTTTTTTGGTAACTCCTTACATTTTTTAGTCAACACATTTACATGCACTTAAAAAAACCTAATTATTCACAGAAACCTGATTTTTAAAATATAAACCCTTATTCTGATTACAGGAATTGGGTTATTAGCTTCTGAGAAACTTGATTAACAGAGATAGATTTCTCAGTGAATTATCCAATTATGTGAACAAGTAAACCTATAACCATTTTACTGTTAAGGATTTTCTAGTCCGTACTTATCAGTTGCACTCTGTCAGCTTCTGCATATATTTGCTTTGCACACGCTTTCAGCGTCCATGGGTAGAAGTGTCCACAAAAAATGTTCAGATGATCATATTATTCCTTCTCCTAGCTGAAATAATCTGTTTCAATATTTCAGAAATCACTAAATTTGTGTTGATGAATGGAACGTACAGTGCTAAACTCGAAAACACGATCTTGAAAGCAGTATAATAACATATTAAAAGTAATGTGTATTAAGTAGTCCGATTACTTCTTAAAGTACTTAAAGTAACAAGTAGCCTAATGCATATCTAACCGAAGTTAACACTAGAATTACCAGAGCCTACGAAAAAACTCGTTGATCCGTCCCACCTTAAAAAGCTTCACACCTCTCCGGCACATCTTATGTCTTCTAAATTTGTGGCTGAGCAGCAAACAGCAAGCAGCCTACTATCACATCCCCCACCGGCACACAGTTTTCTCAGCTCAAGTCTGTTTACCTGTGTGTCAGTGCAAAGTCAAGCAAAATGACACCTTTTATAAATACTATATCATTATTTGGAACACTTGCATTTCATGTGTGTTCTATGTCTACATAGATCTACGTACACACATCGTTAAAAAAGAAATGTTTTTCATGTTTTAGTCATAACTGACAAAATGTAGACATGAAGTTTATAATGTGTGAAGCCTGAAGTCCAAATATCAAAGAAACAGTTTCACAAAAAGCACAAATATAATAGAACAACTGCGCTTTTATTCAAAAATATAACTACAGAAAAACAACCCGCATTAGAGTGTGATATTGACACACATTTGCTAAGAGCGCAGTGGTGACGGAACGGAATCAGCTCTTGACTGGTAGTCTGAACTTTACGGGTTCGATTCCAGATGAGTCTGTTTTGAAAAGTGAGGTGCACATATTCTTACTATTCTAAAATAAAAACATACATTTGATTCCAGTCTGTAACAACCAGTGTAATTTATAATACTTGTAAAGGTTAGCTTTTTTTTTTCCTCTCAGCCGTGTTCACGATCCCAACTCAAATCATGATTGTTCTACATCGGATCAAGAATGCACTTTTGCCATCACTGTACTTTGTATATGTACATGGGAAGCTCTGCACTCGTGACTTTACGCTGTAGGAAGTAATTAAATAAATAATATCTATATAGTAATAACAGTAATTTTATTATTATATAGCAGCTTCCCTGTCTGCTTATCATATAGTGCCTTTCCTTCCTATCTATCTATATATCTATCCCCTTAGCTGTTTTTTTATATATCTATTATACAGTGCCCTATGGGGTGCCAAATATATAAAGTCATTCCTGAATATATAAAGTTAGAGGTAGAATATATAAAGTCACTCCCGAATATGTAAAGTCAAAGCCTAATTATATAAAGTCAGCATCAGAATATATAAAGTCATTACCGAATATATAAAGTCAGCATCGGAATATATAACCTCATTCCTGAATATATAAATTTAAAGTCAGATTATACTGATATTGATTGAAATGACTCAGGAACATTTTTAGTAAACTCAATGAGTTCCTACTACAATGTAATGAACTAAGTTAACAAAAACATCTTCAGAAAAATATTTTTAAAAAACCCACTGTTCAGTTAATTCATTCAAAATGATGTATGTGCCCTGCATTTTGAACACTATATTCATTTATTCTTTTTGTATGGGAGCATTTTTGGACGAACCTCACAAGCCCGATTGACTCTGAGTGGCTTCTGTCAAAGTTTACCTTTACCACTAGTACGAGTGAAATGAGAAGCACGGAAATTTTATATATTCGGGAATGATTTTATATATTCCAACGCTGACTTTGTATATTCAAAAATGAGTTTATATATTCTAATGCCGACTTTATGTGTTCAGGAATTACTTTATATATTGAAGTTTTGACTTTATATATTCAGGAATGACTTTATATATTTCGAAAATCATTGTAATTGCCTGTTTGGCACCCCATAGGGCACTGTATAATAGATATATAAAAAAACAGCTAAGGGGATAGATATATAGATAGATAGGAAGGAAAGGCACTATATAATAGGCAGACAGGAAAGCTGCAATATAATAATAAAATTACTGCTATTACTAAATAGATAGACAGGGAGTTCAGGCAGGCAGAACGGCGAAGGTTAAAAAAAAAACATTTTCTCCCCAGCGGGGAATCGAACTCAGTCTCTGAGATACAGCAAGTCTGCTGCGCTCTGAGTGACAAAATCTTAACAGCACGCCGCAGAAGCAGTTAGGAACTTCTGGAATCTTTTGTAAACATATTTATTTGATCTCTGGCCTTCAGGCTTCACACATTTTATAGTTTATGCCTACATTTTGTAACATTTTTTACTAAAATATGAAAAAGTTTCTGTTTTAACATTGTGTTTACACAGATTACTGTACAAATGGAACACATATGAAATGAGTGTGTTCCAAATAGCGATCTATTATTTCCACTCTAAAACTCCACTTCACTCCCAGATAATCAATCAAGGCATGAGCTGGGAGAAGTTCATGCACATTCTAAGTCGGTGGGGGGATGGAATAGCCGGCTGCTTGCAGCTTGTTTTTATTAACACATTTAGATGAACAAAAGACTCTGGTGGAGAGGTAAGAACGGTTTTAAGAAGCGATTTAATGTGGAACGGATCTACGAGTTTTTTCGTAGGCTCTGGTAATTCTAGTGTTAAAATACCTGTGTTATTATTATTCTAGCAGCACTGGGTTTAAGGCAAGAAGCACACGTACTTGGTCTTTTCCATGCAATCTGGCAACAGATACCTATAAATAAAACGTCAATTTGACTAAACAAATTTATAAAGCATAAGAGAATTACCACAGGCCTCATGCTTTTTTTCTGATTTATGGTGGCCGATGATTACGTTCAACCTTTTTTTGCACAGTTTAATGATGTTGAGATGTTTTGTCAAAGGAGAACTCTAGAAGATTACTTACTCATGTAAATGCAGATTATTAAGAATCTAGACTTCTACCTTAACTAAATTATACGTGTGAACTGAGTGTTACATTGGTGCAATCTTAGGAAATATGTAAGTGATAAAACTCATTACTATGTCCAGTGAATATATCTAATAATCAAAACAGTAATAAAATAATAGTAAATAACTTTCAGATATAACCTTTCTTTTGTTTTCATGTAAATTTCCTGAGTTTTCCACTGTCAATGACAAGTCAGAGCTTTGTAAACATTCTTTATATTTTGTTCTTGATTAGCATGCGCTTTTCTTGATAAATAGTACAATTTAGTTATGAGCCTAGTAATAGTAAATCCTCTGAACACAGGTTTAACAGTCACTTACGTTTAGAAGAACTGGTCTACTTGTCCCCAAACTCACAGGGCCAATTCTGTAGTCTTAAGAGAAAATGGGGCTAAATATTACTTCTGTCTTTTTATTAAGAACATCAGCCTAAGGTGCCTGTACTCTAGCGTTACTCATCTTTAAAAGCCTTGTACTTCAGTTTTATATTAAAGTGTTGGTAGAACAGTTCAATTGTTGCTTGATTTTTTTAAATTTAAGGTGACAAATAAGAAATCTTACATTTGCAAGACTCTAATTTTACCACTTTAGTCAAACGATTATCTGTAAAAGGATGGTTTCTTAGTTTTTATTTAGCTTTTTAGTATTGTTAATTTATTTTGTTGTGATTCCACATTTACTAATTCTGGTGCACAGCCAAAGAATATACTAACTTGTGAGTGATTATTTGAATCAAGCATTAGTTTCCCTGAAAAAAATCATTATTTTTTTCCCAATTAGCAGAAATGAAAGTTCAACCACATCTAATGCCTCCTGTTCTGTTTCTTAGCAGTTCATGAATCAAATGCACAAAATATTTCATAACCATCTGCTAACACACACAGGGCAGATATCACACTTTTAAATTACTGGCAACTATGGATCATCATGTACCAGTTCTTAATCTACATGCTGTTTACTAATATGATGCTATTGTGACTTAAAATAAAAAGAACATCAGTTAACTGAAACTATTTTTGCAGTACTAAGTAAAGCAAAATGGAAAATCACTTTATATGTGTTTTAAGTGCAAGCATAATATGAACAGAATAATTAATGGAACTTCATGAAGGCAACCATTAGTCTTTCTTTAACATATGGTATGTGTTCCCAGCCTAATTAATATCTGATGAAGAGCAGCAAATGTCATTAAAGTCACAAGCAGCTACTTTAAAAGAAGCTACTTTAGAAGATTGTAATGTAGTAAGCCAGACAAATAGACCTATAGACTGTTAAGAATCACAATACCCTTATTTTTTGCCTTATGCCGTTATCCTAATGATTTTTTACAGCATGTGAAAATATTAGTTTACATTTTTTCATAGTCATTTACTACACAGAAGATGTAGCCACTCCAAATATCGTTCCTGCTATAATACAATAGCACATTCAAGTAGACATTTAACAGTTTAGAAAGAGGATTGTGCTGTACATGGTGTGAGGTCATCATTGGAGTCATTGAAGGATCTATGCTTGCACTGTTACTCTTTCAAATTTATATTAACATTGATTCTGATATTCTGTAGGCGGATACTGAGAAGGAATCAAAAACAGTGCCCTACAGTAAGAAATCTCTGAAAAAAATAGGGGATTATGCTGACAATAGGTTCTCAACATCTAGGCCAGGGTGTCTGCAAAGTCAGACATGAAGGGTTGTAGTTGCTGTACGTTTTTGTTCCAACCTATTTTCTTAATGTGGACCCCATTATTGCTGTTGAAGCACTTCATTTAATACTTCATCTTAAGTTGTCTCTCTTGTTAAGATATGCCCATTTTCCTTGCTTATTTTAGTCTTAAACAGCTGCATTCTCCATTTTTAATGGCTCCTTATTTGCAATAAGATGCAAATGGCAAAAGAACCTGCATTTCTCCATCTAACTTGGATCCATTTACACCTGTGTGTATTCATTGTGAACTGTCTTTTTGAGTAAAATGTTTGGAAGTAAATTGAAGAGAAAAATGAACAAAGAATTAATAATCCACATCGAGATGCTGATCATTAGGATGATATCTTTGGTAAAGAAAAAATCTACAATATAAGAATTACCTGACATTGCAGAATGATAACACTAACAAGCCACAAAAATTAAATACAAACTGTTATTGGCAAGGATTGGTTCCAATGAGTGGAACAAAAACCTGCAGCCAATATGGTCCTCTGGGACCCCTGATCTATGCAATGTTCTCATGCCACTAACAAACTCTTCATTATATTTTAAAAGCTGTCAATTTAAATCAAAGAACATTAAGCTCAGACTGTATAATGCACTAGCGAGACTGTATCTGGATATTTAAATCCAGCTATAGCCACCCCACTACAAAAACATCATAGCACTTGAAAGTACAAAGAAGAGCAACAAAGTGCATCCCTGGAATGAACAGCATGTCTAACTCTGAGATACTGAAGGAATTAATCTTCATTTGTCTTGATCAGAGAAGTCTGTGTGTGAATTCAGTCCAGGTCACAGTTCCCAAAGGCGTTGAAAAAGCTGATCCGTCTGAAATTTTCCAGTTAAATAGTCAATCACGTATGAGGGGAAACTTCCTTGCCAAAACAGTCAGTAATATCTGGAACAAATTAGATCTAAACTCACAACTTTTACAAAGTACCTGTATATGATATAAGGAGAAATTAGCTGTTAGCTAGCATATGAGGTTGGTAAACTGAGCAGTTGATTCACAATTGGGAAATGTCTTAGTGTATGCATTAGTTAAACAATGTAATACCTCCTTTAAACGTAAAATTACGTGTCACTTTATTTTGTAATATGTTTATGTATACCCTCTCAGCTATGAAGTACAGTAGGTGCTGCACAATTTTTAACTTTAATAGAATATGTGTGATTCTTCACTAGCGATAAGTGAACCCCACTGAACTTCACTTTTCCTTGAGTTCATGGAAATGTTAGGAATCTTTGCCGAATTCTGAGGAATGGATTGTAGGCAATACGGAAAGTGAAACTGAATTTGTTTTGAGTAAATTATAATGGTGCAGTGGTCTTTTAAGTGTCCCTGAAAGCTAAGAACACATCTGTCCGCTATGCTGGATCAATTATTATGGCAAAAACTGTAAGCTGTGAGACAGTAGTACTGACCACTGTACTGCTGTTCTTCCCCAAGACAAAATAAATAGAATTAAATATCAGAACAGTAAAATTTCATGCAGACAGAAAGCACATATTCAATAAGACTCAATAGCAAATTCTCACTTCTCGACCCGAAAAGCAGTTTGTTTTTTTGTCACTTATACTTTTGCTTGCTCACTGCTGCTGCTACTAGTTAAGCGCAACACTAAAGCACATTGATTTTAATTCTTCCTATCACTTCTTTCTATCTGCATTAACTGCACAGCACTCTGGATAATAGTATTAAAGAGGTAGGTTCAGGGATTCCACACACATCAGGTACAAGTCCTTACATAAAAACAATACCTTTAAGAGAAAAATTCAATGACACAGTTCTGGTTTTCTTCTGCTTGTGTATTTTGTGTTTAAATGTATTCAGAAGTTTTCTGCAAATTTTTTATCCACTGCTATGATTAGCAGTGACGTACGGTGAGGTTCATGGCTGGTGAGGCACTGACTCCTTCAGAGTCAGATTTACAAATATATGAATCCAAAAGAGCAGCTTATTCACTATTCAATTGGCAGCCTGCACATTCACTACTGGTTATGTTTCATAGCTCATCAGCATTCTTTACACACACATAGGTAAAGCGCATATTTGGCTAAGAAAGAACGTTACATTTATAGCGGCGAGAGAGAAAGTGGACAGAGCACATTTGCTCCTCACCCTCCATGTGTTCTAAATTTGCCCTTGCAATTTCACAATTCTTACTCATTCAATACAATTTGAAGTATAGAGTGGTGTACAAAAAAAGGATTTCAATTTTTACCTTAATTGAAATATTTAGTTGTTTTTAAAAGCTTTTAATTCTGATGTCTTCATCAATTTTAATACTGACTGTTCAACAAAAGGATAATAAGAAAAGCAAAAGAATATTTTATTTAAAGTCAAAATTAAGTTTTTAAATATTGGATTTTATTTATTAGTCTTATCCCATTTTTTATTAAATTGAAAACCATTTTACCTTTATTTGTAAATGAAGTCCATGCACCTATCCTTCTCCACGAAAACCTCCATCACTTTCTTTGTAAATGTCCTCCTTATTTTCCTTTAGTTTTAAAAGTCTCTCCACCTCATTGGAGAGTAGAAGAACAGCAGCAACAAGCACCTGTTGGGCTCACATTCACCCCCTTCGGTGCGGCACAGTACTGTCTGGCTCACCTTGTACCTTTTCACTGTGGTTTTATGTCTGATCAGCAAGATTAAATATGTCAAACCCATTCATTAAAGTTATTAGCCAGACTGCGGAAAGTCACGGTGTATAATAAACGTGTCTGCAAACATTATATTGGCGGCATACAGAGAGACAGCAACAGGCACTCACCAATTGCATGCATCAACCCAGTGTATTAGGGATAGTGCAGTCCAAGGTGAGGCTCAACCAGAAAACTTTGTGTTTCTCCCCTGTATTTGAACAAGTAATGCGCAAATTCACTGATTTTGACAATAAAAATTATCAAAATTATTGGAATCATACAAAAAACAAATTTATAGCACAGACCAGTGGACAAATCTATTTTATGTTATCATTATTAGTTTTTTTACTTTTCATGATGACAGGTGAAACTCTGCCTTCCCTGACCACACATCCCTGATAATCAGTGTTATATACTCGAGAGAATGTCTCACACAATATTGCCTGCTACAGCTCTTTGATGTCATGCTAGCCTCACAAAGCATCATTGGATGCTGGGAAAAAAAGTTCATCTAAGCTAGCTGCATGGTGAGTTTCCAGGAAAATGTTCTGCAAACAAGATCACTGGAGAACACAACTTATTCATTGTGAAAAAAAAGTTTTGGCAAATTTTGCTCATCAATACTGTTTTTCACTTTTTGCGCTTCAGATTAATTTGAAGGCTGTAATAAGTGTTTTATTAAA
Organism: Polypterus senegalus; assembly: GCF_016835505.1. NCBI lineage: Eukaryota > Metazoa > Chordata > Cladistia > Polypteriformes > Polypteridae > Polypterus > Polypterus senegalus. Next base: position 54,349,241 of record NC_053162.1, on the reverse strand, counting down.
AGAGCAGCATTTACAGTCAAACAATGAATAGATGCCATTCTTTGAATCATCCCTTCTTCTGATCTGTTCATTTATACATTGACCCTAAAAAGTAAAAATAAAAATAAATAAAACTCTTTTACACCCAAACATTAAACTCTGTTATCATGTTTGCTTGTCCCATTAATGAAATGAATCTCACTGAATGAGACAGTAAGGTGGGCAAAAAAGATTAGTGCTGCTGCTTACAGGCCCCAAATGCTGGATTCAATTTTCTCCACAATAAATATTTACATATTGTCTTTTTATTGATGCATAAAAAATTAGAGCAAAAAAAGTAAAAAATTAGAATATAACAACCATTTCTGTTAACAGAATTACCTTTCAAAAGCTTATTTACATGTCCACACATATTCAGATTTTCTTGATGAAATTATTATTGCTTCTAAAATAAATGTTTAAAACAATAAAATGTGAGAACGTATGAAAATTGTGCTTGTGGATTAAATTAAAAACAGATAAACTAATAATAACTGAACAGCACTCCCCCCAAACACAAGCCCAAGCGCACACATTGAGTAGATTAAGAATTTACTCAATTTGTTTAGGTTTTCTTTTATATCTCATTTCTAAGAACACAAACTGAAAGTGCATGCTTAGATCTATAGATATACAAATATATAAAACCGTCACGGAAAAATATTAATATAAAATATTAAAACAAGCAAAATCTACACCCATGTAATTACAGAAATCCACCTAAGTAGATATTAATTCATTTATAAATTCAAAGTTCTATATATTGTTTTATTTCAATGGTTCCAAATATGGAAATTTAGGGTTGTGTTAACAGTTGAATGCCAGCTTTCTTTGTAAAGAGCTATTTGGGAAATGAAGAACCAGTAAGGTACAGTTTTTCAATAATGTCCATTTCTGACTGGCACAACTTGCTGATCAATGAACCAGAGAGTAGAAATTTGTTACAGGGTGTTCAGACATTAAAGTAATAATTTCACTGTAGACATATCAACAACAATAAACTGAAATTGAGTTTGAATGCATAAAAAGACATTGCATATATCAGTGGAAAAGAAGAAAATAAAAACTTAAGCTAATACATTTCATATAGAAAAGCAGTGTTACAAATGGTATGGCATAGAAAATGAAGCCATAGGGTCTTAGAGTTCTTTGGAATATGCAAGTCAAGCTGTGTCTGACTTGAGTCAACTGAAACCTCTGCTCTTCCAGGTTAGTTAATATCTTGGCACAGTTTACAAACATGTTAAACACTGTGGCAGGTATATATGACGTGGCTCTCTCTGTAGATGACACAGTTTCTCAACCAGCTAGAAATCACATTTTTTAGTCCTGATGGAGTAGCTTGGTCCCTATGTCAAAATCATCTCAGGTAAAGTAGCACTGGGATCATGGGGTAAAGAAGACCTTTCATCAGATTCGGTGGTCCAGTACTAACTCAGTTGTAGAATGGCCAATGATGGGGAATTGGCTTGTTGGCTGAGGTCTCCAGGACTCTGACTGTGTCTGGTTTGTTTGACTCCTTTTCTAAATTCTGGCTGTGGTTCTTCAATTAGCTGATGGACAAATATTGCTGTTTCTCATTTATGTTAATTAGTTTCTACTTTGTTTTTGGAGAAATTCAACAAATTTTTTTCCTCATAGGTGATGGTTCTATATTTAGTGAGTGGCATAATCTATTCTTGCATTTTGCCTTGAAAGTTGTTGTGGTGCTCTGCACCCGCACTTGGTGAAAAGCACTGTGCAAGAACAACTTTGTATTATTGTATTTCTGAGGTGGCAATGATAAATTGTCCATCTAGCTCTGTGAAGAGGATTACATGTGTTCTGTTTTGAGTATTGCATTTACCCCATTTTTTAACATCAATTAGCTGACTCACCAGGAAGGGGGTCTTCTCTCTAAATTACCTTTCCCAAGATTTCTTCCATTTTTTTCCTAGAAGTTTTTTTTTCTTGTCTTCTTAGGGAGACTGGGGGGCTGTTAAAACACAGGGTTCGTTAAAGCCCATTGAGACATTCCTTGTGTTATTTTGAGCTATACATGAAATAAAATTGTTGTTACGATGCCATAGAGTATCAAGAAGATGTTCAGAATTGGAAAGGATTAGCAACAACCTGCTCAAACAAAAGCCTAAGTTTTAGATTAGACTAATAAGTTATAGGCATTTGACAATATTAAGAACTGTACCAACACCTTTCATTAAAATATAATTTGGTAACATAATATGTCTTCAACCAAGATTGTCATGCAACGATTGATGAGGTGTTCCTTACACTAACAAGGAAATCATTGCAAAATTTGGGGTTCCGAATAGTTCTAATAGTTTTGTATGCCCATTGCACTACATTGAAAGTGATTGTGATACGGTTTTGCATCATTCAGTTTTGCTGCAGTATATTCCAATATTTCTAAAAGATGAAAATTTCAACAGCTGGAAAAACTCAAGTGCTTGCACATATAGTCGCATCTGGCTCTACAAAAGCTTTTGTCCACCAAAAAAACATACGAAGAATATTTTGGTACTGCCTGTGATACATATTGTGTTTCTGGATATAGTTCATATTCATTTTAAATATATGTTACCTAGGCTTCTAAATTCAGCTTCAGTGGAAGACACTATAGTGTAGTAATCATTCATTTGTGGACTGCAATTGTAGACTTCCAACCAGTACTGAGCTGTTTTCTGAACAAAAATCTTGTTTCTAATATGTTCCTGCTAATGCTGATTACCTTTCACACCTTTCTATCTGAACACTGGGACTTTACTGTTCTGGGCATTTTCATCAAATGAAATACAACAAAATTATTCAAAAGCAGCAAACTGCTCTGAAAAATAATAAGAAACAGACTAACAGTTTTAAATGCTTTTCTTTATCCACATGTGAAGAGGCCAGTACCCATTTATTTGAAAACTTGCTTCACAGCACAATTCATACAGAGAATAAAATATAAGGCTATCAAAGCTGGAGTATCAAACAAAAACGTTAGTAGATCAGTTAATGGTATTAGAATATTATGGTGAGGGTTGGTTTTTCCAAATACAACATTGACATTTCTCCTATTTATTTTTGAATTGATTGTCATCGAATTAATCTCCCTGAATTATTGGTGTGAGGCAATCATATTCTTCTAGCAAATCTAAGGATTTTAAAATCAAAGTGGTTTTTATAAGGATGGAAGGCAGAGAATAAGCTTTAAATTTACGAATGCATTTTACTATAATACGAAAAAGGGCACTAATTGCTAGGATTAGAGATATGATGACCCAAGTTGAATCTTGACCGAGTGAACATTGTCACTTCATTGCAAACAAAACTGTCAGCCATGCAGGACAGTTTAGCTAACACTTTTAGATTCTCTGTGATATTTGGTGATGTAGTCCTTGAACTCAATATGTAACAAACCCAACATACACATTAATGAGGTGAAACGCCCACCACTTGATCATATTTCACAGTCTCTGCGTAATTAGAGGATACTATGTATTTTCTGACCGCTATGCACAAATTGAATTTAGACTGTACTGGTGACATCTTTGCTGTTGTATTTTCATATCAACACAAGGTTGCACAGGCTATTTTTAATCCGTTTCACTCACCTTGTGTTTACCTCAGTTTCAGATTTTTAGCAGAAGATGGCATTTTTATGCAGTCTTGTGCAGCATTATATTTCCATCTAAAAAGATTGCCAGTCCCTGTTGCTGAAAATCATCCACATACCATAATGGTGCCATCATCAAACTATACTGTGGCAATGACGTGACGTCATTGGTGTGCAGTGTTTTTTGGACTTTTGATTTTTTTTGATGTTCTTATATGCATATATTTTCTGAAAGTGCATTATCCACAACAAAATTGTGGGGAATATGTATCTGTTCCGGGAGAAACATGTCCAAGATAAAAATGAACTATGCATACAATGCAACTCATTGCACACCTATTAACATCGACCCAGTTTACTGTTAAGAATTTAACATGCACATACAGTAAGTAGATCAGTCAGTCAGTCATTTTCCAACCCGCTATATCCTAACTACAGGGTCACGGGGGTCTGCTGAAGCTAATCCCAGCCAACACAAGGCAGGAAACAAACCCCAGGCAGGGCACACACAAACACACTAGGGACAATTTAGGATCGCATCTAACCTGCATGTCTTTGGACTACGGGAGGAAACCAGAGCACCCGGAGGAAACCCACACAGACATGGGGAGAACATGCAAACTACACACATGGAGGACCTGGGAAACGAACCCGGGTCTCCTAACTGCGAGGCAGCACAACCACTGGGCCACCGTGCTGCCCTCATACAGTAGATGAATGCTAGGAATCTATGTACATACAGGGAGGACATTCCTTCATCACACAGTAAGAGGCACTTGAGTTGGGAAAACAAATGAAATTTGGTTGTTTTAGGATTGCAATGCTTACATGTTGTACCTCCGTTTAAAATGTATATTCACAAAAATATTCATATTTTGGAGGCTACAAAATTGTAAAACACTGTCTTAAACAGGTTCATATACAGTAAGGAATTCTTATATTTGTTTCTTTATACTTCAATTATTTTAACAAAGGAAGGTGATAGATAAAAGAGGATATTAGATCTTTACAATACTCATTGAAGCATGATGAATTAACAATGGCTGTAATTAATCCAGAACTATCACTACCACTACCACTAATGTGCACATCGACCTCTGTCTGCCAAACAATGTTAAATACATAGATTTAGTTGGTTTTATAGCATTAGCAGATTTTACCATAACATCAATCATGGAAATTATCGAAAATGTTTAGCATCAAAAATAATTTGTGCCTTAATTCAAAAATGAAGTTCATTTTTATAGCCAAAAGGGATACTCACTTCATGTTTTCTCATTCAATTCCCAGTTTATGTTTAATAATAATTATGTCTGAAGCTATTATAGAGGGCATAACAGTATAATTCCAAGATTTTTTCCTTTTTTTGGTACCATTTATTTGAAATCACATGTTTGCATAGTGGAGTAAAGTTTGAAGAAATGATATTGCTTATTGGTATTTTGCTAGTAATATTATAAATAATAGGTGAATGACTATGACATACAGTACAGTGTGTGCGATCTGGTTATACTTCATGTATGAATTCTGATAAAATTTTATTCATCTAAAGGAAGGAGTTCGATTAAAGCGGCTGTGTATACAACCTGCCATAATTTCTCCTTTCGACAATTAATTCATACTTTGCAGCCTTTAAGAACCAAAGTCTTATTCTGAAATATGTCAAAAAGTCATAAAGAAAAATTATATTAAGCTTTAAAATATGGCCTTTAACCATCATAAACCACATTATCATAACTTAGAATTAAAAAGCCATTTTCTTGCCAAAGCCTCTCCTGATAGCATCAGGAGCAGAAAAGAAACCAACACTATGCATTATTCCAGTGCACTGCAGGACGTTTTCATGCAGATATCCAAGCTCGTTCAAAATAATTTAATGATGCCAATTCACCTAGCAGGAACACCTGATTCAAATCAGAGTATCCACAGAAAGCATAAACAGAACCCATGGAAAAGGCCACACAATAACAGCTGAAGTTTCAACTCAGGTCTCTTGAGCTCTGAGGTAGCACTGCTAGCCTCCCAGTGATAAATACTGTATTAATTCCTCCATTTCCAACCTGCTTCATCTAAATCAGAATCACAAAGCACTGGAGCCTACCTGGCAGCACTGGATATAAGGTAGGAGTCAACTCTCTACACAGGCCACTCACACTCAGACAACCACACTGAAATATATAGGTCAATTTAGTGTCACAAATTTACAGAATATGAAAGAAAAAATTAAGTACTCATAGAAAAATCCCTACAAGTACAGTGGGGACATGCAGACCTCAAGAAGATAATGGTACCAGAACAAAACTATTTGAACTGTAAAAACTGAAAATAATCGATAATCAGTGATCTGTACAACACTGTGATTTAAATGACTTTAAGGGATTTTACATTTAAAAGTATTAAGCTTGTAATAAAAATGTATTTTAATTAAAGTTAAATATTACTGTATATGAAAGAAAATACATTAAACAAAAGCACAGGGCTGGATGTGAAATTAAAGAAGAAAACATTGTACATAATTAGTAATAAAAATGAGCAAAAATAGAGAGTGAGTATAAGATAATGAGGCGTTAGTTACCTATTTACACTTAGGGAGTACAAACAAGAACAATGGACTAACAGTGTTAGATAGATAGATAGAAATTTTGATTATTCCTAGGGTGAAATTTGTCTTTTGACAAAAGCTGTTTAAAATAAATATATACAAACATAAATGTTTCGCATATGCACATATAGTATGTTATGAATACACAACAGAATGACTAAAAAAAAAAAGATAAAAGGGAAGAAAACTTCTGACTTGACAGTCCCAGTGAGGTGTTAAGCAAGTGTATTGCAGTTGGTATATAGGAGCCCCATTGCATTTCTTGAAACACTTCTGCTGAATGATTTGTCGGCTCAAAGTCCTCAATGTTAGTGTGTTACAAAGAGGATGTGCAGCCTTATTCATATTGGCACTCAGTTTTGTTTTAATCCTCTTCTTGGCTACTACCCATGTGTGACCCATAACTGAGCCTGCTCTTTTATTTAGCTTGTTAATTCAGTCGGCCTCTCTTGATGTGATGTTACCAGCCCAGCACACCACAGTGTTGAAAATTGCACTGGGCATCACAGAGTTATAGAAGATGTGAAGGATGTCACTTCCCACATTAAAGGAACACAGTCTCCTAAGGAAAAAGAGCCTGTTCTGCCCTTTCTTATTTAGATTCTCTGTGTTGATAGACCAGTCCAACCTGTAATTGATATGGACCCTGTAAGAGTACACCACCTCCACATTCACTCCCTGAATAGTGACTGGACATAGAGATTGTTTGGTGCAGTGAAAGTCAATAAGTAGTGACTCGGTTTTGCTGATGCTAAGATGCAGACAATTCTCTTTGCACCAGCCAACAAAGTTCTCCACCTGACTAATATACTCTGTGTCACCCCCTTTATCAATACACCCCATAAATGCAGGATCAGGCAGAATTTCTGCAAGTGATATGACCTGGTGTTATATCTATAGTCTCAGGTGTACCGCATGAAGAGAAATGGAGACAGGACTGTTACTTGTGGTGCTCCTGTGTTGCTCACATCTGTATCAGAGACACAGTCCTTGAGCCTCACAAACTGTAGTCTGAACAACATATAGTCCATTATGCAGGGCACCATTAACTCATTCACCTGCATATTTCTTAGTTTACCCCTTAACATGGATGACTGGATGGTATTGAAGGCACTGGAGAAATAAAAAATATAATCCTCACAGTGCTGACAGCTTTGTACAGGTGAGAATAAGCTCACCACATCTGCTGTCTAGTGTTTTCTTTTTTCCACAAATAAAATTACCTGTAATCAGAGAACTGATGAAATTCAACAGACAGATCAAATGTTTAGTTTTTTAATTCACTAAAGTGCACTAAAAATCGTGTTTTGATAACATATGTTTGCTGTTAAGAGCTTAGACCTGTATTACAAGCAAACCTCAATCAATTTCCTTCCATATTGTTTCAGAATGCTCTTTGGTTATGAGTTGAACAGTGTGGTTGTTAGCAGTGGGTGATAATAAAATAAACACTTCTTGTAGAAAAGGCACCCTCTAATAATATATATCAAATATAGATATTGTGTGTGATAAATATGAGGCACATACTGACTTTTTTCCTGTTTTTATATAATCTATATAGAAAAAAATGTATGATTTATTTAGATTACTAAATAAAAGATTACTAAAGTATGTGGCATGAATGAAGACTGGCTAGAAGAACTTAGCAAGGACCTCCTGAAAAGAGCCAAAACAAAAGGTCACCTGGAGGTAAAATAAGGCTAATATGACAGCAAATCCATTTCTTGCCTCATACTGTATTTCCTTTCATCCTACACTTAACTAGATCTTTGTAGACACAGAACACACAAGAAATGCATGTGTTCCAAATAACAATATATTATTAACCTTATACAACTCAATTGTTTGCTGCTTGTGCTGATCGACACATTTATAAAACAAAACACACTGATGGAGACGTGTGAAGGAATTTATGGTTGGCTGGGATTACAAGTTTTTTCGTAGGCTTCAGGGATTGAAGTGTTAAATATAAAGCATAATTTAGGAAGAGGTACAAAAGAAAAATGGTAGAACTGCTCTAATAAGCAGCACAATATCACTAACCACTGAACCTGGAAAGTGCTCACAGGGAAATTTACATTTCACCTTTTGAATATCCTTATCAAAGAACATCAGTAAAGGTAAAAGTCAAATGACCCAATGGTAAATATCTGCTGTTACTGCTTGCCAAGTGCAGTGCCAATAAAGTGTAGGTGAACTGTGTGGTGGTTAAGAAACACTTGTAAGCTCACCAAATTCTGCGTAGATCTCACTTTGGCTCTTTTATTCTGCATATTTGTGATTCTGGCATATTTGAAATCAAAATAAACTATGGACATTTTGAAAAAATGTATGGCATAATATATTTTTCTCAAATTGTTTGAGCTGGTAAGAAGTGACCCAACACTACTAGCAAAAACGAGTTTCTCAAACCTGATTCATATAAAACCCAAACACCAACAGGCAATCAAGTTCCCTTCCCCTGGCCATGTAGAATGACCCCTCTATTAAAAAAGATAGGTACGATAATATAGTGAAATGTATCTCCATATGCAGAATGACTGTTCATAAATTTCACTCTTGTTTCAATAAATGTAACATTCTGTTTCACAGTGTATTTTTTTAACATTTGCATGATTAATAATAAAAATGAGAAAAAAGAGACAGCGTTAATAAAAGATAATGATCTGTAATTTACAACCACTGAGTACAAATGGGAAAACTTTGGGGATTTTTAAATGGACTAGCTTTTTTAAACAAGATATCCAACAAAGCTATTAAAGAGCCGTATGATGCACCATTCTGGTAGATGACTTTCTAGATGTGCTTTGATGTGAATGCTGCTAATGCCAGCCAGCAATACAACACATCAACGTTAAGAACTCTGCACAGTGAGGAGACAGGGTTAACTTACCTGAAACACAATGTAAGGAGGGCTTTCAGGAAAGTGAACATCAGGAAGGCAGCAGGTCCAGATGACATTTCAGGACATGTTTTTACATCTGTGCCAATCAGCTTGCAGTGTTTCTGGTCATATTTAAACTCTCCTTACTCCAGTCCATTGAACCAGCCTGCTGTAAAAGGTCCACAATTGTCCCTGTACCAAAGAAATCACATCCTGCCTGTCTGAATAACTACCGTTCCATTGCCCTAATACATATAGCAATGAATTGTTTTTAGAGGCTAGTCAAGAATTACATATGATCTTCTAGTATACAATGACTTACTTATAATTGCATATTGTGGAATGGCCGCTACTCTAGTTCTCCTTGACTTAAGCGCAGCATCTGATACAGTTAACCATAACATTTTACTGTCCTGACTTTCAGCTATTGGTATCTCTGGTGCTGCTCTTTCTTGGTTCACATCATACCTCAGTGACTGCCAGTATTATGTCTTCATTAGGGAGCACAAATATGCCACTTACACAAGGTATCCCTCAAGGGTCAGTTCTAGGTCCAATTCTCTTTAACATCTATATGCTCCCATTAATTTTCAGCAAGGTCTAAGCTTCCACTGCTATGCTAATGACACACAACTTTATGAAAGTGTTGATGCAACTGCAACATCTTCACCTACTGCACTAACTGATTGCATTCGGGAAATCAATCATTGGATGACAGATAATTTTTTACGGATTAATCCTGATAAAACAGAAATCTTATTAGTTGGTACCAAATCTTTCTTCCCTACCTTTCGTGGGTTAAAAATTGACATCAATGGGATCCTGGTTGAACCCTCAGCATCAGTCTGTAATTTGGGTGTCATCTTTGATCAGCATCTTACTTTTCAACCACACATTAGCTCAATAGTACAGGCATCTTTTTTTCATTTTCGCAACATCTCCATTCTTTCCTCAGTGTGAAGGATACTGAAATGCTTTATTTGATGATTTTACCACTACCCGTCTGGACTATTGCAAAGCATTATTGTATGGCCTCTCAACTAAATATATCAATAAATTACAATATGTTCAGAATTCTGCTACTCATCTACTTACGCACACTAAAAAATCTCCTCACATCACTCCTGTCCTTTATGATTTGTATTGATTCCCATCTTTTCAAGAATCAAATATAAAAATTATCAAATATAAAATTATTCTTCTCACCTTTAAAACCCTTCATGGTTTATCCCCTCATTAGCTGTCTAAGCTGCTGCTTCCTTACACTCCTGCTCGCGCATTAAGATCATCGGATGCTAACTTACTCACTGTACCTAAATATAGGTTAGTAACTATGGATGGCAGAACTTTTAGTGTGATAGCTCCTAAAATTTGGAATGCTCTTCCTCTTAGCCTTCGTGAGGAAAAATCTATTATTCATTTCAAACTCCTGTTAAAAAAAAACATCTCTTCAACGAGTATTATTAATTTTGTTGTATGTAATTTCTATTGTCTACATTCTAAATGAGGACAGTACCTAAAACTACATGATGCCCTATTGTTAATTCTCTCATATTTATTTATGTTGCCATTAAACATATTGATTTTTATTGTTTATTATCTTTTATATTCTTCTTCTAATGGACAGTCTTGGAATGTAGCAACTAAGCATTTCACTACATGTACTGTTTGTATAATTGTATATGACAATTAAGTCTGATTTGATTTAATTTAATTTCAAATGTAATCTGTGTTATAGACATAAAGCGTCAATGAGTGTAAGAGCCATTTTCCTATAAATATAAGATTCATAAATATTTTACTAGATGACAAAGCATAATCTATGGGAGGTTCCTATAACCCCCATAAGTTGAGTAAAATTGGTATATTCTAGCTATTTCTATCTGCTCTAACTAACCCTTAATTCTTCAGTTAATGACCAGCCTTGCTATGTGTAAGGTGTAGAAGGCATATGGTTTTAAACCGTGCCTGTGCCTGTGCCCGTGCCTACGGGCCTTTTGAGTGTGTAAAGTAACTCATAAAACAGAGCTTATTTAAGTGCTGTGCCATATGTTTAAAGCGTTCAGAAGAAGAAACTAAGAATCTTTAAGTATATAAGAAGTTAAGAATCTTTAAGCAGAGAAGAAGTAAAGTACAGAAATAGCTAAAGTTTCTGAAGAAAAGCTAAGTTTAGAGAAGACAATTTTTTCATTTTTTTGCCTTTTATTCTATGTGTGTAAGTATTTTTTCTTTTACTCTTGTGTGGATTATTTGCTTTTAACTTTCACTAAATATTTTTAAAATGAACTTTTGGACTGAGAGATTTCTTTCCGCATGTGTTTTACCCGTGCTTGATCTCGCCTTATACTTCAGCGCCTACAATAAGAGATTTCCCTTTTTCACATTTTTACTCTATGTATTGCTTTATTTTAACCAGCGTATGTCCATTGCAGTCTTCATTTATTCTGAGCATGTACTTGTCCTTTTGCAGTGTTCAAGTGATAAGATCTTTCAGGGTAAATTAGTTGTATGGCAACTGCTGGTCTGCGATGTCCATGTTCTTGTGTTTGACGGTTATTTTATCTTGTATCTTAGAAAGTGGCATGGTTGACCTATGATACTAACTCTGTTGATGCTGCTGACTTCGTTATGTACTTCCATTGATTTCATGAGCATTGATTAAGGTTACTGCTTTATAATTTTGAAATCTGACCACAGATGGCAGTTCATCAATAATTCTTAAATTGTATTATCTCTAAGAAAATAAATGTGCCTCTCTGGTTCACTGTTCTTGCAGTGTCTGTTCATGTTTCTCAGCAAAACAATTACTTTCGGGGAAATATTAACTTTTGGTAATGTAGATAACAAAAGTGGCATACTCTTTTGATGTATATTGTTGTTTAATATAACAGTAGTCATTTCTTCTCCATAGCTGTGATTATGGTTCTGAAAAGCCTGTCAACTTCAATATATCTAAACAGTCAATAAAGATAACACAATTTTTATTACTCTGTGTAAACTGACAAGTTGTTATAATCTGTTGTCTGTTCAAGATATAATTTACCATGGAATTTTTTGATATTTGAGGGGTGTACTCAAGAAAATTGGACCTTGCCACAATGTTATCGTTTTCTTACAGGACTGAGCCCAAAGTATATTGTCGTTAAATCTCTTTTTACACCCAAGTGACTGGGATGAATTTTTTTTTTTAATTTTATTAATTTGTTTGTAATCTTTCCATACAAATAGATACATTTTTACAAAAAAATAGGATTGAAAAACAAGTCGCCCCCCCCACCCCTGAGAGAGAGAGCATGGCCAACAGAGTAAAACTTAAGGCTTGTGAACATACCTAAATTGATGAGTTTAATAGGGCAATATAGAGATGAATGGAGAAGAAAAAGAAATGCGGAGAGAATCTGCTTCCTTGGTGCTTTAAGAGCTTATTCTAAAATATTATTGATTAGATCCTGCCAGGTTTTGAACAAATTCTGTACAGATCCTCTAACTGAATATTTGATATTTTCCAATTTCAAATAGTATAAAACATCGGTTTCCCACTGATTTAAAAGAGAAGAGTTAGGATTCTTCCAGTTTAGCAAAATAAGTCTGCGTGCCAAAAGTGTAGTGAATGCAATCACAGTTTGTTTGTCCTTCTCCACTTTAAACCCATCTGGAAGAGCACCAAACACAGCTGTTAATGGGTTAGGAGGGATTGTGACACCAAGGCTGTCTGAAAGGCACTTAAAAATTTTGGTCCAAAATGATGTTAATTTGGTTCAGGCCCAAAACATGTGACCCAGTGAGGCTGGGATTGGTTGCAGCGTTCAGAGATTGGATCTTGCCCTGGAAACATTTTGGACAGTTTTAGGCGAGACAGATGTGCTTGATATATAATTTTCAGTTGAATAATTGTATGCTTTGCGCATATGGAACTCAAGTGAAGTCTCTGAATTGCTATTTTCCACTCCTTTTCTTACATATTGATTAAGACATCTTTGTCCCATTTTCCTCTTGGACCTTTGAAAGGGAGGGACTGTAAAATAATTTTATATATTGCAGAGATGGTGTCTAAGTCCTTGAAATTGAGCAATATTTTTTCCGGCATGGAGGAGGGTGCAAGATGAGGAAAATCGGGCAGGTTCTGTTCAACAAAGTTCCTAATTTGAAGATAGTGAAAGAAATGTGTGGTTGGAAAGTTAAATTTGGAATGTAATTGTTCATAGGATGCAAAGATGTTGTCCATCTAAAGATCTTTAAGCAATTTAATCCCAAATCTTTTCCAGATATTCAAAACTGCATATGTTTGCAAGGGTTGAAAGAGGTGGTTCTCTTGCAGAGGTGCCACAGGTAAAAGATTCTCCATCTTAAAATCCTTTCTACATTAGTTCCATATTCTGAGCGAGTGAAGCACAATTGGGTTGTTAGTATATTGGTGATAATATTTATTGGGGCACAAAGCAGGGAATATAAAGATGTACTGCAGGATTTTACTTCTATTGTGGACCAGGTCTGTGTATGTTCATCTATTTGTGTCCAGGTTTTTATAACTTGTATGTCTGCTGCCCACTAATAAAACTGAAAGTTCGGTAGAGCCATACCACCTTCTGCCTTAAGTCTTTGTAGGGTCGCTTTGTAGGATATTTTGAGTTCCAAATAAATTAGGTTATTGATGAATCTAATTGCTTAAAAAATGATTTATTGATGTATATTGGAATGTTTTGAAATATAAAGGAAGCTTAGGACGAATATTCATCTTAACAACGTTAATTCTTCCAGCTAGAGTGAGATGAAGGGTTGACCATCTAGATAAGTCTTGCTTAATTTTTTCTATACAGATGACGAAATTTTGTTGATAGAGAGTTTGTGTTTACTTGTGACTGGGATGAATTTGTAAAAACATTTATACACTAAACTCTCTGGTACTGACATTTTCATGTTTGAAAATCAAGGTCAGACAGTATGAAATTTAAAATTAAAAATGTGAACCTGAGATGCAGTAACATAAATCCTAAAGTTCTTTATCTCCAGAGTCTAACAGCTAACAAAGTAAAAGGAATTAAACGAAAACTGAATGTTTCTGAGCCATTTACTATTGATATATGGCTGAGAAATGTAATGTTTACATTTAAGCAGAGTTAAAGGAAACTTTTAAGTAATAGATTTTTCCTTCTGAAAAAAAAATCCAGTTTTTTCCTATGAATAGTATGAATAAAATGTTTATGAACAGAAAGAATGAACAACAATACTCAAACTGTAAAAATCAAAATAATTATGTTTCCTGATTGTGCAAGACATGTTGGGTAAAGGCACCAGCCAAAATAACTGCTTTTGTCTGTTAACTAAATTGGAGACATGTTGCAATAAGACTGCAAAAAAATCATATGCAAAAACTTGAAAAAGGAAAACTTGAAAGGGGTACTGATTTGCTTTAATTTTTAGCAAAAACATTTACTACATTTGACAAAAATTCTTAAAATAAGCCAAATAATCATAAATGCAAATTTCTTGACAAGTCAGTACATCTTACTAGCAACAAAACATGATCTAATAGCTTAATATAAAAACTTTCTGACTTAGATTTCATTTTTGTGGGGAAGGAACATAACTAGAAGTAGGAAATATATTCATGTAATTCCAATTCTTCAGTGACTACTTTGTATGGGTTACCATCACTGCCCGATCCATGCTGCCTAAATTGTTCACGTATGTTTAAAAAAAATTGGTCAGTACCATGTAGTGTGTGATGAAGTACACTTTTAACACACATGCTAGCACGGAGCGGGTAGTGACAATTACTTCCACTCGTTGAAGCTGAAAGGGTGGGCTGTAAGGAGTGCTAGGTTTTAATTTTGTAATCGTTGGTACACTGGACTTAATTCTTTGACTAACAAATGGCATATTTAGAGCAGACACTTCAGGTGCAGGCTCCCAAGGATAAATTTGGAGTGTACAGAATTAAAGTAGCTGTTTCGCAAAGTAAACCTGGGCAACTTTTTCTTGTGATTGTAGTTGACATGCACAGTTACAGCTTTGCGCATGCACATAAGCCACATGATTTCCAAGTTAAACAAAGCACATACGTCCACTTGGCAGACGATTCACCAATCAGAAAAAGCAGTACTTGCTAGAACCCACCCTCCCAGCTTTGACGTGGGAAAGTGACAGGTTGCATTGGAGGAATATTACAGACACATTTAAATAAATAAGTAAAAAATATATATATTCTGTGACACATTTATTTAGTTAAGCTCACGGTGCTTGCTCTTTTCCTTTATTTATTGTCACATTTCACTGTACTTTTATACACTTGCATATTTCTTTATCTATTTAATTTTGTCTCTTTCCTGAGAAGTATAATTTTTAGAAATAAACTGAGTGGAAATCACATGTTCATTTCCACTTCTTGCCAAAAAAACCTTAAAAGTCAATAATTTAATCCTACTTAAATAACAGTGAACTTTCAGAAATCAGATAAATAAAATTTGAAAAAGTATACTCAGTCAATTGTTTTTGGACAGTCATTCAGACAAATGAACCCAAATGAAGCCATCCTCACATTAAGCAGCATTGAGCATTGTGTGTGGCAATGGAATTGCTCTTTTTACATGCTGTTTGAAGTATCTCTATGTGCTAAAATATGCACTTAGTACTTTGAGTTACTTTACAGTGTATTCACATTTACTTTGTAAAACACATTGCAATTATAAAAGCAGATCTATGAAATAAATACTAATTGAATGATTAATTGATTCATTTATTAATATAGCTTTAAATATCTGCCTAAACCATTATTTATTAAAGAAAGCAATTTCTACAATTAAAAGCCACCTTAAGGAAAGTATTATACATTTGAAAATAATATAAAAGTGAAAAAGGGTACATTTCACTTTTTTTTTTTTTTTAATTCACTGCCCAGAATTGTTGATCGCATTTCACAACCTTTCTACAAAAGTAAACCTGGACTAATTTCTCAAAGCCTTTCGTTTATCAGTGATTCCTGACACTGACTATAAAAACAGAGGTTTCTTGTACTGCAAACAAGCTGTTGTCCATAAACACCAACAATCCTCACAAATAAAAATTAGTGTACAGATAAAGGAATCGCAGAAGGGCTTTTGTAAGCTTTCACAGTTAAATCAGCTTCTTGGAACTCAAACAAAAAGACAGATGGTTTAAGTCAGAATCTTTAGAGAGCTGGCAACAGGCAACAAAAAATAATGGGTATGCTTTGAATAATTAAGAGAGGGCTCAATTGTAAATGTTCTTGTTGCATATATGTGTTTTTTGCAAGTTACCCCTCCTTTACCTCAATTCCATTTACTAAAATGAAATAATGTTGATTTTATTCTTTTGTTAAGGACATAAAAAATTTTACACTTTGTCAACAATAAACCATCTCAGAAAGGCAAAAAATCGTAATGCTAACTGTGATAGTAGACCCTTCTGTGCACACCTGTCCATTAGGCTTGCCGCTGTGTAACAATATGTAGACATTTCAAATAATCCTCTCGATAACTAGCAGATATAAATTAAAACTGATATGTAACAGCTCGGGAAGGACTAAAATCATTTTCTAGAAGGAGGAAAAACAAACCTGACAATATGGTTCTAGCCTTTTTTTGACATGCTCCTTATTCCTAAGACTATTAGCTTTTTCAAAAATTAGTCTGTTTTCTTTTTACTCTTCAAAGTATAGCACTCAATCATCTATTTTAATTTAAGATCTTTAAATGACTATCACTGAAAAAAGTTTGCTGATACAGACTGTAAAAAATGTAACAGCTTGCTCAACAGCATGGCTCTGAAACCTCACAGTTGTCCTAAAAGCCGTGTGCAAGAGTAAAAGGCTGTCTATGTGCTAATCTATATATGAACATGTGGCTTGGCTTTTCTTTCTTGTATTGCTGTGGTTTTTAAGTGGATTCTGTGGGACTCATTTAAAAGTCTGAGATACATTCAAGAAATTAAACCAAAAACTGTGAAAATTCATTAAACTTAGATGTTAACCCCACTTTTCATTTTAAGTATTCATGCCAACTTCAAATATAAAGTTAATGGTTAATCTGACTGAATATTTTTATGGGATTAGCAAAAGTGAATTGGCACCTTTCTAGAACTCTATGGCTCACATTGGTTGATTGATTCCGTTTTCCTGCTGGCTTCTTGCATACTGTTAAAGAAAAGTAGTCAGCAGCTGAGGATCTTCATGGCTACAGATTATTAACCTGCATTTCTATTAATGGGATGGGACTTACTCTAAAATGTGCATTAACCCAAACACTGAGATGCTGGCATAGACACAACACTTAAGATATCATATAATATGGTGTTATGGGACTAAAATAATTCACTCTTGGAGGATTTTGGAAAAACTAATCATGTGTGATCAAAAGCACCAGTAGGCCTACATGGTTTTCTGCTTGCAGGAAAGTAATTCTAATTAAAACTATATTCTTTTTTACCTTTCCTTACCACATTATAGGTTTGTTTTCTGTGGTAAAGTATTCCTATTCCTCGTCTTAAACTTTACCAGTCTTAGAACAAGAGTGAAGATAACGAATTACCAAACACAACAATTTGATTTAATTTAATTTCATATGCTCCAGTGGACTCTGAATTTAGAAGTGGGTACTTATTAAGGAACTCCATTTATGACAGCACTTCAGCGTTTATCAAGGGGTTCATTGCCACAGGACTATTATTAGAACCCAAGGTCCAAGACGTATAATCATAAGTAAAAGTCTACCTTCGGCAGGCATATGAGTGTAGTGGTTAAGACTTTATGTTTCCACCCTCAGATTGTAGGTTCAGATCCTGCTACTGAGACTATATGGCCATGAGCAAGTCACTACACATGCCTCTGCTTCAACTAGAAAAAAGAAATGTAGCCAATCAGATGTTGTAAGTTATGTTGGTGTCAGGCAAATAATAATACAAAATTTTGAGTGTTTAGTCTAGCGTAGATTTCAGAGTATTTGTATGTAGCACTGCACACAACTGATTTGCAAATAGCACTACCTTCCAAAGTACAAAATAACATAAAAATAAGCATTTGCTGAAATAAAATAGCTATTCCTAGGCATTGATAATCATAGGACACTTATTTCACAAGATCTAACAGTAATTGTATATCAGTTCTACCAAAATGTTTGCTTAAATTTGAGACTATAAGTTATGAAAATGCATTTTCTGCAACACCAGTGCAGAAATTTATAGTTATATCATTCTCTATTTTATCCATTTATCAACAACAACAACAACATTTATTTATATAGCACATTTTCATACAAAACGTAGCTCAAAGTGCTTTACACAATGAAGAATAGAAAAATAAAAGACACAGTAAGAAAATAAAATAAGTCAACAGTAACATAGAATAAGAGTAAGGTCCAATGGCCAGGGTGGACAGAAAAAACAAAAAAAAACTCCAGACGGTTGGAGAAAAAAATAAAATCTGTAGGGATTCCAGACCATTAGACAAATTTATGTGTCAGAACAGGTCATCCACCAGAAGCTAAGCATGTCCAGGCCCAGCCAGTACTTGGATGGGAGACCATCTTGGAAAAATCATAGGTTGCTGCTCAAAGAGGTGTTGGTGAGGCCATCGGGGGAACGTACCCTGTGTTTGGTGTGTAGATCCCAATGACACAGTGCAGTGACAAGGGCACTGTACTTTAAATATGTTGCCATCATTCAGATAAAATGTAAGATCAAGTTCCTGGCTGTCTGGTCATTAAAGATCCCCTATCATCTTTGTAAAGAGTAAGGTGTACCCCAAAGTACCGGCTGAACTGACCATCACAGCCCTCTCCATTCAGTCCGCATAATCACCCCCAGTCTCTAATTGGCTAATTACCTCTCCTCCTTCAACATCTAACAGCTAATGTGTGGTGAGTATACTGGTGCAATAATGGCTGTCGTTGCATCTTCAAGGGGGGTTTCTACACACTGGTGTTGGTTGAAGTGGTTCCTCTATGTTTATGTAAAGCACTTTGAGCAGATGGAAAAGCACTATATAACTGTAATAAATTAATATTCTTAACACATGGAAAAATAACGCCAATATTTAAAGGTGAGTTATAGGACTTTGTGATAGGTTTCATCTCCAAGTACTGATAGGAACCGCTAAGGGCACCAAAAGGGGCCTATAAGGGAATCTAGCCATACATATCTGCTACACATACAATTACGTGTCAAATGGGTACATAAGATTACATCTATTGTTGGTTATACACACATTTTCTTCTAATCAGCACCCGAAGTTCATGTGTGGTGTTGTGTAAGTCTGATTTTTCAGGTGGGGGAGATGTGTGTGTTAACCCAGAAGGCTTAAGGAGTATCTTTCCTTGCAGAACTATTGATCCTGCATACATAGCAATTGGTATTTTTACATGCAAAATGTCTTGGAAGGGGTGGGGGCTACTTGTGTCTGGTATGCCATGGTCAACGAATTATATAATGACAACTGAATATAAGGTTAAACTCAAGGCACATCTCAAAGATGTTATAATTTACTACGTGTTTAAGGAAAAATAGAAGGAATTAAACTAAGCATTAGTGGATCCATACAGTATATTCTTTTTGTAATAATCAAACATGAATTTAAGAAAAAGACTCTCCACTTCTTACTGTTTGACAGTTAATGCATTATTGACAATGTTCTGTAAAGGATAATGGTATTTTAATTGTTTTCTTCCTTCTTTTCTATTGAAAGGAGAATATCAACCAGGACTATAGCCTTCTGGCTCTGACTGTGGCCACGATGATTTCAATAACAAGGACTACCTCCTTATTTTGTATCCTGCACGATGAGTTTAACAAAAAACATATTTGAAGAGAGGTGTAAAGTCGCAGCAGCAATCTTGCCAAAAGCACCTCAGCTGAATGTTGACTGTTTGCTATCAGATTGCTTCATTTCATTAACATGAGGTTGCAGCCTGCTCGTGCATATCTAAAAGCCGGCTTAGTACAGAAACACTGCAGCACTTGCAATATTGGCTCTTGTTGATAAATTATTGTAACGTGTAGTTCTGCCTGGAAGTCATGTTTTTGTGTGTCCTTTGTGCATTTGTCTGCTTAGTAAATCTATTTCTGTGTCTGTTTCCTTAAAATGGTTTTGCAATAAAGTTTTCTAACAGAGAAGAAAATATCTAGGTCACCTCAACAGATGGAGAGCAAAAACACTAACTAGTACAGGATACAGAAATAAAGTATGACATGCTGCTTCTGTAGAGGTATTTCATGTATGGAGAGGTGCAATTGGGAAAAAATATAAATCAGGGATTCTCATTTTCATTGAGGAAAAAATGAGATGAGGCTAGAATGTAAGGAGAAGTGGCCATATAATCAACGACTCTAATAAACCGAAGGCCCACTTAATAGGAAAGCAGACAGCTGGTGATAAACCTTTTTGATGGTTACTTATAAATTCTACTAATTATGTGCCACCATTGATCACCGAGGCTGGTGATCACACAGAAGAACAAGTATAGTTTATGGTAGAAGTTCACAGAAAAAAAAAATATATATTTAAGGATTCAGTGGAATATTTTTTAAGACTTTTTGTTCTGTTTACTTTATCTGCTCTATATATTCTAAAACAAAAAGGTAACACAAGCAAGAGAGAATGGCTTTTATCTTAAGTCCCTGTATCATGTCAGTCTTGTTTCATTTATCTTCTTGTTAAACACAATTTTATTTATTTACTTGTTTCTTTGCTTTTTTTATATTTCACTTCATGTTCTTTGGTTTAATCTGTCAGTACAAAGGAGAAGCCCTTCTAGCTATCTGGGATGCAATGTGAATAACAATTATCAGTTACCCCAAACTGTACGGACTTCTGTGGCATATTCCTACAATACAAAACGTACTAATAAAAACACAAAACTCTTAGCAGAAATATACACCACATACCTGAGACTACTGTATGGAGAGACTGGGCTTCATTTCTGGCCTCTCCCAGACATAATCTTGAACACATGGATACAGAACACAATGTTACTGATGAAGTGTCCCTACAACAGCACAAGAATACAATCTGAGGAATAATTTGGAATAGCACTTTGCATAAATAATACTGCTTATTGGTAGACAAGCATGAACTTGGTTAAAAGAAAAGAATAAACATTAATAAAATTAGATATGACTGTGATATGGCAAATGTAGACCAGTGCAGGAGTGACTTTATCTGGTGTCACCCATGGGGGTCTTAAGGGTTCTGGTAATGGTAATTACCTGCTGAACCAGGGGTTGGAACTGTGTACTAACAGCTTATCTCTACCTCCCTGTGCAGAATAGAAGATTGACAGCTTTTCCAATGCTGACGTCACTTCTGCTGTCCACCCTCCTGGACCCCCTTCTTCCTGCCTGGATCCCACATGACCGGAAGGTGAGCCATCTTTGAGTTGGACTTCTGTCTGAAAAGACATTATTGCTATCTTTGTGAAAGAATAATTTCTTTTTCAATTTATTTTCATTATAAGGGGTCATGGACATGCCCCCAACTGTTTTCGTGTCTGCTTCTTGGATTGAGCTATTATTATAGTGTCTGGTGTATTACAAAACTTTTATAGTTAGGTGTGCTGTTTGGTGAATTAGCAGTTGTATCTATGGTAGCATCATGTATATGACGAAATAACAACAAGATAACTATGGTGTTTTATTTAATTTTGTTGATAATTTGAAATAATCATAGCTTTTGTTTAGCTAAAGGTCTGTCTGAGTTGGCCTGCAGCTCATTAAATAATTTTCATTTATGTTGAATCAAACATGGTGGAGAGCAAGCATGATGATGCATTACTTACAGATGCTGCCAGTCACCTTGGCACTTTTGTTGTTCTTGTTGAGGCTGACTGACTACTCCAGATTGTTATGAATAGGTGTGAGTGTGTTCATGAGTGTGTCCTATTACAGACCACCAATTTAACTTTATGCTGTGGTTAGCAGTCCAAGTTTATCTCATATTCCAAAGACTTACAGTTGAATTTGTTTGAGAGATCAAAATTTTGATATAGTGTAGATTCTGAAAATGGACAAATGGATGCATTGATTTTGACTACTACTTTTTTGAATAGCACACATTAATCTTTAAGATTGTAGCAAAATTAAGTGTAATTTTTTTATGGGGAAGTGAGCTTGATGCATTACTTTGAAGTGACTGTACAGTATATGTGACATTGCTCTCGAGAATAATCCATCAATCTAGCCTGCCCTGGGTTGTGGGAACCTGTTCTAGCCACACTGGGTTGAAGGCAGCAAATAGTCTTGAATAAGAAACCTGCCCATTGCAGGGCCCTTCACCCTCCAAACACACACAAGCCCATTTAGAGTTATCAGTAAGCAAAACATGGACATCTTAGGAATGTGGGAATATTTAAATAACACCTCTTGCATATAATGACCCCATAAACTGATATATAGAAATATATTGTATGTCAACTGCATACAGACAATGCCTGTCTTGAAATTCTCAGCCAGGACTCTAGAGCTGTAGGCAGCAGCAGCAGTTTCCACTCCACCACTCTTCAATAAGCCTGTTTCAAAAAATGTACAAGAGGAATGTCTACCGGCTGTCAAACATGCAAGGACTTTCTCAGACAGAGATTTACATATGGGGTCTGAGGCCTGGAGTCAGTGAAAGGCGATGGGTTGGCCAAGCACACTGCATACCATATGTATGAAAATGTCTCATACATTCATAACCATGATTAATTAATTAATGCATTATATTTTAATATCTTAGAACATGTTGTCATCTTAACATGTGTATTGTATGCTATAAATTTTTTGAATTAGAATAATATGCAAATACTATATTTGACTATTTCTTTTCATTACTTTTCACAATAATTACTAAAGGGAAGGCATGTTTTTTGAAACATTTCTAATAACCAGGCAGGGGTCACCAAAAAGTTCTGAGCCTGAACTGGAAAGGTGTATTCTTTGGCAGTGATTTTATAAGTGAACAAAGATTAGTTCCTGTGTGTACTTGAATTGGTCAAGTACAGTATATGTTTACAGAATTTCTGGTCTATAAATTGTGTTTCTTCTTTCAGAACCAAGTCAAATGGATGCAGAAAACTGCCAATTCAAGGGACATGTAAGTGCTAACCCTAGATAACTATAAGACTTTGAAGATGTATTCTAAATCCAGTCCCATTGATATGCCACAGACCTAGGGCCTCATGTATAAACGGTGCGTACGCACAGAAATGTTGCGTAAGAACTTTTCCACGTTCAAATCGCGATGTATAAAACCTACACTTGGCGTAAAGCCACGCACTTTTCCACGGTACCTCATACCTTGTCGTACGCAAGTTCTCCGCTCGGTTTTGCAGACTGGCGGCACCTAGCGTCAAAGCAATGGTACTGTTCTTGTGTGATTACTCATTATTTTCATACACAGAATACTATATTATTTTAATACACAGAAACTAACCGCATATTGTTTATTAGTGTAATGCATCTGATTGTAATTAACTCGTTACAATATAATGGTCCAGGGAACAGCCATAGTATTCCAAATACCATAACTGCTTTAGCGTTGTTACTCTCACTGCACCTTCCTCTTCTTATTTTTCTTCTTCTTCTTTCAGCTCCTCCCGTTAGGAGTTGCCACAGCGGATCATCTTTTTCCATATTCCTCTCACTGCACCACTCGGAGTACTGTATTTATATCACTGTATCTGAGTGTGAATCACAGCAGCAGCTGATCGGAAAGAGAATTATCGGTATAATCGGCTTTAAGGACACGCTGTCTCAGCCACGGCAAAACATTTTAAAGCCTTTCCTGTACAGCTCGCGTTTCAGAAACAGTTTAATCCCAATAACTTTAAATGCACTCAATCATTGCTCCTTGTAGAACTGTTTGTACTTATAAGTACAATTACCTCACTGTAAACTTGCACTACAGTTATAATATTGCACAACCTGAGCAACTTTATAAAGCGCGTATTTACATATGATGACGATATCATTTTTAAGATGAAATGCAGCAAAATATGTTTATTATATTATACAGGTAAAACTTTAACTTCATTTAAATAATCTATATTCTTCACTGGGACTGGCGTGAAGGATAGAATAATTAAACATGTACTACGAAGATAGTTCAGTGTTCCTTAAACTTTTTAAAGAATCAGCGCTCTAAGTTTACAGATGGCTTAACATCTATTACAGATGGCAATCGGTTACTTGGAGAAAGAAAAGCAAGAGCTGCATGGGCGGCCACGCCAATATATATTGAATATAAAACAGAAAGAGAAAATAATGACACAGCTAAAAACGCAGCGGCAAATTTCGACAAAAGTTAAATGCTTGTGTCATGAGCACGAGGCGGCTATCCAGTGTCCGCAACTGACATGGCCATCCACTATGCATAAGATACCTCACTGACATTGGCGGCTTAAGGAGCCCCGATTCTTTTCTGCCAAGGGCCACCACAAGCCTAGAGCCGCCCCCGAGTACTGCTGCAATAAATAATTTCATCGATGGTCGTGCACAATCGCTGCGCTGTAAAACCCATGTTTAATAACGTGCTTTAACTCTTATCATCATGAAAATGATATCACGTATACATCTCAGTATTTTAGTTATTCAGAGAGCTGTAATATCACGAATATAATGGATTCTGTGTCCAGTTGGAGGAAGAGAGCCGGTTTAAGAAGCAAGTAGTGATTCACACACATTGGCACATAGAAGATCAAATACAAAACAAAACATTTAACGTGCTACTTTAATTACGATATGATTTGAGAAACTGGTTAATTAAATTATTTTAAGATGACGTTTATGATGTTCCACTTTAATGACAAACTACATGATTAAAGTTGAAATTTCGAGACTGAAGTTGACATTTCGTGTTTTTTTTTCCCACTTTGTGCCTTTTTTTTTCTCTGTACCCTAAAAAGCTTTCATATGACACTCAGACGGTAGGCTACGACTCGCCTTTTCACGGCGACTGATATCTGAGCTTTCAAGTTTCTCCAACACGCTATGTCACTCGATCAACTTCCTTTTGTTGATTATACCACGGTTTAATTAAACAAATAGTATATTTTTCCTTTGCCTCCACTTGGTATTCACTGAAATTGTTATATTTTCCCCCGTGCTTTTCCCATTGTCTTTTCACAGAAGGCTGAACTTAAGGGCGATTTATATTGATTTGCATATTCAAAGAGGCGTAATTCGGGGAGGAGTTGGGGCGTTACATAATGCGCGTGCACAAGCATTAGTTTTCACGCTGATCGGGATTTATGTAGCGGAAGAACGTGGAAGTTGGAGTACGCACAGATTCCTGCATCTGGATTTTTCTGTGCGTAAGCACATTTCGGCTTTTGTGCTTACGCCATGTTATAGTGCGAGTCCCCTGGGCTGCAAAATTCTGTCATGGCTGGGCATCACTCGAAGATGACCCAAGACCGGTGTGCAGCATCACTTAGAGTTAAAACAGTAGGGTGAATTGCAATGAGGAATCAAAAAGTGATCTTAACACTATAGGGATTAGTTATTGGACAATTGCATTAATTTTTCAATGCATTTAAATATTATCATGGTCTGTTCATGTTGGGTATCCAAAAGCAACAGCATTTATTTATAATGTACATTTTCATAAAAAGAATGTAGCGCAAAGTGCTTTACAAGATGTCAAACAGAAACTTACAAGAAAAAGAATAAGATTAGGTAAGAGTAATACTGAATAAGTGACAAAGAAAAAATAAATGAATCCAAAAAAATAAATCAACAGATATATAATTAGTAGAAGAGTAGTATCCTTATATACAACATCCTAATGTAAGTCTCTAAAGATGAGTCTGGTGACAAAGTCAGATGGGCAGGAGGACAGAAAAAACAAACAAAAAACTCCAGAAAAACTAGAGAAAAAAACAAAATCTACAGGTTTTCCAAGACCAAAATCTCACTCAGCCTCATCTGGTCATTCTACATAACATAAATGTTATTAATTCATTCCTCTTTGTTTCCAGGCATTGTCATAGAGGATTCAGTGCAGTCGGCTTAGTGTACAGCTAGCCTTCGTTCCAGCAGCACAGGTGACTGCACAGTGCATCGGTCAACATGCCACCACAGAAGAACCAGAAGATAGAACAGAGAAAAGTAGAGACTGGAAAAGACTGTAAATCCCTGAAGAATATGATAATTCTGAGCCAATGTGGTCTATTAAGAGCACAACTAAAATGTAAGTACAAAAAAACTAATTAAAAAACGGGTTTTTAGCAGTTTTTCAAAATGTTCCACAGTGGTAGCATGGCATATCTCTATTGGTAACAAATTCCAAATTAATGGTGCATAATAGCAAAAGGCTGTCTCACTCCTTCTTTTAAGCTTGGCTCTTGTAATAATGAGCAGACCACTTTTAAAAAATCTAAGGTTACAACTTGGAGTGTAGGGTAGGCACTCCAAAATTTAGTAAGGTGCAAGATTATTTAAGGCATTATCAACCATTAGTAATATTTTAAATTAAATTCTGAATTATACGGGTAACCAATGTAATGATGCTAAAACTGGAGAGCTGTGCTCAGATTTTATTTTCAAGTTAAGATTCTTGCTGCTGCATGCTGAACTAACTGCAACCGACTGATGTTTTTCTTAGGTAGTCCTAACTTGTTAGGAGTATGTTACAGTAATCAAGCTGATTAAAAATAAAAGCATGGATGAGTTTCTCAGCATCTTAAATTGTCATAAGTGGTCCATAACGTTTGCAGTGTTTCTGCAACAAATGCAGTCCTAGTAATCTGGTTAAGGTGTGATTTAAAGTTTAGGTCAGCATTCATGATTACACCTCTGCCTTGACTTTTAATGCTCTTTATTTCTAATACCCTTACTATTTCCATTTCTGCCAACCACTAAGATTTGTTTTTTTCCTTTCATTTGAGAAAGTTGGTACTCATTCGTTACAAGTAAGACATCGAATCAAAGAATTTACCTAGTAAGACACTGAATAATCCAAATGCTGACATCTGAAATGAAGCATCTCCACATCCAATATTTCAAGATGTATCTTGAACTAGAAAATTAAGAGTTACATATTTTTTTTACATTTTATTGAATTTATTAAAAGCAAGTAACATTCCATACAAGCAAGTAAAACTTAATAAAACTAAATTCAAATCAACCACCACCCATGAGAAACAGTGCAAGGCCAATAGCCAGAGTAAAAGGGGGAGAGAATATATATAAATATAGAATATAAATAATTATTCTAAAATGTTATTAATTAGATCCTGATAGGTTTTAAAAAAAGTTTTGAACAGATCCTCTAAGTGAGAATTAGATTTTTTACAATTTCAAACAATATAAAACATCAGTTACCCACTGACTTAAAAGAGGTGAGTTGGGATTCTTCCAATTGAGTAAGATAAGTCTACGTGCCAATGGTGAAGTAAAGACAATTACAGTTTGTTTGTCCTTCTCCACTTTAAGACCATCTGTGAGCCCACCAAGCAAAGCTGTTAGTGGATTAGGAGAGATTATGACTCCAAGGCTATCTGAATAGCATTTAAAGATTTAAAGTCCAGAATGATGTTAATTTGGTACACGCCTAAAACATGTGGCCCAGTGAAGCTGGAGTTTGATTGCAACGTTTTCAGGTTGGATCTTGCCCTGGAAATATTTTGGACAATTTTAAATGAGACCAATGTGCTCAATAAAATATTTTAAGTTGAATAATTGCATGCTTTCGGTGCATGGCTGCCTTCCACACCTTTTCTGAAATGTTGAGTAAGAGATTCCTTCCCACTATACTCTGGGATCTTTAAAATAAAGGGACTTTAAAATGTTTTTAAATATTACAGAGTCTTCAAGACAGATCAATATTTCTTCTGGAATAGAAGTAGGAGGGAGGTGATTAAAATAAGGCAGATTTTGTTTAGTAAAGTTTCAAATTTGGAAATAGTAGAAAAATTGTGTTAAAGTTAATTTTGGAGTTTAATTGTTTGTAGGATGCAAAGACATTATCTGTGTACAGATCTCTAAGTGATTTAATCCTGTATGTTTTCCAAACATTAAAAACTGTGGGTTTTTATAGCTTTTATATTTGCTGCCCAGTAATAAAATTGAAAGTTAGGTAGAGCCATGCCGCCTTCCGCCTTAGGTCTTTGTAGGGTCGCCCTTTGGATGAGTGGATGTTTAGAATTCCAAATAAATAAGATTATAATTAAGTCTAACTTCTTAAAAAAATTTTTGTTAATGTATATGGGGATGCTTTGAAATAGAAACAGGGGCTTAGGAAGAACATTCACCTTGACAGTGTTAATTCTTCCAGTTAGATAAATTTAAGAGGTGTTTCATAACTCAGGATGAAACTTGGTGATGATACAACACAAGTGACTCGGAGTTCAAACAATAATCAAAACAATGGAAGCAGAGTGATTTTGCAACACCTAAGAAATTCACTATTCAAGTCATTACAGGCAAAGCAATGTCCATGATTGTATATGATGTTGAGTTTAATATCTATACTGATTACAAACCTCAAAGACCCCATAACCAATACGTTTTATGCTGACTTTCATTTGCTGTTAGCAGCAGTAAATATGGGAAGTGTGAGGAAATTAGTTGACCATCTTTTCTAATTTTACAACCGTTTTTCAACTTACAACACACAGATTGAAAAGACAGCTCTGCAAAATTGTAGATTCGAAGAGGTGTCACACATGTAATCTTCTCCAGACCTGATCCCACATGAATATCACCTGTTCACCAGTTTGAAGTGCTGCCTCTGTTGGCCATACTATGCTCATGGTGATGATACCAGTTCAAGTACAGAAGAATACAAATTCAATGTTCTCCCCAGACATTTTTTTCAGCTGGGTGGCATGAAAAAGTAGCCAGGTGGGGCGGGATGGGTAAATTTGGTGGTTAGTTAATTATTATTAATTATTTTCCAATGCTCAATATGACTTCCTTTTTTAAGGTTTGACACTTGTGCCAGAATGTTTTTTACTAAATTTAAGAAATATCCAAATTCAGGATCCCGCAACCCTAACAAAAATTTTAAATAACAATTGTTATGACGTAAACCAAGAGGCAAAAGTATTGTCACTGTCGGGAAGAAAAGTGAAAACAATGAAAAAAATTAAGAAATATTCTTCAAAGCCAACTTGCATATGCAGAAGGTGTCTTCAGTTAAATATTTATTTTTGTTTTCATCTTAGAAAAGGAACAACCCATTTCTTTACAGTGTTCCAACAGCTTTTCAAACAACGTTGTATGTGGGAACTCATTTTTTGTCGACCAATACATGGATCTTAAAGCTCCCACAAAGGCATCTCTCTGTAAGTTATTTAACACAGATACAGATCTTTCAATTTAACTGATTCCAGTTTGCTCTAGTACACTCTTTCCTAAAAGGTCAGCAGAAGACTCAATGTGCATTTTACTTTTTTCATGGTCTAGCAAGCTTTCTTTTCGAATTCTTGTGTATGGCACATTTACCCAAAGTAACTCCCTCCTTGGGGGATGTTTGTTCGAATATTTCATGCACAATGAGCACCACATACCATTTTCTTTGACCATTAGCCAATCAAAATCTTTAAACCATTGTTTGTTTATTCCAGATAAGCAGTACTTAGATTTATCAATTGGCAGAGTGTGTGCTGAAGAGATTTCCCCTGATGGACCAGCCTCTGCAATGTCTTTGTCTGAAATTGCCACATAAGGAGTTGACGCTGCACCTTCATTAGTTTGTGGCATCTCTTTTCTGAAATAACTGAGCAGTGTTGTTTTCTGAACACTTTTTTTGCTCATGTTGGTAAAATGTTTGGAAAAAATGAAAAGTACCTATGAATAAGACTTTTGAATGGGAATGTGAGAGCCTGTTGGATATCCAATGCACACTTGCACTGCGGCAGGGCAAGATATGTACAAAAAAGGAATGGCAGATGAGTCACAAAACTACAGAAGCGTATTAGGGCCACGGTGAAGAAAAAAAAATATGGGCACATTGAAGAAAAAAAAACTATAAAACTATTTCCACTTTATTCTCGCCGTTTATGTTGAGATTAAAGTCGACATTTCCACTTTATTCTCATAGTTTATTTTGTCATTAAAGTAGAATGTCATAAACTAAACTTCATCTTAAAATCAATGTTTAATTTACTAGATTTTCTCAAACTTCATCATAAGGTAGTGTAGTGCATTGAATGCTTTGTGTTAAGTGTTCCCCGACCAAGTTGTTAATCACTACACGCTTCTTAACCGGACTTCCTCTTGCACTGAGGAGGCACTTCATGATATTCCTGCTCTCTGAACATTTACAATGCTAAGATACATACTAGATATCATTTTCATGATGAAATGCACTAAAGCAGGTATTAAACATGCACGGTAGTGTGGCGGTAGTGCTGCTCCCTCACTGTAAGGGTTCCCCAGGTGTATGTTCAGTGTAGAGAACTTTATGGCAGGTGTGACGAGGCTCCAAAAAATTGGATGTATGAATGGTAATCGCACAGGTTTAACTTAAATATTGTGTAAATGTTGGGTTCTTGATCTGGTGGTTGGAGACATGAACACAGAATTCAATGGATGTTCTTCTGAACAGGCTTTCTTTATTGCATGTGTGCTGTCTCTATCTGATGTACCAAAACCCCAATTCCTATCCTTCCTTTTTCTTTCTCCATATAACCAATCACCACACGATAACACAAAGCATTTCATGCGCTACATAATTTATGACGGGGTTTGAGAAAATCTAGTAAACTAAATATTCATTTTTAGATGAAGTTTAGTTTAGTTTACGATGTTCTACTTTAATGACAAACTACAAGAATAAAGTCAACATGTTGACTTTAATCTCGAGATAAAAGGCGAGAATAAAGTGGAAATGTTAACTTTATTCTCAACATAAGCTTAGCAGCACTACACAGACTGCACTGACACTGAGAACAGAGACGTCACTTCCTGACGCCCTTTTTCTGATATCTGATAGGCTGGTTCCACAAGTATTTTTTTTATTTTATCAGTCCTCCTCTCACCTGCCCACCTCCACACCGTCTTTGCTTGTGAAGTGCCTCTCCGCTCCCGCTATTAGCATGTACAGCCTCCTCTCGCCTGCACACCTCTCCATACTCCTTGCTACTGTAATTAAACTGCTACGCCCCTGCTATTACCATTTACACCCCCCTCTTGAAATGCCAACCTCCCCATACTCTTTGCTTGTGAACTACGCTCCGCCTCGATCCCCGCTATTAGCTTTAGCATCTCGCAACTTGCGATCCTACCTCTAAAATATTTGCCCATTAGTCCCCTGCCATCTCTGTAGATCATTAGATCTGTGGCTGTCATCTTACAATGTCATGCGAGATGACAGCCGGGCGCTCAACTAAATTAGCCGAGCAGGACGCCCTGCTAAAAGACGCTAGGGAAAACACTGAAATGGTTTTATCTGAGTGGCACAGACAAGCTTTGAGAAAATTACGCAAAGAGTTCTAGTGTTGAAAATGCAACTTGCTTTTCAGGTGTTTCTCTTCAAAGATCAGGTTCATAACTTTTTGACTACCACTAATTCTTGAAAATTAAAGCTTCACAGTTGCTGGTCAAGTTTACCCTTTATATTTTAGAACCAGTAATTACTTCTGATGTAATTATCCTGGCATAAATGAGGAATTGAAATGAAAATACTGTATGTTAATACTGATATTAGTCTATGGAAGAAAACCTATTCTTTTAGCGCACTTTATTACAGAAAGAAAATACTGTGAGGGCGTGGAACATGCAATTGACTGCCAGGGCTCTGGGGGAATAATGAGGCATCAGATGAAACCAGCTTTGCAAGTCCCATAAGACAAAACAATCCACAGTTGTTAAATGGGTTGAATTGAGAGGATCATTAAAAACCAGTATGGGGAAGCTTGGCTGGTACAGAGCAATTACTTATTTAGCATAATATTTACCAGGGAAAAGAAGCTATGTTTACCAAAAAATATTGCTGTAGAATTGGTGGCAGGCTATTCTTATTCCCACAGCCTCCTAGTAGGCCATCAATCATAAAGAGGAATTGCTGGTGTCTGGCTGGCAAGGCAAAGGGGCAGGCATTTCTATGGCTAATAATGCTTCAATTCCATTTCATGGCTCATGGAGCTGTGGAATATGAGGCCACAAGAGGGCACTCTATTGAGGTGACAGTAAATGTGGAATTTCAGAGACTAGAAGGGCAAAGTCACAAAGTGGGTGTGGTTAGATAAATGCTTAAATATTAGGAGGTCATTCTCAGTTTGGGTTGTTCTTTTTTTCTGGGATGTGCAAATGGATGGGACTCATGCTGCAATCAGGCCCAGTGGGGGATCTTGGTTTTACATACCTTGAACTTCACTAACATCATCATTTGATTCTGATTTAATTAAACCCTGTTTATGATATTCACAAACATGCTCTGCATACTTATTTCATGTTAGAGTGTCCTCATGTGTCACCTGCAATGCCCCTCTTGTACATCAGGACATTGCAATTGTAAATTTTGAAGTACTGCTTGATGATGTCCTATTTGCATACCCCCATGCTGCAACAGTTAACTTTTAGAATTCGTAATTTATTTATAACTGACCTCTTTTAACAAATGAGCATTTCTGAATTAAAGAAGACAGGGTTTGTTAATATTCATCTGTACTAGGGAATTGCAATAAGAGGAAAACAGAGAAAGCTAAGCTAATTTTTAAACACAGAACATTTTATTCTCCATCCCTAACCTTTTAATCCCTGCTATTTGCATCCTCACTGTTCCTTCACTACCTTCTTCTCCCTTGGCTTTGTTCCCTCCTTCCCCTCAAATATTTATTTTTCAGCCACATACTTGATAAAGACTACATAGACAAAGTGTTCTGCCTCTGTCTTTTCTATTTTTGAGTATGAAAATGACCTTTACCTATTTTTTCCTTTTGCAAATGAGCCCATCATTCTATTAGTATACTGATTGATGTAGGACAAAATGGGCATTGCCCGTTTTGGAAGGATTTTTTAGTTACACACAAGGCAGTAGATGTAACAGGGATTGCGGAAATCCAAGCTGAACTGTAGCTTGTACCAATATCAGCCATGTACTTCATCTGACGACGAAGATGTAAATCAGAATTGAGCTGAAATCTTTTCATGAAAACATGAAGTTTTGGGCAGATATTCATCTTAGGCCTGTAACTGAAAACTGAACTCTTGCTGTATATAATGGATGAAATAATGAGCCTATAAGCAGGCACTGGTTCTGTAACTGGAGGTGATCTTGATCCTGTCACCTATGTTACACTTTCTTTCAAAACTAGCTGCACTCATCTCTTCTTTCTCTATGAAACCAAAAAGCTGCTGATTTGTTCACTTTTTGGAGAAAGCTTAAAGCTGACAAGCCACTCACTTTGCAAGCCACACTATGCAGAACAAAGGGCTCACAAACTTTCTTTGGCCTGGAAGCTACTCACCATAAAGCCTTGGAGACAGACATCAAGAACTTGCTCTAAGATCCATTCTGCCAAGCCAAGCTCTTTGTCAGTGACTGAGTCCTGTTTGAGAAGCAGCCATTACTTCGCTACACTATGGTTATAGAAATAGTAATGTTTTTGCCAATGAAGTTGCAGAGGACACAGCAAAGACCCTATCACTGAACTGAGGAAGGCAACATAACAATAATAATAACAATAATACATTCTATTTTTATAGTGCTTTTCCTATGCTCAAAGCACTTCACATCACACCATGAACAAAGGACCATATGGCAAAGAAAAAGAGTGCAATCCAATGCAAGAAGATTCCTCACCATGAACCCAGAGAAACAACAGCAGCTCCACACGACATTGTACTTCATATTTAAAGACTTGGTATTGTAAAACTGTTTATCTGTGCCAAGATAAATTAGAACTCTAAATTGCCACTAAACAACCGACCTCTTTCTGTGTTAGATGTTTGTCTGTTTCCTTTGTCTCGTGTCCTGTTTTCTATGTTGATATACGTGCAGTTATCAAGTTTCTATAATCCATGTGTTTATGCATTGTACTACTCTGTTAATTTGTAGCATTGCCACATAAATTTGTATATGTTTTTTTTTTTTTTTTTTTTTTGTCTCTCTATGCAAAATCCCGTTGCCATTTGAGAATACTGTGGCATAAGAGGGGAGGGTTGGATAGGGAAGACCTTTTGGGAGGTACAGGGTTGTCATTGCGATTTCCGGGAATGCCATGGAAACGGACACACTATTTAAATAGGGGTGCGAAAAGGCAGGAAGAGAAGGAAGAAAAGACAACCCGAGTTTTTATGGTGGAGGAAAAAGACATGACCCATCTGAGTCCAGGAAAAAGATTGTTTTTGGGGTGCACCACAAGTTCAATGTAGTCTGGGGTGGCCACCTCGAAGATTCCGGATACACTGAGGGAAGTTAACTTTACCGTGAAAGGTGTCAGAATCAGTGTGATCCATAAATCTTTTATTCTTTGATTGGCGTGTCTAAGAAACTGAACTATGGGGAAATAGGATAATTGGATAAAAAAGACTAAATTGAATGGATGGTGGGGAATATTCTTGGGTACATAACTTTATGCCTTTTGTTTATTGTATATATTGGAAGAGGGGGAGTTTTAGGGGATTGTAGAAAAGGTATTAATTACATTCTGTTTGTTGCATCTTTTCTCTATTTGGTTTTAAAAATCGCTTTTATTATTGTAAATCATCTTTCTGCACTGTGGGAAGGGGCTGAAGGCAGTTTGGGGTTGACCTGCAATCATCAGTACAATTTTCACTATCAACTTAGTAAAGTGTATTGGTTACAATCGTTACAAATTAAACCAAGCGTCCTTCAGTTTCCTTCATATACAGTAAGTCTAATGGACAAAGACCCCTTGCTACAGAGAAAGGTAGAGAAAATAAAGTGGGAGTCTTATCAAATTAATTACTGGCATTGCCAAAATCAGACTGATAACTAGGTAAATGAGTCATCAATTCATCTTTTCCTACATTATTACGCCATTCCTGGGTGGGCCTGAGTCAAAATTCTCTTTTAGTTCATTACAGAAATCAAGCTGGGAATTGAAGTGTTTGGAGTGTAATGGCAGCAGCACTAATCATGACACCACTAAAAAACCAACAAGGGAATAGGAATTTATGTTGGTTATCATTATTTCTGTATTCTACTCCCATTATCTAAATTAATTTACTTTCATTTCCTGACTAACATGACTGCAAAGAACTTCTTAAAAATGTAGATTATGTCGTAGTCTATACTGTACTCTACCGTCCTATGACACTGAAGCTATAACTGCTATAATAAAACATGTCAATTTTTTAAGTAGTGTTTAAAATGATTTTAATATTATGTACTGAGAATAAACCTTGAAACTCATTCTTTGCTGGTCTTGTTATGGTATGATGCTATATTCAAAATACATAATAAATATATAAAGTAACATTTTATGGTCCAGTTAATCCAGTTCAGGGTCGCAGAGAGAGTCAATCTTAGTAAAACTGAGCACAAGGTAGAAGGCACCACTGGATGGAGCACCAGGCCATGTAAAGGCCAATGTACGTGCAGTACCCCCACTCACATGGGACCAATTAAGAATTGGCAGTTAACTTAACATGTAACTTTAAAATTATGTACCCGCAATACAAAAGACAGACAGATAGTACTTTATTTATCCCAAGGGGACATTTAGCTTTTACAGAAGCACTAGAAATATAGAAATGTCATAACAAGCAACAACACCCCCCGCAAATATGGAAAAGAATTCCAAAAAAGAAGAAAAAGATCTGCCTTGAAAATAACAGCCTTGATTCATGTACATTAAAGTATGGTTACTGATTTAAACATTAGCGAGAAGTCAAGCAAAATGACACCTTTTATTGGCTATCTAAAAAGATTACAGTATGCAAGCTTTCGAGGCAACTCAGGCCCCTTCTTCAGGCAAGATGTAATACAGAAACTGGAGTTCTCTGTGTTTATATATACACTCTAGGACAAATAATAACATTGGAAAACCATTAAGTGAGAGATGGTTTAAACATTTTAATTATTTTTAAACACATCAATGTGGTAATATTTTGTCATTGTCATTTTACTTTCATTGCCTCATTTTCCTTACAAATGAAATGTTTCAGGATTTTGTTAGCGGGTGGCAAGGTAGCAGAGTGATTAAACGCGTTTAGTCTTTACAATTCCAGGGCGCTGTCTTTGTAGAGATTGCATATTCTTCCTGAGAGATTGCATATTCTTTCTGCGCTTACTTGTATGTCCTCCTGGGATACCAGCATCCACCTTACTAAGTTGATTAGTGAGTCTAAATGTATCCTGTATAATTGGTATGTGAGCTGCAGTGGACTGGAGTCCAGTCCAAGGTTAGCTACTGCACTCTGCTAGATCCTGTTCGGATCAGCAGTGGGCTAAGGTTATTTTAATGGATTGTATATGGGACTTGATCTTCTTTCATTGATGGTACACTGGGTCAGTGTATGAGGACACAGTTTTGAAGGCCAGCCTTGTCACCTTGGTTTCTTCATGCATTCTTAAGATGTGCATTATGTGTTGACTGAATAGTGTAAATATAGAAGCACCCATCATACAAGGGACTGGTGTCCAGTGCAGGATTGGTTTCTGAATTTTACCCAAAGCTTTCTGTAAAGGCATCAGTTCCTTCAAGCCAGAATTGAAATAACCAGGTCCAGAAAATGAATGAGTGAATTAAAAAATATTACTAGCTTTTAGGTGCTTTAGTAAAAGATGCAAACTAATATGGATACAAAGGCTGATCACAACTTAAGATTCAATTCAATTCAAACCAGTTTATTTTTGTATAGCGTCCTTCCCTGAATGCAAGTGCAGAGCACTGTGACAAGTTCTCAGGTAAAATGCAAGTATAAATTTTACAAATTACTATACAATAGCTATCCATTAATTGTTAAAATATGGCCCATTGACAACAGAGAAGAGGAAAATCAATACTCCAGTCAGCAGTATTCCTGAATTAAATAAACCTTTGAAGGGTCCTCATACAATTTTAAGAGATAATATCTAAGACATTGTCAGACACAGTCACGGTTCTAGAGACCTCAGCTGACTAGCCATTTAACCTCCTCCTGGGCATTGCATAGTAGAGTCTGGGTTGGACCAACTAATCTCATAACAGAATCTTTCCATCCAATGGCTCCCAGTTTCAGAGATGGCTTTTCTAGGGGTAAGGAAAAAGCTTAAGATTTTCTACAAATGACTAAGTAACAAACATGCAGTATGGACAGTTAATTAACAGCTCTAGTCAGGGTAGGGTAAACTAAACTAATGAGTCTTCAGAGAGATTCAAAAGTTGAGACTAAAGGGGCACCTGTTGCGTTAGCAGGCAGATCATTCCATAGTTTCAGGGCCCTGTAATTAAAAAGTTGACCTACTACTGTTATTTTATTAATCTTTGGAATCTTACTTAGGTCAGCATCTTGAGATCTTAATGTGCACTCTGGTTTGGGAGCAATGATAATTTCAGGTGGGAAAATTTTGAAATCAACCTTATGCCTAAATGGGAGCCAGTGTAAGGACTTGAGAACTGGTGTTTTGTGTTTGTACTTTCTAGTTCTTGTAATTATTCTTGTGGCAGGATTTTGAATTAAGTGAAAGGGCATAAAGATTGATTTGAACAGCCAGTGAATAACACATTGCAGTAGTGTAAATTCTGAAGTATAAATTGCACACTGCATACCAAAATAAATGCACAAATTACAAGATGAAAGTGTTGTATGGGAAAAAGCAAAAGTAATGTGTTTTGCTCTCTGAAATAGATGAACTAATACATTTATTAATGTTCCACAATTCCAATCAAATCTGTCAGACAGAAAGATGCTTTCAATCAGTCCAATCTTTTATCCCCTAATTTCATGCCTCACTAGTGTTCAGAATCAAATTCTTTGTGTTCCAGTTGCCTGCCATAATTTTAGCATGATTATTTCATATTGAGCAGTATGTGTTAGATCAGTGGTTAGTTCAACCAGTAAGTTTTCTTTCCCAACAACTTCTGCTTCTAATTGGACTGCAGTCTTAACTAAGACAGATAGCATTTGCCAGTTTTCATGTTTTAGTGTCAATACAGAAATGACAAAACTCTGCTTTCTAACCTTTTGTTATTATTTATAAAGGGTAGCAATCATTCTGTATGTTCAATGGAGATAATTTTTTTTTTTAATTTTGACTTGTAAGGGTAAGTTATCATTGTCATCATCTTGGTTTTTATCCCACTTCCAGGTATTGTGGATATTTACTGTTCAGCATGCTAGTGGGTATAACACTGAAGGAGCAACAGTCTTTCAGCATTAGGTGCCATTTGCCATTTCATATTTAAGGTACAAATAAGGGGGCACAAATAGTGAATTAAAAAGGTAATAGAGAGTTAAATGGAATTTCAAAAATATAAATATTAGTAAATGTATTTTTGTCACACTATTGCACTTTTCTGAAGACAGAATTTGAGAAAACAAAACAGCAAATTAAGCAAAGAGATCAGTTAGATGGGAATGTTATATGAATAAAGTGGTGGCTCTGAGTTTAAGGATCTGCACTGGTATCTTGCAGGTTGCCAGTTCAAATCCCATGACTGCCAGAATCTGGGGTGCTCTACAATGGCTGACCCCCAAAGGTCATGCAAAAAGGGCTGACCAAGTTTATGAAAGAAAGTAATAAATCAGCACCTTAAGGGTGAATCAAAAATTAAAATGAAGCATAGATTCCTTTTTAATATATTAGCATAAAGGATGATCACTGAATATTGAAAGGCATATTTCTTTTGTGATGTGATTATTCGTCCATATTATGCTTTACATTTATGTTTTACATTTTACATTCGCAAGATATTTTTCAAACTCTGCCTTTTTATTTATTTATTTTTTTTTATGAATTCATTTAATATTGTAGAAGAATATACATATATACTTTACTAGAAAATAACATCTAGAAATGATATTGCTTTCTTATTTATAATTTTAAATAATTTATATGGCTCAGTATGAATATAAGATTATATGTGATTATGCTTTTTTTCGTGCACCCATGAAGAAAATGAAATGCTTATTTCTTCTGAAGTATAAATTGCACACTGTATACCGACAGTATAAAAAAAGATTTTTTATGTTTTTTGCCAGTTGCTTTGAGATGCTGAAAACATTTGCCCTTGGGGTATTAAACTATTTCAACAATTTCTTGATGCATGATGTATTTTTGCGTCTTGATACATTACATACAGTACAGGACTCCTCTTTTTCTTTTTTTCCGTTTTTCTATTGAACCTCTGTACTGTTTATGGATTTTGGGTCAGAGACCTATATTCTGCCTTTTCCCCATTGTGAACTTTTTCTCTAAGTAGTTTTACTCTTTTTTTTTTAAATATACAGTAAATACACTTAGCAAATTGTAGCTTGTACAAGGAACACATAAAACGTCCTCCACCCTTGCCAAAAGATAACACCATTTTAACTGCACAATTATAGTACTTTTTTGTTGGATCCAGTTCAGATGTTTCCACCCTATGTATTTTGTGAAATCTGAATCCCAAGATTTTGCCATTTTGAAGTAAAAAACACAAAGACAGAAATATGCAAAATGCATACAATTGGGGTAATCTGTTGTAACTTCTATTATGGTGAGCAGAAATGTCAAATTAAAAAGTAAGAACATTTATTTCCCTTAGGAAAACTTTACTGTTCAATGGTTGATCTTTGATGACTGACTATTAAGAAATTCTCATTTATTTTCAACTTTGTCACAGATGTTTCTCCTAAAATTCCTAAAATAAGAGAAATAACTTTAGACAAAAAGGAGACATGAGATACAATTGAGGTAAGAAGAGTAAAAATTGACAATTAGGTTTGAAAAGCATGACATATTTTTTGAGGTCTTTTTCTAGTTTTGTTTTAATCTCTTTTAAGACTTTACTTTTTTACTTATCGTTGGACAGATACCTTTACATTTGTGATATGATGGGTTACATTTCTTTCATATTTCCAACTGAAGCACAGAGAGGTGAAGTGACTTTCTCATGGTCATATGGTGTCAGTAGTGGGAGTTGAACCCACAACTTCATGGTCTGAAGCACTAAGCCTTAAACACTATGCCACACTATTTCTTCTTGAATGAATATGGAGTATAGCAATATAAATTTGAGCAACTAATCATATTATTCAGAAGCAAGGCCTATAGTTTTGTAACCATAGTAAAGTGTTTTATTACCACAAGCAATGGTCCATACTAGGGATGCACGATAATGAATTTTCACAGCCGATACCGATAACCGATAATTCCTGCTTCTTATATCCGATAACTGATAACCAACCGATAATTACATTTTTAAAATACCTGAGTAAAAATGTATAAGTACAAAGTAAGTATAGCTCTGATTTAATCCAATAAACCTATAGCACTATATTCTTCTGAAAAGAAACTGAACACATTGTACAAAAAGTTATTTTATTAACTTTTTTCAGCATAAATAACATGCTTTGATAATCTGTCAACAATGAAAGGCCTTTACAATTGCCAGAACAAATAAGACTTGATCTTAAATAATGCAACAAGTGCATTTTCTCAATACAAAAATTATTAGCCTAAATAAAAGTGCAAAAAATGCTAGCTTACTCTTAAAATAAAATGCTTGTTTATTCTTCAAATAAAGTGAATTTTGCTTAGTCTTGTAATAAAGTGCATTAATCTTCAACTTAAGTGCAAAATAAATGGCTGCTAGCTAAGTCTTATAAAGTTGGGCCTTAACAAACTGGACTTTTCACAAACATAACAACAACAGCATGACCTTACAAATCAGAATGCCAAAAAGGCATAGAACAACAGCTATATTTCATTTATTTTTTCTTTGTTAACTGGGGTCTGATCAGTGGGAGATTTTTCTTGACAAAAAGCAGCATCTCTGCTTTGTCACAGCTTAGTCTTAATATCACATGCCCTAATCAAAAATGTTTTGTTTCTTGTTTTCCCGGTGCTCGAGTCCGAGACGTGATGAGACGGGCACCGACCATCTTCGAGAAACACAAGAGGGCAGTTGGATCTATCATTTTACACGCCGGCATAAATGACATAAGGCACCGACAGTCTGAGATTCTCAAGGCTGACTTCGCAGCACTAATTAAAGACACGAAGGAGAGGACCACATCGGCAAAAATTTTCATCTCGGGTCCACTACCTCTCGTCAGACGATCAAATGAATACTATAGTCGTCTGCTGGGATTAAACAACTGGCTGAGAGGCTTCTGCGAGACTCAAGACATCGGGTTCATCGATAATTGGGACCTTTTTTGGGAAAGACCGCGTTTCTTCAAGCGGGATGGCTTGCACCCGAATAGATTCGGCGCCCGGGTCCTCTCCGAAAACATCACTAAGGTAATTCGTCTATATTGACTGTTTCTACTTTAAACTCCCTCCGTAATACTACTGCTTTGCTAGGACATAATGGCTTAATAAAGTCTTCTGTAAAAGTGCACAACATTAATACTTTAATAACCAGTCTTAATGCACGTAAAACGTCTAGGCAGTGCAGCATAAACACCAATAATTTAGTTGCAATTACTATTTTAGATCAACAATGCATTAAAACTATAAAAACAGATTGTAGATTACATAAAAAATACACTCAGAGCGGCGCTAACAAAAATAATTTAGTTTCTGTTCCAATAACTAATAACGCGCATAGAATTCAGCTCTGCCCCTCCGAAACATTAAATATGGCGCTATTAAATGTTAGAGCTTTAACTAACAAGACGTTTTTTATCAATGATCTTATTAGTGATAGAAACATTGATTTTATTGCACTAAGTGAAACATGGCTTAACAGACGGCGCATCTGTTTTAATCGAATCTGCCTCCGGATTACAGTTTTACTCGTGCAGACCGCCAGGGAAAAAAGGGGGGCGGATTGGCAAACATTTACTCGAGCCGGTTAAAATGTAAAGATGTTAGTTTTGGTGAATTTAAGTCCTTTGAGTATCTCGCCGTTGTTATTCATGGAGTTTCTCACGTTCTCGTTTTATCCGTGTATAGACCTCCTAAATTTAACGCGTCTTTCATTGAGGATTTAATTACGAATTATGACACACTCTTAATTGTAGGCGACTTAACTTTCATATCGATAATCAGTGTGACCTAAAAGTAAAGGAATTTATGAACCTCCTGGACTCTTTTGATTTGAGACAGCTCGTTAATCAGCCTACACATAAAGCAGGTCATACGTTAGACTTAATTATCACCAAAGGACTGAAAGTTGATGTGAAGCAGATCATTGATATTGGTCTATCAGACCACTTTCTTCTACTATTTAATATAGAAATAATGATAGAAAACATTCATGAGAAGCATATTGTTAAAAAACGCTTCTTTGACTCATCAGCAGCTGTAAAACTTACAAACATTCTAAGCAATCAGTCCGGTTATAGTGCCAGTAGTAAAGTGGAAAACTTTAATTCTAAAGTAAGAGCTGCTGTTGACATAGTTGCACCTGAAAAGACAGTTAAAAAATCTTCTAGCATTGTTATACCATGGAAGACCCAAAGAGTGTCTGATTTAAAAAGAACATGTCGTAGAGCTGAGCGTAAATGGAGGAAAACTAAACTAACTATCCATTATGAGATATTGAAGGTTAAAATAACAGAATACAATAACACAGTCCGTCTTGAGAGGCTGCTATTTCTCTAGATTATAAATAACAATGCTAGTAATCCCAGAGTCTTATTTTCTACAATTGATCGTCTGCTAAACCCAGGTAACACAAAGGAATGCCCCATAATACTTCCAGTGAAACCTGTGAGAACATTGCTGTATTTTTCAATCAAAAAATTAATGATATTAGAAATAACATAGTATATCTCCCCAACACTGTGGAACCTCCTAAGCCCCAGTACTCCGTTATAAACAAATTAAATTCTTTCACCAGGATAGATTTACCTGATTTACATAGAATAATCTCTCAACTGAAACCCTCCACCTGCGTCCTTGACCCAATACCAACAAGGTTTTTCAAGGAAGTATCAGGCGCTAATTGATAATTCTTGACATAGTAAATCGTCATTAGATACGGGGTTTTCCCAGACTGTCTTAAGACTGCTGTAGTTAAACCCCTACTCAAGAAAAATAATCTTGACCCCTCTGCTTTTGAAAATTTTAGACCCATCTCTAACCTGCCCTTCTTAAGTAAAATTCTAGAGAAGGCAGTCATTATGCAGTTAAATGACCACCTAATAAACATGCTATTCTTGATAAATTTCAGTCAGGTTTTAGAACAAATCACAGCACAGAAACTGCACTCGTTAAAGTAGTAAATGACTTGCGGTAAATGCAGACAGAGGCCATTTATCTGTTCTCATCCTCTTAGATCTGAGTGCTGCATTTGACACCATTGATCACAATATTCTTAGAAATCGCCTTAGTCAATGGGTGGGCCTCTCTGGCAGTGTCTTAAATTGGTTTGAATCCTACCTGGCAGGGAGAAAATTCTTTGTGAGTTGTGGTAATCAAATCTCAAAGACACATGATATCCGATATGGTGTTCCACAAGGCTCTATCCTGGGTCCGCTGTTTTCTCAATCTATATGCTTCCGTTAGGTCAGATTATCTCAGGTTACAACGTGAGCTACCACAGCTATGCTGATGACACACAGCTGTACTTATCAATAGCACCTGATGACACGACTCTCTCGATCACTAACACAATGTCTTACTGGTATTTCTGAATGGATGAATAGTAATTTTCTCAAGTAAATAAAGAGAAACTGAAATTGTATTGATTGGCAAAAACGGATTCAGTGAGGTTATCAGAAATAAATGATGCATTAGGATTAGAAGTTAACCGTTGACTGTAACCGGAATTTTAAATCACATATTCATCAGATCACTAGGACAGCATTTTTTCACTTAAGAAATATAGCAAAAGTTAGACCTCTTATATCATTGAAAGATGCTGAGAAATTAATTCACGCTTTTGTTTTCAGTCGACTAGATTACTGTAACGCACTCCTCTCAGGACTACCCAAAAAGACATAAATCATTTGCAACAGTGCAGAATGCAGCTGCTAGAATCCTAACTAGGAAAAGAAAATCCGAACACATTTCTCCAGTTTTGATGTCACTACACTGGTTACCTGTGTCATTCAGGATTGACTTTAAAATTCTGCTTATGGTTTATAAAGCCTTAAATAATCTCGCTCCATCTTATATATCGGAATGTCTGACACCCTATATTCCAAATCGTAACCTTAGATCTCAAATGAGTGTCTCCTTAGAATTCCAAAAGCTAAACTTAAAAGAAGTGGTGAGGCAGCCTTCTGCTGCTATGCACCTAAAATCTGGAATAGCCTGCCAATAGGAATTCGCCAGGCTAATACAGTGGAGCACTTTAAAACACTGCTGAAAACACATTACTTTAACATGGCCTTTTTATAACTTCACTTTATCTTAATCCTGATACTCTGTATGTTCAATTCATCAT
Organism: Polypterus senegalus; assembly: GCF_016835505.1. Taxonomy (NCBI): domain Eukaryota; kingdom Metazoa; phylum Chordata; class Cladistia; order Polypteriformes; family Polypteridae; genus Polypterus; species Polypterus senegalus. The sequence continues at coordinate 54,304,713 of NC_053162.1, read as the reverse complement.
AATAACTATTCATGGTGGCTCTAAAATCCGTACTGACCCCTACTCTCTCTTCTGTTTCTTTTTCAGGTTTCTCTGGTGGCGGCCTGCGCCACCACCACCTACTCAAAGCATCATGATGCCCCAACATTGATGGACTGAAGGCCAGAGGTCCACATGATCATCATCATCATCAAATCCTTCCGTGAAAACCATAAATACAAAGAGGACTGTTTCATTTATGTTAGGTAGATTGCCCAGAGGGGACTGGGCGGTCTCATGGCCTGGAATCCCTGCAGATTTTATTTTTTTCTCCAGCCGTCTGGAGTTTTTTTTTTGTTTTTTCTGTCCCCCCTGGCCATTGGACCTTACTCTTATTCTATGTTAATTAATGTTGACTTATTTTATTTTCTTACTGTGTCTCTTATTTTTCTATTCTTCATTATGTAAAGCACTTTGAGCTACATTTTTTTGTATGAAAATGTGCTATATAAATAAATGTTGTTGTTGTTGTTGTAGTCTGTTTCTTTTCTCATCCAGTACATTTGCAGCAGCAGAAAACAAATGCACGCTATCAATGCTAGTGCAGGGGGCGGACAAGTATTTGCGTGCAAGCTGTGCCAGGTGTGGGAAACGGTACTTGTTGCTGTTCCAGTACTCAAGTGGTGTCATGGTCTTCTCGTGGTTTTCAGGTGGGTTCTCTAGGCTCATTGGAAGTGTAGACTCAGAGAGATATGTTTGCATCTAAAATAGAAATATTTTTAAGTTCAGTCAGTCCATTTTTCAGTAAATTTTAATTTAAAAAAAAAGAAAGCAATGTACTCTTCACATCTGCTTTGGTGGTCTGTGCCTGTGGTTCATCTGGACTGTCTGCTGGGACACAAAAAACAAGGTTTATTATTTTAACTGCTCATGTCAATTTATAACACAACCTGCAATTGAGCGCTAGTCCTCTAAAAATGTTTAATACACACTTATTTATATAAAAAGTAATATATGGAAAAAAAACTTACATAGTGAATCACAGGGGTCCAGGCTGGACTCCAACCATTCCTGTAGCATTTCTCTCGCCTGTTGTTTGCTTGTAGTGAAGTACCGGTCCTTGTATCTGGGGTCCAAAATGGTTGCCAGTACGTACAGTGGCTCCGCTTCAATGTGATCAAACCGTTTGTTAACAGCCTCTAACAGCGTGCTCTTGGATGTTTTCATACCATGGTCTGTGGGAACATTCTTTGTTAAGAAGCGTTTCAAAGCTTGAACTGCAGGAATAACATCAGCAGCTGTAGCAGTGGCTCTGCTTATGTCTCTCGTCAGCTGCTCACACGGATCTAGAATGGTAAGCATGTTCTCAATAAGGGTCCATTGCAATGGGCTCAGTGTTGCGGGTAATTTATTGTCAACTCCATACGCTGCAAGCACCTGCTTTTGCTGCAATAGGCTCCTGAGCATATAAAATGTGCTATTCCATCGAGTGGGCACATCTTGTTGAAGACGTGCAGGTGTTATTCCAAGTCTCATGTTTAACTGTGCCAGAGTTGAAGTGGCTACTTGTGAGTGCTTGAAATGGCCTACAATTTTACGCCCTATAGCAATACAGTCAGATACAGTCCTTTGACTTAGGACAGCTTTGTTTCCTGCGAGCTGTAAAGTATGGGCCATGCAGCCCAGGCTGGCAACCCCGCACAACTCCATTGCCTTGATCATGTTCCGTGCATTGTCCCGCACAACATGCACAGTCTCCTTCCCTATATTCCAGTGCTGAAATATTTTTTCAAATGTGTTGTTGATCACTTGGGCAGTGTAGGATCCAGGAAGTGCCTGTGTGTGGAGCGTGGCCCTGTGCATGTTGTATTCTTCATCAAGCCATTGAGCAGTCATGCTTAGCATGCTCACCTGACTAACATCAGAAGTCCATATGTTCGTGGTAAGACTGATGTGTTTCGCATTTTTGTCAAGCAAACTATGAATGTGTGTTGCAAGAACCTGGTACAGATCTGGTAGACAGGTGTCTGAAAAGTAGCGGGCTGGGTATTTCATAACATGGCTCCAAATAGTGCATTAGCTGCTGAAAGCTTAGGTCCTCTACGAAAGAAAACGGCTGGTCAGCAAAGGCTATTAGTTCCATAATTCTGTCGTTAATCCCCTTAGCTCGTGGGTCATTCTTGTTGAACTTTTTAGTAAAGTTTTTACATTTATCAAATACCTCGGCAATAGTTACCAGTCCAGAGGCTATTCATTTGTTGTCGAGAAGAGCGCTAACCTTAGCACTGGTAGCAGCTTCATATTCCTTCCACACAGTGGGCCTACAGGTTCCACATCATTCAATCAATGACTGTCAATATCAACTTTCAATAAATCTAGTTGTCTCAAAACATCAGCAGTTTTATACCTTTTTCTCTATGACATAACTACAGGCTACCTATGTATAATGCTATTTTCCACAAAAAAAAATATATATACAGTGGAACCTCGGTTTACGAGTAACTTGGTTTACGAATGTTTTGCAAGACGAGCAAAAATTTTTAATAAATTTTGACTTGATAAACGAGCAATGTCTTGCAATACGAGTAATATGGATACACTTTGTCTGCTGAGCGTCATGTAAACACAACTGAGCTGATGGTTCTTCTCTCTCTCTCCTTATCTCGCTCACTCGCCCAGCGCGTCTCTCTCTCTTTTGCTCGCCCAGCGCGTCTCTCTCTCTCTCTCCTTATCTCACTCGCTCGCCCAGCACGTCTCTCTCTCTCTCTCTCTCCTTATCTTGCTCGCCCAGCACATCTCTCTCTCTCTCTCCTTATCTTGCTCGCTCGCCCAGCGCGTCTCTCTCTCTCCTTATCTCGCTCACTCGCTCGCCCAGCGCGTCTCCCTCTCTTCTCTGGCAATCGTCTCCTATTCTCTGTCTGAGTCTGTGTGCCTCACTCATATAGTCAATATCTGTTTATTACAGCATTGTGACTGTGTGCGTGTGCACGCTGTGAAGTGCGAGTCCCCATCTTGCTCCCCAAAACACGAAGCTGAGTCTCAGTACTTTAACACCAGCTTTATTCAGCTTGAAACAGCAACAGCGCTGTTAGTTATTGTACCTTGTATGACCCATTGACGACAGGCGCTTATAGCATGTCTGCGATCTTTTTGGATGCGCTTATATGGCGAACTGCTACAGCGCTGAGAGACTGCGATTGCTTTGGGAAGGTCTTCCGCGTGTTGTCTCGTTGGGTGGAATCCCACATGATTTTAGAAACTCACACAAGCCATGATTCTTTTTAAAGGTAAAATGCAGGTTAATTTGTATTATGTATTTTACTTTGTATTTTGTATTAATCATTTTTATATGAATAGTTTTAATTTGTGGAACGAATCATCTGAGTTTCCATTATTTCTTATGGGGAAATTCGCTTTGATATACGAGTGCTTTGGATTGCGAGCATGTTTCCGGAGCGAATTATGCTCCCAAACCTAGGTTCCACTGTATATGGCAATCCACTAGATAGCAGCATTGTGACAGGTAACTTAGACGTGACAGCATAGCTCACCTGCATCTAGTTGTTTATATAGTGGCTGTATACTTAGATACGAGTTGACTGGCTCAATAAGATATGACTTAACTCATACCTTGCATTCAAAGTGTTAAATATTAAAGTTAATCAGCAAATTTATGCACTAGTTGGAAACACGATGTAAGAATCTCTATGTATAGACAACCCCCGAAATTTACAGGGATTACGTTCCTAGAGCACCCGCAAATTGTGAAAAACCGTGAATTTTGGATGTGGTGAAAAAATGCCTATAACTTCTTATTTTTATAGTTTAAACCCCAAATATGCCCCCAAAACACTTTAATTTCATTTCAAACTCAGCTTAATACATTACCTTAAAAAAAGAATGTAAAGGTAAACCCATATATTGCACAGTACTGTACTGCTATGTCTCCCACAGTGCTAGAATGTAAAATACCGATGTTACCCTGATATGTACTGTAATTCATGCAAGGGCATTTTCTTTGGTATGCGCTGTTGGTTTCTTTGGTATAAGTAGGGTAAATATGTAATAATTAAATTTAATAAAAATACAGTAAAATGTACGGGTACTCACCAATAATGAACAATATTGATTGAAGATGATGATGATGATGAATTAGCCATTCAGTACAATGAAGATATGTAATGAATGTAATGACTTCACAGCAAAGCAGAGGATTTATAGCTCCTCGGGTGGCTACTGCAGCATAATGTTTTAGTTCCAGGAGCAAATCCAGTAGTTCAACCTTCTCCTGGAGAACTTTTTCTGGAACTTAGATTCAATGCCAAAAGCTTTAGTAGGTGCAGAGCTTCTAGGTGGCATCTTATGGCTTTAAAAATAACAAAATGAAAAACACAAGAACGCTCAGTGAAACACTTGAGATAGCTACACATGGTAAACTGTTATGATACGGAAATGCTGGGTTGCATCTGCCGGAGATGCATCACAGAGCAGCTGCCAATCAGCAGGAAGGAGAAATGAATAACGCTCTCGGATTGGTTACTTTCACCATCACAAGCCACCTTTTCCTCTACGGTTACTTTGTTTTCTCTCAATAGTACAGTATTACCATGAAAAAAGCCATAAAAAAATTGCGGAGGATATTTGCGGTCTCCACTAACAATTATTAGTTAGGTTCTAAGGAAAAATCTGCGAACTACTGAGGCCACGATCTCTGAACTGTATTGTATATAAAATCCAACATCTGTCTGTCTGTCTGTCTGTCTCTCCGATTTTCATGAGAGCAACTACTTAACAGATTTAGATTGGGTTTTTTTTCTATAATTTAAATGAACATTCCAGTTGATTTTGCCACCTCTCTCATCATAGTTCTCTTGTGGTACCGATTAATTTGCGCAAATCCAAGAGAGGTGCAGCGGGCCGAAAGGAGGGGAAAGCATGATATCAGGAGTGGGGAGTCGGTCTACCTTTGTGTTTTGGAGCGTAACTTGCTAGCGATATCTTTTTTTTTTATTGATTTTTAATGTTTGTCTACTACTACAAGGGAGGGGCCACAGGGAAAGGCTAGTTAAAAATAATACAGTGTAGTACTGAGGAGAAAGTGGCAAGCTTTGCAGGGATTTGGGGACATGATTTTTTTTTTTTTTCTCTATCAAGTTTATACTACTGTGTGAAATTAAATAAAGCGATACCACCTCAGAATGATCTTGAAAATTATTAATTCAAAACAAGGAAAATATCAATCCATTCAAACTAGCAATTACACCACAATCTTGTGATTAGCATTTGGTTCAGATCTGATTTCAACATGTCTTGATTAATAAAATGAAAGTGCTTTAGCTTGAAGGAACTATACAAAACATGACATTCTCATGCGTGTTGTGTTTCATTGTTTTACTCCTCCTAGGCCAAATTAAAGGTTACCTACAAGTTCAGGTTATGTTCTAACCTTTTACAGATATTTGTTACAGTTGGACCAAAGGATGGCTAAGTGACACCCTTAGGAACATAAAGTGAGTGTCACACAGGAAATGAGGTTGTCACTACAGCGCCCTACCTACACTTAGCTTCCAGTTCTTATTTTCACTCTAATTGTGCATGGTGTTGTTAACAGCATTAAAATGTTAAAAATGGCCAGTGCACAAAATGTGCAGAACTGTGGCAAACTGTGTCTTTATTGAAATGGAAGCCCAAATGTCTAAAAACTAGGAGGAAAATAGAGCATAGCCCATCATTAAGACAGAACAAATGGTATGTTACAGCAAACATAAAGCAACACATAATTAGTGAGAGTGGTAGGGTGATGGCAGGTTAGAGCAAGCATACGTACTTTGTATTTTTAACTTAATGCCCCTTAGAAGCCAGCATTGCATCACACTTTCCACACCAGAAGCTTAATAATGACTACTGACCTCCAGGCTTTGAGGTCTACATGGTTAACAAGTGATTCATATATATGTGTGTGTTTATATATTTCTGTATAAAAACTTTATGTGTATATATATACTTCTCAAAAAAATTAAAGGAACACTGTTTTATCAGAAAATAGCATCAAGTTGTTAATCGGTTTCAGCTGCTTTGGTGTTAATGAAATCAACAACAGGTGCACTAGAGGGACAAAAATTAGATGACCCCCAAAACAGGAATAGTTTAACAGGTGGGGGCCACTGCCATTTTTCCCTCCTCATCTTTTCTGACTATTTTATCACTAGTTTTGCATTTGGCTACGGTCAGTGTCACTACTGGTAGAATGAGGTGATACCTGGACCCTACAGAAGTTGCACAGGTAGTCCAACTTCTCCAGGATGGCACATCAATACGCACCATTGCCAGAAGGTTTGCTGTGTCTCCCAGCACAGTCTCAGGGGCATGGAGGAGATTCCAGGAAACAGGCAGTTACTCTAGGGAAGCTGGACAGGGTTGTAGGAGGTCCTTAACCCATCAGCAAGACCGGTATCTGCTCCTTTTGGTAATGAGGAACAGGATAAGCACTGCTAGAGCCCTAGAAAATAACCTCCAGCAGGCCACGGGTGTGAATGTCTCTGACCAAACAATCAGAAACAGACTTTATGATGGTGGTCTGTGGGCCCAACGTCCCCTAGTGGGCCCTGTGCTCATTGCCTGGCGGCAGTATGGTGCTCGATTGGCATTTGCCATAGAATACCAGAATTGGCAGCTCCACCACTGGCACCCTGTGCTTTTCACAGATGAGAGCAGGTTCACCCTGAGCACATGTGACAGACGTGAAAGGTTCTGAAAAAGCCTTGGAGAATGTTATGCTGCCTGTAACATCAGCATGACCGTTTTGGTGGTGGGTCAGTGATGGTCTGAGGAGGCATATTCATGGAACGACTCACAGATCTCTACTGGCTTGACTCTCATAAGGTATCAGGATGAAATCCTTGGACATATTGTCATACCTTATGCTGGTGCAGTGGGTCCTGGGTTCCTCCTGCTGCACAACAATGCCTGGCCTCATGTGGAGAGAGTATGTAGGCAGTTCCTGGAGGATGAAGGAATTGATACCATTGACTGGCCCTCACGCTCGCCTGACCTAAATCCAATAGAACATCTCTGGGACATTATGTTTCAGTCCATCTGACGATGCCAGGTTCCACTTCAGAATGTCCAGTAGCTCAGTGATGCCCTGGTCCAGATCTGGGAGGAGATCCTCCAGGACACCATCCATCGTCTCATTGGGAGCATGACACCCTGACATTATCAGGCAGGCATATAAGAACATGGGGCCATACAAACTACTGAGTATGATATGGAGTTGCTGCAATGAAATTTTGGCCTAAATGGACTGGCCTGCCACATCATTTTATCACTTTGATTTTCGGGGTGTCTTTGAATTCAACCCTCTGTAGGTTGATAATTTTCATTTCCATCAAATGATGTTCCATCCTTTCATTCCTAACACATTACACTGTCCATATCCGTATAGATATCCAGCAGGATTATTTTCCCATTGAGATCTGATGTGTTTTCAAAGTGCTCCTTCAATTTTTTGGAGCAGTTTATATATATGTAAAGACAGATAGATAGGAAGAAACACAGAGTGTGTTTTTGCAATTTGTAGTGTTTTTAAAATAAATGCTTTATGTTTTTTATAGTGAATCTCCCACAATTAAAGCTGCTTCTAGCTTTCTAGGTACAGATATAATATGACTCATGTTTATTTTTGCAGGTCATGTACACAGGGATATTAAAGATGTTTTTCCATGTACCTCAAGTCAGTCAATCAATCTGTATTTTATTTAGTTTGTTTTAAAGTGCACTAAGTGAAGAGGACTAAACTAAAAGGAATTGACTTAAATAAAAAGCAAACAGACAACACATTGCAATGGAAGAATTCAAACACGAAGAGAGATATGAACAGTAGCAGAAGTAAATAAGAGAAGATTAAGAACAAGTGCAGATAAACAGCACAATTGAATCATCACTGGTGTAGCATACAAATCATTCTTTTTGAAAATAATTTAAATATAGCTTATCTAAAATAGAAGAGGGAATACATAGGTTTAAAGGCCCTATTGAAGTTTTAACAATGACAGAGCCTTGTAGACAGTCCTAGTGAGAGAGGTGCAGAACAAATATGGAGTGATGAGGAGACTAGCATCAGAAGATCTCCGGTGTATGGCAGATTGATACGAATTAAGCACAGGCACTAGATGGGCTTACGGCGCTGGGATGTGTAGTTTTGCAGCTGATTCAGTTTCATACAGGAATGCAGTGTGGCTGAGTTCATTGATGGATGATGTGCTCCTTTCATGTCAAAACTCAGCAGTGGCATTTTAACACAATTCATCTAACCTTTGAAGCAGGAAGACCACTGAAAATAAAATTGAGTGTACCATACTGAGAGGTAATGAAGGCAGGAAAGAAATTTGATCCATGCATTTGTACATCTAATGAATTCATTTGTTAAAGAATGGAATAATGACATAGTGTTTTTCATGTAGACTATAGGGGACTGTTCCCAAGGGGGATATTTGTAAGAGGTATAATATTTGGACAGATACTGAGCAGATAAAGTTGTAATTAAAAAGGCTTGCGCTATTACTGTCCAGTCCACCACATAACACTTTTGTACAAGACATTCAAATCTAAATGTATTTAAGATCTAAAAATGTTTCATTTTGTACACAACCTCACATATTTAGTCAAATAACATCAACTTTCCCTTTTGAACCATGCAGCCATTATTAAAAAAAAGGGTTTGTAATTCATTTTTTCAGGCAAATGTATATCTTTAAACTGTTATTTTTATTTTGAAGATCAAACAGGTATAACATTTGCTCAAAGGATTAGAGCTCTCTGATGTCACTTTATTTTAATATTCTTTATGACATTTTAAACCCATCATGGTTTAATCATTTTTTAGATTACTGTGGTACATAATATTTCAGGTTTAAGCTGAGAAGGGTTGCTTCAGGATAAATCTACAGTATGTCAACTATCAAGTAAGAAAAAAAGGAAAGATCACAGTCGATAGGCACATATTTTTGAAATGTTTATTAAGTGCACATTAAAAGGCTTTTTGTGAAATATGCTTATTTTATATATGGCTATGTACTATCATAATGTTACTGTATCAAAATATTTTATGGAAGGAAAGTTGGGCAATACTGTTTCAGTAATTCGTATTTTTCAATATAATTTATTTGTGTTTTGAAGCGTAAACACTTTCAGCCATGGAATACAAAGTTCGGTGTTGTGAATAAAAAGTCTATAAAGTGTGGTGTAATCAAAAATATAATCCAGTGACCTCTTCAACACAAAAGAAAAAGATTCTTTGCACATAAACTTACATTTTTTATTCGTCAGATGTATTCAAGTTATACACAGCGTTGGCGTCCTCGAAACAACCTGCTCTTATTAAAAGAATAAATAATTTATATGTACATAACTAGTATAAGCTATTCTTTTTTAAAAATTGAACTGTTCTAACATTAGCTTTGTGCCCCTCTTAATCCAATTTGAGGCTCACAGGGAGTCAAAGCCTATCCTGGCAGCATCAGTTCATCAAAAGATAGATTCATACCAGAGCAATCCATTCCTGATACGTATTTTCAAGGATTCCCCAACTATTTTAAATACACTTTTTCTTGATCAGTGGGCAATGGATAGAAGATACTTGAAGTCCACTTCTGGGAACAAAATTTGAACCTTAAACACAGCAGGATATAAACCTGTCAGAAGATGGAAGCTGGGGGTCCTGTGCAATATTCTTGAGCTAATGGGGGTGTTTTATCTTAGTAGAGTAATATATATATTGCTCTACTTTCCCCTATTGTATTATTAATATGTAGCCTTAGAATGCCTAATCTCACAGACTTACCACTGTTTATAAGGTATTATTGTATATACTGTAACTTAACCCCACCTTCCCTTCTATATCTATAACCTCAGGCAATTAGATGTAGTAAAAAGACAAACAGGAGTTAAGTTACACATAACATAATGTATTACTGATAATATTCATAAATAATAACAAAATGCAAAGTACATTTGAATATTGGCAACCATACAACCTGATAAAATGGTGATGTGTAATTCAGGTGGCACACAGACTTGTAGTTACTTTAAATGTCTCTAGTTAAGGCATCGTTGGTGAAGCTTTGTCCAAGAGATATGAGGGGAAAAAAGCTTCTACCTGCTGTTCAAATGGAAAAGTTTTATTTGTGGGTATACAGAGTTTTATATACTGTAGGAATTTAATTAAAAGCAGCAAAACCCCACTACATATACCTATTTGTTCCTAGTATTGTAGGAGTATTTTGTAAGTATATTGTTTATTTTTTCGTTGCTGTTTGATTCAAATTAAAAAAAAATGTTATGGTGTATGCACAAAAACATGAAATGGTTTAAAAGAAAACCAAAGCAGAGTTAGCAAACTCCACAGGAATAGCGACAGTGAAAGTGATCCCTGGTCTCTGGTTTTGTATGGCAGCAGTCCTAACACTGTGCCGTCATCTTGCCCGATTGTCTAGCAAAGAATGTTATTTTATGTATAAACCTGACATGAAATACAGAAAAAATATTTGCTAGCAAGTGTTAAATTTATTCAATTAGAAAGAAAACAGTTGCACAATTACTATGTTACTTAAAAATAGATACCTAGGATCCAACTTCTTCTGCTACATTACAGTGGTGGCAGCAATGCTGGCAAGCATAGCAATCCATCACTTTTTTTTTCTTTGGACATAGACTCTAAATGGTCAGGTGACGCCTAACAGTCTTTTGGCCTTGGAAGCGCTACATTTTTATTTTCTCCTGCATTCCCCAGTTTTTGTTTCCTCTCTTCTCCTCCATGGCCATCTCATCTTAGCACATTGTAACCATTACCATTATAAGCTTTAGAGACATTCATACTATACTAGCAAGAGGTGGAAGAAGGCAGACACAAGGGCAGAGAATCAAAGTTTTTTTCAGTAATACAATTGTGCATTAAATTGCAAAAAGTCATTCACTAACACACTAAAGTCTTGCGAACGTACCCATAATCTTAATCAAAGTGTCCCAATAGGCAGCCAGCTATATATACTGTATCTACTTTATATATATAAAATCCTAAGCCTAAAAGTGCAACAGTTTTGTGCAACGATTTTATGTGACTTTTTTTGTCATGCTTTAAATCACGCTTATTTTAAAACCTACATATATATGTTTGGTATCATTCTTTTCAGAATTTATCAGACTTTAATGTGATGTTGTTAGATTTTCAGAATCATTATTGTTTTTTAAATTCTAAACTAAAAAATATGAAGACCTAACGTCCCGTGAGATGAAACCATGCCTGGAGCCGGGAATAAAAGATATAGAGTAGGACTGCTGCTGTACAGGCTTTTAAATGTTTGAAGATGCAGATCTCGTGGTAGCAGTAGCAATCGAGCAGCTGATCAAGCAAAGAGGAGGTAAAAAAAACTATTTGTTTTCCATCCCGCCGTTTTAGAGGGATTTTTGGAGGAGCGACTGGGTCTCCTTGGGGTGATTTCAGCTCCCCTCTGCACAACATAGGTGGCAGAGACGTGAAGTGGTTGGCACATAGCACAGGCCAGGGGGGTTGGCGAGCGAAGCGAGAAGGGGGGAACACCCTAGTGTATGTATATATATATACAGTATATATATATATATTATTTTGCCCTTTTTGACATCATTTTGGGCCATGAGAGGGCTACAACAGTGCCCACTACTACTTGTAGCAGTGCTACTAGAAGTTAAAACTGCAACTCCCAGCAGTCCCTGCAGTGGCTCTAATTGGTCTTCTGTCAAGGGTGCAGGGGCTGTTGGGGTCAAAGGGGGTCAGCGCAGCTTTTAAAAGGGGGCCAGTGACCAAAAGGAGGAGAGGCGTTTTTTGTAATCTGTGTTCCAAGTTCCTATCTGTCTGCCTTCTTTTGGGTTACCTGTACTTAACTGTCCTGGATTGTTTTATTGTTGGAGTCTGGATTATCTGACGTCTGCCTGTGTACATGAGGACTGTAAGTGGATTCATGGCCATCCTGCAAGGAAAAGGAGCACTCCTGAACCCGTCCACCCATCTTCACCATTTCAGGAACTACCAGTAGGACTGTCTTTACATTCCCAATCAACGTACAGATCTGTGGACTATCTATCTTCATCATTTCATTTCATCCATTGCCGTTTTTCATGGAATTTGCTGTGTGTGTTTTGTTTGTGCTTTGTGTATTTAATGTAATATCGCCGTAAGGGGAACAGGGGTGGTTTTGTTGTTTTCATTTATTTCATTTGTTTTCATTACATTCATTAATTGTTATTTGATAACCAGTTTGCTTTGTTTTTGTCTCTGTTTGTGAGCATATGCGGGTAGGGCCAAGGTTTGGTGCGTCCCTGGAATCTCCACCATAAAAATAAATAAATCACCATCTTCTTGACGGTGTGAATCTTGGCGGTACCGGGCCGCTGCATACTTATATCTCTTATTGTGAGAAATCAAGCAAAATGACACCTTTTATTGGCTAACTTAAAAGATTACAATATGCAAACTTTCGAGCATCATTATATCTAATCATTACATCTTGCCTGAAGAAGGGGCCTGAGTTGCCTCGAAAGCTTGCATATTGTAATCTTTTTAGTTAGCCAACAAAAGGTGTCATTTTGCTTAACTTCTCACTACATTCATAAAGGCTAACATGGTACAACGCCCTAGTACTATCTCTTCTTGTGTTATTCCATCATACTCAGTGAACTGCTTTGGGTTTAATGTGTGCATTTTCCTTTTATTTACATGAATAAGAGGCTCTTCAATATCAGGTGAGTGGAGTTCCACAAAACACACTTTATCTCTTTTGTCAATTTTTTCTTCATGCCATCACTTAAAAATAGCTACCTAGGATTCAACTTGTTCTGCTACATTACAGTGGTGGCAGCAATGTCGGTAAGCACTGCAATCCATCACTTTTTTTTTCTTTGGACATAGACTCTAAAATGCCAAAGGGGTAGCTGCTTCTACACCATCTAAAACGTTAACGGGAGCACAACAGACCAGAGGCGACATACTTAAGAACATTAACTCAGTCTTCTGTCCTTTTGCTTGCTTTACTTAACAAGATGTCAGAGTTATCAATCTTTTTATACTTTATGACAAAGAAATATGTCTGTCACACAGGGGCCTAAGTTCAACAGTAGCTGTGATAGAACTGATTAATAAAGTTGAATATTCAACAATTTAAATGGAAATTTGTTTTGAATTTATAGGAGCAACACTGGGAAGATACTATACTAGAAACTTTTCAAATCCACAACTTACGGCTTTAACCATTTAGTTGGTGGCAATTGATTCTCTGCCCTACGGCTACCTTCTCAATGCGATATGCTTAGGTAAAACAGATGGGGGCATTTGCTCAGACTGAATTTACAGTGTATTACCTACACAATATTAACTTGAAATGAAAGCTAGAAACTCCAAAATACAGTTGAAGGACAATATTACTGATGCTGTAAGTACGTATTGTAGTCATAGAAGAATGATCAAAGAGAATGTGACGTGCATTAAGAAAACAATGCGGGGTATAAAGCATGGAGAGAAGGAAATAGCAAATGCACTTATATAAAAATTGTGTGGCATTTCTTCACTGAAGAGCAAAAATGAGCTCCACTTCATATTGCATGTCTTGTAGAGTTCTGACATAGCATAATTAAACCTTCTAAATCCAATTCAGGGTCATAGGAAGATGAATAGGCCTGGACAGGGCACCATTCCATTATGGCTTGTTCAGTTATGCATTCATTTAATTTTAAAACATTTATAGATTGGTAGCATAGTGGTGATGCAGTCTTTAGATGAGTCGTTTTGAATCCTATCTTTGTGCAGTTTGCATATTTATGCCGTGTTCTTACTTTTCTTTCCCCCTGGTTCTCCATTTTTCCTAATACTTCCCATATATATACTTTTGAACTTAACTGGGTACTCCAAATTGGCCCAGTAAAAACTATTGAGAGTGTGTGTATGTGTGTTTTAAGAGTGCCCGACATTGGACTGGCACCACATCCAGGTTTCACTTAAGCATAATGCCTGTTGCCTTTGGGACAGCCTCTGCCCTCCTGTAATCTTAAAAGTGTATTAGGTGGGTATGACAATAGACAAATAAATGATGCTTCTACTATTGAACCCACCAGGTGGCTGCTGTGAGTGCAAATCAAAACACTTTACACCGAATAATTTCAACCACAGCATGTGTGCTTATATGGATGTACTTTAACATCTGCAAAAGGTTCTGTCTTCTGTTAACAATACAAGCCAATAAATGGGGACTGCTTCCTGACTGCTTAGTTTCACCTGTTATTCCAGCTTGCAGTGCAGGGCAAAGTATTAGTCCTTATTTTGTGGTTATATGTGCTGCATTCCCTAAAGTTTTTGTGGCACGTTTTTGGTATTTAGGAGATTAAAATATCTATTGTTAATCCTGATTTGTTCTTTTTTTCCAGAATTTGTTTCTACAGCTTAGGTGAGGAGTAGGCAGTCGAGGGCCACAGTGGCTGCAGGATTTTGTTCCAACCCAGTTTCTTAATGAGAACTCAATTGTTGCTACTGAAGCACGTATTGCTCAAGATAAATGTTTCTGCTTCATTTTAGTGGTCTCGCTTGTTAAGGTTCGCCACCTTTAATTGTTTGTTTCAGTCTTAAACAGCTGCATTCACTGTTTGTAATGGCCCGTTATTAGTAATAAGATGCAAGTGACAAAGGAGCCAGCAGTACTCCATCTAACTTGTTTCCATTTACACTTGTGCAGATTCATCATGCACTATTTGTTTTAATAAAACACTAAAGAGAAAAATGTGACAGACTGAAAATTATCTGTATTAGGCTTCAAATCATTTGGATGATTTTCTTGGAAAGGAAAAAAAAATCTATGATATAAGAAACTAACATTGCAGTCTAACAAGCCATAAAATTAGATAAGGTCTGAGATTGGCAAGGATTGCTTTCTAGTTAAGCAATTGGGTTGGAAGGAAAACCTGCAGCCCTCCTGGACCGATGTTGCCTATTCCTTGCTTAGGTGCTGTCACACATGTGCGAGGCAGTCAAAGAGCCCAAAGGTGAGTGAAACATCACGAGATAAGGGGTTTTCACGTGGTGCTTACCTGAACTTACTTTTATCAGCAGAAACCAGGAAGAAAAATAATCCTGGAACTTCCGGGTTCCAAAATGGTCGCGATGACATCACTTCTGGCACCCACAAATCACCTCACTTCCGGCGCACCAGGAATGACGTTGTTTCCGGTTCCTTTTGCAGCGTCACAACATGCCAACCATTTCCTGTCAAATGTTTTTCTCTGTTATATAACCGCCATTTTGTCACAGTAACAATATACATTGTAATTCCAAAACTTTGAATCACTTCTTTTTTCTTATTGTCTGGACGACAATATATGGAGACTGTCCCCAAAACTTTGTTTTTGTCTTTGTGACGGATTTATTCAACCACAGTGCTTAACCATTAACATTAAAACAAAACAATTCCATAATACAATTTAATTTTGTTCTTGTCTGCTTGACTAAAATGAATCTAGAGAGGCAAAAACAGTAATGTTACTTTGAAAGATGTCTTTGATACAGTAGCTCCCCTTAAAACAAAAGTGATAAAATCACATATAAACTCACCCTGATGTAATGGACACACACCCACAATGTTACAAGCATAAAGGTGCAGACAAACCTAAGAACCTGGAAAAAAAGAAAATGAAGACATACACACAAAGTACCTCATATCATGTCAAATTCAACTTCTATAAAAGACGCGAATTGGAATTCTTATTTGTGCATATGTTAATAGAATAAAATTTGCAATATGGAGTGCAAATCTAAATTTGACAGTCACAGACAAGAATAAAAAAAACAGAGGTATTCTGCTTATTGGAAACAAGTATCCCTCGGAATAAATATTACTTTAGAGCCTGCTGCTCTGGGCTTTAAAATGAAGATAATAGTCAGTGCCAGTCAAAGCTAATTTAGAGTCGTAGGCAGGGGGAGGAATGGCATCACTTGGTAGTCAGTTTTAGACTTCGACAACCTGGGAGGACCCTTTGGAGTCTGGAGTGTGCAAAACCTTCAGTTACTAAATGACACCCCTCTTTGAACATAATGCAGAATTTTTGGTGCATATGCCCCTTGGCTTTCATAAATGACCCCCCTCAGGTGACAGCACATTGGTGTGGAGGAACTTGTGTGTCCTGCACAGAGCCCTAACCTTAACCATACTAAACACCTTTGGGATGAACTGGAATGCCAGTTGTCAGCCAGGCCTTCTCATACCCCATCATCATCTGACCTCGTAAATGCTCTTTTGAATGAATAAGTACAAATTCCCAGAGATACACTCTACAATCTTGTGGAAAGAGTGGAGGATGTTATAACGGCAAATTTTGGAGAGCCACTAATAATACTATGGGTTTTGGAATGAAATGTCCGACAAGCTCGCTCATGTAGGTGTGATGGTCGTGTGTCCAGAAACTTTTGGGCTTATAGTGTATTAAAGTACTTTGAATTTTTTAAATATACTTTCAATTTCAATTTTTCAGACTTCAAATAATGCAATTTTCATTGCCTCACCAAAGCTTCCAAAAATTAAAACGATGCATATGCATTTTGAAGCTGCAGGTCAGTAAATCATATTGATGTAATTTTGCCTTATTTTCACATATCGGATTGTGGATATACCGATTATGTCATTTTGTGTTATTTTCAGGAATGTTATTAATGTGCCAGTCAGATGTAAAAAGTCTGTGAAATGCCTTTTAAGCTAAACTATCAAGGTGCAGAAGCCTCTAGAAACAGCGAAACAGCCGAGTTTTGTTAAGCAAGTAATTTTGCAGTAGTAAACCTGAATATAAATATTTTTTGTGGGTGAAGAATTTATACTTCTTTATTGTTTTTAGTTTTCCTTGAGTGGTTTATTGTTTTAAAGCTAAAATTTTTTAATGTTTTACAAAAATAATATATATTATTTTGTCAATTTTGAGGACACAATGTATCTTGGACGTATTGCATTTTAAACCATGTATTGCATTATGTATTGGATAGTGAACTAAACGCATCATCTCATGCCTAGTAGGTGGATATGGTGGGTTACAGAAATGTACATTATTTAAAATGTGCATTATTCAAAATGTGTATTATTTAAAGTTCCGGTCCTGTTGGCAGTATTTGGATATTACTTTAGGCCAGATTGTGTGGTCTTGTGTGGAGATGTCACAAAGTTTTGAATGCACTTTCTATCCCATATTAATCTACCATGTAGTGACGGCACGAGTCAGGATGCATTTTATGTCAGAGCACTAAATGTTCACATGTACCTTCTTCTCTTATGCAGATCTAGTGTTGATCAGTGAATGTTGCCAAAGCGTTTTTTGCAGCAAATATGCGGTGCTCACCATTGACACTGTTTGCAAATAGTTGCCATGCAACTGACTTAGGTAAACATTTTTTTTTATCAGTGGCCCATGATGCTTTGCAAGGCCAGTGTGACATCACACAGCTGTGCAAACTTTGTGCAGAACTTTCACCTGTGCCCACTGTGGGATAGTTGCCAATCTGCTTCAGGCATATGTGATGTCACAACCTGATCAATACATCCAACATATTTTATAAAAAAAAAAATTATTTGCGAGGTAGATTAGCCCACCATAATGAATACAGCCATTGCATATATAACACTGATCCCTGTTCTGATGGCAGTGTAGCACCACAGGACTAATTTGCAAGCCTAATTAGCAATGTGCCTAGCTATCACTTCAAAACAAGCCTTAAAGGTGCTGTCATATCCCTCTCTTTGTATCAGAATAAGACCCTGTTAAATAATAATAATAAAAAAAAGATTTATTACTATTTGCAAGACTTATCTATCTTCTTGACTGAAGAAAAACTTAGAAGCATCTACACAGATGCATGAGAAACAAAAAAGATGTTCTAGTTCTGAGCCACAGTGACAAACAAATGAATAAGCCAGACGCATGCTTGCCACTTCTGTCACAGCCAATGTGTGCCCCAAGACTTGAACTCTGTTAGCACGATGATCTGTATTTAATTTATATATTGATAGCTTCTAGCCATTTGTTCTATTTTTTTGTGGCCTTAATTCCATCTTCAACTTTTGTTGCTTGAGTCAAAGAGGGGCATTGGTTAGCACTGCAGTCTCACTGCTCAGGTCACATTTTTGGCCACAATAATCAGTCCAGCATAGTTGGCTGATGCTTACCTAGCCCTCTGAGACATATGAAACATCTTTGCAACATTATAATCCAGTGAAAACTAGCTCAGTTCCTCCTTATTGACTTCAGTGTATTTTGCGGAGTTCAGCAAAGTTCCCAAATATTTCCATGATTTCGCCAAACTCACACCAAAATGAACTCTACTGGGTTCATTCATTACTATTCAGATCACATATTTTTTACAGAATATAAGTATACAAAACTAATTATAAGCCATCTGTACCGGAAGTAACTGAGAGTTTCTACTGTTAATTCTTTGGTGAAAAGCTGTGTTAGAACTGCCACCTAATTCCTAATCTGTTCTCAAAGTTATTAATAATTATCTCTTCCATTTCAATGTTGTCAATCAATTTACAATACGATTATTCCTGGTCATAATATTTTGTAATATAAACATTGTGAAAGTAGCACCATATTCTGGAGTTAATATGATAAACTTGAGAGGCTCCTTTGTTTAATTTAAGGTTTCTTTCAGTTGTGCAAATCCATTGTCATTTACAGATGGAGTTTCAAAGGCTTTCTCCTTGTTTGGCCTCAGGGTAGCCGTTTTAATGGACATTTAAACTGCTGGTATAAGCTGCATAAACAGATTATGTTAAAGAATCTTTCCTTGGAACAAACTAGTGGAACGCTTTCAGCCATTCAATCAGTGTAAACGCATTGCCCGATCATTGTTTTGAGCATTGTTTTCTGTGTGGGCACCTCTAGGGAACAGGAAATTAGCAGATAATATGGTCATTGTTTAGAACTTTAATTGCTGAAATTGAAACCAATCAATAAATTACGAAAGTGGCACATTAGAAAAACAAATAGAGTGTAAACTCTTAAGTCAATACTTCTGTAGATTCCACAAAATTGGTTCACTAGGTGCAATTACATCTTTAACACAGGACTATATATAGATTAAGAATAAATATAGTATGCACAAAAATCATTTTTATAATTGTACAACATCGTATATCATAATTTTGTTATTCATCATGCTCTTCAATAAGAGAATCAGGACCAGCCCAGTTTTTAGCATTTGTGTTTTATTTATTAACTTATGTTTGTGAATGAAAATTAACATCTATTCTCTACAGTACCTTCTTACCATAAAATTTTAAGGTTAACTGCAATTCAGTATGTGGCATACACTAAAATTTTTCATATAACATAGCAGAAAACACACATTGAATAAGGGCGGGGTACTGTAACTTTAAAGGATGGCATAACAACATTAAGTACATACAGTATTATTCTTCAAATAAACACAATAACAAAAGAATCATTTAATTTCTCTCTTATAAAGCACAGCTTTACAACTTGCAAAATTTTGCACATTTATTAAAAATGTAATTTTACATGATGCAAAATATAATGCAACAAACACAAAGCGAAGCGTAACATCATGCATCATATATCTATATGTTTAGATATTTTTAGATTAGACTCTTAGTAATTCCAGATACTATAAAGAAAGTGGTAAAGAAATAGATTATGTTAAATTAAAGCAATTATAATATAATATAATCTACTCCATATATATAAAATCCTAAGCCTAAAAGTGCAATGATTTTGTGCAATGATTTTATGTGACGTTTTTATGTCACATTTTAAGTCGGGCTTATTTTAAAACCTACATACAGTGATCCCTCGCTATATCGACTTTCGCGGCTTCACTCCATCGCGGATTTTAAATGTAAGCATATCTATACTAATAAAAGGCAAAGCCCTCACTCACTCACTCACTCACTCACTCACTCACTCACTCACTCACTCATCACTAATTCTCCAACTTCCCGTGTGGGTGGAAGGCTGAAATTTGGCAGGTTCATTCCTTACAGCTTCCTTACAAAAGTTGGGCAGGTTTTATATCGAAATTCTACGCGTAATGGTCATAACTGGAAGCAGTTTTTCTCCATTTACTGTAATGGAGATGAGCTTCAACGCCGTGGGGGCGGAGTTTCGTGTGACATCATCACGCCTCCCACGTAATCACGCAGTACATAGAGAACCAGGAAGACCTCAAAAAAGCGCTGAAGAAAACATGCATTATATAATTGAGAAGGCAGCGAAACAATAAGAAGCGAGCGAGTGACATATCCTACCATATTCATGAGTTCTGCTACTTGAAACAAAGCACGATGTAAACCCTACACTTTAAATTAAGTTCATAGACAGGCTGCCGTTGGCGTTTGTAATTTAGTGCCTGCCCATATAAGGCCGTCCGTCAGCGGCAATCCAATAGCAAACTCCCACTAAATATTCACGGGTGAAGGACTGTGTTTATGGAGAGGAAGATGAGATGGTCAGGGTGGTGTTTGACACAAACTCAGCGAAACTGCGAGAGAAAGTTTTAAGTGCCAGGACTAAGGTAACATTAAATACAGCCATGGACATAGCACGAGATGGCACCAGCACAGCTGGGAACCTTCGATGCATGTACACCGAGTGGCTCACGTGAACTGACGCAGTGCACAGATAAAAGCAACGGTTCCAAAGAGCTGAACAAAACCGAATTACACAATTGAAAAGGCAGCAAAAATATGAAGCGCCTGATAAGCATATTCATAAATCCAGCTACTGCGGAAACAAAGCACACGTGGAAAAAGTCAATGTCCCGCTAAAGGAAGACAGTGTAAAAAAACCGTGCATGCAGTGTGTCAGGTCTCAGATAAAGAAGAAGACGAGCTGTTTATTGATGCAGTAAGAAACGAATCGATGAAAGAAACCTGTCATCTTTACAACGATTGACAAACACGGAATGTAACTTGAACACAACACATCCTACAAATACGAACCTGATTGAAAGAAATAATGATAATCAAATCCTTGATGACAGCAACACTCAGTAACACTCACAAAACAAATACTGTATATTGACAGTCATGTTACGTTATTTTTAAAATGTTCCCTTTTCTTTTTCTAGCTTTTTTAACACACTACTTCTTCGCTGCGATACGCGGGTATATATGTATATATATATATCCCGATCTACATACTCGAATAATGGATACTTTATTCGCCATCAATGATTGTTTTGGTAAAGCCATACTCAGTGTATTCATTAGATGAACGGTAAAAAAGTAAGAGCGAGGGGAGGATGCAGGCTGTAGTGCGTCAACTCTATCTGAATTGCGCGATCACATTTCAAAAAATATATCTTTTCAAGTTCTATTTAGTCCATATTTGTCAAACTCAAGGGCCACGGGCCACATCCGCCCGGCGTAATTATATCCGCCCGAGATCATTTTATATACTGTATTATTGTTATTAATGGCCGGGTATATGAAGCGCTGGTAACACAATAAACTACAGATCCCATAATGCAGCGCTTCAGCTGCCTTGTCGAACACTTACCGCGTTAATCAAGTCTAGCTTATGATGCTGCAAGTTATTGCGAAGCTAGCTCACACGATGCTGGAGAGAAAAGTTGATTCTGAAAATAGAGCCTTTAAAAACCGATGGGAGGCTGAGTATATGTTTACTGAACCCGTGTGTCTCATTTGTGGAGCTAATGTGGCTGTAATTACAGAATTTAATCTAAGACGGCACTATGAGACAAAACATCAGGGTAACCTGAATGCAATGCAGAAGATACAGAAAGCAGAATAATTAAATAAGAATCTGACACTTCAGCGGACGCTTTTACCCGTGCACAATCACAAAGTGATTTCAAGTGAAGCTGCTTTTATGGGAGACACAAATGCACCAGTGCAATTTGCCCCACTTTCCCTGTTGCCAAGTAATGTTAAACCAAGTCGTCACTACGGTGTTCCCAAATACGCACTTTGCTGATAAACTGAGCACACTGAGTTTGCACGGCGCTTTGGTGACTTTGAAGAACAAAAAAAGTCCGTCTACATGCGGCTCGAACCTTGTGCATGTTTGGTAGCACATATCTGTGTGAGAAGCTCTTCTCAGTGATAAAGACTAACAAAACAGCACACAGGAGTCGCCTCACTGATGAGCACCTGCAATCCATCCTGAGAATCTCCACAACACAGAACCTCACACCAAACATAAACGAACCTGTGGCCAAAAAAAGATGCCAGGTGTCCAGCTCTAAAATGACATATGAGCAAAGACAACTGAATGATTTGATTTGTTATTGCTGAAAGGAACACATTTTATTTATATTTCCAGGTTTTGTTATGCAGCATGTTCATATTTGAATTTGTATAATTTTGACAGGATATATTTTTATGGAGAGCAAAATCTTTTGGGATATTTAAAATCTAAGTTTATTTTTATATAAAATTACATAAGAGTAAAGAAATTTGAATGTTTGTTCTTTTAATGTTTACTTTATTTCTAACTTGTATAATTTAGACAGGATATATTTTTATGGAGAGCAAAATATTATAAGTTGTTTAAGGTTTGAGTTGATTTATTCAGGAATAATATTCCTGTCTGTTTTTACCATTCCTACCAAAGATATTTCTGTCGACTAAATAAAAATTCCTTCTATTTAAAATTTAAATAGAACTTGAACAAATACGATAGTTCATAATATCCACGCAGACTTGCACGTAAGAGCGGGTGTCATCCGTTTTAACAAGCAGCGTATTGCACTGATACGAAATAGCTGTGTATGTATATATATATATATGTATTTGTGTGTATATATGTGTGTGTATGTATGTATGTGTGTATGTATATGTATGTGTATATATGTAGATATATATGTATGTATATATGTGTGTGTGTATATATATGTGTATATGTATAGATATGTATATATATATATGTTTATGTGTGTGTGTGTGTATATATATGACAACAACACTCATCACTCACAACAGTGACAAAACAATTACATTGACAATCATGTTACGTTATTTTCAAAATGTTTCCTTTTCATTTTCATTGCTTCTTTAACACACTACTTCTCCGCTGCGAAGCGCGGGTATTTTGCTAGTCTAAATATATATCACAGATTTTTCGTTGGTTCGCGGATTTCTGCAGACAATGTGTCTTTTAATTTATGGGACATGCTTCCTCAGTTTGTTTGCCCAGTTGATTTCATACAAGGGACGCTATTGGCGGATGGCTTAGAAGCTACCCAATCAGAGCATGTATTACATATTAAATAAAACTCCTCAATGATATACGTTATGCTTCTCGCACGGTGCTTGATTGTTTGCTCTGTCTCTTTCACTCTCTCTGCCTGACGGAGGGGGTGTGAGCAGAGGGGCTGTTTGCAAAGAGGCTGTTTGCCTAGAGGATACGGACACTCCTCTACAAAATGCCGCTTTATCGCACTGCTTCGGCATACTTAAATGCACATATTGATTTTTTGATTGTTGCTTTTCTCTCGCTCTCTCTCTCTGACATTCTCTGCTCCTGGCACACATTCTTTGAAGAGGAAGATATGTTTGCATTCTTTTCATTGTGAGAAAGAACTGTCATCTCTGTCTTGTCATGGAGCACACTTTAAACTTTTGACTAAAGGGTGTTATTTCATGTCTAGAGGGCTCTAATAATGTTAACAGTGTGGGAGAGTTTATAAGGGCTTAAAATATATAAAAATAACCATACAAACATATGGTTTCTACTTCACGGATTTTCACCTATCGCAGGGGGTTCTGAAACGCAACCCCTGCGATCGAGGAGGGATTACTGTATATATTTTTGTTATCAATCTTTTCAGAATTTATCGAACTTTAATGTGATGTTGTTAGATTTTCAGATTCTTATTCTGTTTTTAAATTATAAACTAAAAAATATCAAGAAGTCACGTCCCGCAGAAAAATAATTTGTACCAAGAGATTTAACCACGCCAGGTGCCAGAAATAAAAGACAAAGAGTAGGACAGCTGCTGTACAGGCTTTTAAATGTTCAAGGCGCCGTGCGAGATTCAGATCACGCGGCACGGCATCAGCAACAGCAGCAATCCAGCAGCTGATTGAGCAAAGAGGAGGTAAAAAATTTTTTTATTTGTTTCCCATTGTGTCACCATTTAAGAGGGGGTTTCGGAGGAGCGACTGCGTCTTCTTGGGGTTCGTTTGCCCCCTTTTTACAACACGAGCGGCAGAGAAGCCCCCTAGTCTTATATATAAATGTCTACGTGTGGAGGTGTGAGTGTTTGTCTGTCCGGCCCAGATGTGTGAGGCTACAGCATGAAGTTCAAAGAGCCGGCAAGGCGGCCCCAAGTTAACAAGTCAGAAGAAGAAAGAAGTACAAGGCTACAGCATGAAGCTGAAAGAAAGTGACTCCATCGCCAAAGTGAAACCGCCAAGGAAAGACAAATGAGAGAGAAACTCACTTAGCCACTGAGAGCTTACGCAGCTAATATAATATAATATAATATAATATAATATAATATAATATAATATAATATAGGGCAGCCAGGCAGTGTTTAGCGGTGATCCTTCCCAGATTCAGCATCCTGGGTGTGAGTTCTGTGTCCATTCATTGTCCATGTGGAGTTTGCATGTTCTTCTTGAGGTGTCAAACACCTGCAAATTAAAGTGATGATAAAAAGTACAGAGTCCTTTGGAAGTTCTCACATTTTATTTATTCAATGAGAGTTGATTTATTTTGGCTTTTTTGACATTGATCAACAAAAAGAGGCTTTTTATTGTCAAAGTGAAAACAGATCTCTGCAAAGTGGTCTAAGTTAGTTACAAATATAAAGTACAACATAACTGATCCCATAAATATTCACCACTTTTAATAGTATAACAAACCTGCATCTGCACTGGTGCAGCCAGTTGGTTTTAAGTCCCATAATTTGTTCATTGGCGATTACCTTGCTGGGGTTAATGATTGTGGTGAGTCAGCATGGTAGTCTTACCTGAACAATAAAGACAAAGGAAAAATTCAAAGAACTTAATGAAAAGGTGATTGAAAACCATAGGTCAGGGTGTGGAGACAAGAAAAAACTCCAAATCAGTCCAGTTAAATCAGTCATGAAGAAATGGAAAGAGTGGGGCACAGCTGTAAATCTGTCTAGAGCAGACCGTCTGTGTACTTGTGAGAATGGAATAGCCTGCCAATAGGAATTCACCAGGCTAATACAGTGGAGCATTTTAAAACACTGCTGAAAACACATTACTTTAACATGGCCTTCTCATAACTTCACCTTAATTTAATCCTGATACTCTGTATGTTCAATTCATCATAATAACTATTAATGGTGGCTCTAAAATCCGTACTGACCCCTACTCTCTCTTCTGTTTCTCTTTCCGGTTCTTTGTGGTGGCGGCCTGTGCCACCACCACCTACTCAAAGCATCATGATGCTCCAAAATTGATGGACTAAAAGCCAGAAGTCTACATGACCATAATCATCAAATCCTTCCGTGAGTACCCTAAATCCAAAGAGGACTGTTTCATTTATGTTAGGTAGAATGCTCAGAGGGGACTGGGCGGTCTCATGGTCTGGAATCCCTACAGATTTTATTTTTTTCTCCAGCCGTCTGGAGTTTTTTTTTGTTTGTTTTTTCTGTCCACCCTGGCCATCGGACCTTACTCTCATTCTATGTTAATTAATGTTGACTTATTTTATTTTCTTACTGTGTCTTTTATTTTTCTGTTCTTCATTATGTAAAGCGGGGTGGCACGGTGGCGCAGTGGTAGCGCTGCTGCCTCGCAGTTAGGAGACCCGGGTTCACTTCCTGGGTCCTCCCTGCGTGGAGTTTGCATGTTCTCCCCGTGTCTGCGTGGGTTTCCTCCGGGCACTCCGGTTTCCTCCCACAATCCAAAGACATGCAGGTTAGGTGGATTGGTGATTCTAAATTGGCCCTAGTGTGTGCTTGGTGTGTGGGTGTGTTTGTGTGGGTCCTGCGGTGGGTTGGCACCCTGCCCAGGATTGGTTCCTGCCTTGTGCCCTGTGTTGGCTGGGATTGGCTCCGGCAGACCCCCGTGACCCTGTATTCGGATTCAGCGGGTTAGAAAATGGATGGATGGATTATGTAAAGCACTTTGAGCTACATTTTTTGCATGAAAATGTGCTATATAAATAAATGTTGTTGTTGTTGTTGTTGATGAGACCAAAATTATCATCACACTAAATGTTTGGCATAAGCTAAACACTGCAAATTATCAAAAACACACCATCTGCTCTTCTGCTCATCTCTGTGCTTCTCAACAGAACCTAGAGGGCTTGTGAGGGTTCATGGTGAAATGAATACAGCAAACCACTGGGAAATCCTGGAGGAAAACCTGATGCAGTCTATAAGAAACCGGCACATTGGGGAAAGATTTGTTTTCCAGCAACACAACCATCCAAAGCATAAAGACAAAGTTACATAGGAATGGATTAAGAACAAAATGTTAATGTCCTGGAATGGCCAAGTCAGAATCCAGATCTCAATCCAGCTGAGAGTTTGCAGCTGGACTTCAAAAAGCCCGCTCACCCATAACTCCCATGTAACCTGACAAAACCTGAGCAAAATGAGAAAAAAATTAGAGTGTTCAGATGTGTACAGTAAAGCTGATAGAGGCCTATGCAAACAGACTCAAGGCTCCTCAAAGTGCTTCTACCATAAATTGACTTGAAGGGAGTGAATATATGATCCGTTATTGTGTGTTTTATTTTTGTAATTCATTTAGAACACTTTGCAGAGATTTGTTTTCACTTTGACAATAAAGTGTCTTTTTCTGTGGATCAATTTCACAAACAACAAATTAAATTTACTTTGATCCAGTGTTGGATAACAATAAAATGTAAAAATGTCCAAGTGAGGGGGTTGAATACTTTTTATAGGCACTGTATGTGACTATAAATTGGCCCTGGTGTGCATGTGGTTATAAATGAGAATGGGGCTTACCATGTAGTGGTGCCCAATCCAGGGCTTTTTCTTGGCTTGCACCCTTTGCATCTGAGATAGACTCTGGCTCCCAATTACCGTGAAATGGATTAGGTTTGGCATGGTTGTTCAGTATTAAGCAGTACTGCTTCAGCATCCTGTGATCCTTAATTGGATTAATTAAGTTTTAGAATGCTTTGTGTAACCACAAAGGGGCCCCAAACCACAAGCACAGTAATACAGCACGTGTTTATAGGAATAAGATAAATTATTTTATTCACACAAGGCACTTCTCCAACAATCTGCCACAATTAACCAATAAATAGATAATCTATACTAATAAAAAGCAAAGCCCTCACTCATTCACTGACTCACTCATCACTAATTCTCCAACTTCCCGTGTAGGTGGAAGGCTGAAATTTGGCAGTCTCATTCTTTACAGCTTACTTACAAAAGTTAGGCAGGTTAAAAATATATCCATAAAATATAAAAATATGGAGATATTAAAAATGAACTAGGTTGACAGTGAATATTTACCTTAACAAAATCACAAATATATCTAGATAGACAGATAGATACTTTATTAATCCCAAGGGGAAATACTCTTTTATGTCACGCTTTAAATCGGGCTAATTTAAAAACCTACATATATATGTTTGGTATTACTCTTTTCAGAATTTATCAAACTTATGGGATTTTGTTAGATTTTCAGATTCTTATTCCATTTTAAATTATCCACTAAAAATATCAAGAACTCACGTCTCATGAGATGGGACTTTATGCCAAAAGATTTAACCACGCCCAGGGCCGGAAATAGAAGACAAAGAGTAGGGCAGCTGCTGTACAAGCTTTTAAATGTTTGAAGCGCAACACAAGATGCAAATAATGCAGCAAGGCAACAGCAGCAAGCCAGCAGCTGATCGAGCAAAGAGGAGGTAAAAAAAAACTATTTGTTTCCCATTGTATTGTCTTTTAAAAGGGAGTTTCGGAGGAGCAACCACGTCTCCTTATGGTGCGTTCAGCCCCGCTCTTCACAACGCGTGTGGCAGAGATGTGAAGTGGCTGGCGAGCAAAACGAGCAGGGGAGAACCCCCTAGTATCTATATAAAATACAAAGTGGACAGACTGACTGACTCACTCACTCACTTACTCATCAACAAATACACTACTTTGCGACCATCTAGGGCATTAGGTGTCCGCTAAGAAAGGACATTATGATATTTGGGGGTAAAAAAATGTCCCTACAATAGAAAAACATAATACCCTAAAATCTCAAAAATGCTTTGAGTGATTTGACTGAAATTATAGAAAAAAGTAAATTTGCCGACCTATGTTTTTTTATTTGTCAATATTTATTAATATTATTCTAATGTACATGCTCTGCAATACACTGAGAGGGGGTTTTATGCAAATACAAGACACAGCAGAAGCGATTGACAGGCCACAGGAACAGCAGCTGCACTAATCAATTCAGTTGATGAACGACTAAAAAAGTCCTGGTTTCCCGGACAGGAATAAAGAGACGTGATCACTTTTGGCATGTACAGTCAGGTGTGAAATGGAAGGTCAAAGTTCAGTAAAGTTCAAGGAAGATACAAAGATCAGTGGTTGGCAAGTTTGCCAAGTTCCAGGGAGGTGCCCAGGTGCTGTGGCTCTGAGTATAGCGAGCAGAAGTGAGATATAGGTGGAATTGCTGTCCTCAGATCCAAGACATGCCAGGATTGACAGTGTCAGTTTAACACTAGAATTACCAGAGCCAATGAAAAAACTTGTAAATCCGGCCCACTTTAAATCCCTTTGCACCTCTCCGTGAGTGTCTTTTGTCTTCTAAATGTGTCGATAAGCCCAAGCAGCAAGCAGCCTACTATACCATCATCCCCCCCCACCTCAGAACAGACAAGAAGTTCTCCCAGTTCCTGTCTTGATTGATTATCTCGTAGTGAGCCACCCAGAATTGTAAGGGGAAATAATTTGATGTGTGCTTTGTGTCTACAACAATCTGTGTAAACACATCATTAAAACAGAAACATTTTTCATGTTTTAGTAATAAATAAGAAAATGTAGACATGAACTGTATAATGTGAGAACACTGATGGCCAAATATCAAATAAACACTTTCACAAAAGGTGCAAGTTCAATACGACAATTTCTTTGGTGCTGTGGTTAGAGATGCGGACTTGTAATCCAGAGGTCGTGTTTGAAACCAGCTCCCTGGCAAATTTACCGTTTTCAGAAGTGAGCTGCTGATATTGTTAATATTATACAATAAAAACATATATTTGATTTGTGTCTGTAACAGCTGGTGTAAATGATAGCACACTTGCCTTGGCGCTGATCATCGCACATGTACTGTGCAAGGGATGCTCAGGGCCACTGAGAAAAGAAGAGTGTTCATGGCTTACCTTGCAGAGGAGCTTTGTCATCACTTCTTACAAGAAAAGGGGATGGATAAAGCAAAAGAGGATGCAACATTGACAAGCTTCTGTTCCAAGATCGTTGTTTCCCCAGCCCTTTTCACTGTAATAGTAACCACAGCACAGAGAGAAGTGTGTACATTGCAACAGGTACACATGTCATAAATACAGAAAGACAGTTCTTGGGTGTATGGGAACTGTTAACATTCGAATGTGATGATTGCATATAGCGCAGAACTGACCTCTTTGCACTATTCTTTTCTTTACATGTCCTGGAGTACAAAAGAAACATCCCCATGCATCCAAAAGTGGACATTGGTTAGATCGAAAAAAAAACGCAGTCACTGATTACAAGCGCAAGAAGGTGTGCAAATGAATATGAATAATACTATACAGGTCATAAAATGAGTTTTTCCAAATATTATATATACATATGTCTCTGTTTTTTGTCAGTGCAGCTTTAACATCATGGACCATAAGATGCATTCTAATTCAGCGTGAGCAGGAACACTCAATAAAAAGTGACGGTGAGATATGAAGAAGGTAGATTCACCAGCGTTTGTGTGTCAGCTTTTATCCCTCCAGATCAGAGAACTTCCAGTTCCATTGTCTCAAAACACCACTCACATCTACGGTTTTTCCCAGTTTCATATAAAAAGTAACCGCGTCAGATCTGGGGCGGGGGGGAGTGTTGTATTGTGATCATGACACAAACGCTAACTTTTACAAGTACTATAAACAGCACTGGCTGTTACAGACACAAATCAAATGTATGTTTTTATTGTATAATATTGATAATAGGAGCAGCACAATATTTAAAACGGTAAATTTGCCAGGGAGCCGGTTTCAAACTCATGACCTCCAGATTTTAAGTCAGCAGATCTTACCACTACACCACAAAGCCGTCGTACTTGCACCTTTTGTGAAAGTGTGTATTTGATATTTGGCCATCAGCCTTCACACATTATACAGTTCATGTCTACATTTTGTTATTTATTACTAAAACATGAGAAACATTTCTGTTTTAACAATGTGTTTACATAGATTGTTGTAGACACAAAACACACATCAAATTATTTCCCCTTACAATTCTGGGTAGCTCACTCCCAGAAAATCAATCAAGGCAGGAACTGGGAGTATTAAACTTAACGGGTCCTCTGAAAATAACCTAAAAGAAATTTATATCTAATGGAAGACGGCAGGCAGCTCAGGTGATGTGGACTAACGGTTGTAAAGACATAAAGTGAACATGCATGACTGCCTGTCTTTTGAAAGTCCTGAAGCTTTCAAGCATCACTGATTAATTAGGAAAGAAATGCTTGAATAATTTCTAGAAAATACACAGAAACACAAATGGAAGAAAGATAAGTTTGGTCTAATGGCAAACTTACAGTTTTATATGTCAAAAAACAAGTATAGTAGTTATGGCAGAAATAGAAACTGAAGAAACACAAGCAGCAGGCCTTTGTTAACCTTTGAAATGGAAGACAGGAAAAGAAGAACCACAGAACTCAAAAGAAATGAATAAATAAATGGAAGATTAAGAGGTTGTGCTTCTTTATTATAAACGCTATGTTCTTGACTGCTGTTTTATTTGAATATTTCTATCCTACTGTATGCAATGTGGAAGGAATAAAAATGCATTTTTTTCTTAATGCCATCTATAAATATCAATTCAGTAACAGATGTGAAAACTAATTTTATTTATAATTGACAGAAACTGGAGTTTGATTTGTGTAGGTCTTATCTTGATTGCATAATCAAATGCGGGCAATGTGCTGTATTACTTTTCTACCTTTATATGGCCTCATATTTTATGCAGCACTCCCTTAATGACTACTGGAACAACAGTTGTGTACTGTCCATTCACTTTACAGTACATCCATTGTACATGTTCACCAATGAATACCACATTTCACCTGAAGATAACCCCCTTGACAAAAATTATTGCTTGAATGTCAAACCCAAGAAGCAATAGTGCCAAACTTCTTCTAAAGTGGTTTACACAAGTCAACAGTATCATGCCTTCTTCTTTCGGCTGCTCCCATTAAGATTTGCCACAGCGGATCATCTTTTTCCATACTTTCCTGTCCACTGCATCTTGCTCTGTTACATCCAGCACCTGCATGTCCTCTCACACCACATCCATAAACCCCGTCTCCAACCCATATAACATAGCTGGTCTCACTACCGTCCTGTAGACCTTCCCTTTCACTCTTGCTAAAACCCGTCTGTTACAAATTACTCCCGACACTCTTCTCCACCCATTCCACTCTCTTTTTTACCTCTTTTCCACAATCCCCATTACTCTGTACTGTTGATCCCAAGTATTTAAACTCATCCACCTTCGCCAACTCTACTTCTTGCATCCTCACCATTCCACTGACCTCCCTCTCATTTACACACACGTATTCTGTCTTGTTCCTACTGACCTTCATTCCTCTCCTCTCTAGATAATTTCTCAACCTCTCCAGGGTCTCCTCAACCTGCACCCAACTATCGCTACAAATCACAATGTCATCAGCAAACATCATAGTCCACGGGGACTCCTGTCTAATCTCGTCTGACAACCTGTCCATCACCATTGCAAATAAGAAAGGGCTCAGAGCCAATCCCTGATATAATCCCACCTCCATCATGAATGCATCTGTCACTCCTACCGCAGACTACACCACTGTCGCACTTCCCTCATACATATCCTGTATAACTCTTACATAGTTCTCTGCCACTCCTGGCTTCCTCGTATAATACCACAGCTCCTCTCGAGTCACCCTTATGCTTTCTTCTTCTTTCTTCTGCTGCCTTCTCTATGCTTCTCCATCAACACCCTCACAGCAAACATTGCATCTGTTGTGCTCTTTCCTGGCATGAAGTCAACAGTATCATGTACTCTCCTTGAATTCCAGGGCTCGCCAACCACAAAATACAGACATACCTGATACCTCTGTAAGCGGAGACACTTGTATCTTATTTTCATTTTTATCCATATAGCAAAATATCATTGTGATGCCCCGTACCCTCCATGTGCCTTGCAATGCTTCAACAATGAGAGACACAGACAAGGTGTTACAAAAATAGAGAGTTCTTTATTAAAAATAGATGATATGAAAATATCAAGTGGGTCTAAAATGTTAATGTATTGAAAAAAACACACAATCAAGACCTTCAGGTCACAGTTATCATGTACTTGAATAAAGACAAAAAAATAAAAGATTTTAAAACAGAAAAAAAAAGATAATTCCTGTCCTTCAACCCTCCATCCATCTTCAGAAATAAGTAAAAATGCAACACTAATTTCATTCCTTTCCTCTTATGCCTATTCCATGTTCGCTCAAGGGAATTAAGGACTCTTTATAAAAAGAAAAATAAATCAAAGGAACCAGTGTCCTACTTACCACACACCCCCCCCCCTTCATAAACTCTAGGGGATAAACCAAGACTACATGCACCTCCTCCTAACCTCATCCAGACAGGTCAAGAGTACCATGATGCACCCCTCCACTAGAGATGGACTCAGTGCCGATCACAAAGATGAACAAACCACCTCTGATGCCCATCCTCTCCTCTTATATGCCCCCTGGGATCCCTTCCTCTAATCCTATTGAATGCTTCACCTAGCCTTTTCCATTCACCTAGCACACCATCACATGGGTTGCTGTACATGATTTAATCTGAAAGAAATCCTTCAGAAATCTGTGCTGGATACTATTAACATGAACCACTCTTCTCTGTAATTCTCAGGCCTTTCTCTCTTCTTTGCAGCTTGGTACCTCACATCAGAAAACCTCCTCTGGTCCAGGTTTGCCTGACCTGCGTAGCACTCCATGGTTTGATGTCACACTGCCTCAGAAGTTTGCACTCCCTCATGGCTGCCTCACTTCCACTCAACCAGATATCTCACAGCACCACTCTTCAACCCTTCAAGGTAAAGAGCCACCTCATGTAACTAATTAAACTAAATCAAAAATCTATATATAGTTACAGTCACATCACACAAACACAAGAAAACACAGTCGCCCTAGCGTGACTTACCACAGTCTACAATATCCTGACAATATCTTTATTCTTCTGTGGAACACTAAATTTATCATTTAAGCTGGCTTAACATAAAAGTATTAAAAGATGCCACAAAACAACCTGTTCATTTTAGTATCATCTAAAAAATTCTGTTGGTCAACTACTGTACAACATCATCCCAGATTTAACAACCATGTACACACCTCTACAATCCATAATGGATGTAGGCGGGCCTGTACATGTGCCTTCTTGAGCAGGGGGACGTTGCGAGCGCTGCAAGATTTCAATCCATCACGGTGTAGTGTGTTACCATTGATGGTCTTGGTGACTGTGGTCCCAGCTGTCTTCAGATCATTAACAGTCTCCTCCCATGTAGTTTTGGTCTGATCCCTCACCTTTCTCATGATCATCCTCACCCCATGAGGCAAGGTCTTGCATGGCGATCCAGACCAAGGGAGATTAATTTTATATTTCTTTCATCTCCAAATAATCACACCAACAGTTGTCACCTTCTCACCAAGCTTCTTGCTGAAGGACTTGTAACCCATTCTAGCCTTGTGCAGGTCTACAATCTTGTCCTTGACGTCCTTTGACAGCTCTTTGGTTTTGCCCATGGTGGTGGAGAGTTCGGAATGGAAGAAATTGATGCTGTGGACAGGTGTGCTTTATACACATAACGAGTTGAGATCAGAAGTATCTGTAATTAATTGATTGATTTATTGTAATCTGTGTGCCAAGTGGCCACACAGCCAATCTGTTGGAGCAGAGGCGGCCTTAGGAGTACGCGGGGCCTTGGGCGAGTGTGATATGCGGGGCCGAGAGCCATAATTGTAGGCTATATACTGTACCACTATGCTCACGGGCTTGTCCACCTCTAATGTTGTACGCCTTATTATTGTTAAAAAACCTGGTGCCTTATGTTGGTACCATTGGCCGTTTGATTCCATTACGTATTGTAATTGTTCTTATATTGGTTTAGTGGCTTTTAACCAACTTAATTAATGATTCAGAAACATTTTGCGCTCAAAATTAACAAACTAGATAACAGTCATTTCGGCCGAACCTGCTGGAGTCGGCAAATTTATTTAATTACGGAGAACCAGAACACTTGTAATAAAACAAACACCAAACAGATGCTTTGGCAGTCACAGACGGAAGTCCACTTTTCTGGCTTTTCGCTGAGCAAAATCGTTGATAAGATCCTCGTAATCCAATGTTGAGGCAGGTTCCTTTTCGATTGATAAAATAGCTAAACTGCACAGTCTGTTCATTGTTGATTGTAGATAATTTTGATAAGTTTCAACTTTGAAAAGCTTCTTTCCGCGCTCACAATGGTCACAGGAATTGTCAACATAACTCTGTACGCAACAACAATGTTGGGAAATGAATCTCGAATGGGCCAAATGTACCAAAGACACTCTTGAGCTGTATTGATGTTATCAGGAAGCATTTCTCGAAAAATCTACAATTCTCCGCACAAGTCAATTCCGTCCAAATCACGTGAGTCTTCTGCACGTAACATGTTGCCCAAATCCATGCAGCACTTTAACAAATCATCGTCGTTCAATGCCCGCAAACTCTTCAAGTTCTACAGAAATCCAAAGATTGAAGCATACTCTTCCATCTGTTGGAATCTTTTTTCCATTGAGGTAAGTGCTTGATCTGCTATCAATAAGAAGTATTCTGTTCTGAAGGCCTCCTTCAGCGAAAATGTTGATTCGTCGCTACTCTCATAATCAAATTGTTTTTTTATTGCGTCTGACTCTTCGTTCCTTGAATTTCTGATCTACGTTCATTTCGGACGCAATTTCCTTTGCTATGATCATAGCATCCGAGAATCCAGTTTCCCAGTACTTTTTCAAGAAAGTAAAAAGGGCTTTGATTACATGTATTGCCAAATTGAGCTACATGTCAGCTGATTGTAAAGTTTTGCTGACAGCATTCACAGCAAATAAATTGTCATACCATATGATAAAGCTTAGAATAAACTTGAAGCTTCCTAACTCATAGTTTGCAAGACATTCGGATTCACTTTTCACTAGCGGATCATTGGCAGTGTCAGTGACAGTCAACAGCGCCTCCCTGACTTCTTTCGTCTGATAACATAGTGCTTTCACACTTTTCGTTTTTCTGACAGTGATTTTGTAGTCATGAAAGGCATGGCTTCTTCCAAAATTTTCCACCTTTCAGTCGACGCAGTTAAACATTTATACTGTATATTCTCTGTATGACACCAAAAAACGTCACTGCTTGGGAGTTGCATTTAGCCATGTCTCCTAAAACAAGGTTAAGATTATGGCAGCCACACGGAGTGTAAAATGCTCAACTATTCATGCAAAGAATGTGCGCTTGAACTCTTTGGTGCTTTCTCTTCATGTTTGCACTATTGTCGTACCCCTGGCCACAACAATCGGTGATGTCCAGACCAAGGTTCTCCAGCGCGGCGAGAAGAGCCCCTGACAAACCCTTTCCTGTTGCATTGGATCCTATGCCCGAGGTAATGGTCATGAGCCTTGGCATTCTTAATTCGTCGAAGATGTTCTTGCATGGTTGGATCGAACTTGGCCAGCATCCCAACTAAGTCTAAAAACTGACCGTTGTTCGGCACATAAAGTTTCTCCGTTCTCCCACGAAATGCGCTGTTGTTTTCGGCAAGGTACTGTACAATCAGTAGAATTCTTGCTAAGACTGAGAGCCAATGCAGTTTTTCTTTTCTAATTTGTTCTAGCATCATGTTATCTATTGCGCTACCATTGGACATTCTCAGAGCTGATTCCAACCATGCTGTCACGCACTTAATGTGATTTGCAGAAACCTTGTGTTGCTGAAGTTTATCGCCAAGATGCTTCCAGTCGCAGCAGCCTTCATTTGCTAATTGGCCTCCAGTAGCTGCCGTGCCAAACAACTTACAAGGAAGGCAAAATATTCTGTCTTTGGTCTTGGAATAACTTATCCATTGCCTATCCACTGTTTCTCCATTCGGCATCCTCCATGTAAAAAAATTGTTTGAAAAATGTCTGTTACCTTCATTCTTTGGGTATTCAAAGTCATTTGGTAACCTGATTGGACTCTTTTCCACTAATATATCACGCACATCACTGCTAACATGTTCCCAATTACCTGGATCATAAATGTCCTCAAACAGTGTGCTCGTCGTTTCAAGAAGAGTGTCAGAAGAAGTACGCAGATAAATTCTTCCAGTTTCGCTTCCACTTTCACAAGACAGGTACTCACTTTCTGCTGTGTCTGTTGCAATAACATTGTCACCAGAGAGAGGTGCACCAATTTCCTTGTTGCTCGTGGGCAGTAGCACATCATTACAAGAGGGTGCTGAAGCACTTTTGTTGCTGGCTAGTTTGCTTTTTTCATTGGACACACAACTTGGTATCAGAAGTTGGTCAGCTGTCACATCATGGCGGTCGCTCACGGACAAATCCTCATCCCCGTTCTCAAGTTTTTGCCGTTTATACTCTGACTTTATCGGTACAACAAACTTGTCCAGAGATCCCTTTTGCGTCTGAATGAAATGTTCTTTATCTTTCCGTTTCTTAGCTTTCACCGCCCCACATTCATATTTACGGAATCTGTCTCTGTCTCTGCCACTCATGGCGGTCACTGTTATTCTTTGCCCAATATACGCAAGATACAGAAGCAGTCTTGAAGTGATGTTACAAGCCCAGCACACCATACCATAGGAAATCACACTGGTCATTACAGAGTCATAGAAGATGTGACTAAACAGATACCTAAAGGCCCTAAAGGTAAGAATATTCCAAGCATTAAATAATGTGATCCTGTAAATAAATATTTATTTTACAATGGTGTAGTTGTGAGTGGCATTACAGGCATCCTGCACTGTTACCATATTCTAACTTTTACTTTTTTAGTTATTTATAATGGCTGTCCATTTTTTTTTTAATTCTCCCCTTTACTAGTATCCACATGTGACCCATAGCTGAGCTTGCTCTTTTAATTAGCTTGTTCGTTTGATGGGCCTCTCTTGAAGTGATATTACCAGCCCAATACACCACAGCATAGAAAATCACACTGACCATCACAGAGTTGTAGAAATTGTGAAGGATGTCACTTCCCACATTAAAAGAGTGCAGTTTCCTGGGATTCACACCCCTGGTATCTCCTGACAATGTGAAGTAGCAGCATTAACGATTTTGCAACTGTGTTAAACATAGGTAGTCTTCTGAAGACTTAGTTTTTGTCTGGATATTGTGCTTCTCATTGTTAAAATCCAAATTCTCCTTTATAGCATTTTTAACTGTGACATTCATATGTTGAATCTTGACACCATAGTGGGACAGTGGATAGTGGTGTTGTCTTACTGTTTCAGAGACCTGCATTTCATTGAGTGTTTTCCCTAATGTCTGCCTGAGTCTTTTTTTTGGTTCTCTGCAGAGACATATGAAATAAATCACCATGTCATGTATTAGTGAGTGGTCTTATAGGGCTGACTTTATTGAGCTCAATGCCTTCTTCTAGTTAAATTATTCTAATGCGTGCTATGCTAATTCCCAACACTAGTCTGGCTGATTACTGTTATGTTTGTGTATTAAACTGTAGACTGGCATCCAGTCAAGGATTCATTTTTACCTTGAGTTAAAACATCAGGCTTAGAATCTGGAGAAGTAGGCTTGTAAAATGTAAAAAGAAAGAAAGAAAGAAAGAAAGAAAGAAAGAAAAAGAAAAAAAATCAATACTTATCATCTACCTTGCTCTCTTTTTGCTATTTTGATAATCCTCAGTGAGTCCAGTATATTAAGTGCACCTTCGGATTCATCTTGCTCTGTTATCTTTTATTTTCATTAAAGTGCTCATTAAAATGATAATTATTTAAAATCCTAGTCAGGGAAACTTTTGTAACTCCCTTGCCACAGTTAAATTTCACAGTGTAAATATTAAGATAAATATGAAGTAGCTTCTGTCTCCTCACAAGATCTTACAGATGAGTTCAATTTACACCTCGCAAGAATGAACAAGAACATTCCAGCAGACTTGCCTGCATGTCTCCTTTAAAGTTAATGTGAAATCAAAGTAGGCAGTGTAATAAAATTTTTGTGACAGATCAATATTTCTCAAATAGACTGAGATTTCTGTGATGTTGGACTTCATTTCAAATTCATACTATCGCTATAAAGATGGTGTGAAGTCACACAAACACAAAAAAAAAATCCCTTCTTATAAACTTTAACCCTGTAAGAAGCAGTATGTTTATATACAGGGTAAGTCAAAATTATGTTAACACTAATGGTACTGCTATGTATATACTTATATACACTTTTTGTGGACAATTTATGTGCCACATATGGTATATGTGTTGAAAATGATGGCGAACAGGTTGAGACATTCCTGTAAATCATCTTGTACATTTTGTGAATAAATTGTTTCTGCCATTCAAATGTTAACATAATTTTGACTTTGTTAAAAAATGAGCACAATGTTTTAAACTTTATGTGGCAGAACATGCAATGATTTGATTTGCTAAATGATTTAAACCTGTTTCTTGTGAGTAGGAAGCATGACTGTATTAATGTCACCCATACAGTTTTCCACAAGGAATTCACAATCATATTTCTCATATAAACCTAAATATTTATTTAGTATCACTATAATTAACAACTGTTCCAAATCTAATTTTGTTTATTTTTTTCCCATGCGAAAATGTGCATCTTTAATGTACTTTTTAAGTCATCCTCATTTAAATGTAACTAATGCCAGTTGCAATGTCTGTAATTTCTTCACAGTTGTGCATTCACATTTTTTCATGCATGCAGACAACTGCATGGAGATTTGGAGTGACAAGGCTTAGACCTCTTGGGCTGCTTCTCAATTTATCCATCCAATTTCTAGGCAACTCAATATAGCTGTAGGGCCATATGGAGTTGGGAATGACAGTATTAAAGGAAGTTTATATGTGACTGAAACATCTTTCCAAACAGAGACTCTTCAATAACACAGTTTGAAAAAGGATGCTTTAGATGCCCCACTGCCATATCACATAAACTCACTGGCAAAAAGCTAGGTCTGAACTATAAAACGTTCTTAGTCGGGGTGAAGGTAAATGCAGTTGAAAATACTAAACCAAAAAAAAAAGGAACAAAAATACCAGCTCTACTTTACTAGCTTCTTTGTGTTCAGCATAAGGTTTGCTGTGGTTGTTGAAGCTTTTGTATAAAAGTGTGGCTCAAAAAACCTGAAACTACCATTAATGTTTAAGGTTGCAGATAAGGTAGAAGCAAAGGATTATGCAACACTACTGTGGTTTGAAACCTTCTGTTTATTTTAGCCTGTTTTATAATGTGCTACTGGGCACAGCCTGTACGTTGAGTAATCATGCCATTGTCTCTGTTCTCCTGGAGATCCTCTGTCCTTACGACGGAGTACTTGTGTTTGTAGTTGTCTTTGGTCAATCATTAACTTGAGGCATAATCCAAATTGTTTTATGGTATCCACAATTCTATCAGTGCCCAAAAAAATCAAACTTTTTCTCTCGTGATGACTAACTGTCACAACCCTAATTACGACACTATCTAGGTATGTGACTTATCTGAATGTGAAGAGTGACACAGATTCTCCATGCAATCACTTTAAATTGCTTTCTGTATCAGCAGTTCATTAGAGGATCCCTAAACCTGTATTCAGGATCACTCATTTTCTCACACCATACCACCTTTTACAGCTCAGCTGATAAAGTGATA
This sequence comes from Polypterus senegalus, assembly GCF_016835505.1. Lineage (NCBI taxonomy): Eukaryota > Metazoa > Chordata > Cladistia > Polypteriformes > Polypteridae > Polypterus > Polypterus senegalus. Next base: position 54,264,646 of record NC_053162.1, on the reverse strand, counting down.
AACGTGCCTACAACAGCGCTCTGATTGGTGGGAGGTGGATTGGCTGATTGGTTGGATTGCAGTGCCCCTTCATCCCTGGCTGTAAATTGCTGTCAGTAGGGTGCAAGTCTTTGAATTCCAGGGCACCAGGATTTGTTGTGAATTACCCTGGGAAGAAAGCTACCCTTCTGTTGGAAAGAAAGCTCAACAATGAGTGCTTTTGTTTTCTCCAATAACTTAAAACGTTTAATCTCTAAGCACAAAGTAAATATGGGTGGCTACAATAACATCAGAAAGACAGAGGTGTTCAGAGTAACATTTATATTTAATCGAGAATATTAGGAAAGAGATAGAGTAGATTGGGAACAGACTAGAAAATGATTGGGGAAAAGTGATAGAACCTAAAACTTGGAAAATTAAAACAAGAGACTAAAACAGGAACTTAGAACAGAGAGCTGAAGTCAAAAACAAAGTGAATTAGAAGCCAGAAATCCTATTACAACCTTTCACTGAGCTAACAGTAACACATTGTTTGTTTTTTTAGAACTGTTGAAAAAACTGGAAATCGTCTCAACTGATGACAGACACCCATTACACGCAGGACTTAACTTCAGTAGATCAGGGAGGTGACTTGCTTTGAAAACCCACACTAATCGCTCCTGGAATTCGTTTTTCCTCAGTGCCATTCATCTCTTTAATAAGAGATACGGTATCAGAGATAATTCAGGAAGTATGGAGTCTTTGTGTCGTGTATCCATTTTGGGTTAAATGTTCTATCAAACTGCTAGAAGTAGTTTTAACAAAATAAAAAATCTGCTTTTCAAATGATATAAACATTTTTTAAAATACTAAGTTTTAACCTGTTTTGTCTCTACTTGTTTGTTTTCTTTTTCTTTTTGTCCATTTTGGATGTATTTCCTCTAGGGGTCGCTAGCTCACTAGTTGGAATAAGTTCTTTTTAATTGTGGCGTTTTAAGTAACCCGAAATTATATAGATATAATGTAAAAAGGCGATATCCCTCCCGTAGTGATATGGTGGTAAGAAATCACATAAGAGAAAATCACTTATCTTTCTTTAATGACGATTTACGCGGCATTACAGATGAAGGAAGCCAAATGGCAAGATAATTACCCAGGTGGGATCTTGATGTATACTGTCTGCCATTTTTCATCGCTGCGACGGAAGGATTTTCAGTGCCATCCGTCCGTCGGCTTCGAGGTGTTTGGTTGTTGTCCAAATCTTTTATACTGTTTTCTCCATGTGCAGGCCCTTACTTAGGTTCCAAACAAGGTAAGGAAGGGAATGAATTCAATTTCATCTCTAACATACAGAAATAGTACAATGCCCATTTTTGTAGCTATCCCCTTCTCTCTTCAAATGCTTGCCTAGCAGTTCTAAATGCTGAGAGCCCCTGGCCTGTATATGTGAGTGGATTTATAAAATAATTTTTGTACAGAGCACAGTGACATTAAACTTATATTCTGATTACAGGATGCAACTGAGAAAGCAAATCTAGGGTTTCTTGTGGAAATGCGACTAAATAAAAAAAATGAACTTAATTAACCGTGTTAAACTTTAACAATACCACGCCAAGTCATATTAAAGATAGACAGCGCTTAAAGCTGTTTTTTATAAGGACTGAGGCAGATGCAATTTTTCAAAATAACAACAAAACAAAACACAAATATAACAATGAAGTTCAAACTAAATCTGTTCAAACTGTGGAGCATCTTGTGCAAAATGTCTCCATTAAGTAAAATTTGACTTTCTTTACATACAAAACAGCATGGGTTTGCTTGATTTTGCTGTTTTAATGAATGAGTGTTTTTTTTACTATTTAGACAAAGTGTTGTATTCTGCTATATTGATCAGACTGTCTTCATTTGGTATGCTCATTTAGCCAGTATTCTTAAAAATGTTACACAGTGTAATAATAGTCAGTTTAGTTCTTATTAAATATCTATTTGAATATGTAGGAAAATGGTGCATGCTTTATATTCAAAAAGCAATTGCACCATGACATTTTGAATTATATTATTAGTTTTCTAAATTCTAATTGTGCAGCTGGTGCTATCGTTTGGACTGATGGCAGCATTATATGCTATGATAATTACAGTTTTCACGTAATCACTCTATGAGTAAGGAAAACACGCATTTACATTCAGAGGCAAAGTGGAATCAGTCTGTCACCTGAGGGGAATTTCTATTAGGTGGCAAAGGCATGTGAATAATTTGATATGTTGTTTAGTTTAATGGATTTTGTTCTACTTGCCAATGTAGAACACTAAGAAGGAAATTCAGGCAGATCAATGACTAACATGCTGGCTTTTTGTTAGACATTTATTGGAATTAGATTGTTTAAGAATAAAGCCAATGAAAAACAGAAATGCATTTTTTCATTTTTACGTCACATTTTGCTTCAGTTTAAAACAAGAGGACAATTCTAACCTAAATGTTGCTTAGTAGGTCAGCAGGAGATTTACAGTAATGGTACATGATGGGGGTCAGGGAGATAATGGACACAAATCTTGTTAGGGTCCAGAATGCCATGATGTCTAGTAGATCCTCCAAACGTTAAGCACAGATTTAGGCTTTGTTATTTATAAATCTGAACCATAAAACATAGATGTATCATCAATAACCAGTAATAAACATTCAGAATCAATATAATTGTGATATGATTGGAAAAACGACCAAATCTAATCTAATCTAAATCAAAGCTCAAAGTCAAAGGAAGGATTCGGCTTGTTTAGTCTTGGATAGGAAATCCTGTGCCAAGTTGACCCTGTATGCTTTACACTACGCTTTTGAGCTATTATGTCGGTGATGTTAGCCACAACTGTTCCATTTCAAAATAATTATTTATATACAGGATCACATTATTTAATGTATGGAATATTCTTATGTTTAGGACCTTTAGGTATCTATATATTCACATCTTCTATGACTCTGTGATGACCAGTGTGATTTTATATGCTGAGGTGTGCTAGGCTGGTAACTCACTTTAAGAGAGGCCCACTGAATCAACAAGCTAATTAAAAGAGCAGACTCAGTAATGGGACACAATCTGGACCCCCTGGAGGTAGTAGCAAAGTAAAGAATAAAAACTGGTGTGTGTTCAGACCATATTGTGTGTGTGGTTACCTAACAGGTAATGCTTGCGGTTGGTCAGCCAATCTGCAACATCTGCCACACCCTCTCAGTTGCGAGAAGCAGATCAAAGACATGATATATAGTCCTTACCAAATAATAAAAAGAGTACACAACACGGGTTTCACCCTAATTGGGGTTCATCAGGTGTATCCACTTTTGCTTTCCCTTGCAAGGATCAAACCTTGGACGTCTCACAGCTGAAAGGGCGTGGTGGATGTGTGCCGACTGGCCGACCAACCACAAGCATTGCCTGGTAAGAAACCACCCAAATATCAGATTGTGATCAGACCTATGCATGTAAAAATCCTATCTACAGCCAGTCAAATAAGCAACCCAGTCACTGTGGCACAAGAGGAAGCAAAAAAGCATACACCTGATTAGCCCCAATAGGAGCGATACATGTGTTGCATACTCTTTGTATTATTTCACATGTACTACATATCAACAACAACAACAACAACAATATTTATTTATATAGCACATTTTCATACAAACAGTAGCTCAAAGTGCTTTACATAATAAAGAATAGAAAAATAAAAGACACAATAAGAAAACAAAATAAATCAACATTAATTAACATCGAATAAGAGTAAGGTTCAATGGCCAGGGGACAGAAAAACAAAAAAAAACTCCAGACGGCTGGAGAAAAAAATAAAATCTGTAGGGATTCCAGACCATGAGACCACCCAGTCCCCTCTGGGCATTCCACCTAACATCAATGAAACAGTCCTCTTTGGATTTAGGATTCTCACGGAAGGGCTTGATGATGATGATGATGGTCACGTAGACTTCTGCCTTTTAATCCGTCCATCATTGTTGGAGCATCATGAAGCTTTGAGTAGGTGGTGGTGAAGTGGGTGAAGTGGTTAGGGCTTTGGACTTGTGGGTTCAAATCCCACAACTGACACTCATTTGACCTGCCTGTGCTCCAACTGTAATCAGTTGTATCATAAATGCTGCAAGTCACCTTGGATAAAGGTGTTAGCCAAATAAGTAAATGTATGTAAGTGGTAAAGCAAGAAATGGTTGCATTTACTTCAGGTATATGTATCATTCAGGTATTCAGGTGTATGATACATATCATATTCATTTACATATTGTGGGAACCAGCCCGGACACAGACAGACAGAAATTGATGGTTTAGTCACCAACACATGTTTATTCAGCATATGTACAATAGTTAGTTACCATACACAGCCCAGTGTCCCTTTACCACACACCCTCAGTCCAGGCCTCTCACAGTCTTGCCTTCCTTCACCGCCTCCACTACTCTCCTCCGAGCTACATCCCCTTCCACCCGACTCCAGCTGACGAATGGAGGGAGGTGGCCCCTTTTAAGTCCACCCGGCCGTGCTCCAGGTGCCTCCAGACGAGCTTCTGGCAGCACTTCCTGGTGTGGCGGAAGTGCTAACGTCCAGGGCTTCTCAGGTGTCTGGGTGCCCCCTGGCGGTGACCACGAGCCCCTATAGGGTTGAGCTTCCATGATCCGTTCCCGTGGTCCCCATACCAACCAGGGCGGCTGCCCTCTTGGGGTCCGGAGGAGGCATAGTCCCTCTCCCAGTCCTTTCAGGTGTCCTGGCTGGGTACCACCCCCAGCCGCTCGCCACATTGCCCCTCTGCCAGCTGATACTCATAGGGGCCAATGGCCCGTCCCTCAAGGGAAGGATTCCCACGAAGTGGGTCCTACTTGGGTACTTCCAGGGTCTGGTCCTGCAAAACAGAAAGCAGAGATAGGGGCGGAGACGCGGCCTGGACACCACCACCTGGAGTCCTTCTGTGTCGCACACAGGCAACGCTCCCTCTTCCAACTGGCACCCCGGCATTCACCACTTTGGCACCCCCTCCGAGGCTTCCGTGCCTCTCAGATTGGGACATCAGATGGGACCACTCGCACCTCCATCTTCTCGGGCGACTTTAGGGCTCCCCTCTGACTCCGCAGAGGGCGGCCCATCACTGGACGTGACCTCCTAGCCTCACATCCTTCTTTATCGGAGGATCTGACTCTCTTCCTCTGGGTCCTCCTCTTTCTCTGGGACACCTTGCCGGTTTGGGTCTCCCTATGGGAAAGGAAGAGACCCTGCACTGTCTGCGTCCCTGTAGAGTGGCGTGAGACAGACCCTGGCTCAGGGCATAGGGCCCTTGGACACCTGGCACACATCAGCCTGTGTCCTGACTGCCCTCTCGCTCTTTCCGCCCACACCACACGATCGGCCCTCACTGCCGCATCCACTATCAGTGCCCCTGCTACTTGATTCTGACCATAAACATCACGGGTCTTTTCGCTAGGGTCTCCTTTTCTTTGTACGGTACCGGTTCCACTCACCTGCACTACAGTGCCACTCCGAACTGGAGGATCCAGCACCGAGTCGTTCCGCCCACTGTTGTAGCGACTTCAGGGACACGATCACCTTCCCCTCCAGCTTCTCCAACAACTCACGGAGGATGCGTATTACCTGGATTAGAGACTCTGCTAGCTGAAGGCAATCCTCCAGCTCACGCAGGGCCACCAGCAAGCACAGACCATCAGACAGCGGTGGACTTACCTTACGTTCAGCCCTACACGCCGGTTGCGTTCCGTGGAGCCTTCTTCTCGGCCCAATTGGGTCCTTGCCCGGCACGGGATGGACATTTGTTGGTCCCTCCTCTGACCAATCTTCGGCAGGCACGCAACACACACCATCCAATCCCTCGCCTCCTTGGGGAGGGACCTCTGGTTCTCCGCCATCTTCTCCTTCCTGCCCCTGATGCGGCGGCGAGCCTCCTGGCAGCTCCTCTGCTGCAGCGGCTTTCTGAACTGCAGCGGTTCCTCCTCTCCAGCTCTTTCTGCAGCCACCATGCTGATGAAGCCCAGTGGAACGGGACATGTCTGCCACCGACGTGGATCTGGGCAGTCCCTGCCTGCAACACACAAACAAAGTCCGGCCACCCATGGCCGACTGCCATTGGGCAGGAAACTCACCTCCAAGATCCCGTCTGTCCAAAGAGACTTCCTCAGCATGGCCTTGCCAAATGCGATGCCATCCCGGGCGTCCTTAGCGACCGTGCGCTCATGGGAATCCGCTGTACTCCTGCTACGCTAGGTCTTGTTTTCCCGCACCAGCTGGAGATGGCACATTCGTGAACCGTTGGCAGTCTTCAGGGTGAGTTGCTCCTGTGGGGTTGTGTGCGTACCACTACCGTGGTGTATGTGTGGTTTCTCCTGCTGTGCCGGGCTGTCCACAAAATTATTTGAGACGACGGATCCCTGCCTTGAACCAGATGGGATGCCATTGTGGAAACCAGCCTGGACACAGACAGGCGGACATTGATGGTTTAGTCACCAACACACGTTTAATCGCCATATGTACAATATTTACATTTACCACACACAACCCAGTGCCCCTGCACCACACACCCTCTGTCCAGGCCTCTCACAGTCTTGCCTTCCTTCACCGTCTCCACTCCTCTCCTCCGAGCTACGTCCACTTCCACCTGACTCCAGCTGACAAATGGAGGGAGGCGGACCCTTTTAAGTCTACCCGGCTGTGCTCCAAGTGCCTCCAGACAAGCATCCGGCAGCACTTCCTGGTGTGGTGGAAGTGCCGCACGAGCACCTGGAGGCACGCCGGGTGTTTCTGGTATTCCTTCCGCCAGCACCTCCAAGTGTGGCGTAGGTGCTGATGTCCAGGGCTTCTCAGGTGTCTGGGCACCCCCTGGTGGTGACCACTGGCCCCTATAGGGTTGAGCTTCCATGCTGCCTTCCCATGGTCTCCATACCATCCAGGGCAGCTACCCTCTCGTGGTCCGGAGGAGGCACAGTCCCTCTCCCAGTCCTTCCAGGCATCATGGCTGAGAACTGCCCCCAGTCACTCGTCAAAATATATATTCTATAAATAAGCAAATTTTCCCCCAGGGACAAATATCTATCTATCTATCTATCTATCTATCTATCTATCTATCTATCTATCTATCTATCTATCTATCTATTATTCTGCCCTATAAGCAACTATGCCTTAAATACAACCTTTCATCAAAGCATATATTTTGCTAAGTAGTCAAGAAAGCCCAACAACGCCTCTACTTCATCAGGAGACTGAATAAGGCCTGGATGTCCCCCACAACCCTGTGCAGATTCTACAGGTGTACTGTGGAATCCATCCTGACAGGATTCATCACATCCTGATACAGCAACTGCTCAGTTCAGCACTGCAGAGCTCTGCAGCGAGTGGTGAATACAGCACAGCAGATCACGGGCACACAATGCCCTGTGATCCAATGACATCGACACTACACGCTGTCTTAGGAAAGTGAACCGTATCAGGCAGGACCCCAGCCACCCTGCACCCTGTCACTTTTCACCCTCCTCCCATCTGGGAAGCGACTAAACTCCATTCTGACGCACACCTCCAGGTTCAGGAACAGTTTCTACCCATCTGCAATCAGACTCATGAACAATCAGTAACCTAGTCTCACCTCCACTGCTACCTGCACATACAGTATACTGTACTTCTGCCACTGTCTCTACCTGTATTTATTCCTAGGATTCTGGTTTTATTTACTTATTTATTTATTTATTGTGTTTTTGTCTATGTTCACTGTCTGTGGGGGCACATGCAAACAAGCATTTCATTGTACATGGTACTTGTAAACATGACAATAAAGAACTGAATTGAATTACAAACTTTGGTAAAGGAAACCTGACCAACTATCCTGACCTTCCTTGAAGGGTATATGAATCAGTTTCTAGTTGTGTTAAAGGCGTAGGTAGCATTGACAGACTACACCACTGCTTCCAAAGGACTGCATTTCAAAATAATCTGAGACAGCATTCGAAACAAGATCATTCTAATCAGATTTTCAAATACTGAATTGAAGTCAGCCCTTGGTAAAATACATTCTTCTACAGCCTATGTAAAAGAAGGCCTAATTCAACTCTAATTGAATGGCACACATACTGTATCTGTCTTTGATGCTGCAAAGACTAAAAGAGATAAACTTGGTAAATTTTCAACAATGGAGATGGCAAAAGAGTAGTGGAGTAGGTTTCAAAGTATATTACAGTATATACAGTGCAGTACGAGAACTTCCTAAAATTAAAAAAAAATAGCAAAATTAGGAGAAATGTGCATTAGACTAATGAGGAATTAAAAAAATGCAAAAGAAAAATTACCTCTATGACTGTCATTTCCAGCATTAACTGTAGGTGGTATGGGGACATGAGGGCACCAATTAAAAAGCATATTAGGAAAGCTAAAAGGATGTTAGAGAAGTTATTTTAGTATTAAAAGAACAGTCATGGAAGAGGTAACATATATTAATAACAGTAAAGATGAAATTAAATGTACAAGAAATTACAGAGCACATTGTCTAAATTAATATATTTCTGAGTTTTTAAAATCCCAGTCACTACAGGAACTATTAAAGAGGTACTTGGTGATTTGCAGATAGCTGAGAGAGAGAGGTTTGTCTACAATTAAAATAGCTGAAATCAAATGTATTTGTCATCCCAGAGTGCTTAAGGAAGTTAATGATTTCATATATAAACCCTTAACATGCATTTTGTCAGACACTGCTGCATAGATTCCTAAAAATTGGAAGCCAGTAAATGTTATCCCATTACATAAATTATTCTGATCCTGGTAACTATAGGGTAGTAAGCTTAACATGCACCATGGACAAATTAATAACAATGATTTTTAAAGGAAACACTGAACAACATGTTTTACTAGTGATCAAACATGAGTTTATAGATGGAGAATGGTGTATCCCTAATATGGTAGAAGAAGCAACCAAAACATTTCATTAGAGAGGTATCTGGATTTTCAAGAAGATTTTCATAAGGTACGCACTGAATAGGTTAGTGATTACATTAAAATTCTAGAATTCAAATTGCTCTGTGCAGATGGGTATAAACATACAAAGGGTAACAGTGAAAGGTTCCCATCAGATACCAGTGCTCAGGAGACTATTCTTTTTTTTTTTTTTATACAAATGATCTCAATATAAATGAGTAAGTTGAGACAACACTAGCTGGAATGTTGAATACTCCAAACTCAGCAGAATCAATACAGATGGATCTTGGCTGAATTTAGACTTGGGCAGATACAGTACGTGGTAGAAGAAACTTATTTAAATAAATGTAAATTATTATATATTGGGATTAATAATGTGGTGCTAAACTCTGAAGGTACTTGTTACTCTTGACATTCACATCTTGTACCAAAATGAATAAGAAGGCTGCAGAATACAGTATTAGATTAAAAGTAATGGTAGTTGTTTTTAAGCTATCCAAAGTACTAATGAGGCCTAGAATATGGAATCTTGTGTTCAGTTCTTGTTTCTGTTTTATTGGAAAGATATTAGCACTGGAGAAAACCCGGATGAGGATAACTAGACGCATTTGAAGACCATAGGGGGTGCAAAGTATTGGAAAGATGTGAAAGAATTTAATCTTCTCAGCTTAAACAAATGAAGTTAAAAGAACAAATTAAATCCCCTGTGATGGGAATGAGGATAGTTGATTTCATTTGTTACTTTACAAGAACATAAATAGAATGTGGCTGAGGGTAAATTACACACAAATATTTGAGTTTCATTTTTTTCTTCACAATGACAGTCATGGACCAAGTAATGTTGTAGACCGTAGCATACTGCAGATGTTTAGAACTTGACAGGATGATGTTTTGCAAGAGCATGGTGAAGAGCAATTGAAGAGCAGAATGGCCTGTTCCAATCAAAATTATTGTTATATCATTACTACAATGGAACGGAGTCAAAAACAAAAAGTTAATGCTCAGTCAAAGCTGACTCTCAGTTCAGTCATAAATATGTAGTAGAGCTGAAAAGTACTGTTGCCCAATATTTGCTTATTTTTATTTGGCATGCAGTGTAGTGCAGTGGTTAAGGCTTTGGACTTCAAACCCTGAGATTGTGGGTTCAAATCCCACCACTGAAACTGTGTGATCCGTAACAAGTCACTTCACCTACCTGTGCTCCAATTGGAAAATGAAATATAACCAGTTGTATCTCAGATGTTATAAGTTGCTTTAGATCAAGGTGTCAACTAAATAAATAAATCTAAACTATCGAAGAAGCCTGTGCCATTGGATTATAAAACGTGCAAGTGTCAAGATATGCAAAGATACAACCTAAAAAAAAAGTACTCAAACATAATATTACTTTTGGTGGTAGGGCTGACTAAATATTTAAAATATTTCTGCTTTTGTTTATAATTAAGCTAGATGTACTTGTTGAAATTTGATTTAACTTTGAAAATGCAGAATTTTTGTTTCTTTTTTGTAGTGATCAATAAACAAATTCACTCAAAACCAATTCAAATGAACCACAATAAAATATGAAAACGTCCAGGGATCTGAATATGTTTAAAGTCTGACTGCATACATGGGTAACCATAGTCTTTATATTCATTTGAAGAATACAAAATGATTCTAAATTGAATCAAATACTGTAAGTGTTAGCAAAATGACAGACCTTAATCTTTAAGATACAATATGCTGACAGACTTATTGTTGAAATACTTTATTCTTTGATGTGGCTTCTTTGTGATTTATAGAGTGTGTTTTTTCAATGCTACATTACCCACAGCTCCTTGTAAACAGACAAATTACACAATGTTTAGTACGTGACAGTAGGCACAGGCCTGACTGAATATAAACAAGATTTCATTGTTTAGTGAGACGTATTTTCAAGACACTTCACTTGATCAGACATGCTACATAAAAGCTTTTGTTGGGTGTCACTGCCAGTAGTGTATGTAAATATAAAGGCAAGACAGCTAGTCATGCAGGCGGATCAAGTTTTTAAATTCTCTTTCCTGGCTCATCACCTAATGTTCTGTTATGGGGAAAGTAAATGAAACTGCTGCAGTCAGTCAAGGCGTCTGAATCGCAAATACATGCACAGATTTTCTTTTAGAACAAAACATGCCCATTTGACTGCAGGGTAATAAAGGCCCCACTTCCATATGTTGTAAACACATTGTTACCCTCTGCTGTTCATATCAGCTGAGTAATTTGTGTGTCTGCTAGAGTGTGTGTTTGTGGCTGTGTATATACTGTATGTATATATATATATATATATATATATATACTGTATGTATATATATATATATATATATATATATAGTATATATATAACTATATATGTGAGACATGTCTCTTATAAACTGACAGACTGTATTATGAAAGCCAACAATGGGAGCCTACAGCTTTAAAATGTCATGTGAAATGGTACATTTTTCTTCCCACTGGAGTGGTTTATTACTCCCAGTGCCCTTTCATATTGTTTTGTAAGCAGGTGTTCATCTTTGTTATGGTTGCCAGCTTGATGGAAACTTGTTTCTAGCATATATGATGTAAGGCGCTCTTCTTACCAAATGCAATGCACATCCAAGTCTAAGGCATCATTTTCTTTATTATTTAAATTTGCTTTTTATCACATATTTGCTTTTCCCTTCAGATATTTTAGTTTATTTTGTTTTCTTAAATGCAGTTACATAGAAATTACCATTGAGATTAATTGTATTGTTTTAACGACTTTCTTTCTCTCTTCTTGAGAGGCCTCGTAGAATTATGGTTAGTACTGCTACCTCACAGCTTCAGAGACATGGGTTCAACTCCCAGGCACGTCAATATCAGTTTTTTATGCTCTAAGTTTCTACCCACATCCCAAAAACCTGCATTTTTAGTTTATTTGCTTATTTATAATGGACTGATATAAGCAAGCTTGTATGTACAGGATATATGAGTGTGCCCTACAGTGGACTGGTGTCCAGGATTAGTCCCTTTTTCATGCCACGTGCTACCAAAATAACAGATTTGAAGAGGCCTAAAACTGGGCAAAGAAGGAGGGAAAGAGAAGAAGCTGGCTAATAGAGGGAGCAAAATCCCCATTCTACATTTACTCAGGCAGCGATTAGATTATTAAGTGAATTTCAATTCTCAATATCAATGCTTGATTATCTGGTAATCCTCAGCATGGCTATCTCCAAATCATTAAACTGAAAAAGATGATTTTATTAGGAAAAGGAATAGACAGTTACTAGCAAGAGATTCATTAAGCGCTTTGCAGCCTAAGGAAAGGATCCTCCATTGATTGGGAAAGAATAGTAGACAGAAAAGACAAAAACGTCAATGAAGTCTATGTCCCATAACATGCAGAGGAACATTCCCAGAGCAGCAGTAACTTAATGGATTGTCTAAAGAAACCACAAATAAATGTTTATGGAGCATGAAATATGGACAATGAACAAATTTAAATTGGGTGGGCTTATGATTTGGGTTTTTGGATAATTTGTGATACTTTTAAATACAGTTTTCTATGACAAGGAGATGGCAGGTGTAGGAAGAAATTGGTTTGTAATATGCTTTATGAGTGTATAGAGTGGCAACAGGCTTATTATTAGAAGAAAGGGACTGGGAAAATGCAATGAATGCATAATAAGAGCAGTTCAGAATATAATTAAACTCTATATGTCCCAAGGACTGACCACAGCTAGGGGTTGTAAGAACTAAGAGAAGGGAGGAAGAAATAGAAAGCATGAAATATTTGGAGTTGAGATCCATCATAGACATTTCAAAAGTGTTAATTCCTACACGTGCTCAAGGAGGAAGGGAGGAATGACTGCCTGTTCAAAAGGCCTTATTTAGAAAGGTGGGTCTTCAATTCAGTGCTGGTCAAAGCTCATATGGAGCCTTAGGTGTGCATCCTTCAGTAACCAAAACAGAACCTCTCGGTGTCTGGAGCATGTGCCGTTTAACTTTCATTAGAGGAGATTGTTGCCTGTGTCATCTAATGGATTAACCGGCTTCAGTTTCAAGTTGGTAAAGTATAGAAAAGTGCATGAAGAAGCCAAATTATGTTTGAAGGGGGACCATGAAGGTGGATAGTAAAAAAAATTAATCCAGTTCCACATCAGATGGAGGGCATATGGCCAGTGGGATAGTTCTAGGTCTGGTAGAGAGACAGCCCTGTCCAGCCTTTCAAGCTAGATCAAGCTAGAATACTTAGAGTTATGTTTTTAATCATTCCAAAAGAGAAAGGAAGGATCAAAATATTTGATCTTAGAGATTGGATCAATTTTGGACCAATATTTGATAAAGGGAGATAAGGGAACCATGGAAGTAACTAAATATACATAGGAAACAATATTCATATTAATGATGGCCATCTGAGAGCGAAACGAATGAGATGACAATGTTCTGCAACATCTTAAAAACAACAATTCCAAGGTTTTTAAATGTGTTTGTTAATGGGATGAATAAGGTGTAGACAAGCTTAAAGGAAGAGTGGATTTGGACCAATTCATTTTGTAGCCCAAGACAGCTTCATATGCACTAAACAAATTAAGATTATTATAGGTAACTGCATTACCAAGAAAGAGCAGAATGTCATCAGCATATCAAGACATTTTTGGGAGATGCTATGCATGCTAATGTGGATTATGTGTTCCAATCTGTGAAGACAGATGGTGAGGGGCTAAAGAGATCGATTGAATAGAAGCAGTGAAAGAGGATGGTCTTGTTTAACACCTCTGTAAATTAAAAAGGGATAGTAGATATTAGATTTGGTATGAATAACAGAGAATCATAATTAAGCTGATAATTTCTACTCTAAAACCCATTAGACTCAAGACTACGATAGATTGGTCAGCAGTGGGTTTATTTAAACAAACCTGGCATAAATACATGCAGGAAATATACTTGATTTTTGTAGAAACAAACCTTTACTATCTCTAAACCCCCACAAATTGAATGCAATTTAAATAACTCTTGTTTGACATGAACTTTATGTTGTAAACAATAGCAAGACACAGAAGGATAGAAGTCCAGCTTCAGAAACCTGGGTTTCAAACTCTGGCCTGGGGACTGTGGAGTTTGCTTGCTCACTGTTATATCTGTATTGGTTTATCCATGGTTCACGCAGATTTCCTTTCAACATCTCTTAAACATGCAGGCAAAATACAGAATTAGTACACATAAAGACACAGATTTATTAAAACACAGAGAAAACAAAGTAGAAACAGCTTAATGGAAATGGAAATCAACAATATCTGTCCATAATTAATTTTTGAGCGATGGCCAGTTAATAATCTCAACAACAACAAGAAGAGAGCTAACACGCAGCAAACAGAGGAACTATTCATTAAACATCCGATTCACAGAACAAAGAAGTGACACAGCAGGCACAAAGATGCAAAGAGGCACAAACAATGAACAATACAGGCACATGTATAGACAGCAGTGAAAAAACGCAAGGGATCATTCATTGCATAAAGCAGGTTCTAATTCTGGATGGGATGCCAGTCCATGACAGGATGCACTAACATAATTTCACAAGGGACAATTTTAGTGTTACCTATATACAGTATATATATATAATGTGCAACTTTTAAGATGAAAATGAAATTGCCTGGAGAAAATCTGAAAGACAGCAACAGGCTTGAACACCTGGGGAGTCTAAATACTGCAAGAAGTAGTAAGCAGCAAAATAACCTTCTCGACCTGATGTTATTTTGGACAACCTAGATGAATAGGATGTGATGTCGGAATCCATCCATCCATCCATTTTCCAACCCGCTGAATCCGAACACAGGGTCACAGGGGTCTGCTGGAGCCAATCCCAGCCAACACAGGGCACAAGGTAGGATCTAATCCCGGGCAGGGTGCCAACCCACCGCAGGCTTGTTGGAATGATAAATGATAAAACTGTTGTAATGTTTTAATATTCTAATTCATTAATCTTTTGGCATGGTTGTTAAGAAAAGTAGTCTGTAGCAGGCCTGAGGTGAAGGAGTATTAAACGTTCAAATGTTTGTATTATTACAGGGGTCAAAATCACTAGTTTGTTAAGACTGGTAATGTTTGGGCTATTTGTGAATACCATGAAACAAGCGGGAACTCTTCATTAATTCAGAAATTGGTTTAAAAGGTGCTAACTTCTCAGCAGATTAAATGTGAACATTTAATCTGTGAAATGTGAACATTTCTGCTTCCAAAAGAGCCTCATAGTTTGATTATCCTATCAAACTATGAGGCGAAGGATTTGCACTAGTATATGGAAGGCTTCCAGTTCAAATCTTGTAACTGCCTGAAGGGATCCTACTCTGTTGGGCCCTTGAACAAGGCCCTTAAGCTGAAAATTGCCCCAGGACACTGTACAATGGCTAACTCTGAGCTCTAACCCATGAAAGATCATGCAAAGAGAGCATTTCTCCTCGGGGATTAATAAAGTATGTGAAAAAAAAGAAAAACATGCTGTTCAGCTGAAAAAACAGAGACAGATCAGTCATAAGCAGTGTAATCAGGCTTTTCAAGATGAAGAATCAATCATTGTTCAAAAAAAGATGTTCAGGTTTAATGCAGTGGACTCTTCAGTTGATTACTTCAAGAAGAAATCATCAAGTATTCTAAAACAACTAAAAAAAACCCCTAAAACTGAAATGGTTCAAAAAGCCTGTCCCATACGTTTGACACACCCTATTCTTGATGAATCAGGCATGTGATTTATGTTTAACCAGTAACAGCGCACTACACAATAACGTGCAGTGAATACACTTGATTTGAGCATAGTTTTCATACTCTTTCTCTGTACGTTGAGCATTCGTTTGCTCAGAGGTTGATGCGCCTGCTGCTTCCCGAGCAGCTCTTCTTTTCTCCACCCTAGCGGCCTGCTTCTTCTCTTTTTTCGTCTACATATTTTTGAGTTAAAACTGATTAAGTCGGTGTTTTAGTTGCAATTATTCAGTACATTTTCCTTAATTTTTCACTTAAGCTGGCACTTAAGTGTTCAGTCTGTGTCAAGAATGATTAAAGATATGAAGAGGAAGGGGAAGTGACGGCGAACGCGGTAGGGAAGAGAACGGCGCCCGTAGTTATGCGCCACATGGCTGCTACCAAGAGATGATTCTACATCCATCCATCCATCATCCAACCCACTATATCCTAACTACAGGGTCATGGGGGTCTACTGGAGCCAATCCCAGCCAACACAGGGCGCAAGGCAGAAAATAGGAAGAAAGATGAATAGCCTTGGAGGTCAATCATCACCCTGAAAGCAAACAGTAGAGGCCACGTTGTATATGTGTACCGAATTTCAGGTCAATTGGTCAAACGGTTTGCAAGCTGCAGGTGATTTAAAATCCTGGACAGACAAACGGACAGCCACGGTAGCGTATTATATACGAAGATATATACAACCATAAGTGAACTTTGCTTTAAACTTCATGAAAACAATTATATGGCTTATTGAGTGGTATATTTCTAAACCAAGACAATGCCTCATGAAGGCGGCGCTCAAAGTAGTGGTGGTGATTTTGAGCTGCAAAGATCAGGGGCGCTCTAGTTAACTTGGTCCGACAGGCAGCAAACTTCTGTTCACAATGAACTGTCTACAGTTGAAAAGTCTCCTAAATATACCCATTGGACATATAAATGTGTGTCACATGTGCAGAGAGCACATTGAACATTTTAAAAACTAAACATAACCTGATACAACAGATTATACATTTGCATTCAACTGTACAAATGGTAGACATGGATGATATGTTGTTACAGGTGCTGTGCGCGCTGTCTTGTTCAGCATTATGACAACAGTGTAGGAGTCGATGTGTGTTTGAGAGAATTGGCAGCTATATTCATGAAAATATGAACTGCAACATATGCATTTGAAATTTGAAACACTCCGTCAAAAGGATTGTTGTTAAGAGAGCCGATACCAAAAAGCCACATGAGATACAGATTTCAGTACTCAATACACCCAAATCAACAAGCAGACAGAGGAACTTGTCAAACGTGTGGAACCCAGTAGCCACAGTGGCCTACATGTGTTTTCACTGTCACGGCGCTCATTACAACATTTAATTAATAAGCTTTAGTTACCTTGTGCTACTTAGCTTCTGAATGGATAACAATTTTTTCTTTTTTTTTTCTTTCAGCATTAATTCTTTTGTTCAGTATATTTTGCCCTCTCCCAGATACCCTGTGGCAGTTTAAAATGCGCAGACTGGAGAAAATGGTGTTGAGTGTTTTAGGAAGAAGCCCTTTAGGTGTAGTTTTTGCAGTGCACTACACACTTTGTTACTGGGCATCCCCAGACAGGTATTCTCATTTAAGAGTCAAGTCTGGCCCTGTGAGACTAGACAAACCCTGAGAACATCAGGATGCAAAAATAGTGTGAAGTTGGTGTATCAAAGACAGTGGTCATTCTGTGCAATCTGATTGATGATGAAACTTTCTATATGTTAAACACATTTATTTTTACAAATTTTAAAATGACCTAATGTGTAGATTCATACTGTAAATAATGGACTATATATATTGTTTTTAACTTGTCTGAATGGGCAGCACAGGAGACACTTTACTGGTTAAGTCTAAAAAGTGCCATGGGCCATTTAATTAAAATGCTGTGACATAACCAGTGTGCTGCTGCTGCTGCCCATCATCTGGGTCATAGATGCACCTCCAAAACAATACAAGTCTGCCTTCATCATGTCTGTCTCTCAGGTATTTACAACTGCTGTCTTTGTTTATGCCCTGCTGCTGCGTTTTCTTAGCACTTTAACTCTTGTAGGCTTTCAGACACAGATGCTCCTGTATTGAGCCGTCACCCATGTTACTCAGCACTCCAGCTCATTATTGCATGCCATTTTTTGGGATATTTTTTGGAATAACCTAATGTGTAACTGTACATGCTGTAGTCATTTTTAAGAATATAAAGTGAAGGGAGCTTTAATTTTCTTTTTAATTAGACCTAGATATTCCAAGTGTATTTTAATTGGAGTTTGCTTGGTCTAATGTTTTTATTAGAGTAGGTCCTTTTGAGTAGTAGAACTGTCTATGTGGATATTGTTACACATTCAGACCTGTAATTTAAAGGCAGTTGCCTAAAAACCAGCCTGGCAAGGGCCCTGTCCATAATATTTGGCTTTTTTGAGCAATCAGAGCAAAGTGTTCACTAATCACTGCACAGCTCAAATCTTTAACGTTCAGCCTTCATTTCCAGCACCTGAAATATATCATATGCTGATTTTATTGCTATCTATTTTTGCCACCATTCCATTTGTTATTTTGCTTTATTTGATTTTGGAATCATGCTTAGAGCATTTATATTGAGTGAAACTTCTTTTATTTAGTATTGTGTATTTTAGATGAACACTGCCACCATATCACACTGATTTTTGTCCCGGGTGTCACATCTGAGAAGGTTTTTACTATTGAAATACCTTGCATTGTTCAAATGTTTTTCATTTACAAAAAGTTATTATGCAAGTATGGGATTTTGTCATTAAATATAAATTACTCTTAGAAGAGTTCAATAAATGATAGATCAAGGATTTTGCTGTTGCTGAAAAGGTTGTAATATCAGATAAGATTAAAGCAGAATTTTAATCACTTCACGGGATTAACAAAAAAAAGGTAAGGGCTCAGTAAGATAAGATCACTCATTTAAAAGATGTGCATGTCAGAAGACCAGAATGATGTCTGCAAGCCTTCTTTGTGTTTGGTAGGATGATGAGGGCTAGATAATTAAAACTAGATCCATGTTTATTATACAAGGGATTTGATTTTAATGAAAATATAATCAGGTTCTTTTTATGAGATACATTTTCCCTTGTTTTTATTATATAGCCCTCAAGATGAGGAAAAATATTGACATGCTTCTCTAGAGGTCAGACTAATTTTCTATTTTTAATTAACTAAACCAGCATTTTTTCCAGTTGTAATATGATAACTCTGCAAAGATGATGCGCTGTTGACACACTGCATTTTTTGCCACAGCTCAGTCTCATTGGTCTGAGATTTACATCATTAAGAAAAAGATAGAATTACTCAATTGCTTAAGCAGAAGAGATTAACCTCGTAATAGAAGACAAAATATTCTGAATAGGTTTCAGATTCCGTCTCTTTAAGTCAGTACTAAAAATTATTATAGAGTTTTGAAATATCACCATCTAAACACAATGGATTTATAAAAATCTTAAAGATTCTAAAAGAGGTTTTCTCTCATTTGAAAATATTAAGTTGAACCAGTGAGCTCATTTTTTTTACATTACTTTTAGTGAAATTGAAATGTTAGACCCTTGATACATCATGCAGCACTTTCATCTCAAAGCTCCTGCAGACCAGTTTCAGTCCTGAATGGGATGCTCTCCATTCATTGCAGACTTTGTGTTTTCCCAGTGCTCACCTGGGTTTCCATTTTCTTTTCTCTGCCCAAAGACATTCCACTTGCTTGGTTGGCACCTCTAAATTGGTCCACTGGGCACGTGCCTCATAATAGAAGAGTCCTGCTGCCAGGATAGCCCATAACAATTGATATGGAAAAATTCAGTAGCTGTATATTTTTAGAATTTTGGTGGAATTTAACACAATCAAAAAAAATACAGGCTTTTACAAGCTGGTGATGAAACATTTTGAAGTCTTGATTTGAACGTCATAATAAAAAGGAGCAAATAGTAAAATCAGCATATTGTCTCAGAGGTGCTTCCAGGACAGAACTGTAGAAATTTCCATGATTCTAAACAATTCTGTTTGAATTAACTGAAGCTACTCACAAATACCTAAGGGCATCTCACAAAATGAGAATATCCTGAAAGAGGTCTTTCGTATTTTATTTCAAAAAGGTTAACCATCATACAGTATATCCTATATTCATTACACATAAATACTGTATAGCATATATAAAGGTTTTACCTTTTTGAAATAAATTATGAAAACAAATTACCTTTTTCAGAATATTCTATTTTTTTGAGCTGCACCTGTATATTGTAAATGTTTTAGATAATTTTACAAATCAGACACTAGCAGGTACCCTGAATCCCATAGGCTTATACAGTGAATTCTCTCCAATGGTTAAAGTACAAAGATTTAGCTAATAGTCTGCATTTTATTAAAAAAGAAAAAAGTTTCTTATGAATAGCTTAAGAAGCAGTACTGTTTGTACATATATTATTTTAAATCTAACTGTATTGTTTTATATTTTATAGTACAATCCAGGGTGCAAAGCTTCTTCAAAATTATAACACAGGTTTGTATATGGAAGATGCATTTTATATTGTAAACAAAACTTAATACACTGAAGAACTATTTAAATGAAAAACAATTTAAATCAGATCAGTAATCAGAGATTAATGCATCTTTGTGTCCCTTCCATTTAAAGGTGAGAGTTGTAGGTGTCTACAAAGCTGTCATTGACCTTTTTGACAAATTGCTTTCATGATGAAAGCTGTTTACACATTGACTTATGTACAGTATGTGTCTTATCGTTTAACAAATTTGAGACTGATGTCAACACTTTGTGTGTTCTTGTGTGTCAGGATGTGATTCTGTAGACAAAATAAATCACTGAAAGCCTCTTTCTTCCATAGAATTTTCTCTACAGTGATGAGCCTCTACTGAGATAAGCACATAAAAATGGTATAATATATATTATTTAATCAATCTAATATAATAAAAAAAAATCTTGGGAAGAGAGATGAGATGTGACTTTCTCAGAGAGATACTCTCATGTCCCTTGAGATGAGACTTTATGACAAGAGATTTAACCATGCCCGAGGCTGGAAATAAAAGACAAAGAGTAGATGACAAAGTAGAACATCGTAAAGAATTCAAAAATGTTGGTGCGATACACATGCAGAGCAGGTTAGAGATAATGGAAGTATGAAAATTTGAAAGTCTCAAAAAAATTATAGTAAAAATTGTATTAGAGCAAACAAACGGAAATTATTACTCGGTGAAATAACAGAACAGCGAAAGGAGATTAAATATATTGTTTGGATTTAAAATTTAAGTTGGAGACTTATAGATCATCTAATTCGTGTTGCCATCATGGACAAGTAGTGTCTGTTCCCAATGAAGAGGCGTATCCATGAGAGTTAAAAGATATGTTGGTTGGAGAAAGTGAAATCTCGTGAAAGAAATTTCAAGCTCCGCGAGACAAGACTTTATGCAAAGAGATTTGGAAAAGTCCTTCCCATATCTAAAACACACGTTCAATCATTTCTCATTTGTGTGAATGCTATTGTTGGACACAGTTAATGTAGAGATAAAGAAACGATATTCACTCACGGACAGTTATGCGTTGTGTTGTCACAATGTAATTCCAAACATGGAATTAAAATTCAATACGATACTGATGAAAATGTAAAAGCGAAAAGAGATTGAATATATGGACGTAGGTGATATGACAGAAGTACATAGCTATTGTTTTGCTATAAACTTTAAGTTGGAGACTTGTAGATCATCTAATTCATGTTGCCATCACGGAATAGTAGTGTTTCTTCCAAATGAGGCCTATCCATGAGAATTAAAAGTTTTGTTGTTTGGTGAAAGTGAAATCCACATACGAGAGCAGCAGAGATGCGAAGTTGCTGGCACTTAGCGCAGGCAGGGGGGTTGGCGAGCAAAGCAAGCAGGGGGCAAAGCCCCCTTGTCTATTTAAATACAATCATAACCCAGCCACAGGGGATGCACCAACCAGTGTGTTTCTTCGTGCTGGTCCCAAGCCTGGATAAATGGGGAGGGTTACGTCAGGTAGGGCATCCGGTGTAAAATTTTGTCAAATCAATATGCAGACGCATATTGTAGACCACCACCACAGAGAAACCGGAAAAAGAAACAGAAGAGAGTGTAGGGGTTAGTACGGATTTTAGAGCCACCATGAATAGTTATTAAAATTAATTGAACATACAGAATATCAGGATTAAATTAAAGTGAAGTTATGAGAAGGCCATGTTAAAGTAATGTGTTTTCAGCAGTTTTTTTTAAAGAGCTCCACTGTATTAGCCTGGCGAATTTCTATTGGCAGGCTATTCCAGATTTTAGGTGTATAGCAGCAGAAGGCCGCCTCGCCACTTCTTTTAAGTTTTGCTTTTGGAATTCTAAGGAGACACTCATTTGAGGATCTAAGGTTACAATTTGGAATGTAAGGTGTAAGACACTCTGATATATAAGATTAAATGAGATTATTTAAGGCTTTATAAACCATAAGCAGAATTTTAAAGTCAATCCTGAATGACACAGGTAACCAGTGTAGTGGCATTAAAACTGGAGAAATGTGTTCGGATTTTCTTTTCCTAGTTAGGATTCTAGCAGCTGCATTCTGCACTAGTTGCAAACAATTTATGTCTTTTTTGGGTAATCCTTAGAGGATTGTTACAGTAATCTAGTCGACTGAAAACAAAAGCGTGAACTAATTTCTTAGCATCTTTCAAGGATGTAAGAGGTCTAACTTTTGCTATGTTTCTTAAGTGAAAAAATGCTGTCCTCGTGGTCTGATGAATATGTGATTTAAAATTCAGTTTGCAGTCAACAGTTACCCCTAAGTTTTTACTTCCGTCTTGACTTTTAATCCAAATGCATCAAGTTTATTTCTGATAACCTTATTGTATCCATTATTACCAATCACAAAAATTTCAGTTTTCTCTTTATTTAGCTTGAGAAAATTACTATTCATCCATTCAGAAATACAAGTAAGACATTGTGTTAGTGAATCGAGAGAGTCTGAGTCATCAGGTGCTATTGATAAGTACAGCTGTGTG
Organism: Polypterus senegalus; assembly: GCF_016835505.1. Classification (NCBI taxonomy): domain Eukaryota; kingdom Metazoa; phylum Chordata; class Cladistia; order Polypteriformes; family Polypteridae; genus Polypterus; species Polypterus senegalus. The sequence goes on along the minus strand of NC_053162.1, from coordinate 54,241,976 downwards.
TCATCAGCATAGCTGTGGTAGCTCACGTTGTGCTTCGAGATAATCTGACCTAACGGAAGCATGTAGATTGAGAAAAGCAGCGGACCCAGGATAGAGCCTTGTGGAACACCATATAGGATATTATGTGTCTTTGAGTTGTGATTACCACAACTAACAAAGAATTTTCTCCCTGCCAGGAAGGATTCAAACCAATTTAAGACACTGCCAGAGAGGCCCACCCATTGACTAAGGCGATTTCTAAGAATATTGTGATCAATGGTGTCAAATGCAGCACTCAGATCTAAGAGGATGAGAACAGATAAATGGTCTCTGTCTGCATTCACTCGCAAATCATTTACTACTTTAACGAGTGCAGTTTCTGTGCTGTGATTTGATTGAAATTTATCAAGAATAGCATGTTTATTGAGGTGGTCATTTCCCTGCATAATGGCACATCACAAACATTAATTTTGCTTTTCATGAATCCCATACCAAATGGCGTACAACAGAGACATATGCATTGCATGGTGCACTGCAAGCGTTAACACTGAGGTGTACTTTGATTATTTAGATTTCAACCTGTCTTTGACAGCTTATATATATATATATATATATACTAATAAAAGGCAAAGCCCTCACTCACTCACTCACTCACTCACTCATTCACTCACTCACTCACTCACTCACTCATTCACTCATCACTAATTCTCCAACTTCCCGTGTGGGTGGAAGGCTGAAATTTGGCAGGTTCATTCCTTACAGCTTCCTTACAAAAGTTGGGCAGGTTTAATTTCGAAATTCTACGCGTAATGGTCATAACTGGAAGCTGTTTTTCTCCATTTACTGTAATGGAGATGAGCTTGAACGCCGTGGGGGCGGAGTTTCATGTGACATCATCACGCCTCCCACGTAATCACGCAGTACATAGAAAATCAGGAAGACCTCCAAAAAGCGCTGAAGAAAACATGCATTATATAATTGAGAAGGCAGCGAAACAATAAGAAGCGAGCGAGTGACATATACAACCATATTGATGAGTTCTGCTACTTCGGAAACAAAGCACGATGTAAACCTACACTTTAAATTAAGTTCATAGACAGGCTGCGCTGGCGTTTGTAATTTAGTGCCTGCCCATATAAGGCCGTCCGTCAGCGGCAATCCAATAGCAAACTCCCACTAAATATTCACGGGTGAAGGACTGTGCTTATGCAGAGGAAGATGAGATGGTCAGCGTGGTGTTTGGCACAAACTCAGCGAAACTGCGAGAGAAAGTTTTAAGTGCCAGGACTAAGGTAACATTAAATACAGCCATGGACATAGCACGAGATGGCACCAGCACAGCTGGGAACCTTCGATGCATGTACACCGAGTGGCTCACGTGAACTGACGCAGTGCACAGATAAAAGCAACAGTTCCAAAGAGCTGAACAAAACCGAATTACACAATTGAAAAGGCAGCAAAAATATGAAGCGTTGATACATACAAGCATATTCATAAATGCTGCTACTGTGGAAACAAAGCACACGGTGGAAAAAGTCAATGTCCCGCTAAAGGAAGACAGTGTAAAAAAAAAACCCGTGCATGCAGTGTGTCAGGTCTCGGATAAAGAAGAAGACGAGCTGTTTATTGATGCAGTAAGAAACGAATCGATGAATGAAACCTGTCATCTTTACAACGATTGACAAACACGGAATGTAACTTGAACACAACACATCCTACAAATACGAACCTGATTGAAAGAAATAATGATAATCAAATCATTGATGACAGCAACACTCAGTAACACTCACAAAACAAATACTGTATATTGACAGTCATGTTACGTTATTTTTAAAATGTTCCCTTTTCTTTTCTAGCTTTTTAACACACTACTTCTCGCTGCATACGCGGGTATATATATATATATATATATATCCCGATCTACATACTCGAATAATGGATACTTTATTCGCCATCAATGATTGTTTTGGTAAAGCCATACTCAGTGTATTCATTAGATGAACGGTAAAAAGTAAGAGCGAGGGAGGATGACTTATTGAGGCATGCAGGCTGTGTCAACTCTATCTGAATTGCGATCACATTTGAAAAATATATCTTTTCAAGTTCTATTTAGTCCATATGTGTCAAACTCAAGGGCCGCGTGCCACATCCGGCCCGGTGTGTAATTATATCCAGCCCGCGAGATCATTTTATATACTGTATTATTGTTATTAAAGCCCGGGTATATGAAGCGCTGGTAACACAATAAACTACAGATCCCATAATGCAGCGCTTCAGCTGCCTTGCCAACACTTACGCGTTAATCAAGTCTAGCTTATGATGCTGCAAGTTATTGCGGCTAGCTCACACGATGCTGAAGAGAAAAGTTGATTCTGAAAATAGAGCCTTTAAAACCGATGGGAGGCTGAGTATATGTTTACTGAACCCGTGTGTCTCATTTGTGGAGCTAATGTGGCTGTAATTACAGAATTTAATCTAAGACGGCACTATGAGACAAAACATCAGGGAGTTCTGTGTTGTGGAGATTCTCAGGATGGATTGCAGGTGCTCATCAGTGAGGCTGAAAGACCTGAATGCAATGCAGAAGATACAGAAAGCAGAAGAATTAAATAAGAATCTGACACCAGCGGACGTTTTACCGTGCACAATCACAAAGTGATTTCAAGTGAAGTTGCTTTTATGGGAGACACAAATGCACCAGTGCAACTTTCCCTGTTGCCAAGTAATGTTAAACCAAGTCGTCACTACGGTGTTCCCAAATCGCACTTTGCTGATAAACCGAGCGCACTGAGTTTGCACGGCGCTTTGGTGACTTTGAAGAACAAAAAAAGTCCGTCTACATGCGGCTCGAACCTTGTGCATGTTTGGTAGCACATATCTGTGTGAGAAGCTCTTCTCAGTGATAAAGACTAACAAAACAGCACACAGGAGTCGCCTCACTGATGAGCACCTGCAATCCATCCTGAGAATCTCCACAACACAGAACCTCACACCAAACATAAACGAACCTGTTGCCAAAAATAGATGCCAGGCGTCCAGCTCTAAAATGACATATGAGCAAAGACAACTTAATGATTTGATTTGTTATTGCTGAAAGGAACACATTTTATTTATATTTCCAGGTTTTGTTATGCAGCATGTTCATATTTGAATTTGTATAATTTTGAAAGGATATATTTTTATGGAGAGCAAAATCTTTTGGGATATTTAAAATCTAAGTTTATTTTTTATATAAATTTACATGAGAGTAAAGAAATTTGAATGTTTGTTCTTTTAAGTTATTTAAGGTTTGAGTTGATTTATTCACGAATAATATTCCTGTCTGTTTTTACCATTCCTACCAAAGATATTTCTGTCGACTAAATAAAAATTCCTTCTATTTAAAATTTAAATAGAACTTGAACAAATACGATAGTTCATAATATCCACGCAGACTTGCACGTAAGAGCGGGAGTTATCCGTTTTAACAAGCAGCGTATTGCACTGATAGCTGTGTGTGTATATATGTAGATATGTATGTATATGTTGTAAGATATGGCCGGCCATGTACCCCGGCCAATACCCCCAAGCCGCCAGGTGGAGCCCTCCTTGCAGCATGGAGGTCCCCAGAAGACCAGCAGGGCATTATGGACCATGTAGTTTTTGTGCACCGCCCTGCTGGATGCCATGGGGGCCACGAGAGGGAGCTGCAGGGAGGACCGAAGAATTCTTCATGCCCTATGACCCGGAAGTTCGTCATAGGAAGAGCGGGGCTTCGGGGTGAGAAACATTATTTACCCTGACCCGGAAGGAATAAGGACTTGTGGACTGTTGGGAAGGAACACCTCGGGTCAGGGAATATAAAAGGACTGTGGGGGCTCCCAGACGATGAGCTGAGTTGGGAGGCAGGGTGGCTAAGCGTCTGGGAGTGGAGGATTTGTTATTGTTCATTGTTTATTGGAGTATTTGGGAGTAGAGGGTGCTTTGTGCACTTATTATTATAATAAATATCATCTTTGGACTTTTACCTGGTGTCTGACGTATAGTCTGAGGGTACAAGGGTGTGAGAAGCATCTTATTCTGTTACAATTGGCGTAGCCGGCAGGATTCTCTGGCCGTCAGTTTGGCAGAGGACCTGAATTTAAAAAATTTATTGTGGACAGAATATCCGGAAGACAGCGTCCACGACACACACAGAAAAATCGCCAGAAACCTCATCTTTATCAAGTCCGTCATGGGGAAGAAGAAGACAAAGCAGAGCGCCAGCAACAGCGGAGGTCTAGCGCTCGGCATTGCCTGCGCTCAAGAGGAGCTATGGAGCGGCTACGCATTTCGGGAGAGATTTCCGGAGGAGGACGTCACCGACGAGGTATGTACGGGGAATGTACTGAATAATCTTTTTAAATTAACACATGATGTCCCATGTACATACCTCCCAGATGTCCATCCGAAGGCTCTGCGGAGGCAGAAGACAGACCGGGCGATGGCACGCTCTCATTCAGGCAAGCGAGTAACCCGAAGCACTTCCGCATTACGGGTGCGGCGAGGACACGTGACCTACCACAAGGGATTCCAGGAAGGTGGCGTTCCGTATCCAGCTGTTTGTGGCTTCGCCAAGAAAAGACGGACTTGAGTTTTGAAGGGGAAAGGGGAGGCGATCGAAGTACCGCTATCCCTACAAAAAGGTAAGGAGGTCCGGGAAATGATTGATCGGTCCGTCGATAAATTGATACAGACGGATCACAGTCAGCCAAAAGCGGCACCGCGTCCTCGAAAAGAACTCCAAATCCCAGGCTCCCTTGCGGGACCTGTCTGAGCACGATGCCAGGAGCGGCCGTGTTTATTGGCTCCCACCGGAGGGTAAGGCTAATGATGGCTCGAGCATGCCTCCGGGTGAATTAAGTAACTTTTTGGACGTGCACGAGCTGGAAAAGTTGCTTCAGCCCGTGCACAAATTTTTACAGGTGGTGGAGACAATAAAGAAGATCACTGGGGATCTGGGAGCAGCGGCCGAAGCGCCTTTAAGGAGGGTGGATGAATTCCTACGGCGATTTGGTCAGGAGTCTCCCATTATGATTGATTTGGCGGTACAGGTGAGTTTTACCGGTACCGTACAGACTAAGGGACACAGAGTGGCGCTGGCCCGCGGTTAATTAGTAGCGGGTGCCAAGTCACTCGAGCCCTACAAACGAGTGTGGTGTGATGACAGAAGGGCGGTGGAAGCACTGATCGTACCAGAGCAGCTGAAAAGTGCTGTCTCGGGCGATGCGGTGCTGAAGACGCCGCCTCTGGTTTCTTTAAAGTCAACGGGCATGCAAACAGCAAAGAGGCTCTCTTTCTCTAATAGAGAGACTCAAGCTGTGCGCCGACAGAGTAAGCAGGAGATCCCCGAAATACACCGTGGGTCTCCTGACAAGGTGGGAAAAGGGCGGAGAGCAGCGAGCAGAAAACCCTCCTTGGCGGGGAAAGGGTGGAGCTGACCGAGTCCCGAGATGTTTCAGGTCTCGGGAAAAGAGCCAACCAGGAGGACTTCGTCGGTGCTACAATTGCCAGCGACCGGGTCACGAGTGGCGCCAATGTCCCCGGGGAGACAGGAGGTACACCGTCCCCCCAAGGTTTGCTCGAGGACAGGGGCAACGCAGTCAGAGCCCGGATGACGCGTCCTCTTGGAGGAAGACTTCCCTCTCGGGGCAGGCGCTCGAATCTTTATAATTCGTCGCTGGGGGGGGAGTACTGTAAGATATGGCCGGCCATGTACCCCGGCCAATACCCCCAAGCCGCCAGGTGGAGCCCTCCTTGCAGCATGGAGGTCCCCAGAAGACCAGCAGGGCATTATGGACCATGTAGTTTTTGTGCACCGCCCTGCTGGATGCCATGGGGGCCACGAGAGGGAGCTGCAGGGAGGACCGAAGAATTCTTCATGCCCTATGACCCGGAAGTTCGTCATAGGAAGAGCGACGGGCTTCCGGGGTGAGAAACATTATTTACCCTGACCCGGAAGGAATAAGGACTTGTGGACTGTTGGGAAGGAACACCTCCGGGTCAGGGAATATAAAAGGACTGTGGGGGCTCCCAGACGATGAGCTGAGTTGGGAGGCAGGGTGGCTAAGCGTCTGGGAGTGGAGGATTTGTTATTGTTCATTGTTTATTGGAGTATTTGGGAGTAGAGGGTGCTTTGTGCACTTATTATTATAATAAATATCATCTTTGGACTTTTACCTGGTGTCTGACGTATAGTCTGAGGGTACAAGGGTGTGAGAAGCATCTTATTCTGTTACAATGTATATATATGTTTATATATATGTGTGTGTATATATGTGTGTGTATGTATGTATGTGTGTATGTATATGTATGTGTATATATGTAGATATATATATGTATGTATATATGTATATATGTGTATATGTATAGATATGTATATATATATGTTTATGTGTGTGTGTGTAAATATATATATATATATTTATATATATATATATATATATGACAGCAACACTCATCACTCACAACAGTGACAAAACAATTACATTGACAATCATGTTATGTTATTTTCAAAATGTTTCCTTTTCTTTTTCATTGCTTCTTCAACACACTACTTCTCCGCTGCGAATCGCTGGTATTTTGCTAGTATATATATATATATATATATATATACAGTGCATCCGGAAAGTATTCACACTGCATCACTTTTTCCATATTTTGTTATGTTACAGCCTTTTTCAAAATGGATTCAATTCAGTTTTTTCCACAGAATTCTACACACAACACCCCATAATGACAACATGAAAAAAGTTTACTTGAGGTTTTTGCAAATTTATTAAAAATAAAAAAAACTGAGAAATCACATGTACATAAGTATTCACAGCCTTTGCTCAATACTTTGTCGAAGCACCTTTGGCAGCAATTACAGTCTCAATTCTTTTTGAATATGATGCCACAAGCTTGGCACACCTATCCTTGGCCAGTTTCACCCATTCCTCTTTGCAGCACCTCTCAAGCTCATCAGGTTGGATGGGAAGCCATTTTAAGATCTCTCCAGAGATGTTCAATCGGATTCAAGTCTGGGCTCTGGCTGGGCCACTCAAGGACATTCACAGAGTTGTCCTGAAGCCACTCCTTTGATATCTTGGCTGTGTGCTTAGGGTCGTTGTCCTGCTGAAAGATGAACCGTCGCCCCAGTCTGAGGTCAAGAGAGCTCTGGAGCAGGTTTTCATTCAGGATGTCTCTGTACATTGCTTCAGTTATCGTTCCCTTTATCCTAGCTAGTCTCCCAGTTCCTGTCGCTGAAAAACATCCCCACAGCATGATGCTGCCACCACCATGCTTCACTGTAGGGATGGTATTGGCCTGGTGATGAGCGGTGCCTGGTTTCCTCCAAATGTGACACCTGGCATTCACATCAAAGAGTTCAATCTTTGTCTCATCAGACCAGAGAATTTTGTTTCTCATGGTCTGAGAGTCCTTCAGGTGCTTTTTGCCAAACTCCTGGCGGGCTGCCATGTGCCTTTTACTAAGGAGTGGCTTCCGTCTGGCCACTCTACCATACAGGCCTGATTGGTGGATTGCTGCAGAGATGGTTGTCTTTCTGGAAGGTTCTCCTCACTCCACAGAGGATCTCTGGAGCTCTGACAGAGTGGCCATCGGGTTCTTGGTCACCTCCCTGACTAAGACTCTTCTCCCCCGATCGCTCAGTTTAGATGGCCGGCCAGCTCTAGGAAGAGTCCTGGTGGTTTCGAACTTCTTCCACTTACGGGTGATGGAGGCCACTGTGCTCACTGGGACCTTCAGAGCAGCAGAAATGTTTCTGTAACCTTCCCCAGATTTGTGCCTCGAGACAATCCTGTCTAGGAGGTCTACAGACAATTCCTTTGACTTCATGCTTGGTTTGTGCTCTGACATAAACTGTCAACTGTGGGACCTTATATAGACAGGTATGTGCCATTACAAATCATGTCCAATCAACTGAATTTACCACAGGTGGACTCCAATTAAGCAGCAAAAACATCTCAAGGATGATCAGGGGAAACAGGATGCACCTGAGCTCCATTTTGAGCTTCGTGGCAAAGGCTGTGAATACTTATGTACATGTGCTTTCTCAATTTTTTGATTTTTAATAAATTTGCAAAAATCTCAAGTAAACTTTTTTCACGTTGTCATTATGGGGTGTTGTGTGTAGAATTCGGAGGAAAAAAAATAATTTAATCCATTTTGGAATAAGGCTGTAACATAACAAAATGTGGAAAAAGTGATGCGCTGTGAATACTTTTCCGATGCACTGTATATATATATATATATATATATATATATATATATATATATATATACTGTATATATATATATATATATATATTGTGGAAGTTGACCCGGACACAGACAGGCAGACACGTTCATGTCACCCACAAACACGTTTATTTTCAAATATATACAATAATAATTGGTCATTCAGACCCCAAATTAGTGCACAAACCCCAAAGTCACAGTCCTGTCCACAAAGCCTTTCTTCGGGCCGCCTCCACTCTCCTCTCTTGCCTCTTCCTTCTTCCACCCAACTCTAGCCTCGAATGAAGTAAGACGGCCCCTTTTATACAGTCCCCTGATGAGCCCCAGGTGTTCCTGGCATTCCTCCTCTGGCCACACCCCAGCGTGGCGGAAGTGCCGGCTGTCCTCCCGGCAGCTCTTCGGGCGCCGTCCTAATTCTTCCCCCCAGCACTTCCTGGTGTGGCGGAAGTGCTGGGGTAACAGGTCCCCAAGGCATTGGGGCACCTGCTGGCGGTGACCACGGGCCCCTACAGGGTGGAGCTTCCATGCCCTGTACCCGTGGCCCCCAAAGCAACCAGGAAGGCGACCCCCACGTGATCCAGGGTGGGCACAAACCCACATCCGGTCCCTCATGGCGTCCCGGCCGGGTCATGGCCCCTGGCATCCCTGACAATATATACAGTATATATAGTCATGCACATAGGAGACAGCTTAAATGCTTTTCTCCACCGAAACAGGATGTTGCATAATACTGTTCTCTCTTCCCCATCCTCTGCAAAAAGGAAGAGTGACACATTTCCATTGCTGACGTCACTTCTAGTACCCGACCATCTAGTACCTGTCCATCTGTACCCGTCTCTTTCTCCCAGAATGCCTGAAATCTAGAAAAACCACCATCTTGTGCAGTCAACCCAAGGCAATAGTCAGAGCAAGATGTTTTGTATATTTACACATGTTTCTTTTGCTTTGAGTTTTTAAACTTTTGGGGTTGGTGCAACAAAGTCCTTTCATCTTTTATATTGTGACACATGCTCACCTGAGACAAGAAGGGGTGCTAGAGTTAACCATTTTTTCTCTCTCCACCACAGTTTTTGGAAGATGTTCCACAAATGCACAATCTTGATCCACAATGAGAAAGCTCCACCCCTTCCACAGTGAATGCCTTAAAAGTGTAACATTCGGAAACAGGATCTCAACAGAGACAGAGCTCCTAGTAAAGTACCATACTATAGGCTGGAAAGCCTCAGAAGTCAAGTGGCAAGGACACTAACTTTTTTTTAAAATGTTTCTTCAGCATTCATTGAATGTTGTTGCCCATTTGGCACCCCAACCTTTCCCTGGCATCGTCGGTCTGTTCACTCAGTCACTATATATATATATATATATATATATATATATATATATTATGAAAGTCTCATGACATAGTTAATTTGATTTTTCAGTGAATTATTTTAGGTGTCATGTTTTGACCATTTTTGTAGTGATACAGTATCTGTGAATTTGTCAGGATACCATTCTATGGGAGCAAGATCCCAAAAATAGATAACTCACCTTGAATGGCATAGTTTATAGTGTTGGAAAATGCTAGAAAGCTTATATAAGCCAAAATGGAAAAATAATTTTTTGTATTTTGCAAAGCTACGTGTAGGAATGTAAGTATGCAGGACACATCAGAGTTTAGTCTTAGCAGTCTATTGCACTTTTGAAATTTCAATAAAGTCAAGTGTTTGAATCCGATTCTGATTCTGATGGATACGCTTTGCCTGGAAAGAAATTACTGGTTCTGAGCTATGGTTTATTTTTCGGACAATGTTTTTGTCTACATGTTTCTCATTTGTCAATTGAAACATAGAATCAGGAATGTTATTTTTGCTTTTGTTTCCTACCTAAATCAACATAGAATGGGAAAAGTATTTCAGACAGGTTATGTAATGTTTTGATGAAGAAAACTTGTAAAGGTAACAGCTGTTAATAAGTTAACTATGCAAATTAATAGCAGAGTTTTATGGATGGCTCTGTATGTGACAGGAAGTCAATGTAATTGATCTAGCTGAGAACAGAATTAGAGGCTGAGCCGGGTTATTTATCCTGAAACACTTTACCTTAAAACTGGAGTGTACAAGATGAATATGTAAAGGTTTACAAACATCTGGTCTCAGAAAAGAAGAAGTGTTACAGAAACTGAGGCTGCATCTCTTCATTTATGTGTACATTATTGAAGCCACATAATACATCCATCCATCCACTTTCCAACCTGCTGAATCCGAACACAGGGTCAATATGTATAAAATACTCTGATGTCAACTGTGCTTATTATGGAAAACCTCAACCCCAACACACACCTTGCACATCATATTCATTGTTTTGCTGTTGTGAGCCTTAATGCTTTGAACCAGATAAGTAAGACACTCAGTAAATAAGTTTGTTTAAGGCAACATTTCTGTTCAGTTGTTCTCTCAGGTAAAGTCAATTAACAAGAGTGCACTACTCACACCGCACAGTATATGCAGAACTTTTGCTAGCTTCCATACAATGCTGCACTTTAATTATTTTTGTTCTTCTACATTTTTTTGTTCATATAGTTAAATCATACCTTATACCTTTCAGGCCCTATGGAACATTAAAGCAAGATGTAAAGACACATCCTCAACTTACCTGTTCTGAACGTCGACAAAACAAATGTTTTCTAAAATGACATAAATTTGTTGCCAGCTGGACTGCTACAATGGAGCAAACAACAGTGAAAGCGGAGTACGAGGATGCTGATACAAGTAGTAGCAGTAATATTGGCATGTGTACAGAGGTCAAGTAAAAGTGAAGCATTAGAAAGGAGCCAACAAATCCTACTTGACCAATTTCTATTTTGCTAACATGATAGTGTACTATTAAAATTAGGTAAATACATGGATGCATTGTGGGGCAAATTACAATTGTATTCTGTGGTCATCCAAGGAAGTGAAGGGTCTGACAACAGAAGAATTTTGGGGTGCCAACCCGGCCTCCCACTTTTTAGTCCTTTAACAACAACACCACCACCCAACAGTGTGATGAATCAAAACAAAAACAGTTGTCACATAAAAAGAGTAGCTGTAACTAATCTGGCTGAGCTGTTTTCTGAGCTGTGGTCTCCCTATTAAGTGATGCCTCCTCCTGGACAGTCGTCCTTTATAGGCCAAAGACCAGAAGGGGAAGAGTTGGTTGCCTTCACTGGGCAGTTTCTCAGAGCCGAGAAAGAAAATGACAAGAAACTTAGAGGCAGCACCCCCTCTAAGCCTGGGGTGGTATCACATAGCTGGGAAAAGCTTGAATGGTGTTCATCAGGCACGCATGCATAACAACGTCTATATTTCCTATCCAGGAAGTCCATTATACAACTTGATAGGGTCTCCACTTTTCACACAAACTGACTGCTGTGTCCAGGAAGAGCGGAGGAAGCAATGCATTTGTTAATAATACACAATATACAAATACAGCCATTACAACAAGCTTCTGCCAACACAACTTAAAACTTTTTCTGACATTTTGTCAACTCTTTTTTAAGTGCCTACAGAATTTGCTTTTTAATCACAACTTTTTATATTTCTGCACGTGCTAATAATGCAGTAAAGGAGCTTTATAAGAAGAATTCACACATCCTGAAGGTCTTGTTTGGTCCTTCAAGATGAAAGTGGACTTTAGGTGAGATTTCCACAGACATTAGTGTGATTTACAGGTCAACACTCTGCTCCGGTTTTCCTGAGTCATGTCACATCTCTTTTTTAGGTTTCTATATACAGACAACATCTGAGGGAAAAAACAAAAGTGAAAGTGTGTCAACACGGAGCAAAATAATTAATCGGGCACTAAGGAAGCAACCACTAACAGGACAACTACATATCATCAGTAACTGATTACATCCATAAATTATATATGATGTTGGAATCACCAGAGAAATAAGAGCACTGCCTAATCACAGTAAAATTTGTTCCCTACTCAAAGCTGCTGAGAGAATCAGGAAACAACATCAAAGGTGGCATTTATCTAAAAAAAAGCTAACAAGTAAGGTAAGAAATTGTTTTAGAATCATTGTTTACGTGGTAAACCATTGTAGTGGTGCTATGTGAACTCCCAGAAGACCCTGCTGCAGCCATGATTGGACATATGATGAAAGCACAGGGGCTGCTGGGAACAAGATCGGCCAGTTGGAGCTTTGAATAGAGAAGCCGGCTAGTCAGTGTGGAAAGCTTATTGTTTGTGTTTGAGTTAACCTGTTTTTCTTGTCATGAATACCGTCACCTGTGGATTATCATCTTTATTCTAAATCATCGCACCTGTATGGATGTATGGACTGCCTCGTGCCTGCCTGTTGTGTGAGTAGTGACTCAGATTTATCATCGTACTTCTTTGGATGGAGCGCTTCCAAATCTTACCACCTCTCGCTGCATCAGGAATACCAGTAAGACTGTTTGCACATTACTTACAGCAAACTGTTCCCTGGATCGTCATTTTTCCAACTTCATTTAACATCATCTGTTACCGCTGCATTTGGAATGAGTTTCTTAACACTAGAATTACCAGAGCCTATGAGAAAACTCGTAAATCCAGCCCACCCTAAATCCGTTCGTACCTCCCTGTCAGCATCTTTTGTCCTATAAATGTGCCGATTAAGACAAGCAGCAAGCAGCCTGCTATTCCATCCCCCCACTATCGCAGAACGTTCACAAAGTTCTCCCCGCTCATGTCGTGTTTGATTATCTGGGAGTGAACTGCTGGAGTTTTAGAGTGGAAATAACAAATCATTATTTGGAACACATGGATTTCATGTGTGTTCCGTTTCTACAGTAATCTGTGTAAACACATTGTTAAAACAAAAACTTTTTCATATTTTAGTAATAAATGTTACAAAATGTAGGCATAAACTATAGAATGTGTGAAGCCTGAAGTCCAAAGATCAAATTAACACTTTCATAAAAGGTTCAAGGACGATACAACAGCTTCCTTGGCGTAGCAGTAATATTTGCCGATTTATAATCAAGAGTCCCCAGTTTGATCCTGAGTGTCTCCTGTATTTACTGTTTTCAGGAGTGAGCTGCTCTTATTGTTAATATTATACATTACACACATACATTTGGTTTGCATCTGTAACAGACCGTGTACATTTAGTAACACATTTGATGTGTTAGAGCATGATCGTAATTGAGAGAATAAAATTGAAAAAAGCTAACTTTTACAAGTACCATAAATTTATACCCAATGTCCCATATATTTGTCTCTTTCTTTTTTTTCTCCGTGCTGCAAGAACCGTCTTTCCTACATTTACGATGTGTGTACCTGCTGCAATGCACACACCAAATGTATGTGTGTACTGTATAATATTAACAATAAGAGCAGCTCACTACTGAAAACAGTAAATATAGGGGACAGTCAGGATCAAACTGGGGACTCTTGATTATAAGTCGGCAAATATTACCACTACGCCACAGAAGCTGTTGTATCGTCCCTGAAACTTTTGTGAAAGTGTTTATTTGATCTTTGGACTTCAGGCTTCACACATTCTATAGTTTATGCCTACATTTTGTAACATTTATTACTAAAATATGAAAAAGTTTTTGCTTTAACAATGTGTTTAAACAGATTACTGTAGAAATGGAACACACATGAAATGCATGTGTTCCAAATAACGATCTATTATTTCCACTCTAAAACACCCAGCAGTTCATTCCCAGATAATCAAACACGACATGAGCTGGGAGAACTTAGAGAACGTTCTGCGATGGTGGGGGATGGAATAGCAGGCTGCTTGCTGCTTGTCTTAATCAGCACATTTACAGGACAAAAGACGCTGACAGGGAGGTACGAACGGATTTAAGGTGGGCCGGATTTACGAGTTTTCGCATAGGCTCTGGTAACTCTAGTGTTAATAGGTGGGTGTCCTGCTTATTATTGTTTTCGCACTGACTTATTTTGAGATCGACGATTGGTTGCCAAGGAGGGTTTGTGTTTTTGTTTGTTGTTTAGTTATATTTTACCTTCTATTTTTTGTTTAATATATTCAGTTTGATTATCGGTTAAGCCTTTCTATTTTTGTGTCTCTGTGTGTGAGTTAAGCCAAGGCATAGTGTGTTCCTGGGGTCGGCACATAAAACATAGATAAATCACCTTCCTTGCAGTGGTGTGAATCTTAACAGCACTATGCCTGCTACACCATATACAAAAAATCACATTTAGTACAAAATCAGCTGTGTACTAACCACTGAAGTCTTCTTTCCAGAGGAATGCAACACTATTCTTATTCATTTTGTGTCCACAAACATACAAAAAGCAAGTAGAAACACTCCTTTGACAGGTGACCACACTCTGTCTGTGCATAGACAAAACGATGAGATATTAGATGACAGAGTGAACACTCAAAAAGCTTCAGGTCCAGTTGGCTTCCTTCTCACAGCATGTGCTGGACACTGTCTTGCAAATGCTGTTTATTGACTTTAGCTCAACATTCAACTTTCAACATTCCTCTGAATATCACCCTGTGTAACTGAATTCAGGACTTCTTGGCTGATGGACCTCAGGTTGTTAAGCTTGAAGAATACACATCTGAACAGCTGTAACCTCACGATTGTGTCCTCAGTGCACTCCTGTTGTTTCTCTGGATGCACAATTATGTTGTGAATGACAGAAACTCTTGCATCTAGTTCTTGGATGTCATTTTTGTTAATGAGACCCACTAATGATGTGTCAAGACAGCCTACCGGGTAGGTGTAAAACTCGTTAATAAATGCTAACAACAATCTGTCCCTCAACATGATCAAAGCAACAGAGATAACTGTACTTCTATAGGCTTGGAGGGGGTCTTGCTTCTATGTACATAACAGAATTGCTGCTACATACAGCTAAATAGCTGTAAGTTCTTAGCAATCCACTGCCTAATCTCTCATGGTCCCTCAACACCACCTCTCTTGTTCAGAGAATTCAATGGCATTTTATTTTTTAAAGAGGAAAGTAAACGTGTACTTGTGCACTCATCAGCATTTACAGATGCAGAGCACTCTGACTGGCTATATTACTGTTTGGTATGGAAACTGAACCATGGAACTAATTTCTGCAAATGGTGGTTTTAAAGTTCAGGTTAATCACTGGAGCTGCCCTCCCATCCTTATGGGACATTTATGACAAGAGATGCCTGTAGAAAAAACCTTCTGTCATCTCAGACAGCACAAACTCCAGCTACAAACTGCCATCTAGCAGATCGCATCACAGCATTTGATGTCACACCAGTGGACTTGCAGGCAGTTTTTACCACCAAATCATTGTGCCAGATGCAATCACCTTCATAATCTGAGACGGTTTAAGAAACTACTCTACTAATTTCCTTTCCTGTTTTGTTTGTAAATATTCTGTTTCTATACTTGATAAGTATTGTTTATGTTTTGTTTCATACAATTTAATATTTAATAATGTTTATTGCTATTGTTAAATGTATTTTACTGTATCAGTTGTTTTATTTTTGATGTTTCTGCACTAGTTGGACTAACAACAAATGCTTTTATATTGTACTTTAAGGTATAGTGATAATTAACAGAATTGAACTGAATTAACTTGTTATATTTCAGAAGTCTTACTTTCGAAAAAGAGTTATTAAAGGTCTTTATTAAAGGTTCAGTCTTCAACCCCTTCTCAAGCTTCTATGTTTTACATACCATGAACATTAACATAAACAGTAAACTACATTACATTCACCAATAATATGAATGACAATTCTGATGTAGCTTGCATAGTGTCAGATAGTGAATCTGGGAGGGATATAAACATGTTGTGGTAAACCAGAAACTGGCAGAATCCAAGAATAGTTGGGGTGCCAACGCAGCAACCCCGTTTAATGGCACACTATTTCACAAAATAAACATCAAATAAAAAGGAGCTTGCAAAAGTAAGAGAAGGCCAAAAGCTTCAGCCCGGCTTGATATGATGCAGCGATCTGTCAGTAGAATCTCCATCAGCAGGCTTGGGCCGAGACTGAGACATCTCCTTCTGGACACATGGTTGAGACCAAAAGTGGTGGGGCATCAGGAGAAAAGGGGGTGTGATTACTTGCCCAAATGGTGCATCCACTCAGAGCTGCTGCTGCAGAAAAAAGACAAGACTGTTAGCACCAGCACCCCATCTTGACTTGGAGTGGTATTGCCAAAATGATCTGAGCTGGCAAAATGACCCTCTTGTTGACTATATATGACCATATTCTTTAGGTTTTAAAGTTTTAGAAAACTAATATTAGATATTTGAGTGGCAAAACAAGGGTCCAGGGTCCAATAGCACTGATGAAGAGCTGAGACTTCTGTTGGAATATAAACTTTTAAACACGAAAGAACTTGTGTAGTGGTAGGAGTTAAATGATGAAACAGCAAAGATAGGTTACAATAATTTAGTTGAAAGAATGACCTCTTTTGTAGTATTATTATTCAGACTCAAACCATTTCTCATCCTGGAAAAAAGAAAAAACATTACACAGCAAGACAGTATTTCCTCTATAACAATCTGCTTATAAGAACTTTATAAAAATGTTTTTTTTCTTATCGTTAACACAATGTAAGTTAGGGGAATCAGAAACAAAAGCAAGAAAGAATACATCTTCATAAACTTCAATTAAAGGTACTATTGGAGAGTGTGTGTCAAACCTTTTCTTCATAAAATTTACTACTTTTGAATGGCACTCATATCTTGCATTCTTTCTGAACTTCTGAGAAGAGCCATCTCATACTGGGTTTTGTAGGCACAAAAAAATGAAATGGGCAGTACTCCAAGCATCATGTTTTGGTGCTCGCAATATACTGTACATTGGTTAGGTTAATTACAAATTAGCCAATCATATTGTTCAACAGTTTCTCTTTGCTTTGAAACCTAACCTCAATTAAAATAGGAGCATTGTCACCATAATCTGTTCCAGAGATTCAGACCTGATTTTCACTTCTGTACTATTACGTTTTCATTTGAAAACATAATTTTCAAATGAAAACGATCTCTATTCACACTAGCATTTTTAAATTGTTTGCCAAAATATTGTCACTGATACAAAAACAACCTAAAATGCATATGTTGTAATAGTCTGCCTAGACAGGCCATGTGCGCAGCACAGACATCTTACCTTAGACATACAAAATTGATTTTGGCTCGATTTAAGCCTAATTTGCAGTCGTCGACTGTTTTTCTGAGTCAACCTGAATTTTCTGAATTTCACTTTAATTAGCTGTCATTTAATGTGCATTATAAGATGGAGTGTGATGCTTTATTGCCTGTCATAATTGGGCTGTTGAAAGATCATTGTTTCAGAAATTTCAGTTGGCCGTTTTGTAGTGTGAGCAGTCTCACAAGCTTGGTTTTTGGTGTCACTATCAAATTTCCCCAAATTCATTGTGCAGCAACCACATTGAGAGTGTTTTGTACATGTTTAGTCTGAGCACATATGTTGTGACACATCAATCAGGCCAAACGTGACCGTGACTGTCGACTTTCTCATGCAGTAGTAATCATAGGAGTAGTCGCTTGACCACAATTTCTAAAAATCACACAAAATGTAATTTAGAGGCACACAGTTAAGCAGCACAGTAAGTGCCATGGAAAGTAACTCTTGTATGCCTGCAATGTTGATTTTTTTCCCATGATGTGTGACCATATAGGGCAGGGCTATTCAATTGGCGGCCCGCGGGCCAAATGCGGCCCAGAATCAACCTCCGAGTGGCCCGGCCCGTGGTTCCGCCCATAGATAATAAATTAATATATATTATTCATAAATTGTTATTTAATATAATTTAATATATATATTATATTAATATAAATATATAGTATATTAATATAAATATAAAGTATTTATTATGTCTATGGTCCCGCCAAAAACGCGCATTCCTACGTAAATTACGTAGCCTGCAACACGCAAAAAATGCAGAGCGTACCGATAGTAACTTAGATTACTATCAATATGTCTTTCTCAACACTGAAACGTAAAATTGCCAATGAAAACCGTAGGTTTAACCCTGCCTGGACTGACAAATACTTGTTTATTTTGCCGCCACATCCAAACGCCAAACCGATGTGTTTAATTTGTAATGAGTGCGTTGGAGTATTTAAAGATTACAATGTGCGGAGGCATCATGTTGAGAAACACCACACTTTTCGCACCAATTTTCCAGAGGGATCTCAAGAGAGGGCTGCAAAAGTGCAGAGTTTGATTGCATCTTACAACCGGAGCAGTACTACCATGGTGCGGTCATTCACAGCCCAAGAGAGAGCTACTCTCCCTTCGTGTTTCCTGGATACTGGCAAAAAAGAAAAGGCCATTCACAGATTCTGAAACCGTGAAGGACTGTATGCTGGCTGTCGTGGATGAGGTGATAAATGACGATAAAATTAAAATGAGCGTGGTATCTGCTATAAAAAACGTACCCCTGTCAGATACTTCAAACATTCGTAGGGTTGAAATTCTTGCTGCAGATGTGTATGAAACGCTGTTAGGAGACCTGATGAAAGCTGATACTATGTCTATAGCAGTAGATGAGTCCACAGACAAAACTGATACTGCTCAGTTGTGCATATATGTCTGTTTTTTTGATGGCAAATGCTTCCGAGAGGAGCTGCTCGGCCTACTGCCGTTAGAAGGACACACAACTGGCGATATAGTCTTTGGGAAAATTTCCGCCTTTTTTTAAGACAGTGGTCTGGATATGAAGCGTGTGTGCATGCTTGTGACAGATGGGGCTCCGTCCATGACATGGAAAGTGAATGGTTTGGCAGCACGTTGGTCCGCTGTTGCACCTCAGTTGATCGCCTTACACTGCATTGTGCATCAGGCGGTGTTGTGCGCAAAACTAAGCGGGGCACTCAAAACGACAATGGACAGCGTTATGGCTATAATTAATTTTATTCGCTCCACATCAAGCCTCCAACACCGCTTATTCCGCATGCTGCTGTCAGAAATGTCTGCTGAGCACCACAACCTTTTTTTGCATAATGACGTGAGGTGGCTGTCCAAAGGCAAAGCACTGGAGCGTTTCTGCGGTCTCAGAGAAGAGATCATAACTTTCCTCCGCGGCAGCAAGCAAAAAAAGGCAGAAACGCACTTGAGTCGCATACTGGACGACAACTTCATGGCCGATGCCTGCTTTCTGAGCGACATATTCAAACACCTGAACGATCTCAATTTGGGACTACAAGGCAGAGACAAAACTGTCATCCACCTTGTGGAACAGATGCGCGCATTCCAAGTTAAACTGGACCTTTTCGCAAATGATTTGAGCACAGGCCGAATGCTGCATTTTCGACACTCCGCAAAGGCATCTAACCCCGCACAAATCACGGATGTGATGACAGATTTCATTGCGATGTTGAAAAATAACTTTGCTGGTTGATTGGATGGACTTGATCTGCCCACTGAGTTGGCCGTTTTTGTCAGAGACCCGTTCACTGTTGAAATAGAAGGGGACTTATCCGCCAGAGCTAAGAAACTGGTCCCTTCCATTGACGAGGGGAAATTCACACTCGAACTTGTTGACATGCAGTCATCTGTAACCATGGCACAGGGGCTTTCCACTAACAGGCCTGCAATGTTTTGGACTGATGTCAACGCACATCAGTTCCCTAACATTAAGAAAGTAGCGATCGTCATGCTCAGTATGTTTGGATCAACATATACATGTGAGTCAAGTTTTTCACACATGAACTCCATAAAAAGCAACTCGTTGCTCCCTGACTGACCATACTCTCCACCAATGCCTTCGAATTGCATTGACAACTTACGAGCCTAAAGTCACTGCTCTCGTTCAAAACAAAAAATGTCACCTCTCCCACTAAGTCAGCAGGGTAACTGTAGCCTACAATACATCAATATAATGTGGGATGCGTAACAGAGGCATGCTTAATCACACATGGTGATTTAAAATATGTTCCCTCAGTGTTATTATAGTTGTGAATACTGTGCACTTTTTATTTTATGCACTTTGAGATGTTCCTGGGTCAAATGTGTGCAAGTTGTTTATTTTGTTTCAAAAGGAAAAAATGTTATTTCTAATAGCCTACTACTGTGCACTATTTTGTTTTATGCACTTTGTGATCAGATAGGTCAGATATGTAGCCTAGGTCAGTTTTTTTTTCTTTTGTAAGTAGAAAAAATAGGGGCTACCTCAGATTCTGTTAATTCAGCTCTTTTTGTATGCACCTTTTGCTCTGCAAACTGACCAAAGTTAAAAGAGAAACAACGAATAAACCTTATGTTTTTCAATAAATTTGTTTGTGTTGGTTTTAAAATTTGTCATTACGAGCTGCTTTGCCGCTAAAATGACTGGCCCAGCTAACCTTCTTGGTTTGACAATCTGGCCCAACTGAATTTGTAATTGAATAGCCCTGATATAGGGAATGAGACTTTGTAATGAGCAGGATCCAACTGGGGAAGAGCCATGTAATAAGTATGAACAAACCAAGATGGATTCTGCATTTTCATAAATCTTCATTTTTGCCCCTCCACACTGAAACACTTTTCCAGGGTTTTCAACAAGTCCCTGGCTCTAGAGAGAGTTTTCAAAAGTATTCATTTTCATTAGATGAAAACTCCAGGGTAGTATGGATGAAAGGCAAAATCAAAAACAAAACTGTACTAGCGTGGTCATGGCCTTAGTGTCACAGTCTTACTGTATATGCAGGTGTTATATGAGCATAAGAAGTTTTACAAGTAAGAGGTTCAGTTTGGGTTGTGGTCCTGCACCTCACAGGTGTGCAGAAGATTAATGATAGGACTGGGAAATGAAACAAAGTCAAAACAAAGCACGGCTCAAAAACAAACTGCAAATGTTTTGTTTTATCAAAAAAAAAATAAATTAAAAAGTCAAAATTAAATAACAAAACTGAAAGTCATTAGCCATAAAAATAAGATGTTCAGTCGCAAATAGTTGTCACGATATTCACAAAGTTGGGCAAATTAGGAAATGTCCAATGGGCTTTATAGCTACAACCCTTTGATGCCTGTCATGATTTTACATTTGTGTTTAATTTTTTTATAGTCATTCCTTGGCCTTTAAAACCACCAGGGAATCATTCTGAGAGTTTGGGGCCCCAAGGAATTCGCTATTAACATTAACTTTTTAATTTAGTGACATTTTTACCAAAGTTAAAAATGAAATACATTCTTCGACTGTGCCATTTTTTTGTATTGTTTAGCCTGGTTACCAAACTGTTGCTAGGTAAGGTCAGCAGGAAGTGTGTACCATGATGTGACATTACCAGGTCAAAGGTATAAGGTTCAGTGTCATACACCTCCCCAGTGTACAAGTTTGTGGATTTTCAAAGAAAAACTGTAGTGTTAATTGTTTTGCTTTTCCTGATATCCTGGCTACAAATTCTGTTTTCGTCTCTCATTCTCACATAGGTTACTCACAAATTTTACTGATTTCTGACTGGTCTTGCTCTATTTATTTCACTCAGTTTTGGTTTAATGTTCTGCCACGTTTCTGAATTTGATTCCATCTCTTAATTTGATTATTTCATTTTTTCTACTGTCACCTGTGTTGTCAGAACAGTGTCATGCATCACTAAATTCTGGTTAAACTTACTGAAAAACTGCCTAGCAAACAAGACAACAAAGAGCACAAAATGACGGCACCCATGACAAAAACAAGATAGTGCTATGGAAAAAGTAATTTGTTTTTTATATGGTGAAAAACACTTCAGTTTCAAAAACAAATGTAACAACAATATTCTTTGGCAAAAAAACATACATGTACTCTGAAGAGAGCATGCATAAATATTTAAAAAGCACGTAATAAAATGTAAATCATAACAAATCCTCTGTTGCCTTCAAGCCTATATTTATAACTTGCATTTGCTGTAGATGAATATATTTTTTTGCCTCTGATTTCTATGCCAATTTTAGCTTAGTATTTTGTATTCTGTTCTGTGGTCTCTCCCACATAATAATAAGAAACTACATCTATCTATTTTCTGAAACTATTTCTTTCAATTTAAGTCTAACCTCACAGCATAAACTACATGCCTTAAATGAACCTCAACTGAGGCACCACTCCGTTGCAGCACACACCTACATTCACTCACACCTGGCCAACTCAAAGTCTTCAATCAATCCAAACTGCATGTTTTGGGAGGTGGGAGGAAAATCTGAATACTTGGAGAAAACCCCCACAAAGATGGGTAGACCAAATAAATTCCACTCAGATGGTGTGCAGTGCAGGATTTGAAAGCAGGACTAACAAATGGCACTGCACCACCCATAATGAGAAGAGTAATATAGAAAAACAAAACTGTTGTTGCTATGTAACCAGGAAAGTACATTTACTTGCTATTATTTTCAAAGCCTTTTTTAGGTTGAAAAATTGTGTTACATAAGGCCTTCTTTTGCTCCCTACTGTTAAATCCATCTGTATGACTGAAGGATAAGACAGCTAAAGAAACAAGAGTTATGTGTAGAGATCAATGTGACTTGGGATGCTGCTGTGATTGTGCATTCCTCAAACTGACCGGTGCCAGATTTTGGCAGTGTGATCAAGCAAACAAACTCTTCCAATATAAAGCTAAGGTAGTGTACACAAAGACTAATGCTGTCTCTACAAATTGTATGTTTGGGAAAAAAGAAAGGAGAAGATGACCTCCAAAAATATTGCAGTTGCTTTTACAGACTCAGATCCCTCACAATTCATGCAGCAGCTGCGTCCAGACATTCAAGCACTCTGTGTTGTCTTGCAGTTGCTATAGGCTGACTTTGAAGAAGTTCTTTAGAGAACAGACATTCGACATGTAACAGGAGATAAGCAGCAATAAAAATATGTGCCCCTGGCACATTTCAAAATATAGCTAGTACTGCAGGCATCAATTTCGGTTGACTCATATTGTGTGGCAGGAAATGTTGCTACAGTTTTAATAAACCACTCAAGGCAGGTTCTCTATTCCTCTGACATAAAAAGTTCCAAGCAAATGAACTGCCAACAGGAGGTGTTATGGGGCAAATCTTTTAGAATGCTCAATGTCATCTACTGTATATATGAGATTTGTGTCAGTGAACTTAAATAAAGATGAACATAAAGTTATTCATATACAGTATGATGTAAGCCAAATAGTAACTGTGTTTAGTGATCATACCTGTAAAATGCCAATTCCCTAGTTTATATTACATTTTTTTTTTTGTTATTTGAAAGTTGTATAAGCTAACTAAGCAAGTACTTCATATAAATCAGATAATAACTATGATGGACTTATGTGGTGTTCACACTGAATGAGGACCAGGAGGTAAAATTTGATCTAATCCGGACTTTATCATAACTCTCCTTTTTGTAACTCAAGAATCTTTTCAGAAAAAGATATGTATTTTTATAATAATAATAATAATAGTAAATCTTTACATTTACATAGTGCTTTTCTTACCACTCAAAGCACTTTTCATAATGAGTTGGGAGCCACCTCAACCATCACTAATGTTTAGCCTTCCCCTGCATGATGCCACGACAGCCATTATTGCATAAGTATGCTCAGCACACATTAACTGTTAGGTGGTGAAGTAGTGAAACAGAGATAGCCAGTTAGAGACAGGGGATGATTAGGGGGCCAGAATGACCAGATCTTGGTGGGCAGTTTAGTCTGGACATCAGGATGCAGACAGCACTTTATGAAGGATGCCCAGGGAGTCAGGACTTTGGTTCTATGTCTCCCCTGAAGGATGGTGACATTTTTTTACAGCACAGTGCAAATAGAGCAATGTATATCATTTCAAAGCAAAAAATACTTTAAAAAGTATGTCATATTTTAAAATATTATTCTGTGTGGAAACAATTCATACAGGAACTTGCACGTAGGCTACAAACTACATTTTCCATCACAAATAAAGGTTTCCAAGTGTAGGAGATAAGCAATGTAATATGAAGCACAGCATGCAAGAAAATGAATAAAAATGGACATTCGTTAAACAGTCATGTTGTGAATGCACTGCTGTGTCTCCTTCAGTGTGGCCTTGATATTGTGAGTTCGGGCCTGGGTGCTGTTAACGTTCTTAAGACCGCAGTGTTGCAGAAGGCCTAGTGCCAAGCTTGGCAGTTTACAGTGCAAGGCCCACAAATCCGCCACATTTACTGACATGTCTTTGGGAGAAAAAACAGAGTGTCTGAAGAAAACCAATGCACAACATGAGGAAAACATAAAAACTCCCACAAAAGAACAACCAGGGACACGATTACAACCATGAGACAGCAGCATGGACCACTGCAGCACTGGGCCCCTGTCACTGAAGATCATAGAACACAAAAAACTCAAAATGTGTCTCATGTTTCATTGATGGCAAATGAATTTGTAACTCTTTTGCAAGGAATTTTTTTCAAGTAAGCAAGCATAATTTGGGCAGAATGTCCCCATTAGATGACAAAGACCCTACATCTTCTTTTACTGTATCTTTGCAGAGTTTATCCTGCAGTCAAACACCAGCCATGGCAGTCAGTAGCATGATGTTTGATTTCACAGACAAGACCATCTCATATATTCCTCAAAGGACAATTGTTCTTTTCTTTGTAGAAAGGCATACAAATTCAATTTCTTTGTCAACAGACTTCCGTAAGGTTACTTGATTTTGCTGTGTTTGGCCATAGCACAAAAAGTTAAACAAACAAAAATATGCAGAACCTCAAGTATCACGAGTTCCAGGCAGACATTACTAAGTATTTTAAATTAATGAAAACTATTTAGCTCAAAACCAAAATATTTTAGCATGCTCAGTACTAACCCACCGAGAACAGTGTTTGACAGTCCATCCATCCATCCATCCATCCATTTTCTAACCCGCTGAATCCGAATACAGGGTCACGGGGGTCTGCTGGAGCCAATCCCAGCCAACACAGGGCACAAGGCAGGAACCAATCCTGGGTAGGGTGCCTACCTACCTCAGGACACACACAAACACACCCACACACCAAGCACACACTAAGGCCAATTTAGAACCGCCAAGTCAGCGTTATTTTTTGTCAAACCTTTAAACTATAAAACTTAAATCTGCAATTTCATTTCTAGCCATTTTTGTACCCATAGCATGGCAGGACATCACAAAGGCTCATTATAACACAAGCAATAGCACAATTTGTAATGTTACCTTTCTTTCACATTAATCCTAAAAATGAGTTTTTTTGCAATATGGGAGCATAAACTCAAAACTGTGTGCTTTCACCTGCACAGGATTGTCAGCAACAGTGTGCACACTGTGCAGTTGGGCCAGTACGTTACATTCTTGCTCGTATAGTGCTGTTTCATTATGCACAGAGCACATTGAGTGACTACATGAATGTCTTCCTTTCCTTTTGCTTCCTGACTGTGACTTCTTGATGTGGGCTCCTTTTCGAGTCAGATCCCGGAAAACTTCCGGTGCCACTGTACTGCATGTTGGGAGCAGCACCAGGTCACATGGAAACCAGTGTTGTCACCCCCATGCAGCACCCTCTGGCGCCACCCAAAACCTGTCAAGTCAAGTCAAGTTGGGAGCATGCACTGGTACCATACATTGCCGCACCCACCACACGATGAAACAGCTTGGGATCCCAATTGGCAACCCCACAGGCAGACATGCAATCCAGTATAATCCTCCGGAAATGACCTGCTATCTGCCGCAGCCAGCTGTTACGTGGGCGACCATTTGGCCTGGTTGGGCCACTTGGGTCCCCACCAATGAGGATCTTACGAGCTGGATTACCCTTGGGGAAACACGCCACATGACCTTAGTGTCATAACTGACCCTCCCTCACATTGCAGGTAATGTGCCTCGTTCGGGACTCCATGAGCAACCGCTCATTCAACACAGGATTTTCCAGAGAGACATGGTACCAAAGGAGTCCAGTCTTTGTCTCAGGTCATTGGATAGCGTCCATGTCTTGCAACCATATAGCAAGACAGGAAGCACCAGGACTCTAAAGATTTGGGCCTTCATCCTTTCTCATCGATATCGGTAGCACCACACACCCCTTTCCAGTGACCTCATGACCCCCATGCTCTCCCAATCCAACTAGTGACTTCACAGGAAGAGTCACCACAGACATGAATGTCACTGCCAAGGTAAGTAAACCTCTTGACAAGGTTGACACTCTCTCCGCA
This sequence comes from Polypterus senegalus, assembly GCF_016835505.1. Classification (NCBI taxonomy): domain Eukaryota; kingdom Metazoa; phylum Chordata; class Cladistia; order Polypteriformes; family Polypteridae; genus Polypterus; species Polypterus senegalus. The sequence continues at coordinate 54,215,669 of NC_053162.1, read as the reverse complement.
GACAGACACACTGCTGATGGCTGTGCCTAATTATCATTAAAGTCCTGACTCTTGGTTTTTATCCAGGACACTTGCAAGCCCAGACACTCAGACTCCTCCATGAGCAACCGCTCATTCGACACAGGATTTTCCAGAGAGACATGGTGCCAAAGGAGTCCAGTCTTTGTCTCAGGTCATTGGATAGCGTCCATGTCTTGCAACCATATAGCAAGACAGGAAGCACCAGGACTCTAAAGATTTAGGCCTTCGTCCTTTCTCATCGATATCGGTAGCACCACACACCCCTTTCCAGTGACCTCATGACCCCCATGCTCTCCCAATCCAACTAGTGACTTCACAGGAAGAGTCACCACAGACATGAATGTCACTGCCAAGGTAAGTAAACCTCTTGACAAGGTTGACACTCTCTCCGCAGACAGACACACTGCTGATGGCTGTGCCTAATTATCATTAAAGTCCTGACTCTTGGTTTTTATCCAGGACACTTGCAAGCCCAGACACTCAGACTCCTCGCTCAGTCCTTCGAGCGCACTGATCAGAGCCTCCATTGACTCCGTGAAAATCACAGCATCGTCGGCAAAGTCAAAAATCTTTCCTCACCAACAGATGCCCCACAACCACTAGACCCCACGACCTTGCCCAACACCCAGTCCATACAAGCGTTGAACAGAGTAGGAGAAAGAACACACCCCTGATGAACCCCAGAATCAACAAAGAAGAACACAGAGGTTCTGCTTGTTCTAATTGGGATAAACATAGATTAACACTGCCACCTTCTGGGTGGGGGTATGAACTGGTCCGGGTATCCATCTTCATCCTGCCTATCCATTATTCTTCAGTTCCAGATGGGTAAGGAATCAGTCTCCATCCTGGCCGGAGTGCCTGCATGTCCTCCACGACACTTACACTATATAGCAAACTCCATTTAATCTATTGTGTTGGCACACATCTATCATCAGAATTGCACAGAAGAATTTAAGCTCAATATAGTTCCAAATTATGAAAATTTCCATCTGCTAATCACACCCGAACATGACAAAACAGAATGCAGCAAAATATTATTCAATATACAATAGATTGATAGAAAACAAAATCCAAAGCGGGTATGATATATACAAACTGACATGAACTGTGTGTGGCAGTTGATTTATTTAGCTGATGCTTTTATCAAAAGCAGCCTACAAGTTGCAAGTGCATAGTACACTTGTTTACATATCTCTACTGCCTGATGACTGATAGGTCGCTGAAGGTCACACATCACTTTGGCAGTCAAGATTGTAAAGGCAGCCTTTCGGTTAGATTCCAGTGCATTTCAAAAAGCTGCATTGCAGAGTATGTGAAATATATTAGAACAGATAAAAATGATAGTGAGAAGAACTGGACAGAATGCTGAAAGAACAATGATAAGTTGCAGCTAAAGAGAGAAAGTGTCTGGTAGTATAGTGTACATACAATATGAGCGTCAGTTATTCTGGAAACAAAAGGAGAAAGTGTGGACCTTAAATGCTAAGATGTAAATGTATTCTATTTGATACATGTCAGAAGAAATAATTGTATTATATGGGCCATATTTTAGGATGACAGAGTAGTGGGTTTGTGTGCATGGGTGTGTTACCACAGGAAATCCAGTTTAGCAGTAAATGTAACTACATTCGCATCTGTACCTCTGGTCGTGACCTTTGTGTAGCGACCAAAAGAATTTGATGAAGAGAACAGACGGCTAAAATGAGTTTCCTGCACAAGGTGACTAGGCCCATTCTCCATGGAGAGGACCTTGGCGCAGAATTAGTGCTTTCTGGATCAGCAGAAGCTGACATGTAGTTAGAGTCCCCCTGCAATCCTTCCACATTACATGTACCCGGCATAGCCCACTGGAAGAAGACTTGGGCCATGCTGCTGGTACCTGGGAATTTATCAGGAGGCTAGAGACAGGCTGGCCAGGTGAGTCCATCTTGCTATTCTGCTAGTGCAACCCTCTCTAGCAAAGCAGAGTAGAAATGCACAAGGATTGAATAATCCATCTCACCGAGAATGAAGTGACAGCGTGTGAGTGATGCAACAATCCCAAACAATTTTTATTTTGGGGTTTTCTTATTAGCATCCCATGATTTTTTGTATATAGTTCTAAATAATCAGATGCCATATATTTGACAAACAAGGTTACTGCGTATATGGTTCAAATCTGTATCGCATGGTTCTTATGTTTAATAATTTGTAAATGTTGTATTTATCTGCTTTATAAATTCTTTCCAAAACTAAACTACCCAAAACTTTCACTGTGCCCCAAAGTCAACACACACAAGCCTAACTTATCTGGCTTCTTGCAGCTTTGTGCTCCTACTTGTTCAGGCTCTTTGTTTTCAGGTAATTAGGGCCGTATTGCTTCCACACCATTGCCGCAGGTAATTAAACCTCTAATGAAACAATTAATCATTATGTTTGAGGGTAGCCTCACTGAAACAATGTAAACTTCAAAGACAAAAGTCTAAAATTAAACTTTCTATTAAAAATGGAATATTTCTACCAAATAAAAAAGAATCTATTCTTTTAGACTCCTACTCTCCTGTGATATCACCACTGATTTGCAACAGTGCTTCCCACTCAGGTGCTAATTAGCCTGCAAGCTTGGACACTGCTTTCATTTTTTAGTTATGTTTACCATGGTAGGACAACATACAAACAAGATAAGGACAAGGCTGAAGGTATTCTCAAAAAATAACAAAAAGTTATTCAGAAGAGTGGGCCAAGTTAACCTAAGACTTGTGTGTAACCAAATGAACACAAATAAGGAACTCAGGCTAAACGTTTCTGAACTTCAGCTGTTTTCATGGTCTCTGGTACAATCAAATCAAAATGACTTCATAATTCACCTTTCCCAACAATAACTCTATAAGATGAACCTTTGTAAGAATAAACTACAGCAGTGCAAGAAATTGCTTAACCTAAATTATGTTTTTAGGTCTAGCAGTTAAGTAATTAGCTCAGTTGAAACCTGACAATTACCACTAGTTCACACTTCAAGCCAAAGTTGATGTGTTTTACAGTGTTATTAAGTAAATTAGGTTTTTATTTATTTATATTTTCCACTAACGATTGTATGTGATGGAAGGTACAGTGATACAATTCAGAGAGTAAGGGTTAAGTGTCAGGGTCAGTCTTAATTCAGCCCAGTCTGAGGATGGCAGTGTGACCAACAGTGGAACAACAAATGAGGTGCCATCTTGGGTTGCTCTTGCCTTGTGATTAATTCTGCCAGATTCCTGTGAGTCCGCAATAGATTTTTAGGCTTACTTTAAATTAATTCACATAAATGCCATGAGTTTAGAAAAGGGGTTTGCTCTTCATATATTAATTGCCCCAAAAACTCAAACTCTTGCAGTACTACCCTCAGACACATGGCAATGTGCCTTCTCTCAATCTACAGGAGAGACTGACTGATTCTCAGGATCTCTTGGACATTTGAGCAAAGATAATAAGTTGGGTTATTGTTCTATGACTAGCAATGAACATGACATGTGGCCACGGACTGGAGTCTTCTTACAAGCTGGGGCTTTTGTTAAGAGAGTGAGGAGCTGGGTGAATTAGATACTTTTATAGAACATTAATAAGGATAATTGACCAAGTTGTTGCTAGATCCCATCCAACTCATCTTATCCAACACTGGGTTGTGTAGTGGCCTCAACCACAGAAATCATCCAGCATACCAGTAACTGACAATGCTTTATGACACGAGGAGAGCTTCACTGCTGAGTGCAGAGCCTCCTTAAACTGCTCCGTCCTCTTTCCCAGCTCTAAAAGTCATCTCACAAAGTTGTTGATAATATCTTGAATAATGTCCTGCTTATGCTTCCTGAGAAATAAATGTGGTCAAATTAGCCTTCCTCTAAATCTGGGTCTTCACCAGGAACAGAGTTATTCAATAGACATTTTTAGGATAATTTTACGATGCATTTGGGCCTAACACAACATGTGAAGCAAACAAGACAGCCACCTGAGTCAACTTCATCAGCAAGTGGTAACCGAATGTTTTTAAACCACAGCATCTGCAGTTTTGAGATTAGGTGACATCTCTATAAACTTAGTCATGGACCTTTGGAACAATGTATGCTGGTACCAGGCATGTTAAGAGCAATTCTGTGTTGAAGCTTGATGTGTGTCACAGCTATCCATAACTATCACAGAAAATCAAATAACGACTCAGCTTTCTGATTCATTTTTGAAAGTCCATTCAAGGGCTCACTCACTCATTCGGGGGGCACATTAAAGTCACCAGTATACCTGACAAGCATGCCAATAAAAGTACCCATCATTGAGAAAAAAAAAAACAAAACAAGCAGACACAAAGAAGGCATGTAGACAGCAGCGCAAAATATATACTTTGTTGATTCCTCTTATTTTCTTTTTGCCTTGTAGAGTTTTTTTTCTACTCTATATGTGTTTTGCAGGTACAGCAGAAGGGTGCATTACAGCACAAAGGTGTAGTGGTGAGCACAGGTGTCTCTCAGTACCAGAAGTCTGAGTTTAAATGAAGGACACTTGCGGTGTATTTGGAATGTGCAAGTTCTTCCTGAGTTTCTATCCAACATCAAAAGAAACACATATTAAGTAGATAAGTCTAAATTGGCCCTGTGTGTGTGAGTATGGATGTGTACAAGAGTGTGTCTTGTTCATTTATCCTTGTCTTCCTTCTGATTCTGATGGTATGGGCGTTAGATTTGAGAATAAGCAAATCCTATAAAATAATGGATAAAAGGAGCTAATAACATTTCAAACTTCTGGACCTCAATTGAGTGTTGGTTGTACAATTGTGAACATATTAAAAAGTACATTCCTGAACTTGAAAATTAGCATTTGATTGATTTACTCAAAATGTTTAACATAGAGTCACATGGAAAACTTACAATTCATGGCTAAAAGAGTTCTAACATTTTTTTCACAACTTCAACATTCTCAACGTATTCAGTTAATATCCACCCAGCAGATAAACGCTTGGCTGCCAAGTTAAATAGATTTGCACTTCCTAATTCATTGATTTTTCTGAATGTCTTAAACAATATCCCAATCCATTCATCCATTTCCTAGCATGCCAAAGTCCTGGATGATGAATATCCATTGCACAATTCTGAAACAAACTTTGGACGGGCGCCACTTCATCGTAGGGTACACTCATGTCCATCCCCACATTCACTCTTACCAGGTCAATTTAGAGCTCTCCGTTAACCTAACATGAACATTGGTGGGATGTGGGAGGAAAATCCCCAAGAACTCCAAAACCCTGGACACTGGTGCAGAGCTGATCACTGCACCATTGTATCACCCTTTGTACAGAACAGTTAATCCTCTTCCTTCTATTGCACTCTAACTTTAAAAAGCAAATATTTTGGAACCATAAAGAAAATATGTCAGACCATTTGGATATGAAAGTAAAAATACATTTGGCAAACTGTGAAATGCATCTTTTTTTAAAATCTGGCCCTCTTTCAAAACAAAAAATACAATCATAAGGTGGCAAAATACTCATTGTACTAAACCAAAAATAATTAAAATAGAACTGACAACAATAAATAAATAAAAGAAAGTGATACCAAAGAATGGAGAACTACTCTCTCTTCAATTTATTTTTTAAACTTACTTAATCTTTATTTTTCTTTTTAGTTTCACTGGGAGTAACAGTTTCAGCAGACTTTATCTGTCTTTATTCTGTTTTCCCTGTTATAAATGTGCCGTCAATGCCTGTTACACATGGACTGACCAAGCAGCATAACCACCTAACTCAGCCAGCTCTACAGGTTCATCTAATAAGAGTAACATGGCCTTATTTAGCACGGCCTCGGAGTTCTCACCCCACTGGACTATCCAGTTCAACACACTTTTATAAAATACTAGCCGTCCCCCACGGCTCCGTCCGCGTAGTAGTGAAACAGGACAGTGAAGAAGGCCCTGTCTGGCTCCCTACTCCTCACATCACGTTTCCCCCTTCCCTCAGCCCACAGCCTCTATATTGCTCCTGCAAGCAAACTATGATTCTTAGCGTGATGAGAGAAGTTACAAAATTAACTGAATATTCAAGTAAATTATAGAAAAAAACCCAATCTAAATCCTTTAAGTAATTCTGTCATTCGCTAGCTAAGCGGAGGTAAGGAATGCCCCGAGGCTGGCTGGCCCCTCTCCTCGGCCCGCTGTGTGCCTCTCGGATTCCACCAAATAAATCGGTACCACAAGCGAACTGTGATACATAGTGCAATGAGTGAAGTAGCAAAATCAACAGGAATGTTCAAGCAAATTATAGAAAAAAAACTGATCTAAATCCGCTAAGTAGTTCTCTTGTGAAAAGTGGACAGACAGATAGACAGACATATGTTGGATTTTATATATATATAAATATATATATATATATATATATATATAGAGAGAGAGAGAGAGAGATGAAGTGGATAACCCAGTGATCAAAACCGCCAAGGGTTCTAGAAGTGTAAGACTGAAAAATGACGTTTGCCAAGATCCAAAGGAGATAAGAGACATCAGAATTCCACTGAGAATCTAAGGATGTCTTTGCAGCTATTGTGCTGAGACAAAACAGCCTCCACTGGATAGAAGCGAGAGAGAGAGAGGAATGGATGAGAAGTACAGTAAGAGAAAAATCTTAAGAAGGGAAAGTATATGAATGTGAAGTAAGACATTTAACAATAGACAACCACAAAGCTAATTCTTTATATGCAATTATAATTTCGTTCTGACATTGTTTGGCTTTAGTGTTGTTTTTAGATAATTGTGAAATTTTGGCTTCCTTTTCCTGTACTGTCTTTGGTTTCGTTTGCATGCCACCACTTCGAGTAGCAATGACACTGCTATGCAACAACCACTCAGAAGTGTGTGACGCTGATGTCATCATCTTGATGGGATAAACAGTTGCCTCCATATACTTCCTGGTCATTCAAGTTTGTCAATAAACCAAAGAATTCTCTTGTGTTATTGGTGTTAGTTTTGCTTTGAATATTATTGATTATTTTTTGGCTTTGACTTTGAATTTTGATTAGTATTCTTATTTTTTACGAAAAATGGACCCTTGGTAACAATTAGTTTATTGACATTTCTGGTTACCATTATAAAATGTTTGCCTTTATCTTTGCAAGCATAATAATGATTTGACCCAGAACTGCTCTGATTTCATTGTTAATGTAGGCAGATAATTTATCCTTTCCTAATCCATGTTCCAAGCATCCAATGGACTGTTTCTTCTTTTGTGGATCAGGTTTACATCTTGACATGACCTACAAAAGGCCTATTTATAGGCCTTTTTTCTCTCTATAATTTGGTACAGGCATAGATTATGCTCTTTAGTGAGGTATCCAGCAGGTAGCGCTAGCTGCATGGATGGAACAGGTTCAAGGCTGGGAATCACATTGTGGAAAAGTCGTTCTGCTTAAACGGACACCTCAAATCCACAACAGCAACGAAACAACCACAAACATGAATTATGACACACAGTTTTTTACTTACTTTGTATTAAAGAATTTTTCAGGATACAAAATACAAAGTCAGGCTCTGTCAGGACACCGAAGATGGAAGTAGTTAGCAGTTAGCAAAGGTGCTCTCTGTGCTCCTGTTGTTATTCTCACCAGATGCTGTAGGAGTGTGGAAGTTAAGCTGTTCCAAAGTCTCAGAATTAAGCAGATCAGTAGCTGTGCTGCTCCAGTGTGTTTGGTTTCCTGTGGCAGTGGGGTCTCATAATGAATAAATGTAGGTAACACTTTTTTGGAAATTTAGAATATTATCGTTTTGGTACAATCAACCAATTGGACTCCAACTATGAGTTGTGCCTCTCCTTTTCTAGAAGTCTTTGCGAAACAAACAACTTTCTCCCCAGACCAAAATGTTACCCACTATAATTTTGCTGATCAATGCGTCTTTGGAACACCTCGCCCCCTGTAGAAATCCAATAAGACAATGGTTTTCAAAGTGTATTCCTCCAAGGTGCCCCAGAGAACCACAGGAATGTGTTAGTCCCCCCACAGTGGTCATGATATTCTTGTATTTTCACTGAGCCTTGACAGTGATGATGGTTTTGAACGAACAAAAGCTTATTTCCTGTTAGCGCTATTATATTTTTCATTTATTTGCTTAGCAGATGCTTTTATCTAAAGCAACTTACAAAGGAGGTAAACTTAATCGAATAACATTAGTCTAGAGCCTGTTTGCTCAGCATGTGTAATAGGACAAAAGTTGATTGTCACAAGTGAAAAGATAACTCATACATTTACAATCAATAAAGCAATTATAGTTAAATGGCCAAGAATATAAAGTTTTTTCTTTCCAATTAGACAGATATTCACAAAACAGATGGGTCTTCAGTTGCTGCTTGGATACATTGAGGGAGTTAGCAGTACGGTGGGCATCCCGTTCCACCAACTTGGAACCACACATGAAAAGAGTCTGTATTGAGACTTGATGCCACATAGAGGTGGCATCACTGGACACTGTTCCCTGGCAGACCTGAGTGGGCGAGAATGAGCAGAGCACCTCACCAGTGTCTCCATATATTCAGGTGCTGACCCATTGACTACTCTGTAGGCCAGCATCAGGGATTTGATGTTAATGTGTGCTGCTACAGGGAGCCAATGTAGTGAGGACTCACACGTGCCCATCTCAGCTGGTTAAGTACAAGATGGCCCACTGTATTCCTGATCTCCTGCAGTGGCTTGATAGCACATATGGGTACTCCAGCCAGAAGTGTGTTGGAGTAGTCCACACGTTACAAGACCAAAGATTGTACACAGCCTGTATTTTTAAAAGCACAACAGAAACGATTGCAAAAACAGTAGGTTTATTTTTATTACATAAAAGTTATATTTACTAATGCCTGAATTTAATCATAATATAAAACAAGTTGGTATCTTTTATGGATAAATAACACCAGTAATTACCAAAATACAGAATTTGTCACTGCAGATATTTTTGATAAGAACAGAAGCTGCTATTTACTCACTTAGCTTAAAGATTACTTGTTAGATTATGCATAAAATGATTACATATTTCTGAAAAAAAATCATTTTTTAATGCAGAATTAGTCACTGTAGACTTTTTTGCTCATAATTGCTACTTTGTTATTTTCTCAGTACTAGAGTGTTTCATCAGAGACATTTAGCACGAGCGGAACTGAAAAATATGCCTTCAATCCACTTGCATCAATCGAGTCAGTAGAAAAGACAAAAGAATCGAGTATGGCAGTAGGAGCAGTCAAGGCCTGCCCTGATACCCACCCACACAGATTTCAAATGTGAGGGGATCTCGCAGCACAGATGCATGTCGAGCTGCATCTCCTCCATAAGACTGTCACATCTTTGGCATCATTCAGTAACACACTCTCTCTTTATGGCTTGTTACTTTCTTGTAACTTTTTCTTGCTCGGTCATTGTGAGCAGTTCATTCTTATTCAAACCACAGGTCTGTAGCTCTGGTGTGCTGTGTGGTGCAGATAAACGCAAATGGACCCGGGAACCGCATGTTAATTACAGGAGTAAATCAAGCCCCCTTAAATTATACTAGGATACACAGCCTACATATAAAACACATGTTCAAGGGATTTTTTGGGAAAACGGACAATCAGTGCATGCCATATGTAACATATTTTGGATATTGATGAAGTGGTCCTCTTTAAAAAATAAAATTTGACACCCCTGCTGTATCTTGATTTGTAGTGATTTGAATATTTTCCTATTTTGTCCTTATTTTCAGTCTTCATGTGGCTCCCCCCTGGGGTTCACTAGTTGGGAATGACCCCGCAAGTTGTGAACCACTTTAATAAGGCATGAGAAGGAATTCTGGAGTCTCGAAGGTGATCAGATTTGAAACTTCAGCATTTGACGTAGCTGAACCTTACAATACCCGGCCATTTGTCATATCAGCAATAACTTGCTTGGCTGTTTTCAGAGAATGAGGAGTGCTTTGTTAAGATCACAGTTTGACACTTTCATCCTTCTAGAACTCTGTTTGAATTCTGTGAAAATCCAGCAAGACTGTAAAGTCACCTTTCTTTTTAAAATCTGAGTCAATTGTCAATGATATTCTCCTCAAAGTGACTTCTGACACCATGTGTGTTGCACTTCTTTCAACAAATAAAGGTGCTGCTCTGGAGTGAATAAAGAAACATCGTTATTCATCATGCATAGTCACGCTTTTGACTGACCTTGACCATTCATTCTTGATCCTGAAGCACATTCAGCGTCTTTAAAGATCTGCAGTCTAATATATTCTATAGATATATCCAATAACTGACTCTAACAGACATTTCCTTGACTCCGCATTTGCAAAGTATGCAAGTCTTTTTTATAGATGTGTACGCTTATATGTAGGTAACTGTGTAACTGTGTTATTTTTCTCTTATTGCATTATATTTTTTTGTAGATGTGTGTAAACTCACTGAGGATATATTCTGAGAGGTGCGGTAGAAGAAAAAATGAACAGATAATTTGTGCGAAATACACAAACATTCAATTATCCATTGATAAATATTGTTGGTGAAACAGTTGAGCAAAAGAAAAAAGTCTCAGTGAATTATCTTTCCTTTGCAGGTTTCCTTTTTCTACATATAAATGTAAAGCGTTAACCAAATTCTTGCTACATCATATTGTGTTTGTGACACCAGTTAATCTGTCCTATCAATTTGTTATTTAGTGTTTGTATATTTTAGGAGATGCTGCAGCACTTTAACTGTTGCACAGCTCTAAGATTTTCTGACTATAACCTCCCTTTTGTCTTATAGGAAGCCATGTCCTGCCATTATCGATATGTCAGTAGTAAGAAAGATGTCAGGCATGACAGCCATACCAAAGATACTGTGCCATAAAAAGTCACCCTGAATTGGTTGAGAACATCTTTGGGAGAACAAAGCAGTAGCAACAGAAGATACCTTTTATTTAAGTAAATGTCTTCACCTGCGCTTATTTGTGGATGATTTTATCACTGATTATTCTGTGATTATAGGCAAAATCAACTTAACTTTCTGAAAACACACCTAGTGATTCACAACATAATGGCATCGCTTCTCTTAGCTGATTCGTCAATGGGTTGGCTGATAGAGTACATTGCTATCAAATGCCCTAGCTTTCTATATAAGCAACCATTAAAAACAAAATGTTCAATTGTCTGCACTGACTGTGAGTTAATGTAAATTAACTAGACTAGCATATATTTGTAACTATGCACCAATTTGAAAACGTATAAACGCACAATGTGCCAATGTGTGAGAGTGTGTCTCTTCTGCTTTTCTATTTTTACCTGCAGTAGTTGTAAAATTCTTCATTTTTATTGGCAAATGTGTGATTTTCTGACAGGTTAAAATGCCAATCTACCAAGTGTATCTAATGTAACCAAGCTCGCTGACACCACCCTTCATGAAGCTGAAACTGAAGAATTTTATCTTTGTGCCACTTCCTTTTCAATCTCTCTTCCCCCTGCAGCCATTACATTTATTTATTTAGTTGGCATTTTTATTGAAAGTGACTTAAAAATCACAGAGGTGTTTTTACAGCTAGAGCACTGGCAAGTTTGCACATTGAGCTAAGAGGGGGCTGACCATGTGGTTACCATCCAGTTCTTCTGCTCCAAGATTGTCCGACTTGGAGGACCGGAGTACCTGAGTTCAGTTTAAAGGAGCATGGAATATGCCAGAGACCCTCCAGTAACACAGTGTGAGAGGGGATTTACAAACGGCAAATGCATTTTAGGCATTCTGACTCAGGCAGAGGTCAATTCAGAAACAGCTACAAGCTACACAAAGTCACCAGTTAATAAAGGAAAGAAATGGAATTTCTTGGTTAGACAAAATTTCCTTAGTCAAAAATAAATAAATAAATGCTTAAACAAGTAAAACATTTCAAAAGCAAAGTCTACTCTAAAGGTGAACATTTTGTATTTGATAATTATTATATTTTTTTCAAATGTATCTGTAACTCAGAATTCTTTTAAAGTAAAAAATTATTCAGTTTTGCCAGAGTTTACCACATTGAATTTTTCCACCATACAGTATCTCTACAATAGGCAAGAGAAGAATCTTTGTCCGGAATAGGTGTTTTCATTTTTGGTGCTGTGTCCTCCGAATTTTGACTAAAAAATTCTCAGTATTTTCGGTCAAAGCCATAAAGGGTTCTGGCCCCAATCTTACACTCTTCCCACTTTCAAAATGGCAGCCATTTGAAAAACTACATTTTTCGTCCTGAGTATAATGTCTGCTCATGGAATGATTAGTGAATGAAATGTTAGGGGCACACAACCAGGCAGTTGCTGAATTGATTAATTTAGCCCCAAGTCCCTATCACTTGTAGGGCTGGACATATGTATTTTTGTTCAGTCTGAACCATAAAGGGGTCTGACCCACATATATCCTCAACAATTAATTTTTTTCCAACAAAACTGAATCAATGAAAGACAGAACTGAGCAGAATCAAATTAATGTTCCAATCAATTCCTCAATTCTCTCACACTAACTGGAATACCCTTACATCGACTTAAATTAAAAATAAAGGCCATTATTATTCTAGTGCAAAACACCAATATGAAAAAAGGGCTAAGTAATGGAACAGGACTTATTGTTACACAATTTAAACATAATAACATATTCGGAGAAGTTCTTACTGGACCTGCTAAAGGATGAATAATTTTTATACCACAGATTTTTCTGGATCATCAAAGTCCAGGTATACCCTTTCATCTTAAATGATGACAATTTCCTATAAGAGTCACATTTGCTATGACAATTAACAAGGACAAGCTCTTCAAAAAGTTGAAATTTATTTACCTAATCCCGTCTTCTCATATAAGCAGCTGAATGTTCCTTTCGCAAGACCAACTTCACGTGAAAATGTCAAAGTTCAAATTGAGAAAACCGCGATTCAAGGAAAACTAATATCAAGGTGCTCCAAAGTTTTTACTCAGAATATTCTTTATTCTAAAGTTTTGTAACTTTTGAAGTTCAATATAAAGAAATGGGGACTTAATTTCCTTTTTTTTTAAATAAGCGATTTACTTATATCCGATTTCTTATTACCTAATAGGAGAATGAGTGGTTGGTTTGGGAAAATCTGAGGATTAAAATAAAAAAAAAACATTCTGTGCATAGTACAGGCTAAATACTATTTACAATATATGATTTCAAGTATTTCTCCATTACATTAAAATCTAAAAACAAAAAGTTTTGAATTAAATTAGCAACTATTAATTAGTCATATGTATAATTATACTTCATACTACAGAACAGCCCCACCCTGGACCATCATCTTCCTATGGTGGTGGTGCTTGTGAACGTTAGAGTTAAGTTATCTGGAGCTTTGTTTTCTTTGCATGGTCTTCCTTGGCAAACAGTGCTGGGCTGAAAGGTCAGCAAATAAAGTTCACAATGACCTTCACGACAGTCAAATTCGAAAAGAGTAGCCAGAAGCCATACCATATGCTCTTCAGAATAGGTAATCCACCTGAAACTAAGCATGTTTAGGCCTGGCCCGTATGTAGTTAGGTGACCAGCAGGGGGCACTTACCCTGTGGATCTCAATGCCTTACTGCAGTACTGGTGATACTGTGTTGCAAAAGTGGTGCTGTTCTTTGGATAAGATGCAAAACTGAGGTTCTGAATCTCCATGGTTATAAAAGATCCCTGGGTTTCTTTTGTAAACAGTAAGGTGTTTCCTGATGCCCTGGCTAAATTGCCCATCATGGCCTGGCCATTCTGGCACTCTAATAACACCTGTCTCTATCTCTCTCTCTCTAACCCTTCCACCATCTAATACAGGAGTGGCCAACCCGCGGCTCCCGAGCCGCATGCGGCTCTTTGCCTGGTTTCATGCGGCTCTTACATTCATATCGAAGTTTGTGTGTTTTATTTTAATGTTCGTGTTCGCTTCGCTTCATGGTATCTTCGTCAAATGCGCATGTGTGTGAGATGAAAATACCGCAAAGTTTCCTAGTAGGGACAAGATCATTTAAGTAAACAATTTGTGTCAAGTTCGATCTCAAAATGGCTGGGAAAAAATGCACAGCAAAACGAAAATATGAAGATGAACACAGGACGTTTTTAACAGAGTGGGAGAGTTTATATTTTTTTGTAGAACGTAATGCCAAGCCATTCTGCCTTATATGTCAGGCGTCATTAGCGCATTTCAAAGCTTCAAATCTTCAGCGCCACTGCAGCTCACCCCATGCTAACATCGACCAGGAATTTCCAAAAGGGACTGAACTTCGCAAGCACGGGTTGGTCACTTTGAAAACAGGCAGAAAAGCAGATACAGTTTTTTCAAAAATTTACGAAGCGCTCAGAGACTGTAACACTCGCATCATATCAACTGGCTTGGAACATTGCACGGTCTAAAAAGCCATACAATGAAGGGGAGTTTGTTAAAAAATGCATCAGTGACGTTGTTAAAATCTTGTCTCCTGAAAACGACAAGCTAAAACGCATGGTATCAGATGTCCAACTGTCCCACCACACTGTTGAACACAGAATATCAGACATTAACACGGCTATTGAATCACAGTTGCACTCTGACCTTCAAGCATGTGAGTATTTTAGTGTCGCATTGGATGAGAGTTGTGACATAGAAGTGTGACGATGTGGGTTCTGGCTCCACACTCCCTTTGCTATTGGAAGCACTTGAACCCAACACCGTCGATAATGTTGCCGAGTGAGCTAGTCAATGGAGGCAAATTACTGAGCAAGGGGAAGGCAGAAAGTGTAACAGTGCTTTTATTAAAAACCAACAAAACAAGTGTTCATAAATAGTGCAGTACTCCAATAAATAAATAAATAATCCATTAAATGAACATGTGGAGGTTAAAAATCAATAAATAGAAAAAAAACACATCCTTAAAAATCAGAGGTTAAAATCTTCTTGTGGAAGCAGTCTTAAAAACCATCAAACAAATCTGGTGCTCTTCTGTTAGTGTTTGTTAGCGTCTCACCTGCTAATCCCGTTTGGGCATCGCAGCAGGCAAGACGCTCTCTGCAGCTGCCCTCCTGAAACACACGCACGAGACTGGAGACCTCCCGATCCCTGGCTTCGGTATGGCACTCATCCCAGTCCCGGAGAACTTGGTTTCCCACACGCCAGGTCGCTCACGTTGGGGATTCCCACCACCAAGTCTCCCGACTTCCACTGCCTTTCCATGGCCTCTCCGCGGCCAGTCGCCTTCCCTGGTCACTCCCGCTACCTGATCGCTCAGCGGGAGCGACATCAACACAAACGTCTGGGTGTCGGCCTAACACCCAGCTTCAACGCAGCTGCCCACGAGCGCTCATTTGCTCGCCCGTCCGCTCGCTCTTCACGGCTCTCTCTCTCACCAACCTGCTTCCTCTCCTGCTCCCGGTAACCTCCGTCCTCTCCTTTCCTTTCTCTCTCCCTTTCTTTTTCCCTCCGAACGTTTCTTTTCTCCTCCTAAAACCGACTCGCGCTTCTTTTTAAAATGACGAGGGCCACAGCAGCTGCAGCATTAGCCACGGGACAATCATGAATGTGGGCAGTTCCTCACCTGTGCACTAGGTGAGAAACGCCCACACCCTACGGATCGTCCCGCGGCCCACTATGGCCCAACGTCCCCTCCCTAAGCCGCGAACACATTGATTATTTATTTAAAAATGGCCTTTACTCAACGAGCTGTGGACCCATAACACCACAAGAAGACAAGCCTCAGATGGCAATATTTGCACGGTCTGTGTCAAACGATTGTGTGATCAAAGAAGAACTCCTTGATATTGTGTGATTAAAAGACAGAACCCGTGGCATAGATGTGAAAGAAACAATGATGGCTGTATTTGCGAAAGCAAATCTGCCCATACTGAAACTAACTGCAATAGCCACGGATGGAGCGCCAGCCATGATCGGATCAGTGAACGGGCTTGTGGGGCTGTGCAAAGCTGACCAAACATTTCCAGAGTTTTAGAATTTCCACTGCATCATCCACAGGGAGCAACTCGTGTCCAAATCATTGAATTTAGACAATGTCATGAAGCCTGTGATGGAAATCTTGAACTACATCCGCACACATGCGCCTAACCACAGGCATTTCAAGATTCTCATCGCTGAGCTGGACCAAGGGCTTCCAAGTGACCTGCCGCTGCACTATGAGGTAGCTGTCAAATGGCCAAGTACTCGCTCACTTCTTTGAGCTTTTGGATGCCGTGAAACTGTTGATGGAAGAGAAGGACAAGGACTATTGACATTTACAATAAATCTGGCTGAGCAGAGGGGTGTGTGTGTGTGAGGAAGGGATGGGTGATGTTCATGTGTGCGCATGTGTATGATGTGGCTCTTTGCAGTAACACAGTAAAAAATGTGGCTCTTGGTCTCTGACTGGTTGGCTACCCCTGATCTAATAGCTATTGTGTGCTATCAAATCATCTGGTTAAATGCTGCAAACTGGTGGTGGGTAAAGTCCCCCAATGTAAAGCATGTTGAAAGACTTACAAAATGCTGTATAAATGCAAATTCTTATTCTCCATGTGCACAGGATAGAGTTTCCAAGACTCATCCCTGGAGCCGGGCCCTTGTGTGGTACTGACTGGCAATTACTTTGTGGTTAGACAACCCACATAACCCAGGATGGCCTCATCCTGAACCGATGATGTGGAGCCATTTTTTGAGCTCACCAACTGCAAGAAAATGAAGGCTGATGATTGAGTGTGATACCAGTTTAATGGCAGGCACAGACAGGAGACACCTTGACAGCCAATACCCTGGAAATGGAGACTGGCTTTGTGAAACTGTATCATTATCTCTTTGAATGGGAAGGAGCTGTAGCTGCTGCAAGAGGTGCAAAAGTACTAGCTAAATATAGCTGGTATTAGCTCCACACATAACAAGTTCTGGAACCAAACTTCTTGATCAGGTGTGGTCTCTCTCCTGCTCTGGAGTTCTGATGTGTGAAAGATCCCGGGTGGGTGTGGGAATACTCATTGTGCAATTGGAGTTTTCTCCAGTGGACGACCGACCTACCTTAATGCAAGAGTCACGGACAGGAAAACTCTGACTGTTGTTTGCATGAAATAGCTGTTTGGAATATTCAGCTTTTTTAGAGATAAGATAAGCAAGGGGCTTGAGAGGGTACCACTCATCTTACTCTTATTGTGTGACTTCAGTGCTAAAGCCGGGAATGACAGAGATGCTTAGAGGGGTGTGACTGGGAGGAAAGGCCTGCCAGATCTGAATGCAACAATTGCCTTTAGTGGAGGAGTTCAAGAATCTCGGAATGTTGTTCATGAAAAAAAAAGGGGGGAGCATGAGATTGACACATGGATGGGAGCAGCAGCAGCTATTTTGTGAGCTCTGTACTGGTCTGTTGGGGTGCAGCAAGAGCTGGGTCTAAAGTCAAAACTCTTGGTTTAGTAGTTGCGCTTCATCATTGTCTTCACCTATGGTCATGTGGGTTATAACTGCAAGAATGAGATTGTGAGTACAAGCCGCAGAAATGTGGTTTCTTCACAGAACTGCCGGATTGACACTCTGTGATAGGGTGAGTGGCTCTGCTAATCAGGAGAGCCTCAGGGTAGAGTCACTGCACCAAAGAATTGAGGGGTTGTTTAGGCATGAAATAAACATGTCCCACAGGTAGGAGAACCTCTGGTAGACCCAGGACAAAATGGATGGCTTATACCTCTCAGATGGCCTGGGAATAAGTTGGAATTCCCCAGGAGGAGCTGGAATCTGTACCTGGGGACAGGGAGCCCAGGTTGACATGCTTAGCTTGCTGCTGCCACAACCCTCACGAGGAAAAGCTGATTATATTTTATATATATCAATTACAGTCAGAGGTAGTTAAGCACTTTGTAAAATATTAAATCACAGATCGCATATTTTAAAATGTAAATTTTTCCCCTAATATGACATTACTAAAGATATTTCCATTTTTTTTTAACTTTGCCACGATGAAAATCACAAACATCTATATGTACACATTTTCCATTATGCACTGACTTCTTTTCATCTACTCTTTCTAATTTTTGGCCATAAATGAAGACTACATGTAGACAAACACTGCAAACGTTTTCCAAAATTTCTCCATCTAGCCACTAAACATGCTTTAATCCAGTTTTAGGGACTCAGGATGTGCTAACTAGGAACCAAGTCTGATCAAATATGCAATCAGCTACTGGACAGACACTGCACACACCCCAACAGTAAATTTAAAGTGACCAAATAAACTAACATGGGTACCTTTAAAATGTGAGAGAAAAACTGGAGTGTCTGTTGAAATACCCAAACAAGACCAGAGAAAATACAAACAGGCTGGGATGAAAAGTCATTCTCCTGGACAAGGGAAGCACTACAGTACTCTTCCCCTAAATTTAATTTAGAAGACAATTGCAATATTTCAACAAAAATGCATTTGCCCTGAATGTGAAGCTCCAGAATACAGACAAATGTATCTTTTGAGATGAAAGCAAAACAAAAAAACAAAAGAAAAAACACTACGCTAAAACTTTAGTCTAGATACCACAAAAATGCATCAATTACTCATTTACTCATATGCAGCGATACCTTAACAAAGTCTTCTTTTGGTGTTAATTATGTTTATAAATATCCTTAATGTGGTTGTTCATCTCTGTGCACCATGGCCTATTAAGAGCCTGAAATATGCTGATAAAACTATGAATATAAAGGATTTACTGGTTAAATAGTACTGAAGTATGCAATATCAAGAGATATATATCTCACTTAATCCACCTGTGACCATTCCTTAGTGACATTATTTTTTTAGGTCACACTGTACAGATAAATAAACACTTTACTAATGCTTTTTAAGTGTAATTATCGCCAGAAAATAGCCTTTTTCATATCTTGTTACATAACAGTATTTGAGGAAGAGATGAATTTTTGCAGTATTAAACTAAAGTGTTACCAACGCTAGAATTTTCAAGATATCTCCCTGAGCTTTAACATTTGAAATTAGAGTCCACAATTTTTATAATAAGGTAGAATAGGTGGAGGCTGAATAGTGAGCACAGATGGCGTCTTCAGGAAGCACTCCACTTCAAGTGCAGTAAGGAGCTGCTCCTAAGAGCCAGGCTTTGCTGGTGTGCAGCTGAGCTCCAGCAGTTACCATAGTTCAGTCTATGGCAAAACACTTGGTGTAGCAGGCAGGATTTGCACATAGGTGCCATATGTGGCAGTACTGTACAAGAAAATGTGGGGGGCTGAGTGGAGGGCTCAGCTAATGTCCTTAGGAAGTGCCCTGCTTACAGTGCTTAGAAGAAGTCTCTCTACAGTTGAGACTATGAGTCCTCCTGTATCTCGTATTGTAAGCTGTTGCTTCTGAAGTCCAGATGTGGTGGCTTTGCAGTTCACCATTGGTAGTTACCACGGTGCAAATGTGTGAACTATGACAGCTTCTGGTTTGAGTCCACAGCAAAACAGTCATCTATTCAGATTTTATTTGCAATATATTAAAAAAGTCAGTTTAAGGAAACCATCTTCAGTGCTTGAGCGGCCATTTATTGTACAGATAAGAGTTCAATGGGTGCTCTGTACTAATGGATTATGGTTTATGTGACAGAAGACTGCTTTTGTGCTTAAGCCTATAAATGTATAAACACTGACAAGAGTGTAACCTTCAAGCTGACTTTACCAGGAATTAATTTAAAGGAACACTAGAAGGCTTTGGGCTAAAATAGTGGGAGCTAACTGACTTCTCCCAGCAGTACAACCTCAGACAGAAGAAGAACAGCAGTCAGCCTTTTCACTTGTATATTTTTAAAAGTGCTCTATTCTCCATTATGGAGGTCTAGCTTATAATATCATGAACATTAGATTGTTGCTTAATAGTGAAATGGGCATTATCTTGGCTGTTAGCAGCGTTATCTCTTTACTCCAGAGAGAAAACTTAATAAACAGGATTTCTATCTCATTCCTCAATTCAGTTTTTTTACAGAATAATTCTTTACAACAAAAATGTACCTTTAACTTCCTTTAGAAAGAAATAAAAAGGAAATATTGAGCTGTTTGAGATGACACCACATGTTAATCTATAATTCAGAATTTCAACACAGAGAACCAGTGTTATTGATCACTCATTTATTCACTTGTCGTTTTTTTCTTTTGGTTAACCAGTGTAAAGCCATGAAAACAGCTCACTGCTCATAAGCATAAATGCAATTTTATGATAAACTGCATCACTCTTTATTTTATTTTGCAGAGTAAAAAACAGCACCATCTAATTCTAGAATATAAATGCTTTTATATTGTATTTTATAGCTATTATAGCATCCTTGACTTTCAAAGTACATTTTTAAATTCTATTCACATTTTTTACAGTTAAAGAGCAAACTATCCTGTCATTCAGGCATTGAACAAAAGGGCAACTTATTTTCTGAAGTATGGACTAACCATATTCCAGTTTCCACTAGCAAACAAGCAAAACTGTCATCTGTTGTCATCTGCAGTAGTGCTCTCAAAGTGTGGATTGTGACTCACCACTGATTGAAAAAGGGAACTGATTAAAATATTTTCTGACAATTTCAAAGAGAATGTTTCTATTAATACTACATACCGCTGATGTTAGCATATAATGGCTTGGAGTGTTCTGTGTGGAGTGTTTTCCCTGTACTTATGTGGATTTTTTTTACCAGTATGCCATGTTAAAATTTGTATTGGCTTTCTTGCCCGAGGTCCTGCTTTGCATCCCGTGCTCCTGGAAAACAAAAAGCTCAGAAACACAAATATGTCATCTTTTGATGTGTGAAATTTAAATACATCTAACAATTCAGAAAACGTTAGGTTTAAAAACTTAGTTATTTTGTTACAGCAGAGTTTTGTTAAAAAAAATAAACAAGATGTCTTCCCATTTGGAGTCCCTAGTGAATTTATTGGGTACTTTGACCTGAGATATTGGCCATATTAACTTCATGTTAATCACTTATTCACTAGTAACCAGAAAACAGCAGTAGTCATTAGCCATAGTATCCATGTTAAAAATAAAGGAAGAATACATAAATAAAAATGAAAGTTTATCTAGCAACTACCTTTGTTGGCAGTTCCTGTTCTATGCATGTCATCTCTACCGTCTTTTACAATTTATTCAGAAAAAAAAAAAAGAATTTCTTGGCTACTTTTCTCTTACACCTCAAAGAGACCTACTAAATTAAAAAGAAGTCTTCTCCACTTTCTTTGAAATTCCTCTTTGTGCCACTCACTGGACTTAGTCCATGGTGTTGTAATCTTTCACTCTGCCTTACTGAAGACTTCTCTTGTATTACAATTCACAAACTATTAACAAACAATAATGGAAAATGTGTACCCTTCATAAAGATAAACTTAACAAGAATTTGGATAAAGCAAAAAGTGATGAAAAGTATGATGATTCAGCTCCCTTCACAACAGTTTATAGTTTTATATGTGCCCTCACCAGCATTCTCTGGGACAATAGAAGTTCTGTCTGTAGTAACCTGCTGAATATAATTATCTATGCCCTGTTAGTCTTCAGCCTTTGAAATAAAGATCAGAGAAACGGCACATACCTGCATTCTTTCAGGTGCATACATGAAGGAATGAAGTACGTTGTCAGCAGCAAAGGGATAATGCGTCTTTGGAGGTTTTTTTTTACAGTGTTGTGGGCGTATCTCCTTGAAGGTCCCTTGGGGAGTTGTATCGGTTTCAATCCACTGATTATGTCACCATACGCTTTAATTCATACTGTGCTACCACAGGATGGAACTGAAAGTCAGAAATTAACAGAGTGGACTTGGGGGTGAATTGTGGGTCAAAGACAAAGCAGAGGGCTGTAACCACCAAGACTTAATGATCATGAAACAAAGCTAAAGTGAAAAGACAAATCACAAAGTCAAAAAGCCTAGCAAAAATTGTCAATACAAAGGAATTCAAAAAGAACACACATCGAAGGGGCGTCCCGGCCAGGCATGGGACCTGGCTGTCTGCCACAATATATAGATTTAATGTTTGAATGTGAGTTTTATTGTTAGATGTGTTGGAATAAGAAAAATATAATATTCTTAAAAAGTCTTGAAAAATTGTTATGAAATGTCAAAAAATAATACTCATTGTCTTTTACTTTTGTGAACTAACACAATCAGGATCCTGGTATGAAATAATACAATATATCAAAACAAAAACAAAAATACACAATCCATATAGAGGGATCAAAATCATCATAATAAAAACTTCAGCATCAACAACAATCCTTAACAATAATCAAAAAATAACAAGATACCCATTAAAAATATATCCTGGTCTTAATATAGCATCTTAATTAATCATTGCTGCATGCAACAAGGTTATTATAGTTAACCAAAACTAAAATCAAAACTGAAACTATTATTAAAAAAAACATTTTTGTAAATTGAAATAAAATAATTAACAAAACTGAAATGAAAAACTAAAACTAAACAAAACTATTAAAGTAGCTGGAAAGACTAACAAATAAAACAATAATTTACTAAAATAATTTTAGTTTTCGTTTTTGAATGAATATTCAAACCCTTGTAAGTTTTAACTGTAAAACAGAAAGTCATCCACCACGAACCGCTCATACATTTTCATCCAATGAACAGCAGCTGGTGATGGAGGGCAAGTGTTCACACAGCATTTGCGGTAACAGAGCAAGCTGAATGAGGTCGCGTAAAATGTGTGAACTAGAAAGCGATTTACGTGCTGCCTTTCTTACGCTTGTTGTATGTCAAGATGTAATTGAAACGTCTGAAATTGAAATGTGCTGGTTAAAAAGACCTTTACCATATGGACAGAAAAATCACAAGTAAGTAATGTTTCAGTTTATTTCTCAGGTGACTGCTTTTTTGTTGACAGCAATTCGCCTGCCACTCCGCACAGGAGAAATTGTTTTTATTTTCTCATATGTGAAGTATAGAGAAAGTATAGTAATCATGAAAAAATTTGACCTCAATATTTTGATGAATCTTGACGTTATAGACCTCCCTGAGTCCAAAAATACTGTTTTTTGGAATTATCTCTGTGTGTGTGTGTGTGTGTGCGCGCGTGTGTATCTGTGTGTTTGTGTAAATACGATAACTCAAAAACGCAGAGATAAATGGATGAAATTCGGCATGTGGTTGTTACACAAAAAATTATAGATCTGTATTAACTTTTGGACCAAATTCATCACCTGGAAGTGGTACTGTACCTGAACACATACTCAATTTTTTTTTTATTCGTGCAGCTGCAGAGTCCAATTTATTCAACTTTACTTTTATAATAATTGCTCAACATATTAATTTGATTTGTTGGTGATGGTTCTATAAAGTACATAATATAAAAATAAAATTATTGTCTTACAGTTTATTCCTCAAATATCCATCCCCATAACTGAGTATATGAGAAAGTCTAGGGGAGACCACTCCCTATTTTTGAAAATAAAAGAACACTAATGGAGAGACTGACAAGGTCATCATACAACACCAGCAAATTGTTACTGACCAATCACTTTTGCTTTAAAAACATTGTTTAACAATGAAGTGATACAAACAAAGGTAGGCAGGAGTGTCTGCCAAGCGATGAAAAACTGAACATACTAATGGAGTTTTGTATTTATTCTATATTTATAATTTATCTTTTTTAGTTCATATTATAATTATTATAATATATATAATAATTATATAACTCAAAATACTTGATATTGTGAAAGTAATCCATTAGCAGAATTATATTTCAAAATATTTGTCTCCCTTTTTCAATGTTTTTTTCTCTCTCTCAAAATAGATAGTTGAAATATCATATTAATTTTGTTCTTAACATCAGTCTTATCATACATATTGCATACCAGGGATTTTTCCTGCCTTACATCCAAACCTGCTGCGGTAGGCCCCAGGTTTCCTGCGATCCTACTCTGGATAAAGAGGTTTAGATAACTTACTATATTGTTCTTAATCTCAGATGCTGTCTCTGTCGTTTTGTGACCGCCATACTCCTATTACCTGCTCTTACTCTTCTCATTATGGGTTTACTGTTCTTAAGAATGGGCTAATGATCGATCTGTTCTTAGCATAATTCTTTTTTTTTCGTAAAAATGTGATTGCTATGTATTGATTGTAATAAAATATAATAAAATAAAAAAAAAAAAAAAAAAAGAATGGGCTATTCTAGTCTCACTGCCCCTAACTTTGACACAACCTGCATGTTTTTCTTTGTTTCCCTCAATACAGCTAGGTGGGATCTACAAACTGATTCAAGCGCTGTTCTTCCTAAGCCCCCGTGATTTTCATGATCACACCTGTCAGAACAAAGTAGATTCTGTTTTCTGATATCTTTTCAGGCCTGCAGGTGGAAACATTCTGTCTATAAATTGTATGTGTCTGAGATGGAATCAGAGATCAGTATGGCTGGTAGAAAATAACAAAGCCCAGCATATTGTCTTGGAGCAGGATATGTTGTGTGCTGTAGACATTTAGAGTAAAAAACCCTCAAACTTTAAAATTCACCTAAATTTCATTGCAAATTGGCCCATTTTGTGCAATAAAAGAAAAACATCAAAAGTCCCAACAGTTACCACAGATTTGTTCTGCACAAATGACATAGAAAATATTTTAAAAATTATAAAATTGTGTGAAATTGTTCATATTCAGTATCTGGTTTTGATTATGCTTGTTTTTATCAGAAAAAAAAACAAAAAAAAACAAAAAAAATCAGACATTACACCATGTAGTGTAGTAAGCTTCTGCTAACATTAAACTCATATCCAAATCTGTTAAGTGTATAGTTCTGTCTGATTGTGACACAAATCTAAACTCTGTAGGAGCTCCATGCCATATTTACTAAAACAAAAACTGAAACTAATAGATATAATAATTAAAAAAGAAATGTCTTTTTGAAATAAAAACTAAACTAAAACTAAAAATACATGATGAAGGAAAACTAAAACTAAGCTGAATTTCCGAGTAAGGTCAGAAAAAATATGGAAATAAAAACTAATATAAAAAGGCAAAACTATAATAACGTTGGCATGTAGTCTGCCTGTGTACTGTCAATGTCTAGTATGATTTTCAGTTATTCTCATAAATATTACATTCTGACCTCTAAGACTGTACTCCCCCACCCTCACTATTTAATTATATATTTAATACTTTTATTTTTTGGCTTCTATTTATTTATACCAGCTATTGTTTATTACATATATAATCCATGTCTGGATTTTGTCCTACAGCCATCTGCCATTTTGATGATTCTAGGGGGACTCTGTTAATCTACCTAAATCATATTAATGTGCTATTTATCATTTTGTGTAAATTATTCATATGAACCAAAAATGCAGCAATCCCAGTGCTGATTAGGTGCTTGTGATACAAATTAACCTTAAAATAATCTTATTGGCTAATAGATACCAGCTTTGACCCAATCAGCTTTTTAATATAAATAGACAATACTGCTAGCTGCCAACTCTTACAGATTTACTTGGCATGTAGTGATTTCAGAAAAACAGACATTATACATTTAGATATGTAATCAGTAACTTCTTTAAGCCCTCATTAGTAAATGTTATTGGGTATTGGTGACCTATTTGCTTGTAGCCTTTTTATTCCACTAATATAATCGAATCACTTTTGGGGGTTTTTTCCAAGCCACAGTATTTTCCTAATGTTCCTGTGGTGCAAACTATAGTCATGTTGCTACATTACTAAGAGATTAAGTCTATAACAAAAATACTTTAGCATGTTTGTTGCTTAATTCTGTATATCCTATTCTATGTTAAACTACTTTACTTTCTAACTGGCCACACTCATACTGCAAAAATACTGAACAAATTCTGAAGGTTCCATTTTTACAACTTTTTAACAATTTTTAAGCACATCAGTTACTGCAGGAATTATTTTTATAGGTTTTATACAGTTCACTTTTCTTTATTATTTTGTTCCTATTTACGTTTCATTTTCCATCTGCGGAGGGGAATCTACTTATTCTCCTGTCTCATATAATTGTGTGTAGTGTATGAAAGTATCCTGAATAATATGAAATATACCTTTTTTTAAGTATCACTTTGTATTATAGTTTAATAAAGCTTGCCAACCATGTTTATAGATGTAGGACTCTATGTGAAAGGTGCGTTTCTTAAATTGAACAGTTTTGAGGAGTGTGTTGAGGCAACATGGTGGCAGTCATTAGTATTACAGTCCAACCCAACCTGTGTCTGTCCGTATGCTGCAGTTTTCCTTTAAAGACTCCGGATTCCTCCTGCATCCAAAAGACTTTCTTATTAAGAGCTGCTAAACTGGCAACTTGGCCAGGCACATTTCATGTGACAGACTGACACCTCATCCAAGGCTGATTCCTACCTTACTTCCGGTGTTGCTGGGGCAGGCTCCTGCTCCCTGAAAAATAAAACCGATTGAAGGATAGATGGAGCTTTAAAGGAAACATCAGTCATCCTATATTGTGGAGGTCTTTTGGCCCATCATTCCCCAAATGACTCTAATATATCTACTTCTAGTAGAAATTTTTTCTTGTCACTTTAATATATACTACATTTATATTTATCCCTATACAGTAAATACTATATTAAGCTTGGAAAATTAAGCATCTAATTCTGCTTCTTGAAATAACTCTGGCATTATTCTGAAGCAGTATTTCCAAAGAATATATGCTGCTCTGTAAATAAATTTAATAACTTGTATTACTTTTTCTACAGCTTATTTGTGGGAGGTGTAAACTATAACATCTAAAAACAGAAAGAGAAAACTTGAGACCCCAAACAATAAACCTGGCTTATAGGATTATCATTCAATGTAGTGATTCTATCAGGGGAAAAAACATTAAGAATACAACCTATGACATTAAATAACAAATATATCAACATAATTTTATGAGGTTTACTTCATAAGTAATGACTTTTTCTGGAGTATGTGGTATGAATCAGCACGAAATCAAGTGTATTGCAATATTCTGCCTTTAAGGATATTCAAATGAAATATAATTGCTGGATTGTAGGCATAAACACACCTCTCACCTGAGTATAACCATAGAAACTTAACAAAATTTAAAGATGAATCATTCTGAGGTCAAAACGGACACTGCTTTAAATTATTTCACTGAGCTGTACTTTGAGTGGAACCTGACCAAGATAGAAAAAATACATATATACATACCATTCTCTTAAAATGACATTATGATGAAGTAGCTGTGGATGATGAAAATGTAATAAAAAAATCAGCAGCTATTTCAGCTATATTGTTAAATGACATTGTATTTTTTGATTTTTTTTTTTAACTTGAAATTTCAGTATGAAATCCATCACTGCTTTTCCAAGGATCAAATTAACCAGAAGAGGACTGACACACAACTCCTTTGATGTAATATACTAGTCATTGTTCAAATGTAGGCAATCCTTAAATGGAGACAACAACAATAAGTATTTATAAAAATATATTTCACAAAGTAGGAAACAATACAGGGGTATCTCTGATTACAATACATGGATAATTAAACATACAAGGTAAATAGCATTAAAGCACAGTAGAAAATATGATTTGCATGTAAGACTATTTAGTATATAGCATCTACTGGGAACTGCCATGTTGTAACAAATTGTTTATGCACACAGCTTTAGTGCCATTTTGTGTGCAAAAGCTATCGTGCATAGACAAAATCTAGGATTTAAAACAAAAGCTAAGAAAGTTAGCAGTAAATCTATATACAGATATTTGTCTAATATATAATGTAGCACAATAAGCAAATGATTAAATTTTTAGCCTTTCCTTTTGCTGGATTATGTAATCAGGTATATTAAATAACATTCTTGAATGTCTAGGGTCCAGGTATTCACAATTATCGCTTCATTCCAGACTTTGTGCTTAGCATATTACTGGCAACCCTGTCAAATACATATTATTACATATTTCATCATTTCATCATCTGTGTAGATACCATCTTCTTTTCACAGTACTGATTCCATACTAATACTTTTACTTTATTACAACTGCTGGCTCAGATCATTGATGAATGGTTTGAAAAGGTGACACCCATTTAATACTTAGATACACAAAAGAATATTCAGAGATGACAGAGAGTGGTCACTTCTTAGGGATAAGGGACGAGGAGTCTGCTCTTCAAAGAGCTGAAGATTTTTTTTGTCTCTTTGCTTCCATAAAAAGAAGGCCGCTTTGTTATTTTAATTATTATCTTCCATTGGCCCAGTGTGTCAAAGTTTGTGCCAAACAAGCCGAGAATATACAACTGTTAAGACTTACAAAGCAAGTCAGTGGGTTGATACAGTCTGCAGTAAATCTGTCTACCACTTTTAATGTCATTCTTAGGAGATGCCCTGCAAATGCCATTTTATTAGTTGCTTATTTCCAACTGTGAAGTAAAGACCATTCTGTATATTGCTTGTTGATTTTTTTTTTCAGTTTGGCATAATGGTTTGCAAATATTTTAACCTTTTATCGTTCAAACTAGCAAGACCCTGAGGTCCCCATCAAAGCAGAATCTATTTTTACATCCCAATCAGTTGGTCTTTGTGTACAGCATGTCCTCCACCTTGGTTGTTAAAGCGACTACCTAGAATCCAGATCTTGATGTTTCTGGTGGTCACAGTGAACAACAATACCCAAAAAACTTCTAGACACGCAACAGAATCTAAGTCACACTCCACAAGAATCAAAAACCTTCTAAAATTGATGTCATTTAGTTTGGCTCAACATTACAATGCACTTGATGAGGTTGAAGATGAACTCTATACTTTCCTCTAAGAAAAAAGGTGTCTCCTTTTTTGTAGCCGCTTCTAATAATTGGCAACCCTAGAATAATACACAATTATGCAGACATAATTTGATGCCATCTGTAAATCCATAGTCAAGTCTCTTTGTCACTCTCTCCTACAGAGTAAAGCTCCCCTAGTCTTTTAAATCTTGGACCCCATTCTCTGAGGTAGTCAAAGTTCTGGTCTGAGTCTGAAGAAGTGGATTCTAAGGAGCTTAGTGATCCAGCCACTGAACCTCGTCCTTCATAACCATAAATTTGAATAGAGTCATAGGGAGGTGCTGTGGGATCATTATCAGCTTCATGTAGTCGTACATTTATAAATTCATCGACATCAACACCATTAGGGGCAGGATGCTGTCCTTGCCTAGGCATAAACTGTAGATCTGGTTTGATATCTTTGCGTGGCAAAAATCCATTAATTCCATCAGGATTTTGTAATGTAGCGATATCAAAGGCTTCTGTGTCTTCTTCTCCTCCACCTTCATCATCATATCGGATGATGTTCTCGCGCACATCTTCATCATCTTTGATTATGAGTGGCTCATTTTTATGTCTTCGTAATGTTACAAACAGGACCACAATAACTGTAAAAAACACATTCAAAAATTAGACTACCCATAAACATATTTGATTTTTTTTCTGTCAAAATGCAAATAAAAAAGTACAAGTTCTTAGAGCTTTTCTTTTATAATCGTCATATCAAATAGTTTAAAAACAGAGGTGGTAGAGTTAATAGAACTCATATGCTCAGCAATGACACTCTCTGCTTTTCGCTGCTTGAAAAAAGTTATCAAAAATCTAGGTATGAAGTATTTGTGTTGTTAAATATTCACTGTGAGTTTTACTTTAGATCATTAATATATCATCATTAATGTATTCTTAATCTACCTTTTAGATTGTTTTTCTGCATTTTTTACAATGTATTTATTACTTTGGTATGGTTGAATATCACAAAAATAAAATGTACAGACTGGTTTACAGAGATAGTTAATAACACAATCCTGTTCTTCATCTCACAGCGGGGTCTAGAGTCACACTGACATAACATTAGGTGTTACATATGTTCAAGCTGTTGCATGGCTCTGTTTTTCTTGCAAAAACCCTTTACCATTTACGAATAAAATCTCATTATCAAATTATTTCCCCAGGGGCACATTTACAAAAACAGCATATCATGCTGTTATCTTTGGAAAAAGACTTATTTGTCAAGTAATGAAGTTGAATATTTATCTTCACTGCCATGTTAGTTACAAACACAAGTTCTCAAAGGTAAGCATATGTACCATTCATCGGAAAACCAAAGAATTAGGTGAAATCTATTTTCTGTTTCCACTTTCTTCAGCTGAGCATCACAGAGTTTTATAAACAAAACCTTTTATTACCTGGAAAATAACACACTTGAAATCTTTACTACAAATGAGCTCTGTGTCTAGATGTTACTCAACTTTTTGTGTTCTTAATACTACTGTATTCAACTACTGTAGTTCTAAAACAAGAGAAAGCTCCATTAGATTTGAAAAATAGTGCATTTTATATTCTGTATTTTTAATATGGAAAAAACAAAATAAAACCTCTCAATAAAAAAGCATATTTAATATGTTTCTTAGATATAAGATGTTCAGTAAAATAATTCCCTATAGCTTTTCAGCTAGTCTGTATAATTATTTTTAGACTATCTGCACTTAGATATGTAGCATAGAATTGGTATAATCAACAGATTTCTTTTGGACTATAACTTTAAAAATGTTACAATTACTGTATAGTAATTCTTCTTATGTAAGGTATTCAGTGGGTAATATTGTATTTATTCTCTCTACTGATTTTAGGAAATTTACTTTTAAAGTTTGTAATAATTTCTGCATTTAAGTACATGATGTGGACTTAATCAATGGCAATTTATTAAAAAAAAAAAAAAAAAAGCTCTTTTGCTACAAATAATATTAAATAAAAAACGTTCATCCCCCTAGGCCTGATATGTAGCCTCACCTAAGCCATATCAGTGAACGATTTTAAGCACTCAATGTTAACCTAGCAGGTTGTCAGTATTTACACTTTGGTTATTAAACTTCTACACTTGCATGTGGTTGTTATCTTGACCTGTGATGATGACTTTGTTATGAAAGCACCCACCCTGCCAGTCAGTTTGCACTACCAATTCACTGCTCATAATGATTCTGTGGCAATATCACTTACCTGTTTTGTCTTATATTTGTTGCATTTTTATATTTGATACTTAATTTTATTTTAATGTTGTTGCACACCTGTTATTTTTCCAATTCCTTTTTAGTAACCTGTGTGAGCCTTGTTTTTGTACTGTACACTTTATGTTTCAGCAATGGCAGAATACAAAAAATATTTTAAATTTTTATTTAATGCTATTTTTTTACTCTCCATTGGCATTAAAAGAAATTGCAATTCACTATAAAGAGTGTGCGTTTGTCTACTTAGCAGACAAATAAATAAAAAAAAAAAATATATTAAATCTGATGAGCATACCTAAAAGCAAGACAATGCATGCTAGAATAGCTATTAAAGCTCCCATACTGAGTCCAATAGGCAAGACGTATGCTTCAACATTACAAGACTGGACGATTCCTTCACTGCTACAGCCACACACACGAATGGTTAGTGTGTTGGTGCTGCTCATGGGAGGATTGCCGTTGTCACTTACAATGATTGGCAAAATATACATCTCCTGTTTCTGCCGTCGAAAGCTATTGTGCTTGGCCAGCACACTGACAGAGTTATCTGTAGGACAGAAAAATAGCTGTAAGTCTCAGGGTGGAAAATCAGTGGTAGTGTGAAATCAACAAATATGATTAAGTTAAATGAAAGACAGAGAAGTTTATTTATCTCAGCTATAAATTCAAAAATATATTCTGAAAGAAAAAGAAAAAAAAAACACAATGGAAGTGTATTGATTTCAAGATCAGAATTTTGTTTTTAAACTAATGTCTACCCATTATTTACAACTAAATCAAAAACAATTTTGTTGTGCATACTGTAGAGAATTAATTTTAGAACAACCTCACTTTAAGTCATCATTTAGGACAAGGTGCCTATCAGGTTCTCCTTGCATATAAGAATGCATATATTATTTATAACACAACATTAGATTGTATTCTTAAATTACAATTATTACAAATGATTTGTTCAGGGACATTATACATTTCTGGGAAATTTGCTGGGGGAAAGTTAAGCACAAGGTTATTTTTTTTTAAATACCACAAGGGTTGTCATATTGTCCAAATGATCTAATTATATTTAAGCATTTGATTGTTATAAAAATGTAATGTAATGATTTTGCCAAAATGTACAGCTCTTCAAGTGGAAGCAGAAGTTTAAGAAAACAAGGGACTAATTATGCAACCATGAAGACATTCACAAAATTAT
Organism: Polypterus senegalus; assembly: GCF_016835505.1. Lineage (NCBI taxonomy): Eukaryota > Metazoa > Chordata > Cladistia > Polypteriformes > Polypteridae > Polypterus > Polypterus senegalus. The sequence continues at coordinate 54,183,576 of NC_053162.1, read as the reverse complement.
ATTTATAATTCAGACAGAGCTTGCAAAAATTGTATCGCTTAGGTAAACTTTATAAAAACAATCTTTTGTCATTTTATAATGCCATAGTTTTACAAGAACTATTCATGTTGCCAGAAATTAAGAAAGTTAAAAAATAAAAAAAATTATGTTGCTCCACAAGATAAATGCTCATAAACCAAAGTGTTTGAACAGTAACTATTCAAATTCTATCAAAATACAGTTGCAGCGTAAATGACAAAGTTTATGTTACAAACTCAGCACTGCCCTTATGTGACCTTTACCATTTAACCTGCCAGTGCTTAAGGTACACAAATGATACAGCCTATAAACATGAACTCGGAAATCTTCTTTCAAAAAAAAAAAATCACAAAAAAATGTATAATAATGAACATGATTTACAGTATAAAAGTACACTGTACTGGAAGCAACCTAATTTAATATATTTTTTTTTACATTTATCTTTGCAGAATGTGTCACAATATCAGCAAAGCTACACCTCATCTCTAATTATGTTCTAGGAATGAAATCAGTATCTCTTTCCTGACTCCTGCAGGTACCATAATCTTCAGTAAATCACTCATTTTTTCTGTTGGTGATATCCCTGCTTTAGAATCATCAGCAAATTCACTATATAGCTGAAACTTTTTTTGTAGGAGGCGCCCCAACCTCAAGATTCGCTGTTTTTCCCAGGATGAATGACCTCTATTCCACCAAAATCAACATGTTTATTATGGAGCTGTAATTTATTTTTTTTCCATGGGGACCAGCCTAACTGAAATGAATTTTATAAAGGTAGGATATTTGCCATCACATGCATACTTAATTTGAAATAGTGGTGACTCAATAACAAATGCTTAAGGACAAGTTGAAGACATTATTTGCATCACATTATTCTCAGTTGAGGTCCTAAATTCATTTAGCTATTTTCAGAATGTCCTAAGTCCAATTCCACTGTAACAGGGGACGTGAGTCTGTCCCACCAGTGCCCAGCATAAGGCAGGGACCAGTCCAGATGGGATATCAGACTACCACAAGGCACACTCAATTACGAACACATACTCACACTCATTGGGACATTTTAGCATTCCCATTCACTCTAACCACACATCTTTGAATTAAAAGAAAGAAACTGGAATATACAAGCAAAATCCTACGCAAGCAACATATGAGGGAATATATGAACACATACAGAAACAGAGAATGACAAAATTAACAAACTGAATATAGAGACATACTTCATTTTGTAGCACAGATATGTGAATTGTTTTATCTGTGTTTGAGCCACATCTGCTTAGGTAAGTGCTAATAGTAAAGAATTATGAGACTAAATTGAACATAACATTCTTAACGTTAACATACTAAATTAGATTAAAGCAGTAGCTGCTCAATTTTATATAATATATTGACATGATGTATAAAGATTTGTAAAATGTAAATGAAACCTGGTTTGGTTTGGTATCTTCAGTGAATAGCAAAACATAAGAATAAATTGGATTTAACTCTTTTCATAAATTATTTATTTGTTGGTTAAAGCACATATTAATATAAAATAACATAATATTGTGAAACTCATTTAATGCAGTTCAGGATCAAAGTAAACCAGAGTTCCGTGGCAGTGCACTGCAGGTCCAACTCACAGTCAAGAAATGTTTTACACAGGCAGAAGTTGGGAGTGGGATACAAACCTAGGACAATGGATTCTGCAACACTGGGCTACCCTAAATTTCTTTCTACTCAAACTCATTGTTAGTTTAACAAGCAAACAGAATATATTGACAAAAAAGGGCTTACTGTATTTTGTTAATCATAATATAGTGAATCATAATATTGCACAAACTATATGTAATGTTTTAAAAATGACAGAGAACAATTCAGCATGTACTGTAGTTGTAAAAACTGTCAGGTTTCCTTCTTTGACTGCACCCCTAGATGTCTGCAACATTTTAAGCAAAGACATGCTTCCTGATTTCAGTCTTGAATGATGTTCTACTTATTTCAGAGGTGTCCTTAAGAATGTTATTCACTATTTAACTGAATAAATTATATTAAATCAACTTTTTGAATATCTTTGAGGATTTCTATAGACCTGAATAAGATTCCCATGTACCCTTCTGAGATTAAAGTAAAGATTTTTAAATCCCTAAACCTGTCAGATTAGGTCAAGTCCTTTACTGCAGAGGTGACTTTGCTTTGGTTTATCTCCTTTCCACAATTTCTAGACTTGCTGGGTTTTTGCACTGTGATGGCCAAAAGTATACACAGTGTTTGAGGTGTGATCTCATTGTAAAGTTTTTGTATTTTATTTGCTTCTTTAATTGCATCTGAGTATTGTCTAGAGGAGAAAATTGTTGTATCAACCTAGAACTCCTACATCCTTTTCAGACCTTACTTCCTCTGGGTCATCTTGTTTTTATACTTAAGGTTTTTACCCGCATACAGTAATTTCAATTGTTATTAGGATTAAAACAAATGATCTATTATGACTGTACAAGTCTAGCTCTTACTGTATATCTATGTGTTAGATTCCAATTGCATGATAATTTGACAATCCTTGATTTTACATAAAAATTTATAAATGTTATAAATGGCCTGTCATGCTTTTACCCTAAATAATCTATTAACACCAGCTGTATATTCTAGAGTGTGGACTGCAGGTCTTCTTAAAATTCTCAGGATAAATAAAGCAGCTGGAGGGCCTAGAGCCTATACTGCTCCTAACCTCTACAACGATCATCCCTCAAGTATTAGAGATGTCTTTGGGGTCTGAACATTTTAATCAAGGATGAAGGTTGATTACTTTAGCTCTTTTTTTTTTTTTTAACATCCAGTAGTCAACAACCTGTTGCACTTTCATCCTTTTTTGTACATTTTAGGTTTTGTTGCTTTTTACTATTTCTGTATTTAACACAATAGTAATTTTCATACTATACAAAATGCAACATTGCACATTTTTAAGTTTAAAAGACTATACAATTATTCAGCAGGGCAAACTATTTGTGTGAATGTAGAAGTGGTTTAGCCATATATTTTTATGTTTTGGTCAATAAAACACTTAGCTATGGTTCATAACCATTGGCAGTTCAGCTTGACAAAGACTGTAGTTGGTAGTACCCAAGGAAGATTTTGCCAGTATGTTTAAATTGTAAGAAACCTTTCACTTTTCCTTAGACAATAAGCAAACAGGGCCATTTCATTGAGACTGGTGTGCTTTTGGTACAATTTTCTAAAGTCCCTTTGCATGTAAAACACATAACAATGACAAGCTATAGTGGTACTCCTTTCATAACAGGGAGCACTTTCAAACATGACACAGTGGAAAAGGATGAGCAAAGAAAGATGTTAGCCTGGCAGAAAATGGATGGATGGATGTGTAATTCCTTCCATGCACTTCCTGAACCTACTTTTTCCCTTATAATGATGACTGGAGCCAGGGCCCAACCCTGATTTTGTCTATTCCTAGCATCACTGGGAACAAGGCTGATACCAAGTTTAGATGAAGCAGAATTCTCACATTTCAGTCATACTGAGACAACTTACTGATGTTGATTAAAGTGCTATGATCAGCTGCTGTATTAAATTTTTTCATATTTTCTGTCCGCCATTTTGTTTTTGTTTTGTTACTGTTGATGGTTGCTACACTGTTGCTCTGCAGGGATGACCTGAAGTGTGTGACACGTGACATCACCATCATGATGTTATAAAGATCAGTGTCATACACTTCCTGGTTGTCCAAGAATATGAATTCATCGAAACTATTTAGCGTTCATTTATTTTTGGTTTGTTTGAAGGTTCTGGCTAGTGATCCATGCTTTGTTTATGGATTATGATTTAGGCTTTTTGTCCCGGCTATAGTTAAAGATTTATGGATCTCCATAGTTATGAATCTTTGCCTATTTTTTGACTACAGTTAATCTCCCGATTCTTTATTCTAATATTACTGTCGCATTTTCTTTGCAGGCAGTAAACTAACATGCACACCCTCAGAATTGGTAAGTAAACCAGTTTACTAGAGAAAATACAATTGTACACAAGATGATTAATCTATGTGTCTAGGTTAATACTCTGCCTTGCGCCTCATCTTTTCAGTATACTCTCTAGGCTTTTCTCCCACACCCAACAAAATCACAGCCTATCACCCTTGGGAGGCTTCTATTGTGCTGCAGCTATTTTAAAAGGTTATAAGGTCAACCCTGTTAAGCAATATTCACCAATCCCAATTAATTAAATTATGATAAGCAATACATACTGCACATATTCACATTAAAAGCTGCCTAAGCTAGTGAGGGATTATTTTATGCTTACTTAAAATGATGCTCACCAACAATTTCATTGAATATACCCATAAAATGCCATTGCAGATAAGTAGAAGTTTCAAGGTTAATTTAATCATTCTAAGCAACAAAGGCTCAAATGAGGCCTATCTGAGAGTGCATACTCATTAAATTCTCTGATGTCCTTATATTCAATGAATACTTTCCATAGAGCATAAATAGAATGGAGAAAAATCTAAACCTTTACCATTTTAGAATCCCTACTCTTCAAAACTACATATTTACAGTTGGTAAAAACAGAACACAGAGGTTTTGTACAGATATTATTAATCATTTATACTGATGCTTTTTCCAGTTCTATTAACTCTCTTGTGAACAAAACCTCACCTCTATGTAATAAGGCATGCTGTAAATAAATAAAAAAAGATTGCATACCTCTGCTTGCTAGCATTGTATGCTATGCTGTTTAAGCTTTCACAACAAGTGATAATTTAGGGAATTTGGCAATCAAATAATAAAAAAAATTGTTAGCCATGAAATCATCATTTCAAATGGTAAAGGAACAGATGAAAAAATGCCAGGAAGAGCATTCAGCTTTCTATTTAATTAAATACATTATTTAATGATGTTCAATGAAAAACAATATGGCCAGTTTAAATATTAAAGGTCATCATGCCATAGCCTGCATGGGCAAAAAAGCAATGTAAAATTGTTATTAGGTACATATTTTCATAGAAATAATAATAATAACAATAATTAAAATTATTATAATAATTAAATAACATTATTATTGTTATTATTATTATTCTAAAAATTGGTTGGGATTGTAGGAAGCTGGAGCAATTACAAGAAGCAACATACGGCAGCCAAACTTTCTCACACTGGGGACATTTTGAGACTCTAATTGATCTGATAGATTCACTCTAACAAAACAAATGAGCAATTTAATTGAAGAAGAATTGTTTATATCTTTGTACCATTTGTATGCAATAGGGTATTAAAATCAATAAATTCAATCTGTCACAGGATTTTAAGAGTTTTATTTTTAACACAATATGGCACTGTATAATTATGCATGGATAGAATAATGGAATTGTAAATAAGATTTTACTTCTATTCCTGAATACAGAGCAATTATTTGTACATGTTCACTGATGATTTATTATGATAATTAAAGTTCCATTTTAGATATTACATAATATTATTAACTGACATGAGCATTGCAAGTTGTCTTCTTACACAAGTTGTCTTATTAATAAATATTTTGCAAGATGAACATTGATAAATTATGTTGCTAATAAATCTCTAATTGCCTAACAAAGAAATGTATTTAAAGAAGCAAAATAATTAATAAAAAATATATCAATTTTATTGGGGAAATTACTGGGCATAATCCTACTTAAAATTTAATCTAAAACATATTTTAATTTTAAATGTACTAGCGACAAAGCGTAAGCACATTTTGCACATTAAATGGCTTTTAGACACATTAGTAAAATGTAAAAATTAACAATCAAAGCCTTCTGCATGCATTCATTGGCATACTATTAATGTTTTTGGACAATAATTAACAAATCAAAGGAAAAGAAGTCTTGCAAATTTTAGCTGTCTTATTCTCTATTGTACAAAATGTCTAACTCCCAAACCAAGAGTAAAGTGCTCAATTTGGGCTTTTGTGCAATGTACTTGCAGATCAAAGGGTATTTAATACAGCATATCTAATAAGTAGGATCTGAGAGGTTCTTTTCCTAACACAGATATTCAGTGGTAATAAAACTGTTTTACTTTTAGACAATTGTATTTTAAGCACAATGTAAATTGCCAATTCCTGTTAAGTCTCACTGTCTTCTTGTTCTGCAGACTGCTCATCCCAATGTTGTTTTTAACACACTTCAATTAAATCACATTTTATGCTTCATGTCTTTGTGTCTTTAAAGCTACCACTATTTTCTCACACCATGTGCTTCATTCAGTAATGTTACCAAGTGTTGATCTGCATGCCTGGTGGCAGAACAACTGAGAATAAATGAACAGTCAAAATGAATTGATTAGAAATGACATGTTTCAACTTAAATACTACTGTGAATAATGCAAAAGAGAATAATTGAGGGAAAATCATATAAATACATGCAAGTTTTTAATGTGATGAATTGTTTATGAAATATGTCCCTTGATTGCACAAAAAAAAATCAGTGAAAAGAAAAACACTGAATGAACATGCCGATGAAAACAAAATGATACTGGTATTTGAGGTTACATAAATACACACAGATATACATTCTTAAATCTGCTATTCTAGGTCATGGGGTAGCAGCATTGAAGTATAGCGTGGGACAAAATGTTAGCTGGGTGCCAGTCCATCACAGGGCATGTAGTATACATGCACACTCACAGTTTTAGAGTTGTCAGTTCACTCAGCCTCCATTGTTTTGATGACATTGGGAGGTAAAATAGAATACCCAGACAAAATTCATGGAGACATGGGAAAACTCACAGTCCCCACATTGATCATGGCCTAGTGTCAGATTTGATGGTAAAAAACTAATCTCAAAGGCAGCAGTGCTAGCTCCTTTCCCAACTAGCCTGAAATTAAAAGTCCCTATATTAGATAGATAGATAGATAGATAGATAGATAGATAGATAGATAGATAGATAGATAGATAGATAGATAGATAGATAGATAGATAGATAGACAGACAGATAGAATACCAGAGGCTTTGTTGTATTTGTTTATATAATTCAACCCTTCTTATAACCATTGCATATTTTTAGATTAAAAGAAAGCATAATGTCTGAAATACCGCATCAGTCACATAAGTCAAAAGAATATTAGCTAATGGGGCTGTTAAAACTGAAATGCTTCAGGGTCATGTGGAAGCCATGAAGAAGAGATATCTGTAAGGTGATATAAAAATGTTAGAAAAATGATAGAGTGTATGTTGGATTCAAACCTTCAGGCGTAGTTATAACAATTCTGTAATAATTTGATCAAATGTAGATGTATTTTTTATCAAACAAAAACAAAAAATAGCAGTATCAGAAAATAAACCTTAATCAGAGAAAAACTGATAAATGATGCCAGTGTACTCATTCATTTCAAATCTTCAATGAAGTGTGTAATACAGGAAAATTACAAACATTTTTGGGATATAACATTATTTGGGGAATGTTATAGTAAAAGATCCAACAGTTCAGCCTCACTAATGTGACAGATGCTGAATTGTTCATTTGATTTTGTGGGCTTTTATGCTTTTGCTAGGTCTGCAGTGCACTAGCTCCTAAGGGGCAGGCATGTTTCTCTTCCTTTGATAGCAGGAACAGGCTCTGGCAATCCAAATCTATGAACTGGAAAACATGCATGAAAAATAACTTGATAAATCTTGAGTGATAAAATAATAATAAAAAAAAATCCACCACTAAATTACTAGAAAAACAAATTGCCTAAATACTATTGTTTTGGACAGCTGCTTTATGTAGTGATTGTCCATATCTGAGAACTGATGATGAGCTGTGACTGATTGTACACAGGAGACAAAGCTGCTTCCTATATGGCAAATGATTTGCACTCAGAGGTGCAGTGTAAATGATTTTAGAGCAAGTATTTGAGAGGAACAGCACTTTGCATTATTATTCAGATTGGGTTGAATGCTAAAGCAACGGGGGTCCTTAGTTTCCAAGCCATTGTGCATTTAGATGATAAAATATTATTTAAAGCACAAAACACCTACACACTGAGAAAGATGGTCACTCAAAACTGTAAAACTGGGTTGATATGCAAAAATCTATGTGAACTCCTAATTATCACAAAAAAAATCAATAGTATTTCAGTTTAGTAAAAGATATGCTTTCATAACAGACTTATTTGCATTATTGGAAGCTATCAAACATGTCATCAGGTAATTGATACATTCTGAATTTGGTTCAAATATTTCATACATGGTCTTTAAATATTTGTCTTTAAAAGTGGAATCACACATGACTTTTGAGGAAAATGTAATTAGTCGTGCATTTGTTGAATTCTAGTCTTTTTTTCTTCTTAAATCATTTTTTTTTATATTTAAAAATTGTTCAGTGCTTTGGAAACTGTGTTTTGTTCTTTATTTTTTCAGAAGGGCGTTCTGTGGTCAAAAGAAAGCAAAAATAAAAATTCACGCTGACAGAAAAAGAGTTGTTTTCTTTTCACAGCATGCTTTCTTACATTGTATTTTTTGAAAATGTAGAAACAAGTGACAGCCTGATTACATCCCACTTTATGACTTTCCTGGTAGGTAGTTTGCTTATTACATTCAAATTCAATTCATATCTTACTATAGAAGTGCACAGTTTGATGGTCACATATCAAATAAAAATCTAATCTGTACAATACATTGTGCTTCCCCATTTAAGTATATATGCATTAAATAAAATGAATTGTTGATAAAAAATCATGATAATGTTTCAGTATATATTAAAACATGTAATATTCTTTGGTACAGGTAAACGCCAGTAGAAAGTAAAAACCTAAGCAAATCTTACTATCCATCCATTTTTTTATACCCCTATTATCCAGTTAAGGGTTTCAGGAGCTGGAGTTTACCCTGCAGCACTGGTTGCAAGGTAGCACCTAATCCTCAATGTGGCACCAGCCCACCACGGGGAACATTCATTGAGACATTCGCATATATTCACAGGCCAATTTGGAGTTGGCAGTTAACCTAACATTTACTTCTCTTCAATGTCAAAAAAAAAAAAAAAACTAAACTAAAGCAGACTCAAAACGAACTTTTAAAATCCATATAGGCAGTGTCTGGTGTGAAATTTCAAATCAAAATATTTATTTAAAAAGAAAACCCTGTAGCTTTATTATATAGCATATAGTATTTAGTACATAGCATATAGTATTTCCGAATGGATGAGTAGTAATTTTCTCAAACTGAACAAGGAAAAAACAGAAATCTTATTGATTGGCAAACATGGATATAGCAAGGGCATTAGAAATAAACTTGATTCCTTGGGTTTAAAAATTAAGGCAGAGGTAAAGAATTTAGGGGTTAGTATTGACTCTGACCTAAACTTTATATTGCATATAAACCAGATTACAAAGACTGTATTTTTTCATTTAAGGAATATAGCAAAAATTAGACCTCTTATAACTTTAAAAGACACTGAAAAATTAGTTCATACTTTTTTTTTTTAGTTGACTAGATTACTGTAAGGCACTCTTAACAGGACTACCTAAGAAAGACATCAATTGGTTATAATTAGTGCAGAATGCAGCAGCGAGAATCTTAACTAGAAAAAGAAAATTTGAGCACATCTCACCAGTTTTAGTGTCGCTACAATGGTTATCTGTGTCTTTCAGAAATGACTTTAAAATACTACTAATGGTTTATAGTACTAGGGTACTGTACCGTGTTAGCCATTATGAAGAAGTTGCCTTGAAAGTTTGCATATTGTAATCTTTTTAGTTAGCCAACAAAAGGCGTCATTTTGCTTGACTACTCATTACTAATGGTTTATAAAGCTTTAAATCATCTTGGTCTGTCCTATATTTTGGAATGCCTGTCCCCCTACACTCCTATTTGTAACTTTATATCTTCAAATGGAGGACTGTTTATAATTCCAAGAGCCAGGCTTAAAAGAATTGGTGAGGCGGCCTTTTGCTTTTATGTGCCAAAAATCTGGAATACTTTACCCATTGAAATTCACCAGGCTAATACAGTGGAACATTTAAAAAAACTGCTAAAAATCCATAATTTTAATATGGCTTTTCTCGTAGCTATATTTCAGTTGTATTCTTAATAGACTTTATGGGTATAGAATGATCATATTCTTCAAGGATCCACATACTGTGCTAATCCCCACTATTCTCTGCTGTCACTTCTGGATCTTCTGTGGTGGTGATCTCATCTGTCCACAAGACCAACTTTATCAAATTCCTATCATGTCACGCATGAAGACTAAGAGGTTTGATTTAGAAACATTAATGTTAGGTAGAATGCTCAGTGCGGGCTGGGTGGTCTTTTGACCTTGGAACCCCTGAAGATTTTGTTTTTTTCTTCAGCCTAACTGGAGTTCTTTTCTGCTTTTTCTGTCCTCCTGGCCATTTGATCTTACCTTGCTTTGCTGTTACTTATTTCTTAATATTATTGCCTTATCTTAATTGTTTTTCTTTTTTTGTAACATTTTCTTTGTCATTTTGTAAAACACTTTGAGCTATATTGCTGTATGAAAATATGCTATATAAGTAAATGATGTTGTTGTTGTAGCTGTGATGCTGCAGCAGTAATGCATGCCACAGAACCACCCCGGCTGATAATATTGATTTTTATTTTATACAAAACGTAACTTTGTTAAATAGCACAGCAGAAAAAAATGTATATACCACAAGATTTATATGTAAGTAAGATATCTCTCAAAATCTGGCGGCTTAATAACCATTTTCTGGATGTATTCAGTTTGGCCAGTTGCCCCTCAAATCTTAGGGTATTCAAGCAGAAATTTATATGGCTAAATGCCGTCCATGCAGCCATCCTTCTTGAATTGCCGACATACACAAGGACAGTGCACTTATGTTTTTCCACCATATCCAAGACAAATATAGTGTCTATAAAAAGTATTAATTCCTTAGCATTTGTCTCATTTTATTGTTCTAAATAATTGAACGACAGTGGATTTAATTTGGCTTTTTTTGACACAGATCAACAGAAAAAACGTTTTAATGTCACAGTGAAAACAGATCTTTACAAAGTGAGCTAAATTAATTACAAATACAAAATATAAGCATTCATCCACTTTAATATGACACAACTAAATCATGACTGGTAGAGTCAATTGGTTTTAGAATTAGTTCAATAATTCTGCCTAGAGAAGGTCTTCCACAAAAACTGAGTGATTGTGCAAGAAGAGGACTCCGAAAGAGGTCCCTGGAGACCTATTATAACTCGTAAGGACTTAGAAGTGACAGCATTTAATATTTGAGAGACTGCACATACAACAATTGTTGAGGCAGGTGCTTCAAAAGTTACAGCTTTATGGAAGAGTGGTAAAAAGGAAGACACACACAACATCTTGGCTAGAGCTTGTCAGGAGGCACACATGAGACTCCAAAGTCAGCTGTAAAAGGGATCTATGGCCCAAGACCAAAATTAATCTTTTTGGCTATCATACTGAAAGACATGCTTGAACACTGAGCCATTTTTAAAAATACACAATCCCTACTATGGTGCATGATGGTGACAGTATTATGCTGTGGGAATGCTTCTCTATGGCAGGCCCTAGAAACCTTCTGAGAGTAGACAGTAAAATGAATGTAGCAAAATACAAGGTAATCCTGGAAGAAAACCTGATGCCAGTTTGTAAAAAAAAAACCCTGCCTTGGATGAAGATAATTTTTTTTAGCAACACAACCATCCAAAGCATATAGACAAAGCTACACAGGAATTGATTAGAACAAAAATGTTAATATCCTGGGACCTCATGTATAACGCCGTGCATAGAATTCACACTAAAACATTGCATACGGAAAAAAGTGGAAATGTGTATACGCACAAAAAAACAGATAAAAAATCTGTGCATATGCCAGGTTTCACAAACTTCCCCTTTATAAATCCCAATGAACGTGAAATTTAAGCCCCTCCCAGAATGTTTTGTATTTTAATATGCAACATAAATAGCCTCTTTTTTAGTGCTTTGTTAAAAGACAATTGCAAAAGTACACGGAAAAAAATAATTTCAGCAAAGTGAAGGCAAGGAGAAATTTACTATTTGTTGGCTTAGGCAGTGACATAAACAACAAAAAAAATTGATGGAGTGATATAGCATGGCGGAGACACTCAAACAACACTCAGATATCAAAGTCAACGTGAAAAGCGAGTTGCAGCCCACCATCTGTTTATTCTGTTTCAGACAATATTACAAAAGCTGACCCCCCCGTACTGAGGACACACCCCTGCCTCGGAAACCACCAGGTGACCTTCTTTCTGTGCGCTGACAGACGTTGCTCTGGAGTCATAAAATGCAATAATGGATGCTGTAAAAGATGTGGCCAATTAACTTAGGAATATAAGGGCTGTGCTATGTGATATTGACCACAAATTAAATAAATTGGTTAAAAAATAAATGATGCATCTGATTACCTTTTTTTTACATTCTGCTAATTATATTCAAATAAAGTTGTGCAAAATGCAACATACTTTCTGTGGACTATAGAGCAGCACATTAATAAAATGGAAAAGCTTTCTATTTACATAATCAGATTTATTCTCTGAAGGTGCCTTTATAGTGTAGCGTTAGCGTCAAGCTCCACAACGTCTCTTTTCAAGTGACTTTCTATCCTCAAAAGGACTGCTTGCCTTTTGCGCACTAGTTGGAAAAAGCACCTGCGACTGTGTGGAGCTGCAATTTTTATAGGTTCTCCAGCTATATATTTTCTAATGCCAGCTCATTCTTTTGGCGATTTATCCCTGGCTGATGTAACTTGTCCAGCGGCATTGCAATAGCAGTGTGTGTGGAGTTGACTACTCCAATTACATTTGGAAAACCGGACGTTGCTGCAAAATCAGCTTTCATGTTTCCTTGTTCAATCGCAGTGTAAGGAAATTCTATATATCTGGATGACAAGCAAATAATACCACCCTATACAGCTGGCATGGCACGACTCAGTAATCACTGAGAAATACCCAAATGGTCAGCAAATTCACATTGAAAACCTCCTGTGGCTAAAAACCTGAGAGTTGACAGAACTTGAAAAGTAGCAAGTAGAGCTGAATTCCTCAAAGTCTGCATTTGTAAAGCTGGCACCAGTTTAGCAAACAGCTCCAAGAGGACAGATCTTGCAAATCAAATCGATTTAGAAGCCAGTCATCATCATCTATAAATTTGCACTCTTTTCTAATTCTTCCATTTGTGATGTCTTCTAACAACGCTAAAGCAGCTATGGTGGTTGAAATAGTTTGGCCATTCCATGCACCATTAGCAGAAATACCAAAAATGAATATATTAGAGAGAAACTACAAAAAATGCAAATCTATTAAAAATGAAGCACATGCTTAATTAATAAAAATGAGGTGATGAACAATGATGATATGGGGGAAACTAGTATAATCAAAAATCGAGAACTTTAACTAAAATGAGCAAAGACAAAAATAACTTCAGTAACATTATTCAGATACCAAGCACCAATAAATATAAACTGGATTGTACAATCATCATCAAACACATATAATATATATATATACATATATTGTGGCAGATGGCTGGGGCTCATGCTCAGTCGGGACGCCTGGAGAATGGATGGACCGGGAGAGCAGCAGTACCTCCCCTGGAACATGAGAAGGCAGCTTGGAAAGTCAACCTTGTGGGGACCCATGGCCACTGCCAGGGGGTGCCTGGATGGCTCAAAAGGCATGGTATGTAGCACCTCCGCCACACAGGAGGTGCTGGAGGAAGGTCATCAGGGAGCACCTGGTGCACATCCAGGTGCATTATAAACGGGAGCCGGAGTTGGGTGGAAGAGGACAGAGTTTGCGAGTGTAGGAGTAGAGGGAGCAGAAGACTTGGGAGAAGTCTTAAGAAAAGAAGTAAAAGGACTGAGCCTTGTGGGTAATTTGTGCACTGTGTGCTGTGCAGGTGAAAAATAATAAATAGAGTGTGCATTTGAACATTGTGTGTCCTTGGTGTCTGTTTGTGGCCGAGTTTCTTTTAATGTATATATAAATATATAGTATAGTATGTAATAACAATAGAACATAACAGATTGGCAGTAACACAATAAAATGATCAAAACATTGATAAAATATGACATAATGTTGTAATAACAGCAAATATCAGAATCTAGGCATGTCCATACTAAAAAACTGTTTAATCAACAGCTGTGATTTGCTAAATGAGATCATATGACAATGATAGAATTTTTGCACTATTTTCTGTCTGAAAGCACTCAGCCATACTTGATTGGATTGTGTGCTTGACTGAAAATCAATCTCTCCTTGGAATGTTATACATCATTTTACCTCACAGTTTACTAAAGCTCACAGATAGACCACACTACAATAAACGTAAAATGACTTTGAAATTACAAACTCATAATAGTTTTTCAAAAGGAGTATCGTCAGTACTGCAGTCCATAACATATGACAAAAAATCAGTTTTTACTTTCTGTTATATATATGGAGCTCATAGGTAACATGTTTATAATTATGTTACCTTTTAACATTGAGGTAAAATGCATTCATGACTGCACAATTTATTTTTCAGATTGAATTGTATATTTCTGGGGATATATTCTTTGTGTAAATGCTACTTGAAAAAAGACATAATACAAAAGGAAGCACGATATCTAATAGGACTTTTTCAAAATTAAGGCAGATTATTGTTTCTTATAAACATTCATTACTTTACATTTTATAAACTTTTGTTAAAGGTGGTTACAGAGTATGTTTTGCATGATAAGCTAGATGATAATGTATTTTAATTAAAAAATCCAAATAAATAAGTTTTACTAATACTGTACATCTAAACACTATAAATAAATCTGTTACTTATGCTGTAATTTTTACATTTATTTAAATTAATTTGTTTACATGAAAAAGGCTTCTTTACAGTTGCCCTGATGTGCACTGCACAATCTGCACTATGTTTTAATGTATTTATATTTTGCAATAATGTTTTTATTCCAAGTCTGAAAATTTCACAAAGGATATTAAACTTGAAGAAACCAGAAGGCACTTTATATATCAAACATTTCATTCTGAGCCTTTAAGTATAAAGAAATGGCTAAATCTAAATTGAAACAAAAGCTGCTATACAATATTGGAGACTATATATATTCAAAAATATGCACCTTGCACCCCAAACAGACACAAATGATCAAGACACATAGATTTTAGTCTAACAAAGACCATTTTTATTGTTCACTGTACCTGCTACAGAGAACACGCATTCCTAAAGGTACTGATGTGGGGCATTTTATGTATAATGCATTTAATTTGATATACAGTTGCAAGAAACACACTATGTGAGATGGGTAAATCAGAGTCTCAGCTAAAAGGCAATTCTAGTTTTCACAAGCAGACATCCGGCAAATTTACAGTGTCAATATCTCCACACATAATGAAAAATTAATGAATAAAACGTGCCCTTCCCAAATCCTTTTACTATATACTGTCCAGTGTAAAATGCTCTACATAGTACTATACATGCAGGTAAAAATCCTAAAAAATAGAAGATAAGGAAATCTACTGGTAATACACATTTCCCATTATAAACATCCATTCATCCTTCCATTTTATGGCCGGCCTTACAGTATGGCCAACCCTCCAGACATACTTTTGGATATAATATACTAAAATGAATAAGCTCAAATCTCCAAGGTGGAGTTCCCTTTCACACCTAGATGATATGTAATACTAATATCAATGCACTGTAATGTTCACACACACACACACACACACACACCACTCTTAGATTCCATCTAGCAATAATATTAATGCACTCATACTTTCAACTGCAAACCAAAAAAAATGACTAATACGTCAAATAAAAGTAATTGATCATTGTGAAGAGGAATACGACTGCAACAACACAATAATGATAGTGACTTGAATCTAGTTTAATTTTTTTTTGTAAAATTATCTTAAAGAGGCAAATTTGGCCTAAGGGTGCAATATACCCTGGAGCCAGCCCTGGCTTTTCCAATTTAGACTTCTGGGAATCTGCAGCGCATCCTGGTGGCATCACACACAAGGAATAAAAACAGCCCTAGATTAGATTTCAGGCCCACTTAAATAATATCATATAGGCACTTACACTGTGAATTGACCTGACAGCATATATTTGAATTGTAAGCATGTCTCAGGAAACACTCAGAAATGCAGAAAGGAAATATAAAATCTCCACACAGCAGACACCTGCAGTAGCCCAAGAGTTGATCTGTTGCTCAAGTGTATTGATTCACACTTGTAAAAATTATGTTTTGAAGTAAAAATATTAAATAGTTCTGAACAATTAATTTCATGGATGTTAAATTTTAGAATTTGTATATTATTTTTCAAGTAGGCTGCTAAAAGATTCTCTATCTCCTTCTGCCACCTACTGTATATCCAGACAGATCTCACAGATATATTTACGTTGGTCTTTCTTACATGCTGTACTACCAAACCCATGTACACTGGCAGTGCAGATTGACAGCTTGCATGGTGGCAGTATCTACAGTATATATATAATTCACTAAGGGCACGCAAGACAGTGAGCGCAAGCAAGACAGTGAGCACAAGCAAGACAGACAGCGCACGCAAGACAGAGCGCCACGGCCACCAACTCACAGAGCCCTGCCCGCCAACTCTAAGACCATGAGATACGGTCGACAGAGCCCCGCCTACCAACTCTAACTAAGGGCAAGCAAGACAGAGAGACACGCCCACCAACTCACAGAGCCCTGCCCACCAACTCTAAGACCATGGGATACGGATGACAGAACCCCGCCCGCCATCTCTAATCATACTTCCGCGTCTACCGTCACTCTCGATCAAACAGCAAACAGTTTTGAGGATAGTTTTAAAATGTGTTATTGAATTGAGCTGATGTATATGAGAGGAGCACTATGAGAGACACTCGAGCTCTCATAGCACAGAGTTTGATGTTTGGTACAGAAAGTACAGCTGCAGATGAGAATTAGAGTGAGAGAGACGAGTGTCAGTCTGTAGGAGATCAGCGAGGTTGTGGAGAGCTTTAAATGTTAAGAGTTATTTAGTATTGTATTCTGTAGTTAACAGGGAGCCAGTGAAGTTGAGAGAGAATAGGTGTAATATGTTCAGTGGGTTTAGAAAAGCAGGTTATTATCCTGGCAGCAGAATTTTGAATAAATTGTAAGCGATGGATACGTTTTTGTGGGATGACAGATAGAATACCATTACAGTAATCTATACGTTAGGTGACTCGGGCATTAACCAATACTTTAGTACTGTGTTGCGTAAGAACAGGACTAAGTCTAGAAATGTTTTTGGAGATGGAAGAAAGCAGTCTGAGAAATGTTACTTATATGGGATGAATTATTTAATAATAATAATTATTATTATTTTTAATAATTACCATTATTAGTGTATAAATGGATATAAATAATTGCATGTAAACAATTCGCCAAAATCTGTTGTATGTAAACGATACTGTTTAAAACATAGTTTTTTCATCAGAAAACCCGGTTTCCACGTCTACCTGTATTAGTTTAAATGGCATTTTTACCACTCGTAATAGGGTGGACGCGCTGACTTATTGTGTCGACTGGGCAACACAGTGAATGCGGCGTCTATCTATATATGTCTATGTTTTCCTGCTACAGGAAGGTACTCTCTCGACCATTGGCATTGATTTCACTCCTTGCTATTTTCATTATACTACGACGGTGGTTTCCTAAGCCTTTGTTATACTGAATTCCTTTCTCACTGTTTTCCGTTCCTATTCTTACACCGCCGTATGCTACGGTGGGCTTCGGCTAGTATCATGATAAATGAGTAATGAAAATGGATGCTAGGATTACCCAATACTGTATGACGCTACATCTTTTAAGTTTCTTCAAGCTTATTATTTAGCGCTGCCTGCTCAACCAGGACTGTAGCGAGTTTTTAGTCTTTCAACTCATTTTATTTGTTAGGGCAATGCATGAATGCATGCCATGTGCCACCACCTTCTGGACAAAATTCCATGAGTCTGTTGGATGGATAAAGAACACTGAGTTCCTGCACAGGCTAACTTTCTCTTTATTCTTCTTTTATGTTGGATGTATGACAGAATGCGCAGCGTGGCCTGGGTGGGCTTTTTGTCATGAAACCCCAGAGGTTATTCCTCGACTGGGCTTTTTTTCCCCTCTCCACTGATTATCTGACCCTTAATATAATTAGTCTATTTGATTATTGTTTTTCTTTGTTTCCACATACCATCATTTGTAAAGGCACCTTGAATCATACTTTTTACTGGCACAATATGAATAACTTTCGTTATTGTTATCTATTGATATTTACGTCCTTTTTGTCGTTTATCTCTAACTTTGTTTCAGGAACTTTGAAAATTTGATTTCATGGATTAAAAAGTCAAATGCAGCAAACTAGAATGTTACATTTGTGTTCTTGCCATTTGACCTGACATATATTTGGCCATTTATCATTCAGACAAGTTATTTTTATCCATGTCTGGTCTTCCACACATAGAAAATTGCACACTTTAATATGTGAGTTTTTTAAAACAATTTAAAATTACAATTTGATTACCACACAATCACTTATTGTGCTGCTTTAGTAATGCCTTAATTTTACGGCCAGAGCACTTTCTGCATCTTCAGGATTGTATCATAGTAAACAAGTAATTGCCTGTTTTAGAGCAGCTCCATAATGCTAACTGTAAAAATCTGAATTCTTCTTTCACTGTTTTATGGACTGAATATACTGTATATATTTAGGAAAGCAGACTTAAAAATATGTATTCATTTTAACATCTACTCTAACTCTAATTAATTATAAACATTTATACCAGACAAATTAAATGCAAACCTTGTGCTACTGTTTGTACCTAGTTCCTTTTTTTTGTGACTAGATGAGTCAATTACCATTTTACTTTCTAAATGTGTGGAATGGAGTCAGAGCCAGGACTGGCAGCTTTAGGCACAAGGCAGGATGGCAGCTCATTGCTGGGCACATTCAAACACACATCCATACTTATGCCAAGCTAATGCGGACCATCTTGCAAGCCTCAGAGTTATGATAAGAAACTGTAGCAACAAAGCCCAAGTATAAATGACAAGAAAGTGCAATTTCTTTTGCAGGCATCAGGGTGGGATTTGAACAAAGGAGAATTCCGAGGCAGTAGCATTAAACAATATAGCACTGTGCTTACCTGTGAGAAGAAAGTAAAAAAGAAATTTATGATACATGATTATAACATTATACAGTATATCTCAAAATCCTGTCTTTTTTCAATATATTCCGCTGATGCCTTCATCCAAAGCAATGTGAAAGTTATGTATGAATTTCTGTATGAGCACTGAAGGGGTTAGCGCTTCCTCAGTATTACATTAATGAGACTGTCAGTCCATTTCTTTAACCCGTAGGTCACACATAAAATAACAGTATTAGAAACGTGAGTATCTGTATTTATTATCTTTTTTCACACCCTTACTTACCTTCATTATTCTTGATAGTAAAGTTTGGGTTGTTAGACATTTCTGGTGCCAAACTGTAGATAAAGAAATGCCCATTCTTCGGATCATCCTTGTCAATAGCACTGACAGTCTGTATAACCTAACAAGTAAAAAGGGGGATATATTTTATTTTAAAAGCTGATTTCTTTGTTTATAACCATATTGCTACTATAAAACTGATTTCAAAAGGTGTTATTAAAAAATAATTAATTAATTAATTAATTTAGTTGTAGACATTTTACCATACTATTATAGGTCCTGTAACAATAAACAAATAAACTTAAGTAAATTTTACTTGGTAAAATATAAATTAATTTATTTTAAATAATTGTTTTACACGTAAAATTGCTTTTATTTAAAAAAATGCTTTTTAAAAAACAGTACTAGCTATTTTCCTGAAACAATTAGGAGTAGTTTTAGGCATTTTACTGATGCATGTATTTAATAAGTCCACAGAGACTAGTAATGTGGCTAGCATTTGACAGAATGAGAAACAAAACCATGTCTCTGAGTTAAAGCCCAATAAGCATTTCATAAAGGCGCACAGTATTGACTAATTAGAAATAGCCGAGACAAACATTTCAAATAAAAATTTTGAACTTAGTTGTAAATTTAGCTGCTTTAGTCAGAAAAAAAAGATTCTTCTTGACATGTTACAGGAAATAAACAGTAATGCCAATAAAGTAAGTGTATGTGATTAAAAATGGAGTCCTACATCAAAAGGCTTGATTAAAAATAAAATCAAAGGGAAATGAACGCATTGCAATTATGTGGATTACGGGGAGGAAGAAACAATGTAGTCTTGTTAGTGGTGCAGTCTACTTGCAGGGAAATGTTTACTATGGCATTTCCTAGGGATCAGCTAAAGGCCTCTTGCTGTTTCTTATCAACATAAATGATTTGCAATACGCATAAAATGGT
The DNA here is from genome assembly GCF_016835505.1 of Polypterus senegalus. Taxonomy (NCBI): domain Eukaryota; kingdom Metazoa; phylum Chordata; class Cladistia; order Polypteriformes; family Polypteridae; genus Polypterus; species Polypterus senegalus. Next base: position 54,163,218 of record NC_053162.1, on the reverse strand, counting down.
AATTTTTCCAAGTTGAGGATAATACAAAATACACATCATGAAATGGAGTTAAAAGCTTTGGAATATGTTGCGTTTTATTTTTACATAGACACATAAAATGGTAGATCTTTTCAAATAGTTTAAAACAAACATTTAAATATAGTGCAGTAGTATTAACTGAATTGTTGGTATACAAGAATGGGACTAAGAATAAATTCACAATTTTGTATAATATGAACCAAAACATTCAAAGAAGCAGATCAATTAAAGACAAAAATATCCAATAAAGAAGCATTGCTAAAAGATTGCCCTGTTCTGGCAGAAGAAGGAGGTCAATGTATCCGTCAGGTTCAAACTAAGGAATTCTGTTGTCAGTAGCAATTTTTAATTCAGGTACAGCTGCAAATAAAGTGGAACAGTTTTACCCGATAGAACTTTTCATGCTACTTTAAAATAAGGCTATCATATTTTTGAACTTGCTGCTTCAAAGGATTTCTCTGTTTTACCATTTGTATTGCAGATATGGAATTATTTCATTGTTTTATTATATGGATATTGTGGGTGCAATTACTGAAAACTGTATATGTATTAAGCTTTTAAGTTATTTAATTATTAATACTATCTTGTGCTCATTATAGTAGCAGTAATGGGTCAGATTCAGCTTGTTATGTAATTAAGTGGTTACATTCATATAACATTGTTAGTATTTTGTCCCTGTTTTACTGTTAAGTAGTAGAAAAGAGTTTTCTTATTATTGCATTTTCAAAGGTGAAGGGACATATATCCTACGCTAGTTACTGCACCCTCACTTCCATACAAATCCTTGTTTCAGCATGGTATTAAACATTTTATAATACATACTATATATCTAGGTTTACAAAATCTTCTGAAATTTTCAGCACTGCTGTGATCTGTATTCTGAGCCTTATGTATTTACACCTTACAAAGTCCTGTTCACATCGGCTTTTACATTCTGCAAGTTGTTTTGCAGCTTCCAAGCCACCTACCCAGTAGCAAAACTGATTTTAAAGTGAAGTGGAGAGGTAGAATCCAGTGTTGCTAGCTTTACTTAGTCAATACATCCTTACCAGAATGGGTTTCATTTAATAAAAAAAGAAAAATCAGCCTGTTCACATGAATTCCCTTTAGTTTTCATTTATAGTACTGACTATAACTTTAAAAACTTGTATGTTAATTTAACTAAGATAAGTGGCACACATGTGTTTAAATTGTTCAATACACAACCTTTTAGTTAACCACTTAAATATCTGCCTTCTTGTAATAGACAGCGATTGTTCATATTATAGTGTCCGTGCAGGTTCAAGTTCAAGCACTTTATTGTCATTGTGTAACACAACAAAATTACTTTTTGTGACAGCCCCAAGGTGCATTTAAAGAAAAGTCAAATAATTCCAAATATGTCGTATACAGTGTTAAGTAATCAAGTAACCAGAGCAAATTATTATTGCTCAAAGTACAGCAGCATAAATTGTTATTACACCTGTTAATGAATAGTACATTACATATTCTATATTGTAATACATTAGTATATTGCACATTACCAATATAGCTTATTGCACATGTTCAATTAAAACTGATCTCAGACTAAAAAGAATTTCCAGGGTGAGTTTTGTCCTTGAGAATGTTTTTGGCCCTTCTCACACAGCGCGTCTTATGCAAGAGTTCGAGTGATGGCAGTTCTGTCCCAGTAATGGCCTCTGCTGTTTTTACGACCCGCTGAAAGGCTTCTTTAGCAGCATTGGTGCAGCTGTTGTACCAGGCCATCATGCATTTAGTTAAGATACTCTCTATAGTGCATCTATAGAAATTAACCAGGAGCTTCTGGGGGAGGTCAGCTCTCCTTAGCTTCCTGAGAAAATAGAGGCGTTATTATGCTTTGCCTATTATAGCCAAGTTGTTGTCAGCCTAGGACAGGTTCTCTGAGATAGTGACTCCTAGAAACTTAAAGCTGGAATAACATCTTTGGTCTTTTTGGCATTTAAGACCAGGTTGTTGGTGTTGCACCATTCTGTCAGATTCTGAACCTCTTCTCTATATGCAGCTTCACTGTTGTCTGTTACAAGCCCAATGACAGTCGTATCATCCGCAAATTTAACAATAATGTTTGATTGGTGAATGGGTTGACAGTCATGGGTGAAGAGTGCATAGACAAGGGGATTTAGTACACATCCATGTGGCACAGCAGTGCTCAGGGTAAGGGTTTGCCCATCCTGACTGACTGGGGGCGGTTGATGAGAAAATCCAGTAACTAGTTGCATAATGGGCTGAGCAAGTCCTAGTGTATAGAGTTTTTGGATCAGCTGGTTAGGTATGATTGTATTAAATGCAGAGCTGTAGTCAATGAAGAGCATCCTAACATAGGTGCGAGAGGGCAGCATGTAGAGCTACACAGAAGGCATCCTCAGTTGATCTGTTTGACCGATAGGCAAACTGGTGTGGGTCTAGATCAGTTGGGATGGAGTCTTGATGTGGGTGATTACCAGTCGTTCAAAGCACTTTGTGATGACAGGGGTGAGAGCAACTGGTCGATAGTTATTAAGACAGGCTATCCTCTGTTTTTTGGGAACAGGTACAATGGTTGTGGATTTCAGGCACAAGGGGACTACACCTGAGGAGAGAGAGAGAGGTTGAATATGTGTGTAAATACCTCCGCTAATTGGTCAGCGCAGGCCTGGAGCACACGTCCTTGCACATTATCAGGACCTGCTGCCTTCCTATTATTGATGTTTTCGAGTGCCCGCCGCGCATCATGTATGTGTACGACCCCAGGCTGTGAGTCTCCTGGCAGCTTGAAGCTGACTGGAGGCTGGTTATTGTCCTTGTCAAACTGGGCAAAGAAGTTGCATTGTTATTGGCCAGTGTGTATTATACGTCATTTTTCTTTTTGTAATCCGCGATTAATCGGATTCCTTGCCAGATCCGGTGTCAGTCTGAGTTACTGTCAAAGTCCTCCTCAATCCATTGTTTGTATATTAGTTTAGCAGACTTGATGCCCTTCTTGAGTATAGCTCTGGCAGCTCTATAGGCTCAAGTGTCTCCTAATTTAAAGGCTGTGCCCCTTTCCCTGAGCAGCTGTTTGACTTCACTATTCATCCATGGTTTCTCATTTGGGTAGACCTTAATCCTTTTGTTGACACTGACATTGTCCACACAGTAATTAATATATGACAGCACAGATGAAGTATATGTCTCTAAATTTGTCTGATGAAAAAATATATTCCAGTCTGTTTGTTCAAAGCAGTCCTGGAGTTGGCAAATGGCCGCTTCAGGCCATACCTTAACTGTCTTGCTAATTGGATTAGTACTGTTGATAAGGGCTTTGTGTACTGGAACAAGATACAAAGAGAGATGATCAGACTTGCCAAGGTGGGGGCGTGGAATGACCTTATAGGGGTCTTTTATGTTTGTATAGACGTGGTCTAAGGTGTTTTCCCTTCTGGTTTTACAATGTACATGCTGATAAAATCTGGGGAATACATCCTTAAGATTCGTTTGATTAAAATCCCCAGCAACGATATAAACTGCATCAGGGTTCTGTTGTTTACTGATAATGTCAAACAATTTTTCAAGCACTGATTTATCATCAGCCTGTGGAGGTATGTATACTGTCGTAACAATAACGACGGTATGTTCTCTCGGTAGGTAAAACGGTCGGCATCTTAGCATCAGATATTCCGTGTCCGGACAACAAAACTTGTTGATTGTAGTTATATTAGTACACCAAGCATTATTAGTATAGACACAGAGTCCTCCACCTGTTTTCTTACTGGAATCGGGGGTTCGATCAGCTCGATGGAGCGTGCAACCTGCAAGTTCAACTGCTGTGTCCGGTATGGTGGGATCCAGTCACATCTCTGAAAAAATCAAAAGACAACAGTCCCTTGTAGTTTTATGTGTGGAAATATCCAGTTGGAGCGCGTCCATTTTATTTGCAAGTGATCTAGTATTCGCAAGAAGAATGCTAGGAAGTGGGGTTTTATGCAGAGTACCCTTTAGCCTAGTTAGTAATCCTGCTCGTTTGCCTCTTTTTTGCTTCCTCTCCCTGAGCCGTCTGTGTCATCGTCTTCAAAGTGTACGAGTCAACGTTAGTCCCGGTGATCTGAGAATCTCCTGTGGTATTGCTTCTGTGTTATAGTAATTATCTTTGCTATTAGAGTCGATCTGTAGAAGCTTTTGACGACTGTAGTGGATGCCCACTTCCGTGTGTAAAATGATGAAAGTTAAGAACACTAACAGCAGAAAAGAGCACCTATTCGGGGAGCACAAAGCCGCAGGTTGTATTAAACAGCACTTCAGATGCCTTATTCCTTTGATGATGCATGTAACACAGCTATTGTAGGTTTAGGTTATTCGAAAGATTAAACCCTAAATCACTGCATCTACTGTTTACTTCAGTATTTATATACCTTTTGCTAACAATTCAATACATTTTTTAGATGGTCACATCTATATCTATATATATATATATATATATATATATATATATATATATATATATATATATATATATATATATATATATATATATATATATATATATATACACACAGTGTTGGCCAAATTATAATATTTGATCTTTTTGAGAAGTGTGTTGTAATTTTCTGTCTGAATCAAATGATTTCGCCAGTATTTTCACTATTATCACTCAGATTGTGTTGCAAATGTATATTAATATGATTAAGAATTGTTTTTGTATGGTTTTTGCATGGCTTTTTTCTGAAAATAATATTTTTTTGTGGGGTGACACTAAGGCATTAAAATTTGGCCTATTTCTGTGTTTTGAAGACAAATTTACAACATGACATTTTCGCTATTTCTGTACACCTTTTAAAACAGTTTGAGCTTATATATAAATAATCCTGCACACGCAAACAAATTCTAACACACAAATTTAGTTTTTGCAGAAGTTTGACGCGAATCTTCTCTGGAACTTGTACGAAAGTGAGAATGGGTAAGAAAAGCGACATCAACCCACGAAAAAAAGGCAGGTTAGAGTTTTGCTGGAAGAAACGACTATGACCCAGGTGGAAATTGGTAAGAAACTTGGTGTTTCTCAAGCATTTGTCAGTATTTGTTGAAGGTAGTTGAAAGGCAACCAAGGATTCTTTCCAAAACGTGAAGGTTTGTGTGGCAGGGAACGCCTATCAACATCCAGAGATGACCGGAGGCTGGTCAACATCTGTCTCCATCACAGGAAAGCCTCCTCAAAGCAACTTAAACAGATGTGGCAGGAGCATGGAGTTGCAGCCAGTTCAAGGACAGTGTGTCGCCGGCTTTTTACAGCTGGTTTGAAGGCATGTTGGCCCTTGAAAAAACCTCTTCTTATGACGACAATGAAGAGGAAGAGGTTGGACTGGGTGAAACAGTATTCTGACTGGACTTCACAAGACTGGTCAAAGGTAAAAATTGAACACATCTGGAATATTTTCAATAATTTTGTGACAATTATCTAAAATCTAGCTAAATAAATAACTAAGCACACATTGAATTTTTTTTAAACAGGTTGTTTTTTCGGATGAGAGTTTGATGTATGTCCTTGAGGACGGTGCTCAATTTGTGCGCCGAAGTCCTGGTGAGAAATTCCGTCCAGATTGTGTTAAACAGACAGTGAAGCACCCACTTTCTGTGATGGTTTGGGGTGCCATCAGTGTTCACGGCGTGAGTCGTCTGCACATCGTGGAAGGAACGATGCACCAAGATCAATACATCCAAGTCCTGGAAACACGACTCCTTCCTCAGTTAAGGGACTGGACTCAAGGACCTCATCAGGATGTCATTTTCCAGCAAGATAATGCCCCTCGCCACACATTCAAAAAGGTTAAGAAGTACCTGGCAGAAAAACAACTCCAATTGCTCGACTGGCCTGGGAACAGTGCGGACATGAATCCCATAGAAAATGTGTGGAAGATGCTGAAAGATAAGATGCATGATTGCAGGATCACAACCAAGCAACATCTTATTGAACGCCTTCTACATGTATGGTTTCACGACAAGGACATTAAAAAGTGTGCAGAGGACATGATTGCAGGCATGCCTAACAGAATACAGGCAGTGATTAAAGCACGTGGAGGCTGCATAAAATACTGACATTTTGGATGATATTTAGGGTGTCAAGGAAAAAAAACCTTAATTTCCCATAAAACATTCTAAATATATATTGAAAACCTATTTGGTTTGTGTTTTACATAAGTAACTATAAATACGAAGAATTGCAAGTCATTTATAATGCACCATATTGGTAATTTTTAGCTTTGAATCGCCAAAAACTGCAGAAAACCAAAATATTATAATAATTTGGCCAACACTGTATGTGTGTATATATATATATATATATTTATATATATATATATATATATATATATATAAATCCAATGTTTGTCTGTATGTCTGTCCTCTTTTCAAGAGAGAACTACTTAACGGATTTAGATCAGGTTTTTTTCTATAATTTGCTTGAACATTCTGGTTGATTTTGCAACTTTTCTCATCACGCTAAGTATCATAATTCGCAGGAACGATTGATTTGTGCTAATCCAAGACAGAGGCTGTGGGCCGAGGGGAGGGGGAAGTGTGACCTCAGAAGTAGGGAGCTGAGTGGAGCCTTCTCCCTCACGTGTCACCTCTGTTTGAATTGCTCTACCTCTAGCCACGTATTGCAGCGGACCTTGCCTTTACTTAGCTAGCGATACCTGTTTGTTTATTCATTTTTAAAGTTTGTCCTGTTTCACTACTATGCGGGCGGAGCTGGAGGGGAAGGCTAATAGTGTATAAATATTAACTACGGAAATAAGCTAATGTTCATTGTTTTTTTCTAGAATGATGGAATCATAAACAAAATAGGTATGGTCTTTAGCATATGGCTAGAGTTGGGTTTTGGGAGAAAACTGCCCATGGCTTGTGCTGGTTATGTGTTTGGTGGTGGACATCCTCTTTAATTTACGTCATAGCACTAAGGATGTTAGTTAAATAGTCATCTTTGCATCTTCTAGAGGGGTATTCCTATTTTAATAAGTGTACAAATTGATAAAAATAAAGTGGCATTCAAAAAAATCAATTGTATGGGGCTGATTAGCATACAACTTCCTTTTGAGACTTTTCAATAAGTCATAACATGAAGAATGTAAGCACATATCAAAATGCTAGGATTACAATCTTTGCCTACAATTTAAATTATCAGCTGCTGTTTTTTCAACTTCACTACATTTAATCCTGCCCTTGGACTGTCATAAAATTTAAGTGGGCCTAAATGCTCAAAAACCACTTACTTGCCATAAGGATGTATATAATTTCATATTCCTTCTGGAGCTCTGGGGTGTAACGCTAAAAGAATAACAATGGCCTTCCTCCAAAAAAAAAAAAATCCAAAAGTGATATCAAATCACAACATAATTTCCCGTAGTCAGCCATTTATTCTTTTTTAAACTAATGGAAGCAAAGACCATATTGGCACTGCAAGACAGCATCCAGCCATGAAGTGGGTGTCAGCAGAGCACAGTCACATATACCTAATGGGCCAGTTTAGAGTAACCAATTAAATGTATTGTAAATGACTTTAGGATTTTGGAAGAAAAATTACAGTCCCCAGAGAAAAGTCATTGCAGACACAGGGAGAATATACAAACTCAAGACAGAGAGCAATAAGGTCGGGATTCAAATCTTGACTGCAGGAGTTATGAGGAGTTATGAGACATACTATCCATTGCACCACCTTAACATTATATGGCTATCAGTTTTATGTTTTTTGTTTGTTTTTTTGTCACATTCATTCAGTCATTTTCGGAAATCTGTTTTCTCATAGCCTATCCTGGCAGTACTGGTCACAAAGCAGGAAAGAACTTTGTTTATCAAAAAACATTATAGTTTTTTTTCCATCCATCCATAATCCAACCCACTATATTCTAACTGCAGGGTCATTTTTTTGGATTTGAAATCATTGATATGCAGTATATGTATTAAACTGACAAATACACATTTGTACAGTGGTAACTCACAAGCTCTTGGGTACAGTTTCATCAGAATGATTTAATTTGTGCATATTTGTTTTCAATATAAACTAAAACATTGGTGGCAGGATTGGCACTCTATCCACGTTAAAATACCTCACACTGTTCCAGTGTGGTACTGAGGTATCACCCGCTGCCGTAATGTCCCAACCAATACTAAAAGGAATCTGTTTTTAAATATAAGGCTGAATAGGTAAAACATGTTAAAAATAATGATCTTGCAAGATTGGGATTTATCTATCATATCTAAATTCAGTGATTGTTACCCATGCAGAGTTTAAATAAGGATTACAATATAAAACATTCCTGTATAGTTCTTTTCTAGCATGGTTGTCTCTAAACTACACTGCAAAATCATAAAAAATAAATGCCTTTCCATTTCACTTGGTAGTTTAAAACTTGCAAGTCATTGTGTAATCAGGGTACTAATATGTTTTTACTTTTTTAAACATTTTTCACTTTTGGACTTCTGCATATCTGGCAGTGCTGAATCTGAGTGCATTTTCAGTCTGAAATCTAGCTTTTCTTTCTAGAGCGACACAAGGGATCACAGTGCAATGCTGTTTACTCAATTATGGAAAGGCTGAACACTGCTTTATTGCCATTTTATTGCACACATTAGCCAGTGATGTACAGTTTTTGCTAAATAGCTTTGTGTTGTATGGCTTTTATTTTCTTTATTGTTAATGCATTTTGTTTCTTTGGGATGTGCTTTTTCAAAACATGTAAGACAATTGTAAATAGATGCTTGTAATTATAAAAGACAAATGCATTTAATATGGTGAAAAAAATCCTAAAATACAAATATTGTTATCTACGTTTCTGCTAGGCAGTTTATGGTAAGGATTATCATAAGCTAATGTGTCTCCTTCTAAATGTTTTTTGTTTGGTTTAGCAATAGCTAATATCACTTGTCTAATAAAGCTAATACCCTGTTCTGTAACATATCAGCAACTTGCAACACAGTGTTACAACACAGTATTGGGGTTTTATAAACTTCAGTTCAAAAGGTTGAGTCAGTATGAGTTACCACTTTGTGTGAACGATATTATTTTATAGCTACTTGCTCTATATAGGTTCTTCAATATATTTAGTGGAGATAAGTTTGACGGTGTGGATTTTCATACCAGACAAACAAAAGCAAGGATACAAAGTGATGCTGTGGGTGAGAGCACTGACTATATTTTGGAACTAAACATAGTTTGTGGTCTTTCCCAGTACAAATGAGCAACCTAATGAGTTAGGTTGAACAGTGTGAATTTTGAATAATGAGCTTTGTTTATACCACAGTGGCTACTTGAAAGGTTAAAATACCAGGAAGGTGTCTTGAGATGATGCTCTCAAAAAAAGTCAGTTTCCCTGAAACTGATCCAGTATGAACCTACAAATCTAAACTAAAAAAATTAAAAGAGCTGACCATCACGTGGACAAAAGTGATAATGCCACTATAACAAAAAGATAATAAATGCACCACTTGCCACTGAGAAAACAAGCAATACACTACAAGAACAATTATTTTGAGAAATGAATTTGCAGTTGTCAGTGGATGTGTCAAAACAGGTATTTAAAGAGCAAATTATGCTCCATACTTGTGAGAAAAGTTTGAGAAAATTAGCAGAGGCCACCCGAAAATTATCTTCTATTTTGGTTACAGATCAAAAACATTTATTTTACGTTTTCTAAAGAATTTCTTATTTGGCATAATTGATTACGAGAAAGTTTTTCTTCATTTTAGCTAAACATTACACACAGCTGAAAATAATATTTTAAAGTTACCTTGAAAATTGTTTATTTTATAATTTTGCTAATGCACAAAAAAGCTTGTTTAACAGTATTTTATATTTAATTTCTTCATTCCGCACACCTCTGTACTGTGACAACAGTAGTCAATCAGTGTAGTTGAATGTGTCTCATGCTGATTTCTGCATATTGTCTCCTGGCACTGATTGTGTGCGGTATTATGATCAGCCCTTCTTCTGCTGATGAAGGTCTGTGAACATGATTCGGACAGCTGACCATTCGGATTAATCTGAGAATTACCATTGTTTTTTAAATTCTTTTTGCCTCTTGTCTATACAGTAAATTCACTCGATTTTATATTGGAATTTTGACAATTACTTACTTACTTACTTCTTTTTGTGCTTGTGATTTTTTCTGTTATTTTGTTTTAGCAATGTGTTGGATTGTACTAATTAGGGATTATTTAAAGCCAGGGTTAGGGAAGTTATGTTAAAAAAAATTCTATCAAATTGTAATGGGATTAGTTTACGCAATGTTTCCTTCAGAAAGTAATCATTTTAATAAGTACTTTAAATTTATGTTAGTCTCAAAACCATTACAAATGCAGTATGTATAATACCAATTGGAAAATCCAAGGATGACACCCAAATGTCCTTTTAGTATTTTAATAAGCAGGAAATAACCAATAACAGTAAGCATTAAATAAAAACCAGCAACTAGTTAACAAAAATCATTTTTATTAAAAAAATAAATTTTAATAGTTAAAAATAAAACTGACTTAACTACTCAAACACGTGCAAACACGGAGTCAGTAAAAGGTAAAATGAATGTTAGTGTAGCAGGAAGCAGGTGAGAACACATGGTATTTGCTTAGAAATGTACATGTGGTGAAAGCAGCAAAATTCTAATTAAGTCAGTAACTGTAATGTAATTACAAGAATTTAAACTTAAGGTATTATACTACTTCATTACTGGGAATTGTAATTAGATTAAATTAACACATTACTTTGTACCGTGTTAAGCCTAAGTCTGGTTAAAGCTGGCGTGCTAAAGCTGACTGTGCAGTGTCAATTGAAAGAGCTACTCTTGCAGTCTCAACATAGGCTTTCAGTATTTAATTTGTTTTTTAGGCGACTGATAAGAACTTCTTACTTTCTTTTTCTACCATGCGCTGCATTACTTGTATCTAACTCCCTCTTTTAAATTAATTAAAGCAACCCAGTAGCATATTTGTGCCATTTAATATAAATATATTGTCACACACGTGCAAGTAGGAGGCAGCTAAAGGGCCTGAGTAATTGTAATGAAACATCTGACCGGGGGCGGCGGAGTGCACCGACTGTCTTTCTCAGTTCCCTACAGACCTTTCCTGGGAAATCCTGCAAGGTTCCAACGCCTCAGAAGACATCACTTTCGAAGCCAGCCCCTTTGCTGATGTCACTTCTGAAGCCAACCCCTTTGATGACGTCACTTCCGAAGCTGGCCATTTTGATGACATCAGTTCCTCTCCAGGCCTTCAAAGCCTCCATCTTGGGCTACTATAGCCAGTTCTAGTTTGGATCCTGTGAGATGCACATCGTATTTCTGATACAACAAAACCTTTTGCAGCTAGGAAAAATAATATATGGATGGCTGCCCCAAACCTTTATGATGTCTTTGGCGTATTATTATTACAATATGTATATTTATTTTTTCACCCCTGCTGATGGTGACAGGAGCTCACTTAGCTATCAATCTATTTTTACTTTTCTCACTTGATTTTCATAAACAACTAATACTAGGTAAGCTGATAAGCATACTCCAGGGGATCTGAGAAAAACAGTGTGAAACTGTTATGTACAAAAGTGATCAGTGAAAGAATTCTGAAATATCTGTCTGATAACACGTCCCATCCATTTTTACTCTATAGCAGGGATCTCAAACTCCCGTTCTGGGGGGCCGCAATGGCTGCAGGTTTTCATTGTAACCCTTTTCCTAATGAGAGGCCTTTTTTTGCTGTTAATTACCTTTTTTAATTAATTTTAATTGACTTGTTCTTGAACACTCAGACCCAATAATTGTTTCTTTTTTCTTAATTAGCAGCCAATCAATAATGAGATACAAAATGAACCAAAACTGTGACCATTATACAATATCTGAAAATAAAACGGTTGGAGGTCTTAGGAATGTAGATTTGCTCAGGCCCCCAAAACATTTTAATAGTGCTATTAGAAAAGCAAAGAAAAAATTGACAATTTTGAAAATGTATGCTACTGCACAAAGAGAGCAGCAACAAGCCATGGAATTAAAGAAGATGTTTAATTAACAACAAGAATCACTGCCTAATTAAGCAAATGGCTGGAGTGAAATTGGTTGGAGTTTGAGGACCTAACTAGTATAGTTGGTCTTCTGTTGCCTCACTCACTTCACATTTCATTTCGGAAAGAAATGAAGCAATTCAGACGAACAATGAAGAAATTCCGGGGAACAAATTTTAAAAAAACAAGTCAATTAAAATTAATTTAAATGAAATTAATTAGCAGCAAAAACAAGTCACTAATTAAGAAAAGGGTTAGAATGAAAACCTGCAGCCACTGCTGCCCTCCAGAACTGGAGTTTGAGATCCCTGCTCTATAGATTTTAAATTCAGCCTGTTCTAGTAAGAAATAACTCAAAAATGACATCTGCAGAAGAGTTGAATTACCATCAAACTGGTATCCTTCATCTCTTCCCTTTAATTAAAAAGGTGGATTTTCTGAGCTTCAAGGAGTTACACTAGCACTGAGTAATGCAGCAGTATTGACAAAGAACAGTCAGTTAAATGCAATGCCTTCCGTATTTATGGCATACACAGAAACTTTGGAAGATCATAATATATTTGATTTTAAAAAAAATAACTAGTAAGCACTAAAGTTATACAGGGGGGCCTCGGGTTACAACGTCGCGACATACAACATTTCGAGTTTACGCCACTCATTCCCATAAAAACTTTAAAAAAATTGAGACGTGAGTGTTTTGGATTACGCTGTTAGCATCGTACTTACAGACTTACGGGGGTGAACTAGTTTGGTTGCGGGTGGCGAAAGTACGCGGCATATGAATGAGGGAGTTTGCGAACTACAGTAGTTTTGTTGCATGCTGTGAAAGTACAAGCGTATGAGTGAGGGAGTCAAACTTACAATGCTCACTCCCATAAAAACTTAAAAAAATTGAGACATGAGTGTTTCGGCTTATGCCATTAGCGTCATACTTAAAGACTACATGGGCAAACTAGTTTGGTTATGCGCAGTGGAAGAATACACAGTAACACACCAAAGGAGTTGGCGAATTCAAGGGAGTTGGCGAACTCGTTTGGTTGCACGTGGAGGAAGTGTTCTATTTGTGTTGCTTTGTTTGGCAACTTTTTGGCCCTTACCATGGCTCCTAAACGAAAGTTAGAGTCTTCAGATGGTAGTGTTTCGAAGAAGAGGAAAGCCGTCACAATGGAAGTGAAATTAGACATTGTAAAGAGATCAAAAGGAATAAAGATAAGGAATTTATTTTTACACTCATTTTTTGTCATTTTTTCTGCTACAACAGTACAGTGTACAGTACAGTATATTTATGTCCTTTTCTTTTTTCTGTGGCTTAGTTGTGTTTTTATGCTCTAGATTATAATTTTGCAAATGTGTTAGAATAGGTAAGTGACTTAGGCTAGGGTGTGTTTCGACTTACACCAAAATTCGGGTTACATCACTGTTGTAGGAACGGAACTGTGTCGTAACCTGAGGACCCCCTGTACTGTGAAATAAAAGAAAGCTATGGAGTTTACTGACATGTCAGAATTATGTCAGCTTTTAAAGTAAAGGATAAAGAAAACATCTTTCTTCCAAAATGTATTGAAGTGCCTTTTCACGAAACCTGAGTAACACAAAATGAAATAATTTACTATAGCTTTTTTAATACCTCTAACTTTCTAATGCACCTTGTGTTGGTTCAGTCTGTTAAATGCATGTAGTAAAATTTGACTTTGTGTCCACCAAAACATGAACATGTCTTTGTTCATTCAAGTATTTGTGCGAATTTTAAATCTAAATTGGTTGCTTGACAAACAGGGTTCTCCTTAGGCTTGACTAGCCAAAACAGTTGGTTTCTACTATTTGTGCAAGAGAAGCACCCAAATTCATATGCCCAATGCTCAGTGGAATGCAATGGCAGCACCAGTTATATAAAGATAACCCAGTTATACACACAGTAGCCTAATTTAGTCAAGCCAAAGGAGAACCCTGTTGTTCACGCAACCGAATTTTGACTGTCAAGGGGTCTCTTTAATTTTACAAGGATGCATGACCTTAATTACAAATGTAAGAGATAAGGCCATGACTGAATTAAACTCTCTCTTAATCAAATGCTACTTCACAGAAAAACACTGGTAATGATTTGGTTCAGGAAGTTCAAAAGTGCTAAAGATGATATGTTGTTTCCTCATGCTATATCATGAGTGAATGTGACCTTTTTATAGCTTAGGTACTATACAGTGCTTAATCAATATCATAAACAAAAATGTATTCTTCCCAAAAATTTAAATTTTCTTTTGAAGCATTCTTGTTTTTTAGAATATATACAAATGTTTTACCACCAATTAAACTGAATTAAATATTCCTGGTGATTGCACAGTTAAGACTGCCCTTGGTCGGTACTTATTAACAATGCACATTAAACCTAAAAAGTTTAAGATTTACCCTACATACTGGATTACTGGTGCTGAAAATAACTTTTTTTTCTGGGTAAAGTATCACAATGTTATTATTATTATTCTGCAACACACCATCAATTATTTTTAACATTTATTACACTTCTTAGATATGATAAAAAAATTAATGAAATTCCAAAAGAAGACATATATTTTACCTGCCCAGGTTTTCCATTCTCACAGAGGAACGCTTCATATTCAGTTGCAAATTCAGGTGCATTATCATTAATGTCAAGCACTTTAATGGCAACAGAAATTCTAGATATCTGACTATAATTTCCTAAAGAAAAAAAAAAGGCAAATAAGTACCAAATAAATTATTTAAACAATGGATTGAGCAAAGGCAAAGTTAAATGCAATGTTTTCTGTTTCAAATGTTCATTATTATTTAGAGAGAATACTAATTAAGTATAAATTGTTAATATGCTCCTTTGCTCTTACAGTTGGACAAAAAGGTAGATGGATAATATTTGACATCTTATTATATTATCAACTTAAATAAATAAGTAGACCCACAAGTAAATCTAATGAATAAAAAGAATAAATTAATGCAAAATATTCATGTTTTAAACATTAACATTCTACTTTAAACATGAAATAATTCTTATTTTATGCATTTTAACAAAATGCCGACAGCTGAAGTCTAAACGACAATAAAGAGCAATTGAATTAGATTTGGGTGTATTGGAATAATTCATTGTTCATAATGTTGTAGTCTTTGAAGAGAATAAAGTAAATGATTGCCTTTAACTTGGGCTGGAAATACAAACTTTAAAGTTTTTATCTATTAATGGGGGCAGGGTGTTGATGAGGTCATATTTATTTTATAACTGTTTTCATTCATAACACAACATATCCTTATCCAAGGTTATTATAAAAAAAACAAAAAATATAAAGAAAAAATGAATTTCTTCAGTATAGACAAAAAATGTACTATGCATAGAGTATCCATCATTCCAGAAGCCTTTAGACCCTAAAGACTTGTAGGCTGGATTTCATCCATGCATTCATTCATCCATTCTTAAACATGCTATCCTGACAAGTTAAATATCTACAATGAAAGTGACAACAATTGTGCTCCCTTCAATTAATACTATTTTGTATCCATGTGACATATATTTTCTAAGCACTTCTCAAGTTTGGGTTTATAGGAAGTCTGTATTAAAATAATATTTTGCTATTATAATAAACTCAGTCAGACTGTGAGGAAGTGGAAGATCACAGTGAGGACATTTCAGTGATCTGTGA